>NC_044384.1:118571085-119771085 GCF_006542625.1 Nomascus leucogenys | reverse complement strand
GGCCAAAATAAGACAGAGCAAAGATGTTGGTTAGTTCAGGGGACAGAGGGCTAAAAGGACCTCATCACTCTCTCAAGTTCAGCTGCAGAGGCAATGAAAGGAGGCCATGTGCGGTGCTGGGCTGAGGGGTGCCCCGTTGACGGTGTGGCTTAAGTGAAAGGGCTAGAGACACCAGAGGGAGACAGGAAGGATGAGGGTGCAGGGAAGCAGAGGGAAGAAGATGATGATGAACATGCTGTGTAGAGGGAAGAAGGGAAAGATGAACACATTGTGTGGGGAAGGGAGAATAACCAGCTTTAAAACAATCACACACGTGACACCATTGCACGCCCACCTCCTTGTCGGAGCCCACCGCTGGTGGTCAGGGACAGGGGAACAGTGACTACTATTTGGTAGAGAAGGAAGGATCCTGAAGGGAGAGAGATTGTGTTTCTTTGAAGAATTCCCTAAATCACTAAAAATGGATTTGCAAATCTACCTTTTCGAACATTTCCACATATTTGTCTAATGGCAAGAATTAGGGGCTCACAGACTGGGAGGCATCGACCCTCTACTCCAATTTAAGAATCTAGCTTTCCCAGGCCTTGACAAGTGGCAACAAGCACTTCTGCTGAGTGCAGGGAAATCCCCAGACAAAAGGCATTCTATTCACCAAGCACTTACTCTAATCACAGATTCAAACTGTGTGTGTGTGAGTCTGTGTGTAGGAGGGAAGAAGAGAAATAAGAAACAACTTGCCTCTCTGCTTCTATCTTTGCACTGGGCCCTCTCCACTTCTGCCTTCAGTCTATTCTTCACTCAGCCAACACAGGGATGCTGCTAAAATCATGTCTACCCTCAGCGACTCCCATCTCAGATCAAACGGCAAAGACGTTCCAGAGCCCCAAAATCAGATCCCAAAATGTGGCCTCTCCTCTCTGGCTTTATGTCCTCTCTTCCCAGCCACCCACTCACTCTGCTGCAGACACAGTGGCCCCTGGCTGTCCTCAAAACACCCCAGCCACTCGCTCCCAACTTGGGGCCTTACCACTTGCTATTCTTTTTTGCCTAGAAGACCCCTTCTTAAACCTGCTTCAGGCCTTTCCTCAGCTGCTCTATCTTGTTGAGGTCCACATTATTGAAAATTGCAACCTCCCTGCCCCAGCTTCACTCTCTCTCCTCCTTCCTACTTTGTCTCTTAGTGTCAATCATCATCCATCACACTGAGGACTTCACGCACATGTCTTGTCTTCTCTCTGACCCTCCTGTTGGAGCATGAGCTCCCGGGGCAGGGAATCTGTGTGCTGTGGCCTCTGCTGCATCTCTGGCATCAAGGATGGTGCCAATCACTTCACAAACAAATGGATGAATGGATAAGTGAATGGGTAAATGACAGATTTATTCAAGCCACCACTGTTACCGATAAGGAGGTAAACATGTTTAAAATACTATCTGTAGAAAATGTGTAAGGAATCATCTCGCATGTGGGGCATAAATACAAAGTGTGAACTGCCTTCTCTGCCTTCTCTAGCAAACAAACATATTTCATCTTCAAAATATTTATTATGTGGGAAATTTAGAATAAGGAATAAAATTAAATAGAATGAGATGAGTCTCCTGAATACCAATTTTTGTTTTTAAGAAAAGGAAAAGATTTTTTACCAATATAAATCTCATAGCACGAGGCAAGCAACCTATGAAAACACAGAGCCCCAGATAAGTCAAAATCAAAATTAATGTTGCTCCCATTTCTTATTACAAACTCAAGTATAAAAATCAATGCGAACATAAACCTCCCACAGGGGAGTCCTTGGCAATCTCCCTGCTTTCAATAGGAAGAGCTACCTGAGTATTCTAACCAGAGCTCTTAGTTCATGCAACTTCAAGAGTCCCCAGTCTGGGCTGAAACACACTTTTTGAAACCTGCCAGGGGGCTTTAACCCAAACAGTGCTGCACGGTGGCAGCTCCCTGTTGCTTCATCCAAGGAGAAGGCAGAGTTCAGGAGAACAAGCAGTCACTGGGGTCAGAAAAGAGGCCTGTGAGGAAATACCTCTCGTTCCTCTAGCCCTGCCCGCCCCACCCAGAAGCACACTTGAATCAAGTTTGTTTTCTCAATGTCAGAGAGAGGCCTCAACAGCCCTGGCTGTGTCCATACAGGGCTCTAACCCCCCTTGACCTGGTCCCCCTTCCCCGGCCCACCACCTGCTGCTCAACCCTGATCCTCTGCTCTTCCTGGGCTTGTGAACTCAGGGGGTTGCCTGAACCTCCTCAGATTCTGGTATCTCATCCACAGGTCAGAGATGAGCTGAGAAATGGCCCCTGACTCAAGGAGACCCCAGCACCTGTCCTGCATCCCCCTTCACTGGCTTGTGCTGAGGGCAGGATGGATATTGTGAACTATGCTTGGGTTCCTAGGCAAGCTGCCTCTCTCAGGCACCTCATCTGTGAAATGAGGATAGCTGGACTCATCCAGGGTCTGCTGAGCATTCTGAAGCAACAGAACCCTTTTGGAAATAAACTGGTGTAGGGAAGTCCATCTGGTAAATAGGTAAGGATGGATGGAGATGCTCAGGCTGGAGTGGACTTGGAAGAACACCAACCTTGCCACTCACTTCCTGTGTCCCTCTAAGGAGCCTGGGATTCTCTACAGCACAGCTGGAAACCCTGGAGCATATGGGAGACAAATGCGCTTTCAGCTACAAGATTTCATGGTCCAGTCATCACTGGTAACAACTCCTCTTTAAGAAGAGAGACCACTTCAGGCATCCGTCTCCCCTTGTCAACAGCAGGAAAGGCCAGACAACCCAGTCATGAATTGGGATTTTTCTAATTGGAAAATAGTTGTAATACCGCACTCTCACAGAAGATAACCTAAGAGGGGGATAATACTCATTATTGATGAGGTTTATCTAAAGATAGATGTATTTTTACATCTTTCCCCCACAGATACAACCCACCTCCATCTGAATTGTGGAAAAGGCCTAAACTTTTTGGGCGGCCCAAGGTCATCCTGGGCGGCCCAAGATCATCCTGGTGACAGGTGTGTCCCTAGCCTCCTGCACAAATTAATGAATGTCTCACTGGTGAACTTCTTGATCCTGATTGATCCTTGAGAGGAAGGTGTGACGAGTGCAGCATGAGCTGGCTGATTACTAGACCTGTATGCAAGGAAGACCCCGGTGAAGGCCCGACACGAATGCTGAGTGCATCTGTGGGCACTCTGGAGTTGCCATCTTATCTATGCAAGACGGGGAGCAGCACTTTGAGGTGTAAACCTAACAGAGAAGCAGAACCCAAGAGTGGCTATTTTCCTAAATAGTACCATTGCATGCAAACCCTAAATAAGGAAGAACTGTCTACATTTACAGTCCCCAATTCCTCTCCTTCCTTCTCTCTTGACTTTATTCTAGTCAGATTTTCACTAGTGCTACTCCACTGACAACTGCTGTCAAGGTCACAAGTGACCTCCATGATCCAAAATCCATGATCCCTTCTCAGTTCTCATCTTACTGGAGTAGCCAGCATCACGTGATGCAGTTGATCACTCTCGCACTTTGAAGCCCTTCTTCACTAGCCTCGCAAGGAGCACCTTCTCCCATTCCATTCAGTCTACTTCTCTGGCCACCCCTCATCAGTCTCCTCGGCTGGCTGTTCAGTTGTGGACCTCTTAATGCTGCTTAATGCTTCAGAAATCAGTGCTCACTCAGCAGTCTCATTAGTCTCAAGGCCTTAAATATTTTATCTCAGCCAGGACCCTCCCTGTGAAACTCCAGCTTGCATACACAGTTGCCTACTTTAGCACTCCCTTCAATGACTAAACCCTAACAACTGCCCTGAGCTCCCATACTCTTCCTTCAAAGTAGCCCAATAACCCAGCCCTCAGTCTCCCCATCTCAGTTAACAGCTAGTCCATCCTTCTAGGTGCTCAGGTCAAAACCTTGGCAACACTTTCTCTCACACTCCACATCCCATCCAGAGGCAAATCCTCTTGGCTCTAACTTTAGAACCCATCCAGATCCTTACTACTCCACTACTTTTACTTCCTCCACTATTTTCCACCTGGTCCAAGCCACCATGATCACCTGCTTAGTTATTCTCGCAACCTCCTCCCTAGTCTCCTTGTTTCCACCATTACCCCCGCCAGGGTCTGTTTTCAACAAATGGCTGGAGCAGTCTTGCTGAACTATGAGATTGAGCCTGGTACTCTCCAGCTCAAAAGCACCAGTGGTTTCAGGGCTCCCTCACTGTAAGAGCCAGTGTCCCTAGCAATAGCCCATGAGGTCCTATGTGATCTGGCCACCGTCACCTCCCTGACCTCCACCTGCCCCTGTTCACCTTGCTCCAGCCACATGGGCTTCCTGTCTCCATCCCCATGCCAGGGACATTTTACCTCTAGGCCTCTGCCTCATTCTTTCTGCACACAAACTCTTTCCTAGTGATCTATAAGGCCTGCCTTACCCCTCTTTGCCCACTTTGGGTCTTTGCTCAAATATCACCTTAGTGAGGCCTTCCCACTGGCCGGCTCATCTGAAAGCTCAACTGCCCTCTCCCTGGTCTTCCCCAGACCCCTACCTGCTTTGTTTCTCTACAACACTTATCATTCTTCAACTTACCACACAATCAATTTTATTTACTTATTTATTTCATTTCCCCATGAGAAAGAAGGAGAACAGAAGCATCATCAGAACAGATCTTTTCTGGTCTGTTTTGTTTACTCAAGTAGCCACAGCTCCTAAGGCAATGCCAAGCAACTAGTAGGTGCTCAATAAAAATGTGCTAAGTGAATGAAAGGTGCTCTTATCTCATGGGGTTTTGGAGGGGCTTCTAAGGAGCCATGTACTCTCTGGAACTCAAAGACAAATTTGGAGTTAGATTCTTTTTTTCTAGGAAGAGAATCACAGCCTTAGAACCTTGAAGAGATTTGTGACTCAAAAAAAAGTTGATGAACCAGTAACACAGACGCTTGAATTTAACAAGGATTATTATAGGTTTCTTCAAACAATGAATAAACTTCATTCACAGCTATTTGCTAACATAAGAATGTGTGATCCACCAGTGGCGTGATTATACTATGTTCTTGCTTCAGAATTTCTAGCATAGAGTCAAAAGATTTGTTTTGGGAATTTTTATGAGCAGATTTTGAATAGGCAGCATGATTATCCTCATTGTCTGTGAGCCAGAACACCGGTGAGAATGAATAAAAATGTGTTTTCACAGATTTGGAGGCCAACTCTTATATTCATGCAAAGCTGAAAGAAAAAAGTACCTGTAAGCCACAGCATGGGAAGGTCCAGGTGGGCGGCTGTCAGGCAGATAGTCCATTACCTTGGCCCCACTGGGAAATTACCAGACCTTGTCCCCAAATAACAAAACCCATCCCTTTTACCACCCACACTCTAATTCCAAAACAAGTTAAAAACAACAACAAAAAAAACTCTACACACAAAATTATCAATCATCTACCAGGTATAGAAACATCACTGTGTAAGAGCCAAACTCCAACATACGACGTGGCTTACCTTCCCCTATCATAGAGACCCCCACGGACATGCCCATGAACTTGCTTTTGGTCCATACATGAGTGTTGACGCACAGTCTCTTCTCCTTGCACTCACAGTAGAAGCAGGAGATGGGTGGGTGATGGGACACTTGCTCAGCCACAAACCTTAGTTTGTAGCTTTTGGAAGGGTCATCGGCCACTGGGTGTTCGTGACAGCTGGCAGGAGAGCGGGGAGCAGTCCTCTTGGGCTTGACCCTGTCCTTAGGAACTTCCCAGGAGCAGTGAAATGTCTCGCCTATGATGGGGTTGTAGGGCTTCTTGGCTAAAGCGCCCTTGCGGCCCTCGTGAAAGGCTGTGAGATAATACTCCACGAAGCAAATGACTCTCTCCTCTGGTGTGGCCCCAGCGGTGATGGCCAGCAGTAGGTCTGGGTGTGCCATAAAATCTGCATACATCTCCAGCAAAGATCGCTTCTCCAGGATAAAGGTGGGAAGCACCACCTGCATTTGGAAGGACACAAAGTCAGACAATCCCTGGGATTACATGGAAAAGCTGAAAAGAAAAGTAAAGGCTGCAACCACTGTCAAGCAAATTCATAACATCTCCAGCCACGGAACAGTCTGTTTTGACTTGTGCACAAATGAAAAATCAAGGGAAACAATATCAAAGAAATGAGAAGTGGCAGTGGAATCAACGGGAGCCCAGCTTTGTGGACAAGACTGTTCTGAGTGATTTTCTTCCTTGCTTACCTGGGCTAACACAATGGTCTCTGTCCCGGTCTCCACTGCCATCTCTCCCCTAACTCTCCATTATTTAGAGCTGTGAAGAAAACAGCCTGGAAGGGCTTTTCTGTATACCCCCTGCCATCAGGCACCACCAAGTGGGCCGGGGTGGGGGGAGGGAGGGGTCGGCAATCAGTGTGTTCCCACAAACATGGATACTGGCGTTTGTTGGTGCCACTTCATAGGGGGTCCAGGCAGATCAGGACCCACCACCAATGACGGTGTGCACTGGGAGGCCTCGGTAGAAGAATGGTGTACAAGCCCCACCATGACCGAGGAAGGGAAGGACTGTGGAAAGGGCCCAGCTCCAGGACGGGGCAGGCCCATCAGCAGGCAAATGTCCACAGAGCTGCCACAGAAAAGAGGGGCCATGGTGATTCCATCTGTGGAGGTCGGTCCTCAAGGCTGGTCCAGGAGAAACCAGTGGAAGTTACAAAGCAGGCTGGCACTTAACATACAGAACCTGCTGCTAAAGGACTGGCAGAGTAGCTAACCCTAGGTTTGTTATTGGCACCATGATTGAAGACAGAGACCTTGTAGAGGCCCGGATAACTCTGGTAGAGGTAAGACAGAGACTCCTCATTGATCCAAAGTGGATCCAGGTCGTCACTCAGGGAGCTCTACAACCCCAAATACCTGTAACCCAATGATTACTTAATCATCTGCTGTAAAGTCACTTAAAACAACTGAGGGGTATTCTGAAACTGGGAAGCCCATAACTCATTACTGTTACTGCTTTTTAAAGAAAAGAAAGTCCATTTTTCACTGTCCTAGAGTGATCTTAAAATAACTTAAAACAAATATCGGGTATTTTTTGTTTGTTTGCTTTGAGACAGAGTCACCTTCTGTCACCCAGGCTGGAGTGCAGTGGTGCAATCTCAGCTCACTGCAACCTCCACCTCTTGGGTTCAAGCGATTCTCCTGCCTCAGTCTCCTGAGTAGCTGGGACTACAGGCACATGCCACCACACCCAGCTAATTTTTTTTATTTTAGTAGAGACGAGGTCTCACCATGTTGCCCAGGCTCATCACAAACTCCTGAGCTCAAGCAATCCACCCGTCTTGGCCTCCCAAACAGTTATCAGGTATTAATAATCCACCCACTTAGCTGCAACGCACAGCCAGCCTTAACCCGGAGCATCTCATTCTGTTCCTCCTAACGTGGACTCACAGGATTTTGAAACTGGAAAGCTAGCCCAGACCTGCTGGGCCGTGCAGGGAACACACTGGGTTCCAGCGAGTTGACCAATACCATGGGGCTGGTTTACAATCTCTCTTTACATAACTAATTCTGTCCTTCCTTTCTGCAGTCCCTCACTCGCATGAAAACATTTGGGAGGGTGTATGATCATGAACCATAAATATGACACAGGCTCATAGATCTGTAACCCTGACTCTGCTTCAGGATTCCAACACCCTTCCCTGAAAATGACTTGGATATGATGGAAGGGAGGAGAGATGCTGCTGTGGTCTGAGTTTGTCCTCTCCCAAATGTGTGTTGCAATTTGATCCCCGATGTGGCAGTGTTAGGAGGTGGGGACTAGTAGAAGGTGTGTAGGTAATGGGAGCAGATCCCTTATGAAGAGATCAATGCCTTGCTTCAGGAGCGAATTCTCACTGTCTCAGGACTAGGGACCGCAAGAGCACGCTGTTCTAGAAGCGACTTCGGCTTCCTAGACCCTTGTGCTTCCCACGTAATCTCTGCACACACCCGCTCCCTTTTCTGCCACGTTTTGACCCAGCACATGGCCCTCACCAGAAGCCAGCCAGATGTGACACTATGCTCTTACACTTCCCAGCCTGCAGAATTGTGAGCTCAATAAATGTACTTTTCTTAAAAACTACTCAGTCTCATTCTGTCACAGCAACACTAAAGGGACTAATACAGATGTCCAGAGAGAGATAGGCAGACATGAGAACAGCAAAGTACAGAAATTTCAGAGGAAACTAGAAAAAACCCCATCTGCCAGAGAGGTAAAGGTTGGTAGATCTCCTTTAATGCTTTTCTATCTTTCATTTAAATAGTATGTCAGGAGAAAATGTGCCTGCGCTAAATAAAAAAGCAGCCAGATGTAAAATTGAACATGGAATACAATCCAAGAATCATAAAAACACTCAAAATGTTAACATGTCTGTCTGGGTGATAGAACTGAGTGATTTTAACACTTTTTTTTTCTGAGTATCTTTCTGCTTTGCTTTTATAATACACACAAAGAAGAAACATTATTTAAAAACACAACTATGCAAATCAGTGGAGGTTTCCTAATTTTCTTTAATCCACGACTTGAAAAAATTGAGAATCTGGCTGTCCTAGGATCTCATCTGGCCAAGAAAAGCATTTAGCTTGAAATAGCCTTCAGATGCCACCTCTATTACTTCCTATGCCTTTTTCGTAGGGACAGGTCATCATTCAGCAACCATCACTGTGCTCTCTGGGGGCTGCTCTTCCAATGAGGCTTCACTGGGGTCAGGCTGCTGTGTTCTCCCACCACTTAGCTGTCCAATAGCAAAGTAAATAACCCCCAATTACTCACCACACTTCCCTCTTCTGCCCCAGAATCACCCAAGGGCTCCCCTATGAACTCCACCCAGACAGAGTGCACAAGCTGGGGAGCGTGAATTTAAGCAGCTTGGAAATCCCTTAATGAAGCCAAATCAATGACAAAGGACAGGCTGCCACAAATGTCTGCATCTGCATCCCTTCCCCAAGTGACTCCATCTCCTGCTCTCTCCCTTCCCAGGTCCAAGGGGCCCTGTGATCAGAAGGCAAGCCAGGGGAGGGGAAGGACAGAAATATACACTGAGGCCATCAGCCCTGACGGGTATAACTTCAAACAAAGATAATTGCGTAACCTTGGCTCGTGTCTTTTTCCCCACTCTATGGCAATGGGGCTTCTGCGGCAATAATTCCACCTCTAGGCAAGAATCCTCATGTTTGTACCCAAGATGAAAGTTAACAAGGAAAATCGATACAATATTTACTCTCTGGTTGTGTACTTTTGAAAAGGAGAAGAATTTAAGATATTTCCCCCAATTTAGTCAGCATTTCTGAACTCAAGCTGAAGGATTTAAAAAATTAAATAAGTAAATAAATAAGAAAAAGTACTCCACTTGGAACCCTGAGTCACGGAATGTCAGAACCAAAAGGCAGGATGATTTAGTGCACTGCCCTGGTCCCACAGGTGAGGGCACTATGCCTGGGCCACTCGGTGGCTGAGCCAGCAGGGAACCTCAGGGTCCCAGCTGCCACCTCCAAGTCCCTGCCATTACCCCATGACACATCATGATTATCTGCTTCTGGTTAACAAGAACATCTTCTCTCAGTGGACAAAGGAGACAGCTAGGATGTCTGGGCCACCCCAGCTGCTGTCATGGATTAAGAAGAGGGGGAAGGGCCAGGCATGGTGCCTTGTGCCTGTAATCCCAACACTGGGAGGCTGAGGCAGGAAGATCACTTGAGGCCAAGAGTTTAAGACTAGCCTGGGCAACACAGTCAGAACCCATCACTACAAATAATAATATATTTTTTTAAAGAAGTGGGCAAAGGAGATCGAATGGGCAAGAGAATAGGACATGAGCCCCACCTTCTAAGGCCATTTCACTCTTCCCAACATAGCAAGAAAATCCACCATTCCAAACACTATCATTAATATCATAAATGGGAGGGAGATCATTGCAATGAAGGAAGGGCATGGGAGGTGTGGCTCCTGAACTGGAGGCCCAGCATCCTGCCATACCTCCAACTCTCCTCCACACAACAGCCAGACTCATCTTTCTAAAATCTCTGTAAGAGATAAAGCCCCCACCTCCCTCTGGTCTCACACAATGTCCTGACTGACTGCCCCCTTCCCTCCCAGCACAAATCTCCCCTCACACACACACACACACACACACACACACACACACACACACACACACACTCCCTTTTTCTGCCCTTTCTCCTGCCCTGTCTATATGACAAAAAGCTCATCAGCTCAAGTAGCTCTCTCCTCTGTGAAGCTTTTTTTTGACAGTTCCTGCTTTCAAGGCTAAAGCAACAACCCCTCTTTCCTATCCTCTGCACCTCACACATATCTCCGCCTGCAAGGCTCTTTTGTTCTTATTAATGCACACGTTTCAAAACTGTAAGCTCTTAGTGGATAGACACCTGACTCCTTAATACCTAGCAAAAAACAAGACAAACAGATGAATTGTATGAGAGACACCTTTGTTTCCTTTGACATGTTTAAGTTACCCATATTTTTAAATGCAGATTCTCATTCACTATGCTTTTAATTCTTCTGAGTATATCCAGCCAGCCAAGTTTTCAGTTGCTGCTTCTCTCGAGCAACATGAGAATATTCACATACATACCAACTTCTAGGCTGAAGCCAGCTTACATAGAATCTAGCTTATTCCAGGAACATGTTTTGGGTGGTAAGGAACCAGAGCCTGATATATCAGAAGTGCACTCTAAAAGTCTAATGAATGAGTGTGGTCTGCCCCACACTCCTCTGGATCTCCTAAGACACCTTTGGGGCCAAAAAGAATGTGGCTGGATGACCTCCAGGATGGGCCTTCAAAGGAGCCAGAAGGAATGAAATCGCCTAGTCTGAAGGCATCTTCCTCTTCTCTTTACCAAAAGGAAAAAAAAAAGGCTCTGCTCAGCAACTTCTGCCAATTATTACTGCCCAAATTGTTTAGTCTGACTCTTAACTATGAGGGAAAAAAAATAATAAAATCCAAACTGAGGAACAGTTTGGAAAAAAAAAAATGAAAGCAAAGAAAACCTGACTTGAACTCTTCAGTAACACTGCCATGAAAGGGAAAAAGGCGGGGAATTTTCTAGGCTAAAGGAGACTAGAGACACCATAATGACCAAATGCAACATAATCTGGGTTGGATTCTGGAGTTTTAAAAAATAGCCATAAAGGACATGATTGGGACAAGTTGGGAAAATTTACCATGGGCTGAATATGAAATAATATTGCCTCAATGTTACATTTCCCAATGTGACAAATGTATACTATAATGTCCTTATTCTTAGAAGATACTCACTAAAGGGGTAGGAAAGAACTGTCATGATGTTTGCAACACGCTCTAAAATGGTTAATCAAAAAATAAACATACATGTATGATATGGTTTGGCTGTGTCCCCACCCAAATTTCATCTTGAATTGTAACTCCTACAATTCCCACGTGTCGTGGGAGGGACCCAGTGGGAGGTAATTGAATCATGGGAGTGGGTCTTTCTTGTGCTGTTCTCATTAATAGTGAGTAAGTCTCATGAGATCTGATGGTTTTATAAAGAGGAGATTCCCAGAACAAGCTCTCTCTCTTTGCCTGCTGCCATCCATGTAAAACATGACTTGCTCCTCCTTGCCTTCTGCCATGATTGTGAGGCCTCCCCAGCCATTTGGAACTATAAGTCTGTTAAACCTCTTTTTCTTCCCAGTCTCAGGTATGTCTTTTATTAGCAGCATGAAAATGGACTAACCCAATGTGTAACACACATATATACATGCATGTGTATGGATAAAGTTCTGGAGGAAGAGAGCTTGAGAGCTAGAGAGAAAAATGGAAGGAGGAAGGAGGGAGGAGGGGAGGAGAGAGGTTGGCAGAGAGGGAAGAAGGGAGAAGATATGCAAAGTACAAAATGTTAGTAATTGGCCAAAAAAGGTGAAGAATATATGGGAGTTGATATGGTTTGGATTTGTGTCCCCACCCAAGTCTCATGTCAAATTGTAATCCCCAGTGCTGGAGATGGGGCCTGATGGGAGGTGATTGGATCATGGGGGCACACTTCCCCTTTCTGTTCTCATGATAGTGAGTTCTCATGAGATCTGGTTGTTTAAAAGTATGTAGCACCTCCCCCTTTGCTCTCTTTCTCCTGCTCTGGACACGTAAGATGTTGAGAGCTTCCCCTTCGCCTTCTGCCATGATTCTAAGTTTCCTGAGGCCTCCCCAGAACTTGTACAGCCTGCAAAACTGGTCAATTAAACCTCTTTTCTTTATAAATTACTCAGTTTCAGGTAGTTCTTTATAGCAATGCAAGAACTAATACAAGAGTCCATTGTGCTATTCTTGCAACTTTACTGTAGATTGGAAAATGTTCAAAATAAAAAAGTTGGAGGAAAAAGAAAAAAGGTTCTAGTGGGAATGCAATACCTGAGAATATGATAATTTTCAAAGACAACCTTCCCAAAATTGCGGACTGAGGGAATAAGGGCTCAGAGCCAACATCAAGTACAACCTGCTAGGTATGTATTCTGTACTTTAAAAAGATGTGGCATTGTCAGAGCAGGAAAAAAAATAGAATATCTGGAGAGATGGAGCAGAAATGGGTTGGGAGCAGAATTACTATTTCGTCTTTCATCTTCTGTTGTGTGTTTGATTGGAGTTTGTGCAGAATGCCAGATCAACTTCAAAACCAGCAACTGAACATTCTGGACAAGATGTCATACTTTTCATTAAAATAGACTTCCTAGTCTGGTCTGATTTCTTCCTCTCCTACAATCTCCCGGGTACCCTCTCCTTTTTTTTTTTTTTTTTTTGGTGTGTTTGCAAATAAGTCATTTAATCATCCATTTCTTGGACAGTGGACACCAGGGATACAGAGCCAAGGAGTGGTGAGTACTAATTGGGCTGTCTGCCTCTGACAGAGGGTGAGTGACGGCCCAGCTGTTCAGACTGATGGCATCCAAATGACCTGAAATCACTGCTGTGGATTTACCAAGCCATCAATAAAGACTGCCTTTTCTTCCATTAACATAATTAAGACAATGAACTATTTGGGGGGAAGGAAAAAAAGAGAGGATCTGCACTAGGGACTCAGAGAACAATTAATTACATTTAAAGTTGCATCAATCTAGAAGTAAATAACTAATCTTCAGGTTGGGCTCTTAGGCTCTTAGAAATCTGAAATAAACAATCACCCACAGGGAAAGGCGAAGGACACTTGGAAAGAGGTGGTCCCCTCCCCACAACAGGGGGCACAGCTGGCCTCTGCAAATAGAAGGCCAAGAGTAGGTGCAATTTTCACATCAGTTGACTGGGTGCAATGGCTCAGACCTGTGATCCCAGCATTTTGAGAGGCTGAGGTGGGAGGATCGCTTCAGCCCTGGAGTTCAAGACCAACCTGGCTGCAAGATCTTGTTGTCTCTACACAAAAAAATGTTTTTAAATTAGCCAGGTGTGGTGGTGCAAGCCTGTAGTCTTACTGTAGTCTTAGCTATTTGTAGGCTGAGGCAGGAGGATCACTTGAGCCCAGGACTTTCTGGCTACAGTGAGCTATGATTGCACCACTGTACACCAGCCTGAGTGACAGAGCAAGACCTTGTCTCTTTAAAGAAAGAGAAAAGAAAGACAAAAGAAACATCACTTCATAACCTTGGGAGCCATCTTCCTATTTGATCCTTAGATTGGCAAACACACCCAGTGCAAACAAGCAAGCAGCGAGGCCTCGACCACCACAAAGTTTCATTTATGTCCTACTTTGAGAAAACCAGGAGAAATACACGAAAATCCAATTTTACAAAATAAAGCGTAGAAAATTCACACTGCAAAAGGTTTCTTTACTTAGCCAACATTTTCCCTGGGTTTTCTTAACCTGCCACGTTCCTTCACACCCATTTCATGGTGCCTGAAACATTATGAAAAGCATTCATTAAAATTTTTGTTAGACGGGAAGAGTTTGAAGTGAAATTTTACTTTTTCCAAGAAGATATTTACTACATAGAAAGATGTCTGTTGAAGTTAATCCCTGTGTTTGTCCAGAGTCCCAGACATCAGCTCACAGAAGCAATTCAGTTGGGAGCAGAACGTCAACCCTTAGCAGTGACTAGCCACGCGTATGTGGCAAATTCATCTCCCCAGGACTCAATTCCTCAGCTGTAAAAATAGAGAAAATAAACATACCAACCTTCTAGGTTGATTGTGAGTATTAAATGGCAGTGTTAAATTAGTCCAGTGCCTACCTAGCATCCAGGAAACGCTCATTCTATGCTGGCTCAGATTACAGACCCCTGTAATCAGGAATCAGTAACCTCATTTGGAGACCAGGGAAGATACGAGCAACAGAGATTAGACACAAACTTGTCACATAATATTTCAGTGACAATGCTGAAAGCTAAAATGACTCACAATGCCCAGAGCAACCCCGAGACCACCTCTGACACTTCTGTAAACAATCAGTCACCTGCTCAGAGAAAAAGGAGAAACAATTGTATAAGACAAAAACATTGCTGTAAGAATATAGGAAATATTTCAGATTTAAGCTGTTTTTAGAGCTCAAGCCAGGGCACAGTGCTTGGGTTTCACACTCATTATCTCGTGTAATCTTCTTAGATGTCTGTAAGCAGGTACAACTATTCCATTTTACAGATGAGGAAACTATGTCCAGACAGGTTTTGCAATTTACGATGGCTAAGTCAGTGGAGAGCTGGAATGAGAACCAGTTCTGCTTGGCCAAGGCCCATGCTGGGTTGCTCAGCACCTCCAAGGGGTCTGAAGACTACTGTTGTGACTGTCACTCTTTCTAGAAGTGGGGATTGATGAGCTGCTGCCAACAGGACAGAAAGGGAGAATGGAGATCGCATAACTGCGTCGCCTCGTGAAACAGATTTACACAGACAAGCTTAGGGAAGCCAGGTCTCCACTCTGTCTTCTACTAAAAGGCAAACACTCGGGAGAGATAACAGGCTTTGCTTGACAGTATACTGAAAGCCAGATTCAGGGAGAAGAACAGCTGGAGGGATCTGGCGAGGGAAGTGGAAGCAGGATCAGGGAGACCAGAGACCCCTGAGGTCCAGATCTCTGCCTTGTGGGGTTCATTTACAGGATAAACACTGGCCTTCTGACCCTTTTCATTAAAATTTCCCTTTTACAAAAAGAAGCTCAAGCACAGCAATGTTAATCTTTGCATGTTGTGATTCATGCTAGAAATTGGGCTTAATGAAATAATTCAATCAAAGGAAAAAGGCTGTATGCCCAAGAAGATGTTCACAATATCACCACCTATAACATCAAGAAGCCAAAAAGAGACAAGGTGACCAACCACAGACTATTTGTTGGGAAAGCAAATAACGCAGCAATGTGGTAGAATGTTATATATCCATTAAAGCATACACAGGTAATGATGTCATTTTCCATAAATCCGTGGTGAGTACATGATGTCTGCTGTAGTGTGATTCTATACACCAGGGGTCGACAAATACAACCCATGGGCCAAATCTCCACTTGCTTTGACAAACAGTTTTATTGGAACAAACTATAACCATTCATTTCTGCATTATCTATGGCTGCCTTTGTGGTCAAATGGCAGAGCTGAATGGTTGCAGTAGATAGAATATGGTCTGCAAAGCCAAAAACACTTGTTATCTGGTCTTTCATTTAATTAAATAAAATTTTTTTAAGACAAGGTCTTGCTCTGTTGCCCAGACTGGAGTGCAGTGGTATGATCATAGCTCACTGCAGCCTCAAACTCCTAGGCTTAAGTGATCCTCCTGCCTCGGCCTCCCCAGTAGCTGGGACTATAGGTGTGTGTTACCACACCTGGCTAATTTTAAAATAGTTTTGGTGGAGACAAGGTCTTGCTGTGTTGCTCAGGCTGGTCTCAAACTCCTGGCCTCAAGCGATCCTCCCGCCTCAGCCTCCAAAAGCACTGGGATTACGGATGTAAGCCACTTGTCTGACCTTTCAGAAAAAATGTTTGCTGGCCGGGTGCAATGGCTGTTGCCTGTAATCCCAGCACTTTGGGAGGCCAAGGCAGGCAGATCACCTGAGGTCAGGAGTTCAAGACCAGCCTGGCCAACATGGTGAAACCCCATCTCTACTAAAAACACAAAAATTAGCCAGGCATGGTGGTGGGCACCTGTAATCCCAGCTACTCAGGAGGCTGAGGCAGGAGAATCACTTGAACTCAGGAGGCAGAGGTTGAAGTTAGCTGAAATCATGCTGCTGCACTCCAGCCTGGGTGACAGAGTAAGACTCTGTCTCCAAAAAAAAAAAAAAAAAAAGGTTTGCTGACCCCTGCCCTATATTATCCATGTATTTTATATTCTTTTGTATCTATTCAATATTTAATTTTAAAATTATTTTAATTTTTAAAAAAGTTTCAGTGAACATTGCTATGATTTTTGACACATGTAGTCAATACTTTCTAAAAATGCAATCATTTACAATGCCATCAGCAAGGAGTTGGGGTATCATTTTTACCCTGTATACACTAAATATGTATCTACTATTTTGTTGCTGATTTAAAAGGTCTAAAATAAAGTCATTTATTTCTTTGATTAGTAACAACTTAAACAATTCTTTAAGAGTCATAGAAAATTATCTCAGCAAGCTTCTCTTTCAAAGCACAAATCTTATTTTTTTTTTTTGAGACGGACTTTCACTCTTGTTGCCCAGGCTGGAGTGCAATGGCACAATCTCAGCTCACTGCAACCTCCACCTCCAAGGTTCAAGCAATTCTCCTGCCTCAGCCTCCTGAGTAGCTGGGATTACAAGCATGTGCCACCACGCCTGGCTAATTTTGTATTTTTAGTAGAGGCAGGGTTTCTCCATGTTGGTCAGGCTGGTCTCAAGCTCCCAGCCTCAGGTGATCCGCCCGCCTCGACTGCCCAAAGTGCTGAAGTACAGGCGTGAGCCACCACGCCCGGCCTCAAAGCACGAATCTTGGCTCATGTGTTCTTGACTGATGAGCTATGAATTGGGTATCTTTAGGTTAGGGACCTCATCACCGGAGCACAGCTCAATCCACTAATTTTAGCCACAATCTGCATCCCCCACCTCCTACCTACTCTCTGAAGCCAGCTGTGCTCTCTGAAAGGGTTCAAAATACACCGTTCAAGATTTTCCTATATCTGTAACATTGGAGTTTAGACTAAATCCTCTGAGAAATCCATATAGGGTTACAAACAGGCACACTGTCATTATCTGTAACTGCCACCCATAATCTCAAGTTCAAGCATCCCTCTCTCTGCTATTGCCCCATATGTCCCATTCACCCCATCCAGTCCCTAGTCTTACCAGCACCTTTGACCCATTGACCTTTTACTGTCCACCACCCCCTTGTGGTCTCACTTCCCTCCACTCCCAGTATAGAGTCCCTGGCCCAACCCTATACTTAACTCCCTTTGATCTACCCCAAGCAACTCTGCCACTCTCTCCCTCCATCCAGGCACTAACCAAGAAAACCTTAACTCTGTGTAATCCAGCACCTCACATTCTGTGTATCTCAATCTGGCAGCTCAACTTTCTTGGAGAAACAGAGACAACATGCAGACTCTTAGTTGAAACTGGCAACCTCAAAACCTTAAGTGGCCCCGTGGTGGTGTGTGACAATCCTCCTACCTGCTTCCTCTCCCCAACCACTTGTTTCCTTTCTTCTCCTCCCTTCTCATACCTCTAATAACCCTTTGCTCTTTATCACTCTCAGCTGTTCACTTTCCCGCTTTTCTCACTGGGAAAATTGAAGCAGTCCAGAGAGAAGGTTCACTTGATAATGATAATAGCAAACACAGCACTCACTCTGTGCCAGACACTGCTCTGAGTCCTTCACACGTCACTATGCATACATACAGAGTGGCCCTATGAGGAAGGCACAATTATCAACCCCCTTTTAAAGATGAGAAAACAGGCACTCAGATGCAAGGTAATACATAGATAGGAACTCAGTGGGGATGCCAGCCCAGGCAGTCTGGCTCAGAGCCATGTGGTTAACCATGAGGGTCTCCTGCCATCTTCTGGTGTCTGCACCCCTCTCTCTGCCTGCCCCCCTGCTGCAATGGATGCATTATCTTATCTCTGGCCAACTCCCCTTCCATGCACTGGATCCCATGCCCTCTCACCTCCTCAAATTCCTGCACTCATCTGCTTCCTTTCTCCTGCAGCATTTTTTCCTCTGTCTCCTAATCCCATCAGCATTCAAGCACCTTTTTTTTTTTTTTTTTTTTTTTTTTTGAGACGGAGTCTCGCCCTGTCTCCCAGGCTGGAGTGCAGTGGTGCGATCCCGGCTCACTGCAAGCTCCGCCTACTGGGTTCACGCCATTCTCCTGCCTCAGCCTCCCGAGTAGCTGGGACCAGAGGTGCACGCCACAGCGGCCAGCTAATTTTTTGTATTTTTAGTAGAGACGGGGTTTCACCATTCACAGGATGGTCTCGATCTCCTGACCTCGTGATCCGCCCGCCTCGGCCTCCCAAAGTGCCGGGATTACAGGTGTGAGCCACCGCACCCGGCCTCAAGCATCTTAAGAAACCAAATCTCCCTTAATTTCAGATACTCCTACAGTTTCCACCCAATTTTCTGTTCCCTTTATATCAAAGTTCCTTTAAAGAGCTATCTTTACTCCCGTCTTTATACCACATTTTTTCCCATTCTCCCTTGAATGCACTCCAATCAGACTTTGGCAAAGCCAAATACAATGGTCCATTTGCAGGCCCCAGCTTTCTTGACCCATCAGCAGCAATTCAACACAGTTGATTAATTGTTTCTTCTTGATACTCTCTCTTCACGTGGCTTCCACAACATCACACTCCTCTGACTTCTATCTTACTTCACTGGCTGAACCTTCTTAATCTCCTTTGCTAGATGCTTCCCATCTCCCTGACCCCTCCACGTTGGAATATCCCAGGACCCTGTAATTGGATATTTTTCCCCATGTCTCTATTCACTCTCTAGAGAAACTCCTCCAGCCTCATGGCTTTGACCACCATCTATACATTGTTTCCTCTCAAACTTGTACCTGAGCCTCACTCATGAACTCCAGATTTGTATATATCCAAATGCCTGCATGTCCTCTTGAATGCCTAGTGGATGGATATCTCAGATCTAATTAGATCCAAGACTGGATTTGTGATAGCCCCAACATCTCCAACCTGTTCTTCCCTAGTCTCCTCCTCCTCCATCAAATGGAGTGGTAATCTGTTACATTGGTGACTTCCAATGAACCACACCTCCTGGAATTTACACTCTTGCATAGTCCTCCTTCAATCTGGCCTGAATCTGTGACTTACTCTAATCAATAAAATAGAAGTGATCTTGTGCCAGTTTGGGGCCTAAGTCTTAGGAAGGCTTATCAGCTTCCACTTTTGCCCTCTTAGAAGCCTTGAGCTGCCATTTAAGAAGCCTGGCGACCCAGTTGGAGAAACCATGTGGGAAGAACACATAGAGAGAGAAAGGTCCTAAGACTTCATGAAGAAAGAAGAGCCCAGCTGTTCCAGCCAAATCCAACTCACCAGCGAACAACAGGCATGAGTGACCACTGGCAAGACCAGCAGAAGAGCTGCCCCACTGAGCCCATTCCAGATTGCATAACCATGAAAAAAAAAATTGGGGGGTGGATGGTTACCAGCAATAGATAATTGAAACAAATGGCAACTAATAATAAATGGCAGTTAATAATAAAACAATAAAACAAATGGCAATTAATAATTATTATTCTAGCTGTTCAGGTCAGAAATAAAAGAATAAAACAAAATTTAAAAACATAATAAAACAAAAAATAAAAAACAATAAAACAAATAGCAATTAATAATAATAATTATTCTAGCTGTTCAGGCCAAAACTTTACAGTCATCTTTTATTCCTCTCTCTCATACTGCACATCATATGCAAATCCTGTTGGCAGTATCTTCTATGCACATCCAGAATCAGCCACTAGCACTGTGCCACCAGCACCTCACCTAGGTTATTATAGTAGCTTCCTCCTCTTTTTTTTTTTTTTTTTTTTTTTTTTGAGATGGAGTCTCGCACTGTCACCCAGGCTGGAGTGCAATGGCGTGATCTCAGCTCACTGCCACCTCCGCCTCCCAAGTTCAAGCGATTCTCCTGCCTCAGCCTCCCAAGTAGCTGGGATTACAGGCACCCACCACCACGCCCAGCTAATTTTTTGTATTTTTAGTAGAGACAGGGTTTCACTATGTTGGCAAGGCTGGTCTCAAACTCCTAACCTTGTGATCCACCCACCTTGGCCTCCCAAAGTGCTGGGATTACAGGCGTGAGCCACCATGCCTGGCCAGCTTCCTCCTCTCTTCTACCCTGACCCCGGCGTTCACACCCTAGTCACCCCGCCTCAGCCTATTTTTCACAGCAGAGTCAAAATTACCCTTTAAAAATACAAGTAAGCAGGTATGGTGATATGGGTGGCCACTGGAGGGTTTTGAGCAAGGGAATATGTGACCTTACATGTATTTTGCTCATTTGCTCAAACTTTCCAAGGCTTCCCATAGCCCTTAGGATCAAGTTTGTCCCCTTCACATGGCCCATAGGCTCTGCAGGACCTGATCCTAACGCCCACTCCAGGTTCAATGGAGCCACTCACCAGCATGCACAACACGCCAGACCTTCGGTGACCCTCCACCTCACTGTGGTTCCTCCATCCTCTCTTCTTTTCTAGGCTACCCACAATTTGTGGATATACAGTGGATTATCCAGTGGAGGTAGTCACCAGTAACTTGGGGTTATGGTGCCACCCTGAGGAAAGAGGGCAGACAAGGGTGCTTCTGGAGGCAGGACCAGCTACATGCTGTGTGGGGCACAGCGGAAAGTGAAAACGCAAGTCCCCTTGTTTGAAAATTATTAAGAATTTCAAGACAGTGATAGCAGGGCATTAAACCAAGCATGGAGCCCTTCTGAGCATGGGGTGCTGAGCAACCTCACAGGTCAAACATCCACGAACCTGGCCCTGTCTGGTAACCACAGTGAACCATGACAAGATACAGCACTACGTACCCAGTTGGGCTGGTAATGACTCACAAATGTGTCAACACTGGCACATCCTCAGGGATACAGAAGTACACTTGTTTTTGGAGAGAGGCTAGACCTTCATTTGAGGTGAAGAAGATTCTCTCTCCAGGGTGCCTGCTCATCAGATACTCCATTCTGGCTAAGTTCTTCCATTGCTTATTTAGTACAGGCTTAACTTAATGACGTGAACAAGTGCCAAGAAGAGAAAAGGGGACAGCACGGAGAGAGGAAATTTCATCAACCTTTTTATGATGCAGGGCAACAGAAGCCAAGAAATCTTAGAGGATAGCAACAGTTCTACCTCTTTCTCTCACAAGTATTTCAGCTTGTCAAGTCTTCCTTTGGTTTTTGAATGACAGATTCTTCCAAGTAAAGTAAGTTAATGAACTATTGACAGGAAAAGTTATTCTTTCAGGTGCTCAACTGAGTATTGGGAGAAATGCAATGTCTGCTCTTTCAAGAAGAGGCTGTGGCTCTGGAAATGCAAAACAATCATATTCTAATAAAACAATAATAAATACGAAATGCACAGTTGTGGTATTTCTTTATTTTAGAGCAAGACAGGAATAACATGAAGTCGCTCAGACACTCAGCTTGCCATAATATAGTCCCCGCAATATTTTCTTGCTTCTCCATATCTGACCTCGGCAATTTCAATTTCTCTTACAATCTCTTTCCTCTGTCATTCATGATTCTAGGTCTGAGTTTTATAAACATTAAAAAAAAAAATCCACAATGAGAATATATTCTACATCATTACCCAGTACACACGTATCAAAAGAACTAGGTTTCATGTGCAGAATGCTGATATTTTCTTCTGTATTTTATTTCATTCTTTAGAAATGGTGGCCTGACCTCCACTAAATTGGTTTCACAACCCACTAATGGTTCATGACCCAGTTTGGAAACACTGTGATTTTAGATTGTACTTGTACACATTATCATCCACACTTCATCAAACTTCAACTCGAGCTCTGTCTGGGTGTCTACACAATCCACAAGAATAAAACACGGGCATCTTTTAAAAGCCAAGCACTTAAATGACTCCTGTAGCTGAAAAACAATGAGCATTGTCCAGCTAGAGGACTGAAATGAACGGAAGGCAGCAGCATGGAGAACAGGTCGTCATAGCTTGGCGTGCAAAACAGAAGCAGCCACACAGAGGGTGGAGGATGGTGAAGAAGGAACTTTCTATGTCTGGTGTACTCAGTGTGGGCCCACTGTTTTGTTTAAAGTGGTGCAGTCTCCCAGAATATCAGACACACTCACATTCAAACCCATGAAAACACTTCAAAGAAAAGATTTGTCTGTCATCTGAGAGGCTCCCATCTCCTCAGTCTCTCTCCTATCTTCTATAAATGGTTAGTCACTCTGTTCTGTCATCTTCCTCCTCAAAGAACTCCTCACACTCCTGCCGCTTCCCTCTCTCTTCTCTGGCCCCCCGCCTAGTCCGAGATGAGATTGTGGAATCCAGAGCCTTCACTGTGGCCAACCAAGCCAACTGCCCTTAGGGCTGTTCCCCAGGCTGTGCCTTCAGTGGCTCTGACATCCATATTTTTCTAGTTGGCCTTCAGAATCTAGAACTTCCTTCCCCAGCACACCCTCCCCACAGATCATGTCTGTCTGTCTGTGTGACAGCTGCTTCTCTACCCTACCACAGTCAAACCACATAACATAGTATTTCGTAAGGATAAGATGGTGACACACTTGCTAGGAGCTCAGCACCGGGTTAGGTCCTCTGCACGCCTCCTGCGATTCTCAAGCCACTGTGCCAGGAAGGCTCCCAACTGGAGTAACTGGCTGGGAGTGGAACCCAGGAAGGCCAAACTCCAGGCTCTACCACCTGACAATGGCCCCAGTGACACCACACAAGCTTTCAGCTACGTACAAAATTGCCTTTCCTGCTTGCCTCTAGAATGAAGCTACTGACTAGAGGTGAGGGGTGACATATGTGGGACCTCTCCATGACATTAGTGGTCAGGACACTGATTCTGTTGGTAAGGCTCCTCGGGAAGCATCCTGCCTGCACTCAGCACCAAGAAGAGTTGGTTCCACTTCTACCTATGGCAATGAGATTTGGATCACCAACAAGGTGACCCTTGGGGACCAGCTGTTACAGCTAAGGACAGCCCTCAGCAGGTCGTGAGGTTGGGCGTGCAGAGTGGTCTCATTCCTCACGCCACCATTTCCCTTCCCCATCTTTTCCCTCTGTGGCCACTGTGTCATAGCCATCTCTATAGGCCACCTACAGTTATCTCTAGAACACAGCAAGAAACAAAGAAATAGTACCTTGAATTTTCCATGCCATCTCATATGCTTTTCCTGATGTTCTCCATGCCCTTGTAGAGTAGCAACAACTCCTCCCAAGAATCAAATGCAAGGCTGTCCAGCCCTGAGGATAACCATTTATGTACAAGTGTCCTTTCAAATTATACCTGGAATATCCATACTTGAAAGCAATGCTGGCCTTTTTCCCCACTCTACTTCTCCAATCTCACCACAACGAAAAGAATGTGCATAGAGAAGACTTGAGGATACAGACGGAACCCCAACAATTGACCACAAATCCAGGGGACATGCCAACCTACCTTGGTCAAATCCATTCCAAGTTTGAGTTGCGAAATGAGATGAAGAATTATACTACGCTGATCCTCCATAACGCCCAATTCCGTCTCTTCCTTATCTTCACTGTCACTTTTTTCATCTTCAGACAAAACCAGTTCAGAGCCTGAGTTTGGCTAAAATGAAATAATCAATAAAAATCACCAGCTGGCCCAATAGAAGTTAGAAATAAAGTGTATGAATTAATATGGTTTGCAATGACAGAAGGAACCCAATCCTGTCCTGGGCAGAGCTCCTCTGTGACCCAGTCCTATTGGCCACGGGGCAGATGAATCCCCTGGGGGTCGGACCTGTGCCTTGGACACTGCATATCCCCTTTCATCTCTCCCGTCATCCCCAATTAGTGAGCCTAAGGACCTCCCCTGACAAAACAGCTCCCTGTTCTTTAAGAAACTAACTATAGTGTATGGGTATGAGCCCCCTTCATTTTGCCTATTAGCAAGTAGGAGTTTACCAAAGTTAGACTCCTGTTAACTTGCACAACCCAGGCCACTTCATATCTAATATAAATTTTTCTGTTTAGAAGTAAAAATTGGATTATTCAGGGACTAAAATTATTTAAGGAAAAATGTGCTCTAAGACTATTTCTACCCAAATCAATTAGGATCACTCTAGCAGGTGTAAGAAAATGCTGAGAATTGGCATTAATTTATGGAGGAAGACAACAAATGAAAATTTAAGACAAAACTCCTGACACTTTATAAAACTGCTGGGATTCATACTGGCCAACATTCCCTGCTTTCCTCGATGCAAGTTTATTAATTCAATCACTCGATTCCAATTTTTCACATTACATAGAAAACAGGCAACTTAATAAACTGGGCAAGGGGATTATCGTGCATAAAATTTTCCAATATCCAAGTATTAAGGACTCTGGCTACACGGTTAACTTGCCCTCAGAATTCTATTGAAAGAAGTATCCACATCCCACACTCCACATTTACCTATGTTCTTATGATGCTTGCTTATATATAAGCAAAAGCACTCTGCACAGAACATTATACATTTCTTTCCAATTATCAATAACAGGTCAGACATAATATACAGAAATTCAGAAGCTTAAAGGTTATTAAACATGAAAGGATACAGACTTGTCCAAATGTCCATGCAAAAAACGAACAATTTACTAACCTCATTAGACAGAATCATCTTGTATCTACAGGCACTTCTAACATACAAAGGTTATTTTGTGGTCAAGGTGTTTAAAATCATCTGGCCTTACATACCCACACTGACCATCCTTTCCAACATTCCAAAGAGAGGTAATAATGGTGTTTCTTCCCTCCTGGGGTAGGCATTTTTAAAACTTCAACGTAAATAGACGTTTTCCATAGACATACTCCTAAGGTGTTCTCAATCAGCTCTAAACAACCCCAATTCTAAAGAGATGGTTGGGAAGATCTCAGTGACGCCCACAGGATATTCCCCCAGCCAAAAGCTGAGTTTTCTTTTATTATGTGCCCAGTTCTCTAGCCACCTCATAATGGGTATTATCTGACATCATTGGCAAGTTGCTTTGCTAGATTATGCTGAAATAATTGAGGAATCCTTACCTGTGCTAACCCTGAGAGGAGTAGCCGGAGGGAAGTCTCTGAGCCGTGAGCTACCCTGATTCTACACTGGGAAGTTAGGGGTAGAAGAACGCAGGAGCCCAGCACTTACAGCCAGTGGTCCTGGGGGTCTCCTCCAGCTCCACCTCATGACACCCCGTGCTGCTGCGTTGACTGCTGCTGGTGCCAAGGCCACCGCTGCCATGAGTCTGAATGGCTAATGCTGAGATTAGCAGGGCCTCCCTTCTACTGGCCTGTCCTCCTGGCTCTCCTCCCTTTTGCCTCTTCTGCATCTCAGGTCAGTTTCAAAGTGGGTGGCTGTCTCAGCTCCCTGTGAGCTTCCATTTCCAGTCTATGCTACGGAAGTCAGAGAGCTCAGACATAAATCCCACCCAATGGCAAAGGTGCTACAGCTGCAACTTCCTCTGCAGTGACCTGGTGGGCAGTAATCTGTATTAGCAGAATTCCTCTTCTCCCAGCACCAGCTGGGCGAGAAGAGGGTAGTGCCCGGGCATTCTGCTTTGGGAAGAAAAAGGACAATCAAAAACAAGTGAAATCCAACCACCATGGTGTACCCAACAGGTGGGGTGGGCTGCAAAGTCCTTAAACATCTCAACAGGAAAGTAGCTCCATTTTGCGGGCCATTATTTTCTGCTTGAAATTAGCTGTTCTCACAAAGAATGGACTTCATACTAAATCAATTGCTCCACTGAGGCTGCCATAAGCTTCATGAAGCAAAGAATGATTCATTCTTCTAAAGCTGTGATTTCCTATTTGCTCACAAGCCAGTGCAGGGGAAATCCTCATCTTTCCCACTCACTGCAACACTCAGTGTGATGTGTTTATAGACCTTCGGGAACCACACCTCCTCCTGCTGTCTGCTTTACTCAAAAATTAAACCCAGCTTGTCCCTGACTTCCAGTAGCCAGAAAGTCTTCCACAAGATCCAGCCGCATGATACTAAGTACACACATAAATGTGAACACAAACCCCTCCAGCCTTTCCCACTGTAAATCAACAGCACATGTCCTCTGTGTCTGACAATTCCTCTCAAAGACACTGGCTCCAGCAGAGGAAATTAAGGCTGGTGCAGGTGCCCCAGAAGCTGAGTCATCCGGGGTGACTGGTGGCCCTGAAGTCCCGCCCACAGAAGGATGGCCATGGAAGCCTGGCTCACTGCCCCTTGGTGGCACAAACTCTGAGCAAGCCATGCCCTAATCTTAAACAAGGACCTAGGACTGTTTTCTCTCCCACAGCCTCTGAGAACTTGCCCTTTCTCTCCCAGTGTGATTTGCAAACAATTCTCCTACCCAGTCTCAAGTAAATAATCAGAGTTAAGCTGGTTTCATACACCTTGTTGACAGTAAACATCTTAGAGGACACTTTCAATCCACCCACACTGCAGCTCAGTCCATCTGCACAAAGAGAAGACCCCCCCCCACCCCCATCATGGTCCAACTTGGAGGTACATGGATGGAAAGGTAGCAGTAATCAACAGGTCAACTCTGTCTGAAAGAGGTCCATGGCAATGTAAATACCAATCTACTGGCATCCACAAAGCATCCACATATACAGGCACTGCAAAGAATGGAGGGTTTGAAGAGACAGGTCTTGATGGAGTTTTAAAGACACAAAACCTCCTTCCCTTTTAGGGTCAAGAGTTTGTTGATTCCACTACTCTGATGTGGAATTCAAAGAGTTGGATAATTATCATCCTTTCTGAGTGCTGTTTTCCATAATCAGGTCCCCATGCTTATCCACATCCACACTCCCCTTCTCTTACAAAGTCCTACTTGTCTCCTGGGAGCCCCTGCACACCTCCCCTCTCTGAATCTCTGCGAATTTTCACTTATAAAACAGTAACAACTCTCTCAAGGTCATCAAAAATGGCAGAACAGTGTTCCCCCATCTCTGAAAAATATGAATGTGAGAAATGGTTTCATAATGCTGAGAGAATTTATAAGACTTAAGCAGAAGAATCTTCAGATACCCCATCCCCCAGAGATTTTTGCAAATGAGCCAGCCCAGCCACAAAAATGTATGCAAACTTGAAGATAAAATGGAATTAAAATATGTTTTCAAGAGAAGCAGGTTTTGGAAAAATGAGGATTTTAATAAAAACAGAAATTATGACAATATTTCTACCACACAAGCACCTCAGGGCATATGGTGCTGTAAAAATCAAGCAACTGTGCCTATTAGCAAATGGGGAGAACGACAAGCGAAAATTCGATGGGCAGGAAAAAGCTTCACGGGCAGGCTGGGGTTTAGGGACATTCCCTGGTGACCCACAGTGACCTGTGCCCAGAGCAAGAGTTCTTGGCCTGGGTCCCATGGACAGCCCTTAAGATATCCATCCCCAACCTTGAAATTTTATGCAAAAATTGTAAGTCTGGGCATTTTTCTGAAGAGTGGGTCCATAGCTCCCCTTGGATTCTTAGAAGGGTCTCTGCCCCTTCGCTGACCTCTGGCCTCTTGAGGACCAAAGGCTGAGACCATGTGAGAGATGGGCTCTTGGGCTGGGAATGGTCCAATCCAAGACAGTCACAGCATCTACAGATGTGACTCTGCCCTTAACCGCAGGCCTCTGCTTCTTATCTAGTAAGGAGAAGCAGGTATATGGGGCTATGCCACCGAGGCCAAAGCCAGGAGGCAAAACTGTGACGTGTGTTAGGTTTGTGTGGGTCCAACAGTCTTCTCAATGGGGACACCAATGTGGGAGAAACATTTAGCTTTGCTTTCATCTCTTAAACAAATATCTTAATTCTTCAATACAAATGCAAATTTCAAGCATGACTGAAATGCCAATCTTTTTATTCAATACATATATGTAATGTAACTACAGTTTGTGTCCCTGCCAAGAAAAAGCATGAAATAGACATTTGTCTGCAGAGTCCACTCATTTCCCTGTCACAGGCTTCATTCACTCCACCCATGTCCCCAAAGGTACTCTCTTTCCTGGCACTTCACTCCTGCTTTCCCCTCCTCAGATGGATGACTCCCACCCCACCCCACCCTTCGTCCTTTAGTGACCTGCCTTCTCTCTTAACCTAGACCTGGCCCACAGATAGCTGGGGTCAACACAAGCAGTTTGATCTACTAACATCTCCTTTATTTGTACATGGCCTTATAACCTAATATCTTAATTCAGAGGACTGAATCCTCACTGGTTAGATTTGAGACATCATGGCATAAGCCTGCGTGGTTCCATTACCTAACCATTAAAGGTGCATTTTACCTTTGGACAGTGAACATTTCTGGGCCAAACCAGGAATCACAGACATGCAGGGGTAAGAGGGTCTACTCTAGCAAGGATTAAGACGGCCTCCTAAAGCCATCTTATGCCCAAGTAAATAAGTATCCAATAAACACACAATATCTACAACAGAAAAACATCACCCATTGAGCTCAAGTGACCTGCAACTTTCCTGAAAACCTACATAGCAAGGACAGACAATAAAGCCAGCTAGAGAATGAACATCAAATTCTCTTTTAGCAGCAAGCATATTGCAGTTCAATCATTTTTAAAGCCTGGCAACTTTCCCCACACACTGTTAACTTGGCAAGGAGGCACTGGGGTGAACTGAGCCATACAAAAAAACCTTGGCACTGAGTAACAAGACCAAACACATCTAGATATTATCTTTTTGGGGAAATCTAGCCATGTCAAAAAAAAGTGGGTAGTCTGAGGGTCACAGAAATGCAGGCAGTAGGTGAGAAGACCCAAAGCACCATGCTCAGATATCCTCAGAAAAGAGAACTGTCAGGTACACAGCAGCATGGCAAGGAAGTAACCAGGGAATGACGTCCCCTCATAGACAAATTATTTCTCAATTCCACAGCTACACAGAACAGGCAATAACATGCAATAATGGCCACCAGGGCAAGTGTACTTACGTTTTCTAGGGGAAAAGAGTCAACAGAGGCTGGTTTGCCAACAAATGAGAGGTTCTAGAAAAATAAAGAGTTTGGAGTCGAGACATAGATAGAGGCTAGGGACTGGAGAGATTGGAAGAGTAGGCAAGTAGAAGACAAAGGGGATAAATCAAGAAACACAGTGAGTCACAGAAGACAAACCAAGGGGTCTCAGTGTCTATGAGGAGCAAGTGCCCAATGACCAATTACTGAATCCATTTTTCAGATCTTTAGTTAAAATTTTTAAATTTTTTATTTAAAAATAAAAGGCAGGGTCTCGCTATGTTGCCAAAGTTGGTCTCAAACTCCTGGCCCTCAAGTGATCCTCCCATCTTGGCCTCCCAAAGTGCTGGGATCACAGGCATGAACCACTACACCTGACCTTCAGTTCTAACAATAATAGTGTTACTGTTTGCAGTATAGAATCCATAAAACCAAGGACTTAGTCCCTTTTATCTCTAGTCATTTTCTCATTCCAATATGTACAGCACATTTAACCAAATTATCACAATCATTACATAATCCTCACAGTGTATCTTCACAATCAGACATTTCATATCTTAAGAAGCCCCATCTAACAGGCAAAGGTCATGAAACCTGACATAGCCACATCTGAAGATCTAGTCCGACTCTGTATATATGTCAATAACATCAGCATAGCCCAGGGTATATAAAGATGGCCAGCAATCCAGGAAATTTCACTTGGCCTTCTTGGCCCCATTTCCAATAAGAAACTCATGTCACATGACTACCAACTGCAAGGCATTCACTATTACATGCTTGGAAAAAGTATCTCCCCTGAGGACACAGAGATAGAAAGTTTTGGCATACGAATGCCAAATGGTTGATCCTGATGAATTTACTGTCCTTCCCACACACTGCACAGGTGAGATTTCTCCTCTGGAAGAGTCTTTTGGTGGCCGTGTCTAAATTCTCCAAAAGTAGGCCATCTTTGTTGGGTAGAGGGTATCTCAGCTGAATGGGTGGATGTTCCACTTTGGTCAGAAGTCATGCCGAAGACAGAAGCTGTGGACACATGCCTTCAGCTGGTGTCTGGTATAGCTGGCACCCCTTGGCCCTGCTGCAGGGCGGCTATTGAAGATTCCTGCACATGTACTATCCTCTACATGGAGCCACTTCCAAAGCCAGGCAACCAACTGTGCCTCAAAGGCCACCGGCGAATTTAGGGGACCTTATCTTGCCATTTGGAGGTAGATTCAACAACGAGGCCACTGTGAGGGGAACCCGATGGAGAAGCTGGATCTTATCCTTGACAGGTCCAAGTACACGCATGTCCGCACAGCAAGCTAGTCCCAGCTGCCTTTTGGAGATGCTGAGTTTGTCGTCACTGACATCGCAATCCTCCTGCCGCCTCCCAGGGGATGAGCTGGCTGGCTGGCTCTAACCACACATACACACACATTTACCACACTTGGCTCTTATAGACTGGAAGGACAGATGCTCTTCCTGAGCAAAGGGGCCGACCTGCAGAAAGGTTAGTTTTAAATAAAACACACTATGGAAGGCAGAAGGAAGTCACTTCTGGGCAGGGGAGAGAGTGGGGGCATTTGTCATCAGCCAAGATAATTGGGAACAATTATATCGAGGATTCAACAGGCGTTCCTTTAAAAACATTCGAGGGAAGCATTCACAGGAAATAGCAGCATGTCTTTGTCTAATTTCTACATTTCTGATTAGAAACCAGAGTCTAGCTATTTTTAAATGAAAGGGAAAAAAAGAAATCAAGAAATAGCAAAGAAAACCTAGAGAAAGTACAAAAAAGAAAAGGGAAGAAGCAGCGGCAAATGAAGGGGTAGGCAACAATTTTGCAGCTGAGCTTTGGGAGCGTGCCAGTGTCAATACCGACTGCCAGCGTGCAGAATCCCAGAGGCTGCAAATCAAGCTTAGCATCAGCCTGCTGCCTAGAAAAGCAGGGAACGGGCAGGGCCCCAACAAGACAGACAGGGCCTACTAGGTGCCAAGCACTGTGTCAGGTGCTTTACAGCATCTCAATGAGCAAAACACTAGCACTTTAAAACCAAATCCAGCGCTGAATTAATAACACAGTCAAGAGCTCTGAAAGACGCCCTGAAAGCAAAGCTGTTTATGATCGTGGGGCCAAGGTCTCCATGGCATAAGCAGCACAGATCACAGGAAGCTCATGAGTATTTGGGATAAAAGTCATAGTGAGGATAAGGAAGAGGCCATGAAATCAGAGACCACCACAGCTTTAGGAGACAGTGATGCACAAAAGGAAAGCTTGGAGATCTGGCTGCAGATAGTCCTGGAGATAAATCCTAAAGACGCTATGCCCCACCTGTAAGGCTCAGCCTCCCTGTCTCTAAAATGGAGATGGTACCACCTCTCACATCTGAGAGGCCTGCTCTAGGTCTCAACAAGGCAAAGCGTGTAAAGCACTGAATACAGTGGCTGGCACACAAGAAGTGCTTGGTAAATAGCCATGCTCTGATGAGGCCTGTGACGTTCGCACTGGGCACACAGTGGTATGTTGACTTGAGGTTGCTGCTAACGCTCCTGCGTCTTCCTATTTGTGCTGCTCCCCTTCTCCCCCACAGCTTCCCTGTCAAGGCTCATTGACGCCACCAAGCTCCTCTCCTAGGCCTTCTCCACTGAGGGCTTTGGGGCTGCAGGGCCCTGACCATGAGGCAAGCATCACTTCCCTGGTCTGGAGCTAGACTAGGAAAGGATTCAGAGAACTTTCAAATATGTCTCAATCAAGGTCACATGCAAATGTGTGAACTAAGCAAGACAAACACAAAGCAGCAAGTGCAGTGAATCAGAGATAGTATCCCAGCAACCAGCCCCAGAGGACCAGCTGTGGTTTGGAGGTGACAGGAGCAGCAGCCATCCACACCTGCCATCCAAACCTGCCATCCACAGCTACTCGAGTTCTCTAGACCTAGGAAAGGTAGGGAAGAAACTCCTTCAAGACCCCATTCTAGCCTTCCTGGAGCTCTGATAAGAGGGAACGCAATGGGTTTAGACATAAAGGCATAAGCGTAGGTTTAATGGTAAGCAGGCACCGGGCCTGAAAGGGTTACTATCACCTCAGCCACCTCCAATGCCCACAGGTAACAAAGCACCACATTAGATACTGAAGATAGAAATTTGCTTAAGATATGGTCTCAGCATTCAACAGGCTGGTGTTCTGGTTGAGAAGGAGTACATGGATCTTTCTTTCTCCTAGCCCTGGAGACTAGTAAGTTTCAGACTGTAAGTTTCAACTCATGATTTGAGACTTAGTTCAACCACGTTTCACAGAGATGGAGCCTCTGTTCTACCAAGGAGTCCCTAGGTGCTTCAGACATGCCCATTCTGGCACTTAGCAAAGTGGATTTATGCAAGTGCACACCTCCTTTCCAACTGGACCAGAAATGTCAGCCCTCTTTTGGCAAAGGAAAATTGATTATTTCAGGCTGACTACTCAGGGCCATGGGTGGAGGTGGACGTAGAGGCCATATACAAATCTGGGGAGAAAGAATGCTGTGATCAATTAGTAATATCAGCCAGTGGCTCAGGAGGGGAACACAGTGGCCATGTGGTTGTCAGCTTACCTTAACTGGAATTCTTTGATGGAGGAATCCTAGCTAACCGAGGGTTTCATTTCCAGAATTCCAACACAAAGGGTGGTTTCTAACAGATGTACAGTAAGTTCTTAAAGGGAATGAATTTATAAAACCAAAAAGAAAGCGTGGGAAACTTGAGTGTGCAAGGACAAAATCTAGATTTAACAGGAAAGCCAGTCACAGAAGGCCATGTGTTGTGATTCCACTTCTATGAGACATCCAAGACAGGCAACATAGATTAGTGGTTGCCAGGGGCTGCGAGGATGGATGGAATAGGGGTGACAGCTAAAGGGTCCAGGGTTTGTTTTTGAGGTGATGAAAATGTTCTAAAATTGACTGTGGTGACGGTGACATATACCTGTAAATATACTAAAATCCACCCAATGGTTGGTACAATTTAAATGGATAAATTGTATGGCATGCGTATTATATCTCAATAATGTTGTCATCAAAAATAGAAAAATAAATGAAAGGATATATGATGCAAAATCAAATAGCAAAGGCCAGGAGGAAGGGCATGGCCAGGGTGATCAGAGGGGCTCACACACAGAAGGCAGACTCTGGGCTGGGTGTCACCAAAGAGGAGCACTTCAAGTAGCCAAGAGAAGGAGCGGACAGTCCAACAGAAGAAATGATGCCAGCCAGGGATGAAGAGAACCTTACTGCAGGGAAGTACAGCTGAGGCCAAGCACATGGTTTTGGCCTTATAATAGGACTCATTCCCTTGGAGAGCCCATCTGATCCAACAGCTTTCAATAATTTCTAAATGTATATTTCCTAAGTGTGTATCTCAAGTTCAGCCTTCTCTCCTGAACTCTAGCTTTGTGCACCCAGCGGCCTATTCAACATCTCCCACTTAGCTATCTGAGGTGGGGAGGATAGCAGAACACTGAGCTGCCCGCATCCTAATTCCCGGAACCTGTGTATACGGCACTTTAAGTGACAAGGGGGCTTTACACATGTGATTACATTAAGGACCTTGAGATGTGGAGATTAACCTGGATTGCTAAGGTGGCCTCCATGTAAAAACATGAATCCCTAAAGTTAGAGAATCTTTCCAGGCTGTGGTCAGAATGCAACATTCCTGGCTCTGAAGATGAAGGAAGGGGCCGCAAGCCAAGGAATGGGGGCAGCCTCTAGAAACTGGAAAAGTCAAGGAAACAAATTCTTTCCTAGGGCCTCCAGAAAGAAATGCAGTCCTGCCAACACTTTGATTTTAGCCCACTGAAACCTGTGTCTGACTTCTTATGCAGAACTATAAGATGATAAATTAGCATTGTTTTAAATCAGTAAGTCGATGATCATTTGTTACAGCAGTGAAAACACATCACCTAATGGCCATCTCAGACTTACTGTGTCTAAAGCAGATCTTTCAACTCATACCTCCAAAATATGATCCTCCTCATCTCGGTAAATAACAGCTTTGTTTTTCTAATCACTTGGCCAAAAGCCTTGGCACCATCCGTGACTTTAATTTCTTGCTTATGCACTGTTCCACATCACATCCATCAGCAACTTCTGCAAATTATATCTAGAATCTCATTGTTTCTCACAACCTCAGCCACCCTGGCAAAGCCACCATCACCTCTCTCTCTGAATTACTGCAACAGCTTCCCAGTCAGTCTCCTCACAGTAGTTAGAAGGCATCTTAAAACATAAAGTTGATCACATAACTCCGAAGCTGAAAGCCCTCCCCTCTTCACTCAGACTAAATGTCAAAGTCCTCACTGTGGCCCATGAGGCCCTACACAATGTTGCCCCATGACTTCTCTACTCTTCTCTTAATCACGCTCCCCTCCTTGTTCATTCTGCTCACCCCTCCCAGCCACCTTCTGTTCTTTTTTTTTTTTTGAGACGGAGTCTCACTCTGTCGCCCAGGCTGGAGTGCAGTGGCGCAATCTCGGCTCACTGCAAGCTCCGCCTCCTGGGTTCATGCCATTCTCCTGCCTCAGCCTCTCCGAGTAGCTGGGACTACAGGCGCCCACCATTACGCCCGGCTAACTTTTTTGTATTTTTAGTAGAGACGGGGTTTCACTGTGGTCTCGATCTCCTGACCTCGTGATCCGCCCGCCTCGGCCTCCCAAAGTGCTGGGATTACAAGCGTGAGCCACCGCACCCGGCCTCATCTTCTGTTCTTGGAACACGTGAAGGACAGGTCTACCTCAGGGCCTTTGCACCTGCTCTTATCGGTCTTCTTCATCCATATCCCCCTCACTTCACTCAGATCTTTTTTAAATTTTATTTATTTATTTATTTATTATTTATTTATTTATTTATTTCGAGACACAGTCTCACTCTGTTGGCCAGGCTGGAGTGCAGTGGTGCAATCTCGGCTCACTGCAACCTTCTCCCCCCGGGCTTAAGCAATTCTCCTGCCTCAGCCTCCCAAGTAGCTGGAATTACAGGTGCATACCACCATGCCAGGCTAATTTTTGTATTTTTAGTAGAGATGGGGTTTAACCATGTCGCCCGAGCTGGTCTTGAACTCCTGACCTCAAGTGATCCGCCTGCCTCATCCTCCCAAAGTGCTGGGATTACAGGCATGAGCCACCACACCCAGCCTCACTCAGATCTTAACTCCAATGTCCCCTTACCACAGCCGCCTTTGACCATTTAGGCCAGCACCACTCCCTCTCCTCCCTCTCCTTTGCTCCTTCCTCAGCTCTGCTTTTCCTTGCAGCACTGATCACTCTCAATTGTATTATATGTCTATTTATCATCTCTCTCCCTTGCAGAAAGTCAGCTCACAGGAAGCAGGACCAAAATGTTTTGCTCGCCGCTGTGGCTTTATCAGCAAAAACACTATCTGACACTGACTTATTCGTTGCATAAGTAAAGGAAATAAACAGCTGGCTTTCCCCTGTGGAAATGAGGAACTGCTGAAGATTCTGAGGAGGCTGGGTAATAGAACGCAGGCCCTAGGAGATGAATGGTTAAGTAAGCAATGATATGATTGCATGCAGCGGGGATGGGGCACTGAGAGCAGTTCTGGAAGACTCCTGCCACAGTCCAGCACGAGGGAGACCGACACGCACTGGGGGGTGGTAGTGACATGTTTGACATCCTTCCTTCTCCTCTACTCGGTAAATATACACGTAAGGCTCTGTGTTAGGCGCAGAGGAGGATTACAATCAGTGTAGGACATGGCCTGGATCACCCTGGACACTGCAGCCTTGCTGGGCAGACAGTAGTTGGGTTTCAAGTTCCTGTATGTGGAAGATCAAACAGTGAGTTATCAGAGGGGAGGCAGGGAGCTGGCAGCAGGCAGGTAAGGAAGAGAGAGAGAAAGCACGAGAGGCAGCGGGGTGGAGTGAGAGGCAAAATGGACCAGTCAAAACTGTCTGCAGATTCAATTATTCTACTAAACACGATGGGCAAATAGAAAACAGCTAAGATGACACACATGGGCAGGCAGCATTCAGTGGGGAAAAGGGCTGTTCTCATCTCAGCTCCCCTCCTTTCAGCCCTGCGCGCACTCGATAAAGGAACCCAGCAGCCGCATCCTGCCTTTCCTCCTAGTCACCCAGGCTTGAGACCTGCAAGTTCCCGGACACCTCCCATCCAGAGACCCACCTGGCCCACCATCCCCTCCTTTCCTCATCTTTGCTGCTACCACACCCTAGGCTTTGACCACATAAATGTAGGGCCCTGCCAGCCTCCAGCTCATCCTTCCACTCCAGACTCCTCCTCCCACTCCAGACTCCTCCTCTTACACTGTCTTGTACCACACCACCAGAGTGTTCTTCCCCAGACACCCACTGCTCTGTTCAAAAGTCTTCAAGCAAGCACATATTCTCAGGATCTCCTGAGGGCTGTGTCAAAAAAAAAAAAAAAAAAAAGTCTTCAATTGCTTCTCACTGCCCAGAGGAAAATGTCTACTCAGCCAGTACTTCGGGTTTCCTCATTCTGACCCATACTTCCCCTCCCCTCCTAAACTTCCTCTAGCCTAGACTGAGGACGGTATACTCACTTCTCACCCTACTCTCTAGACTTGCGCTGTCTAATCCAGGAGCTGTTAGTCACATTTAGCTATTTAAAATAATTAAAATTAAACACAATTTAAAATTCTGTTCCTTGATGGCACTAGCCGCATTCAGACTAGTGGCTACCATACTGGACAGTGTAGAAAGAAAATACTTTCATCATTGCAGCAAGTTTGATTGGAGAGTGGTGCTCTAACTTTTGATGGCCTCCCAATCAATTTCTACTCCTTCCACCAATTGTTATCTACCTGTAAGAAGAGCACTGGTGCCACGATGCTAGCTCTAACAATCTGGGCAGGAGCAATCCCTCCCTCCTCTAAATCCCATGTGTAAGTTCTACTGGGATCACTCGAACGTTACTGCCATGCCTATCTTTCCTTAACTTCTTGGTAATATAAAGTTCAGTGGGAAGAGATTATTCTGAAAATCTAAAATTCCTGATGAAACACCACAGAACAATTTTACAAACACCTCCACTTCAAAAACAAACTGATGAAGGAATAATGTAGTTGGGGTAGCCAATAGCAATAAAATGATTCTGTGCCTCAAAACTTAAAGGAATTCTACTATCTATGATTTGCTTCTATCATAAGCACTGGTACATGCCGAGACTAGAAGTCTGGCTTTCTATATCCACAGTTCAAATCATTATTGATTTATGCTTTGTGCTGGGTGATGGATTTCTTCTGATCTGCGGATGGTAAATGGCTTTATTCAGAAAGAAACACAAGACTAAAGTTGACGGTACCACGTCAGTGATTCTTTCAGAACTGTACACTTGATGCCACTAATAGCTAGACTGCCTTGCTTTTCCCACAAATTATGCAGTTACGGGCCTGAACTCTACGGCAGGGACAGAAGAAAACATGTAAAGCACTGTGAGAATGCAGAGTGGCAGCAGGGAAAGGCTCTAAATTAGGTCTACTGTGGTCCCTGGACCTGCAGCAGCAGAATCACTGTGAACTGGATAGAAATGCAAGTCTAGGGCCCCCCTCCAGACCTATAGACACAGAAACTCTGGTGGCAGGGCAGAGACCAGTATTTGTTTGGTTTGGGATTTGTTTATCCTTTTAATTGAAATATAATTATAACTTATACTTGGTACAATATACAAATCTTATTGTACAGTTCTATGAATGTTGACAAATGTATCGCTTTATATCCAACTTAATATTTTTTGTTTAAGTGTACAGTTCAGGGGTATTAACTATAATGACGTCATTGTACAACAGATCTCTAGGACTTTTTCATCCGGTAAAGCAAACTCTATACCCACTGAACAGCAACTCCCTTTCTCCTCCTCCCTGCTCCCCGAGGCCCTCCAGCAGATTTTGGTGCACCCTAGCATTTGAGAAGGTCTGCTCTAATGATCCCCGGCCATGGGGGCTATGAGGAACAGCAGAGGAAAGTAGGGGGTGTGATAGGGGCCTGGCTCCCAGGGAGGAGCAGCACAGGTGGTGTGCTACCAGCCCCTCAGATTCTCCAAACCCAATCCTAGGCAGCCAGTGAGGAGACGGCTCTGGGCTAGATGCTAGGGGGATCCAAACACAGACATATGGACAACTTTTCTCATAAACTTGTGTAGGCACAAGTTGAAGAAAATTATATTCCTCAACATTAGATAAGGTTCCAGAAATTTCATTTGATGACCCCAAAACAGATTCAGAAAGCTATCACCTTTGATTGGATAAGGGTGATTATATTTTCATCAGTGGCCACACCAGGCAGTCATTCAACTCCAACTTTGAATTTTATGTGTCCACTTTAATCATTTATGCTTCTCACTCAGAAATTCCCAACTAATACTCTCCAATGGAAATTTCTGAAGCGTACGATAACACAAAGGAAATAACCAGGAGCGTCGCAAACCACAGAACAGTTTTGATTTACAAGTCATTAGAAGCAAGAGGCATGTACTGTTCTTTGCAGGCCAAAAGGGACTGCATCATGAATAATGGAAAAAGCAAAATGCATTAAGAACTCTTCGGCAGATAATGTTATAATGTTCTCTCCAGGCCACACAGAAGGCACATTTATTGAGGACTTTCCATGTGCCAGGCACATATCAATACATACAGGGTAGCAGCCCAGTCTTTAAGGGATAAAATCAAGCAAGTCCACCCCATTTTGCTTCAAGAGGTAGTTTCTGGATCATTATCTTATGACTCTCAAACCACTGATTTGGTACCACAAGCAGATCGAGAGCTAGGAATACCAGAAACAACCCAAAGCTCAGGCTTTATTCTTTTCACTTTTCTTAAAGACAACTCTGGTATACGCCTATTCTGTCCTGATTTCTGTAAATATTAACAAACCAAGAAGAAAGCATCTGGCAGAAAACAGGCTCTAGCATTTTGTAGAAAACAAGAAATAAACCAAGAGCGAAACTACCACAGCCCTTAATTCCACAATGAGGAGGCACCAATAATGCCCCATTATAAAGCTACAATCTCTAAATCCCACTCCATACCGTTTAGTCCAAACAGCAGGCATTTTCTATTCTCTTTAATTTGCATTATGTGTGCCTATTTTTCTAGCCACAGTGACACAGGATATTAAAAAAAGGTTTCCCTGTACTTTTACTCAAATGTGAAATGATACTCAGGATGTAAGAGGGTAATTGCAGCAATTCATATTTTTTTCACATCATTCCGCTGCCATAAACCCCAAATGAGGCTCACTATATCCTCTGCTTTAAAAACTGTCACAGTATCATGCTCTGCTTGGTCCTGCTCTCAAATGCTTCATTCAGTGAAAACTTCCAGGGGAAATTTGTGAGACAGCTGTAATCATCCTGGGGTAATGCAAACGGTATGTAGTAGCACTGTTAATAATCGGAACGGTGGGATTCTTATATTTAGCACAAAAAGAAGGTGAATTTTAATATATAACTGTGCTCAGGTAGGACCTGCACAGAATTTCCATTTCTTCTTCTTCTTTTTTTTTTTTCTTTTGAGACAGTCTCACTCTGTTGTCCAGGCTGGAGTGCAGTGGCGTGATCTCGGCTCACTGCAACCTCTGCCTCCCAGGTTCAAGCGATTCTCCTGCCTCAGCCTCCCAAGTAGCTGGGACTACAGGTACGTGACACCACACTCAGCTAATTTTTTGTATTTTTAGTAGAGACGGGGTTTCACTGTGTTAGCCAGGATGTTCTCGATCTCCTGACCTCGTGATCTGTCTTCCTCGGCCTCCCAAAATGCTGGGCTTACAGGCATAAGCCACCATGACCAGCCCCAGAATTTCCATTTCTGTAGCATAAAATAACTCCACGATGACTTTCCAAGCTAGGTTTTCTGTCACTTTAGAGAATTTGTCAATTTAGAGATTTTGACAGAATTCTCTACTCCTGAACACATCTTCATCCCATTTTCATAAAACAGGATCATGAAACGCATCCTTCATGTAAGTTTCAAAAGTTTCAGAACAACTGAAAGTATGTAACACTTTATTGGAAATTGATATTTAACTGAATATTTTATCATGCTATACTTAATCCAACGTCTTTGAATTTCTTTTAAAAATTTTTCTGTCATTAAGTGTTTCATTTTCAAGGAATAAACGAATTGTTTTTTTCAACTTGACAAGTATCCTGCATAAAACTGCATTAAAAACCAGTAACATCAGACCCTGGATGGGGACAGAAGGTCCAAATCAGAACCTCCATGGAATGCATCTCTACATATTTTCCACATTTGTTTTCAAGCAAGGAGCAAGACCAGCAAGAAAGTGAGGGTAGGAAAACTACCTCTCCACATGGTGCATTTCTCTTAATAAGAGGACTGCTAGAGTCTTGCTAGATGATGTTTCCAGAAAGGATAAATGTATATATCAGTTAGTGTACATTCCCATAGCTGCTGTTCATCCCTACAAAACAGCCCACATGTAGAAATATGAATGGCTAATAAATATGTGAAAATATGCTTAACTTCATTCATAATTACAAAAAAGGAAATTAAAAACAAGATACCATTCATCTTAAAAATAAAGTGGAAATAAAATAAGAGCTTGATATTCATTTCTTAATGGTGACAGACAGGGTAATAGCAACCCTCACACAATGCTGAGAAAGTATACATTTGGCTTAATCTTGGAGGGCAATGTAGTAATACTTATCAAAATTTAAATTCCCACATTTGTTAACTGAATTTCACTTAAATTCCACTGCTGGAAAGTTTCCCTATATAAGATATATTTCTGTAAGTGTACACAATATATGTAGAGGACAATTTATAATAATGAAAAACTGGACAACCTAAATGCCACTCCTAGAGTCCAATTAAATAAATTGCTAGTTAAATAAAATACATAACTCCATAAATTATGGTATATTCATAGACTGGAATGGCTTTGTAGCTGTTCAAAAGAATGCAAACAATCTCTACGTACTGACATGGGAAGATACCTAAGATATATTGTCTAATTGAAAATTGAAAAGCCATAGAACATTATTCATATTGTGATTCCACTGGTATAAAAAAAGTTAAAGAACGTATATATATATATATATTTTATATATTATATAAATATTTTATTTTATATATATATGTTTACTGTACAAACAAATTTCCCATAAGAGACACACAGTAGCTCCTTCTAAGGAGGTGGCATCAAAAGGAAATACGGGGTTTTTACTTCTGACTTCCTACAGGTTTCTACTGTATTTTAATGCAATAATTATGCTGTTTTACAATAATTTTAAAAACCCTCCTCCTACTACTACAATTCATGCCAAAGCATGAATTGTAGAAACTGTAAAAAATGAGACATCATAGTTTCATGTCCGGCTTAATTCTGAGGCTCTTGGGAGATACAGGGAGGAAGGGAGGGGCAATGGCAGGGGCAGCCTGGGAAAAGCAAGTTTGAAAAGGCTTCACTGTGTATAAAAAGCAAAGCCAGGCATTTCTTTTCCAATAATGAGTCCAGCTGAGCTGACTGCTTTCCTCAACGGGAGCAACAGAACAACTTGCTTAATTTCCACCAGCCAGAGGTTGAGCCTAGTTTTATCTCCGTGCTCTATCTAATGTATTCTGTGAATGCCAGCCAACTCCCCTGCTGCTGTAGGCAGGAAAATGGCCCAAAGACGGCGAGGCATGGTGGCTCATGCCTGTAATCTTAGCACTTTGGGAGGCCAAGGCAGGAGGACTGTCTGAGCTCAGGAGTTCGAGACCAGCCTGGGCAACATGGCAACACCCCATCTCTACTGAAAATACAAAAAATTAGCCGGGCGTGGTGGTGGGTGCCTGTAATCCTAGCTAACGGGGAGGCTAAGGCATGATAATTGCTTGAACCTGGAGCCAAGATCACGCTACTGCACTCCAGCCTGGGCAACAGGGCAAGACTCTGTCTCCAAAAAAAAAAAAAAAAAAAGCCCAAAGATGTCCAAGTCCTGATATGTTAGGTTACATGGCAATAGGGAAATTAAGGTTGCAAATGGAATTGAGTTTGCTAATCAGCTGATCTTAAAACAGGAGATTTTCCTAGATTATCTGGGTAAGCTCCGTGTAATCACAAGGGGCCTTAAGAATGGAAGAGGGAAGCAGAAGAGGGAAGTCAGAGGGAGATGGGACTATGGAAGCAGGGTCAATGAGATGCAATGCTGTTGGCTCTGAAGATGGAGCAATGGGCCCAAGCCAAGGAATGCAGGCAGCCTCTAGAAGCTGGGAAAGCCAAGGAAACAGATTCTACTCTAGAGCGTCCAGAAAGCAACAAAGCCCTGCTAACACTTTAAGTTTAGCCCACTGAGACCTGTGTCAGACTTCTAACCAACAGAACTGCAAGAGAATACATTTGTGGTAATTTGTTACAGCAGCAATAGGAAGCTAATGCAACCTACTTATATTTCCTTTATTTCTGTATACACAGACTTCCTCTGATGCACAAACCTGGGATGTGCTGTGAAAATCAGCTACCTGGGCTTCCCACCTGTGGAGGCTCACTGACCTGGGGCCACACCAGGTAATTTCAGGACTTCCTCAGAGAAAACCCAGGCAAGACACCAGCAACAGAGCTACCCTGATGCTTCATAGCTACAAATAAAGATAAGCTAGGTCGGCCAAAGAACAATTTTAATAAGGACTTACTATTGAGTGCCAGGCATTGAGCTGGACATTGGTGATATATGATCTCATATAATGTTTATAACATTTTCATCAGGAAATACCATTATACAACCATTAATGATTCACGCATGCTTACATTCTTACATGCAATTATTGAAAGAGTTTGGGTTCAAAGTGCTTTGTCAGACTCCACAGCTGGGGCTCCAGAGAGATATCATGTGAATCCCCATCCCCCATATCATGAAACAGCTTAAAGAGACCCAAATGCTGAGGAAAAAAAAGCTTATTCACCTCATTCTCACCAACCTAGAAATGCAACAGTTTAACTGCACCGCCCCCCCTGCCAAAATACCCTTGAGACTTGGAAACTTTTTTTTAACTCACCTTAACAGCCAAATTATCAAAAACAGAATCTCTTGTTTTCATTAGGATTTTGTATCTTATGTCCAACCAACTGATTGCTTCGTCAAGGAACCTGTATTCTCAGATGATACAAACAAAAACCTGGCTTTTGTGAGGTGGAGACGGAAGTTTATAAAGGCTTCTCATAAGCCCTAGTCAGTGACCATCCTGAGCACCTGCCCCTCATGTCTGCAGGGCACAAGAGTCCCCACTCATCCGCTTGAGAACCACTGATCTAGAACAGCAATATCTCAAATGGGCAAGGATTTTCCCATTATGGGAATTTCTATATAATATTACATTCTAAATAAAGGTTTTGGCACTAAAAATTCATCATAATGGAATTTTTAAAAGCCAGGTAAACATAAGTGTAAGTACCTCTTGTTTCCATTTCTTTTCTCAATTCAATACATGAAATTAGCATCAATCTACTATAAGAAAAGTTCACATCCTTCAAAGGAGTAGTTTTCTCCTTGAATTACATTTTATATATATATATATTTAAAGTCAGAATTACAAGCTGGCCTGCATTTTAGTACACAAACTAGTAAAAAGAAGATATTTGGAATCTGAAACACATTTATCAAAAAATAATCGTCATTCCTGGGGGTTTCCAGGGTAACCTACAATATTAAACTCATAATGTGGGCTAAATACATTTGCTGTAAATAAAGATTTGATACTCTTACAATATTAATTTTTAAATAACTATTAACAAAGTTATATACATTTCTTATATTTTTTAAAGAAAAGCATTTCTGATGAGATGATCAAGAAAAATGTGAATGGAGATTTGGAGCAATCTAAAGAGCACTCCCATGGTTTTAAGGATTGATACACTGCTCTCAACTGCATTTAATTTCATTTCCAAAATGTTAGAGTTTCCTTCTCCTTCGCATGGCTGTATGTCCACCACTCTTCTTATACTTATTAGTAATGTGGTCATTTAATGGGCCCACTAGAGCCAATAGACAGAACTTTATGTGACATGAGGACCGTCCAGCACAGGCTTAGCTGGCTGTGGATGGTGAATGACAGAGAAAAGGGTGGAGGTTGGGAGGGACAGGAGCACACTGTTATCTGAGAGAGAGAAAAGACAGTGGTGACAGAGCACTGCGTGACACCCAGCTCCACTGGGCACCTCATGGAGTCCACGGCCTTGGCCGGGGCTGTTCCAGTATCTTTAGGGGTGAGGAAGGCTATGGTCCCGGGGTGGCTGGGGACAGGATCGATAGCCAAACAGCTGCTGGTACAGTACTTTCAAGTATTACAGAATGGCTATTTGAGTCCTACATCCATAAGATCTGAAAAACACTGCCAGAACTTACAGACAATTCTATGGCTCAATCACTTGCTCTGTTTCATACACACACACACACACACACACACACACACACACACACACTACTTTCCCTCTAGTTGCTCACATCCATCATCAGTACCAAAAAAAATTTAACTTTACAATTATTATTTAGCACACAGTAAGCCCCTGCAATGCACAGAGCCATAAGCCATCTACAAAACTCAATTCAAATTACAAAAGGGATACAAGAACTCATCGATTAACTCAGGCAAAGCCCAAAATAGATGTGAGAAATATTTTACTCTTTTCTTCCATAACATTCTTTCCCCAAGATCATAAATCTCTGAGCGTTGACTTTCCATCTTTGGAAAGCAAGCGTCATCAGGGCCAGAAAATAAATCACTTTTAGAATAGTCATTCATCGTGGGCAAATAAAAATATAAGCCAGGCAGATGGTGAAAAGCTCATTTATACTGGTATAATTTCATAGAACTAGGCAAGTGAGAAGGAAGCAGAGGGAGCTGTGAAATTTAGGGCCATGTTTAGAGGGTGAGACGAAATACCCCAAACAAGAGAATAATAAAACTTTTCATACCACATCGCTACAATCTCTTCAACTCTTCACCTCTGGTTCAGATCTTTTTCCCTTTGTGGCAACAAAAATGAACGGAAAAGAGAAAAGGGGAAGGAGGAGGGAAAACTCAGACTAAACACTGCAGTGCTTTAAGCCCTCTTCATTCACCAGTTTCAAAGCGCTTAATCCTTTGAGTACTGCTGCAGGATAGGAGAGATTACACCACTCGGTGCTGAGCTTTTTCATATGGCTCCAGCTCACAGGTGGCAAATCCAAGGTGGCTACCTCCCCAGCACTCTGGTGGGTGTTTACGTCACAAAGCCACACCGGCCTGGCGGGAGGGGAGAGAAGGAAGGCAATACCGTGAACACTCCTGAGGCCACTCACAAAGACTCTTTGAGTCCAGTGTCGAAACCCATTAAAAGCCCCAGCACATATCCTACTGGCCATAGCAAAGGCATGATTTCAGACCTTCCACTATATTCACCTCCTCTCTTATAAAAACAACACCCACCCAAGGAGCAAAACCTTATTACCACCCACAAAAAAGGAAGAGAGGAGGAGAAAAGCAATGGAGGAAAGAAAAAATCCTTGAAAAACGAGCATAAGCTGAAATTAATCCCCCAAAACTACACAGAAAAATATACTATCATGCCTTCTACTCAGACAGCTCATGAAAGCTGCCAGAAACCAAGTCCAACAAGTTGTTAAAAAATGTGTGCAGGGTTTAGGTTTGTGTGTGATGATTACGTTGTGAGTTGCTAAGAACGAGAAGGAAGGAGGGCAGAAAGATGCTGTTTTGCAAGACAGACAGGAGGAGCTCTTAACCATACGAAGCAGTATAGCCTATGAGATAACCACAGAAGCACATCTTCGAATTCCACGTCATCTCACAGATGGTCATCTCAATTGCTGCAGGCCATAGGTAGACCCACAGCCACACGGCATCAGGGCCTACACAGTCTTAGGGTACTAACCTTGGAAACGTCACTTGGCTAAGAGACATTTCTCTTGCTTCTAATCTCGCGAATACAGAATAATTATAACTATTATGAAACATGTACAGAGCTAATAAACTGGGTTATGAAAATCTACTAAACTAAGGAAGGGCTCCATTCAATGCCCACTATATAATAAGAGCTCAATATCTGTTGAGTGAATAATTGCATAGATGAATCATCACTGTCTTACTATACTGGAACACAGAACAAACTAATGAGGGAGCAGTATATTTTTAAGCATAACAACAGTATGGCTCTTTCTGATTTTTAGTGAGTCCTAAGGGTCTGATAGCTAGGAGGCATATCTTCTACATTTGCCTGAAGGATGAACTACTTTCCCCCCAGACCAACAACAGCCAGAAGAGAAAAAGAAAAAACCCAGGTGATCAAATCATTGTTCATTCCTTTAGTGTGAGGATCTAAATGGAATGTCTTCAGCAGCTCTTCCAAAAGATTATAAGAATTCTATCCCATGATGAGAGACCCTCACACAAAAATAATTCCATGTGTAACTACAACCACTTAGCACCTGTTAGATAGCAGATCAAGACCACTGGCGAGGAATGAACCAATTCATAGAAGCATCTTCTGCCTGGAGAGCTCCAGGACACTGGCCATGGATGAATCTTTCATCACAGCAGCATATGTAAGTCATATGCCACTCAACAGGTTAAACTTACTTCTACTGGAACTCCCAGAAGCCACAGGGAAGAGCACAGAACAAAGATGAGAACAAGAAGGAAGCATGCCCTTTAGTCATGAATACTACCAATGAACCTCATTGTTCACATTCATTCATTACATACTTAGAGTATCTGCTACGTGCATCGTACTTTCCTAAATACTCTGGAGTTTCCAAAGAATCACACATGGTGTCCTCCCTCAAAGAATTAAGTCTATGAGATGAAATGGCCAGGTCAGAAAAGTCTTGTGGGGCTGAAGATGACCACTACATGAAGAAAACCTACTTGGGGTAGATCGGGGTATAGCAGACACAATCTATTACTACCCAAAAGCCAATACCCTATTTTCTCTTGCTGACAAAAGCCCAATTCTGGTCTTTCTGGGATCTGAGATCCCTTTGATCTCAGGTAAGGCACACTCCACATCCGGGGAGGGTGACTCATGAAAATCCAGTGACCCACCACCAGTTATGGGACTTGGAGTAGGTGTGTGATCTAGTTCTGGCTATAACAGGGGGAGTGTACTAAGGGGCTTCGCTTCCCAAACAAAAAATGTCTTTTTTAATTGTTTTTTTTTTTTGGAGACAGAGTCTCGCTCTGTTGCCAGGCTGGAGTGCAGTGACCCAATCTCTGCTCACTGCAACCTCCGCCTCCCGGGTTCAAGCGATTCTCCTTCCTCAGCCTCCCAAGTAGCTGGGATTACAGGCACCCACCACCACGCCCAGCTAATTTCTGTATTTTTAGTAGAAACAGGGTTTCACCATGTTGGCCAGGATGATTTCGATCTCCTGACCTCATGATCCGCCTGCCTCAGCTGCCCAAAGTCCTGGAATTACAGGTGTGAGCCACCGTGCCTGGCCTCAAAAAGTATCTTGAGAAGAGCTCCCATCCTTTCTTTTAAAGGGTATGTTGTGAGGATGCAATATTTGGGACTACAGCTATGATGCTGCCACCATGAAGTGACAAGCATAAGGATAAACAGGAGGAGGAATGGAAGAAACTTGTATCTTTGAGGCCATCATGAGTTGCTGCACCAGACCTGGAACCACCTACTCCCAAAATTCTTTTGTGCAAAAATTTATTATTATTATTATTATTATTTTCTGATACTGGATCTCACTCTGTCACCAAGGTTCGAATGTAGTGGTGTGATCACAGCCCACTGCAGCTTCAACCTCCCAGGCTCAAGCAATCCTCCCACCTCAGCCTCCCGAGTAGCTGGGACCATCGGCACGTACCCCCATCGCCTGGCTTATTTTTATATTTTTTGGTAGAGACAGGGTCTATGTTGCCCAGGTTGGTCTTGACCTCCTCGCCTCAAGTGATCCTCCTGCTTTGACCTCCTAAAATGCTGGCACTACAGGTATGAGCCACCATGCCCAGGCTTAAATTTATTACTATTTGAGCTATTAATTGTAGGGTTTCCTGTTATTTGCATCTGAAAGAATCCTATCCAATATAGGAGATGGTGTAGTATGAAGGAAAGAGCACTAGCCTGGGAGAAAGGAAGTCCACATATCAATTTTGTGTCAACCTAAGTTCTGTGATGCTTGGCAAGTTAAACAACCACTCCAGTTTGGGGAATGGCCATTTGACTCCTAAAGACTATTCTAAGATTTAGTGAATCGAAGGTCATAATTCAAAGGAAAAAAAAAAAAGTCTATTCTACAGATTCTTGGAAGGAGATGTAGTCTGTTTGATGATGAGAGATGAGGAATGGAGTGGGGAGGGATAATCCTATCACCCACGAAATTTACTTACAACAAATTTTAAACTTCATCAATGATATTTCCTATGCAGCAACCATTTGGAATTAAACTCTGTGAGGTTATCACAGGATTCAATAAAGTGATTTTCAATCATCGTAAGTCAGTGATAGCTACACTTCACTCTTCAAACTGTTGACCACAAATAAATATGTGCCACATGTTTCAAACAAACTTATAAGATTGAAACTTTAAAAGAATTATTTAAAGGATCAAAACAACATATTAACCTTGTTCATCTCTAAAAATCTATCACCATCCCACACCGGATACATCTCCAACCAACATCTACCTATATATTTATGTATCGTGGGGATGAAAAAGAAAAAAAATGATAAAAATGTGTTGAGGGGATTGTACTGGCCAGGCTTCAAGCTGAACATCAGAGGATTTCAAATGGACAGCTTTATGGCTTGTTAAGTAGTTCAAAAGTTCAGTGCTAAAATGATCATTCAATCAAAAACATGAAAATTCTTGACAGAGAACTCAGCTAAATCTTTTATATCAGTCTCCTTCCTTGATTCTTAAAACAATTTTTCTTCTTTTGGGAAGGGATGATTAGGACATGTTTACTTGAAAATTCAATTATGCAATGTTTTAACCAAAGTCCATTTAGCTAACTCATATGCTGATATAGTACTCAGTACATAAAGATATTATAAGTTTTTCTACGCCTGCTAGATTTGCAGCAGTATAGGGTATGTGGTCTCTTGAGAGCAGTGTTGCCACTGTAATCCAGACGATTAACTAGGCAAAGCTGCTAACTGGGACAGTCAACACAGGGGTTGATAGGAGTTGACGGTATGCTCTTGAGGAACAGGCTTAAAAACCCTCTGCTTAGTCTCCAGGGGCGGGACTGATAGTCCTGATTGTCCTAAGGCCAGGGGTAGGTATCTGGGCACCAGATATTTACCCTCAAATGATTAACACAACATTATTTTTCATTGCTCCCCCTTTCCATTTTACCCATAAAAAATGTGAGAAACTTTTTAAAGTTATCAAATGCTCTTCAACTAGTGAATGGATAAATAATCTGTAGATCCCACGGGTACTATTCAATGCAAAAGGAATGCGTTAGTATGATTCACATAACATGGATGAATTTCAAATGCATTTCGCTATGTGAAAGAAGCCCTACTCAAAAGGCTATATCCTGCATGATTCCATATATATGACATTCCAGGAAAGACAAAACTATAGGGACAAATAATAGATCAATGGTTGCCAAGGGCTGGGGGACAGATTTGACTATAAAGGGGCATGAGGGAATTTGGGGGCAATAGAGCTGTTCTACACAGGTTGAGTATCCCTCACCTGAAATGCCTGGGAGAAGAAGTGTTTTGGATTTTGAATTTTTTTGGAAGTTGGAAGTTTTGCATTATACCAGTTGAGCACCCCAAATCCAAAATTCTGAAATCCAAAATACTCCAAGGAGCATTTCCTTTGAGTGTCATGTCGGCCTTAAAAAAGTTTTGGATTTGGGGGCATTTTAGATTTTGAAATAGGGATTCAGATTTAATTCAGATCTAATTCAGATTTTGAATTAGATTTGGATTAGGGATACTACTTTGATTTGTTAAAACTGAGAACCTTGCCTTTTAAAATGGTGAATTATATTGTCTGTGAATTATGCCTCAATAAACCTGACTTTTAAAAAAACAGTTAAGGTTTTGTCGCTCAGATATGTCCTCTGGAAGGTGGGTGTGCATGGTCACGTGTGAGGTCTGTCATTCAGGATGGGTTTACCTCATTGCCCTGGGCTGTCTTGTGCCCTCCTGTTCCAAGAGCCCAACCAGTCACAATGGGTGCAGAAAACAGAAACCACTCCAGGTGTTGCAGTCAGAAAGGAATTTGATACGGGAATTAGGTGCCTGTAGAATTATTAAAAAGGCTGAAGGAGCAGACATCAGGGACCCCTTAGACTTTTCTTTTTTGGAGGGGACAGAGTCTTACTCTGTCACCCAGGCTGGAGTGCAGTGGCACAATCTCGGCTCACTGCAACCTCTGCCTCCCAGGTTCAAGCAATTCTCCTGCCTCAGCTTCTTTGTAACTGGGATTACAGGCACATACCACGACGCCCAGCTCGTTTTTGTATTTTTAGTAGAGATGGGGTTTTACCATGTTGGTCAGGCTGGTCTCAAACTCCTGACCTCGTGATCCACCCACCTCAACCACCCAAAGTGCTGGGATTACCAGCATGAGCCACCACGCCCAGCCAGCCCCTTAGACTTTTAAGTTCAAGGTCACAACATTGTAGGTAGCCCTGATTCAGAGGTCAGGAAGCTGCTGCTGTTGCCACAACAGATTCCCACACCCAGGGAGGTGGGACTAAGGCCTGGAACTATAAGTGTGGCCACCACAACACCACAACTGCCTCTAAACACTTCAACCTCCATGCCACTGCCTGCCAGCAGCACGAGCAGGAGGAACTTGGTCTTCCAAATCTCACACAAATGCATCTCCCAGTAACGTGTTCAGAAATCCAACTGTAAGAAAGTCTGGGACATGTAGCTGTTAGGTTTGCAATCTCTCCAATCGAGAAAGTGGAAAGAAAGTTAAGAGAGCGGCCGGGCGCGGTGGCTCACGCCTGTAACCCCAACACTTTGGGAGGTCAAGGCAGGCAGATCACGAGGTCAGGAGATCAAGATCATCCTGGCCAACATGGTGAAACCCCGTCTCTACTAAAGATGCAAAAATTAGCTGGGTGTGATGGTGCGTGCCTGTAATCCCAGCTACTCAGGAGGCTGAGGCATGAGAATAGCTTGAACCCGGGAGGCGGAGGTTGCAGTGAGCTGAGATCGATCGCGCCACTGCACTCCAGCCTGGCAACAGCAAAAAAAAAAGGCGGGCGGGGTCACGTTGTAACAGCATTGGGAGGCGAGGGGGGATCCGAGGTCAGGAGATCGAGACCACGGTGAACCCGTCCTACTAAAAAAAAAATAGGGCGTGGGGGCGCTGTAGTCCAGCTACTCGAGAGCTGAGCAGAGAATGGCGTGAACCGGGAGGCGGAGTTGCATGAGCGAGATCGCGCCACTGCACTCCACTGGTACAGAGCGAATCCGTCCAAAAAAAAAAAAAAAAAAAAAAAAAAAAAAAAAAATATTTCCAAAAAAAAAAAAGAAAAAGTCAAGAGAGCTTGGTCCACAGTCTCTACTCCAATCACCATCCTTCTTGTCCTAAAGTAAGGCATACATGATGAAGCAACACACCGAAAACCTTTTCATATCTAGACTTAGATTTCAGATAGTGTTTTTTGTTGAAAAATTGTTTTACTAATAGGTAAAACCAAGATCCTAACTCATTTCATTATGGAAGAGTATTTCATTTTCACATTTAGTTAGTTCTAGCCCCAGCAGAATAAAATTCTAAAATCACTACATTTTATAACAGAGCCGACCACAGCTCTCTTCTAAGTCATGTATTAAATATGTACAGCTCTTTGAGCTTTTATTCTGCAGAGAATTAAACAGACTAAGCTTCAAAATGCATTACTGTTTCAGATATAGGTTATAGCCAGAACCAGCAGAGGGGAGCTACCTTTGGTATCCCACTTATCCCCCCAAAGACCTAACATGTTCTAAACGGTAAACCAGAAGACAATAGTTAATTCAGCTACACGACCATAATAACCACAATTCTGAAAGTTAGTTTCCCAATGATCACTCACATAAGTAACTATATTCTCTAGATCAAAAGCATTAAGGACCTGCTCATAAGGCATTCTTAACCTTTAGGAATTCCACTTCATTCTACATAGAAGTTATCCCTCCACAATGTACAGAAAGCAGGCAACAGCAACATTTTTTTTTTCTGACAGAAAAACTATTGTGTGGATGTCGCTAGTTTTTTTAACTATTAAGACAAAAAATGTGGCAAAGCACAATGGCCTAAGAAGAAAACTAGTGTCTAAGCTCTACTAGCTGTTTGGGTTTTGAGAATCATCTGCCATAACACTCACTGGAAAAAATGAGGGGAGTCTTTGCAAAAGAATTCTAATTCTCCCTTCTCAGAAAACCACCAAAACACCATTCTACTACATAAGACTTACCCTGCTACATGGAATCAAACAAAATCTTAACTTGCTCTGACAAAACAATTAAGGGCAAAAATGACAACTAGAAATTAATGACTGTCCCTACTTTAATGAAAAAAGCTCTGGCTAGTTCTTCTTCTTTAGGATATATTTTTTTAAAGTTGAACTTGGGGAATTAGTTATTTCTTTTTTTTTTTTTTTTTTTTTTGAGATGATGTCTGTTCTGTTGCCCAGGCTGGAGTGCAATGGTGCAATCTTGGCTCACTGCAGCCTCTGCCTCCCAGGTTGAAGTGATTCTCCTGCCTCAGCCTCCTGAGTAGCTGGGATTACAGGTGTGTGCCACCACACCCAGCTAATTTTTGTATTTTTAGTAGAGATGGGGTTTCACCATGTTGGTCAGGCTGGTCTCGAACTCCTGACCTTGTGATCCGTCTGCCTCAGCCTACCAATGTGCTGGGATTACAGGCATGAGCCACTGCGCCCGGCCAGGAGTTAGTTATTTCTAACAGATAATCGTATGCTAATTTTTTTGCCATTGCTACTGACCGGTGAGGCAAAGTGGGCAACAACTTTGTGTAAAAAACAACAGACCTGGCCTCAAACCTTGGGGGTCAGAGGGAACACCTACCAGAAAAACACAGAAGAAACACTAAGGAGGATTTACAAAGTCAGAAATAGCACGAGCCATAATGAGTAAGTTGATGACGTGATAGCCCCAGTTAGGTTTTGCCCAAGAATGCTGCTAGAAATAAGGATCTAAAAAATGATTACTAAAGATCTAATAACTCACTTCTCTACCATTCACAAGGTTGCCAACTTACCTTCTGATTCACTTACACATCAGCTGCATGGGTTTCTTGACCCTGAAACTCCTTGTACATACAGAGCAAATGCCTTTCAAAAATCCACAGCCACTATTCACTTCATACCCTTCCAAAGCCCCTTAAAGATGCCGATGAAATATTTGTAGGCAGGCTAATCTGACTTTATAAGAGCTATGCTACTACAGCACTGTCCAAGAATATAATCCTATGCTGCTTGGAGAAAAATTTCCATTGATAACCAAAACCATTTGATCGAAGACACTGCCTTGGGGCTTTCAACCTTATCAAATAGATTTTGTAAGTGTTCTACAATTTTCAGGCTAAAATGATTTCAATGGAAATTAAGAACAACCTCTAACGCATGGTTAAAGGAGGACTCTGCCAGTTCAAGAGACTATATCAAGATTATATCACGTGCATCAAAAGAACAAGAAAAACAAAAACGGACTCAGGACACAAAATAAAATTGACAAAAGGAAACGCTGCATTTGGCTCCCCTCCAGCAGCCACTTAGAGGCAGAGTTAGGAAAGCCGAGCCGAGGGCAGACGACAGAGAGTCCATGAAGCCTGTTGGAGCCCGGCTGGTCACCAGGATCTGCAAGGACTGCTCTCCTGAGGAGGCAGTGCGTATCCTCGGCAGCCTGAACCTGGGCTGCAGCTCAATGCCCAAAAGGAGGGTTGGCCATGGCCCCACGGATCCCGGCCTGGCTCAGGAGCATGCAGGAGTCGAGCATGCGAGGCAAGAGCTTGTATTAGCAGGAACCACACGAAGAAGCCATTATTCAGGGGAGCGACATAATATATTGTAACTGCTCCCATCATGTCAATAGGCATCATGTTAATGGGTCTGTTCGAATTTCTCCCACTTGAAGTTAAAATGACTCCTATTTCAATGAAAATAGGAGATTCCTCACTCGTAGGATCACAATTCACCCACAGCAGCTGCCAGACACAAGAACATGAGAAGTGCCAGGCACGCATATAGCTGATTTTGTCTCTCCAGGCAATTCTTCCATTTTTTAATTTGTCTCCTCTTAAAACAAAGAGATGAGCAAGTTACAAATATAATTACTATATTTCTGAACAAGCGATAACACAAGCCATGAATGCACTGAGAGGACTGCACGCTTACCTCTGGCTCTGGCTGTGAGGTTTGTTCATCTTCAGTGGAGTTTGGTAAAATTGCCCAGGTTATGTTGGCACTGGCTGATGGCAAAGAGCCAAGTGTCCCATTTTTCAGCTGCTCTGTGGAATGTGACTTGGGCCCGTGCCATCCCAGGATGTTTTCTGAAATAAAGACCTAGAATGATGCCAAGTATTTTCCAAATTAAACATTTATAGCTCATGAAATATTCGTAGTCACTGTATGAAGAGACCTACTTGAAAACGGCATGATGTAAAACACAGAGGGCTTGTTTGGAATGAAGTACCAAGTGCAGATTCTGATCATCTGTTGATGAACTAGTTTCTGTATAATATCAAGATCAGAATCATCACAGGCTGTTTCACTCCGCAACAGTGGACAAAAACAATTGCTATTTACCAAAGCCAGATAAAGGTGTTGTTGTTGTTTTGTTTTGTTTTTTACTTTTAAAAATATTTCTGGCTAGGTGCAGTGGCTCACGCCTGTAATCCCAGCACTTTGGGAGGCCGAGGCGGGCAGATCACGTGGTCAGATCGAGACCATCCTGGCTAACACGGTGAAACCCCGTCTCTACCAAAAATACAAAAAATTAGCCAGGCCTGGTGGCAGGCGCCTGTAGTCCCAGCTACTTGGGATGCTGAGGCAGGAGAATGGTGTGAACCCAGGAGGCGGAGCTTGCAGTGAGCTGAGATCGCGCCACTGCGCTCCAGCCTGGGTGACAAAAAAAAAATTTCTAAATATTCACAATAAAAAGTCAGATTCTATCAAAAATAGGCTGCTCAAAATGTGGTTTGAATTCTAAGTGACACAATGGCCATGGCTCAGAAAAGATGCCTGCAATGTGAGCACAGGATGCCACCCCTGCCCTCAGATGTGGCTTGGTGTGGCAGATGTCAGGAAGCCCCATCACCAAGGACACAGGTACTCATTCCATTCTAGCAAGAAACACTTTTACAAATACTAATCCAGCAAACCAAAAACCATTTTTCGAATCCTCCACCAACTCCCTGAGGGGGAGGGGAAAAGACTTTTACTCTAATATTTTTTTAAGGGTCATCTATTATTGTAGAATATTTTATACACGTACTAATAGAAACAGGAGTAACCAGAGGTGGATTTCTTTACTCCATAGCAATTCTGCCATTCGAATAAAGAGGTCTCAGCCGGGTGCAGTGGCTCATGCCTGTAATCCCAGCATTTTGGGAGGCTGAGGCAGGAGGATCACTTGAGCCCAGGAGTTGGAGATCAATCCAAGCAACAAGGCAAAACCCTATCCCTACAAAAAATATAAAAATAAGCCAGATGTGGTGACACAAGCCTGTAGTCCCAGCTACTTGGGAAGCTGAGGTGGGAGGATCTATTGAGCCAAGGAGGTCAAGGCTGCAGTAAGCCCAAATCATGCCATTGCACTCCAGCCTTGGTGACAATGCGAGACCCTGTCTCCAAACAAGGTAATAAAAAATAGGTAAGTCTCAAGCTCAGCTGACTGACACTCTGTAGATTCTAAGTCTAAAAGCAAAAAAAGAAAAATTACGCTAAAGTACAGAATGACTCATGAACTAAAATTCAACATTTCAGGGTCTCAGATGTTCCATCCATAAAGCAATACTATCTGTCAGCCTTTTCATTAGAATTACTCAAAGAAAAGTCTACAGGTATCCCAAACTTTCCTGACGTATCCCCAGGGGAATCTGGTTGTCATAGGCAGATGAAGACACTGTGTATGTGCGGTGCTTATGCACCTGTGTGCTGCTGTTTGCAGTAATATCCAACTCAAGTGTATTTTTATGCAAAAATCTTTTTTAATGTCAAGTGTTAGGTCACATAACTCTACTGTTAAAAGCCTTAAGTGGGCCAGACATGGTGGCTCACACCTGTAATTCCAGCACTTTGGGATCCCGGCTGAGGCGGGTGAATCACTTGAACCCAGGAGTTTGAGTCCAGCCTGGGGAACATGGCAAAACCCTGTCTCTACAGAAAATACAAAAATTAGCTGGGCATGGTGACATGCACCTATAGTCCCAGCTACTCGAGAGGCTGAAGTGGCAGGATTGATTGAGCCCAGGAGGTCGAGGCTACAGTGAGCCATGATTGCACCACTGCCCTCCAGCCTGGGTGACAATGAGAGACCCTGTTTCAAAATAAATAAATTAATAAAAGCCCCAAGAGGCTTATCATTGCAATTGGAACAAAATCTAAGCTGCCTGACTTTGCTCTATGACCTGCCCAGCCTCATTTTGTTCTCTTCTGCCCATTGCTTAGCATGCTCAAGTCACATCAGTATTTTTTTCCATTTCTCAAATGTGCCAAGTTCATGACAGTCTTAGAGTGTTTGTGCATGCTGTTCCTTCCTCCCAGAGGGCTGTTTCTCCAGTCCTTCTACGTCGGAGAGGAAGTCTCCTGTGTAGATCCAGGAGTCAGCTAAAATATCACTTGCTCAGAGAGACCTTCTGGGACCTCCCTGGCCAAAATAGCACCCCAAATGCACTCTCTGTCATATCGCCATTTGCTGTCTTCCTGGGACTTAGCACTGTCTGAACTCACCAGTGCACTCATTTACTTGTGGATTGTGTCTCCTCCCTGGAATGTCAGCTCCTTGAGGACAAGAACAATACTGCCCTTGCTCACAGCAGTGTCCCCAGAACCACGAACATGGTTTAGCAAAGAGTGTACGCTCAATATGAATGTGCTGAAGAAATCGGAGATAGAAAACTTTAAGAAGAGTGCACATTATAGCCTCCTAAAAATTAAAAAATAAAAAACGGCCAAAAGAAAGACATAGAATAGAATGGTGGTTGCTGAGGGCTGGGGAGTGGATGGGAGGGAATGGGGAGTTAACGTTTAAAAGGTAAAGAGCTCCAGTTTTGCAAGATGGAAAGAGTTTTGGAGATCGGTTATACAACAGTGTGAATGTACTTAACACTACTGAGATGTAAACATAAAAATGGCCAGGATGATGCATTTTATGTTATGTGTATTTGACTACAATTTTTTTCTTAATGGCAAAAAAAAAGCATCCATATAGCAGCACTTCATGTTATTTTTTAAAAGGTAAAAACTCACAACACTAAAACCAAAGGCTAAAGATGCACTAATACCAGAACTTGAGAGAAATGTCCGCAAATAACAAGGCAGATGGAGCTGAACTAAGAAAACCAACCCAGGATTCAAGACACTAGAATCTGCCATAAGAGGGGTGGACAGATACCTCTTGCCTTTCCTGCTGACCAATTCCTGCCTCAGAAACCTCAAACTGGATTCAGATCTAAAATACCAAGCAGTTGTTCCATACATAGAGGGGTGCTATTTCTTTGCTTTATTACACAAGCAGTAAACATCCTGTAGAGCAGTTAGGAAATCTTTTAAAAGATAAAGTTTGGGCAACACAGTGAGACCCTGTCTCTACAAAAAATTAACAAACTAGCCAGGCACGGTGGTACACGCCTCTAGTCCCAGCTACTTGGAAGGCTGAGGTGGGAAGATCACTTGAGCCCAGGAGTTTGAGTAAGCCATGATCGTGCCACTGCACTCCAGCCCAGGCAACACAGTAAGACCCTGTCTTTAAACAAAACAAAACACTAGGGGGAAGAAAAGATATCTGCTTGCCTAGGCAATCAGGACAATGTTCCCTCCATTCTTCCCACACCTCGACTCTGTGTCTCCTTCCCCTCTATCCCAACATTATCCAGATATGGCAACCTAGGGCACCACAGGGCAAGAAGCGGAGTCTGAACTGGCAGTGGTAGGCTGTATCTTGGGATAGACAATGACCAGCACAGGACAAGGAAAGGTGGCAATGCATGCTGGGGAACACAGCTTTCTGTGGACCCTATGGATTCAGAATATCAAAGGGCCAGTGCATGAGAGAGATGCCCATCTAAGATCAGTTCAGCTGCTTTTAAAAAATGACCATGGGTTTAGGAGGCTGGATAGAGCTGTCTCATTTGGAGATGAAGGCAAAAATATTCTTACATGGAGTGAATAAAAAGGACTGTACAGAGCTTGGGGAAAAAAATATTCTCAAGAAGGCTAAGAGGAAGAATACATGTAAAATTTCTAACATAAGGTGTTAGAGAAAATACCAGGAAAGAAAGATGTTTCCTCAGCACATAAATATAGGACAAAGCACCCTCTATGAAACAAGAACAGAAAACCAGAAGAAGAAAACAGGCTGAGGTGAAAACAGAGATGGATGCATCAAGAAATTATTATGAGGAAACTAAACCAACATTAGTAGAATTAAAATTAAAACTGAGAACAGGAAATAGTGGAATCAACACTACAGAAAGTCAAATAAGTAATGTATTGAGATAAGGTGGCCCTACCAATGCGCAGTTGCAAAAGACACAGATGCCAATCATGAGGCAGAAGACAGTAGAGAAAAGCTGGGTGCAGCGACTCATTCCTGTAATCCCAGCATTTTGGGAGGCTGAAGCGGGTGGATCACCTGAGGGCAGGAGTTCGAGACCAGCCTAGCCAACATGAGGAAACCCTGTCTCTACTAAAAATACAAAAATCAGCCAGGCATGGTGGCACGCACCTGTAATCCCAGCTACTCGGGAGGCTGAGGCATGAGAATAGCTTGAACCCAGGAGGCAGAGATTGCAGTGAGCCGAGATCGCACCACTGCACTCCAGCCTGGGTGACACAGCAAGACTCCGTCTCAAAAAAAAAAAAAAAAAAGATAATACAGAAGATGCACAACAGAGATCCAATAGATAAAAGATCCATGTTCCTGAAGTAGAGAGACCAGATCAATGGACATACAAAAAGGTAAGTATAAATACATCTCCTGGGCTGAACAGAAAACTGTGTGGCTACTGAAAGGAGCCACCACACTCCAGCAAAATCAGTGGGAAAAAATGCACATCTAGATGCAGCTTGGTGATATTTTCTCAGGCTTTTTATTACTGGAATTCCAAACACAGTAGACAGAATAGTATAATGAATCCCCAGTTTATGAAGTTTGGCAACATTTTTGAATAACAAAAATCAAGAGAAAAATTTTCCAATCGTGATTGGAAGCAGAAAAATTAGACCTGACTTAAAGGAAAAAAAAAAAATCAGTCTTGAATTTTGCGACAACACTAAATACCAAAAGATGAATAGGCAAACAGAAGAATGTAAATAGAAACCGACAAATTTGGAGTGGGTTGGGGAGCTAGGGGATAACATTCATCCCCAGCCAAAATGCCTTTCTTTCCCCTGGTAAGAATAGCCAACATTCCGGGCGCGGTGGCTCACGCTTGTAATCCCAGCACTTTGGGAGGCCGAGGCGGGCGGATCACGAGGTCAGGAGATTCAGACCACGGTGAAATCCCGTCTCTACTAAAAAAAAAAATACAAAAAATTAGCCGGGCATGGTGGCGGGTGCCTGTAGTCCCAGCTACTCGGAGAGGCTGAGGCAGGAGAATGGCGTGAACCCGGGAGGCGGAGCTTGCAGTGAGCCGAGATTGCGCCACTGCACTCCAGCCTGGGTGCCTCCTGGGTGACAGAGTGAGACTCCGTCTCCCAAAAAAAAAAAAAAAAGAATGGCCAACATTTATTGAGCTCTTGCTAGGTGCCAAGTACCGTGGTACATACTATCTGTGCATTGCCTCATCTAATCCTAATGGTGACCCACGAGGCACATACATATTACTACCATGCCTACTTGACAGATGAAGAAACAAAGGCATTAAGAACTAGTAAGTGGTAGAATCCAGATTAAAACCCATGCAGCGCAGCTCCACAGCCCAGACTCTTACACTCTGCACCATGTGCCCTCTCAGCAGCACTGCAGAGACTCAGAAATGATTCTTCTTGCAGGAAAAACAACTTGAAAACATTTACCAATGTATGAATAAAAGAAGCAGAATTAAGAACTCAAGAAATGGGGAAGTCATATATATATATTAAAAAAAAAACTGGTAGTAAGCAATGAACCCAGTTAAACACAGAGCTGAGCAGGGCTGGGGCTACAGTCACGCAAGTAAGACATTCACCTCAGGTGTAAAATAAAAGGAAGCATCAAGAAAATCAGTAATCAAGATAAAGGGTAATTTTTTCTAAGAGACAGGATGCCACTATGTTGCCCAGGCTGGACTATAGTGCTATTCACAGATGTGATCACTGCATACCACAATCTTGAACTCCTGGGCTCAAAAAATCCTCCTGCCTTGGCCTCTCAAATAACTGGGACTACAGGCAGGCACCACTATACGTGGCTGAGGTAAATTATATTTTAACACAATATTTTAAAATTGAAATAAGAAGGGAAGAGGAGGGAAAGGAAGGGATGAAGGGAGAAAGGAAGGAAGAAAAAAGAAAGAGAGAAAGTCTTATGGTACTCAGCCTCACTTCACCCTAATCTCCATCATATCAGATCCTCTCTGCTATAGACTGAATGTCTATGTTCCCCCAAGACTCATAATGTTGAAGTCCTAACCCCCAATGTGACCATATTTGGAAAAAGGGCCTTCACATTAATAAAGTTAAATGACATAAAAAATGTAGGATCCTGATCCAATTGGATTAGTGTCTCTGAAAAAAGAGGAAGAGAGACCGTTGCTAAAAGAAGAGGAAGACAGACCAGAGCTCGGTTGCCCTCCAGGCTTACACACCAAAGAAATGCCATGTGTGGACACTGCAAGAAGACAGCTGTCAGCAAGCCATGAAGAGAGCCCTCACCAGAAACTTTTGGCCCCAGGCTGGACTCTTGATCTTAAACTTCCAGCCTCCAAAACTGTGAGAAATTTTTGTTCTTTAAGCCACCCAGTCTACAGTTTTTTATAATAGCAGCCCATGCTAAGACACTGTCTTTATGTAAACTTTTGATATTTTGTTCATTATCAATTGTTTTTGCATTAATTTTGGTTAAAAATATCGCATTAAAACATAACTACTTAACTACTAAACTTCATCTTTTTATCTTAACTACTGAAACTTTTGACATCCTTTTGAATTTTGCACTCAAGGCTAGTGCCTCTTTCATCTCACCCTTCAGCTCCAGAAGAGGCTATGAATACTTTTTTTTTTTTTTTTTTGAGTCAGAGTCTTGCTTTGTTGCGCAGGCTGGAGTGCAGTGGCACGATTGCAGCTGACTGTAACCTCTGCCTCCCGGGTTCAAGTGATTCTCCTGCCTCAGCCTCCCAAGTAGCTGGGACTACAGGCGCCCACCACCATGCCCAGCTAATTTTGTATTCTTTTTGGAGAGATGGGTTTCACCATATTGGCCAGGCTGGTCTCGAACTCCTGACCTTGTGATCCACCCGCCTCGGCCTCCCAAAGTGCTGGGATTACAAGGATGAGCCACCGTGCCTGGCCGTTATGAATAATATTTCTAAGCATGGTTATATAACTGAATATTAAAGTCACATATTATTTTTAAAAAGAATTAGTCATTATCATACATTAATTATTATACTAATATTAAAATAGTAATAACCATAGCCTACATATCATAATAGCAAAAATAGGAAAGCAGGATAGAGGGGCAGAGGAAGTAGAAGTATGCCCTGTCTTCATCATTAAAGAAAAGAGTCAAACAGTATTGCATCATCCCTTTGAGGACTACCAAAAAAACAGGTTAAAGAATGCTTATGAAGCTGGGTATGGTGGCATACACCTGTAGTCCCAGCTCTTCAGGAGACCGAGGCAGGAGGATTGGTTGAGCCCAGAAGTTCAAGGCTAGACTGCACTATGATTGTGCCTGTGAAGAGCTACTGCACTCCAGCCTGGGCAACATAGTGAGACTCCGTATCTTAAAAAAAAAAAGAAAGAAAGAAAGAAAAGAAAAGAAAAGAACGGTTATGAAAAACTTAATATGACCGCTACTAGAATTTATATATATATATATATGTCATATTTCTTCCCAAAATATTAAAGAAGGGTAAAAGAAATACAACCTGTATAGCAAAATAGAAAACAGGAAAGGCAGTATGGAAATAAAACCAAAAATCATAAGGAGACTAAGAGAAAAACACCAGTTTTAAGGGCAAAGGTTTGACTGTGGAATTGTCTTAATCTATCCTTGGCCTTATTTTAAGCCTTGCTTAGAGTGTTGAGACCTACAAGGCCTCTCTCCAGAGGCCAGTGATAGGTGATGGCCCCTGGAAGGTCTTTCCTCTTCCTGTTAACAGTGAATTCATGCTTCCCAGGTTCAGTAAACATAAAATGGTTTTCCAAAATAGAATAAGATTGAAATTCACAAAAAGACTGAATTTTCACTTGAAACCATAAGACATATTCCCACTGGAAAGCCAGGGCCTTGGTATCTAACTGTTTTATTTTTATTTTTTGAGATGGAGTCTCGCTCTGTCACCAGGCTGGAGTGCAGTGGCACAATCTCGCTCACTGCAACCTCCGCCTCCCAGGTTCAAGCGATTCTCCTGCCTCAGCCTCCCAAGTAACTGGGACTACAGGCACGTGCCAGCACACCCAGCTAATTTTTGTATTTTTAGTAGAGACAGAGTTTCACCATGTTGGCCTGGATGGTCTTGATCTCTTGACCTCGTGATTCATCCACCTTGGCCTCCCGAAGTGCTGGGATTACAGGCGTGAGCCACTGTGCCCAGCCTCTAACTGCTTTCTTTAGGGAGAAGTTGGCACTCAAAAACTCTGTTTAGACAGTTGTAAAAAAAAAAAAAAAAAAAAAAAAACACTTATCTGAAATATTCTACAATGCTAGTTTTTCCTCTTCTCCTGATATCTTATTGATATGGTTTGGCTCTGAGTCCCCACTTAAATCTCATCTTGTACCTCCCATAATTCTCACATGTTGTGGGAGAGTCCCAGTGGAGTATGACTGAATCATGCGGCAGGTCTATCCCATGCTGTTCTCACGATGGTGAATGTGTCTCACGAGATCTGATGGTTTTAAAAACAGGAGTTTCTCTGCACAAGCTCTCCCTTCGCCTGCTGCCATAATTGTGAGCCCTCCTCAGCCATGTGGAACTGTAAGTCCAATAAACCCCTTTCTTTTGTAAATTGCCCAGTCTTATGAAAATGAACTAATACATCTATTTACTGAATTATCACATTTCTATCTTAGCTTTTAATCATAAAATAAAGAAAGGTGACTATAAGTGGGGCAAAGCTTCACCAAAACCAGTAGGTGTCAGGAAAGAAAGTGTAAGAGACAAAGAAAGCAAAGGAAGTTCCTGAGTGGTGGAAAAGAGATGAAAAATGCAAGTCTGAAGAGGTCTCCAGAAAAAGGTAAAGCACTGCAAAAGGAAGAAGACAAACTGCCAGAAGAGCCAAGGGTCCTTACAACAGTCTCACTTATTTGGCCCTTTTGGCCAAACCCCAAAATGGGTAGACCAATGCAACTGGCTTATTAACTGACACTCCCCACAAATCTTTTAAGAGGATGAAGAGTTATTGCAAGGATGAGTTTAGGAAAGTATATTAAATTCTGCTCTGGTTCTCCTCTCAAATATATTCTCTTGATGTTTTGTCCTCATTTGTGCTCACGGGCACCTGTGTCATCTACTGCATTCTGCCAAGGCTCCATTGTCACTTGCTCTGGCAGCTATGACTCCAGTGTCCTTCCCCAAGCCTGTTTTACACCATCATGATGTTAATGTGCAGCTCTTACCTGGCACTAGAATGAGCTTGTCTAGTTACAGGCATCTGCCCGAACTCAACCCATGTTACCTAGATTAAGGCTTGCAAGCAAACAGCAAACCAACCAGAAGCACGGAGGGCAGAGTACTCTGTACCCTCGAATCACTTTCTAGGCCCAGTTCCCCTCCCACACTTGAAACCCACCTAAAGCCCAGGCTCCCAAAGAGCACAACCTTTTCCAGTTCTGAGCATGGTTCTGCCTGCCTCTTCCCCATAGCACGGGGAAGGCACACATCTAGGCTATAGAAAACAGATACCCAGTCCCCAGTCCAGCAACTGTTTGCCTCCATCAACCTGCTGAAGTAGATTTAGGAGCCACCAGGAATGGTAGAAGAACTGCGTAATTTAAGTCTTGACTGAAAAGCCACATTAGTTTGTTTTTTTGTTTTTTTTTTTAGACAGAATGTTGCTCTGTCCCCCAGGGTGGAGTGCAGTGGTGCAATCTCGGCTCACTGCAACCTCCGCCTCCAGGGTTCAAGCGAATCTCCTGTCTCAGCCTCTTGAGTAGCTGAGATTACAGGTGCCTGCCACCACACTCGGATAATTTTTGTATTTTTAGTAGAGACGGGGTTTCATCATGTTGGTAAGGCTGGTCAAACTCCTGTCCTCAAGTGATCCACCCGCCCTGGCCTCCCAAAGTGCTGAGATTACAGGTGTGAGCCACCATGCCTGGCCAAATTACTTTCTTAATTTTAATTACACACCTCTCCATAAATGGAAGTTAAGTAAAGCACTGCAGACCCAGTATATCTTGGAGATAATAACATCAGAAACAGGTCTGGGAGCCCAAATGAATAGATAGGAGGCAGATGAATACTGAAGTATTCTCAGATTTCAGTCTGGTTGCTCAGTGTGTTTGAAACAAAAACAGCGTAATGAGCAACATTTGGAGACAAAGGCTCCAAAGCAAACATATATCCCAGAAGACACAATTAAATGCTATACAAGATGAAATACACAAGATCATAAATCATTTTTTCTTCAGAAAAGGGACAGAAGGAAAAAAACAAACAGTGCAAGGATCAGAAGGCAAAGAGCCATCAGGCAGGAACAATCTGTATGGGTATTTGGTACGCTTCAGGTAAGATGGGCCTTCCTGCCCATTGAACACTGAAATGGAACCATGCCAGAGTTTCACTTTAATGAGATTTTGATTTCCATCAGCCCAACCTGGCACTTCTTAGACATAACCATTATATTTTTATCAATGTGTGTCAGGCAGCTGCTATAGCAACTATCAACCCTGAGAGCCCCAAGTGTCTAAACAAACACATTTTGTGGCAGCATTCCCAGGGCCAACGTCTTCTCTATTCTCTTATCCCACTAGCTTGAGATTCTGGAATTCTATTTTAACTGCAGGCAACTATGATGTTTTTCCTGCAAGAAGTAATTCTATTTTCCCTCAATGTGTAGCATAGATTTAAGACACATAGTAGGTTGTTTTAAAACTTCAGGGACTGTGTTACATGGAATATGACATGTAAAAAGGGTAAGATGACAAGGAAACAAAGTAGTCATCGTGATGCTTCACGCTCTATTCTCCAACTTTCAGCTAAGTTTCTTGATGAAAACAGCCCAAAAGAAGGAGACTGGGCTAGCCAGGCGTGGTGGCTCATGCCTGTAATCCCAGCACTTTGGGAGGCCAAGGAGGATGGATCACCTGAGGTCAGGAGTTTGAGACCAGCCTGGGCAACATGGAGAAATCCGGTCCTTACTAAAAGTACAAAAATTAGCCAGGCGTGATAGATACCTGTAATCCCAGCTACTCGGGAGGCTGAGGCAGGTGAACTGCCTGAACCTGGGAAGCAGAGGTTGCAGTGAGCCGAGATCGCGTCACCGCACTCCACCCTGGGTGACAGAGTGAGACTCCATCTAAAAAAAAAAAAAAAAAAAAAAAGGAAAGAAAGAAAAGAAGGAGAGTGGGCAAATGACAGTGAAAGGGGAGGTGAACTGCCTGAACTGGGAAGCAGAGGTGCAGTGAGCCGAGATCGCGTCACCACACTCCACCCTGGGTGACAGAGTGAGACTCCGTCTAAAAAAAAAAAAAAAAAAAAAAGGAAAGAAAGAAAAGAAGGAGAGTGTGGGCAAATGACAGTGAAAGGTGGGAGAGAGAGCACAGGGAGGACATGAAGGAAGTAGCACCTGATGTGACATAATTTCAGGGACACTTCTTGGTCTCCCCTTTTCCCAATAATTTCCATTTCAACCTGTCACCACCTCTGAAATACATCCATTTGAGCTTTGTTCCTCTGGGCCCTTAAAAATGCCAGAGAGCCACTGAAAATTAGGAAGAAAAAAAAACGAATTTTCTAGGAAGCCCTGAAGAAATATTTTTTTCAAGAGGGATTAATTTTAGGAATAAGAAAATGATTCGAGCTTGTATTTACCAGTGAAAGATTCTCAGAACGAGCCTATTACGTTGCAGAAGCTGCAGGTTACAATACAGGGCCAAAGAGATCACAGAAACTTTGAAAAGTCTCCAGTCCCACTCCAGATTTGTGCCCAGGCCTCAGTGGGGGTCACTGAGGCTCCTTCCAGATCAGAAAATGTCAAAAGCCTCATTGAGCTTCTGCACTTGAGATTCATTCTTAAAGCTGAGAAGCAAGAGGAAAGGTAGAAAAGCAGGTTTGGGTGCCTTTGCTGCAGCTTGAATACGTGCAAATCTCCTAGACTGGATTCTGCACCCAAATTGTTTTATTTTGCTATAAAGGCTATCAAGGGGATAACCATCGAAGAGGACTATACTCGTTAATTTAGTGATTTCGATCATTGTGCTATCTTTAGAGGACAGTGTCCTTTTTTTAAAAGAAATACACACTGAAGTATTTAATAGTGAAGGGACATCATGTCTGCAACCTACTCTTAAGTGGTTAGAAAATTATAATACGTAAATATAAAGAAAAGATGAAGCAAACATCATAACATGTTACTGTTTGGGGAATTTGAAGAGGGATATATGAGCATTTTTCATACTATTCTTGCAACTTAAGTCTAAAATTACTTTTTAAAAACACATATACATCTGCCTTGAGAGAATTATAATGCTCACAAGACACTGTTCCCGGCCTCGGTTTGGGGGACTGAGCCCACTGAGTGGTTGTTCTGGATCGAACAAAGAACCCCAGGCCGGGAAGACGCCTGCCACGGCGGCAAGGGCCCGGTTCTGCCCTCGTTCTGCCACTCAGCTGGGTGGTCTTGGGCAAGGCGTTTAATCATTCTGTGTTCCAGCACATCATCTGAACGATGGGCATAACCATACCTACTCTGTAAAGATTTCAGAAATCATGTAGCAAAGGCCAAGTTCAGTAAATGATGGTGGGTTTTACAAAAAGAAAACCAAATTACCCCCACACAATCTACTCTGAAAAACCAACTGTCCCTTTCATGCTTCAGTGAAACAAAGGGCAAAGGGCAGGTGGGGAAAGCATGAAACATAAAGACTATCACTCATAGTCTGGCTTTATTTCCTGTCACCTAACTTGCCTCATTCCTTCATTAATTAAGTGACCCCTGGGCAACAAAGCACAATAAGTCTGCTGTTATTCTGTTAATTATAATACTTTATAATTATATGTGACACAACCAGTCTTAAGCTATTTTTACCTTTATCTTAATCTTCACAAATACCTTTATATCTGCTCATTGATTAAACCCTCCTCCAAAAGGACTGGGGCATCTCAAGGGAATGCATTATTATCTCTGGCTTCTTGATTAAGAACTAGAAATACTCCTCGTGTGTATTCTAGAGGTATCCTCATGAGGGGACAGGCATGAGGATGTTTACTGCAGCGAGGTGGGTAGGGCAGAGAGCTGGAAGCAGTGTGTGTTGTCTGTCATCCGAGAGCCGCTGGGTATAATGTGGTGGCCCCAACACCACAGAAATAATGGACCAGATGCTGCATGCCAATGGATCTTAAAAACAGAATGCTGAGGCCTGTAATCCCAGCACTTTGGGAGGCTGAGGCGGGAGGATCACCTGAGGTTGGGAGTTCAAGACCAGCCTGAACAATGTGGAGAAACCCCGTCTCTACTAAAAATACAAAATTAGCCGGGTGTGGTGGTGCATGCCTGTAATTCCAGCTACTCGAGAGGCTGAGGCAGAAGAATCGCTTGAACCTAGGAGGCAGAGGATGCAGTGAGCCAAGATTGCACCATTGCACTCCAGCCTGGGCAACAAGAGCAAAAACTCCACCTCAAAAAAAAAAAAAAAAATCATCATTCTCAGCAAACTATCGCAAGGACAAAAAGCCAAACACCGCATGTTCTCACTCATAGGTGGGAATTGAACAATGAGAACACATGGACACAGGAAGGGGAACATCACACACTGGGGACTGTTGTGGGGTGGGGGGAGGGCGGGAGGGATAGCATTAGGAGATATACCTAATGCTAAATGACCAGTTAACGGGTGCAGCGCACCAACATGGCACATGTATACATATGTAACAAACCTGCACGTTGTGCACATGTACCCTAAAACTTAATTAAAAAAAAAAAAGAAAAGATAGAATGGGGAGCTTTTGCCTTAAAATGTTCAAGCCAAAAATAAAAATAAGAAGTGGGGCCAGGCACAGTGGCTCACACCTGTAATCCCAGCATTCTGGGAGGCTGAGACAGGTGGATCACCGAAGGTCAGGAGTTCTGGACCAGCCTGACCAACATGGTGAAACCCCGTCTCTACTGAAAACACAAAATTTGGGCGTCGTGGAGGACACTATTTGGGAGGCTGAGGCAGGAGAATCTCTTGAACCCAGGAGGCGGAGGCTGTAGTGAGCCGAGATTGTGCCACTGCACTCCAGCCTGGGCAACAAAATGAGACTTTGACTCAAAAAAAAGAAAGTGGGAGAATTGGCAAAATGTTAAAAATTGCCAAAGCTCATTAATGGACCCATAGGGTTTCTTTACTATGTTCTCTGCTTTTATTTACATTTGAAAGGTTCCATGTCCATTTTGTCATTTTAAGGTACCCACTGAATGGAATTAAATGAATCTTCAAATCAAAAAAAAAAAAAAAACACACAGAATGCTGAGTGCAAACGTCATGAGTGGAATGAGACTTATAATGTGATGCCAGCAAGTCTGAAAGGTGTTCCATAGTATTTATGTAAATACGTTAGTTACATTTTTCATAAAATGTTCCATTTTTAACCTCTAAAATAAAAATATATCTCAAACAGTAGAGGAAGGGCAGGAGAGACGAAAGCAGAATTACATTTTTCATAAAATGTTACCTTTGTAACTTGTAACATAAAAATATATCCCAAACAGTAGAGACGGAGGGCAGTAGAAATACTTGGATATAAGGATAGATGGATGGATCGTAGAGAAATGGATGGAATTCAAGAAGGAAGACAGTGGGACACACACACATAGTGTGTACTCATCCCAAACATGGACAAGCCCCTGGGGGTCTTACCCGAGGGTCCCGGCTTCTGGCTGGGCTGGCCCGCCTGGTGCACACTCTGCTGTAACAAGTTGAGGCACTCCCCAAGGCAGCTGAGGGTGGCAGCAGAGGTAGCTTTCAGGAGCAGCAGGTCCTGGTCCAAGGCGGTGAGGGGGCCCGACCCTGGCAGGGACTCAATGGCGTGCACAAGGTTCTTCTGCTGCCCTTCCACTTGGTTCATCATCTACAAAACAAGAAGACAGTAAGTAGGTGAGGGGCAGAAGTTCTTCTTTCAACAGGCTGGGGAGGCGGCAGATAAACCACCGAAGTGGGTAAAACTAGGTGAGGGTCAACTCAGTGTGTTTGGTGCACATTCGTCTTTTAATACTCAATCCTGGGTGAAATCTGTCAAGGCAAATTTATCCCAAGGCACTCTCATCAAAAGAGAATTTTTGAACTTTAAAGCTAAAAGGGGCCATTAGGGCCATCTGGGTGTAATTTTACAGATCTTCTGGAGGTAAGAATAATAAATACATTGAAAGCAGTCCTTGCAACCACCTTCAGAGTTCTTCTTCTCTGGAAGGTTATCTGAGGCAGCAGGCACGCTGTGGCTTTCCCTCAGAGCAAGGCTTCCTCCTTGGTTTTCCTCCTGCAATCCTTAACTCTTTGCTAGTCCTGTTCAGAGTTCACAAAGTGGAAGGGAAATCTGGGGCTGGTGTTTGTACAAAGGAGATCACAATGAAACCAGTGCTAAGCCCCCTTCGCTCACTTGCAAAAAAAAAAAAAAATGCTTAACAGGACATGACCTTCTTAACAGCAGGAGAGATGTCAGGAAGAGAAAAACCAGAAATTCTAGACCCAGCCCTACTCCATGGCTTAAGCTACGACAAATAATTATGTCTTGTGGCCTGGCTTCAATTCATAAGCTTATCATAAGACAAACAGTAGTCTAATTATGTCTTTGAACTAGCAAATCAAAAAGAAAGGAACACAAGATCTAGAAAAGGACTTTAATGGTTATCTTGTGAAGTTCATCCTCCTCATGTTTTATAACATCCCATTAAACAGGATGATGTACATAAAGTGCTTAGGCACCATGTCTAACAAATAATTAGTGGGCCTAAGAAGTGGAGGAGCTCGAGCAACCCACCCAAGGTCACAAAGCCCACTGCCATCAGAAGCAGGAGTAAATTCCTGTTCTCTGGTCCGCTGTTTTTTAATCTGCTCCGCAAAAGCTGTTTTTATTTGAAGCATCTCCTACTTTGTCACTGTCATCCCTGGAGGATCCTTGTCACCATGATGTCACCAGTGGGAAGAAGGAATAATTCTGTAAGGACTGCTGGACTTGGACACAAAGCTCATTTCTTTTTTGCTCAGCCTTTTTTCTCATTCCTTTTGAAACAAATACCTGCTATCGGCGATTACTTCAAAACGATGTTTTTAAAAAAGATTAATGTTAATAGACATGTTCCACAAATGTGGTTTGAGCGTTCTCATCTTAGTGTACACATCCATAATCTGGCCATGCAAATTGTTTTTTGCAGATTACAGAGGATCTACCTAGCCATTCTGGCTCCTAAAACAGTACCTAGAAATAAGGAGAGTTCTATAAGTACTCATTTCTTCTTCAGGTCTTTGTTTAAAAGTCACCTTTTTAGCTGGGTGCAGTGGCTCATGCCTGTAATCCCAGCACTTAGGGAGGCGGGTGGAACACCTGAGGTCAGGAGTTCGAGACCAGCTTGGCCAACATGGTGAAACCCCATCTCTACTAAAAATACAAAACCTAGCCAGCAGTGATGGTGGGCACCTGTAGTCCCAGCTACTCAGGAGGCTGAGGGAGGAGAATCACTTGAATCCAGGAGGCAGAGGTTGCAGTGAGCCGAGATGGCACCACTGTGCTCCAGCCTGGGTGACAGAGTGAGACGCCATCTCAAAAATAAATAAACAAAATAAAATAAAATAATAAAAGTCACCTTCTTGAGAAATCTTCCCAAACCACTTCATCTAAAATTGCACCTCCAGGCCAGGCACGGTGGCTCACGCCTGTAATCCCAACACTTTGGGAGGCTAAGGCGGGTGGATCACTTGAGGTCAGGAGTTCGAAACCAGCCTCGCCAATGTTGTGAAACCCCGTCTCTACTAAAAAACACAAAAATAAGCCAGGTGTGATGGCGGGCACCTGTAATCCCACCTACTCGGGAGGCTGAGGTAGGAGAATCACTTTAACCCAGGAGGTGAAAGTTGCAGTAAGCTGAGATCACACCACTGCACTCCAGCCTGGGCGACAGAGCAAGACTCAGTCTCCAAAAAAAAAAAAAAAAATTGCACCTCCAGCCCAACCCCAGGCACACCTATCTTCCTTACCAACCTTATTATTCTCCACAGCATTTACCTCCTTCCAAACTAACTTGTAATTTCCTTATTATATTCATTTATGCTAGTGTGCAAGCAGGAATCATTATCTGTGTTGTTTGCTGATGTATCCCAAGTACTGTAAGTACCTACCTACTGAATGAATGAATCCAAGTCTCCCTCCTCTCACTGAAGTGCAAGAGAATCCATTTATGACAGTCTACAGAATACTTGATGAATATAACATGGCTGAAGATTTAGTAACGGATAATACCTCCATTATCAGTTTGCCAAGAAATACTGCCAACTAGTTAAATTTAACTTCAAACAAGATAAAGTGTCTACGTATTCTCTGACATTTATATGTATAAATGCTAACAGTTAGGGAGAAATGGATTTCGAGCTATTCGTAGTCAGCATTTCTGTAAATTCTTCCCATAAAATCCTGTCTTAGAAAAATGTACTGAAAAGAAGAAATCATGATGAAACATGATGCATTATGTTTTTATTATTATGAATGATGCCATAATCTTTTTTTTTTTATTATTATACTTTAGGGTTTTAGGGTACATGTGCACAATGTGCAGGTTTGTTACATATGTATCCATGTGCCATGTTGAGATGCCATAATCTTAAGATTTTATTCGCCTTAAGAGAAAAGGTGAATAAAATCAAGCCATAAACTATATGGTATATACTCATTTTTAATCAACAAAAAGAACTATATTCCAATTATATAGTATAGGATAATTATTATTTCATAAACATAAGATATTATGAAAATCTTAGGTAATAAAAACATGAAACCAGCTTAGGGAATATTCTTCTCTATTACAACAGATGCATGTGCTCGGAGATGGAATCCACACACTAGCTCTCTAAAAAAGCATTCAGGCCAGGCGTGGTGGCTTACGCCTGTAATCCCAGCACTTTGGGAGGCCAAGGAGGGCAGATCACTTGAGGCCAGGAGTTTGAGACCAGCCTGGCCAACATAACAAAACCACATCCCTATCAAAAACAAACAAACAAACAAACAAACAAACAAAAACAAAGTTAGCCAGGCATGGTGGTACACCTGTGATCCTAACTACTCAGGAGGCTGAGGTGGGAGGATCCCTTGAGCCCGGGGGATGGGGGCTGCAGTGAGCTGGCTGTGACCACACCGCTACACTCCAGCCTGGGCAACAGAATGAGACCCTGTCTCAAAATAAATAAATAAATAAATAAACAAACAAACAAACAAAATAAAAATAAAAAGCATTCATCAGTATTTACTGAGAGCCTATTACCAATAGCAAGGGCAGGTAGCCTTTAAAGGTAGTGGGTGGGTTTGGTAGGTACGATGACTGGGGAAGAACTATGGCACTGAAAGCATAGGGCCCAGGAGTGCTAAATGTCTCTTGAATCGGGGCACAGTCCTGTACGACAAAGAATGCTGCCATTTAAAATGCTGACAGTGCCCCCTTGAGTAACCCTTTGCTAGAGACACATCAGTAACCAGGCACCTCATGGCTTTTGACTTCTTGGGAAACTGAATGCTAAAAATAATACAAGCTTTACAGTGATTGGCACATGGTAGACACCTCCTAAAGATTCGTTTTCTTCTCCATTTTCCATGAGATGTGAAACAGAACTCTAGTCTTTAATGACACAATCGATGCCAATCTTCACTTTACGTTAGCTTCATCAGAATCCAAAAGAAGTTGGTTGAACCCTGAAAGAAATGTAGGATTTCTAGCCTTGGAGCTGTGCATCACAGTTATTACTGCTCTAACACTTGCTAAGACTGGGAGACACTGATGAAGACACTATATCGGACTTCCCAAGAACAAGTTTTAGCTATGTCCATCTCCCTCTCATTTTAATTAAGGGCACATATGAGATGATAAATGTGGTACCGAAAGGCTGAATGCACCAAAAATACCAACAGCAAATTCTTAAAGAGGGTTCCTTCTCCCCTTCAAGGTGCCTACCAGCTTATTAACAAAGAAGCAAAGCCCAACCATCAATAAACAGACTCACCTCCATCTCCCAGCCTTTAAGAAAATGTTGAGCCATTTACTTTAGTTACGAAGTTTCAAATTATAACCCTAAATACTTCCTCCAAGGCACACCAACATTAATCATCCATGATTGCTTAAAAACAAACAAACAAAAAGCACAAATTTCATTTCTTTCTGGAATTTAGCTTCCACAATCAGGGCATCGTGATGTTGTAACACAGGCACAAAAACTGAGCCCCAAATTAAATTTCAGAGATACAACCACCTGAAAATATCAGCTCTGAGGTTGTAGAAGAGACGAAACATAGGTCAAGTTGAACTTCACAGATAAGAAACTTCTCAGAGAGGGAATAAAAATTCTATGGCTTGTTTCTTACAGTACAAATGATGACACACGCATCACAAAATCAAATCACAGGAGTTAAGTTAATAGCATCAGTGGCTGCAGAAAGAGAAAACACAAGTCAAAAAAGCTGAAACGAAGATGGAGAGATCAAAACCCAGTGATATCTAGCTCAACAAGTTTAAATCTGGCTAAAGCAAGGACTGTAGTAGACAACAAGAAGATAAGGGCCTCATTTGTCTTGACTGCTTCGGATTTTTCTGAGCTGTAAACCCTGGTGCAGGTTTCAGAGGCACCTGAAAAGTCCAATCCTGATGGGTCAGGTGTCAACAAATTTGACAACTTCAGTCACTCCTCCATTACTCTCCAAAAGCTCAGCATAAAGCAGCTCCTAAACAAACATTCCTAATCCTAAAGAAACCAAAGCTGCTTGTCTTATTGGCAGAGCCTCAACTGGTGCCCCAGTGCCTTCAGTAACTCAATCTGTCTGGCTTGGAAGGAGACCGAACAATTTGATGCCACATACAAGATGGACTTGTTTTGGCATTTCTCTTCAGTCTGGTGGAATTCCTGAGTCCCTGCTAAGTTCCCCTCTGAGTCAGGGGATCAGTCCTTGGTTAACGTAGGCACTTTTTCACTTGGCCAATGTCCTCACCTAAGCTTTAAAGCTGTGCTTCAAGGATTTTTTTTTTTTTTAGACAGAGTTTCAATCTTTATTGCCCAGGCTGGAGTGCAATAGCCTGACCTCAGCTCACCGCAACCTCCACCTCGCCTCCTGGGTTCAAGTGATTCTCCTGACTCAGCCTCCCGAGTAGCTGGGATTACAGGTATGCACCACCGTGCCCGGCTAATTTTGTATTTTTAGTAGAGACAGGGTTTCTCCATGTTGGTCAGGCTGGTCTCGAACTCCTGACCTCAGGTGATCCGCCCGCCGCAGCCTCACAAAGTGCTGGGATTACAAGCGTTACCCACCATGCCCAGCCGCTTTATGGATCTTTAAACCAAAACAACACACACACACAAACAGCTTACTGTCGGCCTTAACATGGCTTTAATATCCTATTCCACTACTCTCATGAACATTACTTTAATTTTCCAGGGGACTCCATCCCAGAAATGGTTTGATGATTCATTATAGGAACTTCCCCAAATGTCCATCAACTCTTTAATAAAAACCATCAACACTCTGCCCTCTAAAAGTCTTTGAATGCCTTGCCTCAAAATCCTTGCCTTGCTGTTTTCACTAATCCTGAACTGTTAAATCTTGATGCTTAATCTTAATCCTAATCAAGTCTCCACATTGCATACCAAACTTCCAGTTATTCCCTGCTTGGAGACACAGCCAGTGCCCTGTGGAGGTGGTGTTCTCCCTCACAGTGGAAAACAATAAAGTCAGCCTTGTCTTATTAACAAATTATAAGTTGATATGTGGAGAGCTGGCATTCCAATCCGCAACCCCCTTCTCCAGACTTCTGAGTGTTGGGGCACAGTCAGTCCTGGTCTCACACCTGAACAATTTTGTCTTCTCTCATTAGCTGCTGACTTTTCCTACCTGACATTCTACCTTCGCCCTATAATTCCCAACCTATGTCTCTTGTTCTACACCCCCTGGCACAACATACACCTAAAATGATAGCCCTCCAAGCGTTCCCTTTAGGCAAGGTCCTGAGCCCCTTGGGACACTGCTCCTCATACCCACAAACACGATCCTGTGTAGAACAGTCCCAAACAGTTCCTGACTGCCAAGTTAAGCCCGTTTTGGTGAGCAGAGAAAGAAAACCCCCATCTAGTGTACAGAACTTCCAAAAACACATTTCTTTCTTTTTTTTTTTTTTTTTTTTTTTTTGAGACGGAGTCTCGCTCTGTCACCCAGGCTGGAGTGCAGTGGCGCGATCTCGGCTCACTGCAAGCTCCGCCTCCCGGGTTCACGCCATTCTCCTGCCTCAGCCTCTCTAAGTAGCTGGAACTACAGGCACCCGCCACCACGCCTGGCTAATTTTTTTTTTGTATTTTTAGTAGAGACGGGGTTTCACCGTGGTCTCAATCTCCTGACCTCGTGATCCGCCCGCCTCGGCCTCCCAAAGTGCTGGGATTACAAGCGTGAGCCACTGCGCCCGGCCCAAAAACACATTTCTTTCAGTAGGGCTAAGAGGGTGACGGTGACAATAACGGACAAGATGAGCAGAAGGAAGAGGGATCCAGCTCCAGTGGGGAAAGGGTGCTGGCTAAACAGATGACAACGTTACAAAGGAGAAGAAGAAAGGAAAAAGACACAGAAAGAGAAGGGAGAAACCAATATAAGGAATATCACACTGTATACTATAAACCAAAGGAAACAAACAAACAAACAAAAGGTAAACAGAAGGCGGCAGGATCTCAAAAACAGTGACCACTAGGTCGTCAATGAGCTTACTGCAGGAGTCTGCAGACTTCTGTAAAGAGCCACATAGTAAACACTTTAGGTTTTGCAGACCATATGTTCTCTGTGGCAACTACTCAACTCTGCCACTGTAGCTTGAAAGCAGCCAGAGGCAGTGAATAAACAAATGGGCATGGCTGTTTTCCAGTGAAACTAACATTTTTATTCACTCTCAGTTTCGGTGTCAGATAAGATCTTTTCTCACTCATGGTGTGATTGTCCTGGTTCTTGACATGACTGATGATTTTCAATTCTATCCTAGATATTTTGGTTATTATGTTAGGGGACTCTGGGTCCCATTTGATTTTTTTCTTTCGTAGGCTGGGAGTCTTATGTTTAAGTTTAGAACATAGGTCCTGGCCTGCTTGTATGGGCTGTGGTTCCAATGACAATCTAATTTCAGAGCCATTGTGGTACTATTTTGATTTGCTTGGTTCATCTCCTGTCTCTGGAGCCTCTACTGGTCCCTGGTAGTGTTACCAAAGGGGACAGAAAGAGCTTCCCCAGACCTCTGACTGGTGCCTCTAGTCGAAAGAATGGAGTTTCCAGCCTTCCAGGATGGGAGCAGGATTACCCTTGCTCATGCCCCTAGCTGCACCTTGCCCCCAACTCTGGGTAGGAGGGGAGTCTCAGGCCCAAAGTCATTTTTTTCTGCCTAACGGCATAATAGACTGCTTTCCTTTCAAAGGTGTGTAAGTGTAGACATCCTATTTCCACTTCTAAGTTGAAGACTGCTTCATAAGCAGATCTAACCGGCCAGTTGGAAGGTTGTACTAATCTTTTTGGTGATAGAATCTATTCTCCCTTTCAGAAAATTGGCAGAAGAGATGCATTCATTATTTCTAGATATTTACCTGCTTTCTGGATTCACACTTACTTTGCTTTGGACTTCATGGTGTCATTATTGAGGCTGACCATCACTAAGTGACTTAAGCCATGATCCCAGGTTTTTCTGTCCACCCTTGCCCCTGGAAGGCAGGACAGGCTAATGGCATTTTGAAGTTCAACAACTTGACACTCTACCTTTATCATGTGAGATGAGAGGGATGGAACAAAAGAGTGGTTGAAAGGACAACCCAAAGACCTAGAACATCCAAAGCTTTTTCTGGTCCTTCCATAGTTTGAGTTGGTATCAAGGAATCTCAGTGTTGCCTCTAAACGAGCCCATGCTTTTGAGGGCAAAAGGTAAATGCAAAATTCTGAATTGCACCTACACACTCAAAAGACACTTTCTGAAGATGGGGGGAGATAAGCCTTCTGCAGTTCCAAAAAACTGATTCCTTTCTGTCATTTCTTCACCTTTGATTTTTCTACAATCATTACCTCACCACTCCCAATAGTAACACCACACTGCACAAACATAAAATGCAAATTTTATCTTTACAAACTCCCTAGGAGGAAACCGTTACTGAGATCCTCAAGAAATGTGAGATCATAACACAACTTATCTTATGGGTCTGTCAAGTCTGCCTCTTGGCAGGCAGGAAACCTGAGTTCAGAGAAGCTGAATGACTGTGCCAAAGTCACAGCTTCACTTTCCTGGCAAGGCACAACTCACCATTAGTCCTCCGGCTCCACTTCAGTGCCCTTTACACTCTGACACATGTTCCTGTGGACTTACTCTTATTTATTTCATATATTCTAGAAGCAAAAACTACCTCCTGCCTCAGAAAACAACAATGAGAAGGTTTCTTCCTTTCCACTGTCCCTCAGCCCACCCATTCTCACCATCTGGAAACCAGCTTTTTTGGTTTTGCTTTCCAATTACAAAAGGCTGGCTCATTCCATCAACAACCATCCCAACAGAATCAGACAGTAAAAACAGTTATAAAGAAGGAAGTAAAGTTACCTGTCATTCCACTTCCTGGAGACAAGTGCTGTTAACATTCTGGTATTATTCTGACTCTTTTAATTTATATGTACACACACAGAGGTATATTATTTTATCTTAAAAATATCACCCCTTATATACAATTGTATAACCTTTGATCACTTTAGAATGTATCACTTGGGACATACTTCAAAATAACCCAATGGGGGTAAAAGAGCAAAGATGAAACAATATTGGCTTTGGGGGTAGCTAAAGCTGTTGATGGGGACGTGGAAATTCAATATGATCTTCTCTAGTGTATTTACATTTGAAATTTTTCATAACAACGTCTTTTAAAATAGGGGAGAACCTCCTCTCGGCTTTCACATTTTAAATCTTAAATGTTACTACTGCAGGCTGTAGGCAATGAGCAGGTGAAGAACCAATGGAAAAGTGTTCAGAAACTCCTGTGTTAGCTAACAGGCTTCTGAATGTATCGCTGTGGTCCACAGAGAAGGATGGAGATGGTAGCAACGAGATGCTGTATCAGCTACTACAGCCTTAAAACAAAGTTGGTGTCTCTTTGAACTTTAAAATTGTTCCTATGCAGCTTATTTTATTTTTGTTTCATCAAATAAACATGAAGGTTTTTCCAAGAAAATAAAATGGGGGGAAATACATTGTTACAGTTGAAATGTATCCTTCACCAAATTCATATGCTGAAGTCCTAATTCCCAGTATCTTAGACTATAACCCTATTTGGAGATTGGGTCTCTATAAAGGGAATCAAGATAAATAAGATCTTGAGGGTGGTCCCTAATCGAGTACAACTGGTGTTCTTATAAAAAGGGGAAATTTGGGCCAGGAATAGTGGCTCATACCTGTAAATTCCAGCACTTTGGGAGGCTGAGGCAGAAAGATCACTTGAGGCCAGGAGTTTAAGACCAGCAGTAAAGACATGGGGAGAAGATGATCATCTACAAGCCAACACATCCTTCTCTCATGGTGCTCAGAAGGCACCAACTCTACCAATGACTTGATTTTGGACTTCCAGCCTCCACAGCTGTGAGACAATGAATTTCTGTTGTTTAACACACTTTGTCTGTGGTACTTTGTTAATGCAGCACTAGTAAACTAACACACACATCACAGACATCTTTCCACACCAATTGACATAAATCTCATTTTAATGATTGCATGTATAAGAGTTTTACCTCCAAACAAAGTAGGTCTTGGCTTTAGAACAAAAGTTCCTTCAAAACAATCTCTATCAGTTTTTCTCATGTAATTTTTGCTAAAGGAAATAGTGAAGTGGAAGAAAGATTTTTGGAATTGTGTAATAGAATATGCTGTAGAAGACCAAAAATATACCACCCCAAAATATAATTATAGAAGACCAGAATATGCCTCCCTAAAATATGCCTCTTTGGCATAAGGACTATTTTGAGAAACTACAGACATCAGAACAGCTCTGAAAAGAAAGAAGTTATCCTTCTGTAAGGGAAATTTACATTTATAAAGCAAGCCTCCATTCCCTGAACCAGGAATATAATAAGGATGACTAAACCATACAGCCTCATCAATGGAGAAGGCACAAACTTAAAAATCTGCATATCAAAACTTACTAATGTTTACAGTACTTTTCCTGGATACCTCCCCCAAAATCTGCCTTCCCCTCACCCTTCTTAATCTCAGAGGAAGATGATATTTATGCCTGAAGCCTGTCACCTCTTTGAGAGTTACTCATTTCTCTGAGTACCTCTCTTGTATACATGATATGTACATGTATTAAATTTCCAGTTTTTCTGTTGTTAATCTGTCTTTTGTTACAGAGGTCCATCCCAACTAAGAACTGAGAAATAAAAATAAAATTTTAGAACCCCCAACCAAGTAAACAGATACCCCTGTTAGCCAAGGGGACCTCAGAAACCCTGAAAACAGAGTTCCCAGCCATGACAGGATGGGAGGTCCAACTCCCTCTCTAACTGCTCTTAGGCTTTCTTCCCTAAGGGCTAAACAGAAACCAGCCCTTTCAAACAACTCCACCCCCATTTCAATCAAGCCCGCTGATGCTCCCCCACCCTTTTGTGGTTTCAACAAAGCAACTGACAGGCATTCCTGATAAGAGACCACTGACCACGAGAGTGGTTCTGGCCAGTCTACGGAAGATGTGCAGTGAGGGTCTTCGTGTCCTCTGCTTCATCTTTTGATGTCAGAGGGCTGAAAACTCCACCCCTGGATCACGCTAATGCTGCATTTTTTTGAACATGGATCTCATGGAGCAGCATGAAGCTCAATTGCATGTGTACATATTTCTCCTTTCATAAATATTCATGATTCCTCCTATAGCTTCTTGAATATGTATATTTGGCCACCTTGTTCAGCATAAATCCTTGTTTTATTCTTCCCACCTTTGAAGTGCCTGTTTCTGGCTTCTGGCCAGAGACTATGCTTCCCAGCCTGTCAAAATGGCCACACTACAGGCTGCGGCCGTTTCTGAGAAATAAAGCTCTCTTTTCCAAATTATGAACCTCATCATTCTTTAGTTGACAGAACTATGAAGAGTAAAGAAAAAAATATTTTTCCACCCCTATGATTTCTACACAATGGTTAAACATTATTAATTTAGAAATCCCATTTGTCAGAATTGAATAACATGTAAACATGTTGGTAACAAGGGGTGCAAGATACAAAAGGAATACTCTCTTAAACTATTTTCAAAGAAAATGCCACTGTCCAACAGAAGGATTCTGAGTAGAAGGCAAAGGATCAGTGAATAAGTGCCTCATTCACTATAATTTATCTATACTCTCTGCCTCCCACACACACAGACACAGACCTGAACGGGATCCTGAATGCGGATCGAGTAGCACTTACCTCTCTGGACACAAGGTTGGCCTCCCTTGCACAACATCTAAAACTGGGGCTTCTATGGGAGCTCCATTCTGCAGCAGGCTACTCTCTGTTTTGTTTTAATTAAAAATATCCTTTTAATGCAAAAGAATACTCATCATAGAGAAAAAAAAACAATCGAATAGAAGGAAAAATACCCATAATATATCCAATACCAGAGAGAAGTTTTGAAATCTTGGCAAATGTACTTAGGAAATTTTTATGTATATATATGACCAACCCTTAAACAACTTGAGGGCAGAAGATCCCCATATAACTTTTGACTCCCTAAAAACTTATCTACTAATACACCACTGTTGACTGGAAGGCTTACCGATAACATTAGCAGTCGATTAGCACATATTAGCACTGTATTCTTACAACAAAGCAAGAGAAAAGAGATGTTATTTTGTTTTTTATTTACTTTTTTTTTTTTCCGAGAAAAAGTCTCACTCTGTCACCCAGGCTGGAGTGCAGTGGCACGATCTCGGCTTACTGCAACCTCTGCCTTCTAGGTTCAAGGGATTCTCGTGCTTCAGCCTCCTGAGTAGCTGGAATTACAGGCATACACCACCACACCTCGCTAAATTTTTTTTGTATTTTTAGTAGACACAGGGTTTCGCCATGTTGGCCAGGCTGGTCTCGAACTCCTGACCTCCGGTGCTCTGCCCACCTTGACCTCGCAAAGTGCTGGGATTACAGGCATGAGCCACCATGCCCGGCCAAGAGATGTTATTTTAAAAATCATAAGGAAGAGAAAATATATTTACTATTCATTAAGTAGAAGTGAATCACCATGAAGGTCTTCGTCCTTTTCTTCACACTGAGTAGGCTGAGGAGGAGGAGAATAGGAGGGGTTGGTCTTGCTGTCTCACGGTGGCAGAGACAGAGTTGGAGGAGGTGAAAGGAGAGGCAGTCACACCCAGTTTAATTTTTATTGAGAAAATCCACATATCAGTGGGCCCGCACAGTTCAAACCTGTGCTGTTCAAGGGTCAATTGTACAGTCATCCCTCAGTACCCATGGGGGATTGGTTCCAGGACCCCACCTGGATACCAAAATCCATGTATGCTCAAGCTCCCTACATAAAAAGATAATAATGTCTGCATATCCTCCCATATGCTTTAGACATCTCTAAATTGCTTATGACACTCAATACAATGTAAATCCCATGTAAATAGTTGTTATACTTTATTGTTTATGGGAAAGTGACAAGAAAAAGCTTGTACATGGTTCAATATAGATGCAATCATCCATGTTTTTTCCTGAATATTTTCAATCCTCAGTTGGTTGAATCCACGGATGCAGAACCCACAGATACGGAGGGCTGACTGTATGCCCTTTTTCAACTTTTTATGAAAATGGCTGCAGGCCATAATCATGTTTACAACCTTTTAAATTCAACACACCATGTCAATAAATTTCTACAATACTCCTTAAAATACTGCAGAACACTTCATCACATAAATATGCCACAACTTATTGCCCAATTCCCTACGGCCGAACATTACGATGACGTTTAACTTTTTTCTCTATGACGGATTACGATTCAACAAACTCTCTGTATCTAAAGCTTAGCATAACTTTAAAAAGATGTTGTGAAAATAAACTTCTAGAAGAGGAATTGCTGAGTTTAAGTTTTTTTTTTAAATATAAATACTGCTAGCTCACTACTGAAAACATTGTAACAATTTGTATTCTCTCAGTTGTGTGTGAGCTGTCCTCTGCCCTATCACTCTCCAACATCTTTCTTTCTTAAACAATTTCAGAGGCAAAAAAAAAAAAAAAAAAAAATCCAAACCAGTATTTTACTGTTTTAATTCATTGTTCATGTCCCTGCATAATGCAGGATAAAGAAAAGTTAAGAAGTTTCCCTTCCTTCCTTCCTTCCTTCCTTCCTTCCCTCCTTTCTTTCTTTCTTTCTTTTTCTTTTCTTCCCTCTGTGGCCCAGGCTGGACTACACTCGGCTCGCTGCGGACTCCCTGCGACTGGCTCCCGTGATTCTCCTGCCCTGGCCTGCGGCCTGCCTGGGATTGCCGGCGCGCGCCACCACCCCTCCCTGGTTTTTCTCCTTTGGCTGGAGGCGCGGTTTCGCCATGTCGGCCAGGCTGATCTCCAGCTCCTGACCTCCGGTGGTCTGCCGGCCTCGGCCTCTAGAGGTGCTGGGACTGCAGACGGAGGCTAGCTCACTCGGTGCTCGGTGTTGCCCGGGCTGCAGTGCGGTGGCGTGGTCTTGGCTTGCTGCAGCCTCCGCCTCCCAGCCGCCTGCCTTGGCCTCTCAGGGTGCTGGGATTGCAGCCTCTGCCTGGCCACCGCCGCGTCTGGGAGGTGGGGAGCATCTCTGCCTGGCCGCCCATCGTCTGGGTTATGAGGAGCTCCTCTGCCCGGCCGCCCCGTCTGGGAGGTGAGGAGCGCTTCTGCCCAGCCGCCACCCCGTCTAGGAAGTGAGGAACGTCTCTGCCCGGCCACCCATCCTGTGGGATGTGAGGAGCGCCTCTGCCGGCCGCTGGGAGTGAGGAGCGCCTCTGCCCGACCGCCCCGTCTGGGAAGTGAGGAGCGCCTCTGCCGCCCCTCTGGGAGGCCCTGCCCGGCCCCCTCCTGGGATGTGAGGAGAGCCTCTGCGCGGCCGCCCCGTCTGGGAAGTGAGGAGCGCCTCTGCCCGGCCACCCATTGTCTGGGAAGCGAGGAGCGCCTCTGCCCGGCCGCCCCGTCCGGGAAGTGAGGAGCCCCTCTGCCCGGCCGCCACCCCGTCTAGGAAGCGAGGAGCGTCTCTGCCCGGCCGCCCCGTCTGGGAAGTGAGGGGCACCTCTGCCTGGCCGCCCCGTCTGGGATCTGGGGAGCGCCTCTGCCCGGCCGCCCCTTCTGGGAGGTCTACCACACAGGCCAGAAGCAATGTGGGGACTGGACGTGGTGGCTCACGCCTGTAGTCCCAGTACTCTGGGAGGCCGAGGCGGGTTGATCACTTGAGGCTAGGAGTTCGAGACCAGCCTGGCCAACATGGCGAAACATATGAAAAATACAACTGACAAACCAACCAACCAACCAAGGGACAACAAAACAGGTCTACGCTGGAGTCATACTCTAATTTTTTCTATTTTCCTCCCTTTCTGATCCTTTATCCCACTTTCTTTTTCTTCCTCTTCCTTCTTCTTTGTCAAACAGAGGATTGAGTTATTATCATTGATCCAAAGTCCCTCTCATTTATTTTCTTTAATTCCCACCCCCCATTTCTATTCCCCATCTTCCCATGTGCAACCTTCCTAATATGTTTGATATGCATCTTTTTGTTTTATGTACTTTTAGAAAATGTTTGTTTTGTGTGCAAAAAAATAATAATTAAAAAAAGAAGTTTCCGCTGGGCGCAGTGGCTCACACCTGTAATCCCAGCACTTTGGGAGGCTGAGGTAGGCAGATCACAAGGTCAGGAGTTCAAGGCCAGCCCGGCCAACACAGTGAAACCCCATCTCTACTAAAAATGCAAAAATTAGCCGGATGTGGTGGCACACACCTGTAATGCCAGCTACTTGGGAAGCTGAGGCAGGAGAATTGCTTGAACCCAAGAGGCGGAGATTGCAGTAAGCCAAGACCACACCATTGCACTCCAACCTGGGCAACAGAGTGAGACTCCATTTCAAAAAAAAAAAAAAAAAAAGTTTCCATATCCAGTAAAGAAAATTTAAGGAAATAAGACTAAAGAGGCCCGGTATGGTGGCTCACACCTGTAATCCCAGCACTTTGGGAGGCCAAGGTGGGCAGATCACTTGAGGTCAAGAGTTTGAGACCAGCCTGGCCAACATAGTGAAATGCCATCTCTACTAAAAATACAAAAATTAGCTGGGCGTGGTGGTGCACAATTGACACCAGCTAATCCAGAGACTGAGGCAGGAGAATCACTTGAACCCAGGAGGTGAAAGTTGCAGTGAGCCAAGACTGTGACACCGCACTCCAGCCTGGGCGACAGAGCAACACTCTGTCTCAAAAAAAAAAAAAAAAAAAAACCTAAAGGGAGTCAGAGAGTGTTTTCCTTCATAAGGATGGAGAAGCCTTGTCAATATCTGGCCATGGGCACCAGCACATGGGGGTGTGACGGTACCCAGCAATGAAAAGGAAAACAAAGTCCTAAGCAAAGGGAGGGCAGTGCTATTGGGAGAACCAGGTGGACCCAGAAAGCAATAGAAGAAGTCAAAGTTCTCTCCTAAAAGATCCTAGGGACACAGAGAACAAGGGGAAACACTTCCCTCATAGTGCCAGAGAAAACAGGTCTACCTCAACCTTGAGGTCCAACTGCCTAGTTATGATGTCCCCAGAACCCACTAGGAGCCTCTTCCCACCTTCGACAAGCTTATTTAAAGCTCAAGGTCTGGTTTTAGCCCAGCATTTAGCTCCAGGAAAAAAGCACGGAGTAGTCCTTTGCTGCTTCCCCCACATTTATCTTTCTCTTCTCACTCTTTTTAAAATACTTCCGTTATCAAAGCCATGTCAGTAACAGCCACTACATGAATGATAGAAACAGGGCCATTTCACAAGATGGGTGGCAGGGGGTGAGAAGCGCTGCGCTGCAGTTTATAACAGTGCTTTCACAGTCACAGTCTCTAATCCTCCCAGCTCTGTCTTGGCCACAAGCAAGGCTGGTTACTGTTTTTTTTGTTTTGTTTCAAGACAGAGTCTTGCTCTGTCACCCAGGCTGGAGTACAGTGGCATGATGACAGCTCACTGCAGCCTCACTCTCCCAGGCTGCCATCTCAGCCTCCTGAGTAGTTGGGACTACAGGCCTATGAACAACACCATGCCCAGCTTTTTTATTTTTTATTTATTTTTTTTTTTGTAGAGATGGGGTTTCACCAAGTTGCCCAGGCTGGTGTCAAACTCCTGAGCTCAAGGGATCCTCCTGCCTCAGCCTCCCAAAGTACTGGTATTACAGACATGAGCCACTGCACCCAGCTCCTGATGACCATTATTCTCATTTTACACAATCCTGGGGCTGAAAGAGTAAACCATTTGCCCAAATCATAATTTGCGGATGGGAGATGTCAGGACTGAAGGATCCACACTTCTGTGCTCTTCACCTCATGACCAGGAAGCATGCAGAACCATTCTGTTCCTACAGATCACAGCACAATGGCTCACATACACACTCTGATGCTCACCTAGCATGGCCTTCCACCTAGAAGAAAGAAGACGCTTGGGAGCAAGCTGGCTTATCCACCTGCCAATTCATCCGGAACGGAATGAGAACACACACAGCAAACTCCTCTAGGGTAAAATTCACAGAAAAGAAAACACAATTTATAAGCAAAGACGTAATAAGAAAGGGTAAGGAATTTTTCTGCAAATGGTTTGAAAGTTTTATTCAAGTGTTTATGTTTCTGTCAGTCCTCTAATCAGAAATCATTTAACACACATCATATAAAAGAAACAAAACCTAAAATGCTGCTTTACTGACTCACTTCAGAAGTCTTCTGATTAATCTATTGTCATTTCTCAGCAAATACTGGATAGTATATCAGTTTTTTTTTTCTCTTGCAGAATGTAACCTTACAAACCAAGGGTCAACAAGTATGAAATTAAACCATTTTCTTCAGACTGCTTCACCTTTGTTCACTCATACTCCACACACATGCTCAGCCTATCTCAAAGAACCCCTAAGTGTCCAGATATTTAATCTGGATTTTACGGAAATTCTTTTATTTTGCAAGGAGAGTAGGATGTCTCTAAGAATTCCTGAAGAAAACACACCAACTAATATTCTAACTTGAGCTTGATAGCATATATAACTAGGCATTAGCTCTACCCAGTAAACACCTGCCATTCTCTTTTAAAACTTAATTGCTGTTTTTAGATCAAATAGCCACCCAAAGTAGCAGGCAAGAACATGACTACATACTTCTCTTTTCCACCTAGAATTAATTTCACTAGTGCCAGTTATTTTCAAGAAAGAAATGCATCTCCAAAGGGTACTTGAAAAAATAAAAAAAAATGGACAAAAATTTCACACCTCCAGGCAAATCCTTTACATCATTTGAGCTTTAGTAAATGAAACTCTGGAGAGACAAGTGCATTTATCAGGAATCTGCTTCATTAATCTGAAAGGGAAAATTATGTTAAGGAATAAGCCACCATTAATTAATATTTATTGTATCCCCACTGGGTAAATGACACTGCAGTCACCATTTTACAGAAGAGAGAACACAATTCCTGCACACCAACTGCTTACAGTGTAATCCTCAAGGTACTCAAATATGACACAGAATAATTACATATAATAAATACACAGTGCTTTGCAAAAGAGCTAACCGCCCTTTGCAGACACCTGCATTCAGAACTGCTTTCTACTCCTTCTCCACACTTCCTCACTGCTCTGAGCATGCACTTTTAAAAAGAGTACATGTAAGAGTATATAGTCCATGATCACTGTTCATATAAACACACAGAATGAACTTACTATATTATAACGAATATAGGTCCACATATATCTCTCTCCACGGCACAGCCTGCTGATGGAATCAGTCAATTAATTCACTGCCAAACTCTTTCTGGGCAGGGCCCATAAGATCTTATTCAAAGGAGATGCCTGATGTATGTTTGTTGGGTGGATGAATGGAGGAGAGGGGAAGGGAGAAAAGAAATGGGAAGACAGGGCAAGTGAAAGGAAGGGGGAATAAAGGGAGGCAGAACAGGGGAAGAAGAGAAGGGAAGAATAAAGAAAGCGGAAAGAAGGAAGAAGGATCGAGTTCCAAGGCTTCTAGAAGTTTTAAGATGCTGGCATGGTTCTCTAGCAAATTTGAGAACTCCTTTTCATTGCCCCTAGTTTGTTGTTACTATCACCCAAGGAATAAAAGATCTTGTCTCCTTTTAGCCTGGGACCTTGAAGCTTCAGCCTTAACCATTATTTCTCTCCAGTACCAATCTCCCAGCAAGGGTGGAGCATTTTAACCACACATTATATCTCTCTGGGCACACAATCCCAAATTTCTTGGAGCCTCTAACTTAATCTATATGATCATGGGATAAAGAAAGCATTATCTGAAGGAGTTCCAGGCTCAACTTCCAGTGAAGTCCATGACTGTTTTTCTCCTAGTTAATTTTTATTTCTTCTTCGACCCCAGCTTACAGGTTGTTTTCACCAGGTAGCCTTCCATCATCCTCCCAAAAGGCCATGATCCCCATCATCCGTAAAGCACATCATGGTTGTAATTAGCTACTTTTTTTCTTTTCTGGAGACAGGGTCTTGCTCTGTCACCCAGGCTGGTGTGCAGTGGTGAGATCATGGCTCACTGCAACCTCTGCCTCCTGGCCTCAGATAGTCCTCCCACCTCAGTCTCCCAAGTAGCTGGGACTACAGGCACGTGCCACCATGCCCAACTAATTTTTGTATTTTTTATTTTTTTTGGAGAGACATGATTTCACCATGTTATCCACGCTGGTCTAGAACCCCTGAGCTCAAGTGATCCGCCCACCTCAGCCTCCCAAAGTGCTAGGATTATAGTCTTGAGTCACCGCACCCAGCCTCTACTGATGCGTTATGTTACTAATTTGTTAATCTCTCTTGCCCTTACCAGGCTCTCAGTGCCACTTTGTCTCTTCTGTTCACTATTGTTTCCCCAAACCTAGGACAAGATGTGGCACACTGTGGGCAAAAAAATAATCAGCTGAAAGAATGAGTGAGTGAGTGAGTGAGTGAGTGAATCAATGAATGAATGAACGAATGAGTATACAAAGGAGAGCACCCAGGCATCTCTTTGAGAGCTGGGAAGTGGCCGTTCTCCTCCCTTCAGACAGGTAAGAAGATGGTCTAAATGCCACTATGAGATGGATCCATTTTAACAAAAATAATGCATACACCCAATCTAAGTGACAGCCAGTGCGACTTTAAAATTAGCAAGTGAAAAAGGAGGTACAATACCATTTCTGGGGATAAGTAGGACCAGGTTTGGGTTTTTTTCTTGCTCTATCAAGACAGAAGCTCAGTAGTCAGGGGACAAGGTTTCCTATTTTCCTTGTATACCTCCCAGGGTTTAGTTGATCACGGTCACAGAGAAGGTTTAGTAGCAAAGAAGTGAAACCACCCACACTCATGCAAGGAGAAGGGGATTTGTTGCATGGATACAGCAAAGAGTGCCCAGAAACTACCTGAAAGAGCTACTCTTTCTTTCCTTCAGAGATATGGCAGTCTCTTATTTCTCTCTATCCCTCGGTCTCTATGATCTCTGGTTTTCACACCTTTCTCTCTCTTCTTGCTCAACTCAACTTCCTCCACTTGCAACAAAGCCCAGCAGAGCCGTTGGAGCCAAATCTACCCAATCCTCTAGTTTCTTCTTCTCCTAATTCAGATGAGAGAAAGTGAGTTTACATTATTGGCCCTGGGTCAGATGCCCACCTGAGCCCACTCAGCTGACACTGGAGATGTGGAAAACAGTGGCCATGTGACACACCATGTGGACACAGATCCCCCACTTCAACATAGGGTCTTCCCTCTGCCCACTGCTCTGTGATGTTTGGCCCAACATAGTTTTTTTTTTTTTTTCTGAGACAGGGTCTCACTTCATCGCCACCCAGGCTAGAGTGCAGTGGCACAATCATTGCTCATTGCAGACTCAACCTCCAGGACTCGGATGATCCTCTGAGCTCAGCTTCCGAAGTAGCTGGGAGTATAGGCTCGCACCATGACACCCAGATAATTTTTATTTTAGTAGAGATGGGGTCTCATCATGTTGCCCAGGCTGGTCTTGAACTCCTAGCCTCAAGCAATCTTCCTCCTCAGCCCCTCAAATTGCTGGGATTACAGGTATGAGCCACTGTGCTGGCCCCAGTGTAGAATTCTGACATTCATGAGCTATAAGGATACATACTATTTACAAGTACTTTTAAAACTCACTTCACAAGATTTGTAGGTCAACTGGAACATCAGTTAAGGCTTTTATCCAAGACAATTAATCAAATAATGGAGGGTTTCTCCAAACTTAATGCTGGCATGACATGAATGCCAGGGTTACAAAGCTTCCTGTCAGAGGGCCTGAAAGTGTACTAACTTCTTATAAATGCCTGTGATAAACACCCAGCTGTAACCAAGCCCAGAACACCCCACCTCCTCTTTCTTTCATTTGCAGTACAATCTCATAATGAAAAGCCAATAAAATCTGCCAGGTTATAGAGGAGATTAAAAAGAGACGAGGGCTCAATCCACAGTCCTCTCTAAGCTTAGCCTTTCCCTGGTGATTCCTAAGTCTAGAAAACAACCCAATTAGCTACGTTATACTACTTTTTCATATCAGGTCTGGAAGGCTATACTTTCATTAACTTTGTGGAAATTAAAATTACCACTGAGGAGCTCTGGATTTTGCTACAATATTAGCCAATTCTCTCTTTCAAGAGCCCGCTTGTGTTTTGCTCATGCAGTTGTGATTAAAACAGTTCCCTTTGTTCATGGGAATAAGTTCCTCTCCCACGACCATCACTAAGCCAGTGAGAAAAAAACTCAACTGTGGTCCCTGCAATAACCACTTGGAAATTACAGGATCTAAAAAATACAACTGTGTGTAATTCTCACAAACGGTGCCTTTATATCTTGTCCCTGCCTCCTCATAAATACACTACCTACTTGGGCAACATGACACCTCTTGACTTCCTGTCAGGTTACATCTGCCTAGAAAGCTTTTCCTCCCCATCTCTCATAGTCAAAGTCCTACCAGGCTTCCAATGCCCTTCCTCAGTTCCTCGTGAAGCCTTCCTTATCTCCCACTTAGAAGCCCCCATGCCCCCAGTCTCTCAGAGCCCTCCCATGAGCACTTGCCCTTCTCTTCTGTAAGGCCTTGAGGTCTGGGGAGCAGGCCCATGTCCCTACTCCCGTAGCACCTGGCTAGTGCAAGGTGACCCTAATTAAGTGTTTAATGAACCACTGAATGCACCCTTTAGGCTCTGGGTCTAGCCTCAGACTTCAGATTTGTTTCTTCCAGGTGAAAATGCTCTCCTTCAGTTATCACAATTGTGTCAGTAGTTGGGGCTGTCACAAAGCAAACCTCAAAATTTGGGTTCAGCCTGGGAGGTCACATGGGTCGTTGGCTTCATGTAGAAAGGAATTCAAAAGCCAGCCTACAGAGTAAAGTATAAAGCAAGTTTATTAAGAAAGTAAAGGAGTAAAGGATACTCGATAGAGCAGCCCTGAGGACTACTGGTTGGCTATTTTTATGGTTATTTCTTGCTCGTATGCTAAAAAAGAGATAGACTGTTTATGAGTTTTCCGGGAAAGGGGTGGGGAATTCCCGGAAGTGAGGGTTCCTCCTCCTTTTAGGCCATATAGGGTAGTTTCCAGACGTTGCCATGGCATTTGTAAACTGTCATGGCGCTGGCGGGAGTGTCTCTTAGCATGTTAATGCATTATAATTAGCGTATGACCAGCAGTGAGGACCACGAGAGGTCACGTTCATGGCCACCTTGGTTTTGGCAGGCATCTCTTTTTATGAGCAGAGGTTTTTGCCACCCATACCTTGCAAAACCAGTCCTACCAAACTCCTATCTCAGGGCTGCCCAATTTTTGGCTAATCTGACCATTTATAGAAGGAAAATGCATTTTCTCCTTCAGTTCAGAAAATAATTAGAAATTGTCTCCCTTTAGACTTACCTGTGTACTATTAACTCACCACCTTTAAACGAAGCTTTAAGAAAATGTGTAATATTAGTACTCTTCCAGATATTTTTTCAGATTTCCCAAATGTAAAATAAACACATGTTGTAATTCTTTCCACACTACAACATAAATACATATTTCACTCCAGGGATAAATTGGCCTATTTTCGTGTAAATTTAGTAGCAATAAAAGGTAACCGGCAGCCTGAGGAAATGCTCACTGGCTCCCTTCCTAGGCTTCTGACTGTATACTTCACCCTCTATGCCACCCCAACGCTTCAGGAACCAAAACCTACACACACCTCTAAACAAGGCAATTCCTCTAGTTAAAACAATAATATTGCTTTGAATTGAAATATATGCTAGATTTTAATCAAACTGCATTTATTTCACAATTTCCTCAGCATTCACATTGGGTAGGTATTATTACCCCTTAAGGGGCCTTAAAGCTCTGAAAAGCCTAGTTAATCTGAAGAACAATGACCATTTTTGCCCATTCCATTGCTGCCCCCTGCTGACAAAAGAATGGACACCTTTGGCACACACTGCACTTTCCTGAGAAGACGGCAGCTGCGCAAAAATAAGCCAACTGAACTAGTGAGTGCCAAGCCCCACGGAAAGTAAGAAAGGGGCCCTTAAGTGGTACCCAAATGGTCTTAAGAATGAACAGAGGAGACAAAACATGCATGCATGAAATAATCAAAGAACAGATGGCCAGGCGCGGTGGCTCAAGCCTGTAATCCCAGCACTTTGGGAGGCTGAGGCGGGCAGATCACCTGAGGTCAAGAGTTCGAGACCAGCCTCACCAACATGGAGAAACCCCGTCTCTACTAAAAAACACAAAAAATTAGCCAGGTGTGGTGGCGCACACCTGTAATCCCAGCTACTCTGGATGCTGAATCAGGAGAAGTGTTTGAACCTGGGAGGCAGACGTTGCAGTGAGCCGAGATCATGCCACTGCACTCCAGCCTGGGCAACAAGAGCAAAACTCCATCTCAAAAAAAAAAAAAAAAAAAGAACAGAATAAAAATATATTTTTAATAAAATATTATAACTCATAAAAATATATGAGTTAGTCAGGGCTGTGCAGACTACAGGATTTGGGAAAAGGAGAGGCAGATGAAGATGGAGACGCCATATAGGCTGTCAGTTCCCAACCTTTTCACCACTAAGGAACCCCACCTCACCCATTTCTTGCTTTCAGTTATTTGCCTACATAAGAAAACCAGAGTTCCCAGCAAATGCTCACTTAATTCCAGCCAAGAGCAAAGAAACAGACAACTGCTTGACTGTAGGTATTTTTAAATGGTGAAAACAGTTCATGGACCCCCTAAGAGAGAAAGTCTGAAATCTATGAACCCTGAGATACCATCTCAATGGGCTTTTCAAGGGGTTTGGGAATATCCACAAAATATATTCGATGACAAGTTTCTGTCTGTACCTAGAAGCATTTTCCTCCTAAGGAAAGAGTCCTTGACTTTCATTAGATTCTCAAAGAACTTGTGATCAAAGATAAAGCAATCAATAAAAAAACAAAACTTGTAGTCTCAGGGATGTCAGGCAAGGGACTCCTGGTACAGATAAAGAGAAAAGGTGCAGGGAGCATTTTCCCATTTCTATCCTGAGAGGCTAATGTTCGAGTTTAAACAGAATTTTAAAATGTCTATTTTTCCCTTCCTCTGGAAAAAAGTTGGGGGACGGGGTTTATACCAACTCTACAATGCTGTTAATGCCGTATCATTCCCCATCAACAATTTCAAAGATTAAAAAAAAAATCGACCCAAATAGCCCATTTCTTAAGCATTTATCCTGTGTGGTCTGTTCTCTTTGAAGAACAGGTCATCTCTGTTTGCAAAGCTGGTTTGAGAAACAGGAGTTCATTGTCTGACACTTGCTATGTTTACTATCAGCTAAAATGTCTGTAGGAACTAATTTTGAGGCCTGGCACGGTGGCTCACGCCTGTAATCCCAGCACTTTGGGAGGCCGAGGTGGGTGGATCATCTGAGCTCAGGAGTTCGAGACCAGCCTGACCAACATGGAGAAACCCCATCTCTACTAAAAATACAAAATTAGCCAGGCATGGAGGTGTATGCCTGTAATCCCAGCTACTTGGGAGGCTGAGGCAGGAGAATCGCTTGAACCCAGGAGGCGGAGGTTGCGGTGAACCAAGATCACGTCATTGCACTCCAGCCTGGGCAACAAGAGCAAAACTCTGTCTCAAAAAAAAAAAAAGAAAGGAACGAGTTTTGAGCTCAGCTTCACGGAAAACTAACAATACGTAATAAAAAACATAATAAAATACGAGAAAATACAAGCTCCTATTCAGTGAATTTGTTTACTGGTTGAGGGAGCACCCCATTCTCTCCATTCTAGGAAGTGGCACAGTTTAGTGTCTAGGAGTGTAGGCTGAGGACCACTTATTAACTGTAATCTTGGGCATGCTTAATCTTTCTTGGCCTCAGTTTCCTTACCTATAAAATGGGACTCACAATAGTTCTCATCACATAGGCTTATTGTGAGGAATGAATCAGTCAATAAACGTGAATCACTTAGAAATGCTGCTAATGCACAGCAAGTGTTACGTAAGTGTTTGTGTCTGTTGCTGTCCCTGCTACTACGTTATTATCCTGAAGGTTAAATGAGATTACACTCAGAGTGCTTAAAACAGTGACAGGCATGTAGGAAACACTGAATAAATGTTATCACAGATACAGAATTTCTATGCTATTGTGGCAGGCCAGGTCTAACTAACAGCTCCACAGGCAGGCCTCCATGACAACTGTTTCAGCACTAACTGAGTGGGTAAGTTCAATATTAAAAGCTGATAGAGCCAGTGTCCTTATGCAAAGGCTGGAATGTCACAAACACCCACCAAGAGTTTTGCCCAGGCCTTTCCTTGGCTTTGAAGCATGACAAGATAAAGAAGGAATTATTAATAGAACCCATTTAGGATTAAATGAGTTTGATTGGGGGTCTGAAGGAACTCCCCAGACCTCCACAACAAGTTTTATTGGGGTATAAAGGAACTCCCCAAACCTCCACGATTTAGCAGGAGACAAGACAAAGGTAATCACCCCTGTCATCTGGACCCATCTAGATTAAGTAAATTTACGAAGGCTCCAGAGGAAGGTCTTCAGGACTCAGAACTTAATCACTCATGTCTTTGGATGAATGCACACTTACATGTCGACATATAGCTTAGAAGGTATATACGCTCTGGAAAACTTCGTAATTTTGAGTTGGTCTGATGATATTTTCCCGGCCTTCTCCCAGTAACCGGTTACAGAAATAAACTCTCTCCTTTCTCAGTTCGTCTGCATCTTGTTATTGGGCCGCAAGAATAAACAGCCCAACCCTCGGTTTGGTCCAGGAACACTATGTCATTTTAGCCAGACATCATGAAACATGTTCATTTAAGAAGCAATAGATTCAGTGTAAAACATATTACACTTCTCTTGCAGAATCATTTGCCTAGCAGATTTTAAAGTCACCAAATCAGTTACAGCTGATTCTCATTATGCACAGTAGTTATGTTCTATTAAAGTCTCCACAAACACTGAATTAGACAATACTAAACGTTTGCTCCTAGGGAAATACAGGGTTAGGTTACCCTGAACTTCTAGTCACAACATTTTTATCAACCAAAATGCCATTAGCTTTATATAGGTTCAATGGCCAAGGTCCTTGTAAAATAAGCCAGTTTTATTAGTATTGAAAACCACCCGTTCCACATAACCCCTTTCCTTTTTAACATTTAGCAGGTACAGTCAATCCTCATTATTCACAGTTCTGCTTCAAAAAGTCACCACAAATGGTGAATGAGCAAATACTCAACCATTGGGGAAATGTATGTGTGCGTGTTTCTCACAAAGGCTATAATCTTAAATGCAAAAACAACTCATCTTGGTGGATTTTATTTTCCATTTTACAAAAGAGAAAATGAGGCCCAAAAGTGGTAAGCCATTTGCCTGAGGCCATGTCAGTAACAGGTGCCAGCACTGGGATTCGAACCCCCTCCAAGTCACCCCCGAGCTGAGCTTCTTGCAATGCACTGCACTGCCCCTGCCGTCTCTATCCTCTAGTCAGCTGAAATAAGAAGGCAAAGCCCTGCCTTGTTTGCCCTCTCTGGGAACATGTGCATCCAGAAACACAGTTTTCACCATTCTGCGTGTCTGCAAATGACCACAAAAGCACTGCAAGTATCAATGAAGTTATAAATACATTTTAGCAAGTAGGAGAATTTGCAAATACAGAATCTGTAATGAGGATAGACTGTATTTTTAAAATTCTTTCTTGGATTCTTGATTCTCAGAACCTTCCTCTTCTGTAAATGTAACACTTTTCATGTCATATCGCCTTTCAAAACGTGCAAGCCAGCACTAGCCAAGAAGGGTTTCACATTTCCTGATCCTGGGTAACATGACCAAACTTTTTCTTTTTGGCTTTCAGTCCCATAATGCTGTCCGCTATGCTTTAAACAAACAAACAAACAAATTAATAAATAAAAAGTCATCTCTTGAATCCACAAATGTAGCTGTTTTCTATTTTTCCCAAAGTTTCATATGCACTATAGATGTTACTTTAGCACTTTCCAGAGTGGCCTCACATACAGATTGGCAAATTTCCTCTTCCTTTTTTGGATGTACTACATTTTGATTCATTAACATAGAACTCACAGCCAGCTGCACTATAACTCACACGAGCATATCTGACATAAATATTTTCTCTGTAAGGCACATCACAACCTTCCTGCACTCGTCAGCACTATGCCTGGGGGACATTTAAAACAGCAAAATCACCAAGAAAACGTACAAACATGCAAAAACTGTAAAATGGGGCTCACAATAGTTCTCATCACATAGGCTTATGAGGAATGAATTTGTTAATAAATGTGAATCACTTAGAAATGTTGCTAACACACAGCAAGTGTTACATGTTTGTGCCTATTGCTGTCCCTGCCATACTGACATTTGAAGAAATGAGGGTTGTGGTTGTACAAAAGGTCCCATATTATGGATCTGATTGTCCTTTATGGTGGTGGTTTACTTGCTTCTCTATCCCCTGTATTTTCTGCAAACCAGAAGGTAGGTCTAAAGGTCTGATTCGACTTGGAGTGGGAATACTCATGAGTGTGGCTGAGAATGTCATGCTTCATCATGCAGCAGGCACATCAAGTTGTCCCATAGTAGTGACAGTCAGAGACTTGAGTGCAGTGCACACTGCCTGGCATCTCTCTTGAAAGCTTTGTTTTCTCTCATGTAATTAGCAGGTAATCTTTCATACGTTACAAATATACATAAAGGCCAGGCGTGGTGGCTCACACCTGTAATCCCAGCACTTTGGGAGGCCGAGGTGGGCGGATCACGAGCTCAGGAGTTCAAGACCAGCCTGACCAACATGGTGAAACCCCGTCTCTACTAAAAATACAAAGATTAGCCGGGCGTGGTGGCATGCGCCTGTAATCCCAGCTACTCAGGAGGCTGAGGCAGGAGAATCGCTTGAACCTGGGAGGCGGAGGTTGCAATGAGCCAAGATTGCGCCACTGCACTCCAGCCTCGGTGACAGAGCTAGACTCTGTCTCAAAAAAAAAAAAAAAAAAAATATATATATATATATATATACACACACACACACACATATATATACATATACATATATACATACATACATATATACATATACATATATACATGTATACATATACATATATACATATATACACACGTATATATATATACACACGTATATATATATATACACACGTATATATATACACACACACATATATAAAAAACTCACAAATACACTTAGAAACAGGCTGCTCCCCAACAACTTTCACCTACTGGCTTTGGCATTCCCTGATGATCTTTGCCCAAATCAGTTATTTCTTTGGGGATTGTGGTGTGGTGACTTTCTAATTCTATCATTCTTTCTACATTTACTCGTTAACATTCTGCCCCTCTCCCACCTGCCACCTTGGTTCTTGCTGTCATTAAAGATTCATGGATTACCTTTTTCTTTTACTCTGAATGTTATAAAATATTACTATGATCATCTTTTTGACAAACCCCCACAAGCCTTTGGGCACTTCCTTGTGCTCTGGTACTACAAAACATCCTAGGCTTATTTTGTCCTTTCCCTGTTCCTGACCTGGAATCAGCCATTTGAGCATTGGTCGGTTTTACATAAAAAACAAAATTACTTCACTTTTAAAAAGGATCACCACAGCGCGAGACTAAGAAGAATGTTGAGTAAGGTAAGAAGCAAAGAGACCAGCAGCCAGGCTCTTGCAGGCATCCAGGTGATGGCTAATGGCAGGAGAGATGGTCACAGGGGCCAGGCTCTGGATATATTTTGAAGGAGGAGGTGACAGAATATTCTTACAATTCTGATATAGAATATAAGAACAAATGGAATAAATGACAAAGAATGACTTCAAAGTTTAGAGGTGGGACAACTGGAAGGATGGAGTTCCCATTTATTAATATAAGGAGACAGAGGAGCAAGTTATTGCTGCTGTTTGTTTTGGGGGATGGGGAGACGGTATAGGAGAAAAAATGAATATAGTTACTTTGAGATACCGATGTAGTTCCCAGGTGGAGATGTAACAAGGCGGCTGGATACATGGGAGTGATATTCAGGGAAGAAGGCAGGACGGAAGATAGCCACTTGTGCATGGTCGGCATATAGACTGTAATTAAAGCCACAGCTCTGGAAGAGATCACCAAGAGGATGAATGAATTTGGAGGAGAGACAAAGGCCAACATTTTAGAGATTGGAGACATGAGAAGGAACCAGCAATGGAGGCTAAAAAGCATGAGTGACTTGTGTAGTGGGAGGAGAGAATCAGGGCAGCGTAGTGTCCTGCACTTTGAGAGGCGTTTCAGAGAGGGGGTGACCAGCTGCACCCAATCCTGCTGACAGGCCAGTGCAGTGAGAACTGGGAACCCAACACTGAATCTGTCACCATGGAGATCACTGGTCACCTTGATGAGAACAGTTTTAGTGGAAATTGTAGAGGAAAATAACCTTACTAGGGTTGGCTTAAGAAAGACTGATAACAGGGGCCGGGAGCAGTGGCTCACGCTTGTAATCCCAGCACTTTGGGAGGCCGAGGCAGGCAGATCACCTGAGGTCAGGAGTTCGAGACCAGCCTGACCAACATGGAGAAACCCCATCTCTACTAAAAATACAAAATTAGCTTGGTGTGGTGGCCCATGCCTGTAATCCCAGCTACTTGGAGGTTGAGGCAGGAGAATCGCTTGAACCCGGGAAGCTCAGTGAGCTGAGATAGCGCCACTTCACTCCATCCTGGGCAACAAGAGTGAAACTCCATCTCAAAAAAAAAAAAAGAAAGAAAAAGGAAGGAAGGAAGGAAGGAAGGAAGGAAAGAAGGAAAGAAAGAAAGACTGAAAGACAGACAGACAGACAGACAGACAGAAGGAAAGAAAGAAAGAAAGAAAGAAAGAAAGAAAGAAAGAAAGAAAGAGAAAGAAAGACTGAAAACAGATGATGCTTTTGAGCAGATAAATGACCTATTGTTAGAGAGAGAGTGTGTGGTCAGGTGAGGGTTTTTTTTTTTTTTTTTGAGACGGAGTCTCGCTCTGTCACCCAGGCTGGAGTGCAGTGGCGCAATCTCGGCTCACTGCAAGCTCCGCCTCCCGGGTTCACGCCATTCTCCTGCCTCAGCCTCTCCGAGTAGCTGGGACTACAGGCGCCCGCCACCATGCCCGGCTAATTTTTTGTATTTTTAGTAGAGACGGGGTTTCGGTGAGGGGTTTTTAACATGGAGGAAGTTATAGCTTTGTAGGCTAATAGAAAGGATCCGATAAATTGACATTGGAGGAGTAAGACGGAGAATTGCCACAACGATGTCCTGGAGCGGGCTAGCGGAGATGAGAGTGTGAACCTGAGTGTCGAGGCTGGCTAACACAGGTGAAGGTACAGTGTCTGGCAACAGAGGCATGTGGGTAAGTGGAGGTGCTGGGAAGAGATTGTTGGAAGTCGTCTTTTGTTTTGGGGTTTTGTTTTTTTTTGTTTTTGTTTTTGAGACAGAGTCTTGCTCTGTAGCCCAATCTGAGTGCAATGGTGAGATCTTGGCTCACTGCAACCTCTGCCTCCCCGTTTCAAGCAATTCTCCTGCCTCAGCCTCCCAAGTAGCTGGGATTACAGATACCCGCCACCACGCCCAGGTAATTTTTGTATTTTTAGTAGACACAGTGTTTCACCATATTGGCCAGGCTGGTCTCGAACTCCTGACCTCGTGATGGGACTGCCTCAGTCTCCCAAAGTGCTGGGATTACAGTGTGAGCCACTGTGCCCAGCCAGAAGTCCTCTTTTGATTGCTTTTGTTCTCAGTGACACAAGAAGCCAGGTCATCACTTAAGAATGGAGATTGAGGGCTGAGTGTGGTGGCTCATGCCTGTAATCCCAGCACTTTGGGAGGCCGAAGTGGGTGGATCACCTGAGGTCAGGAGTTCAAGACCAGCCTGGCCAACATGGTGAAACCCTGTTTCTACTAAAAGTACAGAAATTAGCCGGGCATGGTGGCACGTGCCTGCAATCCCAGCTACTCAGTGGGGGTAGATGAGGCAGGAGAATCGTTTGAAATCGAGAGGTGGAGGTTGCAGTGAGCCACCACTGCACTCCAGCCTGGGCGACACAGTGAGACTTTCTCTCTCAAAAAAAAAAAAAAAAAAGAATGGAGCTGGGGAAGGAAGTGCTAGAGGTTCAAGGATTTAAAAAAGGGTTTGCCCCGTGAGCACAGCCAAGTGAGAATGGGCAACAGATCTAAGGCAGCATGTAAAGGACTGAGAACCACTGAGAACCATGGAACCTAAGCTGATTCAGGAGGAAAACAGAAACATGCAGAGAAGGGTTCGCAGGGGAAAGACGATAGGACTCTAGAGGGGTAAAAAGCTGTTGGAGTCCAGGATCAAGGTGCCACCTGGAGAAACCTAGGAAAAGAAGGGATGGTTAAGGAAGTGGATGCCTTGAAACAGATCATGAAGGAGTTGAAATTTTTAGTAATGTTAAGTTCACAGGTCTGAGCATGGGAGGCAGTGTCTCAGACGGCAGAGGTCAGGGAATTGACAGCATCATCTATGTGGATGCTGAAATCACCAAAATTATGATAGGGCACTGCTGGAGGGAGTGATGGTGACTCACAAACTCAAAACTGTCAAGGGATGAAGGAGGGATGGTGGGGAACACAGTGTGACGATGACAGGAGACTCAAAGGTAGATGCCTGTAGGGAAGGAGAGGTAAGAGTAATCTAGAAGTGACAGAGAAAAGAGGCCACTTACTCCATTTCCAGGCCTTGGAGGAGTGGGAGAGAAAATGCTGCCACCATGTAAGAGGGCTATGGTAGAGAACCAGGTTCCAGTTAGAGAACAAGGTGAAGAAATCATTAGAGAACAGGTTGAGGATGTAGGGGATTATATCGATGATGCAATATGAATTTCAAGGAGCACAATGAAAGGGTCTCGGGAGTTGAGGGATGGGGCAAAAACAACAACACAGAGGCACAGGGGGTTGCAAGTCAGGAGGGTGCAGTGATCTGGGAACTCTGAATTTCCTGTGATGGCTGCCACCTTCTGGATTAAAGAGCATAATGAGATTAGACTCAATGGTCTCAAGCAGATAGTAGTGGCAAAACTGTGTGTTAGGTCTTAAAATTGAGATTAATTACATATAAAAGTCAAGCAATGATGCAACAAGCACACGAAAAAAATGCCCAACATCATTACTCATGAGGGATGTGCAAATCAAAACCAGGTACAGTTTCATAACCACTAGGATGACTATCATCAAAAAAGGAGAAACATTTTAAAAGCTGGCAAGAATTGGAGGAATTGGAACCTTCTTACACTGTTGGTGAGAATGTAAAATGGCAGAGCTGCTACGAAAAAGTTGGGCAATTCCTCAAAAAGTTAAATATAAAATTACCACATGACCCAGAAATTTCTAACCCCAAATAAATGAACACTGGTACCTAAACAAATATAAGCCCACAAATGTTCACAGCAGCACTATTCACAATAGCCAAAGGTGGAAGCAGCCCAAATGTCCACCAACAGATGAATGGATAAATGTGGTATATCCACACAATGGAATCTTATCCACATATAAAAAGGAATGAAATACTAGTACATGCTACAAGATAGATAAATTTCAAAAACATTGTAAGTGAAAGGAGATATAAAAAGTCATAAATTCTATGATTCCACTTACATGAAATATTCAGAAGAGGCAAATCCACAGAACCATGATTGGTTGTTGCCCAGGGCTTGGGGGAGGAGGGAAGGGAGGGCTGACTGCTACACAGGTATAGAGTATTTTCTTGGGGTGATGAAAATGCTTTGGAACTAGATAGAAGTGGCAGTTTCACAACACTGTGAATACACTAAAAGCCATGGAATTGTTCACTTTAAAATGGTTAATATTTTAGGGAATTTCACCTCAATAAAACAATTTTTAAAAAATGTTTACAAAGAGAAAAAAATCAAGCAATTCTTTACCCAACTCAAGATCAGACAACCTTTAATCCTACACTAAAAGATTTAAATGTTATTTAGTATAAAAGTCATGCAATTATCACTGGAGTTTGCAACTAGGTTTCCTAAACACATAAAGCCTTCTGAAAACTTTCATTTAAAACTCACATTGTGAAGGGACTCCTGCAGCACTGAACAGCACATCAGATGACATGCCCCTGGCTCATCCTTGCCCAGCTCTGGATCACAGGAAATAATGAACAGCAGTGACTAAGCTTAACCTTATTTTCTAATTTGTTGTTAAAACATAATACACTTTTCAAGGCCCAGTAATTTTTTTTTCATCTTTAGAGAAGAGAGCCACTCTTTTTGAGGTGTGTGAGTGACTCGCTATTGTCCCCCTAGCCTGCTGGTTACTAAAGAGTATTTGACTCGGTAGACAATACAGGAAGTGCTAATGTCCCTTTCTCTGCAAGAGTGTACAGCACAGGACTGGGTTCAAGATGGCAGACAGGAGATAGGACTGACAGGCAGCTCCCACTTACATGATGGAACAGTGTGTGGAGACTCACAGTGTGGACTTTTGTTCCAGGAACCGTTGTGAGAGTGTACCAGGAAAATCAAAAGAATTCACAGATCCTTTGAAAAACGTGGCAGGCCACTGCAAATTCCACAAGACAAGCTAACAACCGAGTTCCCAAAGTGTGAGAGGAGAAACTTGCCTCCAAACACATGTCCCCACTGGGGAATCCAAAAATCCAGATTACAGGAAAAGGATTTAACCTTACCTAGAGCTGAAATGGATTTAGCATGAAATATAAAATTAGAAGCAGCAGTGGGAAGAGCCTTTTAGGCACTCCCATTCTCCAGCTCAAGCCCAGGGAAGCCATGCCTGACAATGTCTCACGGGGGCACTTGGGGAAGGCAGCCGGTGGAATTTGGGAAAGGTTGCAGGGTGAAAGAAGCTTCCAGCTGAACTTTGTAATGATTTTGACTGGACATAAACTCTCCTGAGCAGAATCTGGGGGCAAAGAGGAAATGCCGGAGGAAGGAGAGCAGGAGTCACAGTGGACAGTATGGGCAGATGGGGAAGGGTGGGGCCGGAAAGTCATGGTTGCTTTCTCAGTGGGGAAACTTATAGCCTGGGGCTAGGTCTGAGTCCTGCTGCCTGGAGATAAACTCAGTGCTATTAGCAACACTGGCCTTGCCAACTGTGTGGGAACTGGGTGAGGCCTATTGCTATCAGCTTTCCCCCACATCCCTAGTGACAGAAGCAGCCATAATCCCCCCTGGAACATAACCCTATTGGCCTGAGAACTACCCCCATCCTCCACAGTGGCCATGGCAAGCCCTGCCCAAGGAGAGTCTGAGCTCAGACCCGCCCAACCCTGCCTGCCTCCACCTGATGGTGTTTCTCTGCAATATAGTTTCAAAAAAGGAATTGAAGAAGTAGAGGAACTTCAGAGCTCTAAGACAAGGCCTTTGAATTAACCTAATCAGGCAGACAAAAAAGAATTTTAAAAAATGAACAAAGACTCCAAGAAATTTGGGATTATGTTAAATAGCCACAGCTAAGAATAACTGGTGTTCCTGAGAAAGAACAAAAATCTAAACATTTGGAAAACTTATTTGAGGCAATAATCGAGAAAAACTTGCCTGGCCTTGCAAGAGATCTAGACATCCAAATACAAGAAGCCCAAAGAACACCTGGGAAATTCATTGCAAAAAAATAATAATAATAATCACTGAGGCCCACAGTCATCAGGTTATCTAGAGTCAAGACAAAGGAAAGAATCATAATAGCTGTGAGGCAAAAGCATCAGGTAACCTATAAAGGAAAACCTATCAGATTAACAGCAGATTTCTCAGCAGAAACCCTCATTAGCCAGAAGGGACTGGGATCCTATCTTTAGCCTCCTCAAACAAAATAATTCCCAGCCAAGAATTTTGTATCCAGCAAAACTAAGCTTCATAAATGAAGGAGAGATAAAGTCTTTCTCAGACAAACAAATGCTGAGAGAATTAACCACCACCAAGCCAGCACTACAAAAAAATGCTAAAAGAAGTTCTACCTCTTAAAACAAAACCTCAAAATACACCAAAATAGAACCTCCTTAAAGCATAAATCTCACAGGGCCTATAAAAACAAAACACAATTTGAAAAAAAAGGTATTCAGACAACAACTAGCACGATGAATAAAACAAAATCTCACATCTCAATTCGAATGCTGAATGTAAATGCCCTAATGCTCTGCTTAAAAAATACAGAATGGCAGAATGGATAAAAATCCACCAACCAAGTATCTGCTGTCTTAAAGACACTCATCTAATGCATAAGGGCTGACATAAATTCAAGGTAAAGGAGCAGGAAAATATATTCCATGCAAACGGACACCAAAAGTGAGCAGGAATTGCTATTCTATCAGACAAAGGACTTTAAAGCAACAACAGTTATAAAAGATAAAGAGGTACACTATATAATGATAAAATGATCAGTCCAACAGGAAAAAATCACAACACTAAATATATATGCACCTGGAGCTCCCAAATTTATAAAACAATTATTACTAGGCATAAGAAATTAGATAGCAATACAATCATAGTGGGGGACTTCAATACTCTACTGACAGCACTAGACAGGTCATCAAGACAGAAAGTCAAAAGGAAACAATGGACTTAAACTACACCCTAGAACAAATACTAACAGAACATTCTACCCAACAACTGCAGAATACACATTCTTTTCATCAACACATGGAATACTCAAGATAGACCATATGATATACCACAAAACAAATCTCAAGAAATTTAAGAAAATCTAAATTATATCAAGTACTCTCTCAGACCACAGTGGAATAAAATTGGAAATTAATTCCAAAAGGAACCCTAAAGAATATACAAATACATAGAAATTAATTAATCTGCTCCTGAATAATCTTTGAGTCAACAATAAAATCAAGAAAGAAATTAAAAAATTCTTTGAACTGAACAATAATAGGCCAGGCACGGTGGCTCATACCTGTAATCCCAGCACTTTGGGAGGCCGAGGCAGGTGGATCACGAGGTCAGGAGATCGAGACTATCCTGGCTAACACGGTGAAACCCCTTCTCTACTAAAAATACAAAAAAATTAGCCGAGCGTGGTGGCAGGTGCCTGTATTCCCAGCTACTCAGGAGGCTGAGGCAGGAGAATGGCATGAACCCGGGAGGCAGAGCTTGCAGTGAGCCGAGATCACGCCACTGCTCTCTAGCCTGGGTGACAGAGCAAGACTCCGTCAAAAAAATAAATAAATAAATAAAAAAGAAAAAAGAACAATAATAGTAACACAATTTATCAAAACTTCTGGGACATAGCATTAAATGCCTACATTGGAAAATTTCAAAGAGCACAAATAGACAATCTAAGGTCACAAACCTCAAGGAACTAGAGAAACAAAAACAAACGAAACCCAAACCCAGCAGAAGAAATAACAAAGATCAGAGTAGAACTAAATGAAATTGAAAAAAAAATACAAAAAATAAACAAAAAGCTAGTTCTTTGAAAAGATAAACAAAATTGATAGACCATTAGCAAGATTAACCAAGAAAATAAGGGAGAAGAGCTAAATATGCTCAATTAGAAAGAAAATGAGAGATATTATAACCAATACCACAGAAATGCAAAAGATCATTCAAGGCAACTGTGAACACCTTTATGTGCACAAACTAGAAAATCTAGAGGAGATGGATAAATTCCTGGAAATATACAGCTCTCCTGGATTAAATCAGGAAGAAATAGAAACTCTGAACAGACCAATAGCAAGTAGTGAGATTGAAACAGTAACTTAAAAATTGCCCCCCTCAAAAAAAAAAAAAAAAAAAAAAGTCTAGGACCAGGTGGATTCACAACTGGATTCTATCTGGCATTCAAAGAAGAACTGGTACCAATCTTACTGAAAGTATTGAAGAAGATAAAGAGGGAATCCTCCATAAATCATTCTACAAAGCCAGAATCATCCTAATACTAAAATCAGGAAAGGATATAACACAAAAAGAAAACTACAGACCAATATCCTTGATGAACGTAGATGCTAAAATCCTCAACAAAATATTAGTTAACTGAATATAACAGCATAGTAAAAAGATAATACATAATGATCAACTGGGTTTCATACCAGGGATTCAGAGATGGTTTAACATATTTAAGTCAATAAATGTGATACATCACATAAACAGAATTAAAAACAAAAATCATATGATTATCTCAATAGCTGCGGAAAAAGCATTTGACAAAATCCAGCATCACTTTATGATTAAAACCCTGAACAAAATTGGCATAGAAGGGACATCTCAAGGTAATAAAAGCCATCTATGACAAACCCACAGTCAACGTTATACTAAAATGGGGGAAAGTTGAAAGCATTCCCCCTGAGAACTGGAACAAGAAAAAGATGCCCACTTTCACCACTTCTATTCAACACAGTACTGGAAGTCCTAGCCAGAGCAATCAGACAAGGGAAATAAATCAAGGGCATCCAAATTGGTAAAGAGGAAGTCAAATTATCACTGTTTGCTGATGTATACCTATGAAACACCAAAGACTCATCCAAAAAGCTCCCAGATCTGATAAATGAATTTAGTGAAGTTTCAGGATACAAAATCAATGTACACAAATTAGTAGCACTGCTATACACCAACAGCAACCAAGTTTAGAATCAAATCAAGAACTCAACCCCTTTTACAACAACTATAAAAATAAAATAAAATACTTTGGAATACACCTAACCAAGGAGGTGAAAGATATCGACAAGGAAAAGTAGAGAACACTGCTGAAAGAAATCATAAATGACACAAATGGAAATATATCCCATGTTCATAGATGGGTGGAATCAATATTGTGAAAATGACCACACTGCCAAAAGCAATCTACAAATTCAATGTGATTCCCATCAAAATACCATCATAATTCTTGAAACAACTAGAAAAAAATCCTAAAATTCATATGGAACCAAAAAAGACCCTGCATAGCCAAAGCAAGACTAGGCAACAAGAATGAAGCCAGAGGCATCACATTATCCGACTTGAAACTACTACAAAGCAACAGGTACCAAAACAGCATGGTACTGGGTATAAAAATATGCACATAGACCAATGGAACAGAATAGAGAACCCAGAAATAAAGCCAAACACAGCTAACTTATCTTTGACAAAACAAAATCAAAATGGGATATCCTATTCAACAAATGGTACTGGGAAAATTGGCAAACTACATGTACAAGAATGAAGCTGGATCCTCATCTTTCACCTTATACAAAAATCAACTCAAGATGAATCAAAGACTTAAATATAAGACCTAAAACCATACAAATTCTAGAAGATAAAATGGGAAAAACTCTTCTAGACATTATCGTAGGCAAAGAGTTCATTACCAAGAATCCACAAAAGCAAGTGCAACAACAACAAAAAAAAGATAAACAGATGGAACCTAATTAAACCCAAAAGTTTCTGCACAGCAAAAGAAATAATCAGCAGAGTAAACAGACAACCCACAAAGTAGGAGAAAATATTTGAAACTGTGCCTCTGACAAAGGACCAATATGCAGAATGTATAAGGAACTCAAATGAATCAGCAAGAAAAAACAAATAATCCCATGAAAAAGTGGGCTAAGGACATGAATAGACAGTTCTCAAAAGAAGATATACAAATGGCCAAACACAGGAGAAAATGCTCAACATCACTAATTATCAGGAAAATGCTAATCAAAATAACAATGAGATACCACCTTATTCCTGCAAGAATGGCCATAATTTAAAAATCAAAAAATAACAGATGTTGGCATGGATGTGGTGAAAAGGAAACACTTTTACACTGCTGGTGGTAATGTCAACTAGCATAACCACTATGGAAAACAGTATGGAGATTCCTTGAAGTACTAAAAGTAGATCTACCATTTGATCCAGCAATGCCACCACTAGGTATCTACTCAGAGGAAAAGAAGTCATTATATGGAAAAGACACTTGCACATGTATGTTTATAGCAGCACCATTTGCAATTGAAAAAATACGAAACTAGCCTAAATGCCCATCAATTAAGGAGTGGATGAAGAAAATGTGATATCTATATGGATATATTTATATCCATATATCTATTATCTATATATATATATACACACCATAGAATACTACTCAGCCATAAAAAGGAATGAAATAATGGCATTCACAGCAACCTGGATGGAGTTGGAGACCATTATTCTAAGTGAAGCAACTCAGGAATGGAAAACCAAACACCATATGTTCTCATTTATCAATGAGAGCTAAGCTATGAGGATGCAAAGGCATAAGAATGATACAGTGGACTTTGAGAACTCATAGGGAAGGGTTGGGGCAGTGAGGGAATAAAAGACTACACATTGGGTACATTGTACACTGCTCAGGTGATGGGTGTACCAGAATCTCAGAAATCACCACTGAAGAACTTTTCCATGCAACCCAACACCACCTGTTCCCCAAAAACTATTAAAATAAGGCCGGGCATGGTGGCTCACACCTGTAATCCCAGCACTTTGGGAGGCTGAAGCGGGCAGATCACTTAAGGTCAGGAGATCGAGACCAGCCTGGCCAACATGGTGAAACCCCATCCCTACTAAAAATACAAAAATTAGCTGGGCATGGTGACAGGCACCTGTAATCCCAGCTACTCAGGAAGCTGAGGTAGGAGAATCATTTGAACCTGAGAGGCGGAGGTTGCAGTGAGCCAAGATCACACCACTGCACTCCAGACTGGGCGACAGAGCAAGGCTTTGTTTAAAATAAATAAATAAATAAATAAATATATATATATATATATATGTGTATATATATATATATATAAATTTTAAAAAAATAAAATAAATTTGAGTTTTAAAAATATTATAAACAAGATAGAAATTTAATGCGGAAAAAGTACATTATAAAATCCATTTTTAAAAACATTCTTCTCTATAAACCAAATGATAACAAGTTTGTGATTCACCACAGAAACTTGTGATTTGTTGCTTAGGGTATTAAAACACAATAAAAACTGGCTGGGTGCAGTGGCTCACACATGTAATCCCAGCACTTTGGGAGGCAGAGACAGGCAGATCACTTGAGGTCAGGAATTCAAGACCAGCCTGGCCAACATGGTCAAACCCTGTCTCTACTAAAAATACAAAACTAAAACAAAACAAAAAAACTAGCCAGGTGTGGTGGTATGTACCTTTAGTCCCAGCTACTCAGGAGGCTGAGGCATGAGAATTGTTTGAACTCAGGAGGCAGAAGTTGCAGAGAGCCAAGATCATGGCCATTGCACTCCAGCCTGGGTGACAGAGATGGGCAAGGAAAGGAAAGGAAAAGGAAAAGGAAAGAAAGAAAGAGAAAAACTCAGCTCACTGGAACCTTTGACCACAACTTCTACTTGTATTTTTTATAAAGAAATAATCACAATCATAAATATTCACATACAAGTTATGACACAACAGTGTTATTTACAATTGCAAAACCACTTAAATGACAATAGCAAAAATGGGTTTGTTTTTTGTTTTTTGAGACAAGGTCTTGCTTTGTCGCCCAGGCTGGAGTGCAGTGGTGCGATCTTAGCTCACTGTAATCTCCACCTCCTGGGTTCAAGCGATTCTCTCACCTCAGCCTCCCGAGTAACTGGGATTACAGGCATGCACCACCATGCCTGGCTGATTTTTGTATTTTTAGCAGAGACGGGGTTTCACCACGTTGGCCAGGCTGATCTTGAACTCCTCGCCCTAAGTGATCCGTCCACTTTGGCCTCCCAAAGTGTAATCTGTATGACTTAACTTTTTTTTTTTTTTTGGGATACAGGATCTCGCTCTGTCACCCAGGCTGGAGCAAAGTGCAGTAGTGCAATATCAGCTCACCGGAACCTCTGCCTCCCAGGTTCAAGCAATTCTCCTGCCTCAGCCTCCTGAGTAGCTGGAATTACAGGCACCTGCCAACACACTTGGTTAATTTTTGTATTTTTAGTAGAGATGGGGTTTCCCCCTATTAGCCAGGCTGGTCTTGAACTTCTGGCCTCAAGTGATCCACCTGCCTCGGCCTCCCAAAGTGCCGGGATTACAGGCATGAACCACTGCAGTCTTTAACCATATTTTTGAAGATAAAATACGGCATTTGATGATATCAGAAAATAGCTAAAATGTAATAAATGGAAAAACAGAATATAAAACTGTATATATGACCTCAATTTTGTCCAAAATAAAAATGAAAGTGTATACATATACATAAAATAACTGTAACTGAATAAAACATGCTAACTTGAAAGAAAAGAGTATACAGCACATGGTAGGCGTTTGATTGGTATTTGTGGGAGGGAGAAGGGAAACAGGAAAAACCAAGATAAAATCCCGATCTGGCCAGGCAATTTTTAAAGAAATAGCTTCACTGAGGAAGAATTCCCAGACTGGAATCCATCTGTCTTAAAGCTGTTTCAGTAAGCCCCAAGGCCGACTTACAAGCACAACGCAACGGAAGGGGTTTTGGACTGGCAATCAGGAGATCCAACTCCACCATTAACATCGTGGGTGACTCTGAACAAACCACCGACCTCTCTGAGCCATTTTTTTCTTTTCATTCTATAAAATGAAGAGACTGAACTAGATTGCCTCGGCATGTTTCTCGGTCCTAAACATTTTCTGTTCTGGGATTCTTGTAAGGCTTATCCTCAGGTACTGAAAGTTACTAGATAATTCCTGGTCATTGACAGACAATAATCCCAAACTAAAGTCCTTTTAGCCTTCCCTTAATAATTTTCTGAAATTCAGAGAACTTTAACTGAAATGAGCATGGCTTTAGGATTCTGGAAGACTCAAGCTTCTGGGCATAAAATGGCCACAGTTATGATTCACTAACTGTGACCCAGAAAGACCTCATCAGTGTAGGTAAAGGCAACTTGCATAGAAGCTGGAGAGCCCAAACTAGACTTTGGAATCACTCCCATGATTCTCACGTGCACCAAAGCCTGGGCAGAACCAGACAAGGATAGAGGCAAAGACCCAGGGATGCCATTTTTCCCTCCTTTTCAGTGAGCCATCTTCTCATATTCTTTTTCCTTTTTTCCACTGGGTTCTTGGGTTTTCCCTTACAAATTTTAGGAGACCCTTATAGAACAGTGAAATTGGTCTCTCATCTATGTGATGAGTTGTAACTTTGCCCCCAGGTTGACTTTGCTTATGGCATATTTTTGGCCATGAGTCTTTCATTTTTATAAAGTCAAATTTATACCTCTCTTTTTTGTTGCTTTTGGCTTAAGATTTTTTGAGTCATGTTTTAAAAAGCCTTCTCCATCCTGAGATATCTTAGTCCACTTGTGCTGCTATAACAAAATACCTACGACTGGGTAATTTATAGAAAGTAGAAATTTACTTTCTCAGTCTGGAGGCTGGGAAGTCCAAGATCAAGGTGCCTGTAGGTTCTGTGTCTGGTGAGGGCCCATTTCTCATATGGCACCTTCTTGCTGCGTCCTCACATGGCAGATGGAAGGGGAAGAGTTCCCTGTAGCCCTTTTACAAGGCATTGATGATAGTAGAGACCTCATGGCCTAAGCACCTCCAAAGAGCCCTACCTCTTAATGCTGTTGCCCTGGAGATTAAAGTTTCACCATGAATTGTGGTGGGGACACAAACATTCAAACCATAGCACAGGTGAAAAAAAATACATATAGTATGATTTAAGCACTTTAAAAGTTTTGGTTTTGGCTTTCTTAAGTCTTTGTTGCATTTAGAATACATCATGGCACACTTCTCAGGTAACTCTCAGTTACTACAAACCAGAGTTTTGTAGATATGAGCAGCATGGGCCAGACCAGCAGCAGCAGCTTTTGAATCTGGCAGACACAGATCTGAACCAGCGCACCTCCTAATTAGATGCAATTTCAGGCAAATGATTTTAAAACTCCTTAGTCCTCAATTTCCAAAAGTAGAGAGAACATTATCTGTTTGCCAGGTTGTTCTGGAATTAAATAAGACAACTATGAAAAAGTATTCTGCACAATGCCCGCCACAGAATAAGCAGTCACGATATGGTTGTTGCCTCCTTACTTCATGTCCCTTAGTTTGTTTGCATTTTGAATGATTTACTACTTCTTGAAGGATATACAAATATCACAAGGGTTTGCCAATATTCATTCTTTTAAAGTCCTAAAAATTAGGCTTCAGGGGTATTTGTGGATTGATTTAACTACAAAAGGTCTGGTCCTTTTAGTCATATATAATGGATTTGAAAGACATGATAGGCCGGGCGCGGTGGCTCACGCCTGTAATCCCAGCAGGGAGGCAAAGGCAGGCACATCACCTGAGGTCAGGAGTTCCAGACCAGCCTGGCCAATATGGTAAAACCTTATCTCTACTAAAAATACTAAAATTAGCCAGGCGTGGAGGCGGGTCCCTGTAGTCCCAGCTACTTGGGAGGCTGAGGCAGGAAAATTGCTTGAACCCAGGAGCCAGAGGTTGCAGTGAGCTGAGATTGCGCCACCGCACTCCAGCCTGGATGACAGAGCAAGACTCCGCCTCAGGGAAAAAAAAAAAAAAAAAAAGACACGATAATAACCTAATCAATATGTCCTTTGGGAAGGATTAGCCAGCCGGTTAGCCACACCAACCCTGTTGATCAACAAGACAGCAGATCAAAGACAGACCACTCAGTTCTAAATTGGTTCACAGTCTACATGCTTCACATCATGTTTTACTAAGAAATTTGAAATCTACATGCCTTCTAGGTGCAGTTTAGAATAATTTCCAAAATAAGGATTTTAAATGGCAAATGGCATAAATACCCGACAACAGAATCAGTATTTAAATAAATTATAAGGAATTTGGTATTTTTAAGTAAATATATAAATGGAATATAGTTACTTTAAAATACACAAACAGAATATAAATGGAAACATATATTAAGTAAAAAAGAAAGTATTCTGCCCATCACAAAGGTAATAAATGAATAATATTTACACAAATTGACAAAGATGAGAAAATGTTGCTAATCCTTCCCAAAGGACATATTGATTAGGTTATTTTTTTTCTCCCAGAAAAGGTGACTCTGGAATAAATTTTAAAGCTGTCTAGAGATAAGCCTGTATCTAGATTTCAGAGATGTCAGCAATCTAACCCTGGCAGGGTTACAAGAAATTAGTTTTCTAGAACTATCAACATGAACAGGAATACTGAAAGGCGTTACTACGCCAAATTTTATCCTATAAAATCCTATGACATTTTGCCATAATGTAATTTAATAGAAGATAACTATTATCAGTGTGGAATAAATGTCAAAACAAGTATCAAAGAAATGATAGAAGCCTCATTTTCCTAAATTCTTAATTCCACTTAGTCCTTTTCCTGATTCTATCTGCTGGTGACAGGTATGCATATAATTCTTGATCTTGTTTTACAAATTTAGTGGTGGGTGGGATAGGAAAGTTGGAAGAAAGAAGCCTGGAAGACTAAAAATCACAGGTAATCCAAAATGCATACTATATTTAATCACTAACTTTGCCCCTTTTCTCTAACATTTAAGGAAGCCAAAAGAAAAAAATTCCCATTTAAAAATGGCTTTATGGTAGGTGTGGTGGTGTATACCTGTAGTTCCAGTCACTTAGGAGGCTGATGCAGTAGGATCACTTGAGCCCAGGAGTTCAAGGTTGCATTGAGCTATGATGCCACCTGTGCACTCCAGCCTGGGCAACAAAGTGAGACCTTGTCTCTAAAAAAAATAAATAAATTGGCTTTATGGAATTATTAAAACATAGTATAGACATTGTAGGAAATTTGGAAAATACAGAAAGTTTGAAGAAGAAAAAATAAAACTCACCTACAATTTCATTAATCCAGAGAAAATCATGAACGTTTTAGTATACTTTCTTCCTGGATGTTTATTTCTTTTCTTTTGTTTTGTTTTGTTTTTTGTTTTTGAGACGGAGTCTCACTCTGTCACCCAGGCTGGAGTGTGGTGGTGAGATCTTGGCTCACTGCAACCTCTGCCTCCCAGGTTCAAGCGATTCTCCTGCCTCAGCCTCCCAAGTCACTGGGATTACAGGCATGTGCCACCACGCCCGGCTAATTATTATATTTTTAGTAGAGACGGGGTTTCACCATGTTGGTCATGCTGGGATTACAAGTATGAGCCACCACGTCCAGCTAGGATGTTTATTTCATACATACATTTAATGAAATATTTTCTTCCATATCCTATAGATTCTGTGGTCTGAAAACTCTTCACGCACAGATTCAATGAAAGGCACTCTAGGGTGGCAGGGGTAGGTGACACCACCAAGGGGTCTTTCTTCAGGTCCTTGAGTCCATCAGGAAAGAGTAGTCTAGTCAGCCTTTGTTGGAAAAGAAAACAGATGCTGAAGTTCTCCAGAACAGAGCTTAGGAGTCTAAACTGTAAACTCTTCCTACAGGGTACAGGGCAGAGCAAACAAGTCTCTGCAAGGCCAGGAAAGGACTCAGAACGCAGTATGTGCCTGTGAAAGAAGTGGGCGGCGGTGGGGGGTGGGGGGGGAACGGGCACCAAGTGCAGAGCCAGGAGCACTGCCAGGCAGGGGCACTGCCTCGGGAAAGATACTGTGAGGGCAAGAGCCCAGGCAGGGGAGCAGATCAGGATGGAGCTGCAAGTCAGCAGGTACACAGCACCATAGGAAATGGAGGCCAGGCCACATCATAGGAGGACCATCAGGCTAGAAGAGACTAAGACTCTCCCTCTGCAAGGTTCTTTCCTCTCTACTTGGGGTGAGGGATCATGAGGATGACTGGACTACGCACCAAAAATAAAGAGGATACTTCTTCCTTGTAACCTGAGTTGTATGGTGTATACATTTGCAACTCTTTTAATAAACCTGCCACACTTACATACTGCTTTGATGTCCACTGCAATCATGACACACATTTTTATTCTTTTCTTTTTTTGCTTAATATATTACAAATACTTTACCATAACATTAATTTTTAAGAACACGATTTTAAAGATGATCTGGTATCCCACTATATGAATGTTCCTTACTTTAGCTAACTGGAAGTCAGTGAGATAAAACTGTAAGCAAAGCAATTACCAAAATAAAAATTAGACATGACCGAAAAACACATGACATGCTTCAATCTCACAAGTAATTACAGAAATGTACATTATAAGAATAATTAGATGCTTTTTTGTCTGCTTAGCAAGTTGGCAAAAATGTTTAAATATGGTAATACTCAGTGTTGGCAGGAGTTCAGGAAAACGAGCAGTGAAATACACTGCCGGCCAAGGGTGTGAATTAGGATGACTTTTCTCCAGGCCATTTGGCAATATGTTCCCCAAACCTTTAAAAGACCATTGTGTGTGGCAGAACCCATGAACCCCTGAGTATGTGCTCAAGAAGAAAAGTGTCCTCAATCATCCTCTGAATAATTAAGACCTGATTTACATTTCACATATATAAAATTCTTCTGTCTCCGAATCACAGCTGTTAGCATACACCATCTGCTAATTTAAAAATACTGATGGTGGGGCGGGGAGATGAAGGGCAAAAGGTTAAGAGGCCATCTGATAGATCTTGGGAGCATTCTTGCCAACTGCAGGTGGGGCTGCCACTGAGATGCTTATGGCGCCTTGAAGTTTCTCGGAACTGGAGCCAATCCTTGAGGTCTGACCCCAAAGCCTGAATTTTAAAATTTGAGAGCTTCAACCACCCACTGACACCTGGTGACCCTGATAATAAACACCACACTCTGATCCACTGGCTGCAACCTACACAACACTCTTGCCTGGTTAAGAGGTTAACATCATTGGAATCAGATCACCCGGGCTGCACATAAAGATCTGCTGCATATGTGTCGGAAAGCCAGATGGTACAGAAGACACAGCTATGCTTGTTGGAACTCATTTTAATGTTCTCCCCCAAACGTAAGCCATATGCTAGAGGATTCCCTGGCTGGCTGGCATGAAGAACTGGGCACTTGAGACTCATAAACAACTTAACAAATGCAAAAGAAGGGAAGGATGGAGAAGGTTTGATTCTGGTCCACTTGAATCACGAACATAAATGTCATGAAAAAAATACCTGTGTGACCTTTTTACAAAACAAAACATTTTTTGTTTTAAAATAGAAGCGTCACTTTAAACACTGGAACAGCCTGTTTTTCTCAAGATTTGGCTCTTATGCTAGGTGAAAAATCTCGTCATTTAAAAGCCATAATACATCTTTCAAATCTCAGAAAATGGGAGTACATGCACAGTGGCTTTTAGAGGAAGAATTAATGTGAAGGGCACATTCCCAGGCTAAAATCTCCCATTTTGTAAAAGCAAATTGGCCAGGCCGGACGCGGTGGCTCACGCCTGTAATCCCAGCACTTTGGGAGGCCGAGGCACGCGGATCTCGAGGTCAGTAGATCAAGACCATCTTGGCTAACACGGTGAAACCCCATCTCTACTAAAAATACAAAAAATTAGCCGGGCGTGGTGGCGGGCGCCTGTAGTCCCAGCTACTCGGGAAGCTGAGGCAGGAGAATGGCGTGAACCCGGGAGGCGGAACTTGGAGTGAGCCGAGATAGCGCCACTGCACTCCAGCCTGGGCGACAGAGCAAGACCTGTCTCAAAAAAAAAAAAAAAAAAAAAAAAAAAAAAAGAAAGCAAATTGGCCACCGTATTTAGAACGTAACTGAAAGGAGTTGAAGTCTGTGGCCAGAGTTATAAAGAAAGACTAGCATGAAATGGAAATCAGCATGCATTTCCCCTGAGGTTCTGACATTTTCTGATAGCCTTGTGTCATTTTTATAAGCATTCGCAGCAGGATCAATTCAGTCTAATGCCCCACAAGTAGTTCACTATAACTATATTCTAATATGTGTTTATCTTAAAACCATAGCCCCCGTGAAAACTTGAGTTCTTACTGGCTCATGTAAGATACCACACTAGTGACTTGAAGAGGTTTTTGGTTTTTTCTCCACAAAGCTTTACTGAGCTGTGTATGGCCAAAGTAAGTTAAAATCCATGAAAATCACATCTTTATGCCCTAAAAAGCTAGTAACCACCAAGTGAGAAAAATAGACCACTAGGTAAGTAACTAATTATGATCTTAAAAACATACAGTGCTTAAAATGAAAAATTGGGTCTCAAAGGCTATGTTTATAAAGAGCAAAAAAAAAAAAAAGAAAAAAAAAAAACAGATTTCTCCAATTCAATTTACTGAGCCATACAATGTGCAAAACAGTGGATAGAGGTGCTGTGAAGGATTTTGAAACGAGCAAGACAAAGCTGGATGCGGTGGTTCACGCCTGTAGTCCCAACACTTTGGGAGGCCAAGGTGGGAGGATCACTTGAGCCCAGGAGTTTGAGGGCAGCCTGAGCAACACAGCAAGACAAAAAAAAATTAGCAAGATGTGGTAGCACACATCTGTGGTTCCAGCTACTCGCGAGACTGAGCTGAGTAAATCACTCAAGCTCAGGCAATTGAGGCTGCAGTGAGCTGTAATCACACCACTGCACTCCAGCCTGGGCAACAGAGACCCTGTCTCCAAAAAAAAAAAAAAAAAAATGATAAAAATGAGCAAGACATAATAATCTGGAAAGTCAAAGAACATTCCTTGAGCTTTCAAGCAATCAGACATTATGTGTAACTTTCAAAAACATTCAGGAAGAGAAAAATCATTATCGAGTTGTAAAAAGCTTTTCTGAGTTTTCAAAGATGAGGGCAGCTCTCAAACACCCCATTTTAAACATGCTGCAAAATGGTTCCCCCTCTCCCACTCTCAACATTGGAAACAATTAAAAGGCTCCTAGTTACCTAAAAATGACAAACCATAGCAGCGTTTCTGTTTTGTTGCAGCGGGGGGTGTGGTTAAAATTCTCAGTTATCCAGACACACTGGGTGGGCGATTGGTGTGTGAGGGTGTGTGCGGGGGTGTGTATGTTTTACACTGTCAGCTATCCAGATACACTGTGTGTGTGTGTGGAGGGGGGGGTGTGTGTGTGGAGGGGGGGTGTGTGTGTGATAGTTGGTGTGTGGGGGTGTGCAGGGGTGTATGTGTTTTACACTCTCAGCTATCCAGACACAGTGTGTTTGTGTGTGTGTTTAAAAATTCTCAGTTATCCAGACACACTGGGTGGGTGAGTTGGTGTGTGGGGGTGCATGCGGGGTTGTGTGTTCTACACTCTCAGCTATCTAGGCACAGAGTGTGTGTGTGTGTGTGTGTGGTGTGTGTGTGTGTGTTGTAGACGCTCAGCTATCCAGACACACTGGATGTTTCTGGAAGTACCAGGGTCTGACTTGGCCCTGAGGATGTACATACACCATTTGGATATCCTGGAAGCTAAGCACGAAACAAGTTTTCATCTCCCTTTATTACAGTCTCAAAGGTAATAGAAAAAATATCTATTAATTTAGCCCATTTCCCCAGTTCCACTATTTCCCACAGCCTTTTATATTCACAAACCAACCAAAGAGGGCAGAAATGTTTTTCTAGTTCTTTCTGTCTCTTTCATATCCTGTCTCCTTCTCCTGATGGCATCGACACCTCCTGTGAACTCCCAGCCAGACTGCGAAAGCGCCTGTCATCTTCTTTCTGCCTAAAATAGCTACAAGAGCAAAAGCAGCCAGCCACTGCAGTTTCCCTCAACACTGCTGAAGTTTTCAGGACCACAATCAAGCACTCATTTGTATGACCTCCTAGCATAAATAATTTATGCAGAAAATTAAAACATATGGAGGGCTTTTAAAAATCTAAATTTAGATAAAATTTAATTAGCAGTAAGTGTCTGATAATGTAACCACTCACTGCTTATTTACCAGGCTGATAGGCTTCAATGCTGTGTAGGTTTCAGGAGGATAGAAATTATGCTAAGAAATTAAAAAGCACCTCTGGTTTACAAAATAACATGGAATTAGGAAGACTAAGTTTTCCAAGTGAAAAAGCAACTGCAATTAAATTTGGACTCATGAGAAACAATAGTGTGAATTTTTTAAAAACTAGAATTTAAAAAGTGGCTTTTTGACTACAGAGAGTTTAGATATACAGCTGGCCCTTCTTATCTGTGAACTCCACATCTAACGGGTTCAAACAACCTCAGATGAAAAATATTTGAAGAAAAAAAATAAAAAATGACAATTAAAATACAGAATAACAACTCTTCACACAGCATTGACATTGTATTAGGCTTTAGAAGTAATCCAGAGATCGGAGTAGTGCCCATGTTGGTTGATGTCGAGTGTCTTTGTGGTTTGAGAGGCACCAGGGCACTGGGTTGGCACCGCGGTGGCTGAACCCAGACGGTGGAGGGGACTCGCCCCTGCTGCACAAAGACAGGTCTTCAGCCTCGTGATGGCACCTGCCACTCCCGATCCCACTTTCCCCACGTAGTTTTTTGTTTGTTTGAGATGGAGTCTCACTCTTGTTGTCCAGGTTGGAATGCAATGGCACGATCTTAGCTCACTGCAACCTCTACCTCCCGGGTTCAAGCGATTCTCCTGCTTCAGCTTCCCGAGTAGCTGGGATTACAGGCGAACACCACCACGCCCGGGTAATTTTTTGTATTTTTAGTAGAGATGGGGTTTCACCCTGCTGGCCAGGCTGGTCTCAAACTCCTGACCTCAGGCGATCCACCTGCCTCTGCCTCCCAAAGTGCTGGGATTACAGGCATGAGCCACCGCACCGGGCCTTCCCCATATAGTTGAATGGCCACGGTTGCACTGAGGCTCCTAGCTCAGCAGGGCACCGTGACCTTTGAAGACATGGCTGTGAACTTTTCCCAGAAGAAATAGAGTCTCCTTACTGAGGTTCAGAGATGCCTGTACCATGATGTGATGCTGGAGAACCTGGCACTTTTATCTTCCCCAGCTTGTTGGTGGGGAGTGAAAGATGAGGAGGCACCATGTAAGCAGAGCATTTCTATACAAAGAGAGTCTCAGGTCAGAACTCTGAGGGCAGGTGGGTCTCCCAAGAAGGCTCACCCCTGTGAAATGTGTAGCCCCATCTCGGGAGACATTTTTCACTTGGCACAGCACCAGGAAACTCATCACAAGCAGAAACTGAACAGGAATGTGGCATGTGGGAAAACACTGATGACACTGAAAACCTTCATCAGCACCAGAAGCAGCACGTTGGAGAGAAACTCGACAGAAGGGGCGCCAGAGAAGCGTGGTTTGTAAAGAGCTGTAAAGTCCATGTGTCACAGGAGCCATTTATCTCTTACGAGGTTAGGAAGAACTTCTTGCCCAGCTTGGGATTACACCAGCAAGAGGCTACTCACAATGTAGAGAAGACAAACACTGAAACTAAGCATTGCCCACCCTTTCATGAGGGAAAGATTCATTACAGCTGTGAAGAATTCATCAAACCTTCCATTTTTTCTTTTACTTTTTTTATTTTATTTTGAGACACAGTCTCACTCTGTCACCCAGGCTGGAGTGCAGTGGCACCATCTCAGCTCACTGCAACCTCCAACCTCCGTGTTGAAGCGATTCTCCTGCCTCAGCCTCCTATGTCGCTGGGATTACAGGCGCCCGCCGCCAGGCCTGGCTAATTTTCATATTTTTAGTAGAGATGGGGTTTCACCATGTTGGCCAGGCTGCTCTTGAACTCCTGACCTCAGGTGATCTGCCCGCCTCAGCCTCCCAAAGTGCTGGGATGTAAAGGCATGAGCCACCGTGTCCGGCCCACAAAACCTTTTGGCACCACTCACTCACTTGTTCCACCAGAAGCTTTTCACTAGAGAAGGAATGTTACGTGTGCAGTGAATGTGGGAAATCCTTTAGCACATGTACTACCTTCAGTAATCATCAGTGACTTCACACTGGAAAAAGACCTTGTAAGTGTGGAAAATGTGGGAAATGTTTTAGACAAAAGGGCAACCTCATTCAACACCAACAAGGTCACACTGGAGAAAGGCCTTGTGGGTGCAGGAAATGAGGGAAATCTTTTAGGTACAGGTCCCACCTCCTCACTGATCACCAGAAACTTCATACTGGAGAAAGACCTTATAGTTGTGGGGAATGTGGGAAATTATTTTCCAAGAAGTATCCCTTCTATACCTGAGAGAGTTCACACTGGAGAAAGGCCATATGAGTGTGAGGTATGTAGGAAATTATTTAGCCAGATGGACCTTGTTACTGTGCATCAGAGGACTGGCACTGGAGAAGGGCCATATGAGTGTGAGGTATGTGGGAAATTACTTAGCCAGAAGGAGCATGTTACTGCGCATTAGAGGGTTCACACCGGAGAAGGTCCATATGAATGCAATGAACATGGGAAATCGTTTTCTTACAGCTCTGCACTTCGTGTTCATACAAGAGTTCACACTGGATAAAAGCCTTATGAGTGCACTGAATGTGGGAAATCCTTTGCTGAAAGCTCCAGTCTCAAGAAACACATGAGTTCATCCCGGAGATTAGTGCAAGGAATGTGGTAAAAATTAGCTGAAGCCATTCTCTCCTTCAGCATCAAGGAACTCACAGTAGAAAAGCCTTATGGCTGCAATGAATGTGGGAAGTCCTTTGCTGTAACTCCAGTCTCATTTGACACAGGAGAGTTCACACTGGAGAAAGGCTTTAAGAGTACAGCAAATGCGGAAAGATATTTACCCGAAATACTGCTGTTAGAAAATCAGACGGTTCTCCTACAGAAGATCCCTATTAGTGAAATAAATTTTAGAAATTCCTTGCCCCCGCCCCCCCAAAAAAGGTAATCTAGAGATGATTTAGAGCATACAGGAGGATGTACATAGGTTATGTGCCAGTACTATGCCATTTTATGTAAGGGACTTGAGCATCCATGGATGTTGGTATATGGAGTGGGTCCTAGAACCAATCCCCTGTGGATACCAAGGAACAATTGATATATATTTTGCCCCTTTCCTCTATAAGTCAGGATTCTCAACATCAACTCTATTGACATTTTAGGTCAGATAACTTGGTGGTTGTGGGGGTGGAGGGTCCTGTGTGTTTCAGGCTATTTAGCAGCATCCACAGCCTCTGCCACTAGAAGTCAATTAGCAGATGTCCTCAGACATTGTCAAATGCCCTGGGTTTGACAACCACTGCTCTAAGTGATTTCTTACGGTAGATTACTCTCCTGGTATAGGCACACACCCAGTGAGGGCTTTTACCTTAGGCTTCTCAACTTCATTCAGGATCTTTCAAGCAGTAATAGACTCCTTTCCTCCCCTCTCCTCACTTCCCTCTACCCCAAATATTTTCTCCCATTCTCATACAGGTTCCTTCAAGAGAGACTGATGAACCTTACAGATGATTTTTATTTTATTAATTTTTTTTTTTATTTTTTTTTTGAGACAGAGGCTTGCTGTGTCACCAGGCTGGAGTGTAATGGCGCCATCTTGGCTCACTGCAAACTCTGCCTCCCGGGTTCAAGCGATTCTCCTGCCTCAGCCTCTCGAGTAGCTGGGATTATAGGCACATGCCACCACACCCAGCTAGTTTTTGTATTTTTAGTAGAGACGGGGTTTCACCATGTTGGTTAGGATGGTCTCGATCTCCTGACCTTGTGATCCGGCCGCTTCGGCCTCCCAAAGTGCTGGGATTACAGGCGTGAGCAACTGCGCCCGGACACAAATGATTTAAGGGCCAGGAGGAAACTCAAGTTGAGTATTCAAAAAGAAAGGTAAGAAAAAAAAAAAAGAAAAGAAAGGTAAGATGCTAAACTAATTCTTGGCTCTTAGATGGAATCTCCCACCTTTCCTCTGTGTTATTTTACAGCCACTGATTCCAATGATCATCTTCCTAGTGTCATGGCGAAGCAATGGCGGCAAGCCAGGAGACCCAGTGCAATAGCCTCATGCAAACCACTTAACCTCCCTGAGCCTAAGGGCCCAGGAGAGAAAAATGAAGCTGAATCAGGTGATCTCAGAGGATATTTCCATCTCTCCAAACTACAATTTCTGTGAACCCTGCAAAAGGTCACAGCTATTTTTCCACATAAAAGAGGTACATTAAAATACACACACAGTTTTTCTATATGTACCATGATATAAGTCACGGTCACTTTTTGCCATGTCCACAATACAACGTACCAGAAAGATCAACTGGGTTTGAGTCTTGATGATGCCAATGGCTCTCTGCGTGACCTCACACATGTTGTTGAGCATACATGCCTTCATCTATAAAAATGGGGATTGGGGGGTGAATGTTAGATAAAATAGCTATGGTTCTTTCTAGCACTCTCAACCTGGAACCCACTACATTTACAGTCCATGTTGTTAACTGAAACAATAATAATTATTTATATATATATTGTTCCAAACTCTGGGTCCAGGCACAAGGAGCTATCTTCAAGGCTGTCTTAATACATTTTTCTACTAATAGACTATCCAATATGATAGCCTCCAGCCATACATAGCTACTGGGCACATTTAACGTAGCTAGTCCCACTGGAAATGCATGCAGTGTGCATCAAATACACATGGAGGCCAGGTGCAGTGGCTCACACCTGTAATCCCAGCACTCTGGGAGGCCGAGGCAGGTGGATCACCTGAGGTCAGGAGTTTGAGACCAGCTGGCCAACATGATGAAACCCCGTCTCTACTAAAAATATAAAAATTAGCTGGGCATGGTGGCAGGTGCCTGTAATCCCAGCTACTCAGGAAGCTGAGGCAGGAGAATCACTTGAACCTGGGAGGCAGAGGTTGCAGTGAGCCGAGATCGCACCATTGCACTTCAGCCTGGGTGACAAGAGCAAAACTCCATCTCAAAAAAAAAAAAAAAAAGAAAAAGAAAACCAAAATGCACATGGAGTTTCAAAGACTTAATATGAAAAAACATATAAAATATTACATTTTTAAAATATTAATCATATGATGAAACTATAATATTTTGGATATGAGTTAAATAAAATATATTATTGAAATTAATTTTACCTGTTTCTTACATTTAACGTGACTAGTAGGAAATTTTTAATTACATATGTGGCTTGCATTATATTTCTGTTGGACCACGCTGACATAATCTACCATCCCCTGCCTTTTGCCTAATGCCATACTTAGTGCCAACTAAGTAAACTTTTAAAGAAATCCCATCTAGGTCCTGTTCTATTTCATGGTGGAAAACAGGCTTCTTCAAGTCCTGTATACAAAGAGCTTGTATCTGAATTGCAGAAAACTGTCACCCTAAAGCAGCAATCCCCAATCTTTTTGGCACCAGTAACCAGTTTCGTGGAAGACAATTAAGGAGCATGCAACCTAGATCCCTCGCAGGCGCAGTTCATACTAGGGTTTGAACTCCTATGAGAATCTAATGCTGCTGATCTGACAGGAGGCAGAGCTCAGGCAGTACTGCTGATCCACCACTCACCTCCTGCTGTGCCGCCCAGTTCCTAACAGCCAATGGGTTAGTACAGGTCCACCACCTGGGGATTGGGAATCCCTACCCTAAGGCATACATACGTCAGCAGGTATTTTACACACAAGACCCTTCCAGAACTATAACTCAGGTGATTCTTCTTGTGGGGTATGTCTGCCAAGCATTTTCCCTCTCTGGGTCTTATTTTCAGATATGCCAAGACCAAACAGAGTAATCAAGCATAGCCACAGTTAAGAATGGCATGATGGTACAGGTGTGTCACCCCAGCTACTTGAGAAGCCAGGGCGAGAGGATCACGTGAGGACAGGAGTTCAAGACCAGACTGAGCAACATAGCGAGACCCCTATCTCTTTAAAAAAAAAAAAAAAAAAGGCGGGGGGGAGAAAGAAAGAACAAGAATATCAGCTCCACATTATCTACCTGACTTTGGGCAAGTTATTTAACCTCTCTTAGCCTCTAGTGCCTCGTTTGTAAAATAATTATTGTAATAGGGCATAGCTCATGGAGGTGTTGGTGAAGATGAATTAGTCACAGTACCTGGTACATTATAAGCACTCAAGAAATGATAGCTGAAAACATTTATTAACCTCCTTTAACAAATAGGAAAATAAAGGCTCAAGGAACTTAACCTATTTGCTTCAAATCACACAAATCATAAGCAGCAGTACCAGAAACTTACAAGCAAACAGTGCTTTTTAAGTAATTATGGTAAGTAATTACTAACATGAGATCGACCCTCTTAACAAATTTTCCAATTCTTCTGCCTCAGCCTCCTGAGCTGGGACTACAGGCGCCCACCACCACACCCGGCTAATTTTTGTATTTTTAGTAGAGACAGTATTTCACCAATATTGGCCAGGCTGGTCTCGAACTCCTGACCTCATGATCCACCCACCTTGGCCTCCCGGAGTGCTGGGATTACAGGCGTGAGTCACCACGCCCGGCCCCAAAGGTGCATTTTTAAATAACCTCTGCCTGGGTTGTATTTGGGTCAAAGGTTCTGTTTCGTGAAAGGTAAAAAGGCAGAAAATGGTCTTAGCGATGGTCTAACTTCTCACATTAACTTGAATCACATTGATGATGTGGCCTAGTTGTGCATTCTCTTGTATAAGCCACAGATGTTTCTAAAATGGAATGTCTTCCCACCTCCTCCGCTGTCCTTTCCATACTGAGATCTCAATATTATTTCAAGTCAGTAAATGAGCATGATGGTGGTTCATGACAAGGAAGCCGCATTTCACTTCATTATCTGTGATCACACCCAAACAGAACTGAAAACCATCTCTGGGAGAACAGAGAAAAAGTACTAATGATAATTCTTGGCGAGCAGTTGGGCCCAGCACAAACACCAGCCTGGCCCTGGCATGACGGGCCATCAAACATGGCAGGCGTTCCCACCCCTCCTGGGCATGCTAGTAAGAGCGTAAGCCTGTGGGTCGCCAACTAAGGCTAAACACTCAACCTAAGGAGCATTCCCCTTTCCATTCTCAAAACCACCCTCTCTCACTGAAAGCAAATGAGTAGGCAAAACGCCACTGCATACACGAATAAACAATCACCATGAAACTACCCAAGGCTACAGCAAGGAAAGACTTTTAATGAACCACATGGGTGGCTTAAGTTAAAACAGCCAAACCATGAAACTCAATATGCTATAAAAACTTACGGTATATATTTAAATTTTATTTTGAAAAGAAAACCATGCTGACAACAGTTAAGGAGACACAGAAATTATATAAGTCTATCATAAGAAAAATGTCATCAGAATAATGCAGTTTTTCATGCCCTTTGGCTTGCTCTGGGAGGTTTTTCTGAAGTAAGCCTAAAATAGGGACTGTGTTTCAGGTTTTATTAATCTTCTTAGATTTTAATTTAGCTACAAAATAATCCTTTATGATCCCCTTGACCAAAAAAAGTTAACCTTTTAAATGGTCTTTTTTTTTTTTTTTTAAATACATAGAGATAAGGCTACTGACATCACCATAGGTTCTCCAGCAGAGGGACGGGGAGACTTAGGATCCAGCCACCTGGACTAGGATTCAGCCACTTGGATACTGAATGTCAGGTACAAGAACCAACAAATTTTCAGGAGCATGGGATAAAGACTCTTTCTTCAGGCAGAAATAAACTGGGCCATACAGAACTGCATGGACATCTCCACGATATGGTGACATACTATTGTGGTCCCCAAGTCTTTGGAGTTGGGGAAGTTCCCTACAGAGACAGATAGCTACTGCCAACACCACACATGCAGAGGAAGGATTGACTAGACGTGAAAAGTCTCCCTTGGCTCAATCTGACAGAGTGGGTTATAACCTCCTGTAACCCTTGCCCCAACTGCCCTAAGACTCTGGCTTCTCACCTGCATGTTTACCAGGCACAAAACTAACCGCAGTGGCTCCTGAGCATTTACTGTGAGTGTGGGTGAAACAGAGGCCAATTTCTGAGCAGAGGCCTCCCACAGCAGGCCCAGGCCCCTGAGGTCTATCCCTGCAGGAGCCAAATCTCTAGCTGTGACCTCGTTCACACTGCAGATAAAAGATGTAGGTCCGTGTCCTGAAAGTTTACACTCCAGGAGCAAGCAGGACCTGGGTCCATCGCAAGGAAAGAAAGAAGCCTTCAACAGTATGCTGTGCTAGGAGGTCTATATCAACTTCTTATGCCATGAGGTTATGGTCAGACTATCACCTCTCTGCTTGTAAGAACTAAGACCTGATGTCTTTCTTCCCCCTTTTTTTTTTTTTTTTTTTTTAAGATGGAGTTTCACTCTTGTTGCCCAGGCTGGAGTGCAATGGCACGATCTCAGCTCACCACAACCTCCGCCTCCAGGATTCAAGTGAATTCTCCTACCTCAGCCTCCTGAGTAGCTGGGATTATAGGCACGCGCCACCTTGCCCAGCTAATTTTGTATTTTTAGTAGAGTCGGGTTTTCTCCATATTGGTCAGGCTAGTCTCAATCTCCCGACCTCAGGTGATCCCCCCTGCCTCGGCCTCCCAAAGTGCTGGGATTACAGGCATGAGCCATCGCACCCGGTCTACCCGCCTCTGCCTCCCAAAGTGCTGGGATTACAGGCATGAGCCACTGCACCTGGCCGTGAGAACTAAGACCTTATTTCTTAACAGGTAACAAGGGGCAGGGTTGAAGGTATGGAAAACATTTCTCAAGCTGCTCTATAAAGAATTCCCTGGGGCTGGGCATGGTGGCTAACACCTGTAATCCCAGCACTTTGGGAGGCCAAGGCAGGCAGACTATCTGAGGTCAGGAGTTCAAGACCAGCCTGGGCAACATGGTGAAATCCCATCTCTACTAAAAAAAAAAAAAAAAAAAAAAAAAAAATTACAAAAATTAGCCAGGCATGGTGGTGGGCACCTATAATCCCAGGAACTTAGGAGGCTGAGGCAGGAGAATCACTTGAACCCAGGAGGCGGAGGTTGCAGCGAGCCGAGATCATGCGACTGCTCTCCAGCATGGGTATCAAAAAAAAAAAAAAAGAAAAGAATTCTCTGGATTGTACCAAGACAGTGGAAGACTGCTATCTCTCTCCTAGTATTAATTCCCCTTCTTTTAAACAAATCCTGCCTGCCTCCAGCTCTAAGTAGGGCATTTTGTTGCCTAGCCTCACTTGCACTTAGAGGCGTGACCAAGTGGCCAAGTTCCTGCAAACGATTCCTGAATAAAAGTGAAATCCATTAAAAACAAGAGTACATTCCTCTTTCTTCCTCTTTTCCCACTACTTGGAAAAAAGTGACAACTGGATAGCCAGGGTTGACCCAGGATGGAAGCTTGTGCCAGTGATCAAAGAGCCACCCAGTCAGCTCTAGTTGGTCACCTCTGGTCCATCTACAAGAATAACAAACTTGTACCTTATTTAGACAATGGTATTGGGTCCCTTTTTTACAGCGTCTAAGTCTGAGCTGAACTAATATACTCTTCTAGTCTACAAAGTGGGTTTTCTAAAATCACACACAATTCAGTGAGAATCCCCTGAATAATTTCTTGTGAATCAGTGAGAACAGTGTGTAACATCAGCTTCCACCCAGACGTGACCTTTTCAAAAGAAGAAGGCAATAAGAAAGTGGCTTCTGATGGTTCCACTTCCACATTCCAAGCAAAGCTCTACCAGGCCAATGACTAGTTATAGCCCCCCTTCTCCCAGAGAGGCGCTGGCCTGAGGTCAGCTGAAGAGGCTAAGGTCTTCTAGGGAGGAATAGTGATATCCAGCCTTCAGGGGCCAAGACTGCCAAGTCTATAGCACCATGACCGAACAAAAGAGCAACTTCTCACATGCTACAAAACCCCTCTAAGTCCCTGGCAGAACCAGGGACATTTATAACCACCTTCCTTCCAACCAAAAGTACCTCACATGTATGATGGATATTTCAAAACATTTTACTTTAAAATAATTTTGGACTTAAAGAGATGTTGCAAAAATCGTATGGCATTTTTGTATACCCTTTGCACAACTTCCCCTAAGGTTAACATCTTACATAAAAGTAGTACAGTTATTCAAATGAAGAAATTTATATGGACAAAATACAACTACCTCAATCTACAGACCTTGTTTTCAGTTTTCCCATTAATAGCTTTTTTTTTTGGTCCAAGATCCAAACTGGGATCCCATGTTGCATTTGACTATTATATCTCCTTTAATCTGTCACACTTTTTAAAAGTCCAAGCCAGTTATTTTCAAAATGTCCCTAGTATTTTCTAGACTGGGGTCATGTGCACTTTTGGTAAGAATAACACAGAGGTGATGTTGTACCTTCTCAGTGCATCATATTTGGTGGTACATGTTTTTATGTCTTTATTACTGGTGGTATTAACCATGATCACTTGGTTACAGTGCTGTCCACTAGTTTTCTCCACTGTAAAATAAATGTTTTCTCTTTGTAAAAAAATAAGTATTCTGCAGGGAGATACTTTGAGACTATTCACATATCCTGTTTTTCATCATAGTTTCACCTAACATTAGTATACATCAATGGTTCTGACCTACAACAATCATTACTATGATGTTTGCTCAATGGTGATCTTTCATTTCCCTCGTTATTCTACATTTATTAGTTAGAAGTCTATTGTGGGTGGAGCCAAGATGGCCAAATAAGAACAGCTCCGGTCTACAGCTCCCAGCATGAGCGACACAGAAGACGGGTGATTTCTGCATTTCCATTTGAGGTACTGGGTTCATCTCACTAGGTAGTGCCACAGAGTGGGTGCAGGACAGTCACTGCAGTGCACTGTGTGTGAGCCGAAGCAGGGCGAGGCATTGCCTCACTCGGGAAGTGCAAGGGGTCAGGGAGTTCCCTTTCCTAGTCAAAGAAAGGGGTAACAGACGGCACCTGGAAAATCGGGTCAGTCCCACCCTAATACTGCGCTTTTCCAATGGGCTTGGAAAACTGCACACCAGGAGATTGTGTCCTGCACCTGGCTCGGAGGGTCCTATGCCCACGGAGTCTCGCTAATTGCTAGCACAGCAGTCTGAGATCAAACTACAAGGCAGAAGCAAGGCTGGGGGAGGGGCGCCCCCCCACTGCCCAGGCTTGCTTAGGTAAACAAAGCAGCCAGGAAGCTCGAACTGGGTGGAGCCAACCACAGCTCAAGGAAGCCTGCCTGCCTCTGTAGGCTCCACCTCTGGGGGCAGGGCACAGACAAACAAAAAGTCAGCAGGAATCTCTGCAGACTTAAATGTCCCTGTCTGACAGCTTTGAAGAGAGTAGTGGTTCTCCCACCATACAGCTGGAGACCTGAGAATGGACAGCCTGCCTCCTAAAGTGGGTCCCTGACCCCCAAACAGCCTAACTGGGAGGCACCCCCCAGTAGGGACAGACTGACACCTCACGCGGCCAGGTACTCCTCTAAGACAAAACTTCCAGAGGAACTATCAGACAGCTAAATTTGTGGTCTCACGAATATCCGCTGTTCTGCAGCCACCGCTGCTGACATCCAGCCAAACAGGGTCTTGAGTGGACCTCTAGCAAACTCCAACAGACCTGCAGCTGAGGGTCCTGTCTGGTAGAAGGAAAACTAACAAACAGAAAGGACATCCACACCAAAAACCCATCTGTACATCACCATCATCAAAGACCAAAAGTAGACAAAACCACAAAGATGGGGAAAAAACAGAGCAGAAAAACTGGAAACTCTAAAAAGCAGAGCACCTCTCCTCCTCCAAAGGAACACAGTTCCTCACCAGCAACGGAACAAAGCTGGACGGAGAATGACTTTGACTAGTTGAGAGAAGAAGGCTTCAGACAATCAAACTACTCTGAGCTACAGGAAGAAATTCAAAACAATAGCAAAGAAGTTAAAAACTTTGAAAAAAAATTAGACGAATGGATAACTAGAATAACCAATGGAGAGAAGGGCTTAAAGGAGCTGATGGAGCTGAAAGCCAAGTTTCGAGAACTACGTGAAGATTGCAGAAGCCTCGGTAGCAGATGCGATCAACTGGAAGAAAGGGTATCAGTGAGGTAAGATGAAATGAATGAAATGAAGCGAGAAGGGAAGTTTAGAGAAAAAAGAATAAAAAGAAACGAACAAAGCCTCCAAGAAATTTGGGACTATGTGAAAAGACCAAACCCACGTCTGATTGGTGCACCTGAAAATGACGGGGAGAATGGAACCAAGTTGGAAAACACTCTGCAGGATATTATCCAGGAGAACTTCCCCAATCTAGCAAGGCAGGCCAACATTCAGATTCAGGAAATACAGAGAACGCCACAAAGATACTCCTCCAGAAGAGCAACTCCAAGACACATAATTGTCAGATTCACCAAAGTTGAAATGAAGGAAAAAATGTTAAGGGCGGCCAGAGAGAAAGGTCGGGTTACCCACAAAGGAAGCCCATCAGACTAACAGCTGATCTCTCAGCAGAAACTCTACAAGCCAGAAGAGAGTGGGGGCCGACATTCAACATTCTTAAAGAAAAGAATTTTCAACCCAGAATTTCATATCCAGCCAAACTAAGCTTCATAAATGAAGGAGAAATAAAATACTTTACAGACAAGCAAATGCTGAGTGAATCTGTCACCACCAGGCTTGCCCTAAAAGAGCTCCTGAAGGAAGCACTAAACATGGAAAGGAACAACCAGCCACTGCAAAAACATGCCAAACTGTAAAGACCATCGAGGCTAGGAAGAAACTGCATCAACTAACGAGCAAAATAACCAGCTAACATCATAATGACAGGATCAAATTCACACATAACAATATTAACTTTAAATGTAAATGGGCTAAATGCTCCAATTAAAAGACACAGACTGGAAAATTGGATAAGAAGTCAAGACCCATCAGTGTGCTGTATTCAGGAAACCCATCTCACATGCAGAGACACACATAGACTCAAAATAAAGGGATGAAGGAAGATCTATCAAGCAAATGGAAAACAAAAAAAGGCAGGGGTTGCAATCCTAGTCTCTGATAAAATAGACTTTAAACCAACAAAGATCAAAAGAGACAAAGAAGGCCATTACATAATGGTAAAGGGATCAATTCAACAAGAAGAGCTAACTATCCTAAATATATATGCACCCAACACAGGAGCACCCAGATTCATAAAGCAAGTCCTGAGTGACCTACAAAGGGACTTAAACTCCCACACAATAATAATGGGAGATTTTAACACCCCACTGTCAACATTAGACAGATCAACAAGACAGAAAGTTAACAAGGATATCCAGGAATTGAATTCAGCTCTGCACAAAGTGGACCTAAGAGACATCTACAGAATTCTCCACCCCAAATCAACAGAATACACATTTTTGTCAGCACCACACCACACCTATTCCAAAATTGACCACATAGTTGGAAGTAAAGCTCTCCTCAGCAAATGTAAAAGAACAGAAATTATAACAAACTGTCTCTCAGACCACAGTGCAATCAAACTAGAACTCAGGATTAAGAAACTCACTCAAAACTGCTCAACTACATGGAAACTGAACAACCTGCTCCTGAAGGACTACTGGGTACACAATGAAATGAAGGCAGAAATAAAGATGTTCTTTGAAACCAACGAGAACAAAGACACAACATACCAGAATCTCTGGGACACATTCAAAACAGTGTGTAGAGGGAAATTTATAGCACTAAATGCCCACAAGAGAAAGCAGGAAAGATCCAAAATTGACACCCTAACATCACAATTAAAAGAACTAGAAAAGCAAGAGCAAACACATTCAAAAGCTAGCAGGAGGCTAGAAATAACTAAAATCAGAGCAGAACTGAAGGAAATAGAGACACAAAAAACCCTTCAAAAAATTAATGAATCCAGGAGCTGGTTTTTTGAAAAGATCAACAAAATTGATAGACCGCTAGCAAGACTAATAAAGAAGAAAAGAGAGAAGAATCAAATAGATGCAATAAAAAATGGAAAAGGGGATATCACCACCGATCCCACAGAAATACAATCTACCATCAGAGAATACTACAAACACCTCTACGCAAATAAACTACAAAATCTAGAAGAAATGGATAAATTCCTCGACACATACACCCTCCGAAGACTAAACCAGGAAGAAGTTAAATCTCTGAATAGACCAATAACAGGCTCTGAAATTGTGGCAATAATCAATAACTTATCAACCAAAAAGAGTCCAGGACCTGATGGATTCACAGCCGAATTCTACCAGAGGTACAAGGAGGAGCTGGTACCATTCCTTCTGAAACTATTCCAATCAATAGAAAAAGAGGGAATCCTCCCTAACACATTTTATGAAGCCAGCATCATCCTGATACCAAAGCCTGGCAGAGACACAACCAAAAAAGAGAATTTCAGACCAATATCCTTGATGAACATTGATGCAAAAATCCTCAATAAAATACTGGCAAACCGAATCCAGCAGCACATCAAAAAGCTTATACACCATGATCAAGTGGGCTTCATCCCTGGGATGCAAGGCTGGTTCAACATATGCAAATCAATAAATGTAATCCAGCATATAAACAGAACCAAAGACAAAAACCACCTGATTATCTCAATAGATGCAGAAAAGGCCTTTGACAAAAGTCAACAACCCTTCATGATAAAAACTCTCAATAAATTAGGTATTGATGGGACGTATCTCAAAATAATAAGAGCTATCTATGACAAACCCACAGCCAATAACATACTGAATGGGCAAAAACTGGAAGCATTCCCTTTGAAAACTGGCACAAGACAGGGATGCCCTCTCTCACCACTCCTATTCAACATAGTGCTGGAAGTTCTGGCCAGGGCAATCAGGCAGGAGAAGGAAATAAAGGGTATTCAATTAGGAAAAGAGGAAGTCAAATTGTCCCTGTTTGCAGATGACATGACTGTATATCTAGAAAACCCCACTGTCTCAGCCCAAAATCTCCTTAAGCTGATAAGCAACTTCAGCAAAGTCTCAGGATACAAAATCAAGGTACAAAAATCACAAGCATTCTTGTACACCAATCACAGACAAACAGAGAGCCAAATCATGAGTGAACTCCCATTCACAATTGCTTCAAAGAGAATAAAATACCTAGGAATCCAACTTACAAGGGATGTGAAGGACCTCTTCAAGAAGAACTACAAACCACTGCTTAATGAAATAAAAGAGGATACAAACAAATGGAAGAACATTCCATGCTCATGGGTTGGAAGAATCAATATCGTGAAAATGGCCATACTGCCCAAGGTAATTTATAGATTCAATGCCATCCCCATCAAGCTACCAATGACTTTCTTCACAGAATTGGAAAAAACTACTTGAAAGTTCATATGGAACCAAAAAAGAGCCCACATCGCCAAGTCAATCCTAAGCCAAAAGAACAAAGCTGGAGGCATCATGCTACCTGACTTCAAACTATACTACAAGGCTACAGTAACCAAAACAGCATGGTACTGGTATCACAACAGAGACATAGATCAATGGAACAGAACAGAGTCCTCAGAAATAATGCCGCATATCTACAACTATCTGATCTTTGACAAACCTGACAAAAACAAGCAATGGGGAAAGGATTCCCTGTTTAATAAATGGTGCTGGGAAAACTGGCTAGCCATATGTAGAAAGCTGAAACTGGATCCCTTCCTTACACCTTATACAAAAATTAATTCAAGATGGATTAAAGACTTACAGGTTAGACCTAAAACCATAAAAACCCTAGAAGAAAACCTAGGCATTACCATTCAGGACATAGGCGTGGGCAAGGACTTCATGTCTAAAACACCAAAAGCAATGGCAACAAAAGCCAAAATTGACAAATGGGATCTAATTAAACTAAAGAGCTTCTGCACAGCAAAAGAAACTACCATCAGAGTGAACAGGCAACCTACAGAATGGGAGAAAATTTTTGCAACCTACTCATCTGACAAAGGGCTAATATCCAGAATCTACAATGAACTCAAACTAATTGACAAGAAAAAAACAAACAACCCCATCAAAAAGTGGGCGAAGGACATGAACAGACACTTCTAAAAAGAAGACATTTATGCAGCCAAAAGACACATGAAAAAATGCTCATCATCACTGGCCATCAGAGAAATGCAAATCAAAACCATAACGAGATACCATCTCACACCAGTTAGAATGGCCATCATTAAAAAGTCAGGAAACAACAGGTGCTGGAGAGGATGTGGAGAAATAGGAACACTTTTACACTGTTGGTGGGACTGTAAACTAGTTCAACATTGTGGAAGTCAGTGTGGTGATTCCTCAGGGATCTAGAACTAGAAATACCATTTGACCCAGCCATCCCATTACTGGGTATATACCCAAAGGACTATAATTCATGCTGCTATAAAGACACATGCACACGTATGTTTATTGAGGCACTATTCACAATAGCAAAGACTTGGAACCAACCCAAATGTCCAACAACGATAGACTGGATTAAGAAAATGTGGCACATATACACCATGGAATACTATGCAGCCATAAAAAATGATGACTTCATGTCCTTTGTTGGGACATGGATGAAACTGGAAACCATCATTCTCAGTAAACTATCGCAAGGACAAAAAACCAAACACCGTATGTTCTCACTCATAGGTGAGAATTGAACAATGAGAACTCATGGACACAGGAAAGGGAACATCACACTCCGGGGACTATTGTGGGGTGGGGGGAGGGGGGAGGGACAGCATTAGGAGATATACCTAATGCTAAATGATGAGTTAATGGGTGCAGCAAACCAACATGGCACATGGATACATATGTAACAAACCTGCACATTGTGCACATGTACCCTAAAACTTAAAGTATAATAATAAAATAAAAATAAAAAATAAAAAAAAGAAGTCTATTGTAAGGAAGAGCTTTTACTCTCCCCACCACATGTATTTGTTCATCCTATTATTTACATCAACACGAATCATGTATATTTATGTTATTCTAAGGCCTGAAATCCAATACTATCAACATCACAGATTTTTAATCCTGATAATAATTCTGATATTATCTCCATTTTACAGATTAGAAAAATGAGGCAAGGAGAGGTTTAAAAAACCTGCTTGGGGGCACTCAGCTAGTCAGTAGCAAAGATGCAAAAGCCAGTTCCACTGACCTACGAGTAAGCAAATGACCCAGCCTCTAGGGTAAACAAACTGATGTCATCATCAATTAGCAAAAAAGCAGAATGTGATCTACCAATGAAGGAGACCCATATTAGGACAGAAGGGGAGAGAAAAATATCTGAAGCCCTTCGTTTTAACAACCAAATTTACTTAGTCCAAAATTACTGGCTATCTTCCCAGACAAGCCCCATTAAAGGCAGAGCTCCCCATCCCACAGTGGCCATAACGTAACAGCGCCTACCAAACGCGCTTCATGAGGACAAGATGTAATTCTACCAAAACACAAAGTGCTGACTGCCAACAGCAATAAACAGCAGCATTCATGATCTAAATGACGCTTTTAAAATTAAGCTTTTTCAGAGGTTACTCAACTTTAATAAGACTTCACTTTCCCAACTACTAAATCTACTTTGGTTTGCAATTTTTTTAGCTGTTTAAATGGTCAAGGTCCTTACTTTGTGTGTCTGTTTGGTGGGAATGATTTTGATTTTAATTCACACAAACAACACTATCTCCAAGGGATCATGTTTTATATTCTCACTATTACGCCTGGCTTTCCTTCTGGTTTTCCAAATCATTGACAAAATTTATAATTATTATTTTAATTTAAAAGGTGCTCAGGGTCTGATGTATCTGAGCATGCTGAGATTCAAGACTTTGTCTTGATTACACTTTAAATGAACTGGTATGAGTTTGCAGTTTCTTTAAAAATGAACCATGCAAGCTTTTCATGGAAGGTATTTCTGACTCCTCCTTTGAGACGAACCTTTAAAACAACATTCACAATCTGTCAACACATTACATGCGTTAACCCTTTCTGAGAATTTGCAATGCTCTCTCCTCACACCAGGTCCTTGCACCTATTACCAGAAATGCTGGCCTCAAAGAATGACTAAGTCTAGTGGTATCTGTCTCTACTGCATTCCCATGCCCTCATCCACAGTGCCCTTCTGGAAGCTCACTGGGCTTCAAACAGAAGATGACTTTTATTATGAGCTGAAAGAAAACTCGTCAATGCAACTATGAATTGCCTGGTATTCCACATTCTCCCTTCATGCAAGTGTTTGGCTATACATGGTTTTAGCAAAATAATTTGAAATGACTAGTAAATGGGTTTTCTCTTCTATGCACGTCCAACTAACAAATCGAGCATTCTTGCTTTCCTAGGTAAGACATAAAGAGCAATGATCCACATAAAATACAAAGCACCTTAAAATAGCAAATAAAGAGCAAACTCCCACAATCTGATGATAGGCGCTGAATGCTCAGCCATTTCACAAACTGCCTCGTTTAGTAGACAAAAAGTATCTTCCTTTCACAAAAGTCTCTTTGAGGTCCATAGGCTCAGGCAGGCCTCCCAAGATAACCCAACAAGAAGGGAAGAACAGCTCTTCCCCAAGAAGGCTTGCAAGCTTACAATAACGATGACGACAGTAGCAGGGTTTAATAGTTGCTGACAACTTATTAAGTGCCTGGCACTGTTCTAAGCTCTACACATGTCTTTCTCTATTAATTTTCAAAATGAACTTAAGAAGCAACACTGTCGCTATCTCCATGTACATTTGCAGAGTCTAAAGCACTCTTCATAGGTATCTTGTGAGGTAACTTGCCTAGTGTCACTCAGCTAATCAAGGGCAGGCCAGGAATTGAACTCTGGCAGTCTGGTTACAGGCCCTGGATCCTTAACCTCCACCTATGGTGCCATCACACCACTTACCTCCCCCCTCCAGGAATGATGGATGCAGGGAAGGAGGACCCAAGAGCCTACACCCTTGTTCCCTCAGCCCTCCCAGGAGCCTCTGGCAGAAGTCCCAGCCCCATACCTCCTGGCTTTGCTAGAAGTTGAAGTCAGGGACTTGTGTCCAAATCACCATTTTCCCACTTGACCAACAAACGTTCACAGATAAGCCTTCCTCGCCACTGCACGCCTCAAAAAGAATCTCTTCCTGGAAGACTGAAAAGAACTCAAATGCATCAACGAAAAAAGTCTAGACGGCAGTTCTTCATGGTCTTGCACTTACTTACCTTCTTTTAGCTGAGAGCCAAACAGAAAGTGCAAAGGTCATTCCTGCTTTTGATATACATCTATTGAGCTTACGCTTTGTACCTGCAGTTAGAAAAACACCGCAAGTCCCTGCTCCCTGTGAAGCTTTACGTCCTAGTGTGGGACACAGGCAATGAGCAAATAAAGACATAATACAATTGTCAGGCAGTCAGGCAGTAACAAGTGCTGTTGAAAAAATAAAGCAAGGCAAGGGCATAGAGAGTGATGGGGCAGGGGGTGCTGCTTTACAAAGAGTAGTTTGGAAAGACCTGTGTGAGGAGGAGGCATTTGGTCAGAGATCTAGAGGAAGTTGGGGGGCGGGGGGAGCCATATGGGTGGATATGCAGGGAACGGTGAGTGCAATGGCCTTAAAGTGGGAGTGTCTTGGCATGTTCTAGGAATAGCAGACCTCCTATCCAGCCTGGCGGACTAGAACCCAGGAAACAGGGGTCTGGGAGGGAGGGTTCTAAGAAATGAGGTTAGAAACATAGCCAGGGACCTGGTCATGGACAGCCCAGGCCACAGACAGGATTTAGGATTTTACTATAGGTACAATGGGAATCCACTGGAGCTTTTTAACAGCTACATGATCTGACATGTCCATTAAAAGATTCACTCCGGGCCAGCCACAGTGGCTCACGCCTATAATCCCAGCACTTTGGGAGGCCAAGGCGGGTGGCTCACTTGAGGTCAGGAGTTTGAGACCAGCCTGGCCAACATGGTGAAACGCTGTCTCTACTGAAAAATACAAAAATTAGCCAGGCATCGTGTTGCATACCTGTAATCCCAGCTACTTGGGAGGCTGGGAATTGCTTGAACCCAGGAGGTGTAGGCTGCAGTGAGCGGAGATCGTGCCACTACACTCCAGCCTGGGTGACAGAGCAAGACTGTCTCAAAAAATAAATAAATAAATAAATAAATAAATAAATAAGATTCACTCTGCATGCTGTGTTGGAGGATATATGGTGGGTGTCAAGGGCACAAGTAGAGACTGCTAAAATGCAAGATGAGGGCAGGGCATGGTGGCTCATGCCTGTAATCCTAGTACTTTGGGAGGCCAAGTCTGGTTTATCATTTGAGTTCAAGACCCCATCTCTACAAAAAAAAAAAAAAAAAATTAGTGGGGCATGGTGGCACGTGCCTGTGGTCCCAACTCCTTAGGAGGCTGAGGTGGGAGGATCACTTGAGTCTAGAAGTTCGAGGCTGCAGTGAGCTATGATTGGGCCATGGCACTCCAGTCTGGATGACTGAGCAAGACCCCATCTCTAAAAAGAATTTTTAGGCCAGGCACGGTGGCTCACGCTTGTAATCCCAGCACTTTGGGAGGCCAAGGCGGGCGGATCACGAGGTCAGGAGATCGAGACCACAGTGAAACCCCGTCTCTACTAAAAATACAAAAAAATTAGCCGGGCGTGGTGGCGGGTGCCTGTAGTCCCAGCTACTCGGAGAGGCTGAGGCAGGAGAATGGCGTGAACCTGGGAGGTGGAGCTTGCAGTGAGCCGAGATTGCGCCACTGCACTCCAGCCTGGGCGACAGAGCGAGACTCCACCTCAAAAAAAAAAAAAAATTTTTATTTTAAACAAAGGCAAGATCATGGTGTTATGGAGCAGAGCAATGAAGGTAGAGGTAACAAGACATGGTGTGGCCAAATTTAGAACCAGACTCCTCTAGGAAAGGAAGAGGCACTGAAGACTATACATAAGAAATAAGAAATTAGTTACAAATTAAAAAGTGTTTTAAGAATTGGACTGTAGATGCTGGGCCATGATATAATGACTTATTAATAACTTCAACTTATGTATAAAGAACAACAGAGAATTCGGGGGAAAGAGTGATGTAACATGAAGAAGGTGCCACAGACCCTACTTCTATCCTGATTTTGTAACTGAGCAGCTAGCTACAATAACCCTGAGTTTCACCGAGAATCAGTCACCTGGAACCAAGAACCCTGGAGAGCAAAGAGCCACAATTCTGTACTCATCCAGCATATCATCAAGACTAAGATCACCCCCTTTTTCCTCCTGTCATCCCAGCAGGTTTGACAGGAGGTTGGAGGGAAAGGAGGAGAAAGTATGAGGCAAGGGCAGGCATTTCACGGCGGCCATCCAGGCCTGGGGCAAGACAAGGAGAGGTGACGGCCAGGAAAGGCTCACACAGACACTGAGGTCTTGTCAGGTGTCACGTTGGGAGACTGAGGTCCCAGAATGTAGCCAGTTGCCTTGGCAACAGTATCTCTATCCAAGGTGATAAATTACCCTGCTGTCTAACAAATTCAGTTCATTTTTTAAACAATCAGTGTCCTGGAAATAATATGAGAACAAGCAAATACCAACCAGTGGACTGAGAGGGCAAATCAATCACTAGGCTTGCTCTGAAGTCCCCAGGCTGGGGGAAATGCAGGAGCCTGGGGCTGGGAGAGAGGGTTCTGAAAAAAGCTAGTGTATTCCAAATTTCAAATTAAATAAAAAGAAAATAGAATAATAAAAAGACACTTGAAAACAATTCTACATTCCTTTCCAATATTCCTAACTAAACTCATCACATTATTCTGTATCCCTCCCTTCGCTTTACTTCATAAAACCTGACATTTATTCATCATTTGATTTCTGTTCCTGTCTGTTCCACTAGAATTTAAACTTTTCAACAGCAAAGGCTTTGTCTCTGTTTCATTTCCGACTGTACTCCCAGAACTGGAATCCTGCCCAGAATATCGAACACATGCAATAATATTTATCAAAGGAATGAGTTAATACCTCTTCTGGATTTCTTAAAACTCTTAATCAAGTAATATACCTGTAATATATAAACACATACATCCATATGTATTCCATGCTTAAGGTAAACAAAGCATTTTCAGCAAAAATAAGACTAAGCCAAGAATAATCACAACCACCACTACTATTTAGAATTATTTTAGACATACTAGCCAACAAAATTATTAAGAGAAATTTGATAAACTAAAAGGAGGAGGTAAAATGATCAATATTCGCAACAGATGAGTTTATTCCTGGAAATCCCAAGAAAATCATCAGCAAAACTACAACAAACAATAAAAGAATATATTTAGATTTGGGGGAATACATTCAACCCGCAGGAAATAATAGCCTCCCTATTTACAAGTCACCCAATCAAGTAGAATATGGAAAGGAAAAAGTCTCATTTGCAACAGCAACAAAAGGGGATAAAATACTTGGCAATTAAAAGGAACATGTAGGATCCATAAACTTTAAAATGCTCCTGAGGAACACAAACAAACATTTTAGCTGGATAACTATGCCCCTGTTCTTGGAAAGGATATCATTCAGATGTCAGTCCTTAAATAATGTATAAATTTAATGCACTCCTAATAAAAGTGCCGATAGGGTGGTGGTGGACATGGAGGTTTTAAAAACTAGACATGCTGACTCTAAAGTTCTTATGGAATAGTTGAAACGAAGTGTGACTAAGGACAATAAGGCTGTGCTGGCCTTACCAGACAGTGAAGTATATTCTAATGTGACAACATGTAAAATATTATAGTTCTGGAATATGAATGTGCCAACAAACCAGAGAAAACCAAAGATAGACTCAAGTACTTAATTTAGTATGTAACTTAGGTAGCACTGCCGTATCCGTGGAGAAAAGATGGACTATTCAATAAATGGGATTGGAAAACTAGACCGGCCCAAGAAAATGTCAACGGATGGCCCTTTTTTTTTTTTGAGACAGAGTTTCGCTGTTGTTGCCCAGGCTGAAAGGCAATGGCACGATCTTGGTTCACCACAACCTCTGTCTCCTGGAGTCAAGCAATTCTCCTGCCTCAGTCTCCCGAGTAGCTGGGATTACAGGCATATGCCACCACGCCCAGCTAATTTTGTATTTTTAATAGAGACAGGGTTTCTACATGTTGGTCAGGCTGGTCTCGAACTCCTGACCTTAGGTGATCCACCTGCCTCAGCCTCCCAAAGTGCTGGGATCACAGGCGTGAGCTGCCGCACCTGGCCCCCTCTGACTCTTTATACCAAATTTCTTATTTTAAAAAAGTCAAATAAAACAGTAAAGCCATAATGATGGAAGTAGTCTAGAACTGGTTTGTGGTAATATTGCACAACTATGTATACTGACTAAAATTCATTGAGCTGTAAACTTAAACTGAGTGATTTTTATTATATGTAATATGTCTCAATAAAGCTGCTTTTAAAAGGAGATCATACCATTACTTGAAAACATAATTTAAAAAAAAAATATTAGAGTGAAAAAAAATTTATAATAGTGACACAGAACTCCGAATCTCTAAAGAAAAGATTGACAGTTTGACTATGAAAAAACAAAAAAATTTTAACACAGCAAAAACCATCCCAAATAAATCAAAAAAACAACTGACAAATTAGGAAAGATGAATTATCTTAATATAGATATATATAAAACTCCTGGAAACCAATAAGGAACACATACTAAATAAAAATGGGCAAAAAGCATGAACAGTTTTCAGGAAAGGAGATGCCAATAGCTCCTATAAATACGAAGCAATGCTCAATCTCACTTAAGAGAAATTTAAATTAAAATTATGAGATCCAAGTTTTCCCCTAGCCAATTGGCAAATGCAAAAGGTTTGACAGCACAGTGAGTCCACAGGGTATAAGGAAACTGGCACTCCCAAACATCAATGGCCCCATCAAGCAATTACACATCCATGAACTGATCCTAAGGACCCCCCCTACTTTTACTAAATGACACGTGGCTGCAGGTACTCCCTATAGCATTGTTTGTAAGAGCAGAAAATTAGAAACGCCCTAAACTGTTCAGCGAGAGTGTCGAGTGCTAAGTTTCCAGATGTCAAGGAGGTCAATGAGGACAAAAACCCAAACCGAAAGTAACCACTGAGCCCTCATGTCCTCACTGTGAGCCTATAAGCAAGAGTCAAAACAGTAAAAAGTCGCCAGCTCCTGCAGTATTCCGCTACTCCCCAGGAAGGGGCTCAGATGTAGCCTGTGGATGGCAGTGCAGGATCACTGCAGAGGGGTTGGGGTGTGGGGGATGCTGGGGGTGGGCAAGGACAGATGACTGGGTCAGAGTAAAATGTTTTCAAGCCCCCACCCCTCACAAGAAGACCTCAGCAGAGGTGCCTGGGAAGGGCGAGGCCCTCTGATAAGGAAGCCTCCACCTGGAGAGGCCTGGGCTCAGAACGCGCAGGACTCCTTGACTCTAACACCCTCTGACTGTGCCCCACGTGCGTCGCAGGGAGGACAGCTTTCCCCGTGAGGCCTGCAGGTAAAGCCTTTGTAATTGCCTGGGGTGGGACCTAAAGATCACAGGGAGAGTTCTGGCCTGGAGACTGTGCCTCAAAGAAAGGAGTGTTGAAGTATGTGATGGTGTATCCATAGAAAATAACACTTTACAGACAGGAAAAAGAAACAGTTCCTAAATGTCTTGCTACAGAGCTATTTCCATGTGAAAGAAGCACAGTTCATAACAGGATATATCAAGTCCATAACAATGTAATATACCACAGCTGGTGTTTTTAAAAACAAGACCATTAAAAAAAAGAATATGCATATATGGGCAAGTACACATAAATATGTGTCTATTTACATATAGGACACACAAGAAGCTGGTAACGGTAGTTGCCCATCAGAGTAGGATGCTGGGAGAGAGTAGTCAGAGAGGCCCTTGTGGACAAATGGCCCACACGTATCTCTACAGATTTACACGTGCTAAATCTGGCCTAGAGTATACTTATTAATAATTCAAAGTCTAATTTGTTTAAAGAAATAGAGTAATCACAGAAGTTACATCTGAACAAATAACTCCAAATCTCACCTGGCCAAGTTGTTGTTGTTGTTATTATTATTATTATCATTATTATTATTGTTATTTTGAGACAGAGTCTTGCTCTTGTTGCTCAGGCTGGAGTGCAGAGGTGCGATCTCGGCTCACTGCAACCTCCGCCTCCTGGGTTCAAGTGATTCTCCTGCCTTGGCCTCCTGAATAGCTGGGATTACAGGCGCCTGCCACCACGCCTAGCTAATTTTTGTACTTTCAGTAGAGACGGGATTTTGCAATGTTGACCAGGCTGGTCTCAAACTCCTGACCTCAGATGATCTGCCTGCCTCGGCCTCCCAAAGTGCTGGGATTACAGGAGGGAGCCACCGCGCTTGGCCCTGGCCAGGTTATTATAACAGATAATTTAATACCTGGTTAACCTCCCTCAGGCAGGGTTAAAGGGCACCTTTCCCCACATCCAAATTTTGGTTCTGAAATTATCTCCATCAATATATTTCAAACAAAGAATGTAAGACAACTGTGATATCTCACAAGTTGATCTATGAATTCTTTTTAGAATCTCAAATGAAAGGCACTATGTAATTATGAAGTATTATAGCTGTGATTTATGCACCCAAAGGTTAGGAAATTCTAAATAACATGCTTTACTGTGATGATTTTTCTGTCACTGAGAAATCTTCACCTCACCTTCTCATCTCCTGAATGTTAAGTTGATAGATGTTTATTCCAGAGGTATGCTGGAATCTCTATACAATAGGCAAAAAAAAAAAAAAAAGGAAAGAAAGAAAGAAAAAGAAAGAACTTCTCCAATTGCATGTGAGAAGGACAATTATTTTTGTGTTAAAGATAAAATCTGTACTAAAATGATGTGGGTTCTTTTTGCTCAAAATATAGAACAGAAGTTTTTGTTTACTCCTATAATTCTCATTTTATCCCTTCTAGACAACCAGCATAAATCACATATTATGTGTTTTACACAGAAATCTCTCCAATATAAGAAATATAAGGAATCTCTCTGAAAATAAAAATACAGGAACGGTTCTTTGCAGACCTATTTTAACACTATTATCCTCGGACTGGGGAGAATAATCATCAAAGAATGAAAGTAGCTGGAGGGAAGAAAAACTTTCAGAAAGAAATCTTACAGTGTCTTTTCCATGGTGACATCAAGTTCTGATTTAGGGATGACCAAAGCATCTTTGAGCTGACGACCCAGCCTACTGCCTTCATTTTGCAGGTGGGAGCAAAGGTCAAATGGCTTACCCAAGGGTCCCATAGGGAGCAGTTCATGGCCTGAGACACAGCCCTAATCCCTCAGATGGCTCTCCACCCAGAATTGAAGCCTACATCAGCTACTCGCTTATTAGCTCATGCACAGGCAGTTTTTGTTTGTTTTGTCTATAAAATGACAAATAGGAGAAAGTGTTCATGTAAGTTAAGGCTACAAAAATTAAAACTTCCTATTGTTGCCTTTAACACCAACTGTCACCCGGAAATTATATGTAAAGTAAAATATCTGTGGCTAATGCTGTGAGCACTACTCCTGCCCTGTCACTATCTAGAAATGGAGGCAAAACGGGGTAGGGGAGGGGACGAGGTGCATGTACCCATCCTTTGTGTGTGCCTTGCTGAGAGGGCTCCAGGGTGAGACTTCCCTGGCTCAAATTCCAGCCCGGCTGCTCCCAACTGCCGTGAGCCTGAGCATGTGCCTTGGCCCTCTCTAAGCCCCGGTGTCCTCATCTGTACAGTGGGAATGAAATTTACTTCACGGGGCAGATTCAGGGCAACATGTTGGCATTGCATAAATATGAGCTTTCTTAGGCACGCATGTACATGCTGAGCTCTGCTGTCCAAGTGAAGAACCACACGAAGCAGGAATACACCGAGTGGACATACTGGGCCTCATCCCTGTCCACAGCTTAAATAAACCTGAGCCAGAATCTCTGGGAGAGAGCCTGGCCCTGTCCACCAACCTATCCTCACAGCCTCTCTCTTCCTAGGGCAAACGTTAGTGGGGACAAGAGAGAACCCAGGGGCAGGGTGGAGTCTACCCCTGTGCCTGACAAGCTCCAACAGGACTACCACTACTTTCTTCAGCCACAGAGGGCCAGGCATCCCAGCAGTGACAGCTGACCAGTTGCCTTCCATGCTGAAAGACAAACCCAAGAGCTTGGAGCACATACGACAGCTCATTGTACTAAATCATAAACACAAAGTCGAAAATGGAAGACTAATCTCATGCTGTGACCTAAAGGAATGTCAAAGAAGTCTATACTGAGTTGACTCTGTAGTCCCTCAAAATTCAAGTCCACCGGAACCTGAGGATGTGACGACCTTCCTTGGAAATAGGACCTGTGGAGATGTAATTAGTTAAGATTTGGTTAGGCCGGGCGCGGTGGCTCACGCTTGTAATCCCAGCACTTTGGGAGGCCGAGGCGGGCGGATCATGAGGTCAGGAGATCGAGACCATGGTGAAACCCCGTCTCTACTAAAAATACAAAAAATTAGCCGGGCGTGGTGGCGGGCGCCTGTAGTCCCAGCTACTCGGAGAGGCTGAGGCAGGAGAATGGCGTGAACCCAGGAGGCGGAGCTTGCAGTGAGCCGAGATCGCGCCACCGCACTCCAGCCTGGGTGACAGAGCGAGACTCCGTCTCAAAAAAAAAAAAAAAAAAAAAAAAAAGATTTGGTCAGAGAGAACTGAGGTGGGCTCTAAATCCAGTAACTGGTGGCCTTTTAAGAGAAAAAAAGACAGAGACACAGATACGCAGGGAGAACACCATGGGACACAGGTGCCCGAAGCTGGAGTGTTGCATCTATGAACCACAGAACAGCAAGGACTGCCGGTAATCACCAGAGGCTAGGAGAGGCATGGAACATATTCTCCCTCGAGGTTTCTGGAAGGAACCAACTTTGCCAACACCTTGATTTACGATTCTAGCCCCAAGAACTGTGAGGTAATACATTTCTGTGGTTTAAACCACCCAGCTGTAGTACTTTGTTGTACAGGGAATATGGAGGATCCAAACCGCGAAAGCAAAGGATTCCGAAAGGGATATGGGGCTATTTAGGCTACATTCATATACCTAAGACACAAGTGGCTTATTCCTTAAAGTTGGCCACGAATTCTTTGCTCCTCTTGCCCCTGAGGATATGATATGCCCTTCTCTTGGATCTGGAAAGTTCTCTGTTCTGCAAGCCATAAAATATGGCAGAAGTGAAAGTGTGACAGTTTCTAGGCCCAGGATTTAAGAAACTAGCAACTTCTGCTCTCTATCCCCAGAGCACTTCTTAAAGTCCTGTATGACTCCGTAAGAATCTGAAGTGGCCACACTGGAACGTCTATGCAGAGAGGCCCTGAGACCACATGAACACAGAGAGATGCCCTGCCAGCCCCTGGCTCGCTCTTCCTGTCCCCCAGTAATTCCACAGGAAGCCCCAGACACCCAGGAGCAGAGACAAGTGGTCCTGCCACACCCAAACCAAATTGCTGATTCCTAAGTAAAATAAATGACTCTTGGAGTTTTCAGCTGTTGAGTCTGGAGATGTTTTGGTTTACAGCAATGGATAATCAGGGCAGCTTATGATGCTCAGCCTTTAATATAAAAGTAGAAGCAAAATACGTTACACCTTAAAAAGGAAACATTAGAGAAAATTTAAATCAAAGCAATAAGAAATGTTAATGGTCCTGGCAGGGGGGCAGAGAGGTGGCCGGTTATGGAAACTATGGTATTTAACCTGAAACTTCAGAATGCCCAAGCATCTAATGGGTGTGGAAAGATGGGAATGACCAAAGTGCCCTGCCTCTGCTGGAAGCCGAACAAGATAACTGGGTTCTAAATGAGGAAGAATCTCTGTTGTAGCTTGAAATACTAGAATGAGCCCCTGGCGGTGGCAGGAAGCTCACACCCTCTGGAGAAAAAACCAAGAATAAGATCACAAAATACAGGTACCAAGGGGGGTTTGAGTGTCCCAGAAATGAACTTGGCCAACTTCTCTCTGCATCCACTCACTCAATATCCAAAATACAATATGTTATTGTCTCGAGCCTTAGGGCACTTGTCGGAAGGCTCCTTGTATTAAATTGCCACATGAGATAAAAACAGGCAGAACAGCCTTTCATGTCACTGAACTGTGATAAAAAATAACTTGCCACTTAGCTTCCTTCTGACTGCAAAGCATCAAAGGCATCTAAGACATGAATTTTCTGTGAGCCAGAGAGGGGCAAGATAGACAGATGCTCAGCAACACTCTAATCGTCAGGAGGAAAGGTTTGAAAGGTATAAAGTCAGTCTGCCCCAGTTGCTGAATCCAGGAGTGACTCTTCCAGGGGTCCCAGTGACTTGTGGCGCCCAGAGGGGGTAGGTCTATGTGGAGGGACGGCCAGCCCACTGTGGCCTTGCCCTCTGCTGAATTCCTATGACGACTGTGACACCAAGTAACTTTCACGTCAGTTTAACCAACCACCTACATCATCAAGGCCCTGGACAAGAGCCAGGCTGCACACATCACTCCATCCACTACATCAGAGACAAGCTCTGGCCCCACAGTGTGTGTGCAAGAACCAAGCCTGCTTGACAGGTGATAGTCAGGCTCCCTTCACTTTCCAGAAGCAAGCTCAGGGACCTCAGGGGACAGACACGTGCAGTAAAATTACACAGGGGAACAAGACAGTCCAGGATGCTTGTGATGGGTAATTTTACACGTCAACTTAGCTGGGCAGTGTCCAGATATTTGGTCAAACATTAATCTGGGCCAGGCACAGTAGCTTATGCTGTTACTGGCTCTTTAAGGTGTCCCTTTTCTTCCTGGAAACATCTGTGGCTGCAGCACCTTGGCCTGAGTTCTCGTCCTGCATCCAGGAAGAATGAGGTACGCAGACAAGTGAAGGGTGAACAAGACGAAGATGAGCTTTATTGAGTGTTACAACAGCTCAGAGAAGACCCGTAGTGGGTGGCTCCTCTCTGTAGGCAAGCCATCCATCAAGAGTTCAGTTCTCTGCAGAGAGGAGGCCCTGGAGAGGGTGGCTCCTCTCTGCCAGTAGAATGTCTCCGCAGCTCTCAGCAGAGAGAATAGCTCCTCTGTGCAACTAGTTGTCCCATCATCTCCAGCTATCAGCAGAGAGGGTACTCCACTCTGCAGCTAATCATCCCATCTCTCTGCCCTCTTCGTCCCCTGGCCATCTCGTCTCTGCCCTCTTCGTCCTCTGGCCATCCTCTCCCTGCTCTGGCTGAGCCCAGGGCTTTTATGGACCTCGGAAGGGAGAAAGTACATGCCAACTGGTCCATGGGCGGGCCTGGAAGAGGCGCCACAAGTCCCCACTCTGGTCAGTGGGACTGGCAGCCCGGCCCTCAGCCTTCAGGCCCTCCCTGGCCTAAATATGGGGCCTTACTGGGGCCCGCCCCCCTTCTAGCAGGACTCTCTCTCCTACTGCCATTCAGGGCCCCAAGGCTTGACCCCAAACCCTGCTCCAAGATTGGAGTGGGCACTGGGAGAGGAGAGAGGCCAGACAGCAGGAGCAGACATCCTCAATCCAGTAGGGGTACAGGGGAGGCCCTTCCTGGGCCCCCAAGGATGCAGGCTGCACCAGGGAGCTCCCACCCCATCAACCCAGAAAGGACAGGGTTCCTGCTTGTCCCCAGCTCCTGCCTGCTCCATGGAGCAGGAGGCCCAGGGTCTACAGCTGTGGGTCAGGTGGCTGCAGCTGCACCCGCACCCACGCCCATGCCCACACCCAGCAGGGCAAATCCTGCCTGCTCCCAGCCCCGTCTAAGAGCACAGGGAGGCTTGGATCCACGGCCGCAGTTTGAGCAGCTGTGGCCCCGCCAAGGAGGGCAGGCTCTTGCCTGCCCAATAGAGCAGGAGGCCTGGGTCTGGACTGCGGTTTGGGCGACTGCAGTGGCACCCGGGGAGCTCCCACTCCACCTCAGAAAGGGCGGGGCTCCCATCAGCTCCATGGAGTGTGCAGCCCCAGTCAAGCCTCCCTGCTGCAGCCACTGCCATCAATGCCTGTAATCCCAACACTTAGGGAGGCCAAGGCAGGCAGATTGCTTGAGCTTAGGGGATTGAGACCACCCCGGGCAACCTTGCAAAACCATGTCTCTACAAAAAATACAAAAATTAACTGGGCATGGTGGTTACATGCCTGTGGTCCCAGATACTTGAGAGGCTGAGGTAGGAGGATGGCTTGAGCCCAGGAGGTGGAAGTAGCAGTGAGCCAGGATCGTGCCACTGCACTCCAGCCTGAGCGACACAGGGAGACCTTGTCTCAAAAAACAAACAGAAAAACATCCTCACCTGTTTCTGTGAGGGTGCTTTTTAGATGAGCTTAGTATTTACACTGGTGGCCTCTGAATAAAGCAGATTGCCCTCTGTAATGTGGGTGGGCCGCTGCAGTCCATCGAAGGCCTCAATGGAACAAAAGAGCAAGAAGCAGTCGTGCTGGCAGTCATCTTCACACGTGAACTGCAGTATCGGCTCTTCTCTCATCTCCGGCCTGATGGCCCACCCTGCAGATTTTGAAGTTGCCAGCCTCCCAAATTCCGTGAACCAATTCCTTAAAAGAAACTTCTCTGTGTGCACACATGCGTATGTATATGTATACATGCACATGCACATACACATCCTATTGGTTCCGTCTCTCCGAAGAACCCTGACTAGCACAGCGCCATAGCAGTTCTCATGGCCTCCTCCCAAGTAGCTGGGACCACAGGTGCGTGCCACCACACCCAGCTACTTTTTTGCATTTTTGGTGGAGATGGGGTTTCATTAAGACAATCATTGCCCAGGCTTGTCTTAAACTCCTGAGCTCAGGCGATCCTCTCATCTTGGCCTCCCAAAGTGCTAGAATTATAGGCATGAGCCACCACACCCTGCCCCTTTTTTTAATTCTATAAAGACACCATGGTCAATGAAAGCAGTTGGGCCTGAAGAAACAGGAAGTGATGACAGCTTGAACATATGGAAGGGATAAATGGATGCAGGAAGAACTCATGGGACCACCTTGACAGTTGCTGTAGTTGTAGGTTGGCCAATGTGAGATCTAGTACTGCCATCAATTGTCTTTGCAACTTAATCTAAATTGTGCTTAAGCACCTTGACGTGAGTCTCTATTGTTACAGTGTTCTGTTGAGTCCTGGTTAGGGCATCATAAACAGTCTCTGATCCAAAAAATGGTCCAAATCATTCTTCAACGGACTGAAGGATCACTCCCTGCTGACCAATGGTTGCTACAAGAGCACTGGAAACGATCGCAAGGTTTGATATGTACAGTTTAATATCATCAAGGGCAAGATCAGATCTCAAGATGATGCCTTGGACTAGGTTCTCCATCGAAAGACCTGCCATCTTTGTTGGTTTAGACGCAGAGTAAGTGATCATACATCTGTGCTCTGGCCATTGTCCACCAAAGCCTTCACATCACTCATCAATCAGTGCTTTCTCTTGCTTTGGAAGTGCCATCTGTCTGCGCTTCTCCTCCTTGGCTGTTTCTGAATTCTTCCTCGTTTGCCAGCGGATATCTTACAGTGGCAGGCATACCATCCCATCTCACTCGATAAAACCTCCTGCATCACCATCGTAGATCTTAAGCCTTCTGGTACGCTCAACTGTTTCCTAGCGGAGCCAAGATATGAATGTTTCCATATCAAGTAAAGATATGGAACATTTCTGTTTTGGCAGAAAGTTCTGTTGAGCAGTGGGCCTCCCAACAGAGGAGGTCCTAAGTCCCCAGTGGGGACAAGAAGGGGCACTGAGGGTTGGGGGATGGAGGAGCGCACACTGCAGGAAGCTGGGCTTGTGGGCCACCCAGGAGAGTTTGACCTGTATCCTATGGACAGTGGGGAATCAAAAAGGTTTGGGGGTTTTGTTTGTTTTAATAGCAGAAAGGTGACATGATAAAATGTTCCCATTTAGGAAGGTGGTTTTCTGGAGATAGAGCAAGACATGAACTCAAAGAGTGATTGACAATGGCAATAGAGCGCACAGTTTGGAAACACAGATGCACAGGCCAGAATCAATCCACAAGGAAGTCTCTTCCAGTCCAATAATTTTTCTTTTTTTTTTTTTTTTTTTTTGAGAAAAACTCTTGCACAGTCGCCTAGGGTGGAGTGCAGTGGGGCAATCATTGCTCATTGCAACTTCAAACACCTGGGCTCAAGCAATCCTCCCACTTCAGCCTCCTGAGTGGTTGGGACTACAGGCATCAGCCACCACACCTAGCAAATCTGTAAATTTTTTGTTGAAATGGAGTCTGTGTTGCCAGGGCTGGTCTTGAACTCCTGGACTCAAGCAATCCTCCCATCTCACCTCCCAAAGTGCTGGGATTACAGGCGTGATTCACTGCACCCAGCCCCATAAGACTTCTTATTCAACGCAATAAATGACTCTTTATTCTGAGATTATATTCCTTTGGGGGCATTAAGATGTTTTTATGAGATAGTGGAAACCAGAGATTATGACTACTTTCAAAATGTCCTTTCTGGGTAAATTTTAAAATAGCAATACTATGTTACTCCCAAAATTCTATTTCTAAAACTTCGTTTGCAAGTAAAATCCAAAATTCTGGGAACCACTGTTTTAAACAACTTCTGGAGCTTATTAAGATGACTATAGGGTCCAATGTGTACACATTATTCTGTATAATTATTTTCCTACTCATTTGATGCATACATGTCCATGTAGTAATAATATTGACATGACTCTTATCTTAAATTACTAAAATGTATTATTGTTTAGTCATTCCCTTAATGTCTTGTATTGAATCTGTGCCTTTATTAGTATGAATAGCTTTATCCAAATTAATTTTCTTCCTCCTAGCCCCAGTTCCATGAATTGTTTCCTCAGGTATGATTTCCAGCAGGAAATTTATGGGTCACTGGCAATGCAGTTTGGTTTATGTTTCATTCTTATTACACATCACCAGATTGTACCAAAAAGACAATCTGCAGCACAGTCAACATTTCTTAATACCCCAACCAATAATGGGCTAGAATTAATTCTGATAATTTCACAAACAGTTGCCTTAATTTTAATTTCTTGAATTGCTAGAGAGAATATGTCTGTTCCTCATGATGATATTGTCTCTGAAATTCCCTATACTCATCTCTCCTAACCACTTCCTGAGAGGATGCTGGGTTCCGACCTTTGGTATCTCAATTCATTATATTTTGGATAACCATTTAATCTTTCAAACTGTCCCATTATTTTCACCAATGCTGTAGCATTCCATTTACTATTTATTCTGTTGCCTTTGGCTGGGCTATTTCTCTTTTATTCTCCTGATATTCAGGCACATCTGTCTTGTGTATGATGATTTTCTCCGTTGCTTCTGTGGTCATAAGTTTATCTTCCCTGAACAGCTGGGTTAAAAATCCTATTCCATTTTCTTCTAGTTATTTTATAGATAAATACAGTGGAGCCTTAAAGCAGTGGCCTTTACGCTCTGAAATTAATAACTGCGGAACTTTCTAGTATGAGTGCAATTTGCTCGGATAGTTCCCAAGGTGGACCTGGCCACATCACAAAATGACAAATTCCACAGAACAGCTACTCATCTCCCATCAGCAGTGAAGGTGGACATGGTGTCTGAGGACTGAAACTTTAAACTCTTCCTAAAGGGGGTCGGCACCCTAAAATTCTCTCCATTACCAGTGTTGGCACTTATATGTCAACAATCTTACTTAAATTTTGAGTAATAAAGGTTATCAACATACAAAAAGCAAGAACCTGAAGAAATATACTGTCACCCAAGAGTACAAAAACCAAACCAAATGGCTATAGAAGCAGTTCATCTACTTTTTCTTTTTTCTTTTTGATATGGGGTCTTGCTATGTTGCCCAGGCTGGTTTTGAACTCCTGGCCTCAAGCAATCCTCTCACCTCAGCTTCCCAAGTACCTGGAATTACAAGTGCATGCCACTGGACCTGGCTTCACCTAATTATTTTTCATATCATGAAACTCTATGGAAAATTTCAATAGCTTTCCCCAATAAATAGACAACAGAGAAAAAACAATATGATAAAGGAAAAAAAAAGCATATATGTATTCATTTACAAAATTTAGATCGCTCTGACCGGACGCAGTGGCTCACGCCTGTAATCCCAGCACTCTGGGAGGCTGAGGCGGGCGGACCACGAGGTCAGGAGATCAAGACCATCCTGGCTAACACGGTGAAACCCCGTCTCTACTAAAAATACAAAAAATTAGCCAGGCATGGTGGTGGGCGCCTGTAGTCCCAGCTACTTGGGAGGCTGAGGCAGGAGAATGGCGTGAACCCGGGAGGTGGAGCTTGCACTGAGCCGAGATCGAGCCACTGCACTCCAGCCTGGGCGACAAAGTGAGACTCTGCCTCAAAAAAAAAAAAATAATAATAATTTAGATTGCTCTGTATAGATTTTTACATATCTACATCTGTAATACACAGGGAAAAAAGCCCAAAAGTAAATTCACTGAAAGGTTAACAGTGGTTATCTGTAGGGAGGTACAATTATAGGTAATTTTAATTTTCTTTATACATTTTTTTCTATATAAACTTGCATTATAGAATTTATATAAATAAACTTCTTTGTACACCCATACACAAAAGCCACACTTCTATTCTTTTAAAAATTTGAATTCTTTTTAAATGAAGGTAGAAAAGATTCTGTTGAATCAAATGCTACTAATTAATCATGCTAAAGTACCTCAACTTTTATTTAGGTCACTGCTCACTACACACAAGTCCTACATTTTTTTTTTCATACATACAGGCTTCCTATCATTTATAACAGTAAATCTACAGAGATTCGTTATAATACCATAAAGAATATTATCAAAATACCATAAACTTTCAACTGCCTTTGTTCAAGGTTACAGTCTCAAATGACTTATAAACTAATCTGCAATGAGGTCTACATAAAAGTGAAACGATGGTATCATAGTTAAGTGTTGTATCATTTTATCACTGCCAGTTAATGTAATACTACTTATCTAACAGGAACTTTTTATAAAACTTAACTATTCTTTAAAATACTCTAGCAGGAAAAATAAAGTGGTGGGGGAAATAAAAACAGATAAAACAAGAACAATGGGAAGTTGGAGTTGTTAAAGTAAGGTGATGGATATAGGGTTGCATTACTATTCTATTTTGCATACATTTGAAAATTTTCCATTATATGATGTTCTGAAAAGGTGCTAGGAAAAATGCAAAGAAATATAAACCTGTGCACAATCATTCGTCATATCAACTAACGTAACACAATTAAGCTAATAGGCACTTTTTCTTTTTCTTTTTTCTGAGACACAGTCTCGCTCTGCTGCCCAGGCTGGAGTGCAGTGGGACTATCTCGGCTCACTGCAGCCTCCCGCTCCTAGGTTCAAGCGATTATCCTGCCTTAGCCTCCTAAGTAGCTGGGACTACACTCACGTGCCGTCACGCCCAGCTAATTTTTGTGTTATTAGTAGAGATGGAGTTTCACCATGTTGGCCAGGCTGGTCTCGAACTCCTGACCTCAAGTGATCCACCCACCTTGGCCTCCCAAAGTGCTGGGATTACAGGCATGGGCCACTAGGCCCGGCCCAGTTTTTCCTTTTTAACACATCAGGGTGACTATTTCAAAGTAAGCATTCTACCTGAAAATTCCAATAGAATTCTGACTCTCTACTTTTTCTTTATTAGGCAAGACAGAGTATATACAGGTAAAATCTTTGAAGAAAAACAAAATTGTCTTTCATATGCATCTACAGATTTGATTCGGATTTCAGACTGTCCTTCCTGGGCCAGATTCAGAGCCAAGATAGTCAGCTAACAGAGCACTACCTGGCTTGTGACATTTAAAAACTAAAGCCAGATGCATGCTAACTCAAGCAGCAGCAAGACCCTAGTCTAGGAGTCTCATTCTGTGTGACACGGAGGAAGAGCCCTGCCACTTTCTCTAAGAGGAATGCAAACTGGTCTGTACCCAAGTAAGCTGCAGAGCAAAAAACCTCAGCACTCAAAGGAAGTAGGCAACCAAAACCACCATCATTTATTTGAGAGTCTGTTCTTTATAACAGCTGCAGAGGATGACAGGGATACTACAGATCTGGGATCCCCAAACTGATGACTTCTCAGTGCATCAAAAGCGAAATTTAAACGTAACCTCACCTCACTTTAATAAGGCACAATTAAAGAGTTTTCATTGTCACAAATGATCCTCCTATTTCCCCAGAGAAGATTGGCAAAGCCTGTTTTATTTCCATTTTACAGGTGTAGAAACTGAGGTTCGGGGCTGTCAGAAGACTTGCTCTTAAACAAGTCTTCTGACTTCAAGGACAGTATTCTTTTCACTACCCAACACTCCCCTTGGAGTGTGTCTATGAAGGGAAGGAGGAGAGGAGAGAAAGAAAGTGAAGCAGGGCAGAAAACGGGGAATCTGCGTTATGTCTAGCACTTCCTGAGTTTCAAAACACCCAAAGTTATTTTCTTATTATCCATGAGGTTTGGCCTAGTCTTTGCTATGAGCGTGGATTTAACTGTACTTCCATTTACATCCATATTTTTGTAGGCTTGCTTTCTCTGCTTTCTGAGTTCTGAGAGAAGTCTCCTAACAATTTGCTTAACCTAAGAAATAGGAACAATTAACTTTTTTTAAACCAGGAGGGACCGTCATAGCCGTGTGGCTGGGAGGTTTGCTGCTGGTCCTCTCTCCAAGACGGCGCAAAGGAAGAGGAGTCGGCAGAGCGACTGTCACAGCCCCCAACTCCCCGGGGCTGCTTAACCTAATAGGAGAGCAAAGCCTACCTCTCTGACTTCGTGAAGCTGGCCGGAATACTGACTCTTGGCTCTTCGGGCGGCTGCAGGCGACTTGTGATGCGTGATTGTGACAACACCGGGGGCCCCCACACTGAGGTGTCTCTGGCTACAGGGAGACGCAGAATTGGGTGTTCCATGTGGGAGCAAAGTGAGACTTCGGCTTCGGGAGCTTGGAGCACTCTAGAATAAGCAACAGGTGTCAAAACTCAACAACTGACCTGCAGAACACAACTAAGTGTTGGCTTCTATTCATTTTGGACCTCTTCATCTTTCCCCTTCCTCTCTTTAGGGAGCTGAAGGTATGAAGGAGGTATAACAACACTGCATGCCCAAATCCCACAGATACTCACTGAACTGCCCTTCCTTAGCTGCCCTTCTGGTTTCATCTCCAGTTGTGCTTCCTGTCCTATGCTATGGCCATGAACAGCTATTCAAAATCCTGCCCCCCACCCTCCCCGACCCGCACACCATGGACGCTTATGGAGCTCTGCCTGTCTACCTATTATTTCCTCTTCCTAGAATGCCCTTCCTCTGTGGCTGGTCAGGCTCTGCTGAACCTTCAAACTCAGCATGGTGTTCTCTGCTCTGTGAAGCATCTCCCTGGCTTTCTCGGCCTCTCTGCTGCTCTTATTCCACTGCATCAAGATTATATTGATTATCCAGTTACTTTCTTAAGAGATGCTTTCATGCTCATCTTTATATCCCCAAGGCCTGGCATATCACAATTGTTTAATTTATTAAGTGCTTAATAATGTCGGCTATATGCATGAACTAAGCTGTCCACCAATTATTCCTCATTTGTTAGTCCAGTGTTTACATTTCATCCTGTAATAATATATAATCCAAATTACAATCTAGTTTATGATAAAGATGGCATCTCAACTTAGTGGAGATGAATTTTCCAGTAAATGTTGGGATAACTGGGAAGCCATCTGAATAACAAAGCTGGATTCATCGCTCAGATCACAGACCTCGAACAGATCAAAGATTTAAGAAAAACAAACAGTACTAGAAGAAAACGCGTAACCATGGGGTAGGAAAGGCCTAACACTTTGAAATCCAAAAGCCATACCAGAAAACCTTAGCCGGGTGCAGTGGCTCGTGCCTGTAATCCCAGCACTTTGGGAGGCCAAGGCGGGCGGATCACCTGAGGTCAAGAGTTTGAGACCAGCCTGACCAACATGGAGAAACCCCATCTCTACTAAAAATACAAAATTAGCCAGGCATGGTGGCACATGCCTGTAATCCCAGCTACTCAGGAGGCTGAGGCAGGAGAATCACTTGAACCTAGGAGGCAGAGGTTGCGGTGAGCCAAGATCACGCCATTGCACTCCAGCCTGGGCAACAAGAGCGAAACTCCATCTCAAAAAAAAAAAAAAAGAAAGAAAGAAAGAAAACAAAAAAGAAAAGCTTGATAAATCTGATCAACTAAAAACTGGAAATTTCTGCAAAGGAAACAAACAGACCAACAAAACACCCCACTACCACCACCAACAAAGCCAAACTATAAACTAGGAAAAATGTACAGCTGGAAATAATTATTAAAATGGGCCAAGGTATGAAGACAGCTTACAAAAAAAGAAATATAAATGGCTTTTAACACATAGGAAAATATGTTCAACTGTACTCAGAAGATAAATGTAAATTCAAACTACTTTAGATAATCATCTTTCACTCATCAGACTGGCAAAAATTCAAAAGTCTGAATACACAATCTGTCAACAGGGCCACAGAGAAACCAGTTTGTGGAAGTAAAAACGGTGGCAAAACCCTGAGAACAGCAACCGGCAGACCCATCACAGATACTAACACATCTCCCCTGGCTCCAGCAATCCCCTCTCTGGGAATGTATCCTCCAGACATACCTGCAGCTGGGTGAAATGCTGTATGTCCCTGTTAGTCACCGCAGCACTATGTTTGATGGCAAAGGACAGAAAACAACCCAAATGTCCGTCAGCATGGGACAGGTTAAATAAATTATGGTACATCTATGTAATGGAATACTACCAAGCTGTAAGAGAATAATGAGAGAGGTCTCTATGAATTGATCTGAAAATATCTCTCAGCTATACAGATAAGTGAAGGAAGGCACATAATTGTTCTATAGTATGCAAAATATAGCTTTTCCAACATGAGGTAAACAGGTATTTTTGTTATTTAACTTGTTGAAAATTATTTGTTTAAAACAAACATACTGTGGAAGGATACATATGAAACTATAAAGTGGCTGCTTATCTGTGGAGAAGCAGGGAATGAGAGGATAGAAACAGAGAAGAGGGGAGATTTTTTCACTGTATACTTTTTATATTCTTTCACTTTGAACTATATGTATGTATTCCCTATTGAAAACATTTTAATTCTGCATAAAATTTACATTCTAATTGTTCCTATGCTTCATCTCAGCTTGAGAAAAGGCAAGTTAGATAATGTGGAAATCATCTAGTTCCTACAGTTCAAACATTTACTGAATACCTACTATGTGCCTAGGAAAATATCTACTGTGTAGTGTAAGGAAGAAAACAAAATGTATGAGACAGTTTTTCACCATAGATACCTATAATATTGCTGGGGATGTAAGATGCACATATACAGAGACAGACGGAGGGAAATATACACAGATGCACACTTACAAGATGGTGCATAACAGGGGCTAATTTTGCAACACAGCCAGAAAATGTCAAAGAAGTGAGCTCATCTCATCACGGCAGGATGTTCCAAGGGTGATGGGCCTGAAGCCTGAGTAGGCTTTGGGAAACTAGACAGGCAAGGCAGCACACTACATAGCAACCCAACAGTCTAGATACCCTAGGTAGTCTTAGCCTCAGGCCTCGGCTAACAGGCACAGCTCTAAAAACTGTTAAATGCTAATGATCCGTCATTTTACAGATCACCAGGGGATGGAGGAATGGGGCAAGAGCCAGGGTAGAAATCAGAGTTTAGGTTTACCTTGAAATACCGCAGACTGTAAAGATTATCTGGGTTTGACTTAGACATAATGAATTGGAATGCAGATAAAGACAGGAAATAAACATATGTTAGGTAATTGCAGAAATGTGTGGTCTAAGAACTATATATCTTGATCACAATGAGCTATAATAATCACCTACTTTCAGCTTCAATCTTTTCACTTGAAGAGTAGAGGGAGAAAGAGGATATTTCTTTAATAATAGTAAATTTGCCTAAGTATTAAGAGTCCACTGAAATACATTTTGACTGTCAGCGAGGCTTATTCCAGTCCAGGAAAAGGCAGATTTTTCCCTGGGCTTTGAAGCCAGACAGATAAGTTTCTTTCTTCATACACACACCTCTATCCCCACTCCTCCCCTACCAAACCCCTGCTCTTGCCATGTGATCTGGGGTGAGTTATTTAAGCTTTCCCATTAAGCATCAATTTCCTAATCCTTAAAAAGAGAAATAATAATATTGACTCTTAAAAGTCACCATGAAGTTTAAATTAGATTATGCATATACAATACTTAGCACAGTGCCTGACATGCAGAAGCTGCATGGACAAAGTTTGTTTCTTAATATCACTGAAAACTTGAACAATGAAAATCTTATGGATTTTTAAAATGTTAAGAAGTTGCTTAGCACAAAATCATAAGCAGTCGATGAGTCACTGACCTTCTTATTTTCTACAAGGTCAGATTGGTCAGAAGCCCAAAACATAATTAAATACTTATAGAGTCAGCCATTAAATATCAAGATTGTAGGGAAAACACACACACAAACACACACACACACACACACACTCTTCTAATGCTGAGTAGAAATGAGGACTCATCAGAAATCAGACAGGAAGACAGGTCTGGCAACAGACACCTTTGCCTGTAGCAGTATCACCATGAATGGCAATAAATCAAGAAATTCACCCAAGAGCAAAATTATTCCACGGTCGATGTCTAAAACCATGATCATAATTACTTAATGGCTGTCATTTGAATTTACAAGCAGTAAATTTGAGTCAAAAAACCTTTAATTTTCCATTAACTGGGGATTCTCACAGTGTAATTCACATCCATGCCTTCTTTCAGGATAAACATGAGCAAAAAAGTCTTCCCTTGGTAAATCCCACAAGTAATCAGTCATTACAAGAACAAGTGAGAAAAGGCAGCAAATTGCAACCACTATAAACGAGCAGGCTGGGTTTCCAAAAGGCAACCTGTCTACAATCTCCAGGTTTTGTTTCAAAATTATGCTTGCATGTCATAAAAGCCTATCTTCGCTATTAATTTAAAATATTAACAGAGTCTGAGAAACAACATGGCAGGTTTGTGTTCCAAATATTTACTTCAATGGGGGCAACTAGAAACACCAAGTGTGCCATCTGTGGAAAATTCAGAGTCGAGAGCAAGTTTCTTCATCCTTTGCTTAGGAGAATCGTCCCTCACACAGCCATTGGTGTTCATCTGGCTACTCCTTATGTCCCCTCACTTCATAATCACCTGGCTGATGACGGAGGACAGCAAAAAGAGTGTGGGAGCAGGTGAGACCAAGTGCTGATGCTCACAGCCTGTCCAGGCATCTGCACACAATCACACAGGCCTCTTGGTCTTTCCCTACATTCTTACTGAATGATTGCTAAATTTCCCAAGGTTGCAAAGAGAAGACAAAACACACATATGCTTTGAATTTACTGGCCAAAACTGCTATTTGGGAAAGGCATGCTTGGAAAAGGAGAAGAATCACTAGAAAGAATCTGTCCAATCAAGGTAATCGGGCAACAAGCCTGGGAGATAGAAGCCCAGTGTGAGAAAGCTTAGGGCGAGAAGCACTGGACCATCTGCAGGCCCTGTACCCATCCAGTACTATGGACGGTGTGGGGAGTGATTAAGAGCACACCTTCTCAAGTCAACTGCCTGAGTTCAAATCTGGGCTCCAACACTTGCAAGCTGTGTAACCTAGAAAATGCAGGTATCTTCCATTCTAAAGTTTAATATTACCTACTTCATTGGGTTGTTGGAGAATGATATGAGAAAAGACACATAAAGCATGTGTCATAAAGTATGCAATAAATATCATCATTAATTAATAAAATGAGGTCTTCAAGCCTCATTATAGGGGAATGGTTGTTAAGTGGTCCCTGAATGAACTATATGGCCATTTTGGTCCTTGGTATCTTAAGTAGTCACAGTCTTAAGGCTTCCTTAACTTTAAAAGATAGTCATCCTAATTACTAAAAAACCACTTGCTTCAGAGAAAAAAAAATGCACTTAAAATATGACTTCACATTTTCAGAAACCCAGTTGTTATAGAAAGCAAAGTTCCCTATAAATTAATCCAATCTACATGGGTTACCAAAAAAAAATTAGTATTTAAACTAATGGAAAGTTTCCCTTAATACTTGCAATAAAGTTCCAAATAGAAAAGATCAGCTGGTCCTAAAAACCTCTTAAGACATGTATCAAAAGTTTGTAATTGCTGAGCTAGAATCAAAAGGAGGCAAGGGAGGAAAGGGGGTTTAAGATTTCAAACAGACATTTGACACAACCACTTCTACCGTAGAAAATCTTTCTGATGTGAAAAATTTCTGAGCGTCAACTAATTGTAACAACATTCAAATGACATTTACTTTGGAACATATTTTCCTCACTTCCTTGAATTCCTTCATAGCAAGGAGGAAAAAAAGATACTATATTTCAGAAAAAAATAGCCCAAGGGAAACAGAAAAAAATCAAACAAGTCTGGTAATGTATTTTGAAAAACAAATTTAACCAACTAAAATCATTTGATTATATTTCTTCTCTTCCTCTAAAAAAAAATTGTGCCATATCTAAATATGTGAAAGCTAAGGATAAAAATCCTTTTCCTCTAAAATTAAATATACTTCAAAATCAACAAAAAGAAAAAGCATAACAATTTTTAAAATAGTATATTGAGGACCTTAAAATTAGCTGGAATTTCACTTTCCTGATAGTCAACCTCCGAATAAAATGTGAACTACTTTTTAAATGAATCTATTCCAGTATTTTGCTTAATCGCTTCATATTGACGTCCTCATTTGCATTGCTTTTTGTTTTTTAGTTGTCTATTCTTTCAAGCTTAAACAGACCTAAAGTAGAAATAAGATTCTTAAAACTGGGAAATTTTCCAAGTTCATTTCCATGATTAGCTTTTCAAATTTGTTCTAGCTCTCTCTACTTTTCCAAATTCCTGTTTTCATCCAGAAATACTAGTTCAACATTAAGTAACCAGGCATAGAAAATTTCTTCCATTGCCATCTTCAAATCTTTAATATATATTAAACATTTTTCACTAACTTTATACCAATACCCTCTCAAATGGCAATATAAATGCATGCAAATGTGTGTGCAAATGAAAAATCGTGGTTCTTCCAGAGACGAAGTCTCTAGCCTGCTTCTAAACACACTGTCCTGAATCTATGAGTATGTACGCAAATGCCAGATTTCTGAAAAATTGTCACAAGCAAATGCATATACTTCATTTCCTGCAAATAGTGGGAAACAAAACTTGACGTTTTTTGCGCTTTTTTTCCCCCATCATTTTCAACTCCCCCCATCCACCAATCATCTAACCCCCGTCCTCCACCCCCTGCCAATAAATCCTGCTGACTCTTCTTTAACAGTTAATTCAACTGCTCTAGAATCCCTAGCCAGTCTCCAGGGCAAACCTAAAGGTCCCAACTCAACTGAAAGCACTGTCCTTGGGCATTTGGCCCCCTTATCGCACACCACCCTTTTTTCTCCACTTCCCACAGATCCGCCCAGAAGTGTCAAGTGTGATTTCAAAACCTTCTACCTTCTCCACTTTGCATCCTCCATCCACACCATTTGCCTGGGGCCTTGCAATTCCAAGTACCAAGACTCCTTTCAGATGCTTTATTTTGAAAACATGAAAAATCCTCTTTCTGCTGACAAAGCTCAATTCACTGCATTTCTCATGCTTTGGAACTATACGATTTTAGAGCTAGATGGAATCTCAAGACATAATTCTAGGCTAGTCCTTTCCTTTTATAGATCTAAGGTCTACAGCTCCCAAAAGGTAAATGAATCATACAAAACTCAGGCCCAAATTATAAATCTCATTCAAGACTCAACTCAGAAAACACCTGATTAGAGATGCAGCCCCTTCAGCTGGGCCGCCACAATTAAATAAAGACCTCATCATCCAAAATAGTATTAACATAGGGCAGACTTTAAAACAGTTGACAGAAAGGAGGAAAGCTGATAACTGTTACACATTTTTATCTTTCTTCTTACCCAAAACTTCAATTTAACCACCTATCATCATAAACACACAACACACCTCTGAAAGTAGGGCAATTGTGTGCTATATTCCTAGAATTACAGATCCCCAAAGAAAATAATTTTATTTTATATATATATATATATATATATATATATAGTAAGTAACATAACACAGAGACCTTTAAATGCTGAATTGCCATTTTAATAGAGAAAAAATCTGAAAACAAGTAATAAAAAGAAATTTTCTTAATTAGGTTACAAACCAAAAAATTACAGTAACCATCATATTTAAATCATATTTAATTTTTAAAAACTTAACTTCATTCCTTTTAATATTAGAAACAAGAATTCCACTACCACTGTTTACTGGAAGCACTAGCCAACAAAATAGGACTAGAAAACAATCACTGTAGATGTGACGGTTTTATTTAAAAAAAAAAAAAAAAAAAAAACCAATGGGTCTCACAATGTTGCCAGATACGATGAATTTAGAAAAACCAATAGCATTCCTTCATATCAACGACAACCAATCAGAAAATAGAAAATAAGATATCATTCACAATAGCAATAAAAACTATGATGTACAAGTATTAACCCAGTAGGGAGTATATGAGACCTTTATAGAGAAAAAAAAAAAATTTAATCCATGAAAAGAAATCAATGCAGAATTGAGAAAATGGAAATACACATATCAGGTAAATGGATGGGACAACTTAATGTTGTAAAGATGTCAGTTCTCCCTAATTTGCTTTATAATTATTGTAATAAAAATTCCAGCAGGATTTTTTGAGCAACTCAACAAATTTATTCTAATATGTAAATAGAAGAATAACGCTTCATGAAAGATCAAGTTAATTTTGAAAAGGAGAGCAAAAGGGAAGAACTCACCCAACCAGATACAAATATTAACAAAACTACAATGGAAATACGCACACATACAAACACACACATATATGTGCATATTACGGTCTAAATATTTGTGTTCCCTCCCCGCTAAAAAAGCTTATATATTGTGGCCGGGCACTGTGGCTCAATCCCAGCACTTTGGGAGGCTGAGGTGGGCGGATCACGAGGTCAGGAAAACGAGACCATCCTGGCTAACACACGGTGAAACCCCGTCTCTACTGAAAATACAAAAAAATCAGCCGGGCTTGGTGGCGGGCACCTGTAGTCCCAGCTACTTGGGAGGCTGAAACAGGAGAATGGCGTGAACCCGGGAGGCAGAGGCTGCAGTGAGCTGAGATCGCGCGACTGCACTCCAGCCTGGGCGACAGAGCAAGACTCCATCAAAAAGAAAAAAAAACTCATATATTGAAATCCTAACCCCAAAGTGATGCTCTTAGGTGGTAGGGCCTTGAAAGGTGATGAGGACATGAGGATTCACAGCCTCACTTGAAGTAAGTCACTCAGCTCTCTTCAACTGAGGTACAAAAAAGTCACCACAACTCTCTATGGAACACCATAACTGGGAGCTGAGTTAGCATCTTGGAAAAAAAATTACTTTTTAATATCAAAGGCCAATATAGCATACTGATTCTCAAATACTTAAACAATAAGCTATTTAGGGCTAAACCACATGGAGTTAATACTTTAAATTGTTTATATGGTTTTTAATTAACTATTCCTAATAACAGGAGTAATGTTTGATGGGCAGTATGTATACAGATGTCAAAAACAAAATATAGACTACACCCCGCATAGTACTTAATGTGCATTACTCAGGAATCATCTGTCTCCACAGCTTACTGCTTCCCTTCAAGGATGGCCTTTCCCAGGCCAGAGACGGTATCTAACCAGCCATGGTGTATTCTGTTGAATTTGATAGACAGCCTCACCTTGCAAAAGCTATGAATGCAGTAAAAAAAGAGCAATAAATCCCCCCAACCTCAATTTTTATCACCGGTTCAACCACTGCCTCTTCCCTGAAAACCTAATTTTAAAAATATCAACACTGATTCATTATTGTCTCTTCTCCTTTTGCAAATAGGCAGAAGAGTCTGGAAAAGACATACATACCACTACACTTATCATACATAAACATGAAATGTCCAAAAAGCAACCTGGCACAGTATCAACCAACTCACATTATTCAGAGATTCAACAAGTATTTAATAAACATTTACTATGTGCCAAGAACTGCTCTCAGGAATAAAGCACAACAACAAGCAAAACAAATATTCCTGTCCTCACAGAAATGGCATCCTGGTGAGAGAAAGAGTTCCTCCCCACCCACCACCCCCTAAAAAGATAAATGGGTAAAATATGAAGCAGGGATAGAAAAAAGAAAAAAAAAAAAAAAAACTTGAGGAGGCTTTCCAATTTTAGGTAGGTGGCCAGAGAAGGCTTCGTGAGAAGGTAACATTTGATTAAAGACGTCAGTGAAGTAAAGGAGTGAGCCAGGCTATCTGGGTAAGAGCATTCTACATAGAATCTCAACAGAGCACAAAGGCCCTGGGGTGAGAGTTGACTTGGTGTGTTTGAGCAAGATGGACAGTGTGGCAGAGGTGGAAGTGAGCAAAGCATAGAGCAATATGGAGTTGAGGTCAATAGGTAAGGGATGGGAGAGACTAGTTCCTGAATTAGAAATTACAGACAACAGCCAGGCAAGCCAGACGCCTTGTACCACCTAAAGCTGATGCAGACACGGAGAATGACAAGCAAATTAGAAGAATGGGTTTCAATAAGCTTTCTCCTCAGGGTCATATTCAGGTATTAAATTGTTATTTGCATACAATTTACTTATGTCTACATGGAATGGATCATTTCAACTGGATAATTTTCATCATAAAATTATATTACTACTGCCCTGAAGATGAGCTTTTCATGATTTATTCTATGCTCTATTTCTTCTCCTGTCTCATTGTAATCGACCCAGAAGATACTTTATGCCAGAAATGAATCATAGAACAAAAGGCGAGTGCGTGCTGAGGAATTCTATAAATGATCACTCTGGAACATGAGGACAAGAGCTATTTTATATTTAAACATCTGTCTCCTACCAGTGGGTCAAACCAGCCATGGGATGAGAAGTCCAATGTCATTCTAAGAACATTTCAAGAAGCAAATTTGATTTTTCTTAAAATCAATAACTAATCTCTGACAGAGCACTCCTGTCTACTGAAAGATCATTATCTCCTTCCCAAATGCTCAGGCACAAAAATGCCAAGCTCAAAAGGGCACGCCTACTTGTGTTTTCAAATGTCTCATGCTAAAAAAATTAAATCACGACATCATCAACATGCCCAAGCGGTGTGCAGACTCCTACAGGAGCTGTGGAATAAATCCCACTAATTACTATTCCAGGCTTGGTATTGCTGATGAAGTTAACATAAAAATGCAAGATTTGCTAATAACACAGGAAGTCTGGCTAGATAGCACCTTACTAACCCACCTACGGTGATAGCCACAGGAGGCTACAGAAACCTTGTAAGTCGTGCATCCATGAGGCAATTTTCCCAAAAACACTGTATTTGGCCAGAACCTTAGAAGCTCTTGATATTTGGCTTCCTCTTTTCTCCTGTGCTTTTTATAAGTATGGAACACACACACAGGTGTCTTATATACCTGGATTTAACCCCTCCCTAATTCTCAGTAAGGCACTTTTGCCAAAGCAGAAATAAACTGTAGGCTCACAGACTTATGCTAACACTAAGCTAGGCTTTTTGTTGTTGGTGTTGTTTTTTTTGAGATGGAGTTTCGCTCTTGTAGCCCAGGCTGGAGTGCAATGGCGCAATCTCGGCTCACCGCAACCTCCACCTCCCAGGTTCAAGCGATTCTCCTGCCTCAGCCTCCCATGTAGCTGGGATTACAGGCATATGCCACCACGCCCAGCTAATTTGGTATTTTTAGTAGAGACGGGGTTTCTCCATGTTGGTCAGGCTGATCTCAAATTCCCAACCTCAAGTGATCCACCCGCCTCGGCCTCCCAAAGTGTTGGGATTACAGGCGTGAGCCACCGCACCTGGCCCAGGCTTATTTTTAAAACACAAATACGTTTAGATCCTGTCTTGAACTTTTAAGAATCCTGAATCCAGACATAGGGCTTGAGTAAACAGAGCCAACAAGATTCATTTACTTATTTTTATTTACTTACTTTTCTACTAATTTCTGAAGCACAAAGGAAAGCGCCTGACTCACTCTCAGATCTCTCCATTTTTGCCAATGAATTCAAGACAGGGGATCTTTTTTTTTTTTTTTTTTTTTTTTTTTTTTTGAGACAGAGTCTGCTCTGTCGCCCAGGCTGGAGTGCAGTGGCGCAATCTCAGCTCACTACAAGCTCCGCCTCCCGGGTTCACGCCATTCTCCTGCCTCAGCCTCTCCGAGTAGCTGGGACTACAGGCGCCCGCCATCACGCCCGGCTAATTTTTTGTATTTTTAGTAGAGACAGGGTTTCACTGTGGTCTCGATCTCCTGACCTCGTGATCCGCCCACCTCAGCCTCCCAAAGTGCTGGGATTACAAGCGTGAGCCACCGCGCCCGGCCGACAGGGGATCTTTAGCAGTATTTGTGGTTCAGGCACTAGGCTGCTGTCATTCCAGTCACCGAAATCTGCAGAAAGTGTGTGGATGGAGCCATTAGAAACAACCCAGGAGAGGCTTAGGCTGTTTTAAATGAGAAGACATTTATGTTGCCCCACCTCAGGATTTCAGGTAGCAGAGTTAGAAAAGCTGTAGTAGATGCTTTCAATGTCCTGAATTTAACCAACTAATTGGATGTCCCACCACATTTCTTCCAAAACCTACTGACTGATGCATTCTAGTGCTGACTCAAAGCCTTTTCTAGTTATGCCTGCACATTCTGCCCCCACCAGCTGAGCTGGGTATTTACAAACAGCCAACGGTATTTAGTCCCTACTCTATTTGTGCTGCTATACTTATTATTTTAATTATACAATTTAAATAACAAAGAAACTAATAAAAGTATGAAAATAATTGTCTATGAAACTAAGCTGTATAATTTGAAAAATATCAATAAAAGTGAGCTGCTAAAAACAGCTACTGAATTAGGTACAGGCATGACAACTAAAAAAGAGTAAAAACTATTTCTAAAAACCTAGAAGCGTTCTGTAATCAGGCTGCCCTATTCTTTAAACAAATCAAAACAGGAAATTATAGGTAATACATAATAGACATGCTTTACACCAGGGATATGATGCAGAAACTCAAGCAGCAAGCCCACGCTTGATGAACGGGCCTTGGAACTTTAGATCTAAAGACTGGTGGGTAAAGATTCTAAGTTAAAATGACACACACACTTAAGGTCTGTATACATAATGGTTGATGATTTCGCTGTTTTGATTAAGGAGTGATGTCTCCATATCACCTTAGCTAAGACTTACGACTTCTCTTGAAGTATCTTAGCCCTATGATCATAGAACCCTGGAGTGTCCCTGGTGTGTGAGCTCTAAGAATGAAGTTTTCATAAATTCACCAGTGCAAATACTGGCTCAGTAAAGAGCTCCTGGGCTCTTCATTACAGAAGTGGCATTGGCTAACAGGTGTCAATACCTGAGCAAGCTGGCTCTGTGTTAATACTCTGGGGACAGGGAGGAAGACGCGTGATCCTTACAGGAAATGCAAAAGAAAAGTTGCTGGGCTTTACATAAAATACAAAAGCTCCTACTATGGCTTCCGACCCAGCATGTCACTGTCATAACAGACATTAGAGCACATGAAGAAGAAAATTAAACTCTTATCACTCCTTGCAATAATAGTACATGAGAGTTTTTTTCTCATTTCTTCCTGTCCCCAGAGACTCTACTACCTGCTGGAGAGTCCAAATTATTCATTTTTTAAGAGTTTCATCTTGTGTTAAAATCTAATTGGATTCCTACAGCTTTAACAGACTCAGTGGCCTAATTCCATCAAAACTGACATGGGAAGAGCAAAAGAGAAGTTATGGAGTTGGGGACAAAAACATGACCTTCACCCAGAGCCAGGCTGAGAATACATTCCATAATAGAACGCTATCATTTTGGCATATTCCTAAAACTTTGATTTAGGTTTAGATACAGGAGGTGGCTATAAGCAGCGACAAAAAGAGATGAAAAAATGTGGAAATTACACGTGCTGGACACATTGTGTGTCCTGCCTTATACCCTCTCAATCTACATTTTAACTCCTGGCTGCTGAGCCAACTATTGGTACACAGACAGCATGAGGCCTTGGCTGCGCGATTTACCTCCTACCTTCTCACCTGGGACTCTTCTACAGAAGCCTGTTTGGAAAGTCCACAGCAAGTGTTCAACCAAGTACAAGTACAAATGCAAAACTAGGCGTGCAAGAGAGAGTTAACCCCACCCCCCTCCCACCTTGGAGCAGCCCTTGATCAATGGCAAATGGGTGCCAGGAGATGATAATCCCATTACCTGTGTCTGAGGTAGAGAATTCTGAAGCACATTCCATGTGGTTCCTACAAGGGTCGCCAGCGGGATTTGACTTAAATTGCCCACAGCTGTAATCAGCACAATAGCACACCTCCTGGGTTTCTTGTCTCTTTCCATATTTTGTTCCTCTTGCTCTCCTTATTCTACTCTTCTGGGATCACATTCCTGCACCTAAGCCTTCATCCCTGAGGCTCTGCCTTCTGGGAGAACCCATCTAAAACAATAAATACCCATTGTTTCAGAGTGCTAGACAGTGGCAAAATGTTATGCTTGCTTTAATCTGACATCTCTGATCATTGCTGGCCCTCCTTCCTTTCCTGCCCCAATTTATTCTCTCTATAGGCTAAAGTCCCAGTTGGCATGACAGCAAAGTTCCTTTCCTCCTCAAGTCTATCAAGAGCTACATTGAGGAATACAGAGATGCATTTCCAGACAAAGGACCAATCTAGACACCGTAAATAGAGCATATCTAATAATAAGTTCATGATTGGGTATCTCCAAGACATATACGCCGTGCTCAGGGAGTCACATGTTAACAGCTCTGCAGTCACTGGTGGCCCTGGACCATTAGTTCTAAATCAAACACAGGCAACAGCTATGAGTGCAGATGCTCTGAGCAGACAGAGGGCACATGAGGCAAGGGACAGGGATGCTAGGGTCTGGGGCTACATAACTAAGATCTGCTGATGAGCAGAGTAGTACAAAGATTGTTTTTCCGCATGAGCAATTATGATAAGATGGCTGAGATTCTAACATTTTATACCGTAGGTACAAGATGCTGAACTAGGATTCCTATAACAAAGCACCAGTCAGGCAAAAGGGGACCCACGTATTATCTTTGGGATTGTGACTTAAATCATTATAATGCAGAGAATTGCTTAGCAGCAAGCAAAATGTGTTGGTTCCAACTGTGAACTGCCATGATCCAAGTAAGCTGGCTCAGCCTGTGTATTTTATGACCCAAAGAGTGAGGAATAAGATTTAATGCCTTACACAAAAGAATTAAAAACAGACTCAAATACATATACACAAATGTTTATAGCAGCCCTATATTCACAACAGTCAAAAGGCAGAAATAACTCAAATTTTCATCAACTGATACATTGATAAGTAAAATGTGACAAATCCATACAATGGAATATTCATCCATAAAAAGGAATGAAGTATTGATACATGCAACATTGTTGTTGAAACTCAAAAACATTATGATAAAGAATAAGATGTTAGACACAAAAAGTCACATATAATTTCATTCATAGGCAACAGTCAGAATAGTAAATCCATAGAAACAGAAAGCAGACTGGTTGTTGTCAAGGGCTCAGGGAAGAGAAATGGGGAGTAACTGCAAATGGGCACAGAGTTTTATTTTGTGGTAGCAAAAACTGTTTTGGAACTACATAGAAGTGGTGGCTGTACAACATAACGAACGTACTAAACATCATTTAATTGTCCTCTTTAAAAATAGCTAATTTGGGCCAGGCACAGTGGCTCACACCTATAATCCCAGCACTTTGGGAGGCCGAGGCAGGAGGATCACTAGTGGCCATGAGTTCAAGACCAGCCTGGGCAACATAGCAAGACCCATCTCTACAAAACAATGTTTTTTTAAAAAATTAGCTAGTCGAAGTGGTGCACACCTGCAACCCCAGTTATTTGGGAGGCTGAGGCAGGAGGATCACTTGAGCCCAGGAGGTCGAAGCTGCAGTAAGCCATGTTTGTGCCACTGCACTCCAGCCTGGGTGACAGAGCAAGACCCTGTCTCAATAAAATACATACAATGGTTAATTTTATGTCATATGACTTTCATATCAATTTTTTTTAAATGAAAATAAAAATGAACACCTTAAGGATCCAGCAACCCTCCACCGGCAATTCTGACACTGTCTGCCTGCCTGCTTCCATTTTCTCCTGCTCATCCTGAAAGGGCTTCTCTTTATTCCACAAGGTATGTGGAACATACAGAATATTTTATAATAAGGCTGCTCTTATTTCTCCTTTGTGTAGGCAGAACTGTATACCCAGGGCAACTGGATAAAAACTGAGAGATACTGAAAGCAATGACTCAAAATTACTTATTAAAGGAGGAAGTGAGTCCACCAATAGAAGAGATTTCAAATTGTTAAGGCGGTTGTTGTAGAGAGATGAGACCAGGATCTTCTTTCCTCTATTTTCCACATTTTATTATGTACAATTATAGTACTTTTATAATAAGAAAAAAGTTAAACTAATGAATTCTATTATTCCTCAATTTCCTTATAACATTGACTGTTTATTACATACAGAGCAGAATCCAGTAAGAAGCAGTTCTCAGACTTCACCAAGAGGAATTGCTAAGCATGAGCCCCAGACAGCACACATTAAAAAGAGAAAAAAGGCAAAAAGCAGTCACTCCACCAAGTCCAGATCTGAAATTCTCTACTGCTCTGCATCACCCAGAGACAGGGCAACATGGGCAAACCGATGCTTTTCAAAGACTCCCAAAACCTGTCACTTATAGCAGGGCAGGCTCTTTTCCACCCATGGATTGCTACCATTTCAAGTTTCTTTGGCTTACCTGTGCATTACTTATTTGACTTCAAGAGGAAATCTCGCACAACTGTGGTCAAGGCATTGAGAAGATGAGACATGTGCTTTGCAAAAGGCAAATTTGAAATAACTGAACCATGACAAAATTTAAAAATAGCTATTTTTAAAATTTATGTTTCTTTTGAGACACGGTCTCGCTCTGTCGCCCAGGATGAAGTGCAGCGGCACCATCTCTGCTCACTGCAACCTCTGCCTCCCAGGCTCAAGCAATCCCCCTGCCTCAGCCTCCTGAGTGGCGGGGACCACAGGCATGTGCCACTACACTACGCTAATTTTTTAAATTTTTTGTAGAGACAAGGTCTCACTATATTGCCCAGGTTGGTCTCAAGCTCCTGGGCTCCAGCGATCCTCCACCTTGGCCTCCCCAAAGTGCTGAGATTATAGGCATCAGCCATTGCATCTGACCAGAAATGGCAATTTAAAAAATCCTATTGGGGCCGGGCAAGGTGGCTCATGCCTGTAATCCCAGCACTTTGGGAGGCCAAGGTGAGTGGATCACCTGAGGTCCGGAGTTCGAGATCAGTCTGGCCAATGTGGTTAAAACCCTGTCTCTACCAAAAATACAAAAAAATTAGCCGGGCCTGGTGGTGGGCGTCTATAATCCCAGCTACTTGGGAGGCTGAGGCTGAGGCTGGGGAATCGCTTGAACCTGGGAGGCGGAGGTTGCAGTGAGCCGAGATCACGCCATTGCACTCCAGCCTGGGCAACAAGAGCAAAACTCCATCTCAATAAATAAATAAATCCTATTTGGAACAATTAATCTAGTGCTAGTGGCCACATATAAACATACCACTCTCTTGACTATCCTTTGGGCGAATCCAAAGGTCTTATCCCAAATGCCCCTCTCTTTCTCTGCAGCTTCTGGTGCTCCTGAGCATGCCCACCTTTCAAAACTGGGATGAAAAACCATGCAAATTTTCCTCCTGTATCTGAGTGTACATCCTTTAGCTCATCAATGTCCTCTATATTCCTCTATCCCCCAACTATGAGTGAACCCCAAGATCCGGCCTTCTGTTGTTTGTATGGACTTTTCTCTACAAAGAACTCTTTTGTGTGTCTTCAACTGTCACCTCTTCTCAGAAGAATCACAAATGTCCACTGTCAGTCCTCAAAATAACTCAGATTTCCAATTGTCCATAAAGGGCTGTCACTTCAAGGATCCCCCAACCCAATGTCTCATTCTCCCCTTTCTCATTACATCATTTATCCACTAGGTGGTTCCCCATCTCAGCCTCCACTCACAAGTCATCTGCAATTCTCCCCATTCCGTTTTTTTTTTTTTTTTTTTTTTTAAAAAGACAGAATCTCATTTTGTAGCCCAGGCTAGAGTGCAGTGGCACAATCTCGGCTCACTGCAGCCTTAGTCTCCCAGGTTCAAGCAATTCTCGTGCCTCAGCCTCCTAAGAAGCTGGGAGTACAGGCATGCACCACCACAGCTGGCTAGTTTTTGTACTTTGACGGGGTTTCACCATGTTGGTCAGGCTGGTCTCAAACTCCTGACCTCAGGTGATCCACCCACCTTGGCCTCCCAAAGTGCTGGGATTACAGGTGTGAGCCACCACGCCCGGCCTATTTCTCTCACTGTGGTAGCAAACCTTCTCTAGTGCCCTCCTCAGAGCTGTCCTTTCCTTAAACTACTCACTGGCATTACCCCAATCCATATCTGTGTTGACTCCCAATAAGTCTTCCAAATGAGTGGTTAAGACATAGACCCCTTCACACTCAACACTGAGAGAGAACACATTTTGAGTCAGCAAAATTTTGTCCAGCCAGGAAGTCAGAATTGTCTCAGAGAGGGAATTTAATATGGAAAATTGGTTATGCAGAGGATGGAACGGCAGAAAGAACAGCCAAGGAGAGGGAGGCAACCTAAAGATCAGCAACATGGCAAACTATTACACCCTCCAGGGCTGGAGGATCATGGGAAGAGGGGCTGGAAGCAGGGCCCAGAAGCTGCAGCCAAACCACAAGACCAGACACACAGCGGGGCTGCCTGTGGGACAAGAAGCCAGGGGGCCGCAGCCCAGAGCTCTCCCAAGGCGAGCTGAAGGAGTGAAGCACGCCAGCCCCTCCTGCCTCCGAGGCTCCTGCCAGCACCTCCCTCAGGCTGAGCCTACCTGGAGCAGAGAGCAGGGACGCTGGGATAGGCAAAGTCACAGGTGTCGCCAGTTTGTGCTATACAAAATGATGCAGAATCAGGGTTGACTTCAGGGGACACCTGCCCTGAAGTTTTGTTGTTCCTTTGGTCCTGGCATGGTGTGATAGGGTTCTATATACTCTGGCATAACCCCTTGTGGTCCTTCCTTAAGTTTACCTCCTGGTGAACTGCCTTCCGTGACTCAGGCACACGTTTTACCTTCTCTTCTGCTGTTACTCTCTGCTTGTCCTAGAAGAATTTCACATCTCTCTTTCCTACTACAAGCCCCCGACAAGCTGTTCAAATACAGACATACGGCAAGTTCAAGGTCATGATGGAAAATGTTTTGTGAGTCTCATCTCAAACATGAAGAACATGAATTCCATTATCTGGTTCCAGTTCCACCCAGTGACTTTTTTCGTCAGTTCTTTTTAAAACTCATGCTCTACTACTCTCAAGTGCTCTATTGCATTTAAAATAAAAAGTAACCAGGTTAAAGAATAACATGTTCCTAGGCCAGAGCCCCTGCTTCAACCTCTTCATTGCGTTTCTGCCCTAGAATGAATGGGAGCAATGACTGCCTCCCACATGCCTGCTCCCTGCTCTGATCTCCCGCTTAGGTTTAAGGATTAAAACAGAACAGCTGAAAAAGCATTTCTGGCCAAAAGCCAAGAATGCAAGGCCATCTAAAAGCATGGCCAATGGTCTAAAATATTGTCTGATACATTAAAATGAAATAGAAGGAAAGGTACACCTAACTTGTTTCTCTTCTTTGTTTAATCACATCCTTAATAGTGACATATGTCAGTTAGGAACCCTCTCCGTTGCAAGTAACAGAAAACTGACTGACAGTGACCTAAACTTCAGGATCCCTTTCATCACTTAGCAAAAAGTTCCGAGTTGGGTGGTCTCAGGTCCAGTTTGGTGGCTTTTTCCACCTGAATCTGGCTGGCTGTGTGATTTGCTCTGACCAAGAGACTGTGATCAAAGTGACACTGTGTCAGTTCCAAGCCTATGCTTCAAGATGCCTTTCATCTTCTGCTCCTACTTTTGAAACTCTGCCAAGTCACATGGGAACAGAACCAGCCATCACCAGACACGTGAGTGGGGCCATGCAGGAATAAAAGGCCCCCTGACCCACTTGTCCACCGATCAACCGAGCCTGCCCAGGTAAGAAGAAATGTCCAGCATAGCTATGAGCTAAATAAAGGATTGTAGTTTTAAGGCATTAAGTTTTGGGAAGTTTGTTACAAAGCAATAGATAGTATGGGCAATTTGAGGATACATTTATAACATTTAAAGTTGGATAGGATCTGAGTATATCTTCTAGTCCAATCCTCATTTTTAGCGAGAAAACTGAGGCCCAGAAAAACAGAGCAATTATCTCTAAAGCACACAAAGGCAGGACTAGAAGATTCCTTCTGGTCCTGCCTGTGTGTGCTTTAGAGATAATTCTAGATCTAGAATTCTAGGTCTCACTAGCCTTACCACTTCATACCATAACAAGGCCTTTCCTAGGCTCAAGGGTCTACTATATAACCAAAAAAATACCCACTAAGAGATTGCTATAACATTGTTATACAAGAGATTGGATAAGACTTATGACATATGCATTCCACTAAATATCATGCAGCTATTTTAAATGACAGATCCATATACATACATATACACAAACACTGGCATGAAAAAATTTCCAAGACTGGGCTGGGTATGGTGGCTCACACCTGTAATCCCAGCACTTTGGGAGGCCAAGGCCAAAGGATTGCCTGAAGCCAGGAGTTCGAGACCAGCCTGGGCAACATAGTGAGTCTCCTTCTCTACAAAAATTTAGCCAGGCGTGCTGGCTCACACCTGTAATCCCAGCACTTTGGGAGACGGAAGTAAGTGGATCACCTGAGGTTGGGAGTTGGACACCAGCCTGGCCAACACAGTGAAACCCCATCTCTACTAAAAATTAACAAATTAGCTGGGTATGGTGGTGCATTCCTGTAATCCCAGCTACTCGGGAGGCTGAGGCAGGAGAGTAATTTGAACCCAGGAGGCGGAGGTTGCAGTGAGCCGAGATCACACCACTGCACTCCAGCCTGCGTGACACAGTGAAACTCTGTCTCAAAAAGAAAAAAAAAAAAATTAAAAACTAGCTGGATATGGTCACACACACCTGTAGTCCTAGCTACTCAGGAGACTGAGGCAGAAGGATCTCTTAAGCCCAGGAGTTTGAGGCTGCAGTGAGCTACGATCATACCACTGCACTCCAGCCCAGGCTACAGAGCAAGACTCCATCTCAAAAGGAAAAAGAAAGAAAAAAATTCCAAGACCTAGTAAGTAAAAAATACAAACAAAAAACAAAAACAATAAATCACGAAAGAAAATATAAAATATGATCCCACCTCCCCCTTTGTTGAAAACAATATTCACATTTACATGCCCAGAATGGTTACTTTGGAGAATAGAGTGGAGGGGCAAAGAGCAAAGGGGCAGCAAAAAGCTTCTAACATGTAAAAAAAGGAAACCAAAATTCTACTTTATTAAAACAAATGCGAGAAAAATTTCACTCTCCATAGAAGTGAGCAGAGGTCAGCGGCAGAGCACTCCTAGGTAACTCTCACAACCCCCCCTCCGCAAATAAAGCTGGCAATTATACTATTCGTCATCATACCATCATTGTAATAACGATATTAATAGCTACTGAACCTGTCTTTGATTAAGCCTCTCCAAAAGTATTAATTTACTTGCCTTGCAATGTCTCTATAAAACACAAGAAGGAAATGCTCCATCTACTTTACGGAATAAGAAACAAGTACAAAAAAGAAGGAAACAGCTCAAGGTCAAGGCCAATGATAGAACTATTGAGAAGAATACTCGAGTTTCTTCCATTCCTGAACTGCTCCCATTAATGTGGTGTGTCTGCATATAATTTGGTATAAGAAGTAATGAGGAAAGCACGAACAACATGACGCTGGCTTCAAAACCAGAAAATCAAAGCAGTTATCCAAGGTCAGTATTTAAGTTGCAAAAAAAATTTCACAAGAGAAAAGATAGATGTCTTTTTCTCATTTCAAAAGCCAAGGAACGCTCTAGTAACATTCTTTTGTATTTCAAAAATCAGATTCTAAAAAAACACTTCCTCAAGTTTAACCGGTCTGTACTATGCATCCCACTGGGGGAAGAAAATATTTATAGTTTCATACTGTATAGAAATCCCTGATGCCCTGGAAGGCTGTGTCGAGAAGTCCTAAGAGAGATGTACTTCTTTTCTCAGCCAGAGACGTGAAGGAGAGCTGAAGAGTAAATGCTCCCCTCCAATCCCACTCCCCAGTTCAGCCCTGGCCCCTCCATCATTTACCTTTGATGACCAATGGAGAGGAAATCGGCAAGAACCTCTCTCCGCATCTGCCCACAGCGGGATAAGGGAGGAGGCGCCACTGTCGGTCCACACCATGGCAGAGTGGCTACAGCCCACGAGGAGGGCCAGAAGGCACCCAGGTCAAGGCTCTGCCAGTCCTACCCAGACCAGCACGACTCACACGAGCTGTCAAACTTCAGCCTCAAGAGAACATTCTCCTGAATCTCTTCTCCACTCTGTCAGTGCAACACAGAGCATAGGGGAATAAAACTTCCAAACGATGTGATTTGCTTCTTCAGCAACATGTGCCAGAGGTGTCATGCAGCTCTCCTCTGATTTGTGCAGTATCCTGGCAAAGGGGGTCTCAGACTGCAAAGTTCAGAACCCCCTCCATCCCATGACTGAGTCCAGCGATCCCTGGAGCCAGGCAGAGCAGGACTCAAGAGGGCATTCTAGCTTCACTGCTAAAACATCTCTCACTCTGCGTCCCTTCCTGGGGGAGATGCCCGGAGTCTCAAAGACATGATGGATAGGCTGTCTTGCGTCTGGCAAAGAGAAAAAGGCCCTTCCCAAGAGTAAAAGCTCAACTGCAGAACCACCCCACTGGCCTTGCTTCTCTCTTATATACTGAAACACCATTCCCAGCAGCTGCAGGGTGAAAAAGAACCTCAAGTGAAGAACTGAACATATGGGGATGACCTCAAGTCTCACTTCTGTCATGCCCTAGCCATGTGGCCATTTAATCTCCCTGGGCCTCAGTTTCCTCATCTGCAGAAATGGAGATAAGACCTACCCGCAAGATTGCTGTGAGAATTATCTGAGGCAGGGATTTCTCAATGAGGCTGACTGTGCTCCCTCCCCTCCCCCGAAGCATTCAGCAAAGTCTGTCAACTGGCAGTCGGAGGCAGGGGGTGGGGGGGGAAGGAGGTACACTATCAGGAGGTAAAGAGTACAGGGATGTTGCTGAACATCCTACAATGCTCATGACAACCGCTTCACAACAACTATTATCCAGCCAAAAATGTCAATAGTACCAAGGTGGGAAAACCCTGGGATGAGGTGATGCATGTGAAAGAAACCTATGAACGACAGTGCACTATTTACTACAATTATTACAGGAGAAAAATACATTTTTGTGACATTTGAGCAAGCTACTCCTGTGGCATGGAAGTTTTTTTCCTTTTTTTTTTTTTTGTTTTGAGACAGGGTTTCACTCCCGTCACCCAGGCTGGAGTGCAGTGGCATGCTCTCAATTCACTACAACCTCTGACTCCCAGGCTCAAGCGATCCTCCTGCCTCAGCCTCCCAAGTAACTGAGACTACAGGCACATGCCACCATGCCTGGCTAATTTTTCTATTTTTAGTAGAGACGGGGTTTCACCATATTGGCCAGGCTGGTCTTGAACTCCTGACCTCAAGTGATCTGCCTGCCTCAGCCTCCCTAAGGGCTGGGATTACAGGCGTGAGCCACCACGCCTGGCTATTCCTGTTTTGTTTGTTTTAACACATGAATACATGATGAGAATCTAGGAATTTAAAGGTTCTATGCTATAAGTTGTAAAGAAAGAACACCAAGGGCAGTGTGCCCCACACAGTAGGCAGTTTATAAATGCCTACTGCCCAGTGCAATGCACTGGAGTTCATAAGGTTTTTTCACATGAAAAAGAGCTTTTTAGTCCAAAGAGGTATGCAGATCTGCCAAGCAACAAGGCTTAGGAGGGACAGAAGATGCCATTAAGATAAGCTGCCAAGTAGATGAATGAAAAATAAATATCTTAATATAGGTAATCAGGCATCAGCAACCTTTTCTAGTTCCCGACCTGGCCTAAAGAGGATTCAGAGGGAAGAAAGATTGTGAAGGCAGGTGCCAACTAATTAACAAAACACGGAGTTCCACTTCAAATGTCCCTGTATCCTAACCCTCAGTGTAGTTCCTGATAACCTGTCTAGGTTACTGAGGGTCAGCATCAAGGGGTCTGTGAAGGGCTGGAAAAGCAGCTAAGAATACAAGATGATGGAGGTAAAGTCTATGGTAGAGAAACAGGATCATCTAATTTGTACCACAGGCAAGAGTGGTAGGGAAGGTCAATGCTGGGCAGAAAGACAAATGCAAATCCAGGTTAGCCACCTTGGAATACAGATTGGATGAATGGAAGGAAGAAAGGATCGATGCTATAGTTTGCCCATCCCAGAACTGACTCTACTTAAATATTAACCCCAAAATGCTCAATTAACTCCCCAGGCATCTTCATTTTCCTACTTATTATTATTCACACAGTTTTTCTTCTCTTCTTGGGCTGAGACACGTCAGCTCACTTCTGCCACATTTCAGGAAGCGCCTGCACGTTCTGTTCTAACTTGAGACAGAGCCTCTGCTCTCACCTGGCTGCACCACCCACACATCAGGGATCACACACACGAGGCAGCAGCCCAGTCCAATGGTGCTGGAGCAGCAAGGCCTGGCTCCAAAATGCAGCCCCTTATCAGATATGCAACCTAAGGCAGTTATTTATAAGGTTTCAGGGTTTTATCCTCATTGCCTATTTAAAAAGCAAGACATATCTTATAAGGATATTGTAAGGATTAAACTAAATAGTATCTATTAAAGTACTTAACACTGCGCCTGGCATTTTGATCAAGTTTGATAGATGCTGGCATAACAATGTTCATCTATTTGTATAAAATATTGGTCAAGGTCACTCACAACCTTCTTTCATGATATATATATATATTATATCTCAGTAAAGTTTTTTTCTAAAGGATAACTTTATTCCAAAGATAGCATACAGAATGGTCTAGAGAGATTGCCTAACTGTAAAGGCCAAACTGACCCCAGTGGAGGTTTTATCAACGGCCTGCTCTGATCTTCCTTTTAAACGTCAGCTTCCACAATACATTGTGCGCCTCACTCTCCAAGCCCGAGTGTTCTAACCAGTTCTACCCATCAGCCTGGCTGCCATGGCCCCATAATGCCTCCTTTCCCAGATTTTCTTAGCCACTCAGTTCCTTTGTGGTTAGTCTCAGCTAAGACAATAGCAAATGAATAAATTACTTTTCTTAAAATTCATACTATTAACATGGAAATAACTAACAGGTAACTTCTCCCAAAGAAGTTTTTTTTTTTTTTTTTTTTAAAACCGAATCATGTTTTCAAAAGTGTTAGACTATATATAATTTTACAATTTTATATAATACATATACAATATATAATTTTATAAAAGTTTACACAGAAATAATTTCAAACTTATAGAAAGTTGAAAAGAAAACCCACCATGTATCTTTTACTCAGTTTTACCAATTACTAACATTTTACCCCATTTGTTTTCTCATTTGTTCCCTCTGTTCTCTCCCTCCCCTCTTTAAAATAAACACATACATACACATAATTATTATATGAATAAATGAAGGAAACTTTTTCCTAATTTAAGGGTAAGCCCTTTTCCCCTTAAATACCTCTAACTGCTTCAGTGTATCTTTCTAAAAACAAGGATATTCTCTATATAACTACAGGACAGTTATCAAATGCCTTTATCCTATCTACTGTCTGTATTCCAATTAATTCCATGTCAGTGTAAAATCAGATCTAGTTTAGGGCCAGGTATTGCATTTGGTTGTCATGTGTTTTTTTGTTTTGTTTTGTTTTTTGCCAGAGACAGGGATCTTGCTCTGTCCCCAGCCTGGGGTGCATGCTGCAATCACAGCTCACTGTAACCTCCAACTCCCGGACTCAAGGGATCCTTCCACCTTAGCCTCCTGAGTAGCTGGGACTAAAGTATGTGTCACCCTAGCTAATTTTTAAATTTTTTTGTGCACACAAGGTCTCGCTATATCTTCCGAGCTGGTCTCAAACTCCTGGGCTCAAGCAATTCATACACCAGGTCTCCCAAAGTGCTGGGATTACAGTTTGAGCCACCATGTTCGGTGAGTTGTCATGTATCTTTAGCCTCATTTAATCTGGAACACTTCCATACCCTTCTTGGTCTTTTATACTGACATTTTTGAAGAATACAGTCCATGTAGGATATATTTTTAAGTAGGAATATCTTAAAATATTTACTGTTGTTTTTTAGCCTCCAGCCTTGTTTTACTTTTCTTCATATAACCTGGCACCACCTGGCACAGTACATATTTGTCTGTTGGATGCCTCCCTCACACAAGTATAAGCTACACGTAGTCACTTTCCAGGGTCCAGTACCATATCCCGGTGCCTAGAGCATTATGGTGCACAGACATGCGGTGTTTGTTGAATGCTACTCCCAAGCTGTCGTTCTTCTAAGCCTTTCCTCCAATGTTACAAAACAGGGACCAGACACCCCTACTCTGAACAACTGACCCCAACTTTATCACTCATAGTGGATGCAGTCCAGTGCAGGAAATGTCCTCAGACTAAGAGCTGTCTACCCTCAGGCCAGAACTTCTCACAGAGGCCTAGCTATATAAAATCATCCCACAAGGTTCTAGGCAAAAAAACAGCAACTCAACTATTGTAGAAAAAAGCCCTGTTTACATACAGATATATGGTGCAATAAACTAGTTATACTGAATCAAAACTGTACCATTTTGTTTTTTCCTAAAAATATATTTATATATGTATAATATGTAATATACGTTTGTGTTTATATTATACACACACACACACACACACAGACACACGTTTTAATCTAAAGGCCTTCTTGACCTAAAATGATCTTCCTGGGTAGTGTTAGGACTTTCCTTTCAGGCGAGGCGGGCAGCCAAATGTTAAGATTGTGCTGGAGAAGGTATGCAAAATTGTTGCACTTTATTAAGACAATAAAAAAATCCCCAAACTTTGTTTTAATAAAAGCTGTTCTTAAATTGAGTTTTATTTACTTAATTTGATGGTATGTTTAAGAGGGTGATGTTTTACACTTAGTTTTAAGTACCCAAAAGGTAATTATCTGTGAAAAATTCTAGAAGAAAAATGGCACTGAGCTTAATAAAACATGAAAGCAAAATTACCCAATAGCAGAAAAAAGAAGACAGAGCCAAGGGAAGAGTCAATTCTCAGATGAGCTTGTCCAACTTTACTAAGGGAGTTTATCAAGCCTAAACTCATTGGAATCTATTCCCCCAAAGACTTGCTACTTAGGAAAACATATTATCCTCATACTCTGCTTTTCAACCTGGAGCACTTTATACCTTCAGTCTCAACAGGAGATGCAGCTTATCTTACTTTTCACCCAATGATTTGGGAAAGAAAATAAAACAGCTTTAAAATATTTTATCAGGCTAGTGTATTGTTCAGTAAGATGTACGAGTTGAATGTAAGATACACCTGGGGCTTCTTAAAAATGTTTTCATGTAGGCCAGGTACAGTGGCTCATGCCTGTAATCCCAGTGCTTTGGGAGGCCAAAGTGGGAGGATCGCTTGAGGCCAGGAGATCAAGACCAGCCTGGCCAACATGGTGAAACCCTGTCTCTACTAAAAATACAAAAATTAGCCGGGCATGGTGGTGGGCGCCTGTAATCCCAGCTACTTGGGAGACTGAGGCGGGTAAACCGCCTGAACCTGGGAGGTGGAGGGTTCAAGGATCACACCACTGCACTCCAGCCTGGGCAACAGAGTGAGACCCTGCCTTGAAAACAGTTTTCATGTGGGTAGTACTAACCCTCTTAAATCTCCAGTGGCATTCACACCCCCTGCCCTCTGCAGATGGAGAAGCTCTGCTTACAGAACCCAAGACAGGAGCTAGCTCTGCTAATCAAGACAACCACCCCAGCACCGGAGGGTTTTGTCGAGGAAGAGGCCACTCAACAGACACTATTAATCACTATTTAATTCAAATAAAGGAGAAAGAAGTAGCACCTCCCCGCAAAGAGCATTAAACTTTAAACACTTCAAATTATTTCAAGTAAAAGCAATTCAGAGTAACAAGAAGAGAAGCCTAATCTGAACTGGCAGGAATTTGGAATTACTGAACATCTTCAAGGACGTTAGATGTTAAGACTTTCAAGTGAAGAATATAATGAGAAGCAGGTTGATCAGTGACTGCCTGCTGGAGAGCATCTCCCTGCAGATAAAACAACCAACTCAATAGTGGCCCACGAGAACACAGCACTCAGCAAAACAGCCTTGGCTCCAGGTTTTAAAATACATTTTTAATAATTCAAATTTTAACCACTTGAGTAACTATATTTTTAATATACAACTGACCAATGCAAAAGATGAAAATTTTGAATAATATCAAAAGGTACACCTAAATCCCTACATACTTTCAACCATAAATCTCTTGTTCCCCTAACAGCACCCCTGGCAATCACTACTACTAGCCTCTTATGTGTCCTTCCAAAGATTGGTAGGGGGGTGGGGGGAGAGATGAGGAGGTGGGGGAGAGAGGGAGGAAGTGGTGGGGGGAGAGGGAGGAAGGGGTAGTGGGGGGGGAGGAGAGAGAGGGAGAAAAGGGGAGGGGGGAGAGAGAGACGGGGAGAGAGAGAGGGAGAGAGAGAGAGACAAAGGGAGAGACAGAGAGACAGAAAGGGAGAGAGAGGGAGGGAGAGAGAGGGAGGGAAAGGGAGAGGGAAAGGGGGGGGAGAGAGAGAGAGAGAGAGAGAGAGATACAGAAAAAGTAAGTATGTGTGTGTCTCTCCCGTTTTTGTTTGACTGGTTGGTTGTTTCTATCATGGTACACCTTCCCCACTCCGTGTTTTTTTTTTTTTTTTTTTTTTGAGACAAGGTCTTGTTCTGCCCAGACTGGAGTGCAGGGGTGTAATCATGGCTCACTGCAGCCTTGACCTCCCTGGGCTTAAGCGATCCTCCCATCTCAGCCTCCTGAGTATCTAGCTGGAACTATAGGAGCACGCCACCACACCAGGCTAATTTTTTTATATTACATAGGGTTTCCCTATGTTGCTGATCTCAAACTCCTGGGCTCAAGCAATCCTCCCATGTCAGCCTTCCAAATTGCTGGGATTACAGGTGTGAGCCATTGTGCCCAGCCCACTATGTTTTTTAACCTTTTCATCAACTTTAATAAATTAAATTTCTCTTTTATCGCAGAAGCTCAGTTTTTTATCAGAAATACCTCATTTCATTTCACAAGCTGTGCCTTTCCAGTCTTGGGCAGTCAGGTACTGCTTGTTTCCCAGGGCCCAACTTAGCTGGGTCCTGAAATCACAGCACCCCTCATGGAAACTCATTCAGTGTCTGGCTCTGTACTAAGAGCACAACAGACACGATCTCATTAATCCTCACCACAGCATACAATTCAATCCTCACATCAAAAATTACTGTCCCCATTTCAAGGAATAACTTGCCCCAAGTGGCACTATAGGGCTAGTTCTGAACCGGGTACTGCCCCCCGAGAGCCTAGAGCACCTGCCTTTAATCCTGCAGCCTCACAGAAAATGAGATGGGAGCAACTCAAAACCAGATGCACAATGTGAACAAGGCCAGCCTGGCTGAGTCTGGATTATACTGGCGCTTTCTGATGCGTGGGGAATATAAACATTTGGGCAGTCTATTAAACCTTTTAGGGGGAAAGTCATAACAATCAGGTTTTAGAGATGCTTCTTAGCCACTCCTTCATGATCATCTTCAGGTGGAACTTGGCTTAACAACCAAGTTATCCGTCAACAGAAATGTTCCAGCAGAACTGGGTGAATCTGTGTTATAAAAAGAATATTGTGACATGCTTAATATTACTTAATCCTAACAACTACCCTGTAGGGTTGATGCCATTATTTTACCCAATTTACAGAAGTGAAAACTGAGGCTAAGAGACATTACTCGTTTACTGAGTTACTTGAGATTACAAAGCTAGGTAGTAGCCTGTGAGTGGCCCAGGCGCAGCCAGAAACCAGGTTTTTTTTTTAACCTAATTCCCTACACTGTCTATCACACCAGATCCTCCATTTGTTCTAAAAAATTTTGTCTATGTCAAAAAAAAATGGGACAAGTGAAGAGACAAACAATGAAATGGGAGCTGGAGCTTCTGGATAGCTGAAAACAGGAGGCTCTAGGAGGGTGACTGCCCAGCGAAGGCCTAGAAGCTCCATACCCCTTCCCTTATACCTCACCCTACATATCTCTTCATCTGTATCCTTTGCAACATCCTTTATAATAAACTGGTAAACATAAGTTTCAAAGGGCAGATTTACAATGTGTACAGGTACTTGCCTCCAGTCATGCGGGTTGTTCTCATCTGTGCCACGCTGCCTCACGAAATCCTGGAGATGATCAACAAGTTCATGACGGACCCAATCCCACATCTTGGTGAAATGGTTTTCTTTTGCCCTTTCACTTTCTGCCATGGGATGCCACAGCAACAAGGTCCTCACCAGACGCTCGTCCCTCAATCTTGGACTTCCATCAAGGGAACATCATTAATGTCATCATCATCCCAAAATGAACCTCCCCCAGGCTCCTTAAGTTTATTATTCTGTGCAGCAACTGCTTGTGCGGAGACATTGGAAAGGGCTTTGGTTCCAGAATCCTCGAGGAATACACAATTCATTACAGCACCCTTACCTTGTAGTATAATCACATTTCTGCTTAGGAAGGCCAAGCGCCCAGCAAAGTAGGTGGCACTTCCGCATGTAATCAGACTGGCCCTTGAGGCCTAAGAGTGAGTGAAATTTCCCAGTGGACTTGGAGGTTGCCATGTAGGACTTACTCCATTAACAGTTCTATCTGGGCATGGAGAACATCTTAAGAATGGTGTGGTGGACATTGCTCACACATACCTGGTAATCCTCTCCCTCCTGCACACATTGGAACCAGCCCTTCCTGCCCCCTTACATGAAGACTGAGTCAGTGAAAAACCTTTTCTTTCCCTGTGCCCTAAAAGGCCTTGTATTTGAAAATGAAAGAGTAAGATTTTGAAGAAGCCTGCACCTCGGCAACCTCTGCATCATTCACTGCACGTAGCACAGTCACCAGTCACCAGACCTATGATGGGCCAACTCTCTACATGAAGCAGCACATCCAGAGTTGTATTTTACTTGCCCCCAGGTCTATGGAGATGTAAAAAAGGAAAGAATTAAGCATTTTGTTACTGGATTGTCCAAAGGAAAATGTCACTGAGTGAGTGAACTTAACCAAGTCATGAAACTGCATTAGAAGGATTTACTATGGGAGAAGAATGAGGGGCTCCAGGCAGAAAGCCCCAAGGCAATGAAGAGACAAGGAAGTGATAAAAGGGGACTGAACGACAAAGGAGGCCAGGGTTATGAGCCACATTCTCCACCGTTGCCACCACATCTTATCTGATGACCTGACCCCCATCACATTAAAAGAGTTTACGTATGTTCTTCTTAGTTTCTTCTACTCAAAACACTGTTAAAAATACCTTACTTCTCTTTCTGTTTTTTGTTGTTGTTGTTTTTAGATGGAGTTTCACTCTGTCACCCAGGCAGGAGTGCAGTGGCACAATATCGGCTCACTGCAGCCTCCACCTCCCGGGTTCAAGCAATTCTCCTGCCTCAGCCTCCTGAGTAGCTACAGGTGCCCACCACCATGCCTGGCTAATTTTTCTTTTTTTTTTTCTTTTTTTTTTCGTATTTTTAGTAGACACGGAGTTTCATCATGTTGGCCAGGCTGGTCTTAAACTCCTGACCTCAAGGGATCTGCCCACCTCAGCCTCCCAAAGTGCTGGGATTACAGTTGTGAACCACACATGGCCAAAAATACCTTAGTTCTTAAGTCTACATGTTATTAAATATACATTGCTCTAACCTATACTATGGATAAAAATTGAAAATTAAGCCAATAACAAATTATTAGTTTAGAAATCACAGATTTAGATTAAGTCATGTTTTTAATCAACGTGTTTATTTTTTATTTTCATTGGGTCAGTTTGGGGGTCATTAGGATATTTTGAAGGCATATACCGTCATCCCCTTGGTATTCACGGGGAATTAGTTCCATGACCCTTCTAAGATACCAAAATTCACCGATGCCCAAGTCCCTGATATCAAATGGCATTTTATTTGCATATAACCTATGCATATATATTCCCCTGTAAATCACCTCTAAATTACTTACAATGTCTAATGCAATGTAAATGCTATGTAAACAGTTATTTGTATCGTTTAGAAAATAATGACAAGATTAAAAGTCTATCCATGTTCAAAACAGATGCAATTTTTTTTAGAATATTTTTGATCCAGAGTTGGTTGAATCTACATAGGCAGAACCCACAGATACAGAGGACTGATTATATATAGAACTAGAAACTCAGAATTTAAATTTTAGCTTGTATCATTATTCAAAAATTGATTAATACCATTAATATTATTGGCCTCTTTGATGACACTAACCATTCCCTTGGCAAGTTCGTACTGGTTATCTATTACTGCCTAACTACCCCAAAACAAGAGGTTAAAAGTGACTGCTATTTTATCTCAACACGTGTCAGGAATTCAGGCCGGTCTTCCTTGGGTGATTCTTTCTATTCTGGGTGGCATCACCTCGGGTCACTCAGTGGTAGTTGGCCAGTAGCTAGACTTGTCTGGAGGGGTCACGAAAGCCTCGTGCACATCCCGGTGCCTTGAGAGGGGCAGCTGGAAGCCTGGATTTTGCTGTGTCCCTTCATGTATTCTTACAGCCTCGCAATGGGGTCTCTCCAATAGGGTAGTAAATATTTACAGAGTGGCTCAGGGCTCTGAGCCAAGTGGAAGGGGCCAGTTTTCTTATAGCCCATGCCTGGAACTGTCAGCGGTACTTTGACTTTTGGTCAAAGCTGCCACACGCTAGGCTCAGAAATAGCCCCTTCATGCATTGCATGCCTCTATCAAAATATCTCACATACCTCATAAATACATACACTATGTACCCACAAAAATTTTTTTAAAAAAATTTTTTAAAGAAAAAAATAGCACCTGCCTTTTGATGGGAATGCTGACAGGAAAGCTTCGAAGAATCTGTGGCTATCTTTAATCCGCCCCAGCCTGAGACCAAAGGACCACACATAGACATGCAAAGTATAAGCTCAAATCAAACTTGGAAAGACTAAAGCCTGGTTTAATTCTAACAATCATAAATTACCAAAATAAACAAATCCCGCATTAAGACAGTGTTGAAATAAAAGATGTCTGCGTTCCACCCTAGAACTCTATCATGAACAAATGCAACACTAAACTGCAATGCTTTGTTTTTAGAAAATAAAAAAAAAAAAGAATGGGAGCTAATACTTGCAAATTATGTATCTGATAAAGGTCTAACTATCAAGACTATATAAATAACTTATATGACTCAATAAAATATAAATGAATAAAAAAAGACAAAGGATTTTTATATGTATTTCTCCAAAGAGTATATATGGATGGCCAATAAGCATATAAAAAGATACTTAACATCATTCATTAGGGAAATGCAAATCAAAATTACAAGGAGCTATCACTTCACACCCACTAGTATGGCTGCTATACTAACAAATGTTGGCAAGGATATGGAAAAATTGGAACCCTATACATTGCTGATAGGGATGTAAAATGGTGCAGCTGCTTTGGAAACCAGTCTGGTTGTTCCTTAAAAAGTTAAACATAGAATTACCATATGGCCCAGTCATTCCACTTTTAAATATACACCCAAAAGAATTTAAAACAAACTCACACAAAAACTGGCATACAAATGTTCACAGCAGCATTATTCATAATAGCCAAAAAGCAAAAGCAACCCAAATATGCATCAAGCGATGAAGGGATTAAAAATTATGCCATGTCCATACAATGGAATATTAGTCATAAAAAAGGAATGAAGTACCGATTTATGCTACAACATGGATGAACCTTGAAAACACTATGCTAAGTGAAAAAAGCCAGACACAAAAAGCTGCAATATTGCATACAATCCATTTAAATGAAATATCCAAAATAGGCAAATCCATAGAGACAGTGGTTAGTGGTTGCCAGGGGCTGGGAAGAGAGGGTGGATAGAAATGGGGAGAGACTGACAGCTCATGGAAACAGGGAAACAGGGGATTTTTTTAGGGATGATAAAATATTCTGGAATGAGATAGTGGTAGTGGTTGTACAATTTTGAAAACATACTAAAAACCACTGAATTACACACTTTAAAAAAGTAAATTTTATGGCATGTGAATTATATCTTAAATTTTAAGAAAAGATAAGAGCCACTTGTTAGCTATGCAACCTTGGGCTTCTCACAAATCTACTCTGTGCCTCAGTGTCCTCACCTAGAAAATGTGGTCATAGCAGTGCCTGCCTCATAGGGCTGTTGTGAGAAATACACAAGATAATCCAAGAAAAGTACTTAGCATAGTACCTGCCACATAGCAATGTGTTCAAAGATGCCATTTACTATTCTTTCCTTTTCCCAAAAATGTGTTCCTTATGACTGTTAGTTTCCTCTCTCTTTAAAAAAGTAAAAATTCAAGAAACATTTTGCTTGTTACTCTTGACTGATTTTCAGCTACTGGCTAATAGTTCTCTTTATATAAAAAAAAATTCTTATACTTGATCGAATACAAAACAATAATATTTAGAAAAATAAAATGTAGTATCTTGGATCTAGTTTTTTGAGGAACCCAAATCCAACACCACTACTACTAATACTACTACTGTTACTAATACTGATACTAATACTACTACTAACAGGTAAAGGAGGAGGAGGAGGAAGAAGCAGGTTATTTGTTGAGTATTGAACATGCACTAAGTGGTTTATGTCCACCCCCATGTGGCATGACAGTGCCAGATGCAGAGGATGCAGTATGATTTCCCCACAGTCCCAGGCCTCCACGGACACACGGTGGGCCATGAGGGTACAATAAGATATGCTATAATACCAGTGAGTACTGGCATATATGGGGGCACAGAGAGAAGGCCATGCTGCCTGGGGAGGTCAGGAAGGCATCACAGAAGTATAAGGGCCTTTCTGTTTTTGTTTCTGTTTTTTGAGATGGAGTCTCACTCTGTTGCCCAGGCTGGAGTTGGAATGCAGTGGTGCAATCTGGCTCACTGCAACCTCCGCCTCCTGGGTTCAAGCAATTCTCCTGCCTCAGCCTCCTGAGTAGCTGGTATGACAGGCACACGCCACCACACCCGGCACATTTTTGTATTTGTGGTAGAGACAGGGTTTCACCATGTTGCCCAGGCTGGTCTCGACGTCCTGACCTCACGTGATCCACCTGCCTCCGCCTCCCAAAGTGCTAGGATTACAGGAGTGAGCCACCGCACCCGACCATATACTTTACCATATAAAGTATATGAGCTTTAAAAACCACATGAGGGAGGGAGAGGGAAAGGCATTCCTAGCAAAGGAAACAGCAGTGACAAAGGCAAGGAAGCATGGAGGTGTGCAGGGTGCTTGGGGAGCTGTTCGTCTAGAACATTGACTGAATGATGGGTAGAGATAGAGGGGAAGAAACTGGACCTGAAATGAGTGGGCATTTAATGCCAAGATAAAGTTTTGGACTTGCCTTAGGAAGTTTTGTGCCACTAACGATAGTTCGAGCTAGAGACAGGCACAACTAGCAGTCTCCCTTGCTCTTTTGTCCTTCACTAAAGCAGTGTCTGAGATATCTGCTCCATAAATGGCTACAGTGGCGTGAACAAGTAGCTGACCCGGACCACAGAGAACATTAGCTCCTGCCTTCAGATCAGTAAGGCCTATGTTCCCGTTGCACAGGTGAGACAAGTGGACAAGTGAAAGTGATCAAGCATTTAATGCCGAGGTCCTAGAGAAGACCAGGACTCCCAACAGAAAGGGAGAAGAAAAGAAGGGAGGGAGGGACAGAAGGGGTGAGGGAGCCCCATTAAACCTCTGTAGATTAAAAGAACTGTTCATTGTGCAAGAGACAAAACTAGATATTGGTAAAGTCCCTTCTTAGAAGCCATTAAGTAATAGTGGAAGCTTTACCAGCTCTATCCAACAGAACTTTCTGTGATAATGGAAATGCTCTTTTATCTGTGCTATCCAATACGCAGCCATCAGCCAGCTGTGGCTACTGAGCACTTGAAATGTGTGCCACTGAAGAACTGATTTTTAAATCTTATTTCAATTAAATGTAAGTAGTCTCATGTGGCTAGAGGTCTCCATATTGGAGAGCATAGTTTTACAACCTGTATTTTCTTATCCCTTTCCATCTACTGTTTCTTAGACAAATGCAACAAAGGGAGTTTGGAATCCCTTTCAATCTGCTATGGTCTGAAGGCTTGTGTCTCCCCTAAAATTCATTTGTTGAAATCCTAACCCCCAAGGTGATAGCATTGGGAGGTGATTAGGTCATGAGAGAAGAGCTCATGTTGTTTGTAAGTATCCAGTCTATGGTAGCTTGTTACAGAAGCCCAAACAGACTAAGACACAACATTTTAATCATTCTGTTACTTCTGAATTATTTCAAATTGTTCTGAGAGACCCTAAAATTGCTTAATCATACAAAAGAGGTATTCAGTGTCATTTGTCAGATTGCCACCAAAATTCTGAGAATTCAGCCAATGAGTTACCAGCAGTACCCTCTCTAAAAGAATAAAATTGGGTGTTGTTTTGGGTAGACTCAATCTTTATTTAGTATAAGCGTAAACACTTTGTTGTGCATTTTTCTTTCCAAGTAGCTGGATGGACCAGGATGTTGGGCTGGATGACTTCTGAAATCCCTTGTAACCACATGGTTTCAGAGTCTACAGATGTCACTGGGTTAATCTTGCTTCCCGTTGTGTTGCATCCTAACCAAAATATCAAAGCACCTCTCCAAAGCCCTCTGGCTCACACCCCAGGGCGGGAAAAAGTCAAGAAAGTTGTAGTCTTTCACCATCAGAAACCTAGATTGGCGGGAGGAACAATTAAACAGCTTCAAATCACCTCACTCTTCACATTTTGCTAGGGATAGAATTCCCCACTCCTGTCTCCTCCTTCCCACCCCAACAAACAAACCCTTTAATTCCCCGGAAGCAGCCCACACATCCCCTAGGCCTCCCCACGTAAAGTTTCTCAATGTCCCCAAACGGGGTGGTGTCTGCACCTGGCAAGCAGGGGCGAGGTCTATCAGTTGGTCTGTCAACCTATCCACACACTCCTGTGCACTCAACCACACAAGTGGGAACAGCAGCTTCAGAACACACAGCCTTCAGGACAGAAGACACCCACAGAGCATGCTCTCCTGAGTCAGAGTGGATGTGGAACCAACCAGCGTCAGCCAGGGTGCCAAGCCAGCCCATCTCTCTACGGCCTCCTTTCTCACTGTCCAGTGCTCTAACACGCCCTGACTAAAGCCCCTACATGCTTGGGGAGTACAGATGCCATGACAAAGGCTGGGGAGGAGAGTTAGGGTATATCACTGGTGTCAGCTATCATTGGAAGTTTTGTAAACACAGGCAGGTCCCTCACAGCTAGAAGGGGTAAGGAAGAGCTGCCCCACCTACTCTTGGGGCTGTCCAGACGCCAGTGGACAGGGGTAAGACAGGGCTCTTACTACCACAAGGCCACATGTGAATTAATGTGCAATTATCATTCTAAGGGGATGGGGAAAAAGAAAAAACCCAAAAGACCTGTAATTTGGGCAGCTCCCAGCATGAATATTAATATATACACTCCTCAAAACTCAGTAGCTTTTGCTGTTCATTCAAGACCCCCTATGACTTATAATGAATTTAAAGTCCTGTGTTAGACAATCATATTCCTCCATGACCAAATTTGCATAAGACTTTATCCTAAAATTTCTATTTTAATTTAGAATTACCTAGCAAGGACAATAAGCCCTAACCATATGCCAATCTAACCACAGTGTCTTCAAACTCTTTACACAGATGAAGATTCACAGGGACCTACTGGCATCCTCAGTGTAGCCACCACTGTTTGCTCTTAGTGAGCACAGGGTCAAGTGCAGGAGACAGGAAACCAGGTCATTAGTAAGTGCCAGGAGAGAGTCAGGACTGGGGTCGTAGAAGCCCAGAGAAAGGATTTCTAATGCAATGAGTATCATAAACTATTTCAAATACATCTATATATATCTACATTTTCTTGCCTTTTTATCCATAGATGGAAAAAAAAAAAAAGTTGCTGTGCTTTCCATACTGTTAGATGTATAAAATACCAGGAAACACTTCCCTTTATTATCTCAACTTCCCACTTGGAGCTAATCAAGAACAGGACACAGGCGGGGCATGGTGGCTCTCACCTGTAATCCCAGCACTTTGGGAGCCCAAGGAGGGCGGATCACTTGAGGTCGGAAGTTTGAGACTAGCCTGGCCAACATGGTGAAACCCTGTCTCTACTAAAAATACAAAAAATTAGCCAGACATGGTGGTGCGCACCTGTAATCCCAGCTACTCAGGAGGCTGAGGCAAGAGAATTGCTTGAACCTGGGAGGCGGAGGTTGCAGTGAGCCAAGATCACGGCACTGCACTCCAGCCTGGGCGCAGAGTGAGACAAGAAGAAAGAGAAAGGAAGAGAGGAAGGGAGGGAGAGAGAGAAGGAGGGAGAGACTGAGGGAGGGAAGAAGGAGGGAGGGAGACAGACAGACAGAACAAGGGGTCAGAAATGACCCAGAGGGAAGGGCAAGTAGCTGACTGGAAGGAAGATAAAACACAAGAGAGATCCCAGAAATGTTCTAAGAAACAGGTCCCCAATTGAACACTCTCACAGTCACTTTAAAAATAAAACAGCCCAAACATAGAATAGGTGTATGGCCACAGCCTAGCCTTCCTAGTTCCTCCTCACAGAGATGTAAACTGCCCATGAAAACAAAACATGTACAAGTTCCGTGCATATGAACGTACAGGAAAAAAAAAAAAAAGACAGGATGGACCTCCAAATGGAGTCATGTGTCCCTCTGCATTTTTCCACATTATAAAGTGCCTGGAGGGATGCACACCCAAATGGTAGCATCAGATTATGTCTGGGCGTGGGGTCTGGGGTGACCTTTTGAAATACTTTTCTATCTTCTGAATGTTTTATATGGCATATAGGTAATATTCATAATCTTTAAAAATAATGCTACTTCCATTATAGAAAAAAAGGTCTTTGCAAGCTGTTAGAGATGAATTGGCACTAAGAATATATTTGCAGTGAGGATGGGGAATGCCAGTCAGAAAACAGCCACCTGAACCAAAAGGGCAATCCCCGAGCTCCATCACGTTTTGAAGCACCACATTCCACCTCCCCCACTATTGTCTAGGTGGCTGACAAGCGCTACTTGAGGAAGTGACAAGCATCACTGTCTGTCACACATTTATCCTTTAGGGATGAAACATCAGGGGAGAAGATACTAAAGCCCAACTAGCATCACAGCAGACTCATAAGCTATCATTACACTTCGTGTACAAGTCATCTCCACAAATGAATCCACCTTCCACGTCCAGAAAAAAAAAATCCAAAACCTATTGAAAATATTGTAAGTTTCCATCAAGTTTGGCCTTTAAAAATTTTCTCAGTCAGAATTAAAGCCAATGAAGCTAAAATTTTCTTGTATGAATGTCTTTTAAGTGTTCCCTAATCACTTGACTTTTGTTGTTTTTACCCCACTTTTCACAAAGGTCAAAAGTAACTTGAAAACAGCACTATTTATAAATTTCTCCAACTCCCGACCCCACTCCCAAATATTGACTTTGGTTGATTTTGAATGACCCTACATTCTTTGATGTGGTCACTTGAAAATAATAGGGCCTATCTAAAAACAGACTGATAAACAGACACACAGCCACGAATGGATTAAAAAGCAAAGTTGTTTTCCTTGAGGGATTTGTCAAAGCACCAAGGGCGGTAAGGAGTCTGAACTTCCAAGCAGCAGCCTTACTGAAAATCAGCACCTGCTACTAAGCCCCCAACTCCGACGAGTGCCTCACATCAGCAAATGGCTTTCACTTCACTCTCTTGCTTGGGCTGTATGACAACTTTATGAGACAGGTATCATCATTTCAAAGATGAGGAGACAGACGTTCAGAAAGTACAAAGAAATGGCCTAAGCAGGTATGCTCAATACATCATTGGCAGAGCAGGGATTTAAACAGGTCTTCTCACTCTGAACCCCAAAATATCATTTCTAAACCAGAATGTCATGAATTGAAAGATGGATATATTCAATTAATCAGAAGACACTGTTCATTCAAAGTTTACAGAAACCCCCCACCCCGCCAAAATGCTCACCTTGTATAATAAGCTTACATCCCCAAAAAATGAGTGCAAAAGGCTGATGTAATTTTAAGCAATATCACTTAAAAAACTGTAGAATCAGAATCAATTTAAAAGATTGAGGAAGGATTCCTTTGATTACATAAAGATTGCAGACATCCCATTCCAGAGCTGTTTCCTCTGTAATATATGAAAATATGGGGCTCAAGGGGATGGGGGTGAACCTTTCTATTCAAATTATGCCAATAAACTAGGATGGGAGATGGAAAGAAGAGGGAACATGCTAAGCAATTTGGGCTTTTGCCCCAGCTTAGTCACTTAACAGTTGTGTAACTTTCAGCCTGTCATTTAGGTTCAGTTGGCCTCCATTTTCCAATTTATAAAAATGGGAATAATACCACCTACCTCACAGGACCTCTGTGAAGAGTAACACAATCATGGATGAAGCTCACACTAGTATAAAGTATTAATTATCATTACTTCTGCCAACAGGCCAGTTCCTGATTCATCCTCAGTGCTGACTGAATTCCTATAACACCACTGTTCCTATCCTAGAAGTTTCCTAAGACCACCCACTTGATAAAAACTACAAGAAGCCAGGCTCAGTGGCTCATGCCTATAATCCCAGCACTTTGGGAGGGCAAGGCAGGACGATCGCTTGAGCCTAGGAGTTGGACAACAGCCTGGGCTATGTGGAGAAACCCTGTTTCTACAAAAAATTAGCTGGGGATGATGGTGTGTGCCTGTGGTCCCAGCTGCTCAGGAGGCTAAGGTGAGGATGGATTGAGAGCCCGGGAGGTCAAGGCTGTACCACTGATTGCACCACTGCATGCCAGCTTGAGCAACAGAATGAGACCCTGTCTCAAAACACACACACACACACACACACACACACACACACACGCACACACATGCAAGAAATTCACTCTTGCATTTCTTGCATTTGAGAACTTCAAAGTCATACACAAGTAGATTCTCATAAGAATGGTCTTTATGACTCTCTCAACACTTTCTCCATCAATGCTGCTTTAATTTTTATAATGCACTAAAGGCTGGATGTTTTCTTTTGTTGTTTGTGTTTTAAGGGAAGTCTGTGTTCTATTCTTCCTGGCAGACCAATCCCATAACCCGGTGACTCCACCTCAAGTAACACTGGAAGCCACAGGATGAACCTATGTGACATGGAGAAATGGCAGATTTTGTCTGTTTGTCAGTTTCTGTCCATGCAGAATCAGAAACTTTCCTAGAAGGGACCCTACCACCCACAGAGGGAAGCACGTGGTGACCCTAGCTGACATCTGTGAGGCTAGATGTCAGAGCAAGGACAAGAAAGCAGGAGACCCAGGTTCCAATCTTGGCACCACAGCCTCCTGGTTGGGGCTTCTTTGTGTACAAACCAATGGAGGCTCGGCAAGATAGCCAGACATCTGGATTTCAAAGGCCAATACGTGGTTTTTGTTTTTTTTTTAAGTCTGGGAATTGACTTAGGGTTATTCACACTTTTGATTTTTGCAAGTAAGAATATTAAGAACAAAAAGTACCATAATTCCACTAAAATAGCTAAAATGTAAACACAGAATCAACTACTGATACACACAACAGCATGGATGAAATTCAAAAGTTTTTTTTTTTTTTTTGAGACATGATCTCACTCTGTCACCCAGGCTGGAGTACAGTGGTGCAATCTCAGTTCGATGTAACCTCTGTCTCCTGGGCTCAAGCAATCCTCCCACCTCAGTCTCCTGAGAAGCTGAGACTACAGGTGTGCGCCACCATGCCCAGCTAATTTTTTTGGTATTTTTTGGAGACAGGGTTTCGCCATGTTGCCCAGGCTGGTCTCGAACTCCCAGACTCGAGCAATCTGCCTGCCTCAGCCTCTCAAAGTGCTGGGATTACAGGTGTGAGCCACAACATCCAGCCTCAAAAGCTTTTTTGTAAGTAAAAGAAGTCTGATGTGAAAGACCATATAATTCTACCTATAGAACATTCTAGAAAAAGCAGAACTATAAATAGGAAACCAATCAGCAGTTGCCAGTTGCGGAAGGGTCAGCGAGGAGATTGATCATAAACGGGGTAATGAGGGAACTTGCTGGCAGGCCGGAATTGTGAGTACAGTGGTGGTTACACAACTCTATATATTTGTCAAAACTCATTGAACTTTACACTAAAAAGGAGTAAATTTTATTGTATGCAAATTATACTCCAATAAACCTCAATTTTAAAAAAATGCAATCAATATATTCTATTCTACCATCTTCTACAATAAAAAGGAAGAATATTTTAACCATCCAAAAGCAAAGCAACATAATTTTTGAAAAAAGAGTAGTCATTTATTTTGAATAAAGTAGTCTTTGGGAATAATTCCCTCCTTGTTTTTCTCATTTCACTCTGGACTGGGGAAAAACTTCATCAGGTAGTGACTAAGGCAGGTCTGGGTTTTGAAACCACTGGCTGCATCATCCCTAAAGCCTTTTTCAGCTCTACAGTTCTATGCATCTGGCTATCCTGTAGTTCTTACCAAAATGAGTTTGAATTGTAGCACCATTTTACCTAATATTTGTTCCAGGGAACACGATTTTACATAAGAGTTTTTAAAAGGCAAAATTCCAAGCAGCTGTAGGGAACGTATTCTCTATAGTCTATTGTAAAGGGATCTGATCTGCTGAGAATAAAGAAGAAACACGGTGAAGAGGAGGCTTGGCATATATTCCTAATAACCATGATGCAAATTAAGAAGCAATACTATAGTTAACTAGGTATCAAGTTTATATTCACTTTGAGCCCGTCTTTGTTTTCACTATTTAACTTCTGCTTAAGCAGCCTTAAATTTGATAATGCCGTCACTGAATAATAAAGTCTGTCCACAGTTTTAAAATTATTATTCCCTAGTTGATCATGCTAGCTATGATATAAATGAATGGTAATAGCACTTTCATCTCCATTTCTCAAATAAGAAATTCTCCAGGCCTAAACTTCTAAATTATTATTTATTTTGATTCTAATATTAATAGATTAGTCAGTATTCCTGAAGCTAACCAGAGAACATATCAGGAAATCAAATTCGGCTTCCAAGAATCTTCAAATTCTTTTTTTTAACTACCATTAGGAAGCCTTTAATTTTCCTTCTCTACAATGATTCATCAAAATATTAATGTACTTAAAGTTGGTTCCCCTACCTCAATTCCCACTTCCAAAATAAATGCCGGATGAATCAGTGATTTAAATATAATAATTAACCTATAAACTCCTTGAAAACAGTGAATAATATTTTCATAATTTTGGACCAGAGATGCCATTTCTAAATATGATACAAAACCAAAAGCCAAAAATAAAAATACTCATAAACTTGACTGCAAAAACTTAAATATTCTACAAAGCAAAAATTTTATTCAAACTCAAAATACAAATTGTCTACTAGGAGAAAATATCAACAGTACAAATGACAGGCCAAAAAAAATCCTTTGTACACAAAGAGCTACTGCAAATCAAGAGGAAAAAAATGAGCTCAATAGAAAAACAACCAAAAGATATAAATTGGCAGTTTGCATTAATTTTAAGAATGGCCAATAAACATTTGAAGACATACTTGGACCCAGTCATGATTTTAGACATGAAAATAAAAATAATGAGGTATCCAGTTTTGATCTGTGAGAATATAAAAACCTGAATGTTAATAACACCCGTTAATGAGAGGGGGAAACAAACCCTTACAGAACTGGTGGGAGTACAAATAAGGGCAACTGTTGTAGAAGACAATTTAGCAACATCTATGAAAATTTCAAAGACATATTCTATGATCTAGCAATTCCACTGGTATAAATTCATCCTACAGATAGACACCTAGAGGTATAAGAATATATATGCACAAAGACGTCACACATTATAGCATTATATGTGACAACAACAATAAGGAAACAACTCTAAATTTCCATTAGTAGAAGACTTAAATAAAGCACTGACATCCATTCCTAAAAACACCATCTGGCCATCCAAAAAGGAGTGCAAGTAAATCCATGTGCCTAATATAAAAAGATCTCCAAAATATATTAAGAAAAAAAAAAAAGAAAACAGTATGCATGTGATCCCCATTTGTATAAAAACACGTATTTATGTAGATACAGTTATATACACATACACATACCAATATATACTAACACATGCCTAAATTTACTAGAAAGATATGCAAGAACAGTTAAGAACAACTATCTCTAATGAGCACATAGGGCAATAGGTGGGGATAAGTCCTTCCACTTTTATCCTCTTCTATTCTGGTTTATAAAAAGTAAAGACACATATACAAAGACAAAAACAAACTGCACTTCCTAGATGTATATAAAATACCAATTAAATGTCGAGAACGCCTACTATAATTTCTGGAAAATAAAGAAGGCCAGTTGGGGAGAAATGCTTTAGAATGAGGGCTGTACCTACAGTTCTGAAGATTCGGCTTAGGGCAAGTTAAGCGAGGCATTACAGGTAAGTGCCAACGTCCTAAGCAAGTTAAGGAAAAAGGGATGTCTCTTTAAAAAAAAAAAAAAAGGATTATGAAGAAATTATTAGTTTGTATTTGGAGGCAGAACAGCCAGGTGTATCTAAGTAAGACATTTCACGTGGCCCTGACCCAGAAAGCAGGCGGGTTCTAGTAGATGGAATCATCAGAAGTTTGAAGTGTGGATCGTTCTACCGGATGCATGGAATATGGAAAAAGATAGCAGTTGGATACGATAACTATATATGAACTAATGATATAAAGGAGTAGCCCTTGGAACATTAATAAATATTTATTGCCCTAGATAAATGCATTTTGAAATTGTTTCCTGTATTTTAATGACTGTAAATCTTCCACAATAATCCATGAAAATGCCCACCTCCTACCTCCTGCACACCTAACACAAGATCTCACAAGGTCCCCAGGAGAGAACAAATCATACTTGGATGCCAAATTACCCGAGAACACTTTGATACACTAGGAATGCAGAAGCTCCTTGCAAAGTACGTAAGCAATTCGGGGTCTAGGTTTTATTTAAGGATCGGTGATGGCTACTAGTCTTCACCAACTGTAAATCTGACAACTCTGTCTCCACAATGAAATCATCCACTAGAGCTTCTCAATAGACCAATTAACAGCTGCCTAAATTGATAACAGAATGCAAAAATGTCTTTCCAGATTCGGTTCCCATAGTGTCTGCATGCCTTCGTATTCTACCTATAAGAAAATCTTACTACATTTCTCCTGGCTTTAAATTTATGTGCAGCAGGACAAGTAGGAATTCCACTGCAGTAGGCAACTTAAAAAATAACATGAAAAACACCTTCCCCAAAGAAACAAATAAGGGGGCTGAAAGCCAGGCTGGTAATTCAAATGCCTCCTTCCTTTCTCACGGTGACTTACCTTAGAATTCATTTCCATGTGGTATTTGGCACAAGCTCGAAGCTGAGTCACCCAGAATTGTTTCTCTTTTGCATCAGCAGCTAAAATAGAGAAAACAGAGAAAGAAAGGATTGCAGAGATTGTTCCAAAACACATCCAACTTATTTCTACACCCACCTAAGGGGGTGGGGAGCCTGGGGAGGGAGAGGTAGCGAGAAGGTGGGGAAGCGAGCACAGATCACAACGTTCTCAAGCGGCCTGTACTAACACCAAAACAGAGACTGTACTGAATCCCACGGAAAATCCTCTCTTGAGCCATATGAAAAATGGATTCTGAAATACCCATTATAAGAATAATTTTGCCATTTTTTAGCCTCCTCTGAAAAAAGTCATGTCTATAATACTTATTTAAAAAGGCAGCAGGCAAGGAACCACATGCTTATTTTCAAATACCTCTAACCTTGTGTAGCTAATATGAGTATCAAACGGCACTTTTTTATTTTTACTTTTATTTTTTTGAGAGAGTCTCACTCTGTCACCTAGGCTGGGATGCAGTGGCGCCATCTCAGCTCACTGCAAGCTCTGCCTCCTGGGTTCATACCATTCTTCTGCCTCAGCCTCCTGAGTAGCTGGGACTACAGGCACCCGCCACCAGGCCCAGCTATTTTTTTTGCATTTTTTAGTAGAGATGGGGTTTCACTGTGTTAGCCAGGATGGTCTCGATCTCCTGACCTCGTGATCCACCCTCCTTGGCCTACCAAAGTGCTGGGATTACAGGCTGAGCCACCACACCCGGCCTCAACGGGCACTTTTTCAGGGGCTTTTGCTATCTACCAGGGCTGTATTGTGGTGTTATTAGCATTTACAAAATAAGCATTCAGTTGAATTACCATTTTAGTATGTTCTCAAAGATTCATACAATTGGAATGAGCAAGATACCAAATGCTGCCTTAGAGAGCCTCAAATTTCCCCCAAAGAGACATTAAAGTGCAAGTAGTCATGTTGTATAGTTATATCCTTCCATCTATAACCTATCTCTCAAATAATATAAAGTTATTCTTAAATATCATGGGCACACAACAGGTTCTAATGAAATCTAAATCATCAATTTAATCACATAAATAACTGCATAAATATTATAATACTAGCTGCATAAATGTTGACTGTGAAAAAAAAATGATTCCCTGGAAATTATAATTGTTTACAAAACTGGGCCTAAGTGTCATTTGTCCATAAAACCTGACTTCAGCTTGAACTTTCAGGTGAAGAAATCTAGAGTTACCAAATGGGAAATTCTTTGGCTTAGTCCTATTCAAGGCATGAAGATGGCCCCTACAAATCCCAAATGATTTGTCTGTCAAGAGGCCTGTTACACAAGTCTGATTTACAGAGTGTACCGGTGTAATGAACTTCCAAAGACAAAGGACTTTGCAGAAATTAGGGCCTTTTTCCTTAGTAAACTTGAAGAATTGCCAGTTTGCAGCAGTACTATCCAAAGGCTTTGCATCAAAAACACTCCCAAAAGCTGTGTGTCTCATGATATCATGATCCAACTCCTACTATGTGCAGGTAAGATGTGAAATGAGACACCAACAACCGGTTCCTTGTGGGATGGGCTAAGGACAAGCCATAAACATGCAGAAATTTATCCTTTTTTTAATAGTTAAGCTTTAGCTAAATTTAGCCATTGTGATTATTCCATGCAGATCATAAAACCTCTATATTTGCTATTAAAATTGCCCTCTAAAAAAAACCTAGGGCCTAATAATCCAAAGGATATTAATGATTCAATGGCTCAATTGTCAAATTAGTTGGATATTTCTTTTGTATGGGTTTGTATCATTTTATAAACCACAGGCAGGGTGGAAAGTGCCATTACGTTTTTTGTCTGCTATTGTTTCTGCACTGACAATTTATTAAGCAATAAATGGCAAAGCGAAGCCAAGGACCATATAAATCTAGCCAGCTGGAATGCACACTGCATGAATCTCAAGAGAACATGAATCTTATCACATTCCTGAAAATTTTTTATCAACTATAGACATTTTTACTTCCTAGGTTTTTGGATTGTTTTATGGATTCTGAAATATGACTTGTATATAGATAATAAACATTAGCTTATTCCATCTCTTGGGTAGTAAAGCTTGGCAGAAGAATGGTGAAAATTGGGCTGAGAGGTGAGGAATGTAGTCCCTCAGTCTGACTTTGCAGAGGCAACTGATCATGGTCACGAACAGATAGCAAGCAGCCGTTTCTTCGTACTTAGTCAAAAGAAAATGTTACATTAAAAAAGGCAGAATTGTCAACCACCTCTCAATACTTGATACATACTACTTCTCCTCAGGCCTTGATAAATAATATAGACTCTGCGTGTCCGTGTGTGTGTGTGTGTGTGTGTGTGTGTGTGTGTGTGTGTGTGCACGCACTTGTGGGCATTTGGATTTGTTGTTTCGTTTCATTATTTTATTAGAAGAAAAGTGGCAGAAGAATCACAGCAATGCAACCATAACAGATCCTGGTAGAATGATCTAGCAATCAAATTACACTGCAATTTTATTACAAGTCTGACATTTCTGTGTGATGGATGTGTCTTGAGGGTGAATACTGGACTCCCTGGAAAGTCATCCTCATTTCCGGGATGCTGGGCAGGTATCTATTTTCTTTTTTTTCTTTATTAAAGCAAAAATATCCATTTTCAAGAAGCAAAGGGAAGAAAGCATACAAAGGGACATTAACTCCATTCCAGTTGGCTTCTCACCAGGCTCTACGACAGCGGATTGAATAAAACTCAAATAAAGGGGCACTTTACTAAGAAATGGTTCTAGAGAAACTTTGGGGGGAAAACACTAGGACCCTTAAAGGGCTTGTTTTGCCCTTATAGCACAGCCCTCGCAGGGCACTGTAGTGAAGATTCATACTATTAGGTCAGAGAAAATATACTGAGCTAACACTTAAGATCTTCGAAGTCCTAAGGCACGCTGCTTTGGCAATCACTCACCTTTCCTTTGTCCTTAATTCCTCAGTTAATTAGGACAAGTAATTCCCAATGTCAGCTCCATCTCCCCACCCCAGGGATAAGAGGGGCAATGTCTGTCACCACAGAGTCCTCCAAACACAGCAAACTGTCAAAGGCAATTTAAAAAAACAAAAAAATCAAAAAACAAGAGAGCCATCGCCATGGCAACTAGAGGCCTGTCTGAAAAGTTACCGGGAGAAGAACGCACCTCTCAGTTTAAACATCTCTCCATTAGCAGAGTACACGACCAGCATGTGGGGAGCTTCATCGCTCAGGGACACTATGGCTCCAGATAAAGACAGGATTCCTCGAGGCTTCTGGTGTTTGCTTTGCTCATTCACAAAATACTGCAGGATGCCAGCCTCGAAATCCAGTACGAAGTACCTGCACAGAGAAACCACAGTACATCATTTGTCTCTCCTACCCTATTCTGCACAGCAAAGCAGAGAAAAGCAAAGTGATCCAGAAGTCAACATCAAGACTCCACATCCACGAAGCTGGAAACCAAAAGTCCCTCCCAGATGCCCATAGAAGTTAGCCTGAGTAGGGAGAGAGCACTGGATTCTTAAATCAGAGTGGAGCTCATAATGGGACACTTGTGGGCAAGGGCCAGGACCACTCAGGATTTGGTGCCATGCCCACACTTCACCCAGTACCCATGGATACCACATTAAACCTCAGAATGGCAGAGACCGGCAGAAGCACTGCAACACAGCCTCTTGCAACATGCTCCACATGAATTCACAGGAACAGCTGAAATTCACAAGGCCTCCAGGAGAGGTAGTTTCACACCCAGATAGCAGCAGCAAGCTTGGTCTCCAACTTCCTGCCAGTGGCATGGGTACCATAAGGAGCCTGAGCACCTGGCAGCATCTGTCAGGGAACTGGAGGTGCTTCTGCAACCATGTGGACACGCTCCAGCAGGCCCATTCACACGAAGGCAAGGATTCCCCCTGCTCTGGGACGTTGAAATGCCACTGAACTCTACATCCATGGTAAAAGAAGAAGAACTGCAATTTGCTTAAATCACACAATGAATCTTTGTAGCCAAATATCTGGCCTGTTAATTTCCTCAAGCTATTACCTAGGAAATAGTCAAGACAATTTCCCCTTCTCCACCAGAATGGAAATGTCTTCACCTGAGCCTCGGATTCTTACTGTGGCCTTGAGGCCCGCCCCTGCTGACTTTTCTACCTTCTCACTTCATCTTCCACTGACACTAGTCTTTTCTCTCTTCCTTCATAGTCACCAAGTTGCCTCCTGCCACAGGACCTTTGCACATGCTGTTCTTGCTGTCTGGAGCAGTTACTCAAAGTGCGGTCTGCAAATTTTGATGGTCTACAAACTGTTACCAGTCCACCACAGCCTTTTGAAACATTTCCTTCATTTGGCTTTGTTTCAATATCCAAATGCATAGATCAGTTGGACAAGTCTCAACAGTTCAGAAATTGTCAAACACACGTGGTCCACACAAGCTACATACTAGTCATGAACCAATAACAGTGCAATTGGCGGATGGGGGGAAGCAGGTCCTTCACTATAGTTCGAAAAACACTTGCCCAGAATGCTACTCCCCCTGCCTGGAATATGGTTCCTACCCCTTCTTGCCATGTTAAGTTCTCCTGACCGGGTCAAATATTCTTTCTTGTAGCACTTTGAAATGCTCCCTCATGGCACTGGCCCCATTTGAAGTCTACATTTGTGTGATTATCTGATTCAATGACTGATTTCCCCACTAGACTACACTCTGCAGAGGTGGAAAGTGTTTTCCTGCCCACAGAACCCAGCAGTGTGCCTGATACTTCATTGCTACTCAGTTAGCACTTGTGAAAGGAATGAATAAAGAAAAAAAAACCTACTAAATCCCACGTTTCTCCATCCATACATCAAGGCACTCGGGTCATACAGTGAACTGATAGAGGCAATGCAACATATTTTACATTTTTTGAGGGATACATGGCGAGACTCAACATACTGTCTGTACTACCAACCCAGGGACATTTCACAGTTTTAATATTACATTGCACTACATTCCTTTCGATGCCATCATATTTTTGCAAAGAGTTTCAGCAGGTGCTACGATTAAAAAAAAAAAATCAACGTAGAACAGGAAAAGAGAACAGCAATGTCCAGTATGATTCCAAGGTTTGAGAAACTGTGCAGTACCCACAGGTACACACATCCCATTAACAGGTAATTGTGGTTATTTAAGAAACTAAAATATTTTTCTTTCAATTGATAGTTATTATTTTTTCAAATAGCTACTGAGTTGTAGACATAAATATGTATGAGGTTGTTTGGAACTAACCACTTAAAAAATGAATCTGTTAGATATTTATTTTGACCTAGAAGCACCAACAACCAGCAAAGTTCACAAACCCCTAACCTAATTTATTCTCACAATAAGCTAACAGAATAGATGTTATCCCCACATTACACGTATCCTGAGACTTGAAGAAATTTAAAATCCAAGTTCAACTGTTTTGTGTTCAAAGTTCAGGCTTGGGTCCACTCCAGCAAGCTGAAACTCCTTGATTCTCACTCCAGTCCTTCCTTATAACTTCTCCATATCACTTCTCCAGGACCTATTTACATACTTCATTCTCCAAATCTCCCTGCTCCAACAGAGATAATGAAGCTGAAAGCTCCTCTGCCTGGCAATAGAGGTCCCTACTTATGGCCTCTGCCAGGGAGCAAGGCGCAGCCATCTCATTAGCACATGACTGCCCAGGTGGCAGTCCTTCAAAGCTCCAGTTCCTCTAAGAAATCGTCCACTTTGAATTATTTTTAATATTTCAGATGGTCTGGCCAAGACTACTATCTATTTTACTCTTCTTCCCTCTTATCTCTCAAGTCATTCTAATAAAGGTATTTCTGGTTCTCATAAACAGCGTGGATAAATGAAGACGCAAAAATTTGTCAGAACCAGGGCTATTCAAAGTGTGATCCCCAAGCTGGCAGTAACAACATTGCCTGGGGTCTTGTTAGAAATTGAAAATCTTGAGCCCCACCCAAGCCCTGCTGAATCAGAAACTCTGTTTTAACAAGCTTCCAGGTAATCTGCTGCAGGTGAAGTGTGAAAATCACTGGCATAAACTACCATCAACAAATCCCTTTCCCCCCTCTTCCAGAGAAGTCACATCCAGAACATATTTCTCAGCTTTCCCTGCACTTAGGGTGTGGCTCTTTGAGCTTTAGCCAACAGAATGTGAGCAGAAGTGTGCACACACGCACACACACACACGCACTGGAATGCAGACAACCTACAGCACAACTTGGGAGAGTCTGGGTCCCTAAAACACCACCTGGAAGAGCATCACCTGCTGAGCAACACCCACATCAGACCACTATATTAATAAGAAAGAAACTTTAATTAGGCCATGGGGATCAGTATCTGTTATAGCAACTGCTAGCCTTACATTAACAAAAACACAAAAAACCCTTATTTGTATGCTCAGATCCTTCTACTTGAAATTTGCCCCTATTCTTTAATGTGGGGCAAAATCCAAACTCCTTCAATGAGAGAAGAACCAGCGTAACTTCTGAGCAGCAAATGGTCAAATTATTTAAGGGCTGACTCTGCCTTCTCTTGTGGAGTGTCTTCCACTTGACCTATATTTAATGTCATTGTGACTGTGGCTGTGCAGACAATGCTCATGGCAAGTCAGAACACGAACAATCATCCTTTCAAAATGAGGAAGAAGACTAGGTAGGCTCACACTACAGCACGTTGTGCCATGTGTGCCCCCCTACACACACCTGCAGACACAGCACTGCAGCATCCCCTTTGACAAGCATGCCACTTTTTTTTTTTTTTTTTTTTTTGAGATGGAGTCTCGCTTCTTCGCCCAGGCTAGAGTACAATGGCATGATCTTAGCTCACTGCAACCTCCACCTCCCAGGTTCAAGTGATTTTCCTGCCTCAGCCTCCCCAGTAGCTGGGATTACAGGCACCACCAGGCCCAGCTAATTTTTTTTTTGTATTTTTAGTAGAGACAGGGTTTCCCCATGTTGGCCAGTCTGGTCTCAAACTCCTGACCTCAGGTGATCTGCCCACCTCGGCCTCCCAAAGTGCTAGGATTACAGGCATGAGCCTTTTTTTTTTTTTTTTTTTTTTTGGAGACAGAGTCTTGGTCTGTTAGGCAGGACTGCAATGGTGTGATCTTGGCTTACTGCAACCTCCGCCTCCCAGGTTCAAGGGATTCTCCTGCCTCAGCCTCCCGAGTAGCTGAGATTACAGGAGCCTGCCACCATGCCCAGCTAATTTTTGCATTTTCAGTAGAGACAGGGTTTTGCCATGTTGGCCAGGCTGGTCTCGAACTCCTGACTTCAGGTGATCCACCTGCCTCGGCCTCCCCAAGTGCTGGAATTACAGGCATGAGCCACCATGCCTGGCCACATGCCACTCTTACACAAAGGGAAGTAGAAAAGGAAGGGGATAAACTTTCAATGAAAAGGCAAAGTAACTTGCCCTCAGTTTCCCCATCTACTCTATGCCATTGACTGGAATGAAGCAAAGGCTTAACTTTTCTCTCCTTACCGCTCCTACCAACTTATCCACAGAGAACCTGCCAGCTTGCCACCTTTTCTCTCTCCTAGAGGCAGCTTCCCAAATGCATCCTGTTCAAACAAATAATTATGTATTTGAAGAGGACATTATTTAGGAGCTGGTACAAAGAAATGAATTGAACGCTGTTTTTTTTTTTCAGTAAGGATGACAGAATAACCAATTGATGTCACATTATATAGGATATAGGGACACATTAATGATTTTTCACATTACCTATTTCAAACTGACATCTTTAACTTTCTGCCTCAGATGGAAAAAAAGAACATGTTTCCACTGCTTTCTAAAATAGTTTCAATGCGAATGCACAGGTTTGAATCGTGTACTAAGGAGAGTTATCAATAATTTACTCCTCTTCTAAAGACAGTTAAAACTTTTGTATTTGGAGGGGACTGATGGGATACTATCTGATTAAAAATTGCAACAGACTAGAAGAAAATTGCAACAGACTAAACAAGTGTTCTTTCAGCATGGCCTTTGACAGTTCAGTCAGCTCATGTCATATATAGGTAAGGACTGTCCATACAGCATTAAGAAGAATTCCTGTGGGTCACATTCCCTGGTAGGAAAGAAATTAAATTTGGTTTCCCACAGGGTCATGGCTTTGTCAGGTACTGCTGTTAGGAGCCCGCAGCTGTATCTGAAAGTCACAGCTTTCATTGTAAGTGAAAAAGTAAACCGTATTTCTGGATTGGGCTTCATTAAACCAAGTGAAATTGTTACATAAAATCCTGAAACATTCTTAAAGATCTTCCCTTCTAGAGAACAGAATAAGGCAAATCTAATTCCTAGGTTCTGGGGTTTATTAATTAACTTCTTGAAGCTACAGTGTGCATGCAACTTGACTGCTGTGTTGGTGAACTTAGTACACAGAGAGAACATACTTTCTTTGCTATGTTAAAAATAACATCAGTAAAAGAGGAAAAAAAATCAAAGCATGTGCTGCAGGGAGAAAGGGAAAATGAGAGAAGAAAGCGAACAAACCCATGAGGAAAGCCATCTTAATTCTCACCAGGCTAGCTTCTTGGTGAAACCCTTGCTCAATCCCAAAGCTAGGAGATAGGGCAAGTGTAGTCCCCTTCCTGGGAAGGTCTGAGGACAAGCCATTGCCTACTAACATCCTTCAGATATATCCATTGTTTCCAAAAGAAACACAAATGCACACATATATACCCTCATATACACTTATATATGTGACACACTCACGCTGATGCCCACAAACATACATGCATCTCACACACACTATACATATAAACACACTCACACAGGTACTTGCATTCATGCTTACACATGTTCACACTCACATACTCACTAGCTCATGCACACTTGCACAACTGGAGGCATCAGGAGTGTTACACACTCACACATTCATAACCACCCACGCACTCACCCTTGAAGGTGCATTTGCACATATTCACACTCACCTGCACATGTTCTCACTCATTCACATCCATACACTGCACTGCTCTTACCTACTCACTGTGCCTTGCCGGTCTTGCATCTCTGAGGCGTCATCTGTCTGCACAGGCACCCATTTCATTGCTGCCTCTACACCCCCATCTACCTGACATAGTTTCATTAAGGTTCAACTTTAGGATCTAAAAGTTGACAAAAGCATACATGTTTCCTTTGTGGGGGAAGGAACTGGGCCTAGGATTTCACCAACAACCCTTAGCCAAACCCCAGGCAAGAAGAGAAATAGAAAGGAGAGGCTGGGTGCAGTGGCTCATGCCTATACTCCCAGCACTTTCGGAGTCTGAGATGGGTGGATCACCTGAGATCAGGAGTTCAAGACCAGCCTGACCAACATGGTGAAACCCCATCTCTACTAAAAATACAAAAAAAAAAATTAGCCCAGCATGGTGGCAGGTGCCTGTAATCCTAGCTACCCGAGAGGCTGAGGCAGGAGAATCGCTTGAACCCAGGATGCGGAGGTGGCAGCGAGCCAAGATCACACCATTGCACCCCGGCCTGAGAAACAAGAGTGAAACTCCATCTCAAAAAAAAAAAAGAAACAAAAACAAAAAAACAAAGGAGGAGATGGGGGGTGGGGGGCTGCAGTGGGAAACAGCTCACTCATGCTGACAGCCAGAATTTATAGCCAAACTACAAGAGAATTACAAACATGCATGAAAAAAATCTTTCTTTGAAGCACTTAGCTAGACAGGCTGGTTCTAACAAAAAGCAAAATCATTTCATCTAAATTTAAAAGTGAAAATTAAAACGACAAGCATAAAGGGCCCAAGAAGGGGAGGTTATGGCCCTCTCTTTAATGACTGAGCAGCACACCTTACATAGCCACATTACTGCTATTACCAAGAGGGGCTCAGACTCCTCTTAGTCCTGGTGAGGATCAGCCCCTCACTGCCACACAAGATGGCCAAGTCCAGGGCCATGAAGGCCCCTTACCTACCCAAGCCCACCTTCTGCCATGTGAAAGAGGAATGAGCACCAAGCTCCCAGCTGACCGCAGCCTCCTGGAGAGGTGGACCTCCCTGCTGAGATCTGCCTCGCCTTCCTCAGGCCTCTGTCTTCTGAGACGCATCTGCTCCAAACTGCTGGACTGCAGGAACAGGACCTGTGAACAGACTTCTGCACCCTGTCTTGTCCTCACCAATGGCAACTATGCCATGTTCTTCAGCTTAAGACCCTTCTCCTGGCCTGAGGCGGTGGATCACGCCTGTAATCCCAGCACTTTGGGAGGCGGAGGCGGGCGGATCACGAGGTCAGGAGTTCGAGACCAGCCTGGCCAATATGGTAAAACCTCGTCTCTACTAAAAATACAAAAATTAGCTGGGCGTGGTGGCGTGCACCTGTACTCCCAGCTACTCAGGAGGCTGAGGCAGAAGAATCGCCGGAACCCAGGAGGCAGGGATGCAGTGAGCCGAGATCATGCCACTGCACTCCAGCCTAGGTGACAGAGTGAGACTCCGTCTCAAAAAAAAGAAAACCCTTCTCCGTGTGGGATAGTTACACCTGACTCTTCCAGAGTTGCAGTAAACAGTCACCCCACAAACATATAAATGGCAGAGACTCAGACCCTTTCTACCCTCAGCATCTCCCCTCCCCCATGGTTCCCACTAAAAGATTTGCCTGGTGCAAGGTCCAAGCTGGAAGGAGCAGTTCTTTCCAGCAATGTACACACTGATTCTTGAGGTTTCAGTAGCCTTCCAGGTCCCTCCTGTGCACAAACATCTAAAACTTCACCAACTCTGAGATCAAGAAGTACCTTGTTTATAAAACTTTCAATCTACTACTTACAGAAAAACTCAGGAAAAAATCAACAAAATAAAGCACACTCAGTATGTGAAGTGGAGGGCCAAACTACGGATGCATTTTCTCAAGTGTCCCATATGTCTTTAAAATTAATATCACCTGGTAATCATTTATTGAACCCTTCTCATCTCCAGAGATCAACAGACTAAAGTCCGCAAAAAGTTTCCTCCTTGGAGCTACCAGTGTCACATACGAGGTAGCTATACATCTCCAGGTGGGGCTGTTAATGCCTTAATCATTGTGGTGAAGGAAAGCACAATATATAACCCCAAAATATGCTCAACCTAGAGGGTAGAAAGAAAAGAAACTTTCTTCCTTCCCTGTAGTAGTCTTGTCATGTTAGAAAAGTTTACACTCAAAAACCTTAGAGTTTTAGAAGAAAATAAGTCTTCTAGAATTTCTCTCATGATAACCAAACTTCCTGGAAGGAAGACACGGGATCCTACAGCCAAAACCTTACAACAGGTTCCAAGGCACAGCAACTGCAGGCAAACTCAATCCCAGCCAAACTTTAAAATCTGGAATCTTCTTAACTCTTGGAATTTGTGGCAATGACTAGAGAAATGCAGTGGTCTTCTTACATCTCTCAGCTACTCGTCTGTGACCAGAGTCCCACCACTGCCACCATCACCATCCTCCCAAACCACCAAGATGTAGAGATTCCAACACACCCCAGGTGGTACTAAATTGTCAGAGGGTCCTCAGGCTCATCACCAAGCCAGGAATAAATATAGTCTATTACATAAGAATTAGATTAGAACACACTACCAGACTTCAAAATATATTACAAAGCTGTAGTATCCAAAACAGCATGGTACTGGCACAAAAAAGAGACACATAAACCAATGGAACAGAATAGAGAACTCAGAAATTAATTCCTGTATCTACAGCCAACTGATTTTTGACAAAGGCACCAAAAATATACATTGAGGAAAGCTCAGTCTCTTCAATAAATGGTGCGGGGACAACTGATATCCATATGCAGAAGAAAGAGACTACACCCTCATCTCTCATCCTATACAAATATCAACTCAAAACGAATGAAAGACCTAAATGTAAGACCTGAAACTATAAAACTACTAGAAGAAAACAAAGGGGAAATGCTGCAGGACCTTGGTCTGGGAAAAGATTTTATAAACTAGTGAGACCTCAAAAGCACAGGCAGCCAAAGCAAAAATAAACAAATGCAATCACATCAAGCTATAAAAGCTTCTGTGCAACAAAGAAACAACAGAGTGAAAAGACAATCTACAGAATGGGGGAAAATATTTGCAAACTATTCATCTAACAAGAGATTAATATCCAGTATATACAAGAAACTCAAACAACAGCGGGGAAAAAAAAAAAAACCCACGAATAATGGGCTGGGTGTGGTGGCTCATGCCTGTAATCCCAGCACTTTGGGAGGCTGAGGTGGGCAGATCACCTGAGGTCAGGAGTTCAAGACCAGCCTGGCCAACATGGTGAAACCCCATCTCTACTAAAAATACAAAAAAAATTAGCCAGGCCTGGTGGTGCGTGCCTATAATCCCAGCTACTCGGGAAGCTGAGGCAGGAGAATCACTTGAACCTGCGAGGTGGAGGTTGCAGTGAACCAAGATCACACCACTGCACTCCAGCCTGGGTGACAGAGTGAGACTCCCTCTCAGGAAAAAATAAAATAATAATCTGCTTTAAAAATAATCTGATTTTAAATTGATTATTTAAAAATGATCTGAAGATATTTCTCAAAGGATACACAAATGTCCAACAAATATATGAAAAAATGCTCAACATCACTAATCATTAGGAAAATGCAAATCAAAACCACAATGAGGAATCATCTAACCCCAGTTAGGATGGCTATTATCAAAAAGACAAAAAATAACAAATGCTGGTGAAGATACAAAGAAAAGGGAACTCATACACTATTGGTGGGAATGTAAACCAGTATAGCAATTATGGAAAACAGTATGAATACTCTTCAAAGAACTACAGATACAGCTACCATATGATCCAGCAATCCACTACTGGGATTTATCCAAAGGAAAGGAAATCAGTATATTGAAGAGACATCTGCACCCCCACGTTTAGTGCAGCACTATTCACAATAGCCAAGATGTGGAATCAAGCTGAGTGTCCAACAACAGATGAACGGATTAAGAAAATGTGGTCTATATACACAATGAAACATTATTCAGCCTTAGAAAAGAATGAAACCCTGTCATTCTCAGCAACACAGATGGAACTGAAGGACGCTATGTTAAGTGAAATAAGCAAGGAACAGAAATTTAACCACCACATATTCTCTCACTCATGTATGGAAACTTAAAAAAAAAAATTGACCTCCTAGAAATAAAAAGTAGAACAGAGGATACTAGGGGCTGGGAAGGGTTGGGGGAAGGGAGGGATAGAAGGAGATTTGTTAAAGGATACAAACTTACAGCTAGACGGGAGGATTTCTAGCATTCTATAGCACAATACGATGATGCTAATGAATAATATATAGCTTCAAATAGCTAGGAGGAGGATATTGAATGTTCCCAGCATAAAGAAATGATAAATGTTTGAGATGATGGATATGCTAACTACCCTGATATAATCACGGTACGCTGTATGTGTCAAAACATCATTATGTAGCCCACAAATCTGTACAATTATGTGTCAATTTAAAATTTAATTAAAATAAAAAATAAAAAGAATGTTTCTTAAAGTTTGGTCCAGTTGCTCTCTGCTTCTCAATCAGTTGAAAAGCTTGTTGGAAATGTGGATTCTGACTCTCAGCCTACACCTAGTGGATCTTTGTGAAGGTCAGGAAGTCAGAAATGTGAATTTCAAGAAGTTTCCCAAGTGATTCAGAAGCACCCTCAAGTACAAAAAACAGTGCAAAATCAGAGTCAAAATAAAACCTTATGTTATTCATCACCCTGTTTTCCATCTGGTATGCCAAGCATTTCTCTCATTCATTCAAACACCTGAGCACCCACACACCCATATAACCAAGACGAATGTTATTTAAGCATTAGCCAACCTCATTTTGTCTTAGTCAAAAACAGCCAAACCCCAGCTTTCCTAAATCACAGCAGCCCAGACGGTGGATTTCTTGGTTTTGTCACTCTGGACGTGTTTTTGAGAAAGATTTAAAGACGATGTTTGAAATCACCTGGCATCGAGTTCCTGCATAATGGGATCATCACCTGGCATTATGAAGGTGCTCACTTGAGCAGAGGGGCTCCAGGGGCCAGGCTGAGTGAAGCACCTCAAGATTAAGAGCCACCAGCCTGAGAGGTTGCTGCTTTGGAGACCTGATAAAGCACCAGAATAAGTCAAAGTGAACTTTTAACACAAGATGTGATGCACTGAGCTTGGATTTGATCTATGATGAGATTCGATCTGCTTTTAAAAACTAGTTGATTTAAGCCCAAAAGAACTGAGACCTGTCTTATGAGGATTAATATAGGCTTTCACAATATTGCCTCATTTCCCTCTGAACTATTAACTCTTGAGTTTCTGGTATCTTTAGGTGAAAATTTCGATACCAACCTGTGTCTTAATGCTCACAAATTACATCTTATTCTTGATACTGACGATGTTGGAACTTACCTGGAAATGAGCTAAGTCCTGATTCAAGTCTCTGCTTTGTACTATAACACACACATCCTGAAAGTCACACTGAAAAAATTCTGATACTAGCTAAAGCCCTGGGGTAAAAGTGGGTGAGCAACCCCAGTTTAGTACCCACCAAGAGCAAGAGAGATGGGAGCTGTCCTGTGGAGGCCAGGAGAAGCAAACCCAATCATCAACAGGCCCCATGGCTCAGCTTTTTCCCCAAACATCAACTAAGTCTCTAAATTCCACTGTCCCTGAATTCAAAGTGTCCTTTACTTTTTCTCTAGGGGCAACAAAGCATAGAGGAAGGTGGTGTGATTCGGCAGTCAGAGACCTAATTATGCCCTAGGCCAGGGGTTTTCAGACTTTGCCCACATCAGAATCACCTGGAAGTTGGTTAAAACACAGCTCCGTGGGCCTCTCCCCCAGAGTTTATGATTCAGGAGGTCTGGGTGGAGCAGGAGAATTTGATTTCTAACAAGTTCCCAGGTGATGTTGATGCTGCTGGTAGGACCACACTTTGGGAACCACTTGTTTTCATTTTTGTGACCTTGGGCAAGTTCTTTATCCACTGAGACCTGATTTCCACATTTGCAAAAAGAAAAAGCTGGCTGATTCGCTCTTGCAGTCCATTCCGCCGTCTCTGTGCCCAAAGGTCTGCCTGCTTATAAAACAAGAATTTCCAAATGTTCATATCACATTCCTAAATGCAGACAGTAAATCAGATCTGATGCTGATGCTCATATTGCATTGTATCAGCAGTTTAATTTACTACAATGCCAACAAGACAGAACTTGAGAGCTTGTGTTTGCCATTTTTGGGGGGTGCCAGTGCCATGGAAATATTATTTGGCAGGGGCTCACACTCAGTTGTCAGTGGTCAACTGTACATAGGTTCTGTGATATGAATAAAGCACTCTGGATAAGTTTATTCAGGTTATGGTTAAAGAGAAGAGAATCCATATAAAAGCTCAACAATGTTTTGAAGAGGGTAGCTCCAGTCCCCAAACTAAGTTTTATTTGCAAGAATTCACTCATTTGTTTTCGGAAAAATTTTACTATCTACTATGAGCTAGGTATTGTGCTAAGGATACATGCGGTATGGGTGACAAAGTCCCTATTCAAATGGGGGAGGGAAGCAGAGAATAAAATATTCACTAAAATCAGTGCCAAACTCTGGCTGTGATTGTGTGTTGTAATAGAAGTCAGTCAATTAGTAGAATTTGACTTACTAGGGCCCGTCCAGAAACAGAGGAACTGAGATCTGAGGTGTGAAGAAATGGACTCGGGGAAGAGGAGAGGAGAGAGTTCCAGGCAGAGGAAGGAGCACGTGTATGGCCCTGAGGACGGAGTGGGTAGAGGGAATGGAGAAAAACCAGTGTGCTTGGAGCAGAGAGAAGGAAAGAATGTGTGTTGTTGGATGGGGCTAAAGACATAGGCAATGCAAACCATGGTGCGCCTACAAGGCATGCCGGGACTTTATCCCAACATCAAGCAGCGGCAGGGACAGAACCAGAGCTACTTTGTAGAAGGAGAATTCTAGCTCCAAAGTAGGGAAAGGCCAGGAGAGAAGCCAGGTGGTTGCAGAGGGAGCAGAAAGGCTGCTGCAGAGACTCGCTTTCTCTCAACATGACGACTGGGGAGACTAACACATTCTCTCCCCAAAAAAGTCAACTATAAAACTGGACAAAACTGTCAAAAGCAACCATTTCAGAACAGTAGAAACTGACCAAACTTTGTTAAGAACAAGCAGAGCTTGGGGATCATGCCTGGGCTGTCCCCAGCCTCCTCCTAGCAATGCTGACTGGTGGTTCAACCGGGGCGGCAGGGTTCTGCTGCCTGAGGGAGAGGGCGAGGGCGAGCGCAATTGCTCACATGATTCGGATCATCATCAGTTAAAGTGGCAATTGCAGGTAGACGCAGTGGGAAGACCACGGGCTCCACTGGCCTGAGGTTGCTGCCCAGTTTGGAGCAGGCCATGGACCAGCAGACTAGCCAGGGATTTAATTGTGAATTTCAGGAGGTGAGAAAACCATGGGGCTAAACTTTTCATGTATCTGTTAACCAGTGGTTGTGCACAACTGCAGCAGAGACCAGAGCAGACCCAAGGCACCCATACATCCTTGGTCGACAGAGCCTATGCTCAGGCGCAGGGAAGAGCAATAGAAAGTAAGAGCCAGGAAGGACATGGAAACAGCCTGAAATGTTAATGTGCTCCCTCCCAACAAGAAGATAGAGGGGCAGAGTCAAAGCCTTTCTGGCTAAAGCACAATCTCTGACCAATCTTTGGCTAAATACCAAGCATACACATCCAAAATATACAAAGAACCCTTACACCTCAAAACTAAGAGAAGCAACCCCTTCAAAAAAATGCAAAATATTTCATTTCACCAAAGAAGATACATGAATGGTTAATACATGAAAAGATGCACATTATTAGTCTTTAGAAAAATGCAAATTAAAATCACAGTGAGATTCCAGTTCACACCCACTAGAACAGCTGTAATTAAAAAGACAATAACAAATGGTGAGGATATGGAGAAACTGGAACCTTTCTACACTGTTGGTAGGAATGTGAAACAGAACATCTGCTTGGGAAAATAAACTTACCCTACAACACATCAGTTTCACTCCTAAGAATCTACTAAACAGAAATTAAAACAAATGTCTACACCAAAAACTTACACGCGAATGTTAAAGCAGTATTATTCATAGTAGCCAGAAACTGGAAATAATTTAAACGTTAACTGGTGAATAGATAAAGAAAATGTGGCATATCCATCCCATGGCATACTATTCAGCAATAAAAGTACAACATGGATGAACCTCAAAAACATTATGCTAAAGGAGCCAGATGAAAAACACTACAAATTGTATCATTCTATTTATATAAAATGTCCAGCAAAGGGAAACAGAGACAAAAAGATCAGTGGTTGTCTGGGGCTAAGGGTGGGAGCAGGATTAGCTGCAAACTGCTTACAGGGATTATTTCATTTGAAAAAAAAAAATGTTGGTATTAGAAATATTCTCAAACTGAATCGTGGTGATAGTTACAAAACTATATAAATTTACTAAAAGTAACTCAATTGTATACTCACAATGAGTGAATTTTACAATGTTTAAATTATACCTTAATACAAGTGATATCTACAGTTATCCTGGCAATAGCCTAGACCAAGGTGGTGACAGCAGAGTTTCAGTTGACAAGATGTGATGAGGCAGGAATTCAGTTTTGGGAATGCTGCATTTGAAATACCTTACTCCAAGAAATGTCACTTAGCAGTTGGATGGATGGATCTGGAGCTCAGGAGCGGTCTGAGTTGGAGAGGTGAATTTGCAAATCATCTGCAAATAAGTAGAAATTGAGGCCATGGGCATGGATGAGATTGCCCAGAAACGGGAACAAGGAGGACAAGGGGAGGCAGGAGGGAATGGGCCTAGGACCAAGACATGAGGAATTCTAACATTAAACAGGGAAAAGAACAGAGAAAACAAGGCAGAGAGGAAAACCAGAAGCACAGAAAGGACAGAGTGACCATGTCAAATGCTGACAAAATGTCAGTAAGAACTGAAACATCCTATTTGTGACCATACACTCATCTGTTTATTTCTAGATTCATGGATTCCCATGGCCCTAATTTATTGTCAAGCAAATCCATTTTTGTTTTGTTGTTGTTGATGCAGCAAGCCCAAGAGAAAGGAAAAGAACTTATCTTCCAAACATGTATTACCTAAACCCACCAGCTATTTTTCGATATCCTCATTCCATTTTTACTGGGAGGAGTAGAAACATTATTGGGTTGAAGCCAGGATCTGAATTTCAGCTCTGCCACTGATTAACTAGTGGTCTGAAACCAGGTGTGGCAGAGACAGACTACTACCCACTAAATATCCATTTCTCTTCTCTTAAGAGAACCCTAGTTTTTAGTTGGGCACAACATGCTATGCCGGAGTATCTTTCCCAGCCTTCCTTTCACTTAGATGTGGTCAATTGACTAAGTTCTAACTAATGAGGAAAAATGCTGTCCTATTACATTCCCTCCTTCCTCCTCTTGCTTTTTAGAAGATGAATCCAGTGGCTGAAATTCCACACCCTAGGGATGGTGAAGCAGAAAGCTGGAAGGAGCATGGGTCTCTGATTTCTGTGGAATCTCCAAACCAATCCGGAAAAGCTACCTCCAAAATGCTTTTATGTGACAGAACATAAATGCTGCACATTAGAATTCTCTGCAGCCATTTTTTTTTTTAGACAGAGTCTCACTCTGTCGCCCAGGCTGGTGTGCAGTGGTGTGATCTCGGCTCACTGCAAGCTCTGTCTCCCAGGTTGACGCCATTCTCCTACCTCAGCCTCCGGAGTAGCTGGGATTACAGGCACCCGCCACCACGCCCGGCTAATTTTTTTTTTGTATTTTTAGTAGAGATGGGGATTTCACCGTGTTAGCCAGGATGGTCTTGTTCTTCTGACCTCGTGATCTGCCCGCCTCAGCCTCCCAAAGTGCTGGGATTATAGGCATGAGCCACCACGCCCCGCCCAGACTTTTTTTAAACAATCCCAATCCCGCACATACACTTGGACCAATTAACTCAGAATCTCTGGGGATGAAACTCAGGCAGTGGTAGTTTTTTAAAGCTCCTCAGGTGGTTACAATTGCAGTCAACTAGGAGAATCTGTGATGGAATCCAACTTTATGTAACTCCATTACTCACAGCTGAACACAATTCCTCACTAATAATCTAAGCTGTTTGACTCTTCCTGTGCCAATGTGAACATCTTTAAAACGGGGGATTATAATGCTTACTGCTCCCACAAATATTTAGTAACTGAGGATACACTGGTAAGTGACTCAGTGTTCCTGCCTTCAGGAAACGTACAGGTATGCTGTCTGAAAATTTACATGAATGGGCAAGAGAAACAAACTATATAAATTCTACAGTTATTTGTGGGAAGCATAATCAAAACCCAGGAGAAATAGCAAGGATGAGAAATACATCACCATATTAAAGGAAGGTGAAATCTAATTCCTTGTTTCAGCAATGCACTCAGTAATTGCTGAGAATAGTTCAACACTGCTGCTATATCCTCAATGCACATACCTATACACACACAGAGTACTAGAAATCATGCCTAGTATATTCTACATGTCTTAATTTATGATAATTAAAATCAATGCCACATTAATTCCAAGAAACTCAACTCCAAGAATTGTATGACAGTTGTATGAATGAAACATTCACCATTGATAATAAAGCTTTTAAAATACAGAATCCTTCAGAAACTCATGTGTTGCCATCACACTAAAACCATCACACTTTGTAGAGGAAAGAGAGTTATTGCATCATTTTTCAGACTTCACAGAAAAATAATAATTACTCCCCAAAAGACTGTGTAAGATTACATCCCTTAGGGGATCGAATGTTCCAGGTGCTTAGATCCGTATTCCAGAGAATCTAATCAAATAAAAAGTGACTTTTATTTTCTGCAAAGGATGGTACAGTTTCTTGACATATCTATGAATTTTGGATCACTGCTTCCAGCTCTGGACAATGTGGAGAACGTGCCCACCTCCAGCTCCCTCCTTGGAATCCAGTCGTGGAGACGCCACACAAGATAAAGGGAGCTGAAGAGCAGAGAGAGCCTGCAGAGCAGAAGTGGTTCCCGATTGCAGGGACAGTCCAGGACAATCGGACATTAAGGGCCACAGAGCAGGGGCAGATTCAAGGAGGCTCCTCTAGCTGGGCCATACACATCACTGTCACGGGCAGATAAGCAGAAGCACCAGCTGGAAGGGCTGCTGTAAAATCAGGGCAGTGCCTGACTTAGAGGGAGTCACCTCTGGGAAGAAGTATGGTGGGCCAGCCAGCTCCTGCCTATGCCTCTTCCCCACTCAGCACCTTTCCACAGGCCACAGGAGGTAGAGTTAGCAAAGCCCAGGGCCAGTCCTCGGAGGGAGGGGAGGAAAGACAAGGAGTGAAGAGTCCCTGGTTACACTTCAGTCCAAAGGGCACCTTCTCTCGGCAGGTTATCTCATCTAGGGAGGACAGGTAGTGCCTGAGCTACTGTCATTCGCCCCCTGGTAGAAAACTTAGGCAAGGCGGCTAAACATCACAAAGTACTAAAAGGTCCATGCCAGAGGCATGAATAACCAGAAATCAGAGAAACATCTGCACTATAAAAGGAAGAAAAAAGAATGGAATGACTTAGACCAGAAGCAGCAGACCTAATAGAAAACAAAGAACTAAAACTTAAAACAAAATAAATACCATAAATAGCCTCAGCAAACCAGGGAAGGCTACTGGAAATGCAAGTAGAAAGGAGCAGTTAGAAACCAGTGATTGAAAATATGGGGTTTGAAAAAGAAGAGCTTTGCTAAGGGCACTCACAGGACTGGTGGAAGAGCCGAGTGTGGTGGAAGAACGAACTGGTGAGCCGAAAGATTAACCAAGGCACTCTCTCAGAAGGCATCAGGACTGGATTTTTAAAATGAAAAGAAAATGTGATAAAACAGAAGTGTTAACATCCTTCCACAGCAGTTCCACAGAACGAACAAAGAATGAAAAGAAGCGAAAATATCTAAAGAAACAAGGACCAAGTATTCACCACAATTAAAGAAAGATACAACATTTCAGATTGAAAGATCTCACTTAGTGCCAAACAGGTTGGATAAGCCACGTGTAGATTCCTCATAGTAAAATTTAAAATCAAAGAAAGAAAAATCTAAAAGCTTTCAGAGAAAAAAGGCTGAAAACCTTTAGAGAAACAAACATCAGGTTGACATTAGAGTTTTTAGTATCAGCACTGGATGTATAAGAAGAAAAAACGAGGCCGGGCACAGTGGCTCCCGCCTGTAATCCCAGCACTTTGGGAGGCGGAGGTGGGCAGATCACAAGATCAGGAGTTCGAGACCAGCCTGGCCAATATGGTGAAACCCCATCTCTTCTAAAAATACAAAAATTAGCCGGGCGTAGTGGCAGGCGCCTGTAGTCCCAGCTACTGGGGAGGCTGAGGCAGGAGAATTGCTTGAACCTGGCAGGAGGAGGTTGCAGTGAGCCGAGATCGTGCTACTGCACTCCAGCTTGGGTGACTCTGCCAAAAAAAAAAAAAGAAGAAGAAGAAGATACGAACGACACTTTCAAAATGTAAAGGAAAAAATCTTGGAATCTTTAGTCTGGGAAGATCTGTTGACATTTTAAGTGTGTAGGAAATATAGATATATTGGTCAACAGATACAAAGTTTTAGTTAGACAAGAGGAATAAGTTTTTGAGATCCATCACATAGCAGGGTTACTAGAGTTAGTAATAATCCATTATATATTTTAAAATAGCTAGGAGTAAATTTCAAATGCCTCACCACAAAAAAAATAGTGAGGTGAGAGATATGTTAATTAGCTTGATTTAACCATTTACACATTGTATATATGTATCAAAACATCACATTACACTCTATAAATGTATACAACTGTGATTTGTCCATTGAAAATAATTAAAAACACTCTCAGGATGGGTAAACATTAGAAACTGCTGGCCACACACGGTGGCTCATGCCTGTAATCCCAGCACTTTGGGAGGCCAAGTCAGGAGGATCATTTGAGCCCAAGAGTTCAAGACCAGCCTGGACACCATAGCAAGACCCTGTCTCTTAAAAAAAATATATAAAAAAAAAGAATAAGAATGAAATAAATATCTTTACAAATATACAAAACAGATATACAGATATACGGAAATGTAATTTACCACTAAGGGACCTGCATTTAAGGAGCTTTTAAGGTTCTTTGGGATAATAAAAATAATCCCACAAAGAAGTCTTATTTGCAAAAAGAAATGATGAATAAATAAAATGGTAAACAAAGGCAAATCTAAACAATATAAGTCTACATAAAATAATAAAGATGTTTAACTTATGGATTCTTTTTAAGGACAGAACTAAATTTTGACATAGGAGGGTATCATTAAAATTAAAATATTCAACTGGGTTTGGGAGAAAGTTTAAGACAGTTAACTTTAAACCTTTTTTTTTTTTTTTTTGAGACAGAGTCTCGCTCTGTCCCCCAGGCTGGAGTGCAGTGGCATGATCTTGGCTCACTGCAACCTCTGCCTCCCGGGTTTAAGCGATTCTCCTGCCTCAGCCTACCAAGTAGCTGGGACTATAGACGCACTCGCCATGCTCAGCTAATTTTTGTATTTTAGTAGAGACGGGGTTTCACCGTGTTGCCCAGGCTGGTCTCAAACTCCTGAGCTCAGGCAATCTGCCCATCTCGGCCTCCCAAAGTGCTAGGATTACAGGCATAAGCCACCGCGTTGGCCAACTTTAAATCTTTTAAAGCTTAATATGTACGGTAAAGTTTCAAGGGAAACCAACAGAAAATATAGTGCATAAATTCCAAAAGAGTAAGAAGAAAAAAATAGAATATAAACAAAAGAATAAAAATTCAATATATCCTCCAAAAATACAAGATGGGGTGGCGGTGGGAAGAAGAAACATAGAAAAAGTTGGACAGATAAAAATCAGTGGTTACAATGGCACAAACATGTCCAAATGTATTAATCACAAACGATATAAATGAATTAAACTTGCCAGTTAAACAACAGATATTGCAAATTAAACAGATGTTTTTAAAAATCTGAACACCATGCATGTAATCTCAGCACTTTGAGAGGCCGAGGTGAGAGAACCACTGGAGCCCAGGAGCTTGAGACCAGCCTGGGCAAATAGCAGAGCCTATCTCTTTAAAAAATAAAGAGAAAAGAAAGAAAGAAAAATTCAGCCAGGTGCAGTGGTTCATGCCAATAATCCCAGCACTTTGAAAGGCCGAGGCAGGAGAATTGCTTAAAGTCAGCAGTTTAAGACCAGTCTGGGCAATAGAGTGAGACCCCACCTCTACAAAAAAAAATTTAAAAATTAGCTGAGTATGATGGCACACACCTGTGGTCCCAGCATAGCAAATATTCTACAGAAAATAACTACAATTAAAAGCACCTTAGTAATATACTGGATTAAGCTGTTTTTATGAAACCAACTTTGCAGAAGATTAAGTTGTTTTTAAAACTGCATATTTATTTACTAACATGGTTAGAAAATAAAACTTTTTTTTTTTTTTTTTTTAAGACAGGGTCTGGCTCTGTCACCCAGGCTGGGGTGCAGTGGTGAGATCAAGGCTCACGGCAGCCTTGACTTCCCAGGCTCAAGTGATCCTCACCTCAACCTCCCCAGTAGCTGGGACTACAGGCACACGCCATGCCAGGCAAATTTTTGTGGGGCTTTTTTGTTTTTTTTGTTTTTTGTTTGTAGAGATGGGGTTTCAATATGTTGCCCAGGCTGGTCTCGAACTCCTCAGCTCAAGAGATCTGCTCAACCTTGGCCTCCCAAAGTGCTGCCACCGCACCCATCCGAGAATGAAACTTTTAAAAAACAAACCATTTATCGTATCATTGCCCTTTCTTGTTCTGCAGCCCTGTTCCTGATAAAAGCTCCAACCCTTGGCCCCTTGGCTGTGCCCACTATGATAATTTCTCACTATTTGTCTCCTATTCAACCCCTGGCCTCTCCTCAGACAAGACCCATTGTTCCCCAAGACCTCTCTTCACATTTCCCGACTTCCCAGGCTCGTCCTACAAGAGGAAAATTACATGATTTAGGGGCCAAAGCCACTGCAGTCAGTTGTTGTAACAGCAATTACTTTGTCTTTATTCTAGAAGGGAGTTTTAGATATTTATTTTGTACTTTTGCCATTCCACTGATTGCATCAATGTTAGATTTTCAATTCAATTAACTCTTTGGATGTTATAGGTATTGAGGAGGATCACCCTTTCTGTTTCTGATTTCCTTTTCCTGCTTTACTGCACAGCACAGAATGTTCTGAAATGAGTGAGCAGGAAACTCTGTATTACTCTTGTCTTACGTGGAAATATTTCTAAGTATTTTTACCATTAAGTATTATGTTAGCTGTTTGTTTGAGAGAGATAGTCTTCATTATAAGGAAAAATCCATTTCTAATTTATTAAAGTGTTAATCAAAAATAAATGTTGATAAGGGAAGCTGGGAAAATGCTGTGAGAACACTATCTCTGTAACTCTACTACAAATCTAAAAATATTTCAAAATAAGACATTAAATGAAAATAGATGTTGACTTTTATGTAATGTCTTTTCAGCATCTATTGAAGAGGCCATATGAATTTTGGATACACATTTTAAATCCTGTAGTCAAAGCATAAACTTTTCCTGTTGATCTCCCCACATCCATTCTCACTCATTTCTAATCATCTCCCTCTACTCGACATAAAGGTTTTTCAACAAATGTAAATGAGATCCCCCTTGCACTCCTAATTAAAATCCTTAAATGGCTTCCATTGCATTCAAGACAAAATCGAAAACCCTAGGTGTGCCTACAGGTCTTGCATGATGTAGCTCAGCTTACCTCTGCAGCCTGCTCATTCCGCCTGCTCTGGCCACACTGGCCATCTTCCCAATGCCCTCACTTTCCTGCCTCAGAGCACTCACCTATCTTGATCCCACTGCCTGGAAGTATCTTCCCTACTCTTGGTCTGGCTACTTCTTACTTGTGCTTTCAGATCTCAGCTGAAAAAGGCCCGCCCTTGAGCAAAGTCTTCCCTTTCCCATACCAGATTCCCTGTCACTCTGCCCCATGGCACACTGCCTCCCTCGCATTTCTCACAAGTCATCACTGTGTCCTTATTTGTGGGATTATTTGTTAACATCCACACATTCACTAGACTGCATGTCCTTGAGGGTGGAACCACATCAGGATTCTTCACTGCTGGCTACTCAGTATCTAGCACAAATGCCTGGTACAAAAAGGGCATTTAGGCCAATCACACCTGTAATCCCAGCACTTTGGGAAGCCAAGGTGGGCAGACTGCCTGAGCTCAGGAGTTCAAGATCAGCCTGGGCAATATGGCAAAACCCCATCTCTAGTAAAAATACAAACAATCAGCTAGGTATGGTGCTGTGCACCTGTAGTCCCAGCTACTTGGGAGGCTGAGACAGGAGAACTACTTGAACCTAGGAGGCAGAGGTTGTAGTGAGCCAAGATCGCACCACTGCACTCCAGCCTGGGCAACAGAGTGAGGCTCTGTCTCCAAAAAACAAAAGCACCAAACAAAAAAGGGCATTTAATAAGTATTTCTAATACTGCATGATTTTGCACAGGTCACTTAACCTCTCGGTGCCTCTGTTTCCTGTCTGTAAAATGGTGCTAAGAAGACCTCACTTCACAGAGCTGTGCTAAGGCTTAAACAAGCTAATGCACATATAGCACCTTAAAGATGGACCTGGCACATATACAGTACTAGGAGGCTGCTTCTTGTCAGTCTTTTTTTTTGTTGTTTTGGAGACGGAGTCCCACTCTGTCACTCAGGCTGGAGCACAGTGGCACCATCTCGGCTCACTGCAACATCCACCTCCCTGGTTCAAGCGATTCTCCTGCCTCAGCCTTCCAAATAGCTGGGATTACAGGTGGCTGCCACCACATCCAGCTAATTTTTATATTTTTAGTAGAGATGGGGTTTCACCACGTTGTCTGTCCAGGCTGGTCTTGAACTCCTAACCTCAGGCAATCCACCTGCCTCGGCCTCTCAAAGTGCTGGGATTACAGGCATGAGCCACTGCGCCCAGCCTTCCTGCCAGCGTTTTTTGAGACGGAGTCTCACTCTGTCGCCCAGGCTGGAGTGCAGTGGTGCAATCTCAGCTCACTGCAAGCTCCGCCTCCCAGGTTCACGCCATTCTCCTGCCTCAGCCTCCTGAGTAGCTGGGACTACAGGCACCCACCACCACGCCCGGCTAATTTTTTTTGTATTTTTAGTAGAGACCAAGTTTCACCGTGTTAGTCAGGATGGTCTCAATCTCCTGACCTCGTGATCTGCCCGCCTTGGCCTCCCAAACCTGCCAGTCTTAATGTAGCCCCTAAGTCAGTGGCCAGCAGGCACCTGTTTCACCCTGCTCACCCTTCTATGGAGTCTGATTCCAAACAGAGCAGTGAGGAAGAACAGCCAGCTCAACAATGCAGAAAGCTGAAAGCATGGAGAAAGACGGAGTATTTATTCATTCTTGCACTCTTCTGACACTGCCAGTTCCATGCCCTTCCTTCCTCCTTCATCCCTGCTATAGTCCAAAAGACACAGGATAAACAAGAGGCCACAGCAAATAACATTTGCACAGTCTTTCTTACATTTATTCATTCAAAAGATATACTAAGCACTAAGTACCAAGCACTATTCTAGGTGCCAGGAATACAACAGTGGGAAAACATAACAAAAATTCATGCCTTCACCTCAAGGGCCCTTTATAGAGAACAGAGAAGGCAGAGAAACTAATAATTGCTAATATTTCCCTAACCTTATGATAGAGGTATTATTATCATCCCTTGTTGTGTTTTGCTTTTTGGGTTTTTTAAAATTTTTTTAGACAAGTTCTCACTATGTTGGCCGGATTGGAGTACAGTGGCACAACCATGGCTTACTGCAGCCTTGACCCCCTAGGCTCAAGCAATCCTCCCACCTCAGACTTCTGAGTAGCTAGGACCACGGGCCACACCACACCAGCCAGCTAATCTTTAAAAACTCTTTTGTAGAGACAGGGTTCCACTATGTTACCCAGGCTGGTCTCAAACTCCTGGACTCAAACAATCCTCCCACCTCAGCCTCCCAAAGTGCTGGGATTATAGGCATGAGCCAGCATGCTCAGCTATTAGCCCTTTTTAAAGATGAGGAAACCAAGGCACAGAGCTCGCTCATCAGAGTCAAACAGCCAATCAGCAGCAGAGGCAATAGGAGCCCAGGCAATTTGTCCCCAGAGCTGTGTTCCTAACTACTGCATTATTCTGCCCTTTTCTGAAAAATAGGAGTATATAAAATCTTCTACCTCAGAACAAAGGGTCTCAACTTTGAAGCTTTTTGTTAAAGCAGGGTGTGGGGGTTGCAGGGATGGGAGGGAAACACTTGTCAGGACATGTCAAATATTCAACGGGAAGTCAAGGTGGATGTCTACTAAATCCAGTGAACACAAGTTTCCAGGAATCACCTCCTCAAAGGATTCTGTGGGCAGCTAAAACCTAGGAGAGGGGAAGGAGAGAAGATGAATGGGGAAAATCCAAACTATAATACTACCGCCCTAAAAGTTCTCACAAGGGCTGACAGGTCCCAGCCAGGATGGAGCCCATATTCTGCCTCTTCCGGCCACTCCGGACAGCTGGCTCCCTCCCTCTCCCCTGCTTCTTCCTTGCCCACTTTAATCCACCTCTCACACCCAGGCTTAGTTTTATTGCTTGATTACCTTTCCCACGCATGAGATCCCACGCCTCCCAGACTGGCAGGAAACCAGAGCCCTCAGCAGGGGCATCGAAACCATCCTGTTGGCGGATATCAGGGCTGAGGAGAAGAGACTGCAGCAGGCAGGCCAATTCATCCCAGGCACTAAGGCACCAAGAAGCCAAAATGATATCTGGGCAACCAGACCAGGCTGCCACAAAGGGCTCCTGGAAAACAGGCACATTTTCAAAACAAAATCCACTTGTGGGCTAGCTCTACCTGGCATTTAGTTAACCTGAATGGGTTGGACGTACCAAAAAAGCCCACCAAAAATAAGATTAAAATCTCAACTGTTCCTCCAACACATGCTCCCAAGCCTCCACACAACATGATCCACCGTGACCACAACATCCACAGTGAAAAAACGCAAAACCCAGGGTCACCCAGATCCTCCTAGGGTGACTCTGGGGCCACACAGTTTACTCTCCGGGAACACATAATCCCAAACAGAGGACAGAGTGGGCTGAAATCGCCATAAACTCTGACTCTCCACAGACTCAAAGGCAACCTGAATCAAAATCATTTCCAATCTGGGTCTGAACCTGTCAAAATCTGTGTCTACAGAGACAGCTGGTGTTTGGCCAGCGAGTTCAAATCAAGGTGGAACTTTCCTAACTTTCTGGGAGAGGAGGGCATCAGTTATGAGGCAGAGCTGAGGTTTTCTCCAAGGAATTTTTCTTAAACTGGAGGCAGCTACAAGCATCTGCCTACAGGCTGCCACCTGAATATAAAACAAAAGTATAAGCAACAAAGGAATCGAGTAATAGAAGTATCTACCTCACAGGACTTCAATGAGGGTGAAATAAGTTATTTGTAAAATGCTTAAAATAGTATCTGGCACATAGCAAGCATAATATGTCTGTCAAATATTAATAACATAAATGAAGGAAATACGAATTACTCTGAACAAAATCACTGTCTTGCCTATATAGAAAGCTTAATTTTTCAGGGTCATGAGTTTGTGATCACATTCTGCATACATATGAGTTGTGATTTCCTAGTCCTCAAGTCACACGATGATATCAAACTTGTCAATATGTCAAAGAGCACGTGGCATTCCACAAAGAGCTCTATGTCAAGGAACCTGGTGATTTTTTTTTTTTTTTAGACAGACTCTCGTTCTGTCACCCAGGCTGGAGTGTAGTGGCACAATCTTGGCTCACTGCAACCTCCGTCTCCCGGGTTCAAGTGATTCGTATGCCTCAGCCTCCTGAGTAGCTGGGATTACAGGCATGCGCTACCACACCCAGCTAATTTTTGTATTTTTAGTAGAGATAGGGTTTCGCCATGTTGGCCAGGCTGATCTCGAACTCCTGACCTCAAGTGATCCACCTGCCTCAGCCACCCAAAGTGCTGGGATTACAGGAGTGAGCCACTGCGCCCAGCCAGAACCTAGTGAATTCTCATCACAATAGACAAGATTAAGGCCTAGTGAGAGAGGAGGACAAAGATTAATAAACATCACTGAATTCTAAGCATTGACTATGATATTCTTCAAATCTGTCTTGAAATATCCATTATACCACTCTAGAAAAAAATCTAAGACTTCTTAGCAAGATAGTAAAACATTCCCTGCCAAAAAAAATTCTATCACTTGATTAATTATTCTATTCCCATCACCTCAAAGAAGGAAAAAAAAAAGTGTGTTCTCCTCAGATGAACAAACATATATTCAGATCCAGCCTGAATTTTGAGCAACAGTCACCACATTCAACCTTATTAATCTACTCTCCTGTGGAAGGAACATGAGTTTGGGGATTGTCTCCTGCTAAGTTTCTTCGATTCCACAAACAACACCATAGTCAGTGTCCATCACTTCAGTTGGCTCTGCTGCCATTTCAATTTGCCAAGCAAGAACAGACAAAGCAATCTATTTCACAATAAGGGAACCAAAAAACTAACCCCTTTTCACTTTGTTCTTCACCCACCCACAACTACCTCTTAAATTATTTTTCATAAAGTATATATAACCCACTTCAACTCTCCCACAAGCAGACTAGAGCCAAAAAAAATTGGGAAATCATTTGGCCTCCTACTATTATTATTATCAATAATATTATGAGTATCTCTGCCAATTAAACTAGAAATTCCTTTGACATTATATCACTCGATTAAACATAGCTCTGGGCTTGGCACAGTGTTGTGCATATGGAGGAAGTTTGCCCTAACAGATCCAGGGCAAAAGATCGTTAAATAGAAATGTATTCTTTCATTATCATCCTCCCTATCCTTATCACCACCAGCACATAAAGCTCTTTAAAGCCAAAACTATTCTCCATAACCAGGGACATTTTGGGTACTTTATGAATATATACAGCTAGCAAAATGACCAATTTCCAATCAATCAGGATTTGATGAATTAGGTCCATGCTGATGAATTAATCTTGAGGCCATCCTGACCCTCTAATCCTCCTCCCACACTGGCTACTCCTCTCCTCTGAGCAGGAAGAAAAGGTGAGCACCAAGTCTGCCAAGCACGGTGGGCCACTAGCGGATTGGATTCAAATTTCAAGATAAAAGAGGTTGTACCTGGTGATAACAACTATGTTTTTAGATCATCCATGGCTAACGGAAAACTCACTGAAGTAAAACTTGATTTTGAAAAACTGTCACTGAAGTCACTGAAGACAGCCTGCCTGTGAAACCCATTTCTGTAGAAGGTTTTATGTTAAGAGAACTTTTATGGCTCTAGAAAGCAGATCATTTCTCCAGTCTTTGGGAACAGTGAAATTACACAGTCTGCCTCTGAATTATTGATGTCATAATTTATTGAAAGGTCTCCATTAGGTCATAGGTCACACCCCAGATGCAATGATGCACAGATACACAGATGCACAGACCCATCACAAGGTCTGTGACCCGGGAGTAAAAGCAATAGCAAGCCAATGGCTTTTGAGGATCTGCTATATGCAAAGGCCCCATGGTATCAGACCAAAAAAGAACTCTAGGTCAGACCGACACGCAGAGCTTCCAGCATACTCATCTGATTATCTCATTCTGTCATCTTAATAATAGGGCAGGTATTCTTTACTGCATTTTACTTGTAAGGAAAGTAAGACTGGTAAATTTAAGTGACCTCTAGCTGGGCACGGTGGCTCATGCCTGTAATCCCAACACTTTGGGAGGCCGAGGTGGGTGGATCACTTGAGGTCAGCAGTTCGAGATCAGCCTGGCCAACATAGTGAAACCCCGTCTCCACTAAAAATACAAAAATTAGCCGGGCGTGGTGGCGGGCATCTATAATCCCAGCTACTCGGGAGGCTGAGGCAGGAGAATCACTTGAACCCAGGAGGCAGAGGTTGAAGTGAGCCAAGATCACACCACTGCACTCCAGCCTGGGTGAGACTCCATCTCAAAAAATAAAAATAATAAAAATTTAAGTGATCTCTCCATTGTCTCATAACTAGTTCATATAAGGACCAAGGCCAGAACCAGATACTTGAATTTTTGTTCTATAGTTTACTTTATTAAATTATGAGGTTCCCTATTCAATACTTGTTGATATTCACTGCCAAAGACTCCTCTAGATGTTGGGAATAGAACAATGAGTGAAACAGATAAGCATTCCTGCCCTTGTGGAACTGATATTCTAGTGGTGGGAAAGAAATTATAAATATATACGCAAACATAGTAAGTGTCCATAAGTGGCTTAGAGAAAAATAAAACAGGCTACAGTGTTGGAGGCTGGGAAAAGGCTGTGGTGGAGGAGCAGTTCTAACTTCACTGGGTCAGGGAAGGCCTGTCTGTAAGGTGACTCAGAGCAAAGACTGGAAGGAAGAGGATAAAGCATGGTGGCGGTAAAAATAACTGTGTTTCAGGCAATAAATACAGACTCTGAGGTGGGAGCAGGCTTGGTGTGCTGGAGAACAGCCGGTGCAACACGGGTGGAGTGAACAAGGGGGAAGTGATGGGAGATGAAGGGAACTAGAGCCAGCTCACACAGAACCTTGCAGGCATGATAGGGACTGGGGGGTTGATTCCAGATATAAAGGGAGACCCCAGTAGGGCTCTGAGCAAAGACATGACACTAGCAGCTCACTCTAGAATGTTGCTTGGGTGGGTGGAGAAAGGGGGATCCACTAAGAGCTTAGTATAATTGTCGAGGCAGAGATTTATGTGAGCACAGAACCTGTGCTGATTGGTCATATGGAAAAGTTTACCTTTTAATTTTTCCCAACACAACTAGAAGAGCCACCCCCTTCTCTTGCACGTGCAGCCTGATAACTTGTTGCTCTACCAGCTGATCTAGAGGCAAGATGGCCAGCCCAGGACAATGGTGCCAGGTGTTTTTTGCCACGTAAATGGCCTAATTGTGTTGCATGTAGTTCACTAGTGAAGATGAGGTTAAGGAAACTACTGGACAGGAAAAAACATCATTGACTTTGGTTTCCTATTACTTCAGGATGTTTGCTTGCCTTTAAACATTCTGTGATTCCCTGGGTTGTGTCGATCAATTCCCTGATATAACAGTCCATTTCCATAGGCCAGGATATTTTTTAAGTACCTGGAGATATTGATCTCCTACAGATGATGGCTGCACTTTCAGGCAACGAGATGGAAAGAGGAGATGAGCGGTTCCCCCTGGGGAACTGCAAGTAGCATTGTTTAATGTGGCTTTTCACTTAACTAGTGATTAGTAGTAACCAATTGGAAACCTTGAAATCATTTCTACAGGAAGCAGAGCCAGGTCAAGGGCCTTCTGAAGACATTAACTTTAGGTCACTGGAGAGAAGTATCATTTAGCTAAGAAGTGTCTTAGAATAAAATGCTAAAACATAGCTAGCATTCGTCAGAATTCTTAATGACTGTGTTAAGTCTTTTTACTTTATCTATAGACTGCGCTAAGGGAAAACTACCTAGAGGTTAATGAGCAAAGTAAAGAACTTGAGAGCTGACATTTCCTTTCAGATGGCTGGCCTTGGCCCTCCAGTGGTCTCTCAAAGCTATATTTCTGTAACACTCTCCTTTCTACTGGAACTGTTAAGGCCATCGGTAATTTTATCACCAAGACCTATAGTTTCTAAATAATGACCTCCACCAAAATATATTAGCATTCAACCAGAATACCAACATGATTTGGTTTCTGGTCTTCTGCCTTTCGCTCTCCGAGGCTGTCTCTTAAGGCACTTGAAGATTAGTTTTGGGAAAGGGAGCTGGCATAACGGAAAATGAAAGATTCCATTAACTCTATGACTCTTGTGGCTAATGAAAGCTATTGCTGGTAGGGCTCAAGGTTTAAAAAAAAAAAGAAACAAAGTGGGAGAGAAGGAACTTCTCACTAAATTGCCATCTCTCAGCAAATGATTTCATTAGCAAAAAAGTGGAAATGAACATTTCCACAGTAACTCACCAAGTCAGTACGTCCACTTGGACACCCCAACGATTTCACTTCCCTCCATCTCAGATCAAGCGAGTGCACTGTGACATAACCATCAGCGACCACATTAGCTTTTCTTTCCAGGGCCATTCTTCGCGTCCCATGGGAAACACATGCGACTTTGCCTTTAGGAACCCACATGAATCTACTAGAATGGCCCCCACTCTGAGTAGCAGCTTTGAAACCAACCCCCTAACACCATTTTTAAAAAAATGTTAAACACATACACATTTAAGAAATTAAAGACATTCAAATGCCTAAATCCTGGAGCACCAAGAGGCTGGCTACACTGGCGCTGTGTAAGACAATCATTTTGCATCCTTGTCTCCTGGCCTTTTGTTTTTTTGTTTTTTTGTTTTTTTTTTTTAAGATGGAACCTTGCTCTGTCACCAGGCTGGAGCGCAGTGGCGCAATCTCGGCTCACTGCAACATCTACCTCCCGGGTTCAAGCAATTCTCCTGCCTCAGCCTCCTGAGTAGCTAGGACTGCAGGAACACGCCACCATGCCCAACTAATTTTGTATTTTTAGTAGAGACGGGGTTTCACCATGTTGGCCAGGATGGTCTTGATCTCTTTACCTCGTGATCTGGCCGCCTCAGCCTCCCAAAGTGCTGAGATTACAGGTGTGAGCCAGTGCGCCTGGCCATCTCCTGGCCTTTAAACAGGAGGGACATGGGGTTCAGTAAAGGACAACCTATTGGCAGAATTCAGAGTCAGGGGGCCGGGCGTGTTGGCTCATGCCTATAATCCCAGCACTTCGTGAAGCTGAGGCAGGCAGATCACCTGAGGTCAGGAGTTCAAGACCAGCCTGGCCAACATGGTGAAACCCTGTCTCTACGAAAATACAGAAATTATTAGCCAGGCTTGGTGGCACGCGCCTGTAATCCCAGCTACTTGGGAGCCTGAGATGGAAGAATCGCTTGAACCTGGGAGGTGGAGGTTGCAGTGAGCCAAGATCATGCCACTGCACTCCAGTCTGGGTGACAGAGTGAGACTCTAGCTCAAAAAATAAAATAAAAAATAAAAATAAAAGAATTCAGAGTCTGGGAAGCCAGAAAGTCTCCTCAGTTGGACTTCTTGGCAAATGGAATGTATGACAAATCAAAGGCAGTACTGACATACCCTCAAGCTTCCAGTGTAAAATTTAACAAATGGCAGCCGCTTCCTTTAACCAAATCCATAAGTCTCCCAAACTTACAAATATTTATAGCATACTTAAATTAACTTCCTAATAAACTACTTCATGAATTGAAGGAACCCCTACTTCCTTTATTCAAATCATTATGTAACCCAGCAGGCTCTCTTCTCAAGCATGGTCCAGAATAAAAGAACATTGTCTTCTGCCACACCTGGGCTGTTGCTTTCTTTTCATCTCCACAGCCCAACCTTTCAGGACACCAGGGCAGGGTTCCATATTAAATGCAGCACCCACACAGTACTCAGAGAAGTCCATCCTGCTTCAGACCCTGTTTGAGGGGAACTGAGAGAAGACACAGGGCCAGGGGTGTTCAGGGCCTACAGAGCTGCCAAACTTTTACTGGAAAAGGTGAAAAAGTCAGTATTTTAGCTTCAGTAGGCCATTGCAGTCTCTGTTCCAACTACTCAACTCAGCCGATACCACACAAAAGTAGCCACAGACCAGAGTAAACAAACGGGCATGACTGTGTCCCAATAAAACTTTATGTATAAAGAAAACAGTGGGCGGGTTAATCTTAAAGCTACTCTCATGGGGGTGGAGGAGTGGAATGGGAAGTGGCCGCTGGTGGTTCTGAGCATTTTGTCCCTTTCTCAGAAATCTGCAGATACCCTCAGGGGAATGGCAAACCACCACTAAGCTTGGGGTAATACCTTCAACATTCCCACTATAACAGGAGTGTCCAAGCTTTTGACTTCCCTGGACCGCATTGGAAGAAGAAGAATTGTCTTGGGCCACGCATAAAATACACTAACAATAGCTGATGGGCTTTAAAAAAAAAAAATCACAAAAAAAACTCATACTTTAAAAAAAGTTTACAAATTTGTTTTGGGCTGCATTCAAAGCTGTCCTGGGCCACAGGCAGCGCACAAGCTGAAGGTTGGACAAGCTCACACTACGACTTTCTTTCACCTCCTTCCGGAAGGAAAGTAGCCTCAAGCAGGGAATACGCAAAAGTTAGTCATTCTCCTTCCGTAAGTCTAGTTATATTATGAAAGAGGTCAACTTGGGTTGGCAAGTCTTGTTTATGAATAACAGTCTAACTTATTAGTATAGGTGGGTGCTGGAAGGTCAGGCCCCAACAGGAAATTTCCCCTCATCCTCCATGCAGACAAGCAATGATTAAAAATGGTAATTTTGATGGTTGCAAAACAATGTGAATGTACTTAATGCCACAGGACAGTATGCTTAAAAATAGTTAAAATGATAAATTTTGTTATGTATCTTTTACCATAATAAAACAATGTTTAAATTAAAAACAAAAATGGCTGGGCGCAGTGGCTCATGCCTGTAATCCCAGCACTTTGGGAGACTGAGGCAGGCAGATCATGAGGTCAGGAGTTTCAGACCAGCCTGGCTAACATGGTGAAACTCCGTCTCTACTAAAAATACAAAAATTAGCTGGGTGTGGTGGTGGATGCCTGTAATTCCAGCTACTCGGGAGGCTGAGGCGGAAGAATTGTTTGAACGCCAGAGGCAGAGGTTGCAGTGAGCCGAGATTTGCCCCACTGCACTCCAGCCTGGGCGACAGGGTGAGACTCTGCCTCGGAAAAAAAAAAAAATTAAGGCAAAATAGTGATAGTCACGGGGTCGGGGGGTGGACATTAGTAAAGCTGACGAAGAACCGGTTATTGATAAGTTCCAAATGGCAGAAACAAGCAGTGTTTTCTAAACTCTTAGAATGAAATGGTAAGTTAAGGCACCCAAGAAGCTCTGGCCCTCTTATAAGGCCAAAAATCAACTTCATCATCAACATTTTCTCTTGAAGCCTTGAAGTATTTTGAGCATATCTCTCCTTTGATGCTAGAGTTTCAGCTAGACCACAATGCACCTTCACTACAATGGAAATCCTCAATAAAGCTGTCATAGAGTGGGCCGGGCGCGGTGGCTCACACTTGTAATCCCAGCACTTTGGGAGGCCAAGGAGGGCGGATCACGAGGTCAGGAGATCGAGACCACGGTGAAACCCCGTCTCTACTAAAAAATACAAAAAATTAGCCGGGCGTGGTGACGGGCGCCTGTAGTCCCAGCTACTCCGAGAGGCTGAGGCAGGAGAATGGCGTGAACCCGGGAGGCGGAGCTTGCAGTGAGCTGAGATTGCGCCACTGCACTCCAGCCTGGGCGACAGAGCGAGACTCCATCTCAAAAAAAAAAAAAAAAAAAAGCTGTCATAGAGTTATAGAATTTCGGCACTGAAAGGGACCTTGGAAGATACACTACCCAGGAGCTCTGAGCCTTTTCCTGCCACAGCAGGCATGACGGATGGAGCTCACAAGCATGATGGATGCAGCAGGATCCACTCCCATGGCCTGCTTAATCCATTTCCTTCTCTGCTGCTCAAGAAAGTACTGCAGAAGGTGAGCAAGGGTGGCATTATTATATGAATAACCTTGAGTCCAGGCTAGTTGTATTGTTAAGTAAGGCATTAGCAAGCTTAGAGATCTTATTTGTGTTTGTACATATACACACACATATACCCACACACCCGCATATATAACAGCCTAAGAACTGATTTCTAATACAATCTAACTAGAATTTATAAAATGCCATTTGGGGTTGATATATATTAGACTCTGTGCTTTTAATTTATACCAAGTAAATGAGGGGACTGTAATACCACCCCTGGAGACCCTGTAGGCTTTTGTAAAGGGAGTCAGAAAGTGTAAATGGCCACAGAACTACTAGGGTTTTGTTTCATTTTTTGTTGTTGTTGTTGTTTTTTCTTTAAGATGGAGTCTTTCTCTGTCGCCCAGGCTGGAGTGCAATGGCACGATCTCAGTTCACTGCAACCTCTGCCTCCCAGGTTCAAGCGATTCTCCTGCCTCAGCCTCCCGAGTAGCTGAGACTACAGGCACACACCACAACGCCCGGATAATTTTTTCTATTTTTAGTAGAGATGGGGTTCCATCATGTTAGCCAGGATGGTCTCGATCTCCTGAACTCGTGATCCACCTGCCTCAGCCTCCCAAAGTGCTGGGATTACAGGCGTGAGCCACCACGCCCGGCCTAAGTACTACTTTTATAAACCTAAATACGAGAAAAGCAAAACCAAACTATTCAACCTCTTTGTGCATGTATTAATTTGGGCTACCTTAGACCATTGTAGACCACAGACTAACTTAGAAACAGCTAGAAAACTGACTAACCAAGGTGAACACAACACAATATATGTATATAAAAATCTGAAATAAAGATATGTTACTGACAAGAAGTGTTTTTTCAGTGCCCAAATGTGCAATATGCAATTCTATGCCCCGATACTGTCATATCTCTAACCCACCAAAATCTAGGAGAATGGGAGAACTCTCATATTCTCGGAGAACCAAGAACTAACCAGAGGCTATAACCACCATTTCTTCCTTTTTTTTTTTTTTTTGTTTGTTTGCTTGTTTGTTTTTGAGACGGAGTCTTGCTCTGTCACCCAGGCTGGAGCGCAGTGGTACAACCTCAGCTCACTGAAACCTCTGCCTCTCGGGCTCAAGCGATTCTCCTGCGCCAGCTCCCAAGTGTTGTGATTGTAGGCACCCACCACCACACCAGGCTAATTTTTGTATTTTTAGTAGAGACGGGGTTTCACCATGTTAGCCAGGCTGGTCTCGAACTCCTGACCTCAAGTGATCCACCTGCCTCGGCCTCCCAAAGTGCCGGGATTACAGGCATGAGCCACTGCACCTGGCCTCTTCCTTTCGTTTTTAAGACAGTCCTAACCCAAGCTCAGTTATCTCCCTAGAATAGCATTTCCCAAAAAGTGTTCAGAGGTATTGGTGAATAAAAGAGTGCTATCACCAACTAAGTTTGGGAAACTGAGCCAAAATACATCTCTACCAAGTATCAATTTCTCTACCGTGTGATTTATCAGAGTCTGTAAATATGCTTGTATTCATTATGCAGCTCCAGAAGGATATGGCAGCAGGCAGTGTTTCCCAACCTTACTAACTACAGCACTCTTTTTGTCAGTATATCTCATGGGACTAGCATTCCATGGAACCCACTTTGGGAAATGTCACAGCAAAAATACATCCAAGATGGGACTCTGATTTCCCAGTATATGGAATTATTTGAGCCCGAGACTCTGGATTTTAGTATCAAATTTTCCTAGTTACCTCAAATGAGGTGGTCTAAATATGAAGATTAGAACTAGAACTCACTTGACCCACTACAAATGCCCAAGTAGTCACTAGCCATGTGCAACTATTTAATTTAAAATAATTATAAAATTAAATAAAATAAAAAATTCAATTTCTCAGTCATGCCAATCACATTTCAAGCACTCAATAGCCACATGTGGCTACTGGCTACCATATTGGACAACATGCCTATATATCATTGCCATCACTGCTGAAGGTTCCACTGAACAGCATTACACTAGAGTATAAGCTCCCTGTGTTTAGGGGGATTTGTCTACTGTGTTTTGTTTTGTTTGGTTTGGTTTTTTCCCTTTGAGAGAGAGTCTCACTCTGTCACCCAAGCTCCAAGCTGGAGTGCAGTGGCACAATCAGAGCTCACTGTAACCTTGAACTCCTGGCCTCAAAGCACAGGTATTACAGGTGTGAACCACTACCACGCCTGTTGTATTTTCTATTGTATCCTCATCTGCATCCAGTGCACCGCTTTGAACACATTTTTTTTTTTTTAAATAAATAGCCATTGAATGGTAACAGGGGGAAAAAAAATTTACCATGAATAAAATTTCCTCTTATTGGTAGTTTCCTGGAGTTGTTCCCTTCCACTTCCGCTCCCAACTCCTGTCCTCAAATTCTCTGGTGACCCTCATGTGTTCATCACAGCACTATTCACAATAGCAAAGACACGGAATCAACCTAGGTGCCTTGTCAATGGTGGACTGGATATATAAAATGTGGTACACATATATCGAACACTACACAGCCATAAAAAAAATCATTTCCTTTGTAGCAACATGGATGCAGCTGGAGGCCATTATCCCAAGCGAATTAATGCAGGAACAGAAAACCAAATACCGCATATTCTCACTTATATGTGTAAGCTAAACATCGGGTACTAATGGACATAATGGTGGCAACAATAAAAACTTGGGACTACTAAAGTAGGGAAGGAGAGGGAGCAAGGGTTGAAAAATTATTGCATACTATGCTCAGTACCTGGGTGACAGGATCATTCATACCTCAAACCTGAGCATCACTCAGTATACCCAGGTAACAAACCTGCACATGTACCTCCAAATCTAAAATAAAAGTTGAAAAAAAATTATCTGTAACCAACCATGCAACACCCTGTCTCCAGGAGGGAAATAATTAATGTTCAATAAGTATGTATGTATTTATTTTGATATTGATCAATTCTACCCAAAAGGCTATAGCACACAAACATGGATGCACTGATACTGGCTCTACATTCTAGAACCCAAAATAAGTTAACATGCAGAAACCAATGTGCATATTTTGTACAGCTTCCTACTCACCTATTTCCCCAATTCTAAAGTCACATAAAATGTTCCTTCTTGGTTTGTCTTCCTGATTGGGTGATTTGGCAGGTGTAGAGTGAGTGGCCACCCCACTGCCTCTAAAAACAGAGGAGTCAAGTGTAACAACAGGTTGGTTATAAGCATTATGATGCCTTTGTTCTCATGAGCAGTCAGAAGTAAAATATCTGACACCTTTTTTCATGCACCAAACCTCACTCTAAATTGACTCTTAGTCTTTTATCACCACCCCCCACAAATGATCACTTTCCACAGTCCATGGCTCGCCACTGAGTATGCTAATCAATACAATAAAAATGTAAATGTTTGTTCCACTCAGTACTCTTAAATATTGAAGTGGACACTTTCACAATCACCTTTCCTTGATAACATAAAAGCTCTCTAAATCCCTGTTTAATTACTTCTCAGGCACCTGCTAATCTCGCTCGCTCTTTCCAATTAACAAAATCAAAACCAACAGGTTTTAAAGTTCTTGCTAAAAAGACCAATTGTGTTGATTCATCCACCTGGCCCTCTCCTGAAAATGGTTGCTTATCTCTACTTTCCATCTTTAACGGTTTAATAAATGTTTTTATTGTAAGTCTCGACTCCTATTAAGATATGCAGACTAAATATATCTCTTTTGTTCTAATATTTAGATTTCAAAAAAATCGATTTCAAGCCTCTCCAAAAGCATTTCTTCTAAATAATGTGAGGCTGTGTCTCCTTGCATTACTTTACTTCCCTTGTGCACGTCAATAATGAGACTCCAGGAGGAGGTCAACAGGACATTGGAGAATACGACAAGACAAAGTCGGCGTCACAGCCGGGGTTCAGCATCCCACTGGTGCCCACACTAGGCCCCACACAAGAAATTACACGACAGTTACAGCGTTCATGTGACGTGGGGCCAAGGGCCTTGGCAAAGGAATTTAAGTATCCAACTTCACTAGGAGTCCCAACCAAATGAGAAAGTAATTCAATCTTTACTGTCTTTATAGTGAAAAGCTATTAATGAGGTGTCCCTTGCTATGTTGTGAAAAATGAAAAGAATAAATCCTTACTGCTTGACTACAGAGAAAAACAAGTACACTCAAGAGTGTTAATTTACATGATGGGTAGTTTAGGACACCTGGCTGCAGACAAGTGCAACCTATGCAAATAGGTAACCCCCCCAGCTGAAGGACTATAGACACCCAAACCTCCTACTCACAAGTAAGCTTTGTTTTTATCAAACAACCAGCTGTTGAGAGTCTCTCTGAACCTATTCTGGTTCTGGAGGCTGCCTGATTTAAAACACAAAAAGAGAAAAGAAACTAGCTGTTGAGATCGGAAGGAGCACCTTGGAAGGTACAAACTGATCCAGTATGCTGACAATCAGTCAATCAATACCTCAAAACATGTAACCTTGACTGGACTAAGGCACTCTTTTTTTCTCTTGGCTTCCAGTGGGATTCCTGCATTAATTCCCAAGAGCTGCTCAAGTATGAGGCTGACTTTGCTCCTTGGTTTTGTTATCAGCCTTAGTTAAGGTGTTTGAGAGAAACAGATACTTAAAATGTGTGATTACAGTTTAAAACATCAAAGGACTCTGATTAAATTTGTAAGTGGTGCTAACAGCCTTAATAACTTTAATTTGTTAAATTTAGAAACTAAGTGAGGCTAATCAATGAATAAGTGAAACCATTTTTGACATGAAAGTTACTACTTTATAAGTAAAAAATTATCTACAAGTTGAGGTTAAAGTTCAAGAAATACTAGGTTTTAAAATGTACTATTTTAATAAACTAATAATTGAAAAAGAACAACTCACTATAAATATCTTTCCAAACATAAAAGCCCTCCTCAGTTATTAAAAACGCAATGACAATTCACTTAACCTTTATGCCAGTATTTTAAACTTTATTTTTTGCTTTAAAAAGTAGTAATAATGACAAAGTTAAAAGACAGCAAGACAAGTCCCTAAAAGTGAAATAAAAACATCTAGAACACACACGCTGGAGTTGTTTTTTCTTTTCGTTTTTTCTTTTTTTTCTTTTTTTTTTTAAAGAAACAGGGTCTCATTCTGTTGCCCAGGCCAGAGTACAGTGGTGTGATCATAGCTCACTGTAGCCTCGAACTCCTGGGCTCAAAGGATCCTCCTGCCTCAGCCTCCTGAGGAGTGAGCTACCATGCCTGGCTCCAGAGCAGTTTTGTATCTAAGGAGTTTGGAATGGAAAATCACCTCAGAAAGGAAAAGGGTTAATGACATAGTAAGGTGGTCATCACTGGGACCACTGCTGATCAAACAGGAAACAAATGAAAGTAAGCAAGTCACTGGCCCCACTACCTCCAGCCCAAGCCTATAAGGATAGGAAAGCAAAGTCAGTGTATGGGGTAGACCAGGTGAGACCATGGCAACAGGGGCCCACATACCCCATTTCCTGTGCCACATGGAATGCAGGCCCACTACTGCTAGACCATCTATTAATAAATCTTCCAGAAAATTTCAGACAGTGGTAATTTGTACATATTCAGATTTTTAAGGGAAAGCATTTTATTTTTAAATCATGGCAACTGATGATGGAAAACATTGCACAAGCAAAACAAACACATATGCAGGCCACAAATAGCCCATCCAAAGCCCATTTGTGGTTTCAATCTACAAGATAAAGTCAAACTTCACAGCATGAGGCACTCACAGCCTGGATCTCACCTGCCTACCAACTGCACCCAGTCACACCCTATGTCAAACATCCTGCAACTCTTGAAGATGATTCCAAATGCTGGGCTTTTGCTCATACTGTACCTTCTACCCAGAATGCCCCGCCCAGACCACCTGGAAAGATCACCTCTTTCATGGACCGTGTCCTCCTTCCCTCAGGTAGACTCAACCACTCCTTCCTTTGCCTCTTACACAGATTTCTATCATGACCTTTATAATGCTTTAGTATTAATGTAAATAAGTCTGACATATCAAATCCACTTAGAACAGCACTCCACAGAGGAAAAGACCAAATTTAAAACACAGACAAATTCCCTAAGACTTATTTATTGAAAGTAACAGAAACTAATTTGGTTGCTTGAGGATATATAGGGTGACTTACTGAATGAGGCTCAAGGCATCCCACAGGAGCCAAGGAAGGTGGCCAGGGCTTAGGAAGGGCTGGAGCAAAGACTGGAAATCCAACCAACAGAAAGGAAGTGTTTTCTCCCTCTGGTTCCAATCTCTGTTTTTCCAGAAATGAACATAGTGGTTTCAGTTCCCAATATGACACCTTCTAGAATTCCAGGAATGTGCTCACCCCAACTGGCTATCTCATCAATTCAAATTTCTAAGTGAGGATCTGATTTGCCTCTTTCACCCAACCAAATCACCAGAGAATAAACATCATTACCAAAGGTCCAGGGAGGCAGTTCACAGAGGAGGAGGAATGGCTTCCAGAATGTGCCTCCAAAACTGTTTGCTGAGTAAATAGCAATCACCATCCTGGGCTGAGGAAAACAGGAAGTACAACACAGGCACTGCAAATCTATCCACCAAATCAGGCTTTGCAGGAAGCCTAGAATGAAAGCACTTTTTTATTAGAGGATGATGGCACTAATAGTGCAGACTGTGAAACATGGAGGTGTTGTTAAGATAATGCATTTTAGCTTTCATAACTATCTTCTACTTTATTCCAAAGAGAAGTCCAACTTCCTGTGCCTCCCAGAGGAACAGAATAATAGAATCATAACTATGAGTTCTGACTGGCCAGCCATTGTCAGTGGGTACTCAAGAGATTCAAATGCAAAGAAATTAAAATGCAGAAGATGGGAAAGGCAAAACTATAAAGATCAGGGGTTGCTAATGGTTTAGGGGAGGAAAGGAGGAATAAACAGGTGAAGCACTGGGAATTTGTAGAATGCTGAAAATATTCTGTATGACACTATATTGGTGGATATGTGGCATGCATTTGTCAAAATTCATAGAACTGTCCAACACAAAGAGTGAACCTTGATATATATGTGAATTTGAAAAGAAAAATAATTTAGGAATTCAGGGGATCCTAGGAAAGAACCCAGCCTGTGACAAAAGAATCTAACGGTATTACAAATGTAGGAAACAACCTTACTGAATGAGGTAGGAGAAAGAGTAGCAACCTAAGTGACTTTGCAAATGAGTGGCATCTGTAAGAGTAAAGCCAAGTTGAGTTGTAACATGGCCGAATAGGAACAGCTCTGGTCTACAGCTCCCAGCATGAGCAACGCAGAAGACGGGTGATTTCTGCATTTCCATCTGAGGTACCGGGTTCATCTCACTAGGGAGTGCCAGAGAGTGGGCGCAGGACAGTGGTTGCAGTGCACCATGCGCGAGCCAAAGCAGGGCGAGGCATTGCCTCACTCGGGAAGTGCAAGGGGTCAGGGAGTTACTTCCCTTTCCTAGTCAAAGAAAGGGGTGACAGACAGCACCTGGAAAATCAGGTCACTCCCACCCTAATACTGCATTTTTCTGACGGGCTTAAAAAACGGCACACCAGGAGATTATATCCCACACCTGGCTCAGAGGGTCCTACGCCCACGGACTCTCGCTGATTGCTAGCACAGCAGTCTGAGATCAAACTACAAGGCGGCAGCGAGGCTGGGGGAGGGGGCCCCCCATTGCCCAGGCTTGCTTAGGTAAACAAAGCAGCCAGGAAGCTTGAACTGGGTGGAGCCCACCACAGCTCCAGAAGGCCTGCCTGCCTCTGTAGACTCCACCTCTGGGGGCAGGGCACAGACAAACAAAAGACAGCAGTAACCTCTGCAGACTTAAATGTCCCTGTCTGACAGCTTTGAAGAGAGTAGTGGTTCCCCCAGCATGCAGCTGGAGATCTGAGAACGGGCAGGCTGCCTCCTCAAGTGGGTCCCTGACCCCCGAGCAGCCTAACTGGGAGGCACCCCCCAGTAGGGGCAGACTGACACCTTACACGGCAGGGTACTCCTCTGAGACAAAAACTCCAGAGGGACGATCAGACAGCAGCATTCGCGGTTCACGAAAATCCGATGTTCTGCAGCCACCGCTGCTGATACCCAGGCAAACAGCGTCTGGAGTGGACCTCTAGCAAACTCCAACAGACCTGCAGCTGAGGGTCCTGTCTGTTAGAAGGAAAACTAACAAATAGAAAGGACATCCACACCAAAAACCCATCTGTACATCACCATCATCAAAGACCAAAAGTAGATAAAACCACAAAGATGGGGAAAAAACAGAGCAGAAAAACTGGAAACTCTAAAAAGCAGAGCGCCTCTCCTCAAAAGGAACACAGTTCCTCACCAGCAACGGAACAAAGCTGGACAGAGAATGACTTTGACAAGTTGAGAGAAGAAGCTTCAGACAATCAAACTACTCTGAGCTACAGGAGGAAATTTGAACCAATGGAAAAGAAGTTAAAAGCTCTGAAAAAAAATTAGATGAATGGATAACTAGAATAACCAATGCAGAGAAGTCCTTAAAGGACCTCATGGAGCTGAAAACCAACGCACGAGAGCCACGTGACAAATGCAGAAGCCTCCGTAGCCGATGTGATCAACTGGAAGAAAGGGTATCAGCAATGATGGAAGACAAAATGAATGAAATGAAGCGAGAAGAGAAGTTTAGAGAAAAAAGAATAAAAAGAAATGAACAAAGCCTCCAAGAAATATGGGACTATGTGAAAAGACCAAATCTACGTCTGATTGGTGTACCTGAAAGTGACAGGAAGAATGGAACCAAGTTGGAAAACACTCTGCAGGATATTATCCAGGAGAACTTCCCCAATCTAGCAAGGCAGGCCAACATTCAAATTCAGGAAATACAGAGAACGCCACAAAGATACTCCTCGAGAAGAGCAACTCCAAGACACATAATTGTCAGATTCACCAAAGTTGAAATGAAGGAAAAAATGTTAAGGGCGGCCAGAGAGAAAGGTCAAGTCACCCACAAAGGGAAGCCCATCAGACTTAACAGCTGATCTCTCGGCAGAAACTCTACAAGCCAGAAGGGAGTGGGGACCAATATTCAATATTCTTAAAGAAAAGAATTTTCAACCCAGAATTTCATATCCAGCCAAACTAAGCTTCATAAGTGAAGGAGAAATAAAATACTTTACAGACAAGCAAATGCTGAGAGATGTTGTCACCACCAGGCCTGCCCTAAAAGAGCTCCTGAAGGAAGCACTAAACATGGAAAGGAACAACCAGTACCAGCCACTGAAAAAACATGCCAAATTGTAAAGACCATCGATGCTATGAAGAAACTGCATTAACTAATGAGCAAAATAACCAGCTAACATCATAATGACAGGATCAAATTCACACATAACAATATTAACTTTAAATGTAAATGGGCTAAATGCTCCAATTAAAAGACACAGACTGGCAAATTGGATAAAGAGTCAAGACTCATCAGTGTGCTGTATTCAGGAAACCCACCTCACGTGCAGAGACACACATAGGCTCAAAATAAAGGGATGGAGGAAGATCTACCAAGCAAATGGAAAGCAAAAAAAGGCAGGGGTTGCAATCCCTAGTCTCTGATAAAACAGACTTTAAACCAACAGAGATCAAAAGAGACCAAGAAGGCCATTACATAATGGTAAAGGGATCAATTCAACAACAAGAGCTAACTATCCTAAATATATATGCACTCAATACAGGAGCACTCAGATTCATAAAGCAAGTCCTTAGAGACCTACAAAGACACTTAGACTCCCACACAATAATAATGGGAGACTTTAACACCCCACTGTCAACATTAGACACACCAACAAGACAGAAAGTTAACAAGGATACCCAGGAATTGAACTCAGCTCTGCACCAAGCGGACCTAATAGACATCTACAGAACTCTCCACCCCAAATCAACAGAATATACATTCTTTTCAGTACCACACCACACCTATTTGAGAATTGACCACATAGTTGGAAGTAAAGCTCTCCTCAGCAAATGTAAAAGAACAGAAATTATAACAAACTGTCTCTCAGACCACAGTGCAATCAAACTAGAACTCAGGATTAAGAAACTCACTCAAAACCACTCAACTACATGGAAACTGAACAACCTACTCCTGAATGACTACTGGATACATAACAAAATGAAGGCAGAAATAAAAATGTTCTTTGAAACCAATGAGAACAAAGACACAACATACCAGAATCTCTGGGACACATTCAAAGCAGTGTGTAGAGGGAAATTTATAGCACTAAATGCCCACAAGAGAAAGCAGGAAAGATCCAAAATTGACACCCTAACATCACAATTAAAATAACTAGAGGCTGGGTGCGGTGGCTCACGCCTGTAATCCCAGCACTTTGGGAGGCCGAGGCGGGCAGATCACAAGGTCAGGAGATCGAGACCATCCAAGCTAACACAGTGAAACCCCGTCTCTATTAAAAATACAAAAAATTAGCCGGGCGAGGTGGTGGGCACCTGTAGTCCCAGCTACGCGGGAGGCTGAGGCAGCAGAATGGCATGAACCCCAGGGGGCGGAGCCTGCAGTGAGCCGAGATCGCGCCACTGCACTCCAGCCTGGGTGAAAGAGCAAGACTCCTTCTCAAAAAAATAAAATAAAATAAAATAAAATAACTAGAAATCATGAGCAAACACGTTCAAAAACTAGCAGAAGGCAAGAAATAACTAAAATCAGAGCAGAACTGAAGGAAATAGAGACACAAAAAACCCTCCAAAAAATTAATGAATCCAGGAGCTGGTTTTTTGAAAAGATCAACAAAATTGATAGACTGCTAGCAAGACTAATAAAGAAGAGAGAAGAATCAAATAGATGCAATAAAAAATGATAAAGGGGATATCACCACCTATCCCACAGAAATACAAACTACCATCAGAGAATACTACAAACACCTCTACACAAATAAACTAGAAAATCTAGAAGAAATGGATAAATTCCTGGACACATACACCCTCCCAAGACTAAACCAGGAAGAAGTTGAATCTCTGAATAGACCAATAACAGGCTCTGAAATTGTGGCAATAATCAATAACTTATCAACCAAAAAGAGTCCAGGACCTGATGGATTCACAGCCGAATTCTACCAGAGGTACAAGGAGGAACTGGGACCATTCCTTCTGAAACTATTCCAATCAATAGAAAAAGAAGGAATCCTCCCTAACTTATTTTATGAGGCCAGCATCATCCTGATACCAAAGCCTGGCAGAGACACAACCAAAAAAGAGAATTGTAGATCAGTATCCTTGATGAACATTGATGCAAAAATCCTCAATAAAATACTGGCAAACCGAATCTAGCAGCACATCAAAAAGCTTATACACCATGATCAAGTGGGCTTCATCCCTGGGATGCAAGGCTGGTTCAACATATGCAAATCAATAAACGTAATCCAGCGTATAAACAGAACCAAAGACAAAAACCCCATGATTATCTCAATAGATGCAGAAAAGGCCTTTGCCAAAATTCAACAACCTTCATGCTAAAAACTCTCAATAAATTAGGTATTGATGGGACGTATCTCAAAATAATGAGAGTTATCTATGACAAACCCACAGCCAGTATCATACTGAATGGGCAAAAACTGGAAGCATTCCCTTTGAAAACTGGCACAAGACAGGGATGCCCTCTCTCACCACTCCTATTCAACATCGTGTTGGAAGTTCTGGCCAGGGCAATTAGGCAGGAGAAGGAAATAAAGGGTATTCAATTAGGAAAAGAGGAAGTCAAATTGTCCCTGTTTGCAGATGACATGACTGTATATCTAGAAAACCCCATTGTCTCAGCCCAAAATCTCCTTAAGCTGATAAGCAACTTCAGCAAAGTCTCAGGATACAAAATCAATGTACAAAAATCACAAGCATTCTTATACACCAATAACACACAAACAGAACCAAATCATGAGTGAACTCCCATTCACAATTGCTTCAAAGAGAATAAAATACCTAGGAATCCAACTTACAAGGGATTGAAGGGCCTCTTCAAGGAGAACTGCAAACCACTGCTCAATGAAATAAAAGAGGATACAAACAAATGGAAGAACATTCCATGCTCATAGGTAGGAAGAATCAATATCGTGAAAATGGCCATACTGTCCAAGGTAATTTATAGATTCAATGCCGTCCCCATCAAGCTACCAATGACTTTCTTCACAGAATTGGAAAAAAACTACTTTAAAGTTCATATGGAACCAAAAAAGAGCCCTGATTGCCAAGTCAATCCTAAGCCAAAAGAACAAAGCTAGAGGCATCACGCTACCTGACTTCAAACTATACTACAAGGCTACAGTAACCAAAACAGCATGGTACTGGTACCAAAACAGAGATATAGATCAATGGAACAGAACAGAGCCCTCAGAAACAACGCCACATATCTACAACTATCTGATCTTTGACAAACCTGACAAAAACAAGCAATGGGGAAAGGATTCCCTGTTTAATAAATGGTGCTGGGAAAACTGGCTAGCCATATGTAGAAAGCTGAAACTGGATCCCTTCCTTACACCTTATATAAAAATTAATTCAAGATGGATTAAAGACTTACAGGTTAGACCTAAAACCATAAAAACCCTAGAAGAAAACCTAGGCATTACCATTCAGGACATAGGCATGGGCAAGGACTTCACGTCTAAAACACCAAAAGCAATGGCAACAAAAGCCAAAATTGACAAATGGGATCTAATTAAACTAAAGAGCTCTGCACAGCAAAAGAAACTACCATCAGAGTGAACAGGCAACCTACAGAATGGGAGAAAATTTTTGCAAACTACTCATCTGACAAAGGGCTAATATCCAGAATCTACAATGAACTCAAACAAATTTACAAGAAAAAAACAAACAACCCCATCAAAAAGTGGGCAAAGGACATGAACAGACACTTCTCAAAAGAAGACATTTATGCAGCCAAAAAACACATGAAAAAATGCTCATCATCACTGGCCATCAGAGAAATGCAAATCAAAACCAAAATGAGATACCATCTCACACCAGTTAGAATGGCCATCATTAAAAAATCAGGAAACAACAGGTGCTGGAGAGGATGTGGAGAAATAGGAACACTTTTGCACTGTTGGTGGGACTGTAAACTAGTTCAACCATTATGGAAGTCAGTGTGGCGATTCCTCAGGGATCTAGAACTAGAAATACCATTTGACCCAGCCATCCCATTACTGGGTATATACCCAAAGGACTATAAATCATGCTGCTATAAAGACACATGCACACGTATGTTTATTGCGGCACTATTCACAATAGCAAAGACTTGGAACCAACCCAAATGTCCAACAACGATAGACTGGATTAAAAAAATATGGCACATATACACCATGGAATACTATGCAGCCATAAAAAATGACGACTTCATGTCCTTTGTAGGGACATGGATGAAACTGGAAACCATCATTCTCAGTAAACTATCGCAAGGACAAAAAACCAAACTCCTCATGTTCTCACTCACAGGTGGGAGTTGAACAATGAGAACACATGGACACAGGAAGAGGAACATCAAACTCTGGGAATTGTTGTGGGGTGGGGGGAGTAGGGGGGATAGCATTAGGAGATATACCTAATGCTAAATGACGAGTTAATGGGTGCAGCACACCAACATGGCACATGGATACATATGTAACAAACCTGCACATTGTACACATGTACCCTAAAACTTACAGTATAATAATAATAAAATTTTTAAAAAAGAGTAAAGGCAAAAGGAACAGCATATAAGAATTGTAGTCTAGTTGATAAAGTGGCTTCCCATGGGGATGCCGGTTACCAGTGCTGCTACTGCTACACATGTGTACTGGAACTAAACAATTAAGTAGATGGATGGTAGATGGTAGAGGCCAAGTGATATCCATCCGTCCCCTCCAAATCTCATGTTGGAATGTGATCCAAAATGTTGGAAGTAGGGCCTGGTGGGAGGTGCCTGGGTCATGGGGGCAGATCCCTCATGAATGGCTTGGGACCATTTTCTTGGTGATGAGTGAGTTTTCACTCTATTTATTAGTTCACACCAAGAGTTGGTTGCTTAAAGGAGCCTGGCTTCTCTCTTGTTCCCTCTCTCACCATGTGATCCACTAGCTCCCCCTTCACCTTCCACCATGATTGGAAGCTTCCTGAAGCCAACACCAGAAGCAGATACCGGCACTATGTTTTATGTGTAGCCTGCAGAACCGTGAGCCAAATAAAACTCTTTTATTTAAAACAAAATACCCAGTCTCAGGTATTCCTTTATAGCAACACAAATGGACTAATACTCCAAGTTTCTCACTATTGAAGTGGGGGTGAACAGATAAACTAGAGGAGGAATCTAGATTAATCCATGTGCTAACAGGCTAGGGTTTAGATATCAACATGTTAAACATGAGTCAAACTCATGATAAACTTAATATAGATACACATGGTTACACATAGAAATATTTACAAATATGTGTATATATACACCTTAGTACACACATGTACTTTTTTCATGTCAGCTAAGAGGACCTAAAAAATTGACACCCCCATGGCAACAAGTACACCTAGTGCCCACATCTTGGTTTGTAATATCATTCTCCAATAAAAGGAGTCAGGTTCCTTGGAAAAATGTCTGATTCTAAGACTGGGGCAGGAAATAACACAAGATGAGTCTAGAGCATCTTGTAGTACCAGAAGTAAGGAAGTGCTCAAACCCACAATGATGGGGGTATGTCAAAGTGATGCAGGAGCCAAGTGAAAGAGGCTCCGATGGCCAACAAAAATGGAAACATTTGAGCAACAAAATAAAGTAACATGGGTCTATAATCCAGAGTAAAAACTAAATATGCATGATTCCATACTGATATGAATAATGATTAAGTTACTTAATAAATGGAGAAGAGACAAATCTCCCATGCAACAGAATTCCAAATAAATCATGTAAAACCATTCCCTCAAGACGGAGGAGTGTAACTCCCTACTCTTTAAATACTAGGTTGAGCATAGCGACTTTCTTTCACAGAGCACAGTATGAAAAGGGCAGGAGAGGAGAGAAACTTCACAGGGGAAAAAACCTGAAAGACACTACTTCTAGCCAGGTGATTAAGGTCAACAGCAACAATTACAAATCATGTCGATAGTATGTACCCTCGATATGATGTGATAAAAATGCCACTTTCCCTCTGTGATCTTCCTCTCAAAACACATAACCCCCACCTCATCATGAGAAAAACATCAGACAAATTCCAATAAGGAGTATCCTACAATACACCTGACTAGTAGTCCTCGAAACTGTCAAGGTCATCAAAAACAAGGGAATTGTGAGAAACTGTCATCACAGTCAAGAGGAGCCTAAGGGGCAGAAAATGACAACTAAATGTAATATGGTATCCTGGATTGGATCCCGGAACAGAAAAGGAACATTGGATAAAAAGTAAAGAAATCTAGGTAAACGATACACTTCAGTTAATAATGAGGTGTAATATCCGTTCATTAATGGTAACGTAACCACATAAACGTAAAATGTTAATAATAGAGAAACTGTGGAAGTTGGGGGGAGTATGTGAGAACTCTCTATTATCCAATCAGTTCTTCTATAAACCTGGCCGGGTGCAGTGGTTCATGCCTGTAATCCCAGCACTTTGGGGGGCCACGGCGGGCAGATCACCTCAGATCAGGAGGTCGAGACCAGCCTAACCAACATGGTGAAACCCCATCTCTACTAAAAGTACAAAGTTAGCTGGGCACGGTGGAGCGTGCCTGTAATCCCAGCTACTAGACAGGCTGAGGCAGGAGAATCGCTTGAACCCCGGAGGCAGAGGTTGCAGTTAGCCTGGATCGCGCCATTGTACTCCAGCCTGGGCAACAAGAGCAAAACTCCATCTAAAAATTAAAAAAATTCTTCTATAAATCTGAAATTGTTCCAAAAACAATAATAAAGTCTATTAACTTTTTTAAAAAACTGGAAGGAAAGAGAAGAAAGGCAGGAGAAGGATTTAGGGTTGTCACTTTTCAGAGATGGCTACAGTGATCTGTTCCCCCGGCTGGCTTCTTATGTGGCTCCGCCTTGCAGAGGTGGAATTCTTCATCTCCACACTGCACACCAATCTGGCCAAACCTGCCTTAATTCTAAAATGTAGCTGCTGGCACTCAGCAACAATAACCTTCTAGAGCACAAAACGGAAGCTATTTTTAAGTGATACCAGGAATTTCTAGAAACATTTTAAGCAATTGATTGTGAGGGCTTCACAGTGTTTAAAAAAGATCACTTGGAGCTTTAAAGGAGCAACTAAAAGATGAAAGAGAACGCTCATCTGAACACTTCACAAAGAAAGAACAAGGGGCAAGGTCCAGGACCATAAATGACTAAACAGTATTCTTCATTTATCTGAACTGGTTTCCCAGGGTAACCACTCTCCTCTTATTGAAGAGTCTCTGAGGGCAAGCAGCCAAATCCTACAAAAAGCTGAGCTATCCAGGCTGGTGGAGGAAAGGGGTGGGGAGCTAAACCACCAATTTGGTTAATTAACATTGTCCCTGGTTAACACATTGCTGTTGTCCCTGGTTCTTTCTCCAAACATCCAGTCCCCACCCAAATACCAGGTACAGCTTGATGCTAATCAGAGTGAAAGTTGTCAGTCTGCAAGGGAGTAAACAAATATGGTCATTAAATGAGAAGACACCAGAGGATCATAATGAGGAAATAAATGCATCAGACCAACCAAAAAACTGCCTCTTTTTCTTCCTGTACTTTGTGTGTGTTTGTTTTCTTAAAGACCAGTATGAGCCAGGAGCAGTGGCTCATCCCTGTAATCCCAGCACTTTGGGAAGCCAAGGTGGGAGGATCACTTGAGCCCAAAAGTTACAGACCAGACTTGGAAATATAGCAAGACCCCATCTCTACAAATAATTTTTAAAAATAGCTGATGTGGTGCACACCTGTAGTCCTACCTACTCAGGAGGCTGAGGCAGAAGGATCACTTGAGCCCAGGAGGTTGAGGCTGCAGTGAGTTATGATTGTGCCATTGCACTCCAGCCTGGATGACAGAGCGAGATCCTGTCTCTAAAAGACAGTAAGGAATAAGTAAAAGATAAAGACCAGTATGATAGTATCTACTTGTATTTTTAAAAGCCAAAAATATTCTTAAGTACAAAAATTCATGTTATTTATAACAGTTAACTTTTCTGAAAATGCTTGAAATTGGAATATATTTGTCAAGGCTGGGCGCGGTGGTTCAAGCCTGTAATCCCTGCACTTTAGGAGGCCAAGGTGGGTGGATCACAAGGTCAGGAGTTCAAGACTAGCCTGGCCAATATAGTGAAACCCTGTCTTTACTAAAAACACACAAAAAATTAGCTGGGTGTAGTGGCAGGTGCCTGTAATCCCAGCTACTTGGGAGGCTGAGGCAAGAAGAGGAGAATCGCTTGAACCTGGGAGGTGGAGGTTGCAGTGAGCTGAGATCGCGCCACTGCACTCCAGCCCAGGTGACGGTGCGAGACATCATCTAAAAAAAAAAAAAAAGAAATATATGTGTCTCTTATGCATTGACTCTGGAGTGGAAAAGGAAAGGGATTCTGGAGTGGAAAAGACTACGTGGTCCATGGCCATCTAGAGTGGAGAGAGCCCCACCGCAGAGCCTGGGTCCAGCCACCCAGCCTCTCCGGGCAGCACCTTCCATGTGAGGTATCAAATCCAGAGAGTAGATTCAAGACTTCCTGGAAGACACAAAAGCCAACTTCTAGAGCTTTATCCCTCTCAGGTAAAATCCTGGATAACAAAATCTCTCCCGTAAAATTGAAAACACAAGCCCAACTTGGAACAAATAGATGTACTAAAATCAGCATAATATGGTCCATTCCTGAAACTATCTTAATCAGAGTAAAGATATGAAAAATACTTGAGTGACTTGACTTGAATATTGAATTCAGTTGGATCAGGGATTGGCAAACTTTTTCTACAAAGGCATCACAGGCCATATGGTATTTGTCAGAAACTATCCAGCTCTTCTGTTGTACCACTAAGGCAGCTATACACAATACATAGATGAATAACTGTGGCTGTGTTCCAATAAAACTTTATTTACAAAAACAAGCAGCAGACTAGAGGCTAGATTTCGCCCACAGAATATACTTTGCCAAGTCCTAAGATAATTTCATCTTTTCAACTAAAATAGTAGCCATTCATTCAAATTTCAGTAACGGAGCAAAATCTCACTCATTCACAAGAACAAAGTGAAAATGAATAGAAGTCTCCTTTATGCATTTCACAAAGAAACTCAGTTGAAAGTAACACAGTTGTGAACAGCACCTGGCTGTCACCAAACAAAACTCAGCCAAGGAGAACCTCCTGGGGACCTATTTCCTCTAGGAAGTAGTACTTGGGAGAAGCATGCAACATATGAAACAGACTGGAACTTCACAAGGGCCAGGAAAGCTCATTTTCTCTGTCTCTCTCTTCCTAACACACTCCCTTGCCCGGGAGGTTTTAGTTGGCTCCTAGGCTGTCCAGGACAAGTTGCACTTTCATCATATGGCATACAAGACCCTCCACAATAGGTCCTAACCTTATCTCCAGCCATCCTCCACATCCCTTCCCACTCCCTAAAGTACTCTGACAATATAAGACAACTCACTGCACCTCAAACGCATCACTTGCCCACAAACTTTCGAGTCCCCAGGACTACCAGAGTGACTGTTAAATTCATCATGCAAAGCATTTTTTTTTAGAGTGAAAGGAGTGCTATTAATAATTATGCAGGGGCCAGGCGCAGGCGCCTGTAATCCCAGTACTTTGGGAGGCCAATGCGGGGAGATCACTTGAGGTCGGGAGTTCAAGACCAGCCTGGCCAATGTGGTGAAACCCCGTCTCTACTAAAAGTACAAAAATTAGCCAGGCGTGGTTGCGGGCTCCTGTAATCCCAGCTACTCGGGAGGCTGAAGCAGGAGAATCACATGAACCTGGAAGACAGAGGTTGCAGTGAGCAGAGATTGCACCACTGCACTCCAGCCTGGGCAACAGAGCAAGACTCTGTTTCAAAAAAAAAAAAAAAAGATAAAAATAAAAAAAAAATTATGCTGGGACAAGAATATGCCAAAGCAAACCATAATGTAGAGTCCTTTAGCCTTAATTCACAATGACTTCTCTGCTATGAAGGCCACTGCAGTTCACTCTGGTGAACTCCTACTCATCTGTCGAGGCCCAGGTCAAGTATTCCTTCCTTTCCTGTTCTTTTGCTGATATCTTTATAGTAAAAGTAACCACTCTCTTATCTTTATATCTATTATAGGCTTTGTCACATAGTATGAAGTATTGTATTTCTACTTCTACTACACACGTATGTTTCCTTTGAGGACAAGGATGTTTCCTCTGTGTACTTGGTTTTGCACTGGAGTTGGCTTATAAATTGTGCTCAACAAATGTTTATTCATTTTCTTATAATAACATAAACAGTCAATTCGCCCTCAAAATCACTCTTTATAAAGCATAAACCGGTGGTTCTCAACCATGGGTGATTTTGCCCTCCCAGAGGATAGCTGCAATGTCTGGAAAGATTTTTTCTTGTTACAACCAGAGAAGATGCCATTAGCATCTACTGGGAAGAGGTCAGGGACGCTGCTGAGCAGTCTACAATATACAGGCTAGTTCCCCCACAACAAAGAATTATCTAGCCCCAAATGCCAATAGTGCTGGCATTGAGAAGCCCTGCAATAAACCAAAAACTTACCTCGCTTCCTCATGCGATTACTATAAATTCTGGAATAGGGAGATAGGAAGTCACAAAAATTTGCAGCACATATGCCATAAGCATATTCAGAAAGCCACCACACTTCAGGAGTTAGTGTAACACAAGACAAGTAAAAATGGCACAGGCTTGCTGTGGATGCCTGAACTGGTCTGAAAAGCTGTGTAGATACACAGGGCTACACAGGGTGCTTTGAATGTTATTCTCATGCAGAGGTTATTACTTCAACACATGAATGACACAGCACCTATGCAGCAGAAGTAATAACACAGTGGCACTTCCTCAGCCACCTACCAAATCAAACGGAAAGTAGGCCGGGCATGGTGGTTCATGCCTGTAATCCCAGCCCTTTGAGAGGCTGAGACAGGTGGATCGCTTGAGGTCAGGAGTTCGAGACCAGCCTGACCAACATGGCGAAACCCCGTCTCTACTAAAAATACAAAAAATTAGCTGGGCGTGGTGGCATATGCCTGTAATCCCAGCTACTCGGGAGACTGAGGCACGAGAATAGCTTGAATCCAAGAGGCAGAGGTTGCAGTGAGCCAAGATCGTGCCACTGCACTCCAGCCTGGGTGACCGAGTGAGACTCCATCTCAACAACAACAACAACAACAAAGGCAAAGGTAAAGTAAAAGCTACACACTCTGGACCCTTCCCAAGTCACTGACATTTCAAATCTAAAATAAATTAAAACTGTTCATTACAAAAGTTGAATCTGAAACATTTTCAATTACCATGAAAAACAAGCACCACTATTATATGTAAAAGAAACTCTATTTGGAGGTTATTTTCAACCACATCATATCATAAAAGTAATTGCTAAAGAAAAACTGAGTCATCAACTATTTAACTGCTTCCATTAGAACAAATCTTTTAAGCTAGCTTCCCTAGTAAAAGAAATCTCCACTCTTCAACCCTTGCTTGGTAAATTTTCCAGATAACTGACTCAAAAACGGATCACACACTTCTCTGTCTTCGTAAACTGAACAACCTACGTCAGATTTACCTTTTCTGGATGCCCAGAGTCATCTTAACTATTTTTTAAATTGTACTATACTGATATAAAAGGAACAGAGAGGCTTGTCCCTTCACTAAATGGCCCCAAGTGGCCTTGGTTTTAAAGGTCCTGTTATAATTTTCAGGGTCACCCAATAAATGGCAGCTATTATTCCTTGTTGCAATCAGTGTATCTACCACTGGCCTTCGTGCCAGCTCCTTCTCATTTGGCTTTTCCAGAAATCTAGTATAATAACCAGGAACACCTTATTTAAAACATGCGTAAAGAGGCTGAGTGAGTAATTGTGGGGTTCTATCAGGCACAGAGTTTGTGGCCCGTGAATTTTCACATCTACGTATGTTAACACTGTGGAGCTCTTCTTCTCCACCCCCACCTACTAGCCCTTGTAGTCAGGAACAGGGAGGCTGCCATACAGGTAAGGAGTAAGAAATAAAAAAGGCCCAAAAAGGATAGATTGCATGGACAGAATGAGGAACAAGAAGTGAGAGAAAATTCAGGGTGAACCACGACCAGTAAAAATAAGGTCATTAAACTCCCAAGGGTGAAGTTCAGGTTAGTTACATTTACAACAATTACTTTCTACTCCTAAAGGACAAATACCTTTAAGAAAAATAATGGAGATTTGCGGATGTTATTTAAAACTCTACAGAAAATGAGCACTTAGGTCCCTATACAATTTTAATTCGGAGGTATTGATCTTTTTAAAAAATGGCAACACATAACCAAAACATCCTGTCCATTTGGCATCTACCTTAACCTGCCTGGAAAAAAAAAATCTACTAATTGAGAGTTTCAAGAATGACTCATACATCAAGGTGACTTTTAAAAGTTTATCTGCAGGCTCCAAAACAGTAATTATTGTGTGTGCTACCCCCAAATATCCTACTCTTGATTCGGAGGACACAGACCCTACCATCAGACTTGCACAATTAAGAATGCCTAGAATGGCCGGGCACAGAGCGGCTCATGTCTGTAATCCCAGCACTTTGGGAGGCCAAGGCAGGCAGCTCACTTGAGGTCAGGTGTTCAAGACCAGTCTGGCCAACATGCTGAAACCCTGTCTCTACTAAAAATATAAAAATCAGCCAGGCGTGGTGGTGCGTGCCTGTAGTCCTAGCTACTCAGGAGGCTGAGACGGGAGAATCACTTGAACCTGGGAAGCAGAGGTTGCCGCCACTGCACTCCAGTCTGGGCGACAGTGAGACTTGTCTCAAAAAAAAAAAAAGAATGCCCAGAATGTACATTTATACCCTTTTAACCCCAACTGGATTAGAAGTTTAACTTGAAGCTACCAAAAGGTGTTGACAGGGAAAGACAGGAATATAAAAATCACAATCCAAAGTCAATCTATTATTAGGTCTAGGTTTATTAAATATTGATAGCATTTGATAAAAGAGCTGACTTGCACAATAGCATCGCAGAGACATCCAACTCTAAACTACCTCATTCCCAAGCCTGCATCTCCTTCACACCAGCTAGAATTAAAAAGGAAACATCCAGCTAGGATTAAAAATAAATCTTTTAGATGGTAGGTCATACATCATTGCCATAGGCACTGAAAAGGCACCTGGTAATACTCAACATCCATTCACATCTGATAATATTCAACATCCATTCTTAGAAGAAAAAAAAGACAGAGATGGATGCTTTTCCAACATCATAAAATATATCTCAGCATAAAAGTCAGCATCATGTTTAACAAGAAATTCTACTCAGGAACAAAATGAGAACCAGCATTTTTTAACATGGATCTGGAGATTCCAGTCAACGTAATTAGACAAGAAAAAAAATTTACTAATACAAAATTAACATATAAAATATGTGACTTTAATACAGACAAAAAATAACCAGTTACAAAGCATAATCAAAGAAAATACTTCATTCATGATGGTTACAAAAAGTAAAATATCAGCCTGGCCCAGTGGCTCACGCCTGTAATCCCAGCACTTTGGGAGGCCGAGGCAGGTGGATCACAAGGTCAGGAGATCAAGACCATCCTGGCTAACACAGTGAAACCCCATCTCTACTAAAAATACAAAAAAATTACCTGGGTGTGGTGGTGGGCGCCTGTAGTCCCAGCTACTTGGGAGGCTGAGGCAGGCAGATCACGATGTCAGGAGATCGAGACCATCCTGGCTAACACGGTGAAACCCCATCGCTAATAAAAATACAAAAAAATTAGCCAGACGTGATGGCCGGCGCCTGTAGTCCCAGCTACTTGGGAGGCTGAGGCAGGAGAATGGCGTGAACCCAGGAGGCAGAGCTTGCAGTGAGCCGAGATCGTGCCACTGGACTCCAGCCTGGGCGACAGGGCAAGACTCCGTCTCAAAAAAAAAAAAAAAAAAAAAGGAAATAAAAATAAAGCTCTAAGTAAGAAAGACCAATAACCAAACAGATACATAGTCAACAGATACAGCCATAGTTCACAGGCTGGGCATGGTGACTCATGCCTGTAATCCCAGCTACATGGGACACTGAAGCGAGAGGATGGCTTAAACCCAGGAGTTCAAGGCTGCTGTCAGCAATGACTGCACCACTGCCCTCCAGCCTGAGTGATCAAGTGAGACCCTGTCACAAAAAAAAAAAAACAGGTGTAGTGGCCTGCGCCTGTAATCCCAGAACTTTGAGAAGCCAAGGCAGGGGATTACTTGAGCACTTGAGACCAGGAGTCTGAGACTAAGACCAGCCTGGGTCAACAGAGCAAGACGTAATATCTCAAAAAAATTTTTTTTAATTAAAAAACAGTTCACAGATAAGGATATATACACATATATATATGTATATGTATATATATGGCCCCTCGATGTATGAAAACACATTCAACTTCATTCACAAAAGGGTAAATGCAAATTAAAACTGACCTGAGAAATCATTTTTACCTCTCAGATTTTCAACAGTTCAAAACCACATCCTATTGATAGGCACTTTCTATTTTGCTAATGGAAGTGTAAAACCTTTATAAGGGGCAATTAGGCAACATATATCAAAATTTAAAAATGTACATACCTTTATGCTTAGCTATTTCTATTCTCAACATTTACCCCACAGAAATAGGTGCACATGCGAGAAATTATGTATGTACAGGTATTGCAATGTAGATTGTTTGTAACAGCAAAAACTGGAACCTACCTAAATAAGCATCAATAGCAGAATGATGAATGAATCACAGTAAATCCATACAATGTACACTATGTAGTCATAAGAAAAGAATGAGGAAGACTTTTATCTCTTTCTATGGAATGATCTTTACAAAATAGTGTAAGTGAAAAATAAATTGCTGGCCGGGCGCGGTGGCTCACGCTTGTAATCCCAGCACTTTGGGAGGCTGAGGCGGGTAGATTATGAAGTCAGGAGATCGAGACCATCCTGGTTAACACAGTGAAACCCTGTCTCTATTAAAAATACAAAAAATTAGCCGGGTGTGGTGGCGGGCGCCTATAGTCCCAGCTACTCAGGAGGCTGAGGCAGGAGAATGGCGTGAACCCAGGAGGCGGAGCTTGCAGTGAGCTGAGATGGCACCACTGCACTCCAGCCTGGGTGACAGAGCAAGACTCCATCTCAAAAAAAAAAAAAAAAAAAAAAAAAGGATAGTGAAAGAGTGCTCAAACCTATCTGCTTACATAGGCATTCAATATCTCTGGGAACATATAGAAGAAACCAGTAACATTGGTGATTATCTTTGGAGAGTGAGACTGAGAGATAGAAGGAAGGGGGAAACAATTCATGGCATTCTCTTTTGGATTAAAAACCATGTGAATGTAATATCTACTAAAAAATGAATTCAAATTAAATTTTTAAAAACCCTTAGTAGCATTTGAAACACTCCTCACTCTCCACCCTCAGCCCCCAACCACTTACTAAATTCTGATGATTCTCTCTAAAATATCTCTTGTTTAACCTATTTCCTTCCCAATTCTGTGGCCATACTCCAAGTCCTTAGACAATTATCAAGGGTCTCCTAGCTGGTCTCCGTACTCCCCTCTACCCATTAAGAATGCACCTACACTCCACCACCAGATTCAACTCCCTTTAAGGAGATGACCTTGGCCTAGACCTGATGAAGTCCCTCCTCTATGCAGAATGCCACGCTCCTCGTCTTGGCATTCAAATCCAAACCACCTTTACAGCTCTGTTGTCTGTGCTTATGTTTTTTAATTCCAATTATACTAGAAGCTTCTTACAGAACACTCATTATCAAATCCATCTTTTTATTCTCAAAGCTCTTAGAATGGTATCTTGCACATAGTAAATACTCAAGAAATGTTATTTGAATAAATGAATAAATAATAAATAGTCATATAATTTACGGAATTTAGGCTGGGCATGGTGGCTCATGCCCATAATCCTATCACTTTGGGAGGCTGAGGTGGGTGGATCTCTTGAGTTCCAGAGTTCGAGACCAGCCTAGGCAACACAGCCAGACATGGTGGCGTGTGCCTGTGGTCCCAGCTAATCCGGAGGCTGAAGTGAGAGGATCACTTGAACCCAGGAGGCAGAGGTTGCAGTGAGCCAAGATCATGCCACTGCACTCCAGCCTGGGCAATACAGCAAGACTCTGTCTCAAAAATAAACAAATAAATAATCTTTTTAAATGAAGAAAAAAATAATTTACAGAATTTATGTATCTGATTATATTACACTGAAAAACAAAAATGAAAATGAAAAACATGGTCTCTCATTCAAGAAACTTGAAGAAAAAAAAGTTTAAGAAAACCAAATACTGTTATTTGCCAGTGATAAGTTTATGCTAAAATAATCCATTTCACTAGAGTTTCCAACTCCAAACACGGTCTCCTCACCTCCACCCGCATCTCCCAGTTTCTTTGCTTAGCTTAATACTTTCCTCACCTCCAAGACAACACTGCCTCAAATTCAATGCCCTAAGTGATTTCGCTTCCTGCCTTTCAAATGGGATACAAATGGCTTAAGTACCTTGATGCTGCTTGTCCTAACAATATAAGTAATAAATAAATAAATAACAACGTAAGAAGATATACAATTTATTTCATTGATAATAGTTTCCCTATGATTTAAACTTAAGGAACACCTAGTCTCCACAAACCCACAGGAAAATCTGTAAAGTTTTACACTGCATATAATAAAAGTAAGTCAGTCTACTATATCCTTACCTATCATTTTTTCTACCTGAATAATATTAAAGTCCATTACACACTCCCCATGTCATAAAGAGGCTATTTAACATCATTTTAATGATGTCTGCTCCTTCTCCTCCCCCTCCTTCTTCTTGGTGTCAGCCAAAGTAGAGAATCAAAGATTTAACAGCTTTCATGAAAACAATGAAGTATGTCAATATTTTAATAGTCGTAACATATTTTATCCATATTCTTATTACAGAAAATGAAAGTATTCTCTCATTAATCAAAGCAAAACAAATTCTAACCTTTTAAGATGGCAGAATATTCTTATTTGTGGCAGTTTCATAAGACATATACATTTGTCAAAACTCATTGAACTGTACACTTGAAAAGGTTCAATTTTATATATTGCAATAAACTCAAATTTCTTTAAAAATAAACTTTTCTAAAATCAAATATTTCTCCTTTCCAACAAATACAGTATATTAGAATAAGGATTCAATTCCAAGCAACTTAGAAGAGTTTAAAGATTTTACTGCAGGTTGAGCAAATGAGAAGTTACTCCAGTTTTACGCATGGAGAAACTGATCACTGAAATGAGTTGTATAGCTTCCCACACTGTTATTGTCAGGCCATCACCAGAGTGAGCAGACTCATGAATAGAGCACCAGTCCTGCCACCATTTTGGCTCAGTAATGAGGCCTTCGGTAAGTTCTCAATCCCTTCAGCTGCAGAATGAGGAGGTTAGACTCCTTTGCTAAGGGCCACTTCAACTTTAACATTCTGAGTTTATATTCTAGAGATTTGAAGTATACTTTAAATGTCCTTTAAGGGGGAATAAAGAAACAATTTTTTTTTTTTTTTTTAAAGAGATAGGGTCTTGCTGTTGCCAGGCTGGAATGCAGCGGTGCTATCATAGCTCACTGCAGCTTCAACCTCCTGGGCTCCAGCAATCCTCCCACCTCACCCTCCCGAGCAGTAGTGACTACAGGTGCACACCACCACATTCCCCTGAGTTTTTACATTTTTTGGCAGAGATGGTGGGGTCTCATTATGTTGTCTAGGCTGGTCTTGAACTCCTGAGCTCAAGCAATCTTCCCACCTCAGCCTCCCAAAGTGCCGGGATTACAGGATTGAGCCAGGGCACCCAGCCTTTAAAATTCTTTTATCAGCTAACTGATAAATACTATTAGAAAACTAGGACAATCCAATGCACTGAAGGACAGCAATCACGGGGTATTCAAATTACAAAAGATTTCCAACTTTACGACAAGCTTTTACATTAAGAGATTCTCTAGGCCACTTAGATATTAGTTCACAGACATTAATTTTGAGAGGAAAGAAGACAGAAAAAGTGTTAACTGCCATAGCTAAGAATAAAAGCATTCAAAGGAAACTAAACATCTCTGATAGTATGACGAAAATAAATGTACATCTGAGTCAATTCCCCTATGAATTTTCAGAACAACTGTACTGTATAAAGAAGGCATGAATAGGCTAATGAGAACCACCTCTGTTTAAAAAAAAAAAAAACTGGCACATATAAAGTGCTTAAGAGGCATAAAATAATTACAAAGGTTTTTTTGGTCTGTTTGTTGTTTTTACAAAAAAGGAAGCCAGGCATGGTGATGCCTGTCTGTGTCTGTGGTAACAGCTACTCAGGGGGCTGAGGGGGGAGGATGGCTTGAGCCCAGGAATTCAAGACCAACCTGGCCCATTTAAAAAACAAACAAAAAAAAAAACAAAAGGAAGCAAAAACTTCATCTACATGGGGAAAAGGCAAAGAAAAAGCCCCAAATTTTAAACCCAAATTTCATAGTCAAAGACCATCAGAAAATTCATTTTTTTTTGAAGATGAAGTCTCGCTCTGTCGCCCAGGCTGGAGTGCAGTGGCACAATCTCGGCTCACTGCAACCTCTGCCTCCCAGGTTCAAGCAATTCTCCTGCCTCAGCCTCCCGAGTAGCTGGGACTACAGGCGCCTGCCACCACACCCGGCGAATTTTTTGTATTTTAGTAGAGACGGGGTTTCACCATGTTTCCCAGGCTGGTCTCAAACTCCTGACCTCAGGTGATCCACCCGCCTTGGCCTCCCAAGAGAAAATTCATTTTCATAGAAAAAAAAAAGCTGAATATATTACTACATTTCTATTTATAAAGACAGCATTTCCCAAAGACTCTTCTAAATAGTTTAAAGGAAAAAAAATGGGTATCCGTGGTTAAAATAAGCACAATTACTGCTTACTATATCACCTGGTATGAGTTACGATTGCATTCAGCTGCATGTGATAGAAACTTACCCATAGTGGTTTAAACAATCAGGGCTCTATTTTTCTACTAGAACAACCTGTCCAAAGATAGAAACTCCAAGGCTGGTAGAGTATTTGCAAGAAGCCATCAAGAACCCCTTCAATCTTTCTGATTTGCAACTCTTACCGCTTGGCCTTCCTGGGGCAAGATAGCTACACCCCCTTCATACAGGAAGGTGGGAAGGGAAATGGGAAAGTTATGTGCCAGCCTCGGAGATCCTGTTTATCAAGAAACCAAAGCTCTCCTGGAAGCCTCTGCCCTGCAACCACTTCTACTTATATTTCACTGGCTGCTACTGTGTCACCTCTGGCAACACGGGAGTCTGGGGAGATGAGAATTTTTAACTAGAATTTTTGCCACCTAGAGCAAAACCAGAATTCCATTAGATAAGAGAGGCCATTTATCTTAGAAATTCAAAATACACATTTGATGTTAAGGGCTCTCAGAACTGTGCAGTAAATAAACATGTTTAACTTTTTTTTTAATACAGTATTTCTCAGTTATTTGAACATAAAATTCTTTATTTCCTTTGAACAGCCTGTTGAAACAGCACTTGGTGCAATTCATCCTGGGAAATGCTGCTTTGGGAACCAAAAGAAGAAAAAGAAAATCTACTCTTATGAAATAGATTTTTTTTTTTTTTTTTTTTTTTTTTTTTTTTTGAGACAGAGTCTCACTCTTTTCGCGCAGGCTGGAGTGCAGTGGTGTGATCTTGGCTCACTGCAACCTCTGCCACCTGGGTTCAAGCGATTCTCCTGTCTCAGCCTCCCAAGTAGCTGAGACTACAGGTGACCCCCACCACGCCTGGCTAATTTTTGTATTTTTAGTAGAGATGGGGTTTCACCATGTTGGTCAGGCTGGTCTGGAACTCCTGACCTTGTGATCCACCCACCTCGGCCTCCCAAAGTCCTGGGATTACAGGCATGAGCCACCGCACCCGGCCAAAATAATTGGTTTTCATATGTAGGAAGGTTAAGGAAATAGGTTGCGTTTAAGCAAGGGGTTCTGGAAATAAAATTGCTGAAGTGATAACAAAATTCTACAAGCAGAATCTGATATGTTTTTACTTTTTATGTAAAGTCACCATTCTAGTGAGAAAAATCTTTTATCTTTCCACTTTATGCTTTTACAGGTTGGGCCACACCCCCTCTCCTCTTCACCATCCCTTCTCAACTCCTGAACTGTCATTTCCTTACATAACTCCCCTCTGTTCTAACATTCTCCACTGGTCTTTAAATGTCCATTCCTGAGCTTCTGCAAGGTTTCACTCATTCTTTGCTTCAGCCTCTCATGCTTTCATAATTTTTCTTTCTCCTACTTTCATTTTTGTTTTCTTTTTATTCTCTCTTACATTCTTTAAGGTACACCAGCATCTCTTATTTTCTTAAAATACTACCAAAACAACCTAGGGCTTAGCGTTTATTTACTGAGGCAGTCCCCTCTGCATATTTTGTATTCAATCTGTACAAAATGACTGTCCTTTGAAATCTCATGTTAGCTAAATGCTGTAACAAACAGACTCTAGTATTACTTCCAAGAATAAATGTGCATATTTATAGGGAAAAATCAAAACATAATTTTTCATTCTGATTCTAAAGCTTTCACAAGAAAGACATTCATCATATCCAGTTCCATTAAAATATTCACTGCTTTTAATCCACTTCAATGGTGAAAAGAAGAAGTAAATTACATTTTTCACATCTCCAAACACCATCCATTTCCATGACACACACAGGTATCTCCTTGCCATGAAAAGCCAGTGGTTGTCTGTTTTGGAAGAGAAGTAAGAAAGTGCCACTTTTTATTTCCTGAAGAAAAAAAAATTAAATAGGTCAAATACATAAAACTTTCATGAAAAAAGCAACACTTCATTTCAGCCATTAAAGAAAAATGTGTTTAAATTCCCCAAAGGAACTCTATGCTCTAAACTGGGAAAGGCTTATTCACTGCTGACTTTCAAGAACCAGACATGACTTATCACACCGTGTAACCAAGGCAGTGAATGGAACTGAAACCCTAAGGAGTCTTCTTATCTTTCTGCTTTCTAGATACCAGGAAAAAAAAAGAAGCAGTTGAGATTATTCACTCTTCCAGTAAACAGGCCTCTAGAAAGTCAGAGGAATGGCTGGGCATGGTGGCTCATGCCTGTAATCTCAACACTTTGGGAGGCTGAGGCGGGCGGATCACGAGGTCAAGAGATCAAGACCATCCCGGCCAACATGGTGAAACCCCGTCTCTACTAAAAAGTACAAAAATTAGCTGGGCATGGTGGCATGTGCCTGTAGTCCCAGCTACTCAGGAGGCTGAGAAAGAAGAATCACTTGAACCTGGGAGGCAGAGGTCGCAGTAATCCGAGATTGCGCCACTGCACTCCAGCCTGGGCAAGGAGACTCAGTCTCAAAAAAAAAAAAAAAAAAGAAAGTCAGAGGAACATGAAACACTCAAATGCCATAAAGAGCCTTTTCTTGCCAACTCTTGGTTATATGGATTTGCTATACTCTTTAGGGGCTGAAATTACTCATCCGAGAAGGCATAGCCAACTTGCCCCAAGGTAGAAATTTGGACAGCATCAATTTAGGTCCAGCAGAACACTTCTCAAATTGCTTCCAAAGAGAAGACTGGCTTCTCCTAGCCAGCAGGGGAGCTAGAAGAAACATACAGCCACTCACCCCCCTCATGCCTTTCAGTCCTGTCCAAAGTTCAAGCTCCTTCCTGCCCCCGACCCCCGACCCTTTCCCACAATGTCACACCCACAGTCCAAAACATCCCTCAGATCCCCACCCTCCTACACCTTCGTACTGAACCTCTTGGGACCACCCTTCACCCCAACCTCTCTTCTTATCTTGGTTGAAACCTGGAACTCTTGATGGAAGCACATTGTAGCTTCTCCTCATTGCCCAAAGCTGCTTCCAATATAAGACTCCTCCACTCTTGGGTAAAATTTACCTCCATGTCTCTCAATCATTCTATCTCATTCACTGAAGAACTCTTCCCCTGCTTCAGTCCTCCCTGAGTCACCAAGTCCAGCAGTCATTCCAAATGACCTTAGAATCCACCAAGCACACTGCCCAATTAGTTCCTTGACCTCATTCTGTAACCTCCTTCTTGGTGTTACTGTCTTCCTCTCAAAGACCTACCGTGGTTTTCCCATCACTACTCAGAATGACTCCAACTCTGACAGTACCTGGCAAACATCTCACTCCATTTCCTTTTGTCCCTATGAACTCCTTCCCTGAGATCTCTCATGCCACCTCTCCCACCACACCAACTCTTCTATCTCTTCTGATGCTCCAATTTGCTAGCACCTCTATTTTCGTCTTCTCTGACAGGCCTCTTCTATCTACATCTCCTTTCTCCTCCATCCTACATCAACTGCCCACTAACCAATGATCTCAACTCCCTCACACTCTCTTAAACACTCACTCAACCAAATCCCAACCCCAGATCCTTCTACCTATCACCTTCTCTGTTCCTCTCCTCAGGACACGCAACACCAAGGAGAAAACCACACAACCATTAACAGCAGATGGCATAACAGATTCAGGGGCTCCATTCTGGAGACCCTCAGAGCTGCCCAGCAAACCTGTTGAGCTCTCTTTCCATTCCCCCCAGAGGATTTTGTAGGGTTTTTTGTTTGTTTGTTTGTTTGTTTGTTTGTTTAGACAGAGCCCACTCTGTCGCCCAGGCTGGAGTGCAGTGGTGCGATCATGGCTCATTGCAGCCTTGACCTCCTGGAGTCAAGTGATCCTCCCACCTCAGCCTACCAAGTAGCTAGGACTACAGGCACACGCCAACTCGCCCAGGTAAGTACAGATGGAGTTTCTTTATGCTGCCCAGGCTGGTCTCTAACACCTAGGCTCAAGTGATCCTCCCGCCTCAGCCTCCTAAAGTGCTGAGACTACAGGTGTGAGCCACCATGCCTGGCCAGAGGCTTTTTCAAACCTCCCCAACTTTGCCCAAGCCTCAGGGCCCACCATCACCCCTTCCTCCCACTCCACTCTCAGACGATAACCTCACCTCCTACTTTACAGAGAGTAAAGCAAGAATGCCTTCAACTTCCTGCCCACCCTCAAACTCACCTTCGTCTGTATCCATCAATGTCTTCCTTCCCATTCAGTGGATAAATGTCCTTCCTCCCGCTTCAGGTCAACATGCATCCCGGCTCAGAACTCTATCCACACTAGACTTCCTAGGCATTCGCTCTACTACATTAATGCTCTCTTATGCTCTCACACTTCCCTCTCTGTCAGTTTAATGTGCCAAGACTCTCATCTTTTTTTTTTTTTGAGACAGAGTTTCACTCTGTCACCCAGGCTGGAGTGCAGTGGCACAATCTTGGCTCACTGCAACCTCCGCCTCCCAGGTTCAAACGATTCTCCTGCCTCAGCCTCCCGAGTAGCTGGGACTACAGACGCATGCCACCACACCCAGCTAATTTTTGTATTTTAAGTAGAGATGGGGTTTCACTACATTGGCCAGGTTGGTCTCAAACTCCTGACCTCGTGATCTACCCGCCCTAGCTTCCCAAAGTGCTGGGACTACAGGCGTGAGTGACCACACCTGGCCAACTCTCTCATCTTAAAAAAAAAAAAAAAAAAATTCCCCTCAGACTTAACTCCTGCTCCAACTATGACCTCTTCTTCACAGTCAAGCTTCTTGATATATCACTCCCAACTTCTCTCCCAGTGAATCTGGCTTCCTTCCCCACCCCTCCAGTGAAACTCCCCTAGCTACAGTCAGCAGCACACCAGCATGGCCATAGTGGCCAAACTCCACAAACACATTCAGACCACACTTGACCTGGCTTCTCTGGAACATCTTCCCTGAGCCCTCAATAAATGCACACACTCCTGGGTTTCTTTCTATCTTGCTAGCCAATCTTTTCCCTCTGTCTGCCTTTTACTTCACTATTTTTCAAACTGTCAGTCTTGAACCTAAGTCTCAAAATCCTGGGCTTAAGTGATCCTCCTGCCTCAGCCTCCTGTAGCTGGGACTACAGGTGCATGCTACCACACCTGGCTAATTAGAGGGGCGAGGTCTCACTATGTTGTTCAGGCTGTGTCAAACTCGTGGCCTCAAGCAATCCTCCTACCTCCGCCTCCCAAAGCACTGGGACTACAGGCATAAGCCACCATACCCGGCCCACTCCATATATTCTTTAATAGACAGCCAGACCTAGCAATCCCATGATTAAGTATTTAATCAAGAGAAATAGAAATATATGTCCACAAAAAAGGACTTACACTAGAAATGTTCACAACTTTATTCATCAAAGCCAAAAACTACAAACAACCCAAATGTCCATCAACAGAATGTATAAGCAAACTGGGTGAACCCAAACAATGGCACACTACTCAGCAATGAAAAGGAGCTACAACTGATGCACGCAACAATGTGGCTGAGCTCCAAAGTATTATGTTGACCGAAGAGAGCCAGACATGGCAGAACACCTACTACGTAACATCATTTTCATGAAATCTGAGAAAGATAACTGGTGATAAAAGTCAGCAAGCAGCTGTAGAGAGGTGGGGTGGGTGACTGATTGGAAATGGGCACTGGGGAACTTTCTGGGCTGGGGGAGACATCCTATATCTGGTTCGATGGGTCGATAATATGAATATAAAATTGCCACCTCATTTCCCTTTTTTAAGTATTTTCTGAGAGTGCCACAATCTCATGGCAAAGGCCTTTCGGATTTCATACCTGTATGATTCCCTGTACTCCTTCTTCGTCACCTTCCTTCACAGGCTACCCTGCTCTCGTACTGAAGTTCTTATCTTTTCCCAAATAGATGATGTTCTCCTTCACCCCTGGCCTCTCTACTTGAACAACCCCACAGCTTTGGCATGGCCACCTCCTACTGTCTTCTGAGACTCAGCATAAATATTACTACTGCCAGGAAGTCTTCCCAATCCCCAAACTAGATTTGTATTTTTAGTAGAAACGGGGTTTCACCATATTGGCCAGGTTGGTCTCAAACTCCTGACCTCGTGATCCGCCCACCTTGGCCTCCCAAAGTGCTGGGATTACAGTCATGAGCCACCACACCTGGCCAACTCTCTTATCTTAAAAAAGGCTTGTGCTTAACCATTTCCCTCCCCAGAATGTGAATTCCCTGAGCACAGGGTCTCCAAGTTATTTGCTGAGGGTGTGCCAGGTGTTGAGAATGGTAAATGTACTCAACGTTTGTCTGATGGGTGAATGAAACATTCAAAAATTGCTTTCTCCTCAAGCTAAACACAGAAGGATCAACAGTTGCAATATCAATATTTAAGGAAATAACTTTGAAAGAATAAAAGGTCAATATTTTATATTTAATACTTCAGTAACCATATATACACAGGAGACTGTATTATATCAAGATCCGGTGCAAACAAAAAAGAAAAGCAAGACAAACAGACTCTGCTAACTCTTACTCTAAAAGCCAAGATAAAAGGAAAATGAAAGTCTTCTTGGGTAAATAAATGAATCTCAGGGAGGGCATCCTGAGCAAAGGGAAGACTCTTTGATGGATACAAAAGTGGTCACTTTTTCAGTTGATTTAAGCAGAGGCAAGAGTTAGCCCAACAAACCTCTCTGAGCTGTGTAAATTCCAACAGAAGCAGCTAGGAGCCAAACAATGATTTGGAAACGTACCAAGAGCTCAAAAGCATCAAGTCTAGACACCTCAAACTCCCCTGAGAGGGATCTGGCTGCCTGCCTGCTGCCAAGATCCCGGCTGACCCCAATTTCTTGTATTCCATAATCATTTTTAAATGGATTGCTAAGAGGTAACTTTAAGAGAAGCAGCCTCAGCCACCTGCCATCTTTCACATCTCAGAGGGGCCCCGTCTTTCCTTTGAAAGGGAAAGAAAATGGACTAGTGTTAAATTGCAAGTGAAATAAATTCCTTAAATATCAGGAAGCAGAGAATATAAGTAAAGATCTTCCTCTAGCACTTCTAGCTGCCAAATGAATCTTCAAAGCAAAAAAGTGCTGGCTGTATTTCTTCAAGTGCTGTCTGATTTGCCAGAATACTTTTCACCATTCCAGAACTATTATCGGCTGGCTGCTGGTTACCAGCAGGGCTTCTCTTTCTTCCTTCTCCTCCCAGTCAAGAATGCAATGTATGGCAGGGCACGGTGGCTCATGCCTATAATCCCAACACTTTGGGAAGCCGAGGCAGGTGGATCACGAGGTCAGGAGATTGAGACCATCCTGGCTAACACGGTGAAACCCCGTCTCTACTAAAAATACAAAAAAATTAGCCGGGCGTGATGGCGGGCACCTGTAGTCCCAACTACTCGGGAGGCTGAGGCAGAAGAACGGCGTGAACCTGGGAGGTGCAGCTTGCACTGGGCCGAGATGGCGCCACAAGAATGCAATGTATGGCTCAATATAAAAGGCGGGCTAAGCGCAGTGGCTCACGTCTGTAATCCCGGCACTTTGGGAGGCCAAGGCGGGTGGATCAGGAGTTTGAGACCAGCCTGGTCAACATGGTGAAACCCTATCTCTACTAAAAATACAAAAATTAGCTGGGTGTGGTGGTGGGCACCAGTAATCCCAGCTACTCGGGAGGCTGAGGGAGCAGAATCCTTTGAACCCAGGAGTTGGAAGTTGCAGTGAGCCAAGATCGCATCATTGCACTCCAGCCTGGGCGACAGGATGAGACTCCACCTCAAAAAAAAAAAAAAAAAAGTGACACATTTCCTCTTCTATATTTTTTTTAAATCCTCCCAGATGCCTCATTACCTACCTGGCTCCATTGTCAGCATCTGAGCCTGGCATCTGAAACCTTCAAAACAACAAACCCATTTAAAGCACAGGCATGTCTGTAGGGGTAAAAGTGAAAAGCAAAAATTGAGATAAATGAACCAAAAAGTGATAGCCACTGTCATTGAAAGTAAACACCATATGTAAAAGAGCAAACACACAATTGGCTAACACAGCTTTGACAAAAAAAATTATGTCAATTTTTTTAAATCATCATAACACACACATAACAAAATTTGCCATTTAGTCATGTTTAGGTGTACAATTCTGCGACATTAGTTGTATTCACAATTGTTATGCAACCATCACTACTATCTATTTCCAAACATTTTTCATCACCCCAGAGAGAAATTCTGTAACTATCAATCAATAACTCCCCATTCCAATCTTTCCTCAGCCCTTGGTATCTTCTAGTCTACTTTCTTTCTCTATGAATCTGGCTAGTCTTGATATTTCATACAATGGGAAGCATACAGTATTTGTCCTTTTGTAACTGGCTTATTTGACTTATTAGCATAATGTTTTCAAGGTTCCTCCATGTTGCCACAAGTATCAGAACTACATTCCTTTCATGACTAAATAATATTCCATTGTGCATATAAACCACATTTTGTTTATCCATTCATCTACTGATGCACACTTGGGTTGTTTCCATTTTTTGAATCTTGTGAATAATGCTACAATGAACCTTGCCATACAAGTATCTATTTGAGTCACTGCTTTCAACTATTTTGGGTATATACCTAGGAGTGGAATTGCTAGGTCATATAACACACAGTATTTTTTTTTAATCAAGTACATTCAATAGTTTAAAAAAAACTTGGATTTTTTTCCTGATTAAAAAGCAATACATGTTCATTGTAGGAAATCTGGAAAATAATTACACCACCCAGAGAAAGTCACTGTTAATATTTTAGAATATTCCCTTAAAAATCTTACTGTCTAGTTATACACATACACAGAGACAGACATACATGGATATTTTAACTAAAACTGGGTTATTTCCACTTATCATTATATCAAGAGCATTAACTCCACTGTCATTAAATGTTCTTCAGAGGCCAGGTGCAGTGGCTCATGCCTGTAATCCCAGCACTTTGGGAGGCCAAGACAGGCGGATCATGAGGTCAGGAGTTGGAGACCAGCCTGGACAATAGGTTGAAACCCCATCTCTACTAAAAATACAGAAAAACTAGCCTAGCGTGGTGGCATGCACCTGTAGTCCCAGCTACTCAGGAGGCTGAAGCACGAGAATCGCTTGAACCCAGGAAGTGGAGGTTGCAGTGAGCCGAGATTGCACCACAGCACTCCATCCTGGGCAACAGAGGAAGATTCCGTCTCAAAAAAAAAAAAAAAAAAAAAAAGTTCTTTAGAAACAACACTTAATACCTTAATAATATTTCATCAGATAGATAAAGCATAACTTTATTAACTATTCCCCAATTTAGGCTGTTGCATATTTTCCATGGTCATAAATAACACAGCAATGAACATCTTCATGAATTATTTCTTCTGCACTTCTTTGATTACTATTTTAGCATATCTTACAACAAGTAGAATCATTGGGTCAAACAATATAACCATTGCTAAGGCTGTTGATAAAGATTACCTATTTGTCTTCCATAAAAGTCATACCAATCTATATTTCTACCAGCAAAAACAAGCAGCTTTTTTAAGTATAAAAATAAATTATATAATCATAAAATAATATAAAAGAACAGCTTCCAAACTGGTAAACTATGTGTTAGCGATTATCTTTTCTATTAAATGATGTGACCAGGCTAGATGAACTAAGGTTTTAGACATCTAGGAAAATGTCAAGTTTTCAAATGGCAATCCATATTTTAAACTAACAGGCCTGCTAAAGCACTGATATATTTACATATGGACATGTGGAGAGAAAGATTTATGTAAAACCACCACCTTCCTGATAGCTGTCCCCATCCCTAAATTTTCTCTTTGTCCTTTTTATACAAGCCTGAATAGACTAAGGACAACTCTAATGCCTATAATACATGCCTATAATGCCTATAATACAGTGCCTGTGGCACTGAGTCATCTCCTTGGAGACACCTTCTTCCCAGCACATCCATCACCCAATCTGGTTGCTTCACATGAAAAGAGTGGGTACAGGAGTTAAGGTTGCAGTGAGCTATGATTGCACCACTACCTTCCAAACTGGGCAACAGAGCAAGACCCCATCTCTTAAAAAAAGAAAAAAGGCCGGGCACAGTGGCTTATGCCTGCAATCCCAACAGTTTGGGAGGCTGAGGCGGGCAGATCCTGAGGTCAAGAGATTGATACCATCCTGGCCAACATAGTGAAATCCCGTCTCTACTAAAAACACAAAAATTAGCTAGGCGTGGTGGCACATGCCTCTAGTCCCAGCTACTCTGGAGGCCAAGGCAGGAGAATCACTTGAACCTGGGAGGCGGATGTTACAGTGAACCAAGATTGCGCCACTGCACTCGAGCCTGGCGACAGAGCAAGACTCTGTCTCAAAAAAAAAAACACGAAGGAACAAGCCATGCTAACAAAAGGGGTGCCAGAGTCATTTTGGGAGGAGAAAATTACCTAAAATTCCCTCCCTCATCAGCAAACAAGGTGTCAAATTCCTGCCACTAGGACTCTGGTCCAAAGTTATAGTCCCCAAAGTCAACACCAGTGACATGGGGCTCCATGGGGCTCCCAAAGTCACCACAAATATGCTCTAGGGACACTATCTGAACCAGAAGCCTCAAAACAAGTCATTCAGTGACACACGATCCAGACCCCAAGCCCACTTGCTTTGACCAGAATCAGGCTTTGGTTTGTTCATTGTTTTTATTTTTGGCTTTAAAAATTGTTTTGAATCAGTTGACAATCTTTAAAAATTAAGACAGCTTCTCATACAAATCTACATCTCTAGTTTCTCTTGCAATATCCAGGGATCTCAACAATGGGGTCCATTCACTACACGGCAACCATAGGCCACAGCTGAGAAGCAGCCGCCCTGTCAGAAGTGATGCACTCTCAGGTCTCCACGCTCCCACCTTCTCCAGACGCTCAGGATGCCAAGGCAGAGGTCAGCAGCCCTTGACCAGAGGGGTTTATACTGCTTTTCTGACACCCTTGTTTCTGTGACACAGCCTGAGACCTGGAGAATATTTGAGCTCGTGACCCCTGGTCTGATACGAATAACGTATCATGCATACAAATAGGGTTACTGGCCAAACATCTGCAGATCCTATCATGACTAAAAAAATCCAAAATACTTAAGGCTTTACTCAATTCAGAGAACCTCTTGCCATTAGGGATTGCCTGAAACAAAAGACACTACTAAGTTTTGGTTTTTGTTTTTTTTTTCTGAGATGGGGTTTCACTCTTGTTGCCCAGGCTGGAGTGCAATGGCATGATCTTGGCTTATTGCAACCTCCGCCTCCCAGGTTCAAGTGATTCTCCTGCCTCAGCCTCCTGAGTAGCTGAGATTACAGGCGCGTACCACCATGCCCGGCTAATTTTTGTTTTAGTAGAGACAGGGTTTCGCCATGTTGGCCAGGCTGGTCTCGAACTCTTGACCTCAGGTGATCCACCCCCCCCTCAGCCTCCCAAAGTGCTGAGATTATAGGCGTGAGCCACTGCAACCAGCCACTACTAAGTTTTTTAATGAAAAGAGGAACTCAAGTTTTTTACTTTTTCAATAATAACAAGATTAGAAATCAATTAAGAATTTAAGAAAAATTAAGCATTTTATTAAATTGTTTTTTATCAAAAAAAAACCCTTGTATTAAGAAAAACTAAGAATTTTTTAAGTCGTTTCCTTCCTGACTACTGTATACAAAATATTAGGCTTCTATTGAAGCAATGACATAATGATGAGTAAGACCCTGCCTGGGCCCTTGCAGGCAGATGGCGGACAGCGTGTGAACGGAGCAATGGCAGGAGGCACAGCGGTAAAGGTAATGGCATCTGCCTGGAAAAGCACAAGAGCCCTCAGGAGGTGACAGGAAGCCTTTATCAAAGGACAAGGCATCTGCCTGGCTAAGGAGAAGGAACAAGAAGCAAGGCTATGACACAAGTTCAAGGTGGAGCTGGGCTTTGGTCCCATTCTAGCAGAGCTGAGACTTCCTTTGGAGGTCACAGGAAGTCAGCCAAGAGTTTTTAGTGTTGCATGCTTTAGAAAAGTTACCAGGGAGATGGTGTTGAGGTGCCTAGAAGAAGAGGAGCTTGGGCTCAGGGAGGCCTTAAGAAGATGATCGTGGAAGTCCAGACCAGATGCAAGGAGCATCGAAACAAAGACAAAGGCAGGAGGAGCAGACCAGAAAGGCAGCTACAGCTCAGTGGCTGTTAGATACTGACAAATGAGACGAGCAGTTATCAGAAAAGACAAGGGCAGGAGGAGCAGACCAGAAGGGCAGCTATGCCTCAGTGGCTGTTAGATACTGACAAATGAGACGAGCAGTTATCAGAAAAGACAAAGGCAGGAGGAGCAGACCAGAAAAGCAGCTATGCCTCAGTGGCTGGTTAGATACTAGAGAACGAGACGCAGCAGTAATCAGAATGATTCACAAAATTTCAGGCTTTTGCAACTCAGTGGACATCAGAAACACTGGGCCAACACAAAGAATAAAGGAGGGGGAGCAGTTACTGGAAGGTAAGGGTGAGTTGGGGAGACATAGAGACCAGGATCCCATCTGCAGAAGTGTAGCAGCTCTGGATCTAGGCACGACCAAGGTCAACCCTCGGCCCAGGCTGTCCCTAAGCACACAGCACATCACCAACGCTGGAGGTGCCAATTTCTCCACCCAACTCAGCTGAACAGCAGTTCCCACAGCATCACTAAGGCTCAAAAATCGGAATGCTATCTTCCTCACAAAGGCGAAAGCATGCTTTGTCCTCTACCTGCCTGCAGAGAGTGTCCAAATTACCAATGGCAGATCTTACACCAACATCAGAAGTCCCCTCCCAGCTCCTCTTGGCCTCTGCATATGCCACCTTCCCCTATTCCATGATTCCTGCGACAGCACTGAGAAGGCACTCAGGCAGGGCATGGGGTTGGGAGGTTTGGTGGAAGTCTAAATATGACCAACACATGAAACCAGCCCTCAAAAGAACCTAACAGATCAGGGAAAACTCATGTGGAAACACTCCACACCCTGAGCACAGTATGACAGGCTGGGGGAGAAAAATAGAGAAAGAATCTGTGTTAGGTCATATTCCCTGGAGGCAGAGCCTGATGTGAGGATTCCTATGCAAATGAGCGCTTGAGGAAGTGCTCTCAGGATCCGGAGAAACTGGAAAGAGGTGAGGGAAGCTGCACAGGAGTTGAGATAAGCCCAGCCTCCGTCTGATCCCACAAAAAGCTCTGAAGTAAACTGTACAAAGTTTGTGCTGCCAGGAAGCAGGGGGTTGGGTTTGACACTCCCAATCATTGACTTCACTCAGTGATGTCAGTCACTGGGTACAAGGTCACTCCACGGTGAAGGATGCAGATTACCTCCCAGTCATCTCCAAGCTAGAGGGTTCTTCCCCTGCAGGGCAGAATCTTCCAGTGAAAGGTACAGGCATGAGGTATTAGCAACTAACTCCCTCAATTAGTCAAGGACTGGGTGCCCTGACCCAGTAAAGGGGATCTGTGCAGGGCACCAGCAACATCCACAATGGACAGAGTCCATTCTAGAAGTCCAGCAGAACAATTTACATGCAGGGAAAGAGGGAAGGGCCATTCATCATTATGAGTCTTTTCATCTTTCCACCTCTCTGGAAACTATCCAGGAAGTTAACAAACTCATCTGTACAAGGTGGTTGAGCACCTCTGAAAAGCCTTGAGCATGGAGTATAATTTTACAACCCAGACTGAAGGCTTACCTCCCAAGTAACTGGGTTTATTGTTCCCTATTGCAAGCAGCAGCCTGCAGTTCCACCTACCTTCTGCCTAAGAGCACTTTAGCCTCAGAGTGAATCTCCACGACCACACTCGAGCAATAAACGGGCAGTCATCCTCAGCCATATAACTAACAACTTTCCTCCAATTTTTATGGTGCTTTTTATGCTGACTTTATAAAGTTTCATGTTTTACTTTCCAGATTTCATCATGTGCACTCAATGCGCTCCAGGAGTGTTGCTAAGCAGTTTTAATTTTCCAAGAAGTATTTCTCTGCCTTTCCTTTCTACTAAAGCATAGCTAAGAAATTGGAAAAGGCCCCCAAATCAAGTTTTCTGTACAGTGTGTACAATCTGGACCAAGACATTCAAGAAGGAATTGACTTAAGGAGAACTTCAGAATCATGGCTGGAGCCCCCGCCACCCATGATGGAGTTAGAGAGTACGTCTATGGTAATACAGGGCCAAATAAGTAAATTCCAGAGTAACAAAATTAACTTTGTAATAAAAGACTATTTGATTATTCAGAGAAAAGGGAGCAGGTATTTGGTAAGATGCCAGAGAAATTCCTTAATTACCAGCCAAGTCCGAAAGGAAATAAATGGTCAAATCAATTAACTCGTTATTTATTATTTACTCTGTGATTAAACTTACAGATCAAGCTTCTAACAATACTAAGGGGAAGTTGGGGAAAGAGGAGTTCTAGGTTGATTTCTTAGCCCAATGCAAATCTGCCTCAATTGTCATTCCTAAAATGCACACACATATTATTTCAGAAAGGACTGCACCAATCAACTGAAAAAACAGGAGACACTAAGTTGAAATAGCAATAGCTAACCTTTTCAGAGTACCTTCCATGTATCTAGAACTGTGCAAGGAGTTGGATGCATACATCCTTCTCCATCCTCAAGGAACCATTGTGCAGTACAAGAAATATAAAAGGATACTGGGTTCCGGCTGGGCGCAGTGGCTCATGCCTGTGATCCCAGCACTTTGGGAGGCTGAGGCGGGTGGATCACGAGGTCAGGAGATCAAGACCATCCTGGCTAAAATGGTGAAACCCGGTCTCTATTAAAAATACAAAAAATTAGCTGGGCTTGGTGGCAGGCACCTGTAGTCCCAGCTACTTGGGAGGCTGAGGCAGGAGAATCACGTGAACCCGGGAAGTGGAGCTTGCAGTGAGCTGACATCACGTCACTGCACTCCAGCCTGGGCGACAGAGCAAGACACTGTCTCAACAAAAAAAAAAAAAAAAAAAGGATACTGGATTCCTACCTCACATCACAGACACAAGTCCAGACAGATTAAAGGCTTAATTGAGAAAGGTAAACTTCTGAAACTTTCAGCAGAAAATATAAGAGAATATCTTTTTAGTTAACTATAAAAGAAAATACTCATATTCTATCACATTAGGAACCTCCTGACCTGAGGTCCTACCTGTGGAGTGACTTGGTTTGGATCAGAGCTAGAAGCTGCTCTCAATGAAAAATTTGAGTTGTCAGTTATGCAGTGGGTTGAAGTAGCAATCTGAGAGTTGGCAAAAATTTTTTAAAGTAGGTCACTGTGGAAATCCTACTTATGTATGCTTGTATTAGCTTCCAGGGTATCCGAAAAGGGCCTGTCAGGAGGGATGACTGTTTCTGCCAGTAAACGGAGCAGTGGGCAGCATAATTAAGAGAATATGGAAAAGAAGTAAGAACTTGTTTTTCAAAAGCATCACAAATAAAGTAAAAAGCCAAGCTATGAACTAAAAGAAGATATTTGCAACATAGATCCAACAAAGGATAAGCATGCAGAATATATAAAGAACTCCTACAAACCAATGCAAAAAAGACAACCTAATAAATAACTGAGCCAAAGACCCAAGCTGGAATTTCATAAAAGAGGAAGAAAGAATGACCCTTAAGCACATGAAGAGCTGCTCTCTTTCTGATAATCAGAGATACACAAATTAAGATTCCAATGAGATATCATGTATACCCACTGGCTTGGCAAAATTAAGAATTCTTACTATATCAAAAACTGGAAAAGATGCAGAACAATGCAAATGCTTATACTCTACTGGATGGCATTAAACTGGCACATCCACTTTAGAAAACAATTTAACATCATCTTATAAAATGGAACATCCAAATACCCCGAAGCCCAGCTGATACAGTTTGGATGTCTGACCTCTCCAAATCTCGGGTTGAAATGTGATCCCTGATGTTGGAGGTGGAGCCTAAGGGGAGGCACTTGGGTCATGGGGGCAGATCCCTCACAAATGGCTTGGTGCCCTCCCTATGGTAATAAGTGAGTTCTCACTCTGTTAGTTCTGTTAGTCTACCAGTTAGCTCTGTTAGTCTACCAGTTAGCTCTGTTAGAGCTGGTTGTTTAAAGGAGCCTAGCATCTCCTCCTCTCTCTCTTGCTCCCTCTCGCCGTGTGACATACCTGCTCCCTCCACTTTCCATCTTGAGTAAAAGTTCCCTGAAGCCTCACCAGAAGCCAAGATGCTGGCACCATGCCTGTACAGTCTTCAGAACTGTGAGCCAAATAAACCTCTTTTCTTTATAAATTACCCAGTCTCAGATATTCCTTTATAGCAAAGCAAAATGGACTAACACACCAACAATTCAACTTCTACATCAACATCACAAGGAAATTCTTGCATGTGTGTACTGGGAGATACATACTAACTTATACACAGCAGTAACACTGTTCGCAGAGGAAGAAATGGTGAACAACCTAAATACCCATCACCAGGATAAAACATGTGTGACATAGTCACACAAAGAATGTTATACAGCATTGAAAAGAAATGTTCTGAAGTTAGACACAATAATGGGAAACAATTTTGGAAACACAATGGGAAAAAAAACTGTTGCAGAAAACTACATACAACATGCTTTTAAAAATATATATAAAACTGAGAAACAAAACTAGATAATACAGAGAGATAACACACATTATTTATGTAAAATATCTATTATAAAAATACTTTATATTATTATACAAAGGCAAAGGAATGATGAACTTGAAACTCAAGAGTTAGTAGTTACCTAAAAAAGGGGAGGAAAGGATTGAGTTGAAGAAGAATACTTGGGCAGATAAGCTACTAGTGGTTATATTATCCTTCCTAGACTGAATGGTGAGTTCATGCCTGTTCATTTTCTTATGCTCTATAACATATATTATTGCATATATTCTTTAATATAAATCAAATATTATATTTTTCAAATATAAGAAAAAAGCTATTTAGATCATTTATTTATTCTATGATTGTATACAATTATAAAAATAGAAACTAATATATAAATGTTAAACTATATAATTATATATTTAAATTATATGGAGTATTTATTATTATTCCCATTTTACTGATGAAGAAACTTGAGGGTTAAAAAGGTAGGATAATTTTACACATCCAGTTAAGTGAAAGTGACAAACTAAGCTTTTCATTAACTTTAAAACCCATGCTTTAACACTGTGCTATACTGTTAAGGTTTCCATCAGGGAAGAAAAAAATTAGATATAATTCACAAGATTCAAGAATCCCTGCCTAAAACCCCATTAGCGTGTAACTCTTACAGAACTCCTACTATCATCTGTGACTTCCATGAGTGGTGGAAAATGACTATTATTTATTAGGATTTGTTAGCTCTAAAGTCATAAACTTATTTACATGTTAACATATAGTCATATTAAACAAAAGACTCTTAAATTCAATGAAATTTGCAATTTATAGAAAACCTATGATAAAGCATTTTGTTTTATTTTACAAATGCAAATAAAGAACCCTGGTGCAAAGTGGAAAGCCATGCCTTAGTACACATTAGGTGGATTGAGAAGTAAGTTTTCTTCAGTGAGGCAAAACCGTTCAAGTGATAATCTGTTTTTCCAGGTTCTTTTCTTACTTGTTTTCACCTTCTGAGCTTCTTTCACTTCCCTTCAAGAGCCATGTTTCCTCTCTCACTTTAGATCTTAACCAAGTGGCACTTCCTCTAAGAGTTCCCCACCCTAAGTCCAGGTGTACCCCTCGTCATGCTCCATGAGAGCACTTTGTATGCTGCAGCTCAACCACTGCTGTGCATCTTCTTCCTAGCCCACCAGCAACTTGGGGCAGGAACCCATCTACAATAGTCCCCACCGTACCTCCAGGCACAGTATGGCGGATGGGGAGCAATGAGAAGGACTGAACAACTGAATGAAGGGATGACCATACTACTATGTAAAATCCATTCACACAAAAGGATCAGAGGGAATGCAGAATACTAGGAAGGATGTGGCACTTGGAATCAGACTGACCTGCATTAGAATGTCCTCCCAACATCAACTGGCTCTGATATTACTAAATATGAAATATTTAAATATTACTAAAACCTGTCCGCCTTGTGTGGTTATTAGAATTAGTGGTGATAATATGTGTGAAAATGATTCTCTCAGGTACTAATCAGTGACTTTAAACTGTGGCTGCACATTAGAACTGCTGGGGAAGGGTCCTAGATTCTGGTTCAACCGGTCCAGGATGGGATCTGGTGATGATATTTTAGTAAAATCTTCCTAGATACTTTTTTTTTTTTTTTTTTGAGACAGAGTCTCACTCTGTAGCCCAGGCTGGAGTGCAATGGTGCAATCTCGGCTCACTGCAACCTCCGCCTCCAGGGTTCAAGCAATGCTCTGCCTCAGCCTCCTGAGTAGCTGGGATTACAGGTGCCCACTACCATGCCTGGCTAATTTTTTTGTATTTTTAGTAGACATGGGGTTTCACCATCTTAGCCAGGCTGATCTTGAACTCCTGACCTCATGATCCATCCACCTCAGCCTCCCAAAGTGCTGAGATTACAGGCGTGAGCCACCACGCCCGGCCCACAGATACTTTTAACGTGCAGGCAGGTTTCAGAACCTCTCCACAGGACAGAAGCAAGGAAGGAAATAACATCTGCAGAGCCTTGCTGTGTCCAACACTCAGTTGCCACACATTATATTATTTAATACCCCACACACACACAAAGAGTGGGCACTGCTTCGCCCTTACCAAGCAGAAGTTCTGTTGTTGTTGTTGCTGTTGAGGACAGGGTCTAGACTGGAGTGCAGTGGCTCGATCACAGCTCACTGCAGCCTCAGCCTCCGGGGCTCAAGCAATCCTCCCACCTCAGCCTCCCAAGTAGCTGGGACTACAGATGCATGCCACCACACCTGGCTAATTTTTGTTATTTTTTGTAAAGACGGTTTTACCATGTTTCCCAGGCTGATCGCAAGTTCCTGGGCTCAAGCAATCTGCCAGCCTCAGTCTCCCAAAGTGCTGGAATGACAAGTATGAGCCACCACACGTGGCCACAGTGGCCATTCTTCATCAACCCTTTTCCTTCTCCCTCTCAATCATGTCAATTTTCTTCAAAAAAGAGACAGCTAAACTTTCAGACAAGTCACCATATGTGAAGATGTTCAAAAGCTCTATGTGTATGTGAGGTGTGTGACAGAGAGACAGAGACAGAGAAATGAAAGAGGAAGAGAGAAGGAACTGGGGCAAGAGGCAACAGAATGACTCCTTTTTCCATCAGAGAGTTCAGCAGCTTCAATGCTGTGGTTGATTCCTTAACATGACAGCTAAATAGGAACTTGTTTCCAGCTCCAGTTGTTACAGCCAACTGGTCCTATAATTTCTAGCATGCACAAAGCATGTCAAAATCCTCAACAACAAAAATCATTAAGAGAAGTCTGGGTTCATCCTTTAACCCTAAAACAAATGTGTGAGGTGCCCATGCATTGACCCATTTGCTCCTTCTGCACATGAATTCCCACTAACACCAGTCCCAAGAGGGAAGAAAAAGGGGTCAGAAAGATGGCTGCCTGGCCAAGATGCCACAGGCCTGGAGGAGGTACTGAATTAAATGGCCTCTAAGCCCCTCAACTCTAATCCTCTACAAAGAGCCTTTGTGCATTGCTAACACTAGACTGGAAAGGAAAAAGAAGAAACGATCTCAAGTTCCATGAGGAGGGCTTCTGGTTCTTTCTACTTGCAGCAATCAGGCATAATTTTAAAGCTAGCCATCTCAGCAACAAAAAGGAATCCACGACTGATAAGACACAACCACATAAATGAATCTCAAAATGTTATGCTGACTAGAGGAAGCCAGACACAGTAAGTATATATTGTGTGATTCCATTTATATGAAATGCTAGAGTAGGCAAAAACCAATCTATATTGGAGGCAGGGGGAAGGATGGTGGTTGCCTGGAGTGGGGAGGGGCAAGAGACACAATAGAAGCTTCTGGGGAGATGGTAATGTTCTATGCCTTGACAGAGGTTGGGGTAAAAATGCATGCAGTTGTCAAAACTTAGCAATGTACACTTAGGATTTGTGCATTTCATTGTGAAATTTTACATCAAGAGAAATAATTGAAAACAAATATTGTTAATGATATGTGTTAATGACATGCATGCTAAAATATTTATGACTAAGTATACTAATGTCAGCAATTTGCTTTGAAATGTATAAAGAAATAAAATGGGTCGATGGGTGGATAGACAGATGGACAGACATGTAAAAAACTAGGTATAATAAAATGTCAGTTGTAGAATCCAGGTGGTAGATACTTGTGTGTTTACTGTACAATTCTTTCAACATTTCTGTAGTTTTGAAATTTTTCATAATAAAATGAGGGAGGGGGGAAGTTAGCCATATAGAAGGTAGACGGGTAGATAAGGTAAGCTAATTGCTAAGAAAAAATCATAGAAGCTACTGGCATCCAGGCATCCACTGGGGTTTAATGCAGTGTGAGCTGCTCAGACAAAAGAAAAAAGATGACAAAATTGAGGATAACAGTAATACAGTAATAATTTGTTGAACTGCTACTATACACCAGAGGTATATGCTAGACACTCACATGCTATCTGGTCTTACCCTCACAACTTCCCCGCAAGGTAGGCATATTATCATTTTATAGATAAGCAAACTGAAACTCAGAATGGTGCAGGAACTTATCCTAGGCTAGAATTTGAAACCAGCTCTACCAACCTCAATAGAAAAAGAACCATATGAGCCCAACACTGCTTCCCTCTTGCAAAGGTCAGGACTGGGCCAAAGGCTCAGGCATGGCACTGCAGCCACAGCTACCCAGCAATGCCACCTATCATGCAGTAGGAAGCCACCCTCTTGGTAACAGCATTGGCACTTGCACTGACTCCCTGTCGCTTCATTCTCCCAAAAGCCCTGTGGGGTCTCCTACACTCAATCCTCTTCCCTCTTTTCTTTTTGCCACAAGGAGAATTTACCCACCAGGGATTTAGCCATCATCTCTATGCACATGCTCTTAATAACAAATAATGGAAAGCAGCTCATTCAGTGCCATCCAGCAGCTTTCCAGCCCAGCTTCTAGTCTACAGAGGCTAGAAAACTAGAAGCTACATTTCACTGACTCCCTTGCTGCTAGATTCTTCTAAGTAGACACACTCATGCAAGATCTGAGAGTGAGAGGGGAACAACAGGAGTCAGTAGCCATAAACCAGGTCAGAACTTCTGGTCAGATGGTGACAAGTGTATTTGATTCCTTGAAGCAGGTATAGCAGATGTTTTGAAGTTTGGCCTTTAGTGTCACCAGCCCTAAGGCAGAAGTGGGTTATATCCATGCTATAGATGGGAATTGGTTAGAGACAGGCTGTGTTGTTCCTAAACATGTAGCATTGATCTTGGTTCTCCCAGAAACACTGCAAAACCCTCTAATAAATCCCTGGCTACTTAGACTGCTTAGAAGGAATCTACTGTTTGTAACTAATACCCTAAACAGCACCCCTTCTAAATGGCTCTGATCTTGCCTCCCACATTTTGAGCCTATATAAATGTCTGCTAGAGAGTAAAACTCTTCAGTACAGGAGAGTCCCACTTTCCACATTAGAGGGAGGGCAAAGGAGGACAAGGAGAGTTGAGGGGACATCCTATAGTCCATTGGGTTCTATTAATATCAGTATGTGCAGGGTCTCCCAGAAAAGCAAACTGAGCAAAGCTTTCCAAATGTCCCAGGTAAGAGGGACAACAGAGCACATAAAAATGATGGCCTTTTGGCCGGGCATGGTGGCTCACCCCTGTAATCCCAGCACTCTGGGAGGCCAAGGCAGCTGGATCATCTGAGGTCAGGAATTCAAGACCAGCCTGGCCAACATGGCGAAACCCTGTCTCTACTAAAAATACAAAACAAAAAAAAAATTAGCTGGACTTGGTGGTGGGCACCTGTATTCCCAGCCACTCAGGAGGCTAAGGCAGGAGAATCACCTGAACCTGGGAGGCGGAGGTTGCACTGAGCCGAGATTGCGCCATTGCACTCCAACCTGGGCGACAAGAGCGAAACTCCGTCTCAAAGAAAAAAAAAAAAAAAAAAGGCCTTTCATGGACCCTGGCCTTGCTCCCTAGAGTAGGATTTGGGATACAGCATGTCAATCTTGGACGCTGCTTGGTGAAGGAATGATCTCATTCAAAAGCCACATTGGGCCGGGTGTGGTGGCTCATGCCTGTAATCTCAGTACTTTGGGAGCCTGAGGTGGGCAGATTGCTTGAGTCCAGGAGCTTGAGACCAGCCTGGGCAACATGGTGAAACCCCATCTCTATAAAATATACAAAAAAGTTATCTGGATGTGGTGGTGCACACCTGTGGTCCCAGCTATTTAGGAAGCTGAAGTGGGAGGATCACCTGAGCCTGGGAGGCAGAAGGTGCAGTGGGCCGAGACTGTGCCACTGCACTCCAGCCTGGGCAACAGAGTGAGGCCCTGTCTCAAAAAATAAATAAATAAATAAATAAATAAATAAATAAATAAAATTTATGGAGATATGTATTTGGAGATTCCTGGTTTTGTTGTTATTGGTTTGTTTTTGTTTGTTTTTGTTTGTTTGTTTTTTGAGGGGTCTTGCTCTGTCACCCAGGCTGGAGTGCAGTGGTGTGATCTCGGCTCACTGCAACCTCCGCCTCCGGGGTTCAAGCAATTCTCCTGCCTCAGCCTCTCGAGTAGCTGGGATTACAGGCACGTGCCACCATGCCTGACTAATTTTTGTATTTTCAGTAGAGGAGGGGTTTCACCATGTTGGCCAGGCTGATCTTAAATAAATAAAATAAATAAATAAAGTCATGTTGGCATGGTGATCCAGGGATGTACAAAGGCAGGACTTTTTGTTTTTTTAACTATCACAACTGACACATAAAATAAATATTTTTGTTCTTTCCAAAGAAATACCCACGGAGATTCCTGACTTATTGTCATTACCCACAACGTTTAACTCAGTTACAATAAATCCATCTCCCCTGAGCACAGTTATGAGATCTGGAAACAGCTGAAAGCAACCCAGAGCCACAGTGGCAGCTGAGGCAAGGGAACTGCACTGGCGAACACCATTTTTAGTCAAAAATGAGAAAAGACTATGAAGCAGGCAGACCTCTACTCTACTATGGCTTGTAACTTATTCTGAAGGCAATTCCAGAAAAGGAGCCTTGAAATATTTTGAGCAATGGCAGCACTGTTGTGAAAAAGAACCTTGCCATTCTTGGAGATATGTATTTGGAGATTCCTGGTTTTATTGTTATTGGTTTGTTTTTGTTTGTTTTTGTTTGTTTGTTTTTTGAGGGGTCTTGCTCTGTCGCCCAGGCTGGAGTGCAGTGGTGTGATCTCGGCTCACTGCAACCTCCGTCTCCGGGGTTCAGGCAATTCTCCTGCCTCAGCTTCTCGAGTAGCTGGGATTACAGGCACGTGCCACCATGCCTGACTAATTTTTGTATTTTCAGTAGAGGAGGGGTTTCACCATGTTGGCCAGGCTGATCTTAAACTCCTGACCTCGTGACCTCAGCCTCCCAAAGTGCTAGGATTACAGGCGTGAGCCACTGTGCCCGGCCAGATTCCTGTTTTTAAAAATGCATCTTTAAAGTCACATTGTATAGAGTGACACTGAAGTATGGTCATTTGTTTCCTGGTTTATTGTGTGTGCACCAGCTAAGAAGGAAGAAAAAAATTAAACGTGTGCCATGGCTCAGGCTTTGTAGCCATTTGCAAGGAGGGGTGCAGTAACTCTCGGGCCGCCAGAATACCCTTGTGACCACAATGCTAACTTGGAGCTAAAGCGTGACTTTGCCACTAAACGTGTTTCAGCCCCTGAATAGTCAATTACCTGATTTACTTTAGCTCTGGCCTGATTTCTACTAATATTTAGGGCTGAAGTAAATAATGAGTGAAGTATTACTCTTGCAATTGAAGAAAGTTAAAAATGCACAAAATGACAGTACACCTCACAAATTAGTCCTTAAAAATATCTTCCCTGATAAATCTAGTTTGTATGTTTTAGGCCTCACTAGATCCAATGTAGTAACAACTGTCACATATATGGGTGTGTTATGCTTTTTAATAATATCAACTGGTATTGCGCACATCAGGACTTCACAGAGGTACTTATGCAGGAGGACAAGACTCAAAAGAAATGCACAAAAATCAGTAACAGTTGTATTAGGATGGGAGGACAAGGGCCCATTTTTTTCCCAAAAGAAGTCTTTATATTTGTTATGTCAACTTTTCAATAACAAAAAGCATCTTTCTCATCACGGATGCTACATTTCAACTGACATGTTTATGTTCTGAATACTGGATTCTTCTCTTCCTCACACAAGAGCCAAGGGTGTTTCAGCTTTGTGTTCCAAAAGCCTCTAAACTAGAGATCAGGCCTTGGAGCCAAATCCAGCCCACCACTTATTTTAGCAAATAAGGTTTTATTGGAACACAGCCATGTCTATTTGTTTACATATTGCCTAGGGCTGCTTTTATGCTGCCATGGCAGAGTTGAATTATTCACTATCTGACTGTTTACAAAAAAAACCTTTCTAACCCCTGTACTAAACCAAAGAGTAAGCACTCCAGCACAGGAAAACTCATTAATGCACCTTGGAAGAAACTCCCAAAGGTCAAATGTCATCTCTAAAGGGTCAGGGCCCTAGAAGACATTTCCAGTAATTGTGATCCAAAGTAGCAGTTCAAGAGTGGAGAAGCACGCAATGGAATCACACATGCTGCATTTGCCAACAAGCCAAGGTCCAGGCAAGAACAACTCTCAATTAAAGAGTGCTCTGTCCTAAAGAACTGCTACGAGATATTGGCTCACAGAGAAAAGTCTCAAATTTTTAACGCAGTCTAATCAAATTTAGCCAGGTGCCTTCCTGAATTTACAAGTCCACCTTCTCTTTTTGCAGCACTATAAACAGTGTACTATCTACTGATGGATCAGAAGCAGTCCTAAAGGCCAGTTCCGTATTCATTACCTGGAAAATAAAATAAAAGCAACTTTGTCTACTGAAAACTACTATTAAACCCAGTCTTTTTGCTATATATCAGAGGAAATTAGCATGACACTCAGAGATAAGATATCCTGAACACAATCTTTTAATACCCCAGGATCACTGGGTTCAAGGAAAAGCTCTCTGCACATTTTGAAGTTTTCTCCATCACTCAAAGCAGCTAATAAATAAGCCAGAACATCAGATGAGTCTCAGGGCCACAGCTAGATGATGAGAAGCCAGCGGGTATTCTTTGCTACATAACAAAACACAAGGCAAAAAGACCATTTTTAGCATCACCTTTCTGGAGTTTTTCCAGAACTGTCTGAGAAGCATATTCTGTTTCTTGTTCTAACTCAGCGACAAACTGCGTGTGTAACTTTGAATTAAATGTCATCTATTTGAGGCAGTTTCCTCACCTGTAAAACAGAATTTGGGCAAGTTCACCTGAGCTCCTTCAAGGCCTCAGAACAATGCTCTATGAAAGAAAATGTTAGCCTCCCTCTCCCCTTGACTAGGTTATTTTGGTTTATTGTGAAAAACACTTCCAGAAAAAGGATACAGGAAAAATGCCAAAATTATTCCTAGATTGTGACATGTGGCCACTGTGCTACTTAAAATCAGGTTCTCTCAAATGGAGAGAATGAAAGTTGCCTATCAGTGAAGAAAAATAAAACTCTCCCTCTTAGGTCTGATGTACTCCACTGGAAAAATGTCCTTCCAAACTCCCTGAGGCAGGGAAGACTATCTTAGCACTTTGCTGAGTGCTTAAGAAATTACATACAGAAAAGCTTCCCTGAGCTTGAAGCAGCTCACAGTCTGGGAATCTGGCAGATAGGGAGTCTCAGAGATCCCTTCTCAACTTTTACCACCCTCCCAAAACAGCACCTCATCCCTGGGCCACTGGGTGCCAAAGGAATCCTTCAAAATAAGGCTGGATCCAGCCATACTCCGCTTGTCAGTCAGACCCTCAGCTTCCCTCACCACGTTCAGTAATACAATGTGAAATGAAACAAACCAGAACCCTGCATTCAGGGTATTCACATTCACAATAACAAGGGCATTTGCATCAATTAGGATTATAAACAGACTGTGGAAATGAGATGCAATAGGGGAACCAGTTTAAATATTTTGTTGTCTGGCCAAATTCCTTATTCAGATCCAACTGACCTAAATGAGAATGCAGGGCTAAAATGGACACCATAAGGTTGCAAGCTAGTTTACATAACACAGGCCCTCCCCAGCTTAAACTATGCCTTTCTAAGTAAAAGTGGAAGTTAACCCTTTCTCCTCTGTGTCTCCTCTTCATAAGCTCAGAAAAACAGAAGTGCATCTCTGAACCTTTCCCACTCTGCAAACTGTTGCAAAAGACTGTGCGACCCACTTCTCCCTCAAGGCCATCAGCCATGTGCCATCTGTGCCCCTACCCCACCCTACAAATGCTCACCACCAGGAGAGAATCACCAGCACTCTCTCTTACAGAAATACCATCTTCTTTATCCTCTTTAATCCTTATTCCTCCTTTAAAAGGGAAAATAGATTACAAGGTCTAAAAAACTGACCTACGAAGGGTTAAAACCAAACTGCTTGAACCCCAAAGCTGCCTGAAAAATGGTGTAAACCACCTAGCAGCTCACAAATTCCCTAAGGGACCTCCTTCTGTCATTGTTTAACCAAGAAGCTACAGCCTTTTTTTTTTTTTTTTTTTAACTTGCCAGCTCCATTCTACATCAGATATTCTTCATGTGCAACCCACTCCATAAAGAACGAAGCTAGTCTATAACAAACCAAGTTCCAAAGTTCTCCAAACCCACTCTTTGGCTGAACAATCAAATACGGAGCACCACCTAAGCAAACATGAGCCCTGCACTGTCCTTGTGGTGAGGCTGGATCACGAGTCACCAAACAAGAATGTGGTGGGAGAACCTAAATTTGAGGGATCTGCAGTGCCCAGGAAGCCAGGGAAGGTTTCAGGAGAAAAGTGAGCTCCCAGAGCTCGGAAAGCTAGCGTCTCTGATTTTATTTTAGTAGACAGATGCTATTTTTAAAATTTAAAATATCATTAAAAAGGCTGTGCATGTGTTAGAGTAGGGGAGACATGGGAACTCTATACTTCCAATTTTGCTGGGAGCCTAAAACTGCCCTATTTAGACAGTGTGTTAATAACGCTAATAATGCTGGGAGGGGGCTGGGCTAATTACTAGTGTCTTTTGACATTTGTATTTTACTTATTTATTTTTTAGAGACAGGGTCTCACTCTATTTCCTAGGCTGGAGTGCAGTGGTGCAATCATAGCTCACTGCAGCCTTGAACTCCTGAGCTCAAGCCATCCTCCCATCTCAGCCTCCTGAGTATTAAATTTCATTTCAAATGGCATATATTCTAGTGTATAATTATAATCTTTACAGAAATTAATTAATGTACACCAGCAGATGTTCCTGTTATATTTCTAAAGGTTCCCTTTCAAGATAATTGCTATTAATTACATTTAAATAAGTTCTCTAATTTTGGCATCACTAATTTTGTTTTGGGTTTTTTTAGGAGTTTTTTTTTTTTTTTGGCGGTGGGAGGGTTGCTTTTTTTTTTTTTGAGACGGAGTCTCGGTCTGTCGCCCGGGCTGGAGTGCAGTGGTGTGATCTCAGCTCACTGCAACCTCCACCTCCTAGGCTCAAGCAATTCTCCTGCCTCAGCCTCCTGGGTAGCTGGGATTACAGATGCCCACCACCACGCCCAGCTAATTTTTTTGGATTTTTAGTTGAGACAGGGTTTCACCATGTTGGCCAGGCTGGTCTTGAACTCCTGACGTCAGGTGATCTGCCCACCTTGGCCTCCCAAAATGCTGGGATTACAGGTGGGAGCCACCGCGCCTGGCCGGCATCACCAAATTTGGATTTGAGGTCCTGTAGCCTACTACTAACACAGATAACAACTATAATTCTGTTGAATAAATGATTTTTCTAAGCAAATAATAACAATAAAGTTATTTCATGGGTATAGCTTCAGTTTGGGATGATAAAAAAAGTACTAGACATGAAGAGTGGTATTGGTTTCACAACAGTATGAATATACTTATGCCACCAAACTGTACACTTACAAATGACTAAAATAGTAAACTTTACATTCTACATATTATAAAAGTAATGAAACACTATTTTTTTTTGAGATTTCACCATCTTTAAAAGGGAAGCAACATACGAGAAGTGCCATAAATACTCTGCCTGATTCCAGGGGGCCTTTACCAGCAAGAAATGTAGAGTTAGGGTTTCAATCACTCCCATTACACTAAGTTGTAGTGCAAGCTCCCTGAGACAAAACTTTTCCATTTGGCTGTTTTCACAAAGACCACAGGAGCACATAAAGGCTTGTCTAGGGGAGCAAATTCAAATCTCTTGGTAATTCAAATCTCAAGGTAAATGCACAATGGGAAAAGCCAATGCCAAAATCACTGCTGCTTTGATAGCATTCACTAAACAAATATTGAGTACCTACTATGTGCCAGGCACTGTGCCAGAACTTAGGTCTAAGGCCTGTTCTCCTGGATCTTCCAATACAATGACTTGCTTTCAATCAAAATACTTCACTTTTGTGGCAATTTCAAATAATATTACAGGAAGTGGTGTGACTCCTGTTTCTCAAAGGAGCCATGTGTTTCCTTGTTTTCTGTTTTTTTAAATGTGTACTTTGTAATGACTCAAACTTACCGAAGAGTTGCAAGAATATGACAAAGAACTCCTCTATCTCCCTTCACACAGATTCAAAAATTATTGATGTTTGCGTACATCTGCTTTATCATGCTCTCTAGCCATCTCTCCCCTCCCTTCTCTCTCTTCCTGGTCCTTCCTTCCTTTCCTCCCCTCCATCCATATCCATCCATCTCCCTCCCTTTCCCTCACTTTCCCATCCCCTTCTCCTTACATAAAGTGTTTCCTCAACCGTCTGAGAATGGGTTGTAGACATCTCCCTTTATTCTTAAATATTTCATATTTATGTATTTATGTATTTTCCAAGAACAAGGACATTCTCTTATAGAACCATATGATGATCAAGTTCTCACAGTTTAACACTGATTAAATAGTATTACTTAATACTTAAATGCTGCCAGTTCTTCAAATGGTGACAGCAGGAGTGATGCACAGATTCTAAAACACTGATTTGAAGGCTCACTCTTCAAACACCAAATGGACTAAAGAGACAACCTGTAGAGACACACCCACCTGAAGAGGCACCTGGCTTACTCCCTTGCTATCTATCCACAGGACATTTCCTAGAGGACTCCAGGCAGAAGAAAATTCTCATTAAAATTCCTTCCCTTATTACTTAATGAAGCTCCCTAACTGGAACAAATCAAATTTAACCTGATTTCTCCAAGATATGATTTAGTCCTATCTAATTTTGTTCCATAGTCATGAAATCTCTGGATAAAAATGCTTTCTTGTAATAAAATTCAGCAGCATCGCCTTCCACACCCTCCCAATTAGATTTTTTTTTTTTTTTAAATCTCAAATTCCTGGGCTCAAGCCATCCTCCCACCTCAGCCTCCCGAGTAGCTGGGACTACGGACATGCATGACCACACCTGCCCCCAATTAGAAATTGGTCTAATCTCAGTAGCCCTCCTGCTCAGCATCTTCCATTCAAAGCAATATTTCCAAAGCACATCCAAACCAAGAGGGAATCTCTTGGGAGACACAGGTAAATCTCCCTATTGAGATGGAGGTGGATGAGCCTGGGTTGTCTAAAGATTCCTTCAAATAGCTGTCAGATGTTTCTCCAATGATTCCATCTACCCAGCACTCTTTTTTTGTTGTTGATTGTTTGATACAGGGACTCACACTGTCACCCAGGCAGGAGTACAGTGGCTTAATCTAGACTCACTACAACCTCTGCCTCCCAAGTTCAAGCAATTCTCCTGCCTCAGCCTCCCGACTAACTGCGACTACAGGTGTGCAGCACCACGCCTGGCTAATTTTTGTATTTATGGTACAGACAGGGTTTAGCCATGTTGACCAGGTTAGTCTCAAACTCCTGGCCTCAAGTGATCTGCCCGCCTCGGCCTCCCATAGTGATGGGATTACAGGCGTGAGCCACGGCACCCTGCCCTACCCAGCACTCTTAATGGGTAAGCAGTGGTCTCAGAACCTCTTTCATCAGCATCCATCCACTCATTAGAGCCAATATGTATTTCCTTAGATCAATCTTCACTTGACGAGATAAATAACATCTTTACATTGTCTGAATTGCAGTCAATTAAATTGTCTGAAAAACCATCTCCAAGTAGTCCTGAAGCTGATTTTTAGATATTTACCTAAAATAATGATAGGCGTGCCTCATAAAATGAAATAAACAACACCCTGGCCTGAAATACTTGCGTGCTTTCAAAAAATGAACAAACATCAAGTTCTCATGGCTCATCATTTAACTGACTTCATGTAGCAATACTCAGGAAAATTAAATGTAAAAATAAGTTAGTCTGTAAAAGAACACACAAATTCAGGGGAAAATTTGAATATGAATGGCTTATGAGCAGAGAGTGTACTTTCTTTCCAGACCACAGCTCCAAAATTATCAAATAAAAATTTTTAAAGTCAGTCATGATATAGAACAGAACATTATCAACCAACTGAATCAAACTGACATTTATAGCACAATTCATCCAATGACAACCAAATACATATTCTTTCAAGTATACATGGAACAGTCATCAAGATAGAACATATTCAATGTCATAAAACAACCCTTAAAAAATGTAGGCCAGGCGGCCGGGTGCACTTTGGGAGGCCAAGGTGGACGGATCACAAGGTCAGGAGATTGTGACCATCCTGGCTAACATGGTGAAATCCTATCTCTACTAAAAATACAAAAAAATTAGCTGGGCATGGTGGCGGGCACCTGTAGTCCCAGCTACTCAGGAAGCTGAGGCAGGAGAATGGCATGAACCCAGGAGGCAGAGCTTGTAGGGAGCTGAGATCACACCACTGCACTCCAGCCTGGGCAACAGAGCAAGACTCCATCTCAAAAAAATATATATATATATATTATATATATATATAATTATATATATTTTATATATAATTATATATTTTTATATATTTATATATAATTATATATTTTATATATTTATATATTTATATATAATTAGATATATTTTTATATATAAACTATATATAATATATAAATATAAAATATATATAAATATAAAATATATTATATATAAATATATATTTATATTTTTATATATTATATTTTATATATATAATTAAATATATATTATATTTTATATATAATATATTTAAATATTTATATTATATATAATATATATAATTAAATATATTATATTTATATATATATAACATATATATAATTAAATATATGTATTATATTTTTTATATATATGTCTTATATATACAGGCCAGGCTCGGTGGCTCATGCCTGTAATCCCAGCACTTTGGGAGGCCAAGGTGGGAGGATTGCTTGAGGTCAGGAGTTCGAGACCAGCCTGAACAACATAGCAAGGCTCCATCTCTACAACAACAATAACAACAAAATTATATATATGTGTGTGTGTCTGTGTGTGTGTGTGTGTGTGTGTGTATGCACACTTCTAAATAATTCATGGGGCAAAAAGAAAGTCTCAAATTAGAAAATGGTTAAGCTGAACTAAAATAAAAATACAACATATCAAAATTGTGAGTGCAACTAAAGCAGTGGTTAGAGGGAAATTTATAGCACTAAATGTTTACATTAGAAAAGAAATGATAATTTAATAATTTAAGCATCTGCCTTAAGAAACTAAAAAACTAAATATAAAAAAAGTGAAAAAATAAAAAATATTAGAATAGAAATCAATTAAATTGAAAACAGAGAAAGAATAAAGATCATAAATGAAACAAAAAGCTGATTCTTACAAAAAATCAATAAACTGACAGACCTCTAGCAAAACTGATAAAAAGAAAAAGAAATTGGAACAAGTTACCAATATCAGGGAGAAGAAAAAGGGGCCTCATGAACATTAAAAAGATAAGGGAATACTAGAAGCAACTCTACATACCTAAATCCAACAACTTATAAAAAATGGATCACTTCCTTAAAAAGCATGAACTACTCTCGGAAGAAAACTCTCACAACCATAAGAAAACAAAAAACCTGATTGAAATCCAATTAAAAAATGGGCAAAAGACTTAGCTAAAGCTAACCTTACTAAACAGGATATCTGGATGGCAAATAAGCACATGAAAAGCTGTTCAGTGTCATTAGCTATCAGCCAATTACGAACGAAAACCATGAGACACACTTACTAAAATGCCTAAAATAAAAAATATCATAATACCAAGTGCTGACAAGGATGTGGAACAACTGGAACTTTCATGTGAGTATAAGCAAGTTCATGGACCATCTCTAAGGGGATTTTTTTTTTTTAATAAATGGTTAAAACACATTTTACTACACAAATGATAAAGATTTAAGCTGTTACTTCTGAGCATAAATAACATATTCCATGAGATAATGCAAGACAAACCAAATCAATCTTACACATCAAAACCAAGGTCAAGAAAAAAAAAATCCCATTCCCCCACTGAGCCATCTTTCCAGCTCTGGGCAGGAGTGCAGAGAGCTCATGCCACTCCAGGTTTTTTGTTTGATTGTTTTCTGTTTGTAATTTTTTGTAGAGTCTCACTGTTGCAGGGAGCTTGCCATTGCCCGGGCTGGTCTCAAACTCCTGGCCTCAAGTGATCCTCCTGCCCTGGCCTGTAGTAGCCCCAGCTACTTGGGAGGCTGAGGCAGGAGGATCGCTTGAGCCCAGGAGGTTGAGGCTACAGTGAGCTGTGACTGCGCCACTGCACTCCAGCCTGGACAACAAAGCAACACCCTGTCTCAAAAAAGAAAAAAAAAAGTTGCTTATAAATGATAATTTATTATAATTTTCCTATGCTGGAGTAATGAGGAAACAAGCAATGTTTCCCACTTCATCTCATTTATAAATGAAAGAGACAGCTGACATTTATATTACGATGAAACAACTTAATAGGGAAAAGATAAAAACAGGAAAAGGATAAAAACACAAATCTCCCAAGCCTTTGGTTTAATGGTTCTTTCATAAGCTGCAAATATGCTGGCTTTACCTATTTGCTCACAGGCACTCACACATTCAGGCAATTTCATTGTAGTTAATCTCTGGAATTGGCTAAGAATCATTTTTATCACACCTGGGCATCTTCTAAACCAGTCTGGATGAAGCTTCAAGAATGGATGCTTCAGGGGCCACATTAGAAGACTAGAATTAAGGCAAATTGGATAATGTTTATTAGATATATACTCTATTCAGTGATTAAGTAGTGCACACCCCAAGGTTTTTGTTATGAATATGTCAAGTGAATTTGTTAATCTTTCAATATAATTTCAAATTTACAGAGAAGTTACACGAATAATACAAATAACTATTTACTACTAAACAACTATTAACATTTTACCACTTTATTATTTTTTCTTTCTGTGTATATTTCTTTCTGTAAATAGCCAACATAATGCCCCTTTACCCTTAAATACTTCAGTGCGTAAATGTTAAAATAAATACTTGACATGGATACAGTACTATTATCAAATCTGTAGACTTTATATGAATGTTGTCAATCATAATGTCATTTATAGAAAAAAATTGGATCACAAGTTACATGTTGTTACACAAAAGAATTCAAAGTCTTAAACTAAGAAACAAAGCAAAAATAAAAAAGGAAACAAAACAAAAATATTAAAAATACCAATAACACTACAATGCTGGAAAGGAAAAGGAAGCAAGCCTTCAGATAAACAGAAATTCAGACCATTCCATGACATGAATCACTGCAATTTAGTTTCATCCAAGTTAGGTCATGCTTTGCTTCTATTTTTGAAGGGGGGGAAAAAAAAAAAAAACACTTTATCCAGACTTAAACTTGATTTCCCAGATACAAGTTTGGTCTTCTTTCTTTGATACAAAGATTTTCTGAAGCATACCTTTACGTTCAACCCATAAAAATGGCCTATCCTATTAATCAACATGAGAAAAGAAAACACGGCATTTTGGCTTTTAAGACCATCTTCCTGAATTTTAGCTGACTTCGAAGGAATCATGTAAACTGATCTTTGACAGAAAAATTCCAGTTACAGGAAATTCCAAATTAACTAAACAACTATAATAGTGTTATGATGTACTTTAGGCCAAGGTATCAGCTGCAGACTTCTCATAAAAAGAAAAAGGCACTCATTAGCCAAACTAATAAAAATTACCACAAAGAAATTTGCTGGAACAAAGAGAGGAATCAATATGAAATGCTACATAATGAATGTATAACAAATGCTCTCTCAACGGCACGTACTAGCACAAATGGGTTTTTGTTCTGTTAAACTTTTTAGAGACCAGGCCACTAAATGAGTCTGCTGCAGTACACACACAGAAAAGTTCTGTGCTGTGTGGTTAGCCAAGGGGATCAAGAAGCCCATTGTTAAGGTATTAGTAATAGGGTGGAACTCAGACACACAAGAATCCCAAAAGCAAAGTACATTCCGCAAATGCATGATCCTATTTCAGCCAAAGTCCACACTCTGAGGTTAATGAATTGGGAGGCCTCTGCATAAATCAAGACATCTGTCAGCACTTACAAATAATCACAGGGCCAAGGAACCCCCTTATCCATCCCCTAAACAGGCAGAGAAAGGACAGGCCAGCCAAGTAAAGTCATTCCTAAGGACCAGCCCAGAGGTGGCAAGAGTTGGCAAGGTTATCTAAAGAGAAAGCTCTACACATACAGCTCTGGAACAGTTAGGGTTTTGGAAGAGGAAAAACCACCAAACACAACCCATGCACAGAAAGATATTCTGGCCAAAGGAGGGCTACAACATCACTCATTAAAACACGGGGCCTCGCTGTGCACGGTGGCTCACGCCTGTAATCCTAGCACTTTGGGAGGCTGCGCTGGGCGGATTACTTGAGGTCAGGTGTTCAAGTAATGAGGTCGGATTACTTGAGGCCAGATTACTTGATTACTTGAGGCCAAGTCAGCCTGGCCAACGTGGTGAAACCTCGTCTCTACTAAAAATACAAAAAATTAGTCAGGCATGGGGGCAGGCACCTGTAATCCCAGCTACTCGGGAGGCTAAGGCAGGAGAATCGCTTGAACTCTGGAGGTGGAGATTGCATGATTGCATTGAGCCGAGATTGCACCACTGCACTCCAGCCTGGGCGACAGAGCGAGACTCCATCTCAAAAAAAAAAAAAAAAAAAAAAAAAAAACAAAAAACACGGGGCCTCTTTGGAAAGGCCATGGAGAGAAAGAGTATTGGGGGAGGGGGGGAGCAGGAAATGATTATCTTGCAGTGGAATTAGCTGATCCTAGTTTACCCTAAGCCAAAGCCCTCAGTAATCTCATCTATAAAATGAGGGGGTAGGAGACCAAGTTCTTTCCAGAGAAAAGAAAACACACTTTGGAGTCCGAAAATTCCCTGCTCCACAATTTATTAACTGTGCAGTTTATGTCACTCTAGGCCTCAACATCTTCATCTGTAAAATTGCGATTCTACCTGGATCAATTAGGGTTAGATCTGACTGAGACTCGGGGCTTGCAGAAGAAGCATATTCCTCCCCCTCCCCACAAGGAAAATTCCAGAGGTTGCAGCTAGGATTTATGAGGTGGCTTTGATCCACAAAGTCCTCTGAGGCCAGATTTCTTCTGTCTTCATGGCCTTCATCCCAGTCACCTCAAGCTTCAAGATGGCTGCTGAAATTCCAGCCATCATTTCCATATTCTAGTTTTGGCCAGCATGTCTATATTCCAACAGGAAAGGAAAAGGTAGGAAGAGTACAAAGAAGGTTCCGGGAAATTACTATGTGACAACTCCGCGCTTACATCCAGATTATAATCTCATCGCCATCCTAGTTGCAAGGAGAAGGAGGGATGAAAATACAGTTTTATTTTTGACAGCCATGTATCCAGCTAAAAACTGGGGTCTATACCTATAGGAAAAGGGGAGAATGGATAGCTTTGCAACACCCACCTCATCTCATTTTAAAGATTAAATTCGATAATATATGTAAAGTGTCTGATTCTTCGTGGACCCACAAATACACAGGGCCAGCGTTCCCCTTGTGGTAGCACAGACATTTTGTGATCTGTGGTATCAGTGGCTTAAGAGGTTCTTCAGAAAGTAGCCTTTTTTAGCCAAGTCTGTCTTTTACAGTCTCATCTCTGGCCACACTCCACATACAACCTGCATTCCAGCCATACTAAACCTATCTCCTTTCATGCCTCCAAACATTTGTACTCACAGAGCCTTCTACCAGGGACGCCCTGCTGAAGCCCTTGTCTGCATGATGAACTCTTCTCTTCAACATTCTAGAAGGTCTTCCTCCACCTGTCACTTCTGCCCTTTATTCCCAAGTGGAGCGGCTGCTCCCACTCCCAGGTGCTTCCTCTGCAGTAGCACTCACCACCTGTACTGTTGCATCTAATGAGTTGGGTTTTTTTTTCTTTTTTTTTTTTTTTTTTCGAGCTGAAGTCTTGCTCTGTCGCCCAGGCTGGAATGCAGTGGCACAATCTCGGCTCACTGCAACCTCTGCCTTCTGTGTTCAAGCGATTCTCCTGTCTCAGTCTCCCGAGTAGCTGGGATTACGGGTGCACGCCACCATGCCCGCTAATTGTTGTATTTTTAGTAGAAATAGAGTTTCACCATGTTGGCCAGGCTGATCTCGAACTCCTGACCTCAGGTGATCCACCCACCTCGGCCTCCCAATGTGCTGGGATTACAGGCGTGAGCCACTGCACCTGGCCCTAATGAGTGCTTTCTATTTCATATTTCTATGAGTGCTTTCTATTTCATATTTCTATGAGTGCAGTCATTGTCCTAAACCCTTTACACACAGCTTCTCAGTTGATCCCCAAAACTCTATGACACAGACACCATATTATCCCCATTTTACAGATAAAGAAACTGTGACATAGAGGTCAAATAGCTTGTCCAAGGCAAAGAGTAGAGCTGGAATTTAAAAACAGGCTACTGGACCTCAGAATCTACACTCTTAGCCACAACACTGGGCTGCCTCAACTACTTGCATAAGAAATCTAAGTGTAATTATAGGGAAGGGATGATCGAACTATATCTCACAGGCTATATCAGCCCACCGCCAGCTTTTATAAATAAAGTTTTATTAGAACACAGATACATCCACTTATTTACAAAGGAGCACTCAGTAGTTGCCATGAAGACTGTATAGCCCACTTACTAACTGGGCTAACCTACTTACTAACTGGCCCTTTACAGAAAAGTCTACTCCCCTCTGTTATGGACTGTCAGCTCCTTAAGGTAGGGCCTGTGCTTCTTCCCTCCTGTCTCCTGCTTCTCACATGGCATTTGGCATATACATAAAAAGCGCTCAAAAATATTTGGGGTGTAAAAATTCCACCAGGCATAATTTCAAGCAAAGAGGAGTGTGTTTGGGGGATGGTGCTGCCACCTCACTCAGGGCTTAGAAAGTGTCCCGACTCTGGGCCAGGCATAGTGGCTCACACCTGTAATCCCAGCACTTTGGGAGGCCAAGGCGGGCGGATCACCTGAGGTCAGGAGTTCGAGACTAGCCTGGCCAACATGGTGAAACCCCATCTCTACTAAAAATACAAAAATCAGCTGGGTGTGGTGGCGGACACCTGTAATTCCAGCTACTCAGGAAGCTGTGGCAGAAGAATCGCTTGAACCCAGGAGGTGGAAGTTGCAGTGAGTGGAGATCACACCACTGCACTCCAGCCTGGGCGACACAGCGAGACTCTGTCTCAAAAAGAAAAAAGAAAGTTTCCCAACTCTGCCCAGACTCTACTTAACAACCAAAAAGCCCAGGTAAACTGTAGCGGTGGTTTTCATTGCATTGTTAGCAGCCCACATAGCTCTGATGGAGTGAGCACTGCAGAGACGGCTGAGTGAGGATCATTTGCATCAGTCACCTAATCCACTCGATTGCCCTAAACACAAGGCCAGAACAGAGCCCCCAGTTCTACCCACACATAAGGAGAACCTGAACCCCACCACTTTCCAAAAAACGTCCAATCCCACCCGCCCACCTCATGGCAGCCTGCACAGGCCACAAGGCTGGCCGTGCAGATAAACACTTAAAACATCCTGGAAAAGAGTGACTAAAAACTGATATCGGTTGCCTTTCAACTCTTTGTATTTTCATCAATATATTTATAGAAAGGGACTAAACCACACAAAAACATACATAGTCCCCTAAAAACTACAGCACAAAAAGAAAAGATTATTCATGGTGCAAATGCCTTCTCTGACCTTCAAGGAACAGACTTGCAACAAAAGACCATATATAATGTTTCCTAATTTTATCATTATTATTGCTATCATTGCATGAGGCACAAATAAAGCATTTTCTGGGCTGTGACCATATTCAATCCAGTCTAGGTTATCAAAATTCAAATTCTGGATGGTTTTCTTTTTAATTCTGTCTTGGCCTGGCCCCAAATCACATCAGTGGGAGCCAGGCAGAACTGCAAAAAGCCTCCCACGTTTCCGGCACAATCATTTCAACCCTTCTTTCAGGACACAAAGGCCCATGTGGCTTCTTGCTTCCCAGAGTCCTCAGACAACTGTCCACAAGCAGCCACTGAGGAACCACACCAAACGCAGACAGCCACTGGGCAAATCAAATGGCTTAAGTCAACTGCATCCTCATGTAATGAGAGGCAGGGCTAAGACACCTGCAGATTTGCCAAGGCTGAGGCTTAAGTGACCACCAATGCACCCCCTAGGTTCCAGAAAGCTACTCACTAGTCTATCTAAAATACAAGACTCTCACTCACAAACTTCTGCTGAGGACCTACAGTGCACCAAGCACAGGACTGGTGCCTGTGGTGGCCTCACAACACTGCGAGGTTCATATCATTTTACAGACGGAGAGACCAAGGCCCAAAGAGTTAAATAACTTGCCCAAGGTCATTTGGCCAAAAAGACGCAAAGCTGGGAAGGTAAGAAGGACTACACAGCTTCTCCCTAGACTGCCCCTCTCAGAAGCAATGCCACGCGCATGAGGAAGTGGCAGTCCTGCTTTCCAAAAGATCTCCAGGTAGCCACATGAAGATGACCAGGATGGGGAGCCATCTATTCACTTATACACTGCTGGTGGCAGTGTGAAGTGGTTCAGCCGCTTTGGAAAACAGGTTAGCACTTTCTACATAGGATGGATACACCAGCAATTCTAATGCTAGGTATTTACCCAAAAGAAATAAAAGCATGTGACCACACAAAGACTTGCACACAAATAGCAGCTTTATCTGTAATAGTCAAAAACTGGAAACAGCCCAAATGTTGTCCTACAGGTAATGGATAAACAAACTGTGGTATATCCACAGGACATAATACCTGCATAATATACAATGTCTCTATATATGCAGTGCCCAGGCACCTGTGTACAGGCATCCAGCAAACGGCGCATACCCAGAATATATAAACATCTCATAAAAGTCAAGGAGAAAAAGGCAGACACCCAACAGATAAATGGGCAGAGGACTTAAAGAGCAACTTGCAAAACGTGACATCCAAATGGCCAATTAATACATGAAAACATGTTCAACCTCAGTAGTCATCAGGGAAAGGCAAATTAAAATTGGATGACATGAAAACAAGAGACAATATCAAGTGTGGATGAGAATGTGGTACACACAGAACTCTCTCTACACACTTTTGGTGGAAGTATTAATGCATACAACCACTATGGAAAACTCTCTGCTAGTATCTAATAAGCTGGACATGAGCAAACACTCCTAGGTGTATATCCACAGAAATGCATACAAATGTTCTCCAAAACACAGGTACTAGAATGTTCACAGCATTGTGACCCTATGAATAGTATCGAAAACTGAAAAGAACTCAAATACCAACCTACAATAGACAAATGTATTTAGTATATTCATACAATGGAATCCCAAATAGCAATGAAAATAAACAGACCACAACTATACACAGAAACATGCGTAAGCCTCCCAAACATAATGTTAAGAGAAAGAAGCCAGACACACAGATCACATATTACACAATATGCAGTTCAAAAGGAGACCAAACAACTCAGTGGTGTTGAGGTCAGAATAGCAGTTAACTTATGCAGGGAGATACTATAAGGAAAGGGGCTGTGCAGGACAGGAAATGTTTGGCAGCTGTTTCTTAATCTGGGTGTGTTCCATTTATGAAAATTCACTGAACTGTGTATGTATATGATTTGTGTATTTTTCTGAATGTAGATTAGACTTGAAATTTACTTGCAAAACTCAGAGTTAGATAGATGACGTGAAAAGGCCTGAGCAGCTTTTCTTTGCCTCAACAACTTTTTCAAACTGCAAAACGGACACAAAATCACCTTGGGAAAACAGACAAGAGAAGATAATGGAAATCACCCATAATCCCACCAACCAAACAAAACGATTTTGGTGTGAATCTCCTCAATATACACACACTTTCAAAGGAGGGGGAGGGCAGATTCTGCAGGGAGTAGTTAATACGAAGCAGGTGCTCAATAAGTATTTTGAACCATAAGTGAATAAACAATATTATACACTGTTTTGTAACCTAGGCAACCATCCCTTTTATTATTACTATCAATGAAACTATCTAGTGTCCCTAAAGGATTTTAGCACGCAGCCTCAAAACACTCTGGCAGACTAGACAGGAAGATATGCAGATATTTCCTATGTACACGCAGACAAGAATACAAAACCCAGAGCAGTGATTTTCATCCCTGGTATCACCAATTCCCTCTAAAATTATTGGGATACTCAAAAAAACACTTATTTTCCTTCAAGGTGGCTTTAAAAATTCATATATACCCCAGTGATGCTTTAATTTGGGATAAGTGGCCCCAAAATGCTGGGGGCTAAACACTAAATGCTCAACGTATGTTGTTAATCCAGATAGAGTCAAAAGCAAGCCCTGGATATTTGGTCACTAATGGCCCCCAATGGGTGAGTTGTGGTGGCCCCTAAATCAGGATGGGCATGTCACAACAAGAGTCATACTCCCTGACCCAGAACCAAAGACTGTTTGCAGAGAGCAGGACAGATGATAAACACAGCAACACAAGGACAAGGTGACGAGCAGGTACAGAACCAAGACTTCTGATATTAATAATAGCTAACACTGGCTCAAATAGAACTAAGCCCTGGTTTCCCTCTCTGACATTTATTCTTTTTTTTATCCATTTGACAATACTTACTCTACCCTTACTGTATACCAGACCCTGTTCTCAACACTGGAGATACAGCGGCAACAAAGCAAAATTATCTGTCCTCAGGGAGCTTATACTCTAGTGTGGAGAGACCAAAAAAAGTAAAATATAAAGCATGTCAGATAATAGCAAGGTATATGGAGAGAAATAAAACAGGAAAGGAAGATAGGATTTAGAGGCTGGGAAGGGGAGCTGTAAATGTTTGGTGCCAAGTTTTAAAAGGATCCCTTCAAAATGAAGTAATCATCTTCTCCCCAAAGAACTCTATGATAATTATGTTAATGTGGTCCCTGGGTAACCACAGCACTCAGAATAAAAACCAAGAATTTTATGGACCAGAAAGTGCCTACTTAAAAACAGACAAATTGAAGATCTAATAATAGCTGCCACTTCTTGGTATCTTGCTATGTACTATTCTCAGTCCCTTATACACCGATAATCTCATTTAATCTTCACATTGAACTAATGAAAAGAGTAACATCATTTCCCACATTTAGCAGAAGAGAAAAACAGAAGCCCAATGCAGTTAAAGAGCTGGCCCATGGCCACACGTGTGCTAAGTGTTGACGTCAAGATTTGAATCCAAAGTTCACACCACTCTTCCTCCCCAAATAAATGTCTACTTTAGAGACAGAGTCTTGCTCTGTTGCTCAGGCTGGAGTCCAATGGTGTGATCATAGCTCACTGCAGCCTTGACCTCTTGTGCTCAAGCAATCCTCCCACCTCAGACCCCTGAGCCGCAGTGACTACAGGCCTAAGCCACCACCACTGGCTAATTTTTATGTTTTTATTTTGTGGAGACAGGGTTTCACCATGGTTCCCAGGCTGGTCTGGAACTCCTGGGCTCAAGCAATCCTCCCACCTCAGCCTCCCAAAGTGCTGGGATTACAGATGTGAGCCAATGCACCCAGCCTTGTCTTCCTTAATCCTAGTCAAGATCTGTTGTCCTTCAGCATTTTATTGAGTTCTTACAACCCCGCCCATCACCAAAAAAAGAATTGCAGGTTGGTTCCACATTTGCAGTGTCTTCTTTTCTCCAAATAAGTGAATGGCAATGGCAACCCTTAGATATTTATATAACAATTTCTAGATCCAATTAGAAATTATTTCCTCAAATACTTGATGTTATGAGCAACTCCAAAATAGTTCCATTTTAGTTTGAGAGTAAAGTTTGACTTAGGGCAAATGAAAGTTCATACAGCCAGTTTCTTACTAGGGGTAAGCAACTCAAACTGAACACAGTCCAAACAGAACTCCTGGCCAAGCCTCACCCTCCCCACAAACACATTCCCCTCCTGTGATCCTCATCTCCACAAAGGACGTCTCAACCTCCCAGCTTCTCAGGCCCACAAATCAAGAGTTATTCTTGCCCCTCTCTCACCTCCACATCAAATTCATCAGCAATTTCCATCCACCCCACACCAGATCTATCCCTTCTCTCCAATTCTCTGCCAACCCCCAGCCCAGGCCGCCAGCATCTCTTTCCTGGACCACTCAGATGGGCTCCTAACTGGTCTCCCTGCTTCATGCTTTGGCCCCTTGAAAATCTCACCTGTACACAGCAGCCAGAGTGACGTAATAAGTGTCACTTCCCTTCCTAAAATCCTTCTGGGCCACCAAAACCCAGTCTGAAATTCTAATCCTGGCCAACTAGGTGCTATGTCACCTGCCTCCCCAAGTTCTTGAGGTTTACTCTCCCCATGGTTCACTCTGTATGAGTGATAAGATGGGTAATAAGAGAGTACTCTAAGTGAAAATGTGAATAGCAGTAAAGACACTAGACCCACACTTAAAATTATTCCTGCAAATACTTGCCTTTATCTCATCACCTTTTTTTAACCTTCATAGCACTTGCCATTTTCTGGATTTTTTATTGTTGTTCATTTGTATCAATGTATTTACTCTTCAATGCCATCCTGTAAATCTATACAATGTTATTATGCCTGAAATATTTTCTTTAAACATCTATAATAATGAATGACAGAAAGCCCTTAATGCATATTTTCCCCATACTCTAAGTATTTCACATTCTCATCCAGTGAGTGTGAGCCAAATGTCCTGAACTTACTCTCCTGAGCTGAGCACGTTCCCATCATACAGTGTTCTTCTCTGTGACCTCTCTTTATGTCATTTATTTTGTGTTCCGGCCCAAACTGCCTTCCTAAGGGCATGAGGATGAGGCTACAAATAAAGGCAGAATATGATGCCAAATGTTAAAATATAAGTTTTACAGCAACTTGAGAACATGCAAGAGGACACCAGAGTACAACCTGTTAGTGGGTGATTGGTATTTAGTCCTGGGAGCTGGTGAAGAGCATTACAATTGCACAGCAGCCTGAGAGGATGAACCAAGAACTTGGTCGCTATAGATTTGTCATTAACTGTGGGCACTTTGAAAAGAACTGCCAAAGGAAGATGCTATGAGGCCCAGAAAGAAAGGCAGCATGAATCAGTTGGCTAACTATTTGTACTAAGGCATTTCCCTGGACCAGGGAAGGGTGGTAGCTCCAGCTCCTAGAACAGTTCCTGCCACATAGTAGGTGCTCAATAAAACAGTCTCTGAATAGATAAATTAATTGAACAAATGAATACATTTTCAAAGTTTCTATTTTTATCCTCTTCTCTCTTCCTGTTCACTAATCCAGCTGTCCCTTCATAAGACCCCTAGAGAAGGGAGAATTTTGCAATCACAGAGTCACCGTAAATCTCCAAACCACTAATGGACCGTCAGCCATCGTTCAAAGAACACAATGTGAGAAATAGAAACCCTGACACTGAGATGTTAACAATTACAGACAATGCTTATGTAGTCAGTGGTAGACTTGGAAAATGGTGAATCTACTGTGGTAAGAACAAACATAGGCAGACAGCTATAAATTGCAGTAAACAAACTCAATAAAGATGAGACATCACTTAAGCATGCTCAGGAGTGTACATAACACCACATTTCACCTAGGTAGCCTGCAATCACATAGGTATTATTATTGGCATTAAATGTGCTTCTTCTCAACCTTGCCTCCAATCTAAACACCACAATGGGTTTAAAATAATGCAAAAGAATGTTACTCCAATGCCTCCTAAATCCACTCCAAATAACAAATCCTTTAATACAGACTGCAAGGTAAAATATTGTTCCCAGCAAGTAAACAATAAAATAACTGTAATCCAGGGTAAAAGCTTTGTTGGCCTCATAAGCTACTTGAAGAAAAAGCATTAAAAATGATTGCCCAACACACCAACAAAATGCTGTTACTGACAAGGCACCTTGAGTTGCCATTAACAAGACATAATTACCAAAAACTGAAATCAGATTTAGTCATCTCATATCTCCCCCTACCTACACATTCTACCTATTCTTTTTCAGCTTTCACGAATTGAAAGGGGAAAGAAACAGCAGACACTAGGACTATTTTGAGAAATAAAAGGATTCAAAAGTTAAGTGCAACTTCCACTAACATAGTAACACATCTCCCAGGAAGCCCAGGTGACTCAGAAAGTCCTATATGTAGAACATCAATATAGAAACAACTCAGTTTCCATACTTCAAAAGTCCTCTTCCTCCAAGTTGAGTTTCGTGCAAATAACAGGCTGATATGTTTCAGATGGAAGCAAATCTGAACATTTCCAAACAATCTACAGGAAGAGATAACCAAGTGATATAGTCCATACAGCAGAGATAAGCAACTTTCCAGGGTATAATTCAAATCTCACAAACATCCTTAAGAGCCCCAAGTCTATTAAGATCTGGAGACTGTTAAATAGGCAGGACAAAATATCCCACCAACCACCTCTCCAAAAAGCATTGTTCTCCTCGCACTGACACTTGTATTTCCCTCTGGCTTGTTTTTGAAAAACAAATTGAAAAAAAAAGTAAACAGTAGTGCCACATCTGTTCTTGTCTTCCTCACGATGGCAGATCACACACACTACCACCATTCCAAGTGCCTCCTGAGCCCCATTCCTCGACAGCCCCATCCTTCCACGTGTCCATAACTAGGCTTCTCAACTGTAAGGGGGAAGTGAGCAGGAAACTTCAAATGGGACCTGAAGAGGAAACAATGATAATAATGTAAATTGCTATTAATATTAAAAGGGGGAGGGTATTTTTTCTTTCTTTCTTTTTGTTATTTTATTTTATTTTATTTTATTTTTGAGTCGGAGTCTCGCACTGTCGCCCCAGCTAGATTGCAACGGCGCGATCTCGGCTCACTGCAACCTCTGCCTCCGGGGTTCAAGCGATTCTCCTGCCTCAGCCTCCGGAGTAGCTGGAATCACAGGCGCGCGCCGCCACGCCCGGCTAATTTTTTCTTATTTTTAGTAGAGACGGGGTTTCACCATGTTGGCCAAGCTGGTCTCGAACTCCTGACTTCGTGATCTGCCCGCCTCGGCCTCCCAAAGTACTGGGATTACAGAGGTGAGCCACCGCGCCCGGCCTCTTTCTGTGTTTAAACAAAACTTCCATTACAGACATCGGAGGCTGCAAGGCACAAACTGGGGCAGGAGTATGCACAGTCACCCAGGATGACAAGTGGCAGGTTGTTTGTTGATGGTGGTGGTGTTCTGAAACACCAAACTTTAAAATGAACTGTTATTTAGAGAATTACTGTAATCGGAGCAGACGTGCTAACGCTTTTTCACCACGGCACAAAGCACGCCCCTTCTGCCTCCCTTTCCCAGTCATTCTTCAGGCGTGCGGGAAACCGCGGACAAGCAGAGCACGGAGACCAGCACGATCCTCCTGCCACTCCAGTCTCTGCAGGTGCCAGCACAGAAGAAAACCAGGGCTCTCGCCTCCCTCCCCGCCACTGCGGTGCGGTCCCGGGGTGGAGCCACGGCGCGCCCCATCCTGAGAACCCCACCTGGAGGGGAGCAGGGACGCAGGAAGGGCACCGTTGGGAGGCATCACCCGGTTCGCTGAAGGCACAATCGCGCGCGCGCACACACATACACAGACACACACACACACACACACACACACACACACACAGCGGCGCACGGTGGCGCGGGCGGCTGGCGCGTTACCTGTTCTGCCAGCCCTGGAGGAGGTTGGTGTATTTGCTGAGCACGCCCTCGAGCGCCGGCTCCCTCCTGCGGCCGCCTCCCCCGGACGGGCTAGCGGCCACAGAGCCCGGGCTGCTGCGGCTGCCCCCGCCACCGAGCCCGGCCGCCGCAGACCGGCTGGAGACCCCCCGGCCCGCCAGAGAGCAGGAGGGCGAGGAGCCCGCCGAGGTAGCACGGCTGCTGCTGCGGCTGCTGCTGTTGCTACCCCCGCCGCCGTCTGTGCCCTGGGCTGCCCTCTCCATGGTCCGTGCGCGCCCGGGACGCGGGTGCCCGCCGCGGTGGCGGCCCCGGCACGGCGGCTGCTGCTGCTGCTGCTACAGCTCCGGGCGCCCGGGCCGCGCGTGGCTGCTCCAAATCCCCGGGAAATGCCTGACTCATACAGGAGGAAGAGGAGGAGGAGGCGAAGGAGAGCTGGGAAGGAAGCCAACGGGGCTGGATGCAGCTGCGGCCGCCCCTCCTCCCGCCGCAGCCAGGGCCCGGCCCCTCCCTCCGCACTAGTTTCCCGGGCAAGTTCGGAGCGGGTGGCCGGCTAGGCGAGCCCTCTTCGGGTTCCTCCTTCTCTTCCTTCGTGTCCCTGCGGCCTCTCAGGCCCTCGGGACACTCTAGGAGGCCGATCTGCAGGGTGGGCACGCCCTAAATCCACGCCGAGTCACCCACGCATTCCTTCTGCCACCCTCTCTTGGATCCGAAGGGGCGAAAGGGAATCTCTGCGCGTCACTCCCCACCCCGTATCCACCTCGGGACCTGGAGGGAGGGGCAGCCCCACCCACCCGGTCCACCCGGATATGGACCCGCCCGGCCTTACAGGCTCACACGCACACTCCCTCTCTCGGTCTTCCGCACGCGATCCTACGCCAAACGCTCCTACACAGTAACCTGGAAATTATCACCGGCGGAGCAAAGTCACAGCGCAGGGAGGCCCTCCGCGTTGTCTGGCGGAGGAGGGGAGTGGCAGGTGATCCTCACAGGTAAGCTCGCCGGGCATTTTCATGCAGCAGGATTATGATAAATGCTTAACAGACACACGGCTGGGCTGGGGTGAGGCGCGCGAACTCTCAGGTTTGTGCGAGTGCTTCCTTAAATTGAGTGTCCTAGGTCACTCACTGGCCTAACCCTAATCCCCTGCCCTGAATGGCACGCATAAACCTAGCAAGTGAAAACCTATCCATTGTTACCACACTGCACGTGCACCTGGGAACAGAGGCTCTGAAACCCGGAAAACTGCTCCGGAGGCAAGGGAAATTAACAGATATTTATAAACATTGAAGGATTCTCTATGTTGGACGTAACTTCAGCGCCCCTCTTCCTACCTAAAGATACTCTTTCCACCCCACTAATAATTTTTGTGAATATAGATATCCATTGTAATCTGAAGTATCAAAAATTACCTAGAAAAACGCTTTGAGGAACTCAGACTCACTCTCTCTCACACACACACACAGACAAAACAAAAGGTGATCTCCGTCACCAAAAGGTGATAGGTGATCTCCGTCCAAAGGATCTACAAACTCATCAAGCAGATAAATACTTCAACAGTTAAAAAAAAATTACTAAATGGAAGAGTCAGCTCTCAAAGGGACAGTTCCCCAAACCCAACCCCTTTCTAGCTTCACATCCTTCCAGGAAGATTTCATGGGTGGTTTAGCTCTAGAGATGCACGGAGAAGCTTCTGGAGTTGAAGAGAAGTGGTTGTGCCCCTGAGTAAATTACAATTCCAGGTGCCTACATAGTGTTAAAACAAAAAATCTGAAAAGAGCTTGCCTGGACCAACTTTGAAGCCATTGAGAGCTTAATTCTAACCTATGACCTTGATCAAATTACCTCTTTTAGCCCTAGTTTTCTCACTGCAAAATGGGACAAATGATACTGGCTGTGATAAACTATGCAAGAATGTTCATTTGTTCGAAATATTTACTGCCGCTGCCTATGGAAGGAGTATCCTTCCTCCACATGGACCTCAGGCTTGGCCATGGAATTGCTTTGAGCAATGGAATGTGAACAGAAGTAATGAATGCCCCTTCCAAACATAAGCTTTAAGAGTAGTCATATGGTTCCACCATCTTTCTCTTTTCCTTATCCCAGGAGAGCAACATGTCCCGGATAAGGACTCTCCTTAAGCTTGCGTCCTGGAGTGAGAAGGCGTGGAATACAGCAGATCCTAAGCCAGTTAGTGTTGGCCATGTAACATGCACGAAATGTTTGTTTGAAGCCATTGAGATTTTAGCATTATTTTTTACCACAGCATAGCTTTGCCTAAGCTAACTTACTGATCATATATGAGTGTTCATTGAGTGCTGCATTGACATACAGACTGAAGGTGGGAAGGTAGGTGCATACTGGACTATAAATGTCAGCATTATGTACCAAAACAACATGCCTTTTATTGGAGACTGCCACCTTAAGCTCCTGCTAAAAGAGGAGAAGTGTCATCATTTTATTTCATATTACCTAACCTATGCCACCATTACTCCACCTTATGCAGCCAACCTATGACTGGATGAGCTAGCACAACAAATTCTCACCTTGGACTAAAAAATTAGACCCTTGAGATAGACCAGTTCAAGGGGGGAAGGAACTAAGCTAAAAGGAATAGTCAAGGCCAGGATGGGGCAGGAGCAAGCCAGCCGTATGGGATCAAAAATGTCCAAGTCAGTAGCAAGAGGTGAGTGGAGCAGATGTGCTGAAAGTAGAGGCTAAATCATGAAAGAGATGATGCTGTTCCCCCTGCTGGCGACACTATTCCCTGCTCTTTTCACCTGGTTTGTGTTTCTCACCCATGGAGTTATGGATTACAAGTCACTTCTTCCAGAAAGCTTTCCTTGACCTACACTAGTATAGCAAATAGGGAAAAGGTACCTGCAGAATTATGTTTGGAAAAGAAAAAGTCTTTATGTTTGAAAAACAATTTGAAAAATACATAATAAATTGGCAAAAAGTATTTGAAATACATACTGTAATGCCCAACAGGTTCATCTTGCTTGTTACCCAGAAAAGCCAATGCAGGTTTTTGCAATAGGGGAAGAGTTTAACAATTGTAGGGCCAGCCAAGCTGGAGGACAGGAGAGTATTATTACTCAGATCAATCTCCCTGAAAATTCAGAGCCTAAGGGTTTTTTGTTTTTGTTTTTGTTTTTGTTTTGAGACTGGAGTCTCGCTCTGTCACCCAGGCTGGAGTGTAGTGGCACGATCTCAGCTCACTGCAAGCTCTGCCTCCCGGGTTCACATCATTCTCCTGCCTCAGCCTCCCAAGTAGCTGGGACTACAGGCACCTGCCACCATGCCCAGCTAATTTTTTTGTATTTTTAGTAGAGATGGGATTTCACCGTGTTCACCAGGATGGTCTCAATCTCCTGACCTCGTGATCCACCCACCTCGGCCTCCCAAAGTGCTGGGATTACAGGCGTGAGCCACCGTACCGGGCCCACCTAAGGTTTTTTTTTTAAGGATAGTTTGGTGGGCAGAGGGCTAAGGAATGGGGAATGCTGATAGGTTGGGTCAGGGATGAAATTATAGAGAGTCGAAGTTTGTCTTCTTGCACTGAATCAGTTCCTGAGTAAGGGCCACAGGAACTGATGAGCCAGTTTACCAGACTGGGTGGTGGCAACTGGTCCATCAGAATGCAGGGTATGAAAAATACCTCAAACACAAATCTTCAGTTTTACAATAGTGGTGTTATCTATAGGAGTGATGCGGAGGTTAGAAATCTTGTGACCTCTGGAAAAATGGCAGGTTATCATTTAACTATGCCTTCATCTTAGCAAAGTTCAGGCCTCTCTTAATCTTGTGGCCTTTCATTAGTTTTACAAAGGTAGTTTGGTGTTCAAACGAGGAGGGAATAGTTTTGGAAAGGGATATTACAATCCTTGCTTTAGGTTTAGACTATGAACTAAACTCCTCCCAAAGTTAGCTGTGGCCTGTGCCCAGGAATGAACGAGGACAACTTCCAGGTTAGAAGCAAGATGGAATCAGCTATGTCAGATTTTTTTTACTGTCATAATTTTGCAAAGGCACTTTCAGTATGTTTAAAAATATTGGCTAGGCCGGGTGCGGTGGCTCACGCTTGTAATCCCAGCACTTTGGGAGGCCAAGGTGGGTGGATCACTTGAGGTCAGGAGTTCAAGACCAGCCTGGCCAACATGGTACAACCCTGTCTCTACTAAAAATACAAAAATTAGCTGGGTGTGGTGGCGGGCACCTGTAGTCCCAGCTACTTGGGAGGCTGAGGCAGGAGAATGACGTGAACCTGGGAGGCGGAGCTTGCAGTGAGCCAAGATTGTGCCACTGCACTTCAGCCTGGGCAACAGAGCAAGACTCTTTCTCAAAAAAAAAAAAAAAAAAAAAAAAAAGATTACCCTGAGAGTTACATCCAAGGAAATTAAATAGCTACAAGGGTTATATGCAATTTTGCCATACGACTATATGTATAAATATTGATCTTTTTCCAAAATGGAAATAATGTCTTTTTTTTTTTTTGAGACGGAGTCTCGCTCTGTCGCCCAGGCTGGAGTACAGTGGCGCAATCCTGGCTCACTGCAAGCTTCACCTCCCGAGTTCACTGTCCAGGAGGGTGGGTGGACTGGTATTTTCACACCCTTCTCCTGCTTCAGCCTCCCAAGTAGCTGGGACTACAGGCGCCGGCCACCACACCCGGCTAATTTTTTGTATTTTTAGTAGAGACAGGGTTTCACTGTGTTAGCCAGAATGGTCTCGATCTCCTGACCTCGTGATCTGCCCACCTCAGCCTCCCAAAGTGCTGGGATTACAGGCGTGAGCCACCGCGCCTGGCCTATTTTGTTATTTTATTAAATAGATGCTCACTTTCAAAGAGTTGCACACAAAATTATAAAGTAAAAACTGAAGGCCAGGTGCAGTGGCTCATGCATATAATCCCAGCACTGCGGGAGGCTGAGATGGGAGGATTGCCCAGGAGTTACAGACCAGCCTGGGCAACCTGGAGAGACTCCATCTCCAAAAAAATTTTTTAAATAAGCCAGCCACACTGGCACATGCACCTGTAGTCCCAGCTACTCGGGAGGCTGAGCCAGGAGGATTGCTTGAGCCCAGAAATTTGAGGCTGCAGTGAACTATGATTGTGCCACTGTACTTCAGCCTGGGTGACACAGCAAGACCCTGTCTCAAAAAGAAAAAAGAAACTAAAAAATTATTTCTAAACCACTGCTAATAATTTATAAATATATATGTATATATATATACTTTTATATATGTATGTCCATATATATGTATGTGTATACACACACACACACACACATATATATACACATCTCCTTCCCTTCGTCCAGAAACTCTTCTATGTAGAGACATAGTTGTACATCATTTTATTCAAAAACAGGTTCATACTATAAAACACATAATACTTTCTAATTTACCTTGTTCACTGAAGAATATAGTATAGACAATTTCCTTTAGAGCTATATCATCATTTGTAACAGTTTCAGAGTATTTCACTGTCTATATGCACCCTAATTTAATCATTCCACTACTGATGAACACTCATATTTCAAGCTTTTGCTATTGTGAGAAATGTTCTTTAAATATCCTTTTACATTAGTTTAATTATTTCCTTAGAATAAGATCCAATGACTGGGTCAGGCTGCATACACTGACAAATGTGGCTCATGTACTACAGAATTAACCCCCAGAAAGTCTGAACCAATGTTTACTATGCTGGTTCTGGCTAGATCTAACATGTCGGACCATTGGCTGGATGGACTAGGCTGCCCATGTTTGAGCTGGGCTCTCCAATCCACAGGGTCTCTCATCCTCTAGCAGGCCAGCCCAGGCTTGTTCTCATGGCATGGGGAGGGTTCCAAAGAGAGGAAGCAGGAAGGACTTCCTGAAGCCTAGTCTGGGAACTGGTATAATGTCACTTTGCCACATTTCAACTAACAGTGCTAGAAGACTGGGACATTTATAAGCAAAAAATTGAAAGACCTATACTTCACACTTTATGCAAAAGTCACCTCCAAATGGATCACAAACCAAAATGTGAAATGTAAAACCATTAGATTTTCAGGGGAAAACATAGGAAAAAATATTTATAAACTTGGGTTAGGAAAATGGAGCAAACACATGTTGCCTTTTGTGATAAGGGAAGGATGATTAAGAGGGCAAAACCAAGGGTTCAGAGAGGGAAGCCAAGAACCCCAGAGAAGTATTCCCAGGCCTTGAGACCTAATCACGGAAATTGCAACATTTGCCCGACTGGCTTTCAAAATTGCCTTGGACCACTGACCCGTTTGCACCTCCTGTTTCTGCCTCTTTGAACAAGAATATCTGGAGCAATTATCCTGTGTCTGCTTCACCATTGTGTTTGGAGTGTGAAGGGGCAGGTAACCAGTCTCTTTAGTTTCACAGATCAGAGGAATGGCACTTATGGAGCTAAACTTACTAACCTGAGGAGCCTCTCCTACCTAGACCTGACTTAGATGGTGAGATTGTGGACTCGAAGCTAGTGCAGTAATGGGATGAGACACTGGGGGCCATTGAGGAGTAGGATGAGTGTGTTCTACATGTGGGAGGAATATAAAAAAATTTGTGGCCAGAGGATAGACTGTAGTGATTTCAAAGCTATGCCTATAGATTCCTCTCCTTTAGAGGTGAAGCTTAATTCCTCCCCTGAGTGTGGGATGAATTTAGTGACTCACTTCTAATGAATACAATATGGCAGAAGTCATGGTATATCATGTCCAAGATCAGCTTATAAACAGGGGAGTGCTCACTCTCGCTCTCTCTCTCTTTCTCTCTCCCCCTGTCTTTCTCTCTCTCTCTATCATCAGTCACTCTAGGAAAGCCAGCTGCCAGGACATAAGGATACTCAGGCCACCAATGGACAGCCCAGGCAGGAGTCATGAAGGTGTGCCAGCCCCTGTGTCAGTCACCTTATAAGCAGATTTTCTGAGACCTGCTAACAGCTATGTGAATGACCTTGGAAGTGGGTTGTCACCAGTCAAGCCTTGAGATAACTGCAGCCATGACCCACAGCTTGACGTCAAGCCTTGAGATGACTGCAGCCATGACCCACAGCTTGACTACAACCCATGAGAGACACTGAGCCAGGAACACCCAGCTGTCATGCCTCCAGACCCCGACCCACAGCGACTGTGAGATAATCAGTGTTTGTTGCCTTAAGCCACGAAGTTTGTGATAATTTGTTTCTCGGCAACAAATAACTAATACAGAGCCAGAAGCAGATCACCTCAGTGAAGGTCACACTGCAGCGCTATTGATTTCTAAAGACTCATGTTACGTGAGGAAGCAGCTCAGAAGAGGAAAGAAAAGGATCCAAGCATGGTTCTTCCTCAGGGACACTTGACTTTTAGGGATGTGGGTATAGAATTCTCTTTGGAGGAGTGGAAATGCCTGGACCCTGCGCCGAGGGCTTTATACAGGGCCGTGATGTTGGAGAACTACAGGAACCTGCATTCTGTGGATATCTCTTCCAAATGCATGCTGAAGAAGTTCTCGTCAACAGGGCAAGGCAATACAGAAGTGGACACAGGGACACTAGAAAGACATGAAAGTCATCACATTGGAGATTCTTGCTTCCAGAAAATTGGGAAAGATATTCACGACTTTGAGTTTCAGTGGCAAGAAGATGAAAGAAATAGCCATGAAGCAACCATGACAAAAATCAAAAAGTTAACTGGTAGCACAGACGGATATGATCGAAGGCATCCTGGAAACAAGCCTATTAAAGATCAGCTTGGATTAAGCTTTCATTCGCATCTTCCTGAACTCCATATATTTCAGACCGAAGGGAAAGTTGGTAATCAAGTTGAGAAGTCTATCAACAATGCTTCCTCAGTTCCAACATCCCAAAGAATTTCTTCTAGGCCCAAAATCCATATTTCTAATAATTATGAAAATAATTTCCTCCATTCGTCATTACTCACACAAAAACAGGAAGTGCACATGAGAGAAAAATCTTTCCAATGTAATGAGAGTGGCAAAGCCTTTAATTGTAGCTCACTCTTAAGGAAACATCAGATAATCTATTTAGGAGGGAAACAATATAAATGTGATGTATGTGGCAAGGTCTTTAATCAGAAGCAATACCTTTCATGCCATCATAGATGTCACACTGGTGAGAAACCTTACAAGTGTAATGAATGTGGCAAGGTTTTTAATCAACAATCAAACCTTGCAAGTCATCATAGACTTCATACTGGAGAGAAACCTTACAAATGTGAAGAATGTGACAAAGTTTTTAGTCGCAAATCAAATCTTGAAAGACATAGGAGAATTCATACTGGAGAGAAACCATACAAATGTAAGGTTTGTGACAAGGCTTTCAGGCGTGATTCACACCTGGCACAACACACTAGAATTCACACTGGAGAGAAACCTTACAAGTGTAATGAGTGTGGCAAAGCCTTTAGTGGGCAGTCAACACTTATTCACCATCAAGCAATCCATGGTATAGGGAAACTTTATAAAGTAATGATTGTCACAAAGTCTTCAGTAATGCTACAACCATTGCAAGTCATTGGAGAATCCATAATGAAGAGAGATCTTACAAGTGTAATAAATGTGGCAAATTTTTTTAGACGTCGTTCATATCTCGTAGTTCATTGGCGAACTCATACTGGAGAGAAACCTTACAAGTGTAATGAGTGTGGCAAGACCTTCAGTCAGACGTCATCCCTTGTATGTCATCATAGACTTCATACTGGAGAGAAACCTTACAAGTGTAATGAGTGTGGCAAGACCTTCCATCACAATTCAGCCCTTGTAATTCATAAGGCAATTCATACTGGAGAGAAACCTTACAAGTGTAATGAATGTTGCAATGTTTTTAATCAACAGGCAACCCTTGCATGTCATCATAGACTTCATACTGGAGAGAAACCTTACAAATGTGAAGAATGTGACAAAGTTTTCAGTCGCAAATCACACCTAGAAACACATAAGAGAATTCATACTGGAGAGAAACCTTACAAATGTAAGGTTTGTGACAAGGCTTTTCGGAGTGATTCACACCTGGCACAACATACTAGAATTCACACTGGAGAGAAACCTTACAAGTGTAATGAGTGTGGCAAAGCCTTTAGTGGGCAGTCAACACTTATTCACCATCAAGCAATCCATGGTATAGGGAAACTTTACTAATGTTATAATTGTCACAAAGTCTTCAGTAACACTACAACCATTGCAAATCATGGAAGAATCCATAATGAAGAGAGATCTTACAAGTGTAATAAATGTGGCAAATTTTTCAGACATCGTTCAAAGCTTGCAGTTCATCAGCAAACTCATACTGGAGAGAAACCTTACAAATGTGATGATTTTGACGAGGCCTTCAGTCAAGCTTCATCTTATGCAAAACATAGGATAATTCATATGGGAGAGAAACATCACAAGTGTGATGATTGTGGCAAAGCCTTTACTTCACATTCACATCTCATTAGACATCAGAGAATCCATACTGGACAGAAATCTTACAAATGTCATTAGCATGGCAAGGTCTTCAGTTAGAGGTCACTCCTTGCAAAACATCACAAAATTCATTCTTGAAATAATTGTTCCAAATGCAATGAGTATAGCAAACCATCAAGCATTAATTGACATTAGAGTCAATTCAGCATTGACTTGAGCTTGAGTTGACTTGACATTGAGTTCAAGCATTAATTGACATTAAAGTGTTTACGTTAAGAGGATTGGGCTGGGCAGGGTGGCTTACGCCTGTAATCCCAGCACTTTGGGAGGTCAAGACGGATAGATCACTTGAGGTCAGGAGTTTGAGACCAGCCTGGCCAACAGACATGAGCCACTTTTCCTAGCCTGTTTTTTGTTTCTGATAGGGATTTTTATGGGTATTGTGTTGAATCTAAATCACATTGGGTTATATAATCATTTAACAATATTAATCATTCCATCAATATGGGTCATATCTCTGTTTATATATGTTTGTAATCATTTTGATCAATGTTTGTAGATTTCAAGGTACAAATTTCTCACCTTTTTACGTTTATTCCTAAATATTTCTTACTGTAAGTTCTCTAGCAAATGGGAGTGCTTTCTTAATTTTCTTTTAAAATTGTTTATTGTTAATGTATGGAAATTTAATTTTTGGTGCTGATATTGTATTCTGCAAATACACTGTGTTTATTAGTTTCAGTAGTATTTTAGTTGACTGTGATTTTCTACACAGCAGATCATGTCATCTACAACCAAATATAATTTTACTTATTTCTTTCTGAAAAAAATAGATAACTAATACAGATATCTACCCTGAAACCTGCCATTTTTTGATCCTTATGCTCTGGGATCTTTCTTACTACCACTGACCAACTTTTCATATCCTGAAGATATGAAGCAGTGAAAATAAGAGAATTCAAGACAGGCTAAAAAAAAAATGCCAGGCACAGTGGCTCATGCCTGTAATCCCAGCACTTTGGGTGGATCATTTGAGGTTAGGAGTTCGAGGCCAGCCTGGTCAACATGGCAAAACCCCACCTCTACAAAAAATACAAAAATTAGCCAGGCGTAGTGGCACGCACCTGTAGTCCCAGCTACTGGGGAGGCTGAGGCAGAAGAATCACTTGAACCTGGGAGGCAGAGGTTGCAGTGAGCCAGGATCGCACCACTGCACTCCAACCTAGGCAACAGAGCGAGACTCCATCTCAAAAAAAAAAAAAAAGATATGTCGGTGTGGTGTAGGCAAAAAGTATGGACACACAGAAATATGGAACAGAATAAAGAATCTAGAAATAGTTTCATATGAATATAGTTAGTTGATTTTGACAGAAGTGCAAAGGCAATTCAATGCAGCTTTTTGTATTGGTTTCCTATTGCTACTGTAAAATATTACCATAAACATAGTGGTTATTATAAAACAATACAACTTGATTATTTTACAGTTCTGGCAGTCAGAAGCCCAAAAATGGGTCTTACATGGTAAAATCAAGGTATCAGTAGAGCTATGTTGATTCTGGAGGCTCTAGGGGAGAATCTATTCCTTGCCTTTTCCAGCATCTAGAGGCTGCCCACATTCCTTGGTTCCTGGTTATTGGCCCCTTTCAGCAAGGACATCACTCCAATCTCTGGTTCTGTCATTGCATCTCCTTCTCTGACTCTGACTCTCCTGCATTTTTCATAAGGACCCTTGTGATTACATTAAGCACACCTGGATGATCTTTCCAACAAGTGATGGAACTGGACGTCTATATGCAAAAAACAAACAAATAAACCTCCTCCAGGCATGGTGACTCATGCCTGTAATCCCAGCACTTTGGGAGGCCAAGGCAGGAACATCACTTGAGGCTGGGATTTCAAGACCAGCTTGGGCTACATAGCAAGATAACATCTGTCCAGAATGTTTTTTAAATAAAAAATTAGCTGGGTGTGGATGGCACATGCCTGTAGTCCTAGTTACTCAAGAGGCTGAGGCAGGAGTATCACTTGAACACAGAAGTTCAAAGCTGCAGTGAGCTGTGATCATGCCACTGCACTCCAGCCCAGGCAATAGAGCAAGACCCTGTCTCTAAAAAATAAACAAATTCTGAAAATATTTACTCTACAAAAGATATGGGTAAGGAAATGAAAGGTGAGCCAAAGACTGGGGAAAATATTTGCAAATCATATGTTTGACAAAGGACTTGTTTCCTGCATATTCAAATAACTCTCAAAATGCATAAGTAAGAAAACCTTATTTTATTTTATTTTATTTATTTTTTTTTTTTTTTTTTGAGACGGAGTTCATTCTTGTTGCCCAGGCTGGAGTGCAATGGCACAGTCTCAGCTCACCACAACCTCTGCCTCCCAGGTTCAAGCGCTTCTCCTGCCTCAGCCTCCCAGTAGCTGGGATTACAGGCATGCACCACCATGCCCGGCTAATTTTGTATTTTTAGTAGAGACAGGGTTTCTCCATGTTGGTCAGGCTGGTTTCAAACTCCCGACCCCAGGTGATCCACCCACCTCAGCCTCCCAAAGTGCTGGGATTACAGGCGTGAGCTACCACGCCCGGCCAAGGAAACCTTTTTAAATCACAAAAAATGTGAGCATTCACTTCACCAAAGAAGATATACAGATGTCCGAAAAAGCACATCAAGAGATGTTCAACATTACTAGTCATTAGGGAAATACAAGTAAAACTACAGTGACATACTACTATATACCTATTAACATGACTACATACACATACACACACACACACACACACACACACACACACACATACCCAAAACTGAGGATACCAAGTGCTGGTGAGGATGCGGAGTAACTGGAGCTCTTACACATTGCTGGTGAGAGTGCAAAATAATAGTCACTTTGGAAAACAGTTTGACAGTTTCCTTTAAAGTTAAACATACACTTACAATATGATCTAGTTATTCCACTTCTAGATATTTATTCAAATACAATGAAAACCTATGTTTGTACAAAAAAAAAACTTGTATGTGAATGTTTATTGATGCCTTATTCATAATCATCAAAACCTGGAAACAACCCAAAGATCCCTCAACTGGGGAATGAATTAAAAATGTAAACAAACTATGGTACATGTATACAATAAATGACTACTCAGCAATAAATGAAAGTAAACTATTGTTACATGCAATATTGCAAGTGAATCTCACATGCATTATGTTCAGTGAAAAAAGCCAGACTCAACCACACACTATATGATTTCCTTGATAATGACATTCTGGAAAAGGCAAAACTATAGGAACAGAGATGAGATTAGTGATTGACAAGAGTTAAGAGTGGAGCAAGTGTTTGACTAGAAAGAGGTAGCTAGACAGAAATGTATTTGAAGTTGGGTGGAGTGATGGAACTGTCCTATAACTTACTTGCGGCAGTGGTTACAAGAGCTCCAGGCACTCATAGAAACTCATAGACTGTTCACCAAAAATAGTGAAATTTATTAAATGTGAACTTCTAAAACAAATTTTTAAAAAAGAAAAAAGTATATGAGGTCAAATGTCCTGTACGCCTTCATGTTAGAGGATGAGTTCCCTATGTCAGGGAAAAAAAGGATGGACGGATGGATGGATGGATGGATGGATGGATGGATGGATGGATGGTCTGCCAGCCTACCTGCATGCCTGCTGAAAGTTTTCAGTGATATTTCTAAGATCTTTTGGGTAGGTGTTTAGATGTCTTTTCTATACACCTTCTTCAAGTGACAGTAGTGTGAGTATTTGATTAAATGAGAAACCAAATCAGAAAATTCTTTATAAATTGAAAGTGTACTACAAACACCAGATATGTTACTGCTGAAGGAAGAAACAGTCTAGATATTCATGTGTCTTAAGATTGAGTCTCCTGAAAGGCCATAAAACAAGTACCCCAGTGTCAGGGGAACTCATCCCCAATATTTCAGCATAGGTTCTTTCTATTTTCCCTAAGTGTCGGCTGGTCTGAGAAATAAAGAGAAAGAGTACAAAGAGAGGAATTTTACAGCTGGGCTGCCGGGGGTGACATCACATATTGGTAGGAACATGATGCCCACCTGAGCTGCAAAACCAGCAAGTTTTTATTAAGGATTTCAAAAGGGGAGGGGGTGTATGAATAGGGAATAGGTCACATGCTTTAAGGGGCAAAAAGCAGAGTAAAGATCATATGCTTCTGAGGAAACGGAGCAAGGACAAAATCAGAACTCCTGCTAAGGGTCTATGTTCTATTGTCTTGATAAACATCTTAACAGAAAACAGAGTTCGAGAGCAGAGAACCGGTCTGACCTCAAATTTACCAGCCTGGGGTTTCCCAATCCTAGTAAGCCTGAGAGTACTGCAGGAGACCAGGGCGTATCTCAGTCCTTATCTCAACCGCATAGGACAGACATCCGCAGAGCAGCCGTTTATAGACCTGCCCCCAGGAATGCAATTCTTTCCCTAGGGTCTTAATATTCCTTGCTAGGAAAAGAATTCAGCGATATCTTCCCTATTTGCATGTCCGTTTAGTTTATAGGCTCTCTGCAAGAAGAAAAATATGGCTCTTTTTGCCCAACCCTGCAGGCAGTCAGACCTTATGGTTGTCTTCCCTTGTTCCCTAAAATCGCTGTTATTCTTTTCTTTTTCAAGGTGCACCGATTTCATATTGTTCAAACACACATGTTTTACAATCAATTCGTACAGTTAACGCAATCATCACAGTAGTCCTGAGGTGATGTACATCCTCAGCTTATGAAGATAACAGGATTAAGAGATTAAAATAAAGACAGGTGTAAGAAATTATGAAAGTATTATTAGGGAAGTGATAAATGTCCATGAAATCTTCACAATTTATGTTCCTCTGCTGAAGCTCCAGCCGGTCCCTCCGTTCGGGGTCCCTGACTTCCCGCAACACCCCAGGTTTTTAAAGAGCCACAGGAAGTCCCTATCCAGAGATGAAGTGACATGCAGTTAGTGTGATCAATGCAGTGCAAAGCCGCTGTTAATAACCATCCATGACACCTCCCCTTCCTGATTTGCCACCTGACAAAATGCCCTGTGGAGAGCTGGAAATGGAGGACGAATCCAATCTCAGCATTTTTTCTGAGAAGGAAAATGAAACTCAGAAAAAGGAGACCCCCAGGGTCACACTGTGAGCTGGAGGTAGAATTGGCACTGCCAGTTTCAAGGCAGAATGTTCTTGATTTGATGCCATTTAAATGGCAGTTTTAAGTGGTTTGCAAAATACTAGTCTTTCTGACTTCCCCGCAGGTAAACCCAAATAACCAGAATGTAAGATTACCAAAGTGGACAAAATATTCTACAGATCCTTCCTTCCTCCCTTCCTCCTTCCCTCCCTCCCTTCCTTCCTTCCTTCTTTCCCTTCTTTCTTTCTTTCTTTTCTTCCCTCTGTTGCCCGGGCTGGAGTATAGTTGGCACGCTGAGACTCCCTGCCTCCGGCTCCCGTGATTCTCCTGCCTCAGCCTGCGGGCTGCCTGGGATTGTGGGCACACGCCACCACCCCTGCCTGGTTTTTGTCCTTTGGCTGGAGGCGCGGTTTCGCCATGTTGGCTAGGCTGGTTTCCAGCTCCTGACCTCGAGTGGTCTGCCCGCCTCGGCCTCCCGAGGTGCTGGGACTGCAGACGGAGTCTCGCTCACTCGGTGCTCGGTGTTGCCGGGCTGGAGTGTGGTGGCGTGGTCTTGGCTCGCTGCAACCTCCGCCTCCCAGCCACCTGACTTGGCCTTCCAGGGTGCTGGGATTGCAGCCTCTGCCCGGCCGCCACCCCGTCTGGGATGTGAGGAGCGCCTCTGCCCGGCCGCCCCGTTTGGGAAGTGAGGAGCGCCTCTGCCCGGCCGCCCCGTTTGGGAAGTGAGGAGCGCCTCTGCCCGGCCGCCCCGTCTGGGAAGTGAGGAGCGCCTCTGCCCGGCTGCCCCGTCTGGGATGTGGGGAGCGCCTCTGCCCGGCAGCCCCGTCTGGGAGGTCTACCACAGAGGCCAGATGCAATGTGGGGGCTGGACGTGGTGGCTCACGCCTGTAGTCCCAGCACTCTGGGAGGCCAAGGCGGGTTGATCACTTGAGGCTAGGAGTTCGAGACCAGCCTGGCCAACATGGCGAAACATATGAAAAATACAACAGACCAACCAACCAACCCAGCGACAACAAAACAGGTCTACCCTGGAGTCATACTCTAATTTTTTCTATTTTCCTCCCTTTCTGATCCTTTATCCCACTTTCTTTTTCTTCCTCTTCCTTCTCCTTCTTCTTTGTCAAAGAGAGGATTGAATTATTATCATTGATCCATACAAAGTCCCTCTCTCATTTATTTTCTTTAATTCCCACCCTCCATTTCTGTTCCCCGTCTTCCCATGTGCAACCTTCCTAATATGTTTGATATGCATCTTTTTGTTTGTATGTATTTTTAGAAGATGTTTATTGTTTTGTGTGCAAAAAAAAATTTATAAAATTCCTTCTAGTCTTATTAAAAAAAAATTCTAGACATAAAAGGGGGAACAAACAATTCAATGTTCCTGCGAAGAGAAACTTCTGTCCAAAGAAATCTTTTAAATTAACTGAGAATTATAACATTCTTTTTGTTACAACCTGCTAGAGAGGACTTGATTTCTCTAAACTCTCCCCCCATGCAAGGGTACAATGATATGATTGTGGGTTGTTTCACTTTGAGTGTTTCTCAACGTCTAAATATGAGCCATTCTCTGCATCTAAATATGAGCCAACCTATGTGGGATCTGAAGTTTTTTTAAATATAAATTGCCAGGGGGAGAAGGGGGTTAGTGGACCTTAAGGCTTTTATCTGCAGATTTAAGAACTGACTTTCCCAAAGTTTAGAAAGAGAAAGACCACTTACAGAAAATCTCTAATACATCTCTGTACTCCCAGTCCTGGAAAAGAGAATTTCAGAAGGAAGCTGTTGCCGGGTGTTGATGTTTCTTTTTGGATCAAACCTAATATTCAAGTCAATTTTTATAGGTTGAAACTATGGAAGAAAGAAAGCAAAAGCCCAAAAAGCAGCAAAAAGATCCCCCTGTCAACTCCAGAGAGTGCAGAACTTAAAAAAATAAAATTAAAAAAAAAAAAACTTGACAAGTATCTTTGGACAGGTAGAAAGTTCAGTTTTGTGAGCACTCCATTCAATGTGGTATGTGGTTGTGAATCTTGGAGAACTAAAGCCAAGCTTCTACCCTTCTTCCCAGAAGGCTCCCCACTCACAATGGGAGAGAAGCCAGAGGAAAGGAAATTATCATGGAGATTCATCTTGATGCAAAGGTGGGAGCCTTTACTTATAGATACCACACGTTTCTTGCAGCTGAATGGTTTGCTTTCTGACAAGACACATTTGAGATCATCATATGCTCAAATTTACTAGCAGACATTATGCAGTAAATTATTTCTGACTTAAAGCTTTTAAAAAGCATGCCTGATTTATGTGCACAGCAGAGCCGTGTAAGTAGGACTATTACAATGTCAATAGGCAGTGTTTAAGTCCTAATAGTCTCCCTATGAGCATTTATGAACATCATTCTTTTTTTTTTTTTTTTTTCGAGACGGAGTCTCGCCCTCGCTCTGTCACCAGGCTGGAGTGCAGTGGTGCGATTTCGGCTCACTGCAACCTCCGCCTCCTGGGTTCAAGGGATCCTCACGCCTCAGCCTCCTGAGTAACTGGGATTACAAGCACGAGCCACCACACCCAGCTAATTTTTCTATTTTTAGTAGAGATGGGGTTTCACCATGTTGGCCAGGATGGTCTCTATCTCCTGACCTCATGATCTGCCCGCTTCGGCCTCCCAAAATGCGGGGATTACAGGCGTCAGCCACCTTGCCGGGGCAAACATCATTCATTGTTAAAGAGATAAAGGAGAGTTAGTGAATTAGCAAATGACAGGCAGAAGAAGGATTTTTTTGTTTTGTTTTTACTTTCCATATCAAATAGTCTGCTTACCACAAATTTCATCAAGCAAACATCTGGAGATGGGAGATGGAACAGCTGTGAGTTAGTAGTGCCTCTTCCTTGTCATGGAGCAACTTGCCTCTCTGAGCCTCAGTGTTTTTGTTTTGTTTTGTTTTTGTTTCTGAGACAGAATCTCACTCTGTCGCTCAGGCAGGAATGGGAGTGCATTGGCACAATCCCAACTCACGGCAGCCTTGACATCCTGGGTTCAAGCAATCCTCCCACCTTAGCCTCCCGAGCAGCTGGGACTATACAGGTATGCACCACCATGCCCAGCTAATTTTGTTTTTTTTTTTTTTTTGTAGAGACTGGGTCCCATTCTGTTGCCCAGACTGGTCTCGGACTCCTGAGCTCAAGCAGTCCTCCCGCCTTGGCCTCCTCAAGTGCCACAGGTGTGAGCAGCTGTGCCCAGCTATAGCCTCAGTGTCTTCATCTGAAAAATAAGATGACAGCACCCACTTTGTGGTGCTGTTGTCAGGCTCTAATAAGGTATCTTGAGTTGTATTACTTAGTAAATGGTAAAGTACTATGATGTGTGAGAGAGTATTTGGGGTTTTGTTTTCCTTGTGGCATTTTTTTGCCCCCAGATGAAAGGGAAGAAATGAGGAATGGCTTCAGCATCAAAGTATACTCCCCATCAGCATATCTCACCACTGGCGACTCACCCTTTGAATGAAAACCCCTCAGAAAAAATTCCACGTCAGTGCTGAGTCTGTTGATTTCATGCTAGTAAGGGAGAATTATTAGTCAGAATTTGAGCAGATGGTTGTCCCCCAGCATCAGGCTTATTTACAATTTAGCAAAGGAACTTCACAACTACTGTATATTAACTTGGGATTGCAATGATGGAGATATTTCTTTCTGTCACTAGCAAAACCCATAATCAAATTCCAGTTTCCTTATCTGTCCCTTTCATTGGATCTTTTTCAAACAATTTGATGGTTACATACCAAATATGGTCCTCTAGTCATTTAAATTCCCCACTTTATAGCTGTTCTTGCCAATTGGCTATCCATCAATTCTGCTCATACTGAGAACTCCGCCCTTTCCCTATCTAGCTGTAGTCTCCTATTCCTGCATTTTCCTTATAGACCCACGTCTATTGGTTTTTCTGTCCCTACTGAGTTTTTCCGCCATTGGCTATGGTAGATCTGCACCATTAATGGAGAGTTTCCAACTAAGACAGTTCTTTTTCAACTATCTTGGATAAATAAAATTTATCCATTCATTGGCTCAGAGCAATCATTCACACTTTAGTATAAGTGGATATTTAAAATCTATTTAGCTATTTTGCATTCATAAGAAAACACAAGGTCGAAGAAGATGTGTAAAAGAGAAAAAAGGAGGGACATAATTTACAAATTTATATCAGCCAGACAGTAATAATCTCCTGAAGAGAGCCTAACTTTTAGTTTCCACTTGGCCCCTCTCTGCTGTTAGCTTGATCAGCTGTCTCCCCTCTGCTGTCTGGAAGGCATCACTGTAACTCCAGGGACAGTTTGCACAAGCGCTGCAGTGGCAATCTGAGGTGTGGCATGTAGCAAAGGTATCAGTCTTTCCTGTCTTGCCAGCCACTCCCCAACCTGATTCTCCTATGTCAGTAATGATAACATGGCCCAGGTTGTTTTCTTTCTTTTCAATAAATGTGATTATTTATGCTTTGGGAGACTTTTCAGATAAAAATATCAAAATCTTTTTTTGTTGTTGTTTTTTGTTTTTTGTTTTTGAGACAAGGTCTCACTCTGTTGCCCAGGCTGGAGTACAATGGCATGATCTTGGCTCACCACAACTTCTGCCTCCCGAGTTCAAGCGATTCTCCTGCCTCAGCCTCCTGAGTAGCTGGGATTACAGGCATGCGCCACCATGCCCACCTAATTTTGTATTTTTAGTAGAGACACAGTTTCTCCATGTTTTTTTAGGTTGGTCTCGAACTCCCTACCTCAGGTGATCCTCCTGCCTTGGCCTCCCAAAGTGCTGGGATTACAGGTGTGAGCCACCGTGCCCGGCCTCGAAATCATTTTTAAAAATTCTTTGCCATTCATAAGTTTTGCTCTGGGGTTCAGAAAATATGGCTGCCTCTACCATGCCCAGATGTCAGGGATCACCTTTTCCAAGGCATGCCCACAGCCTGGTGAAATGAGACCTAGAGAGCATTCTGTTTTGTACTGAAACTCTCTAAACTCTCAGAGTAATTTTACTGCTGTCACAAAACCGGGCCTGAAAACCGAAACTTAAAAAGGTCATTTGATTCCCTTGCCTTAGGTCAGGGCCAAAATGTTCATAAGAGACTCTTCTAAAACTAATTCCCTTTCACTTTAAATATCTAGTGGTGTGGCCTCAGCTATAACAGGGAGATGATCTTTGCCACAAAGATAACCAAAAAGTCTGAGTTTCATGGTCCAATGGTTATCTTTGTTTCTAAGTCAGCCTTCATTTCCTATTTCTTAGTCATACCAGCTTATTCTATTTGAGGCTGTCTTCCTCTACCTGGTAGATTAACGTTCATTTTCCTGGGTTTTATACAAGTATAAAGCCCTGCTCTCTCCACATAATTTCACTGTGGCATGGTCATGCTGACATGACAGAATGACATGACAGAGTTAGCACTCTAGACAAAGGAGAAAAACTAAGATCAGAGTCATATTCAGCTTATAATATGGGCTCAAAGACCAAAGGTCCATTCCAAATAGTGTTTAGGATCAGACTGCCTCCAACTGGTTTTGCTACTTCAGAGCTCTATGACCTCTCTCGGCCTCAATCTCCTTAACGGTCATATGAAGATCACCCCACCACACCAGGGGGCTTCTGTGAGGGTGAAATGAGATTGTAAGGAGGCCAGCATGCTGACTCCCATATAAAAGATAATCAATGCATCTATTTGAACCCATTATTTATCTAACACACTCTAAAAGCATTTCTATAACAGCTGTGCACAATCGCGGGGCTGTTCTCAGCACGGTTTGTCAGCCCCTCCTCCTGACGGTTGTTCCTCCCTTTACCATTGTTGACTCCTGCACTGCAATGTGATCTGGCCAGCTCTAGGTAGGTTACACTTCAGTTTCCAAGCCAATTTGGAGAGGGAATAGAAAAATACTCTGCCTCCTCTGCTCAGCACTCTCCCCCTTCTTCCTGGAACTGCTCTTAGACTCTGGCCATGTGGTTCACATGGGAAATACCTTTCTCTTCCATGGCCACAACTGAATACTGTAAGACGTGCAGCTTTCCAAACCAGAATGCTTGGAGACATTCCTGGAAATCTTTGGAACTGGAATGAAGAAAAGACTGTTCTTAACCTGTGGTAACAGCCTTGGGGAAGGGGACTTGGAGCTGTTAGCAGCCATGTTCCTGGCTGTGTGGACAAGGTCAATGTGCTAGGACAGAGAATCAAACTAATAAACAGGCAGAGCTGAGAGATGAGTGAAGGCATCTGGGGGCGCGGTTGTCTGTCCACTCTTCCTGAAGCCTGGCTGATCAACCTGTGCTTTATGGCATAAGCTCCCTCATTGTTTCAGGTGGGGTTCTGTGCTTGCAACCAAGCAGCGATGCCTAAGATGAGAGGCAAACATTCATTCAGCCTAGATGTGTCCCAAGAGAACTTCCCGGTCTCCAACCCTTCCCTGGCCTACTCTATAAGGCTGATGATACCTTTACATTTATTATATTAACCCCTACAGTCTTGCTGATCTGTTGGTGTATTCTGTCTGGCATCTCAGTCTATCAATAAAATAATAATCATAGGTATTACTTGAGGGTCTCTGGTACAAGAAGCATTTTACATCTATTATTGCTCTCATTGTGCTAAATTAAAATTTCAAAAGGTAAAATCCTGACTCTCGTGCAAATGTGAAATGAACCCATGCCAAGGGTTTTATTCAACTCAGTAATTAATAGGGAAACCAGTAAGATGTAAAAACTGGTGCAAATAAGAATTTAAATTACAGAGATTTATATTCTCTACCAGAGAAAATTAATTGGCATTGCTATGAGCAGGAACTGTTACCATCAGTTTTCTATAACTTAATTTCTACTGTTAGTTGAATTTTTAAAAAGGCTAGTCATTGCTTCTCAGCCTTTTGGCTAATATCAAGTGTAAAAAAAAAAGCCTAGCCGATGGCAAGTCAGTGAAATGTGCACACCCGTGTGGAATCAGACATCCCCAGAGGGTCCCCAGGACAATGATCCCACTCAATTGAAATAACAGCCAGTAATATCTATTATCCAATCCCAACTCTTGGACAATTTTTTTCTGACAATTACAGCAATCCTGCAGAAGAGAGATTATTATGCTCAATAAAAATATCATCTTTATTTTGAGATGAGGACACTGAGGCACACAGAAGTAAGACATTCATTTTGCTCACATGATTAATAAATGGCACGTTAGGGTTCAAACCCAGCTCTGACTCCAGATTCCCAGTTTAAACTGCCCGGGTTGGCTAGGGCCTAGGTACACTCCCTGGCTCATACAAGTCCATCTAGGGGAAAACATTACTCACTCATTCATTTACTCACTCATTCATTTACTCAGCCATTTAACAGAAATTGCTTCTCTCTTTTATCCTGCATTTTAGGTGCTATGATGAATTGCTGTCCTCACTCAACCAACCCAAGACAACCAGGAACAAAGCCTACTCTGACAAAGCCTACAAAGTCATGTTCATTGACACATTGCAAAGAGACCACACACCAGGAGAACCATAGGGTATCTCCCCAAACAAAGGAAAAGAAAAGAATTACAGTATGGGGCATGGGGAAGAGTGGAATTTAAGTGAAATGTATTTTGACAGACTCAAAGCAAGATAGGTCTAAATGTAAAGGTATCATCAGAAGTCCTGGACTATGAAGCAGACCCAGGAACCTGTTTGCTGGGAAGCAATAAGATTATTATCCATAGCTGTGGAATACTGTGTCCAGAAACCCCTCCTCCAAAGCTCTGTACCTAGGGTTTAAATCAAGGCTGCTTCTCTCTTGGTGACTTAGATCCTCCAGGCAAGGATGAGATGTTTCACTCTAACATCATTTCAAACAGCAATGTTTCCAATAGTCTAAGATTTTAGAGAAAAAAGTTTTCTCAGTGAGTCAGAAGGCACTGCTCACTCCAAGAAGGGGGCTTTTGTGACCCTTTACCACTACAGTGTGCCCCTTGGGAGAAATACTATTTATTGTTAACTTTGAATCTGCTTTCATCTTTTATTCCAGCCTCATGAATGGCCAGGCAGATTTTAATAGTCCAAGCTAATTTTTACTTTCTCTTGTCTCAATGGGGGTGACAGACAATCAGGTCATTACAACACAGTGGGAGAAGCAACTATGATGAGGGTTTAATTTAGACTTCATTTAGGTCAGGGAAGACTGTCTGCAGGAGGCAGACCTCCCAGCTGGGAAAAGCAGAAGCTGGCCGAATGAAAGTGGGAAGGAGGAGTGTTACAGCACAGTGAGGACTTGGGCAGAGGCACCAGAGTGGGGCAGAGGGTGGTGAATTGGAGGAATCACAAGTGTCATTGAAGGCAAATCAACAGAATGTCTAGAATGCTGGGGAGGACTGTGTAACACTTACATCAAAACTTACACCAAACTCTCCTCTGGCTAAGGTTAGAAAGCACAGGTCACCGGGAGTATGTGTTCTCTGTTCAGGGGAGAGTCATTAGCGTGGTCTTCCTATGCATATACACATGAAAGGTATGTAGCCCCCAGAGGGGAAGTGCTAAGGGGGAGTTCCCCCAAGGTTTCCTAAGGCACCTGGTTTGCAAAGCTAATCCCTGTGTGGAAAGTGGAGCCATTTGTAGACTTGCCCTGAACCATCCCATCCTGTTTCCTGAGGACATTTAGGGAACCAGGCTGGCCTTTAACCAATGCTGAGTTTCAGGAAAGGACAAGGACAACCAAGAAATAAAACTGCCATGAAGAAACAGAGTGTTTCTGAGAACTGGATATAGCAGTGGGTGGTATCATTCAAGGTCCTGGGAGGGAACAGACTGCACAGTGAAACAGGATAATCCTTTTTCTTGTCTCTTCACTGGCCAAAACCAATCAGGAACAAAGGGCAAGGATTTAATTGGTCCAGGTGGACCTGGCATCGGAGGTCATGTAGCTCTGCAGGGCACTGCAGTGTGTGGTCAGCACTGAGGGCACCTCTCTCTGAGGGCTGCCAAGGCTGTCCCTGGAGGTCATCCTCCAGGACAGAGAGCAAGGTGGAAAAGGGAGAACAGTGGATTTGGAGCGACAAAGTAGAAAGTTCTAGAACACGGGCTAATGCTAAGAGCTCTTTTGGACTTGTTCACCCAGGCACAGAGGTTTTTCTCTGCAAAACAACAGCTGGATTTGGGAAAGTGAGATTAAAGGAGTTGTCACTTATAGCACAGCAGGGAACAGCAGACCCTAGCACTGTGGACCTGGTGTCTTCAACAGACTGCCACCTTTGGAGACAAGTAGTAAAAAGAATTTTAAATTATTTAACTTACTAGTTTTAACTTATATTATTTAAAATGATTTCTTATTGAATTTAAAAAATTAATGAGTGTCCATGTTGGCACCCTTTGTTAAGCAGATCCTGTTACAGTGGCGACAACCAAGTCTGGAGCCCTAAGCAAGTCTGGAAGGACATGAGTGTCAGGTGGAGACTTTATCCTGAGGGCAGTGTGGACCTGGAGGGCCTCCAGCAGGGAGCAGCATGTGGTACTGGCTGCTTTTGCTGGATTATTGCTGTGATAGGCAAGCCCCTGCCCCATCCCTTACATTACCAGGAAGGATTGCATATTAATTCTGTTGTCACCTGACTCCCTTGCCCAGATGGGGAAGACAACTGTTAAGCACTAGGGATAAAGAGGAGAAGACAAGAAAGGGGAGTCAGAAAACAGGGACAAAAAACAGTACTTGCTTTTCCATTTTGAGCCTTCAAGATATCAGTTGGAGAACTAGAAAATCTTGTTTCCAGGCATCACAATCTTCGGTTCCTCTGCATTTTTCTAAGCTTTGGAGGAATGTATAAACTGGTTTCCAAAAATGTTCTGAGTTTTCTTTCAACAAAACTATTGAACACCTGCTGTGTGTCAGGTACCAAGAGAACAACAGAGAAGAAAACATGGGCTGCCCGACAGCCTTGCAGAGCACCAGACATATGCGCAGTTATTTGCAAGTGTATGGCTGAGCCTCTAAAACAACGCAGGCCATGTTTTAGACCAAAGAAAAAGACAGCTAGAATTTTTACAGGTGCATAAAATTAAGTAAATTATAGTCCTTATTTCATGGTGCTTATTGTCATCAGCCTGTTTTATTTTTTACAATTCAATTCCCACTTATGTTTCTCCCCATAGGCACCCACTTTGATGGACTTAATAAGTATCCTTGGATAGGTTGGCATCTTTATAAAATCATACAGAAGTGGTATCACGCCATAGATCTTTATCTGCTGCTTCTTTCACTCAACACTTTTTTTTTATTATTTTACTTTAAGTTCTGGGGTACATGTGCAGAACGTGCAGGTTGGTTACATAGGTATACGTGTGCCATGGTGGTTTGTTGCACCCATCAACCTATCATCTAGGTTTTAAGTCCTGCATGCATTAGGTATTTGTCCTAATGCTCTCCCTCCCCTTGCCCCCTATCCCCAACACTAATTTTTAAGATCTACCCATGATGCACGAGCACATCTAGTTCATAGGGCCTAACTGCTGGAAAGTATTCCACAGGTTGTATCTATTCCATAGTATTATCCATTCCCTGAGCAGTAAATGCTCAGATGCCTCCAATTGTCCTACTACCACATTAATCTGGAGATTAACGTAGCATCTGTAGACCTGTCCCTTTATGGACTGTGAACAAGTTTCTCTGGAGCATTTATCCAGGAGTAGGCAAATAAGTCATGGGGCATATGTAACGTCCATAAGTATTGGCATACTGCTCTCCAGACACTCAAACTTGGTATTGTCCACCTCTTTAATGTTTTGGGTTTTTTTGTTTTTTTTTTTCTGAGACAGAGTTTCACTCTGTTGCCAGGCTGGAGTGCAGTGGCGCGATCTCGGCTCACTGCAACCTCTGCCTCCCAGGTTCAAGCAATTCTCCCGCCTCAGCCTCCTGAGTAGCTGGGACTATAGGCACCTGCCGCCACACCCAGCTAATTTTTTGTATTTTTAGTAGAGATGGAGTTTCACCGTGTTAGCCGCATGGTCTCAGTCTCCTGACCTCGTGATCTGCCCACTTCAGCCTCCCAAAGTGCTGGGATTACAGGCGTGAGCCACCATGCCCAGCCCAATGTTTTTGGCTTTTAAGTGGTGTCTTGTTTTACTTTATTTATTTTTTTATTTTTTATTTCATTTTATTTTATTTTTTTTTGAGACAGAGTCTTGCTCTATCACCCAGGCTGGAGTGCAGTGGTACCACCTCGGCTCACTGCAGCCTCTGCCTCCCAGGTTCTAGCAATTCTCCTACCTCAGCCTCCCAAGCAGCTGCGATTACAGATGAGCACCACCATGCCCAGCTAATTTTTGTATTTTTAATAGAGACGGGGTTTTACCATGTTGGCCAGGCTGGTCTCAAACTCCTGACCTCAGGTGATCCCTCTGCCTCGGCCTCTCAAAGTGCTGGGATTACAGGCGTGAGCCACTGCGCCCCTCCATCTTGTTTTATTTTGGTATCCAATGAAGTTGAGCAATGTTAGCCATTTCGATTTCCCCTTGAATACACTTTGTGTATTTTTCTCTTGGATTTACTTTAGATATTATTTCTGTCACTTTTTGATGATGTAAAAACCTCCCTTTCTGTAAGCCAGTTGTCATCTTTGTCTATTATTATCATACTAAAAATGAATTCTTAATCATGGTGTAATATAATCCATTGAACTTTTTCACCCAATTGTTCGTGATTTCTGGGTTTTATAGAAATCCTTCAACACCACCTCTCTTCTACCCCCAAAAAGATACTCTTCCTACATTTTCTTTTTTTAAATTTATAGTTTTATCTTTCCATTGGATCTTGGTTGATCTGAAATTCACCTTCACACAGAATGAAATAAGGACCTAATTTTACTTTTCTCCAGTAGTGAGGCACTGTTGCCTTTCTCCACTGACTTGTGTTGTCACCCTCATATATCAAGTTCTCATGTACACAGCTTCGCTTTTGAGCTCACCGTTCTGCCCCATCGAGCTATTTACCTACAATTATGTACCATAATGCTTTTGTTGCTGTGGCTTTGCAGTATTTGTTAATATCTGGGAGTCTAGTCGTCCTTCTTGCCTTTCCTTTATGAAAATGAACCTATTCATGGGTATTCCCTCTTCTATGGACATTTGACTTTTTTCATTTTTTCATTTCTATTTTTGTAGAGATGGGGTCTCGCTATGTGGCCTAGGCTGATCTCAAACTCCTAGCTTCAAGTAATCCTTCCACCTCATCCTCCTAAAGTGCTGGGATTACAGATGTGAGCCACTGAGCCCAGCCAACAAACATATTTAAAGTTGTAAATTCATAGGTATACATTTTGACATATAGTACCTGGAATCCATTTAGAATATATAAAATATTCTATTTAGGCCTGATGAAATTTTTGTTTTTATGTCCATATGCTTTGCCTCAGATATTCTAGTTCTTGGAATTTGTCCTACAAATATAATTGTCCAAGTGGGTAAAGTTATATATACAGGCTATTTATTGTAAACATCCTAAATGTTCATCAGTAAAGGAATTATGTAAGTTTCCTGTGGCTGCTGTAACAAACTACCCCAAACTTGTTTTAAGCAAACTTATTTTGCTTAAAACATAATAAATGTATTCTTTCACCATTCTGGAAGCCAGAAGTCTGAAATCAATATCACTGGTCCAAAATCAAGGTGCCAGCAGGGCCACACTTCCTCTGGAGGCTCAAAAAGAGACTCCATCTCTTGTGTCTTCCAGCTCCTGGTGACTGCCCACATTTCTTAGCTTGTAACCTCCATGCTCCAATCTCTACCTCTATCTTCATTGCCTTCTCTGTGTACGTCAAAGTTCCCTCTGCCTCTCTCTTATACGGACACTAATGATTGCATTTAGCACCTCCCCACACCCCCTCTCAATCATACAGGATCAGGATGATCTCCCCTTCTCAAAATTCCTTTTCTTTTTCTTTTTTTTTTTTTTTTTTTTTTGAGACAGAGTTTTGCTGTTGTTGCCCAGGCTAGAGTGCAATGGCACCATCTGAGCTCACTGCAACCACCACCTCCCGAGTTCAAGCGATTCTCCTTCCTCAGCCTCCCAAGTAGCTGGGATTACAGGTGCCCGCCACCACGCCCAGCTAATTTTGTATTTTTAGTAGAGATGGGGTTTCTCCATGTTGGCCAGGCTGATCTCAAACTCCTGACCTTAGGTGATCCGCCCACCTCAGCCTCCCAAAGTGCTGGGATTACAGGTGTGAGCCACTGCGCCCGGCCTCAAAATTCTTAATCACATCCGTAAAGATCATTTCTTTAAATAGGGTAACATGTACAGGTTCCAGGGATTACGATGTAGACAATGTAGACATTTGGGGGGCCATTACTCAGCCTATTATGGGAATGATTTAATTTAAAATTATTGTATATCCCTACAATGAAATATTTTTGTTTTATCTTTTTTTTTTTTTTTTTTGAGACAAGTCTCGCCATGTTGCCCAGGCTGGAGTGCAGTGGCGCTCCACCTCCCAGGTTCAAGCAATTCTCCTGCTTCAGCCTCCTGAGTAGCTGGAATTACACGTGCCCGCCATAATGCTCGGCTAATTTTTATATTTTTAATAGAGACAGGGTTTCACCATGTTGGCCAGGCTGGTCTCAAACTCCTGACATCAAGTGATGCACCCACCTTGGCTTCCCACAGTGCTGGGATTACAGGTGTGAGCCACTGCTTCCGGCCTGAAATATTTTTCCATCATTAAAAAGAATGAACTTTGAGAGGCCAAGGTGGGCAGATTACTTGAGTCCAGGAGTTCAAGACCAGCCTGGGCAACATGGTCAAACCCCATTTCTACAAAAAAAAAAAAAAAAAAAAACCACAAAAGCTAGCAGAGAGTGGTGTTGCATGCCTGTAGTCCTGGCTACCGGGGAGGCTGAAGTGAGAGGATCTCTTGAGCCCAGGCAGTCGAGGCTGCGGTGAGGCAAGAGTGCACTACTACACTCCACCGCACTCCAGCCTGGAAGACAGAGTGAGATCCTGACTAAAAAAAAAAAAAAAAGAAGAACAAAAAAAGAAGGATGAAATGGAAGTACATATATTTACATGAAAACATGTCAAAGACATACTGTTAAGAGATTTTTTAAAAGTAAATTTAAGAGCAATAGTTATATTACCCTAAAGTATAATTTACATACATTATGCAAGTGCTTACATATATTTTTTAAAATATGTCTGAATAGACACAGAACAACAGTTATCTCTGGAGAATGCAACTGGGGATGAGCCAGGAAGATGAGATAATTTACTCTTTATACTTTTCTATACTGTATGTTTTTTAAAATCATGAACAGGTTTGTGTTTTTACAGTCACTGTAAAGTGTTTTTGTTATAAAATATTCTCTAGCCCTCCTGCCTAAATTGCTCCTAGTCCTGCTAAGTAGGAACTCTTGGCCTTCCCCAGTGATCCTTTTTGCAGAACAACAAAGGAATCCTTTTCCAAGGCCCTGTGAAGGTCTGTAGTTGTCCTCTTTCACCACCTGTTGTTGAACTTGCAGTTGTAAGTCATAATGGGGATAGGGAAAGAAGCTAATGAATCAGCCTTCAAAGTGAGCAAACACATGAGCCATTCATTAATCACACATGAGCCTTCAAATCCATGTCCACATCAGGCTTTGTCTCTCACTAGTTGGGGAAACTTGAGTAAGTCACTTAAACTGTCAGATGTCCTTATCTATAAAATGATACAGTCTTCCACACAGGGCTACAAGGAGGAATAAAGGAAACAATGCATTTCCAAGTTAAGTGCTTGGCATGAGCTGAATCTAATCTTCCCAAGTGTGAATGAATGCATTGGTGAAATTTAAGATGGGGAAAAAGCAAGGATGATATTATATATAAAATCAGATTTGAAATAGCAGCAGCACTGCAGTTGAATAAGCCCTGCACCACATGAGAAGTTCTGGGTTCCAATATGGACGGATGAGAGGTAGTCCTCACACAAGCTCCTTCCCCATCTTGGGCCCAAATTTCAATAACTGAAAAATAATGGCACTGAACTAGACCTCCAGGGTGTCTTCTGGCTCTCACATTCTATAATTCTGGGGGCTTAGACATGATTTATGATCGTGCTTGTCAATCATGTTTCTGCGAGTATTTCTAGAAAACGCTGTATGGCCTTGAGGCTAAAATATTGAATGCATTCGTTATAGGCTGAATTATTTCCCCCCATGCCCCAGATTCATATGCTGAATCCCTAACTCCCAATGTGACTGTATTTGGAGACAGGATATTTGCAAAGGCATTTAAGCTTAAATGAGGTTGTAAGGGTAGGGCCCTAATCTAACAGGACTTGTATTCTCATAAGAAGAGTCAAAGAAGAAGTTTCTCTGAGCCTACTCAACCTCAGGAGGCTGCCCATTTTTTTTTAAGAGGAAGAGAGACAGAAATGCAGGTGCACAGAGGAAAGGGCATAAGAACGCATAGTGGGGCCAGAGCCATCTGTAAGCCAAGGAGAGAGGCTGTAGGAGAAACCAAGACTGCCAGTGCCTTGTTCTTGGATCTCCAGCCTCTAGAACTATGAGAAAATAAATTTCTGTTGTTTCAGCCTCTCAGTCAACAGTATTTTTTCATGGCAGCCCTAGCAGACTAATACAGGATTCAAAAGCCAATTGTGGTAGGAGGTTCACTAGAGAATTTCCAAGAGATTTCACGGAATACATGTTAAAAGAGGGAGCAGTTCCAAGATGGCCAAATAGGAACAGCTCCAGTCTACAGCTCCCAGCATGAGTGACGCAGAAAATGAATGATTTCCGCATTTCCAACTGAGGTACCGGGTTCATCTCCCTGGGGATTGTTGGACAGTGGGTGCAGGACAGTGGGTGCAGCGCACTGAGCATGAGCCGAAGCAGGGCGAGGCATCACCTCATCCAGGAAGCACAAGGGGTCAGGGAATTCCCTTTCCTAGCCAAGGAAAGGGGTGACAGATGGCACCTGGAAAATCAGGCCACTCCCCCACAATACTGCGCTTTTCCGACAGTCTTAGCAAATGGTACACCAGGAGATTACATCCTGCGCCTGGCTCGGAGGGTCCTATGCCCATGGAGCCTCGCTCATTGCTAGCACAGCAGTCTGAGATCAAACTGCAAGGTGGCAGTGAGGCTGGGGGAGGGGCACCCCCCATTGCTGAGGCTTCAGTAGGTAAACAAAGAGGCTGGGAAGCTCGAACTGGGTAGAGCCCACTGAAGCTCAAGGATGCCTGCCTGCCTCTGTAGACTCCACCTCAGGGGGCAGGGCATAGCCAAACAAAAGGCAGCAGAAACCTCTGCAGACTTAAATGTCCCTGTCTGACAGCTTTGAAGAGAGTAGTGGTTCTCCCAGCACGCAGCTTGAGATCTGAGAACGGACAGACTGCCTCCTCAAGTGGGTCCCTGACCCCCGAGTAGCCTAACTGGGAGGTACCCCCAAGTAGGGGCAGACTGACACTTCACACGGCCGGGTACTCCTCTGAGACAAAACTTCCAGAGGAACGATCAGGCAGCAACATTTGCTGTGCAGCAACATTTGCTGTTTAGCAACATTCGCTGTTCTGCAGCCTCCACTGCTGATACCCAGGCAAACAGGGTCTGGAGCGGACCTCCGGCAAACTCCAGCAGACCTGCAGCTGAGGGTCCTGACTGTTAGAAGGAAAACTAACAAACAGAAAGGACATCCACACCAAAACCCCATCTGTACGTCACCATCATCAAAGACCAAAGGTAGATAAAACCACAAAGATGGGGAAAAAACAGAGCAGAAAAACTGAAAATTCTAAAAATCAGAGAGGCTCTCCTCCTCCAAAGGAATGCAGCTCCTCACCAGCAACAGAACAAAGCTGGACAGAGAATGACTTTGACAAGTTGAGAGAAGAAGGCTTCAGACGATCAAACTTCTCCGAGCTAAAGGAGGAAGTTCGAACCCATGGCAAAGAAGTTAAAAACCTAGAAAAAAGATTAGACGAATGGCTAACTAGAATAACCAATGCAGAGAAGTCCTTAAAGGACCTCATGGAGCTGAAAACCATGGCACAAGAACTATGTGATGAATGCACAAGCTTCAGTAGCCGATTTGATCAACTGGAAGAAAGGTTATCAGTGATGGAAGATCAAATGAATGAAATGAAGTGAGAAGAGAAGTTTAGAGAAAAAAGAATAAAAAGAAATCAACCAAGCCTCTAAGAAATATGAGACTATGTGAAAAGACTAAATCTACGTCTGATTGGTGTACCTGAAAGTGACAGGTTGGAAAGTGACGGCTTGGAAAATGACAAGTTGGAAAACACTCTGCAGGATATTATCCAGGAAAACTTCCCCAATCTAGCAAGGCAGGCCAACATTCAGATTCAGGAAATACAGAGAATGCCACAAAGATACTCCTCGAGAAGAGCAACTCCAAGACACATAATTGTCAGATTCACCAAAGTTGAAATGAAGGAAAAAATGTTAAGGGCAGCCAGAGAGAAAGGTCGGGTTACCCATAAAGGGAAGCCCATCAGACTAACAGCTGATCTCCTGGCAGAAACTCTACAAGCCAGAAGAGAGTGGGGGCCAATATTCAACATTCTTAAAGAAAAGAATTTTCAACCCAGAATTTCATATCCAGCCAAACTAAGCTTCATAAGTGAAGGAGAAATAAAACACTTTACAGACAAGCAAATGCTGAGAGATTTTGTCACCACCAGGCCTGCCCTAAAAGAGCTCCTGAAGGAAGCACTAAACATGGAAAGGAACAACCAGTACCAGCCACTGCAAAAACATGCCAAATTGTAAAGACCATTGAGGCTAGGAAGAAACTGCATCAACTAATGAGCAAAATAACCAGCTAACATCATAATGACAGGATCAAATTCACACTTAACAATATTAACCTTAAGTGTAAATGGACTAAATGCTCCAATTAAAAGACACAGACTGGCAAATTGGATAAAGATTCAAGACCCATCAGTGTGCTGTATTCAGGAAACCCATCTCACATGCAGAGACACACATAGGCTCAAAATAAAGGGATGGAGAAAGATCTACCAAGGAAATGGAAAACAAAAAAAGGCAGGGGTTGCAATCTTAGTCTCCGATAAAACAGACTTTAAACCAACAAAGATCAAAAGAGACAAAGAAGGCCACTACATAATGGTAAAGGGATCAATTCAACAAGAAGAGCTAACTATCCTAAATATATATGCACCCAATACAGGAGCATCCAGATTCATAAAGCAAGTCCTTAGAGACCTACAAAGAGACTTAGACTCCCACACAATAATAATGGGAGACTTTAACACCCCACTGTCAACATTAGATCAACGAGACAGAAAGTTAACAAGGATATCCAGGAATTGAACTCAGCTCTGCACCAAACGGACCTAATAGACATCTACAGAACTCTCCACCCCAAATCAACAGAATATACATTCTTCTCAGTACCACACTACACTTATTCCAAAATTGACCACATAGTTGGAAGTAAAGCACTACTCAGCAAATGTAAAAGAACAGAAATTATAACAAACTGTCTCTCAGACCACAGTGCAATCAAACTAGAACTCAGGATTAAGAAACTCACTCAAAACCACTCAACTACATGGAAACTGAACAACCTGCTCCTGAATGACTACTGGATACATAACAAAATGAAGGCAGAAATAAAGATGTTCTTTGAAACCAATGAGAACAAAGACACAACATACCAGAATCTCTGGGACACATTTAAAGCAGTGTGTAGAGGGAAATTTACAGCACTAAATGCCCACAAGAGAAAGCAGGAAAGATCTAAAATTGACACCCTAACATCACAATTAAGAGAACTAGAGAAGCAAGAGTAATCACATTCAAAAGCTAGCAGAAGGCAGGAAATAACTAAGATCAGAGCAGAACTGAAGGAGATAGAAACACAGAAAACCCTTCAAAAAATCAATGAATCCAGGAGCTGGTTTTTTGAAAAGATCAACAAAATTGATAGACTGCTAGCAAGACTAATAAAGAAGAAAAGAGAGAAGAATCAAATAGATGCAATAAAAAATGATAAAGGGGATATCACCGCCAATCCCACAGAAATACAAACTACCATCAGAGAATACTACAAACACCTCTATGCAAATAAACTTGAAAATCTAGAAGAAATGGATAAATTCCTGGACACATACACCCTCCCAAGACTAAACCAGGAAGAAGTTGAATCTCTGAATAGACCAATAACAGGCTCTGAAATTGAGGCAATAATTAATAGCTTACCAACCAAAAAAAGTCCAGGACCAGACAGATTCACAGCCGAATTCTACCAGAGGTACAAGGAGGAGCTGGTACCATTCCTTCTGAAACTATTCCAATCAATAGAAAAAGAGGGAATCCTCCCTAACTCATTTTATGAGGCCAGCATCATCCTGATACCAAAGCCGGGCAGAGACACAACGAAAAAAGAGAATTTTAGACCAATACCCCCGATGAACATCGACGCAAAAATCCTCAATAAAATACTGGCAAACCAAATCCAGCAGCACATCAAAAAGCTTATCCACCATGATCAAGTGGGCTTCATCCCTGGGATGCAAGGCTGGTTCAACATACGCACATCAATAAACGTAATCCAGCATATAAGCAGAACCAACGACAAAAACCACATGATTATCTCAATAGATGCAGAAAAGGCCTTTGACAAAATTCAACAACACTTCATGATAAAAACTCTCAATAAATTAGGTATTGATGGGACGTATCTCAAAATAATAAGTTATCTATGACAAACCCACAGCCAATATCATACTGAATGGGCAAAAACTGGAAGCATTCCCTTTGAAAACTGGCACAAGACAGGGATGCCCTCTCTCACTGCTCCTATTCAACATAGTGTTGGAAGTTCTGGCCAGGGCAGTTAGGCAGGAGAAGGAAGTAAAGGGTATTCAATTAGGAAAAGAGGAAGTCAAATTGTCCCTGTTTGCAGATGACATGATTGTATATCTAGAAAACCCCATCGTCTCAGCCCCAAATCTCGTTAAGCTGATAAGCAACTTCAGCAAAGTCTCAGGATACAAAATCCATGTGCAAAAATCACAGGCATTCTTATACACCAATAACACACAAACAGAGAGCCAAATCATGAGTGAACTCCCATTCACAATTGCTTCAAAGAGAATAAAATACCTAGGAATCCAACTTACAAGGGATGTGAAGGACCTCTTCAAGAAGAACTACCAACCACTGCTCAATGAAATAAGAGAGGATACAAACAAATGGAATAACATTCCCTGCTCATGGGTAGGAAGAATCAATATCGTGAAAATGGCCATACTGCCCAAGGTAATTTATAGATTCAATCCCCATCAAGCTACCAGTGACTTCCTTCACAGAATTGGAAAAAACTACTTTAAACTTCATATGGAACCAAAAATAGCCCACATTGCTAAGTCAATCCTAAGCCAAAAGAACAAAGCTGGAGGCATCACGCTACCTGACTTCCAACTGTACTACAAGGCTACAGTAACCAAAACAGCATGGTACTGGTTCCAAAACAGATATATATAGACCAATGAAAACAAATGGAAACCAAAAAACAGAGCCCTCAGAAATAATGCCACATATCTACAACTATCTGATCTTTGACAAACCTGACCAAAAACAAGAAATGGGGAAATGATTCACTATGGCCGGCAATGATTCCCTATTTAATAAATGGTGCTGGGAAAACTGGCTAGCCATATGTAGAAAGCTGAAACTGGATCCCTTCCTTACATCTTATACAAAAATTAATTCAAGATGGATTAAAGACTTACATGTTAGACCTAAAACCATAAAAACCCTAGAAGAAAACCTAGGCAATACCATTCAGGACATAGGCATGGGCAAGGACTTCATGACTAAAATACCAAAAGCAATAGCAACAAAAGCCAAAATTGACAAATGGGATCTAATTAAACTAAAGAGCTTCTGCACAGCAAAAGAAACTACCATCAGAGTGAACAGGCAACCTACAGAATGGGAGAAAATTTTTGCAATCTACTCATCTGACAAAGGGCTAATATCCAGAATCTACAATGAACTCAAACAAATTTACAAGAAAAAAACAAACAACCCCATCAACAAGTGGGTGAAGGATATGAACAGACACTTCTTGAAAGAAGACATTTATGCAGCCAAAAGACACATGAAAAAATGCTCATCATCACTGGCCATCAGAGAAATGCAAATCAAAACCACAATGAGATACCATCTCACGCCAGTTAGAATGGCGATCATTAAAAAGTCAGGAAACAACAGGTGCTGGAGAGGATGTGGAGAAATAGGAACACTTTTACACTGTTGGTGGGATTGTAAACTAGTTCAACCATTGTGGAAGTCAGTGTGGTGATTCCTCAGGGATCTAGAACTAGAAATACCATTTGACCCAGCCATCCCATTACTGGGTATATACGCAAAGGACTATAAATCATGCTGTTATAAAGACACATGCACACGTATGTGTATTGCGGCACTACTCACAATAGCAAAGACTTGGAACCAACCCAAATATCCAACAACAATAGACTGGATTAAGAAAATGTGGCACATATACACCATGGAATACTATGCAGCCATAAAAAATGATGAGTTCATGTCCTTTGTAGGGACATGGATGAAAGTGGAAACCATCATTCTCAGCAAACTATCTCAAGGACAAAAAACCACACACTGCATGTTCTCACTCATAGGTGGGAATTGAACAATGGACACAGGAAGGGGAATATCACACACTGGGGCCTGTTGTGGGGTTGTGGGAGTGGGGAGGGATAGCATTAGGAGATATACCTAATGTAAACGACGAGTTAATGGGTGCAGCACACCAACATGGCACGTGTATACATATGTAACAAACCTGCACGTTTTGCACATGTACCCTAAAACTTAAAGTATAATTAAAAAAAAAAAAGTTAAAAGGGTTTTGCTCGCATCATAAAAGCTTTATGTCAATGTTCTCTCTTGCTGCTTTTGGTAATTAGAATAGGTTTTCAAAAAGCTAGAGCAATTTTTGACAGTCTCAAGTTTTAATTCTCTCAATAAACAGTTCAGTTTGGGAGGCAGAATTAAAATGGGACAGTGGAATGCCACAGAGTTTGGAGTGATCTGGACCAGGGTTAAACGTCGCATTAGCAGAGTGATCCTGGACCAGGTACTTAATCTGTCTGCATATGAGTATTCTGAAACCTAAATGAGAGACCGTATGTAAAGACCTGGCACCCACATGGCACATTCTTGGTACCTATTATCTTCATGTGATAATGAAAAGTCTTTACTCCTGATTTCCTTGAAAATATCATTACTTTGGAAAGAAGCTAATATTTTATAATAAAGTGTTTTCTAGACTAAATTTTTTAGTTCAAAGTTTTGCCCATTAAGAGATCTGAACTTCCATTAGAACGTGGGAAGAGGGCTGATCACAGCATGCATTTATTGAACTCTGACTTGTATGCCAAACACATATTAATTTCTTATGAATTATTTCATTTGAGCTTCTGGAAACCCTACGAGGTAAATAGCATTGTTTTTCCCATTTTAAAGATGAGGAAATAACTTTCAAAGAAGTTAAAAAGCTTTCCAAAGTTCCAACAGCTAAAAACACCAGCTGTTTGATCCGAAGCCTGCCTTCTTAGCTATACTGGTCTCAGAATCTAGGTACCTTTTATCAAGCTACACATTTTTACTCTACCAAGTAGTTTTTATTTTTAATCTTCAAACAGAACTGTACCGGATTTTATCATTGGTTTACAGATAAGGAAACTGATGCTTAAATAACTTACCTAATATGGTTTGGCAAGTGGCAGAGCTGAGATTCAAAAAAAAAAAAAAATTCATTTTCTCTTAATCTACTGTTTGGGCCCAGGGTTTTGCGTCTTCACAACTCTACCCTACCACTTCCAAACTGTGCTTAGTAGACTGCACAAAGCCCCGGAAAGTACACTAAACTGGAATCCAAGAGACCTGGGTTTTATTGTTGGCTGTGTTACCAATGAACTATGTGACATCAGTTAAGCCATTTCACTTCTCTGAGCCTCAGTTTTGTCATTTGCTGAAATAATTTGAATTAGATCACTTTTAATTCTTTTGGCTTTAAGTTTCTGTAATCCCAGGTGAATTGTGAACAATCACATTCCTTGTGTCACTAAACTTAAAGAAATAAAATGTCAGCCAGGCGCAGTGGCTCATGCCTGTAATCCCAGCACTTTGAGAGGCCGAGACAGGCAGATTACTTGAGGTCAGGAGTTCGAGACCAGGCTGGCCAACATGGTGAAACCCCATTTCTACTAAAAATACAAAAATTAGCTAGGCGTGGTGGTGGGTGCCTGTAATCCCAGCTACTCAGGAGGCTGAGGCAGGAGAATCACTTGAACCTGGGAGGTGGAAGTTGCAGTGAGCCGAGATGGTGCCATTGCACTCCAGCCTGGGCAACAAGAGTAAAACTCCATCTCAATAAATAAATAAATAAAATGTCAAAAATTATGAAATAATTACAGGGACAAGTGTGATTGTTAAACTATGATGGTAAAGAAGTTTGATCCCAACCCTTCAGAAACCAGCTTTGTAGAAGGATTGGTGCAATGATAGACGAGACGTGGGAACAAAGCTCAGACTGAGTATCTGTGATCTCAGACAAGTGTTTATTCTTCCTCTGATTCAGTTTGCTTTATGGTTGAATAGAGATAATTCTAATGCCTGTGTGTTTGCTTTAAGAAGACTTCTTGCCAGATATTAAAATAGATGAGAAACCAGAGCATAGAAGGGAAACCACACTGGGAAAAAGTTTACAATAAAAATGCTGTAAAAATGCAAGACACGGGTGAGGTCATGTGTGCCTGTAGTTCCAGCTACTCAGAAGGCTGAGGTGGGAAGATCATTTGAGCCCAGGAGCTCAAGGCCACAGTGAGCTATGATCACACCACTGCCCTCCAGCCTGGGCAGCAACATAGCCAGACTCTGTCCTAAGGAAAAAAATGCAAGACATTATATTTGAAGACATCAGTGGCTGAATTTGGAGTCTGGCCAACTGTGTCCATTAAACACACCAAAAGAAAAAAAGGTAGTGTTTTTGTGTGATCGCACTGGAAATAATTGCATTCAAACAGGCAAAAATCAAAAGGAAGCAAAAGAACTCAGCAGTGAAAAGATAAGAACAAGAAGTGAAAGAAGAAAAAAATTAAAATGAGTAGATAAGGTGGAGGAAAGATTCACAAGGGAGAAATGAGAAAAATGAAGAGGAACAGGAGTGGGAAGAAATGAAAAAAGAGGAAAAAAGGGAAAAAAGGTAATTTCTGAAATTGCAAACTCCACCAAGGGCCTGAGCTACTCTTGATTTTGAAGGCTGTGCAATCATCACATTCCAGTTTTAGAACATCAACATCACTACCCCCCAAATTCCCTTAAATTCCACAATTAAATTCCACAATTGGAGCCCTCCAAAATCGACAGTAGTTTGAGGAACAAGGGAATGGGGGTGATATCATTTAACGAAGTCCAAAGTTGTTCTCCTATTCAGCCACCAGGTGGTAATACATTCCATTCAATCCGAAAAGCATATTTAGGGAAGTTTACCAAGTGCTCCATACTCTAGAGGCTACCCCATGAAAAAAAATAAGGCACCATTCCTTACACTCAAGTGCAATCAATAGTATATTTATGAAAGTAATGATGATTCAAGAAGAAATGAACTATTAAATCACGTTAGAGCTAAGTCTTACAGCTGAATGGGAATTTATAATAAGCAGAGACGTGTGGTAGGAGGAAGATTCTGAAGAGAGGAGTATAATGGGAAGAAAGATCGGTGCCAATGATTAAGTAAACTTGTATTACAGTTGGAAGAGAAAGCATCTTGTTAAGTCTGTTTTCATATGTTCAACAACCACAGACTAGTTAATGGGTATTGGCCTCATTTGTAAATATCTAACTAAAAATGATTTTTTTAAAAAAAGATTCAACACAATTTTTAATGATGCAATTATAAAAAATTATTAACTCTGTTTCTTCTCAATAAGAAGGGTAAAATTGTTTGCAGTCTTTCACTAAGTTATCTTTATTTGGCTCCATGATCAATAGCTTCAACTATAGTCTATTTCTTCATCGCGTTAGTTTCTTTGTTCTTTATTTCTACTACACGGGAACATATAAAATGTAACTATTGATCTTTGACTATGGTGGTGAGGGTGCTGCTCTGATGGGTGGTTCTAGATATGTGGATCAAACATGAACCCTGAATTTGCGGAGGGATTTCTCTCCGAGTTCCACTCACAGTGCTCTGTAGAAGCCGAGTCAATAAGCCTACAATGCAAAACACCACAAGTCTGGATGCTTAATCCACTCTTTGGATACAATTTGTTTTGATAGTGAATTTTCATAGTTTTTTGCAGCATTTGATTTTTATTTTTTGTTCCTGTTATTTTCTATAGCTTTGTTAAAATTTACGTGCCATAAATTCACCCATTGTAAGTATACAATTCATGACTTTTAGTATATGTATAGTTGTACAATCGTCACCACATTCCAATTTTAGAACCCTATTCAATTTCCTTTAGCCCATTTTCCTTTAGCCCGTTTGCAGACATACTCCACTCCCATGTCCAGCTCCAGGTTAGCCTGATCTGCTTTCTCTTTCTCTAAATTTGCCCTCTCTGGACATTTCATATAAATGGAATCATACTATATGTAGTCTTCTGCATTTAGCTTTTTTCATTTAGCATAATGTTTTCAAGGTTCATCTATGTTGTAGCACGTATCAGTACTATATCATTCCTTTTTATTTCTAAATAGAATTCCATCGTATGGGCATACTACATTTTGTTTATCAATTCATTAACTAATTGACATTTGGATTGTTTCCAGTTTTCAAATAATGCTGCTATGAGTAATTGCATACAATTCTTTGTGATGGACATAAAAGACAAAATGTGCTGAACAATTAAGGAGATGATTTCATTCAAGCTTTTATAATAGGCAAAATGTTCATTAATGAAAAACATCTCCAGGAAAAAAAAAAAAAAAGAGGACCTGGGATTTTATAGAAGCCGGTAAACAAGACAGCCACCAGTGAGTCTTATAGGAGTCCTAAGGAATGATGGCAGGAAACATGCAAGAGCAAGGTGTTTGTGTTAGTCTGCTAGGACTGTCATAATGAAATACCACAGACTGGGTGCCTTAAACAACAAAACTCATATCTTCTCAGAGTTCTGGAGGCTGGATGTTTAAGATCAAGGTGTCAGTAGAGTTGGTTTCTGCCATGGATTCTCTTTTTGGCTTGCAGATAGCTGCCACTCTCTGTGTCCTCACTTGGACTTTCCTGTATGTACGTGCTTTCTGGATGTTGCTTCCTCTTCTCATTAAAATACCAGTTCTGTTGGATTGGAGCCCCATCCTCATTACCTCATTTAAACTTAATTACCTCTTTAAAAGCCCTGTGTCCAAATATAATCACATTCTGAAGTGTACTGGGGGTTAAGACCTCAATATATGAATTGGGGCGTGGGTGGGACATAATTAAGTCCATAACAGTGATTCTTTGTGGGTAGTCTTTCTTACAAATATGAAAGTGTGGGTATTTTCTCCGTATTGCTGCTTTCCAGGAGCACAGGCTCAAATAAAGTTCAATGTCATGAGGACAGATGTTATCATTTCTCTTGAGTATATTCCTAGAACTGGAATTACTGGGTTATGTTTAACATTTTAAGAAGCCATTTGCCAACATATCTGCACCATTTTAACTTCCCACCAGTAATATTAAAGGATTCCAGTTTCTCCACTCCCTTACACTCATGAATGCTTTCTTTTTTATTTCAGCCATTATGGTAAAAGTAAATGGATATTTCATTGTTGTTTTAATTTGTATTTCTCTAGTGATTAATGATGTTGAACACCTTTTTCATGTACTTGTTAACCATTTGTATATATTCTTTAGTGAAATATCTCTTCAAATCCATTGCCCATTCAGGAGTTTTAAAAATATATTCTAGGCCAGGTTTGATGGCTCACACCTGTAATTCTAGCATTTTGGAAGGCCGAGGTGGGCGGATAGCTTGAGCCCAGGAGTTTGAGACCAGCATGGGCAACATGAACAAAACTCCATCACTACAAAAAAATACCAAAAAAGTTAGCTGGGCATGGTGGTGCATGACTGTAGTCTCAGCTACTAAGGAGGCTGAGGTGGGAGGATCACCTGAGCCTGAAGAGGTTGAGGCTGCAGTGAGTCATGGTCGTGCCACTGCACTCCAGCCTGGGCAACAGGAGATACTCTGTCAAAAAAAAAAAAAAAATGTAAAACAAAATATGTATATTCTAGATATAAGTCGTTTGTCAGGTACATGATTTGCAAATCTTATTACCCAGTCTAAGTTGTCTTTTCATTTTGTTAGTGGTGTTTTTTGAAGAGCAAAAGTTTTCAACTATAATGAAGTCCAGCTCATCTATTTTTTCTGAAGTGTTGCATATAGATATGCAGTTGTCCCAGCGCCATTTTGTTATCGAACCGAACTGGGGTCTGCTCACCCGGTGCAGCAAAGCCAAACACTGACATTGGGATTTGCAGCCAGAGAAAGTGAGGCATTTATTGCAGGGCACCAAACAGGGAGAATTGGGCAGCTCATACTTAAGACCCAAACTCCCAGATGGTTTACAGGTAAGGGTTTTTTAGGGTGGCGAGGCAGTTACAGGCAAAGTCATAAATCAATACATGGAGGCTGCACATTGGTTTGACCTAAAAAGGTGGGACATCTTGAAGTAGAGGCCCATAGGTCATAGGTGGATTCAAATATTTTCTGATTTGAGGCCTGGCATGGTGGCTTACGCCTGTAATCCCAGCACTTTGGAAGGCTGAGGGGGTGGATTGCTTGAGCTCAGGAGTTTGAGACTAGCTTAGGCAACGTGGTGAAACCCTGTCTCTACAAAAATACACAAATTAGTTGGGCATGGTGGCTGGCACCTCGACTATTTGGGAGGCTGGGGTGGGAGGATCACTTGAGCCCAGGAGGCAGAGGTTGCAGTGAGCCAAGATTGCACACACTGCACTCCAGCATGGGTGACAGAGCAAGATGCCACAAAAAAAAAAAAAAAAATTCTGATTTGCAATTAAAGGACACAAAGCTTTGTCTAAAAATTTGGGATCAGCAGAAAAGAACGTTAATTCTGGCCTGGGAGTGCGACCTCCGCCAGACTGCCTAGGAAGACATCTAAAACAAATAGCGGTGGTCAGAGTTCAGTCCTCGGGTCCCTCACATTTGACATTTATGTGCCAGTGGATCTGTTTGGTGGAGGTCTGGGTTTCTGAAAAACAACTCAGGTACATATGTTAAGATATTATCTTTAGTTTCTACAGGGACTCAAACATCTCCTGACTTTAGCTTCTGTGGCTCCTGTTTTAAGCTACTATTAACTTCTTGTTTATCAAGCTGCTCATCAAGTTGCTCATTTACTTTTCAAGGCTAGTGATATGGTTTGGCTGTAATCCATCCAAAACTTATCTTGAATTGTAGCTCCCATAATTCCCACGTGTCCTGGGAGGGTAATTGAATCATGGGGGCGAGTCTCTCCCTTGCTGTATTTGTGATAGTGAATAAGTCTCACACGATCTCATGGTCTTATAAAGGGGAGTTTCCCAGAACACGCCCTCTTGCCTGCTGCCATGTACGATTTCCTTGTGCTCTTCCTTCGTCTTCCGCCATGATTGTGAGGCCTCCCCAGCCATGTGAAACTGTGAGTCCATTAAACTTCTTTCGTTTATAAATTACCCTGTCTCAGGTATGCCTTTATTAGCGGTGTGAAGACTGACTAATACAGCTAGATAGGTGCCCAGAATGTCCCTTGAAGGAACTCAAGACTTTTCTTTACTTCCATGCTTGGGCTGCCCACAATCCCCTAAAAGAACCCCCTGCTCCATCTCAATTTGTTGAAAAGTCTATACTTCCCCTACGAAATTGTCTTAGAACCACAGGTGAAAATTAATTTAATATAGTTTTTTGCTGCATTCTCAGTCCTGCTTCATTGCCTCACAATAGTTTCTTCTTATCGGCAAGGGATATTTTCTAAGACCCCTCAGTGGATACCTGAAACTGCAGATAGTACAGAACCCTATACATTCTATGTTTTTTTCTATACTGGCATTTCCTATACAGGTAAACTTTATGGTAAAGTTTAATTTATAAATTAGGCACAGTAAGAGACTAACAACAATAATAATGAGGGCCAATTACAAGAGCGTACTATAATAAGAATCTTAAACCTATAAATTTTTTATTTCTGGAATTTTCCACTTAATATTTTTGGGCTACAGTAGACCATGGGTAACTGCAGAAATCGAAACCACAGAAAAGAGAGGCCTACTGTACATTCCTATGCTTATCCAATACCCTAATACCACACTGTCTTGATTACTGTCATTTTAATGGTAAGTTTTGACATTGAGTTGTATAAGTTCTCCAATGTCGTTCTTCCTTCTCAAAACAGTTTGGGCTCTGCAAGGTCCTCGCTATTTCCATATAAATTTTATGATCAGCTTATCAATTGCTACAAAAAAAAGCCTGCTTGGGATTTTGAAAAGAATTGTGTTGAATGTAAATCAATTTAGGGAAAATCGCCCTTTAACAAAGTTGAGTCTTCCAACCCATCATATGATGTTTATTTATATCTTCTTTAATTTCTGTCAGCAATATTTTCAATATTTTGTTGTTTTCAGTGTATATATCTAGCACTACTTTTGATCATTTTTCCCAAGTATTTTGTTCCTTTTGATTTTATTTACATATTGTGAATGGAATTTTTTTTTTTTTTTTTTTTTTTGAGACAAAGTCTCACTCTTGTCCCTCAGGCTGGAGTGCGATGGCGTGATCTCGGCTCACTGCAACCTCCACCTCCCAGGTTCAAGTCCTGCCTCAGCCCCCCAGTAGCTGGGATTATATATGCCTGCCACCTTGTCAGGCTAATTTTTGTATTTTTAGTAGAGACAGGGTTTTACCATGTTGGCCAGGCTGGTCTAGAACTCCTGACCACCTGCCTCAGCCTCCCAAAGTGCTGGGATTACAGGCATGAGCTACCGTGCCCGGCCGGAATTATTTTCTTAATTTCATCTTTGAATAGTTTGTTGCTAGAACATGGAAATATAATTAACTTTGTATATTGCTTTTGTCTCTTGCAACATTGCTAATTTATTAGTTCTGGATTTGTGTTTGTGTGGATTTCTTCCAATTTTCTACATAAAGGATTATATCATCTGTGAATTTAAAAAGTCCTACTTCTCTTCTGCAACATGGATGTCTTTTTTATTTTTGGCCTCATTATACTGGCTAGAACCTCCGGTATAGAGCTGAACAGAAGTGGTGGGAGTAGACAGTCTCACCTTGTTCATGATCTTAGGAGGAAAGCATTCAGTCCTACACTATTAAATATGATATTAGCCCTAGGTTATTTGTAGATGCCTTTATCAGAATGAGGAAGGGCCCCTCTATCTTGTTTGTTGAGGGTTTTTATCATGAATTGGTGCTGAATTTTTTACAGTGTTTTTTCTGCATCTGTGAAGATGATCATATCAGTTTTGACTTTTATTAATATGGTATATCACATTAATTGATTTTTGAATGTTAATTCAACCTTGCATTTCTGGGATACAGGAATATTGCATTTCTTGGGATATTATTGGTCATGGTATATGATCCTTTTTTTATGTTGCTGACCTTAGTTTGATAGGATTTTATTAAGAATTTTGGGGCCTATGTTCATGAGGAATATTGGTCTGTAGTTTTCTCTTCTCATGTCATCTTTGGCTTTTGTGTCAGGTTAATGCTGCCCTCATTGAATGAGCTGGGAAGTGTTTCTTCCTCCTCTATTTTCTGAAAAAACTTGTAAGCTACTAGTATTTGTTATTTAAATATTTGATAGCATTCACTAGGGAAGTTATTTGGGCATGAGCATTTCTTTGTGGGAAGATTTTTAATTACAAATTCAATTTCTTTACTTGTAGGTCTATTAAGCTTTTCTATATTTTTCCAAGCTAGTAATTTACATCTTCCTAGGAATTTGTCTAATTCATCTGTTGTCTAATAGTTATTCATAATATTCCCTTACAATTCCTTTTACTTCTATAAGGTCAATAGTAACGTCCTGTCTTTCATTCCTGCTTTTGTGTCTCTTTTTTTCTTGGTCTAGCAGAGTCATCAGGCTTTCTTGAGTATCCTCTGCACACACACACAGACTCCATCAGCTAGGGATGTGTGGATGGCTCAGACCTGCTCTGGTCTTTGCTATGCATGCCAAAGTCTCTGGCTAAACATGATATGTGGAGCCTTTGTATATATAGACATAGATAGATAGATATAGATATAGATATATAGATTTTTATTTGAGACAGGATCTTACTCTGTGCCCCAAGCTGGGGTGCAATGTCACAATCATAGCTCACTGTAACCTCAAACTGCTAGGCTCAAGTGATCCTCCTGCCTCAACCTCCCAAGTAGCTAGGACTACAGACATGAGCCACCATGCCCAGCTAACTTTTTGAATTTTATATAGAGATAGGGACTCACTGTGTTGCCCAGACTGGTTTCAAACTCCTGGTGTCAAGCAATCCTTCTGCCTCCCAAAGCATTGGAATTATAGCATTCCCAAAGCATGCCACCACGCCCGGCTAAGTCATAATATTCTTTGAGGAATGTCTTTCTCCTTACTATAGCTGGAGGACTGTTAGCTTCAACTTACAATCCAGATTGATATGATTAAAGGAACCCTTAAAGGAACTATATGGTTCTAAAAAAACCCTTAACGTATATTACACCAGGATGCCTCCTACCACACACAGCAATGGCCATGAGAGAAAGACGCAGAAAACCCTACCGTTAATATCTGCATTACCTTTTGCCTAGTGAACCAAGAGAGATCTGGGGATATGACCAGCCATACTAACGCTCCCTTTGTTTCAAAATAGCCCGCACAGCTGCGTTTTGCAGGTGGTGAACAGCTTTTACTACTTTTAGTTGAGACAGCTCTAAGCTGAGGAAATGGGCATGAACTGCAGTTCCCCATAGAGCCCACTTCACTTCCCCAGAAACTGCCCTCCATCCTGGGCCAAAGATGCCTGCATTGGCATCCATACAGAGTTGAACAATCACCATCTCCTCACCCTCAGAAAGTCTATTCTCACTCAGAGAGGACATAACTTTGCGTGCTAGGACCCTAGCTTGCTAGTTAACAGCCGTGGCCAATGGAGGAATCATTTATTACTTTTTTTTCTTTTTTTTATTATTATGCTTTATGTTCTGGGATACATGTGCAGAACATGCAGGTTTGTTACATAGGTATACACATACCATGGTGGTTTGCTGCACCCATCAACCCACCATCTACATTAGGTATTTTCCCTAATGCTCTCCCTCCCCTTGCCCCCCACCCCCTGACAGGCCCCAGTGTGTGATGCTCCCCTCCTTGTGTCCATGTGTTCTCATTGTTCAACTCCCACTTATGAGTGAGAACATGTGATGTTTGGTTTATTAATCTTAAAAATGTGAATACTATATCTTGGCTATAATTATGTATGAAAACAATGAAATATGGATCAGAAGATGTAGATCCAATTCATAAATGCTAACTGAAGTGATGGCACAGAGAAGGGGAGAGGAATGAGATTGAGGTGATGATTCAAGGGGACACTAGCTTTATCCATAATGTTTTATATTCATCAACAAAAAGACTAGGAGGAAATAACACAAATGTTAACAATTAATAATTCTGGATGTTGGAAATAAATAAGTGTTTGCTAAACTTTTCCAAATATTTTTCAGTAAGTTTAACTCAAAATCATTTTTAATTAATCAATAAAATTGAATGTGTTCAGATTTTATTTTTATTTTTTATTTTAACAGACAGGGTCTCACTATGTTGCCAGGCTATTTATGGCTGTGAATAGCCACTACAGACTCAAATTCCTGGGCTCAAGTGATTCTCTTGCCCAAGCCCCCAGAGTAACTGGGACTACAGGTGCACATCACTGTGCCCAGGTTTGCGTGTGTTGGGGGCAAGGGTGTTCAGATTTTAAGCAAGAAATGGAGATGCCCCTTCAGACTCCACAACTTAGCTTTTCTCAAAGCAAGAGAAGACCTTGAGCTTCTTCCTTCTTGATCTTTCCTGATAGAGCAATGGAGAGACTGGAAAAACTGTCTCCAATACATTCGCTGTCTTGGCCTTTTGAAAATAACTAGCTATTGGGTTTTGGAAGTGAGTGCTGCCTGGAAATGAGGAAAATATTGAGAACTTCTTTCTTCTTCATGATGGCCCTAACACTTCATTGAGTCCTCTCTTAAGATGGCATCTTTCAACCCCCATCTCAGGCCGGAGCTCTTGTTGCTCCTGCTAAAGGAGGAGGACGTACACATGTGCATACTCATAGATATAAATGTGTGTGTTACGGATATAAATGTGTGCCTGTCAACTTGGTCTTCATGTCAGATGTACTGAGGATCAGTCAAAATGTCTGAGAACCACTATACTAAGGAACTCAAACATAAAAGGCCAAATCAGAAATCATTATTTCATTCACTTTCTTCTCGCTAAACTTTCAAAACATTTCCTCTTGCATTTCCTCTAACTCCGTAAACAGTACTACCATCCAACCCAATTGCTTAAACCAAAGACCAGAAGTCATCTTGGCTCCTTACTTCAACCTTTAAATCCCAGCCATCAATCACAGAATAGATAATAGTGTGCATCACAAGTATTGATTTGTAAAATCTGTGTTTTGGATACATACATACACATATACACACACATATACACACAAAATATACACATCAAATTGCAATATGAAACTGATTTCTCCTCTTTTCTTAAATAGGAAGAAATGTTACAAAGAGGTGGGTTTTACATTTTATCCTCTTTAAGGAGCTTGGAAACTTCTGGTATCCATAGACTCTTTTGCTCTCCTTTTTTGTATTTTTACATGTTTGGTACCCTCTTCATTTTTGTCACCTTTCCTTTTCTATGGCCAAGAAATCTGCCCCTTTTGTGAGAAATAATTGATGGAAGGTAGAAGAAAAGAGACAACATGGAAGGTTTGAATATTTGTCCCCTCCAAAACTCATGACTCTAAGATTATTTTAAACATCTACTTACAGATATTGTTACAGTAGGTAGCTAGTCAGGACACACACACACACACCAGGAATGTTGGGTGGCCATCAGGTGATGGTCAGGCTGTTGTTAACGGCCCTGCTATGGTAATAATTTGTCACAGCTGGCACCAGTGAAAGGCAGCCTCATAATAGGTAACACCTGAAACTGGTGATCAGCCATTTCCTGATGAGCTCTCAGGAGTTAGGTGAGTGGGAAGAAAGAAGTAATTCAAGACCCCAGAAGTATGCCAACATATAAAACCCCGGGTCAAAAGGTCAAACCACACACTTGCCTTTCAGGTCGCCTGCCAGGCCCTCTTCCAAGTGTACTTTCGTTCCTTTCATTCCTGTTCTAAGGCTTTTTGATAAACTTTCACTCCTGCTCAAAAACTTGCCAGTCTCTCCTTCTGCATTATCCCCCTCAGTCAAGTCCTTTCTTCTGAGGAGGCAAGAATTGAGGTTGCTGCAGACCTGTACAGATACAGATATGTTCTGCCAGTAACAATATGAGCAAGGCAAACCCTAATGCAAGTCTTGCAATCGTGAATCGACATCATGTTCTTATAAAGGCCATTGATATACTTCACTGACCTAGTGTTTCCTCTTAGGGAGTTCAGCTTGACTACCAAGGAATCTAATGCTCATGAAAAGAGAGCCAATAAAAATAAGATGAAAATGCATCATCTCACTGTAACCAATGTCCATTCCCTAGAGGGGAGAATATCTCAGGTAGAGCCAGAGAAACCATATAAAGACACATGGTTTTTATTTGCCACATAATGGGGCACAGGACAGTGATTGCAGCTTCTTTATGTCTCTCATAGCTCCAAGCACAACCACCAGCAACCAACAAATAATTTTTAATAATAATGTTATATCTGAAAGCAATAAATACTCTAACAGTACCCATTAAAAGTAGCTTGTAAACCATTTCCTGAAATTGCTTTCCACCCAGTTTCAAACATGACTCTATTAAGCCATTAAATAAAACAGAAGAGACTGGGTCATAAAATGAGAATAGGAACTATATCAAAGAAGGTTAGAGGCTAAATTTATGATATCTAAATTTTCTTAAGGAAGCAAGTGATAAAAATTTTACTGCTTCCTTTCGGCCAGAACCGGCATCTTCCAGTAATTTGCCAAAATGACGAACGCCAAGGGAAAGAGGAGAGACACCTGATATATGTGCTCCAGGCCTTTTAGAAAACATGGAGTTGTTCCTTTGGCCACGTATCTGTGAATCTATAAGAAAGGTGATACTGTGGACATCAAGGGAATGGGCGCTGTTCAAAAAGGAATGCCCCACAAGTGTCACCATGGCTAAACTAGAAGAGTCTACAATGTGACCCAGCATGCTGCTGGCATTGTGGTAAACAAACAAGTTAAGGGCAAGATTCTTGCCAAGAGAATTAATGTGCATATTGAGCATATTAAGCACTCTAAGGGCCGAGATTGCTTCCTGAAATGCGTGAAGGAAAACGATCAGAAAAAGAAAGAAGCCAAAGACAAAGGTACCTGGGTTCAACTGAAGCGCCTGCCTGCTCCACCCAGAGAAGCACACTTTGTGAGAACCAATGGGAAGTAGCCTGAGCTGCTGGAACCTATTCCCTATGAATTCATGGCATAATCGGTGTTAAAAAAATAAATAAATAAAAGACCTCTGGACTGTAAAAAAAAAAAAAAAAAAAAAAATTACTAAGCAAAACCTTTAAGTTACATAAAATATTCTCTGGTTGGAATCACATTTTCTCCAACAGCAATTCCTTATCTCAAGGGAGTGATAAGATTATATGAAATATTTTGACAAGGGAAATAGAAAGATTGAAAAAAATTGAGGAGGCCAAGCATGGTGGCTCACACCTGTAATCCCAGCACTTTGGGAGGCCGAGGCAGGTGGATCACCTGAGGTCAGGAGTTCGAGACCAGCCTGCCTAACATGGTAAAACCCCATCTCTACTAAAAATACAAAAAGATTAGCCTGGCATTGTGGGAGGTGCCTGTAATCCCAGTTACTTGGGAGGCTGAGGCAGGAGAATTGCTTGAACCCGGGAGGCAGAGTTTGGAGTGAGCTGAGTCATGACACTACACTCTAGCCTGGGCAACCAAGAGAAAGACTCCATCTCAAAAAAAAAAAAGAAAGAAAAAGAGGCCAGGCGCGGTGGCTCACGCTTGTAATCCCAGCACTTTGGGAGGCCGAGGCGGGCGGATCACAAGGTCAGGAGATCGAGACCACGGTGAAACCCCGCCTCTACTAAAAATACAAAAAAATTAGCCGGGCGTGGTGGCGGGCGCCTGTAGTCCCAGCTGCTTGGAGAGGCTGAGGCAGGAGAATGGCGTGAACCCGGGAGGCGGAGCTTGCAGTGAGCCGAGATTGCGCCACTGCACCCCAGCCTGGGCGACAGAGCGAGACTCCGTCTCAAAAAAAAAAAAAGAAAAAAGAAAAAAGAAGACAATTGAGGAGAACTTAAGTGACACACGAGGATGAAAACGACTTCTTTTTACAATTTCAGGGAGAGTAACTGGGTTTATCATATTTGAATCTAAAATGTATCTTAAGCCCATAGATGGAATCAAGGTCATTGGTATTTAAAACTTTTTTATTTTCATATGTTGGATTTTTTTTAAAGATGTGATTTGAGTCAGCAGCCTACTTCTTGCAACAATATTTTTAGATTCTCTTCAGTTATTTAACCTGAAAGGCTTTTTAAAAAAATTTATTTTTATTTTTTTCGAGACAGAGTCTCACTCTGTCACCCAGGCTGGAGTGCAGTGGCGCAATCTTGGCTCACTGCAACTTCTGCCTCCCAGTTTCAAGTGATTCTCCTGCCTCAGCCTCCCGAGTAGCTGGGACTACAGGCATATGCCCGGCTAATTTTTGTATTTTTAGTAGAGATGGGGTTTCACTGTGTTGGCCAGGCTGGTCTCGAACTCCTGACCTCATATGATCCACCCGCCCGCCTTGGCCTCCCAAAGTGCTGGGATTACAGGTGTAAGCCACCGTGCCCAGCCGAAAGGCTTTTAATATACTAAAAGAATCCATAAAATTCTGATATTAGTAACTTTTAAAGAAATATTCAGAAATAGACTCGAGGATAAAGCTAACATAGGAAATGCATTTCCTCTTAAAAGCAATGAGAAATAGGAAATATAAATGCCATAGAAAAATGAGTTTGAAATCTTAGAATATTTCAGAATTAAACCCAGATATATAGGAAAGATGAGTCATTTTAAGAATTGCTCCTTTGAAATCTTAAGGCTGACCAGGTGTAGTAGTTCATCCCTATAATTCCAGCACTTTGGGAGGCCAAGACAGGAGGATTGCTGAAGCCCAGGAGTTTGAGACCAACCTGGGCAATATAATAAGACCCCGTCTCTATTTTAAAAATAAATAGGCCATGCATGAAGGCTCATGCCTGTAATCCCAACACTTTGGGAGACCAAGGCAGGTGGATCACTTGAGGTCAGGAGTTCAAGACCAGCCTGGCCAACATGGCAAAAGCCCATCTCTACTAAAAATACAAAAATTAGTCAGGCATGATGGGGGGTACCTGTAATCCCAGCTACTCAGTAGGCTGAGGTGGGAGAATCTCTTGAACCCGGGAGGCAGAGGTTGCAGTGAGCCGAGATTGTGCCACTCCATCCTGGGCAACAGAGTGAGACTCTGTCTAAAAATAATTAATTAATTAATTAAAAATTAAATACATAAAAAGAAGAATGACAAAAAATAAATAAAGTGAAATAAAATCTATGGCAATCTATATATTTTGTTTTTAGGACTAAGTTCCTTCTTGCATGACCCCTTCTCTACGAAAAGAAAGCAAAGCAGGAAAAGAAGAAGAATTAGGTTTTAGCTTAAGTTGAAATGCCACCTAAATAGGACACTGGATATTTTTTTGTGAATATGAAAAGAATCAAGAATATGAGAATTACTACATCTCCAATTTTTAATTCTATTGAACAGTTGACTCAAGTTGAGGTGATAACACTATTAATCTCCAGCTATTTAATGTTTCTAGGATAAAGAATTGTGTTAGACTTCAATTCAATGGATGTATGTTTGGGGTTCTTGTCTGAAAACCTTAGGAAAAATTACAGTTGGCTTACCCTCAAATGAACTCTCCATTAATATGGACTTTTATAAAATAAGACTTGTTGTTGTTGGAGGACCATTGAAAGAAAATTCACATCTTTACCCAAGACCCATTCACTATTAGCAATAAAATGCAAAACAGTCATTCCAATTATTAGTGCCTGTTTTCAGTAGTCATATTTAGGGGCTTGTCAAATTATAATGTGATGAATTTCCTTTAAAATGTTCTTAGATTTTACAAGTCGTGTGTTACTGAACAGTTCTCGCATTATTTCTGATATCATAAAACAATTTGAAATGTATATTAAAGCTCAGTGGTTTTTTGCTGTTGTTGTTGAATCATTTTGGCTCAACTTGTCAAAATTTGAAGGTCTTAAGAGATGTTTCAATTCCAAGAAGCCTTTCAAATATCTATATTAATCTTGTAAAATTAATTTTTGTCTTAACAGGAAGTCTTATTTTTTAGTACCTAGAATTAATTAACTTGAACTTACATGATCCTGTGGAATTTAAAATCTGACAAACTATGGATGCCAGACCTAAGGTTAGGAATTTAATTATAAAGTAGCCGGCACCTAGAAGGCACTCAAAAAATACTTGTTGAAGGAGTACATGGAATGCAGAGAAATATCTCCTTTCTAGTAAAAGGGTGATATAACTCTGTATTGCAGCCAATAAATGCTGTATTAGAACATTTATAAGAATATCCAGATTCAAATTTTATTGTCAGCCACAAGTGACATCAACTTCCCTAGATTGTGTAAAAAAGAGACAGAGTTTCATTAAAGGTATTCATACACTCTATGATAGGTTTTATGAGACATTTGGCCCTAAAATGAAAAGACTTAGCTGCCTTTAAGACAGTAAGCCAATAGCAGCCATTGTTATTGGCTTTTCTTATTCTTTAGTGTAAAGAAAGAGGAAAGGTGAGAAATTAAGAATTTCTATCAGGCCAGGTGCAGTGGCTCATGCCTGTAATCCCAGCATTTTGGGAGGCTGAGGCAGGACGATTGCTTGAGCCCAGGAGTTTGAGATCAGCCTGGGCAACATAGCAAGTATATTAGCCCATTCTCACACTGTTATGAAGAAATACCCAAGACTGGGTAATTTATAAAGGAAGAGGTTTAATTGACTCACAGTTCTACATTGCTAGGGACACCTCAGGAAACTTATAATCATGGCGGCTGGCAAAGAAGTAGGCACTTCTTCACAGGGCAGAAGGATGGAGTGAGTGCAAGCAGGGGAAATCCCAGATGCTTATAAAACCATCAGATCTCATGAGCCTCACTCACTGTCAGGAGAACAGCACAGGGGAAACTGCCCCCATGAGCCGATTACCTCCACCTGATCCCACCCTTGACATGTAGGGATTACGGGGATTACAATTAGAGGTGAGATTTGGGTGGGGACACAGAGCCAAACCATATTAGCAAGACTCCATCTCTACAAAAAATAAAAGATTAGCCAGGTATGGTAGCCCCAGCCTGTAGTCCCAGCTGAGAGGGAGGCTGAGATGGGAGGATCACTTGAGTCTAGGAGGCCGAGGCTGCAGTGAGCAGAGATGGCGCCACTGCACTCCAGCCTGGGTGACAGAGCAAGACCCTGTAGCAAAAAAAAAAAAAAAAAAAAGATTTTCTACCAAATGTAAATACTCTCCCCTCTAAAAGCTCTGAGACTTCCTAGAAAAGTTCTCAATAATTAGAGTCCAATCAATCACAGGCTCCAGAACAGAAGAAGAATCAACACTAAGATTTCCAGCTGAAGAAAGTGATGCTCATCACAGTGCTTTCCAAGAAAATAAATAATTTTACTGCCCTGTACCTGCAAGGGAGATACTAATTTGTCTCCAATTCATCACCTAATATACTATAATTATTCAGTCAATATCAGTCAAGATATTGTATTAGCCAATATGTAATAATTTCATGGTCAGTTTGCAAAGTCAGTATTGCTGAGCTTAGACTTAGCCACAGTATATCAGACAGTGTCTATGAAAATCAGGCTTAATCAATACATGGTAAATCAATTTACAACTACATAAATCTGCAAAATATATCAAAATAAATATCAAGTATGCAGCTATTATTCCAGAGCTGAGAAAAAGAAGTTATCATGTATATAAATTCACAGAGTGATAATTCTAGTAACAGGACTTTAATACACGAACATGGGGTTTTCCCATAACTGTTAACTGAAGTTGTTTCATGGAAGCAGCAGTGTCTACACTCAGACGTTCTCATCAGACATACAACTAGGTACACCAGAGAAAATGAGGAGATAGGAGAGTGGGGCAGTAGGACATACCATAAAAGTACCTCAGAGAGGAGTCTGAGCCTACTCTGGTTTGGGAGGCTGCCTGAAGAAAATTATTTTAAAAAGAAAAGAAAAAGAAAATGTACTTTATAGAAAAAATACAATAAAACAAAAACGTACAACTCTAAAGAATCAGGCTGGGCACAGTGGCTCATGCCTGTAATCACAGCACTTTTGGAGGCCAAGGCAGGCGGATCACTGGAGGTCAAGAGTTCAAGACCAGCTTGGCCAACATGACAAAATCCTGTCTCTACTAAAAATACAAAAATTAGCTGGGCATGGTGGTGCACGCCTGTATTCCCAGCTACTCAGGAAGCTGAGGCAGGAGAATGGCTTGAACTTGGGAGGCAGAGGATGCAGTGAGCTGAGATCACGCCACTGCACTCCAGCCTGGTCAACAAGAGTGAAACTCTGTCTCAAAAAAAAAAAAAAAAAAATCAGACATGTGAATTCATAAAATAGGATCAGACACTAATTCTTTAAATAAAAATAGAGAAAAATAATAGGTTTGGAAGAGATCTTAAAGGAATATCTCTTCCCTCTATCCTCCAACTTTCTGGTAGGAAAAGAACCTATGCTATCTTCACAGATTTAAAAAGCAAAAAATGATATGCAAATTGATAGAGACAGATAATAGAAGTTAAAATATTATGATATAAATTTTATCATTGTAACCATTTTTAAGTGTACAATTGGGTGGCATTAAGTCACATTCACATGGTGCAACCATCACTACCATCTATCTCCAGAACTTTTTTCATCTTCCCAAGCTGAAACTCTGTATCCAACAGTAACTCCCCATTCCACCCTCCCCCAGTCTTTGGTGACCACTGTTATACTTTTTGTCTTCATGAATCCGACTACTCTGCATACTTCATTATGTTTATTTTATCACAATTAAAAAAAATTTTTTTTAGACAGGGTCTTGCTTTGTCACCTGGGCTGGGGTGCAGTGGCACATTCCTAGATCGCTGCAGCCTCCATCTCCTGGGCTCAAGCAATCCTCTTGCCTTCGCCTCCTGAGTAGCTGGGATGACAGGCATGTGACCCCATGCCCGGCTAATTTTTTTAATTTTTAGTAGAGATGGATCTCGCTATGTTGCCTGGGCTGGTCTCAAACCTCTGGCCTTAAGCCATCCTCCTGCGTTGGTTTCCAAAAGTGCTGGGATTACAGGCATAAGCCATTGCACCCAGCCAAAAAAAAATTTAAGAGAAAAAACAGGGAGCTACTGATTCCTCTGCATTCCAAATGCCACTGCCCAGGTGGCACAATTCTGACCTATAATCCACCTAACTCATCACTTCTGCCTGGAAAGCTCACAGGTTTTCCAATTCCTCTAGAACCAAATAAAAAATCCTTAGATTGCCTCAAGGTTAACATGGGGTAAACCACCAGTGCCCTCCCAACTTAGTAAGATGCTGCTCCCTGGAAGGAGTGATAGATAAGGAAGACCACATGCCAAAATCTGAGAGACGTTCCCACTAAATGCAATGTGTGGGACACTAACAGTAAACACATTCATAGGCCAAGGGTGGTAGCTCATGCCTGTAGTCCCAGCACTTTGGGAGTCTGAGGCAGGAGGATTGCTTGAGCCCAGGAGTTTGAGGCTGCAGTGAGCCATGATGGCACCACTGCACTCCAGCCTGGGCAACAGAGTGAGACTCTTGTCTCAAAAAAAAAAAAAGAAAAAGAAAAAACTCACATTCCTGATGATACTCACACGCCTCTTGAACCATGGACAGCCACAAGGAGCTTACTTATCCTCATTCTAACCAAGCAACTAGGCAGAAGTCCTACTAGTACAGACAGGCTGGTTTGATCTAAACTAATCTAAACCAAAGTTTTACCTTACTACCCCCAACCCCCACCTGCCTCTTTCTGTAACCATTCAGTGACAACTACCAGGACTTGATGTATCCACTGCCTAGCCCAGGGGCATCTTGGGAGATGAGTATCCTGTCAGGCAGTACCCCCAAAACAGTACATGCTGGAAGAAAAGCTCCCCTACGTACCCCGTGTGACAGAGAGAATGGGAACTGCCGGCTCACTGGGAGAACTGGTTACATAAGCAGGAGGCAGTCAGCCTTCTGTGACTCCACTGCCCTCTGCAGAAGTTTTCATTTGTCTAGGCATGTTCTTGAACTGGTTTTGCAGTCAGAAAATCCTAGAATGAAAACAGGAAAAAAGTTTTGCTTCTTTCAGAAAGCCCACTAAGGGCCAGGTGTGGTGGCTCATGCCTGTAATTCCAGCACTTTGGGAGGGCAGGGTGGGAGGATTGTTTGAGGCCAGGAGTACAAGACCAGCCTGGGCAACATAGCAAGACCCCCATCTCTAAAAAAAGAATTTTTTTTAATTTTTTTTAACGAGAAAAGATAGGTCATTTCAAAGAGGGCTTGTGAGGCTATGAAACCAAGAGCTCTTAACACTGTGACCAAAGATGGAAGTTCTCTATAGGATGCCATAGCATTTGATGGTGCTATGTTTTCCTGAGGAGATATAACAAAAAAGAAAAAGAAAAAAACATGATAAAAGAGAACCCACTAGGCACCAGAAATTGCTCTGGGGAGAGTGCAGATCAACCTCCACCCAGTTGTCTCTCAGCCTGAGGGGGGAAATCTGACACTTCCTCTGCAGTGGAGGGAGAGAAGAACAGCCCACATATCTGCCCAGTGACAATCCCAGGCCTTGAAGAGCTCACTACTTCATGGAGGAGTGAAAACAGACTTCATATATCTTAGGAAAGACTCTGCAACTTAAGGGAAAGGGAGCATTGTCCTGAGATCTTAGAGAGAAAACACTGCTGTGAAATGTTTTTATATCAGAACAGAGAAAAATTTTAGAAAATATCCACAATTTGTGGAGCAAAGTACCAGAGATAAGGAAGTTGTACCAAGAGAGAGTTCCAGAGATCTGCAGTGTTCCCTCGAGCCTTTGCAAAGTATTGCTTTCCACAGTCTTAGGAGGAAGCTACATGAGTCCAGGGGAAGAGCCCCTAGAAAGATGTGGATGAGCACAATCTAAAAAGTCAGAATGTATTACCTGCTGCATACAATACATGCTACAACACCGGCGAGCCCCAAAAACATTATGGCCAGGAGAAACAGCCAGATGCAAAAGACCACATGATATAACAGGATTCCATTTATAATGAAATATCCAGAAAAACCAAGTATTTTTCCTTTTTTTTTTCTTTTGAGCCAGTGTCTCACTCCATCAGCCAGGCTGCAATGGTGCAATATTGGCTCAGCACAATCTCCGCCTCCCGGGTTCAAGTGATTCTTGTCGCTTCAGCCTCCGGAGTAGCTGGGATTACAGGCGTGTGCCACCACACCCAACTAAGTTTTGTATTTTTTGTAGAGACAGGGTTTCGCCTTGTTGGTCAGGCTGATCTCAAACTCCTGGCCTCAAGTGATCCATCCGCCTCGGTCTCCCAAAGTGCTGGGATTACAGGCGTGAGTCACCACGCCCAGCCAGAAAAAGTAAATTTATAGATACAGAAATCAAACCAGTGCTTGTCTGAGGCTGAAGATAGGAACGAAGATCAACTGTAAACGGGCATAAGGGATCTTTCAGAGTGGTAGAAATGTGCTAAAACTGGATTGTGGTGATGTTTGCACAACTCAGTATGTTTACTAAAAATCATTTAATTGGACACTCAGCATGGATGAATTTTAAGTAGGAAAATTATAACCTAATAAAGCAGTTCAGGAAAGCAAATCCTACGCAAGAAAAATAAAATAAATGGACAAAATACCTTATCTAGAAGTTAAGGTGGACTAAAAGACTATTACAAGTGAAGTACAGAGACAAAATTAAAAAACATTAATTGAAAAACTAGACAACAATAAAAGGAATAATAATAACTTAGGAGCTATTAAAAAGTTTATAAAGAGGGGCAGGGTGTGGTGGTTCACGCCTGTAATCCCAGCACTTTGGGAGGTCAAGGCGGGTGGATCACGAGGTCAGGAGTTCAAAACCAGCCTGGCCAATATGGTGAAACCCCGTCTCTACTAAAAATACAGAAAAATTAGCTGGGCATGGTGGCCCGTGCCTGTAATCTCAGCTACTCGGGAGACTGAGGCAGGAGAATCACTTGAACCTGGGAGGTGGAGGTTGCAGTGAGCCGAGACCATGCCACTGCACTCCAGCCTGGGCAACAGAGCGAGACTCAGTCACAAAAATAAATAAATTAATGAATTAATTAATTAATTAATTTTTTTAAAAGAGGGCTGGGTGTGGTGGCTCATGCCTGTAATCCCAGCACTTTGGGAGGCCGAGGCGGGCAGATAACAAGGAGGTCAGGAGTTCGAGACCAGCCTGGCCAACATGGTGAAACCCTGTCTCTCCTAAAGATACAAAAAAATAGCTGGGTGTGTTGGTGGGCACCTGTAATCCCAGCTACCTGGGAGGCTAAGGCAGGAGAATCGCTTGAACCTGCCAGGCAGAGGTTGCAGTGAGCCAAGATCACATCATTGCACTCCAGCCTGGGTGACAGAGCGAGACTCTGTCTCAAAAAAATGAAAATATAAATTACCTAGATTATTTTAAGGAGAAGCAAGCAAAATCATTAAAAGTGATATTGAAAGTTTATAATTCAAAATACTCATGTTTGTGTTATGTATTCTATAACTGGAGAAATGGATCATTTCCATAATCTATAATATTATAATATACAATATATATAGAAGATGGAAACTTATGAAGCTGACTAATCATAATCCTTTTACCAAAGCCTGACAAAGACAGTCTCACTCATGGATAGGAGTGCGAAAATCCTAAATAAAACCATGGCAGATCAAATTCAACAGTACAGTAACAGAACAATGAATCTTGACCAAGTAAGGACATGGGCCAGCTTTGTGTTTTAAGGGCCTGAGACAAAGTTTGGCAGTTCCTCAATAAGTAAAACAAAATTATAATATGACTCAACAACTCCACTCCTAGTTTAAGACAGCATACTCAAAGAATTGAAAACAGAGGCCAGGCATGGTGCCTCAGGCCTGTAATCCCAGCACTTTGGGAGGCCCAGGAGGGTGGATCACCTGAGGTCAGGAGTTCGAGACCAGCCTGGCCAACATAGTGAACCCCTGTCTCTACTAAAAATACAAAAAATAGCTGGGTGTGGTGGCATGTGCCTGTAGTCCCTGCTACTTAGAAGGCTGAGACAGGAGAATGTCTCCCAGGCTTGAACCCAGGAGGCAGAGGTTGCAGTGAGCTAAGATTGCACTACTGCACTCCAGCCTGGGTGACAGAGCAAGACTCCATCTCAAAATATATATATATATATATAGAAATTAGCCAGATGTGGTGGCATGCACCTGTAGTCACAGCCACTTGGGAGGCTGAGACAGGAGAATGACTTGAACCCAGGAGGCGGGTTCTTTGCAGCTGGCCTGGCATAGGAGTAAAGTCCAGTAGATAGGCCGGACACAGTGGCTCACACCTGTAAGCGAAGCACTTTGGGAGGCCTAGGTGGGAGGATCACTTGAGGCCAGGAGTTTGAGACCAGCCTGGGAAGCATAGAGAGACCCTGTCTCTACCAAAAAATTTAAACATTAGCTAGGTGTGGTGGCCTGCACCTGTAGTCCTAGCTAAAGAGGAGGCTGAGGTGGGAAGATTGCTTGAGCCCGGGAGTTCAAGGCTGCAGTGAGCTATAATGGTGCCACTGCACTCCAGCCCTGGTGACAGAGTGGGACTCCGTTGCTAATAAAAGTTAAAAATTTTTTTTAAAGTGCAGTAGGGAACAGAGAAGAACTGAGATGACCTTACATTGTTCCTTGCAGCTCCAGAGAGGTACAGGAGATTATCTCTGTGTCCCTGTGAAGGGGACAGTTTTAGCTAAAATAGAACTAGACCTCAAGAAGCTCTGCAGTCAGGAATAACACAGATGCAAGCTGCTTGAATCAATGGCCTAGAACCAAACAGGTTCAGGTACATCTGGGCAGGTGCCAGCTTGGACAGAAATTAGCCCACAGCCAGCTTCCTCCCTGCCACATACACCCCATGCCACTCTAGAGACAGTGTCAAGAGAAAAGATGAGGGAGGACTGAACTCAGGTAACCCAGGATGGCAGAGATTACCCAGAACTGAGTGAGATTAAGTTCCCATACCCAAATGGAATGTCTCAAGAGGAAAAGTAGATTGACTCATAGAAAAACAAAGTGTTATTTCTTCTGTGATTTGTGGCTTCAGATACGGTACTTGCTGCAAAGCAGTAAAGACTTTTTTTCACACGGTGGATCCAGTCTACATTTCCAACCCCACCTTTGCCACTCTACTTCACACCTACAATGCCAGCAGCATCAGACTACAGGCCAACTGGAAACACCCCATGAGCTCTCTGCTTTCCTTCTGCCGCAGCACACTTAGGACAGGCTTTAAAATGGTCACACGCCTCCCATCAAGAGGTTGAAGTCCGTAGTCCGTATCACTTCCTATTGAATCTGAGCTAGCCAACATTGATGCCTCTCTTGTGGAAGTGATACCACTGAGTTTCTTTCTTTCTTTCTTTCTTTCTTTCTTTCTTTCTTTCTTTCTTTTTTTTGACAGACTCTTGCTCTCACTCAGGCTGGAGTGCAGTGGCACGATCTTGGCTCACTGCAGCCTCCCAGGTTCCAGCAATTCTCCTGCCTCAGTCTCCCAGGTAGCTGGGATTTCAGGTGTGTGCTACCACACCAAGCTAATTTTTTGTATTTTTAGTAGAGATGGGAGTTTCACCATGTTGGCCAGGCTGGTCTCGAACTCCTGACCTCAGGTGATCTGCCTGCCTCAACCTCCCAAAGTGCTAAGATTACAGGTGTGAGCCACCGCACCTGGCTGTTTCTGAAACTAGTGTAGAAAATACCATGCAGCTTCTACCTGGTTCTCTTGGGACACTCACTCTGGGATCCCTGAGCTGCCAAATTAGAAATGTGGCCACCCAAAGGTTACCTGCTATGAGGAAGGCCTGTGGAGAGACCATAGGCAGGCTTTTCTACCCACAGCTCCACTAAGGCCTCATACAATAATAGCCAGTATTAGCCATCAGACATGTGAATGAAGATGCTCTCAGACAATTTCACCTCCCATCTATGGGGTCACCCCCACCTTTAAGTCTTTCTAGTTAAGGACCCAGACATGGCAGATCAAAGACAAGCTTTCCCTGTTGCACGCTTTCTGAATTGCTGACCCATAGAATCTGTGTGCATAATAACATGGTTTGGTTTTTTGCCAGTAAATTTTGGGGCTGTTTATTATGCAGCAGTGGTAGTGAAACAATGCCCTTCTCTATTTTGCTAGGTCAAAGTCTATTCATCCTTAAAGGCTCAGCAAAAGCATCGTCCCCTTTCTGAAACCCACCTTCAGTTCCATGGTCAGAATGGATCCCTTAGTCTGACTTGTATAAGATTTAGTTGTATGCTGCTCTATCATATCGGGGGGAACCTGCCCCCAATATTTCAATGTAGGTTCTTTCTATTTTCCATAAGTGTCGGCCGGCTGAGAAATAAAGAGAAAGAGTACAAAGAGAGGAATTTTACAGCTGGGTCACCAGGGGTGACATCACATATCGATAGGACCGTGATGCCCACCTAAGCCTTAAAGCCAGCAAGTTTAAGGATTTCAAAAGGGGAGGGGGTGCAAGAACAGGGAGTAGGTCACAAGATCACATGCTTCAAAGGGCAAAAAGGAGAACAAAGATCACATGCTTCTGAGGAAACAGGACAAGGACAAAATCAGAAACTCCTGATAAGGGTCCAAAGATCACAAGGCAAAAAGCAAAAGCAAAGATCACAAGGCAAAGGGCAAAAGCAGAATTACTGATAAGGGTCTATGTTCAGCAGTGCATGTATTGTCTTGATAAACATCTTAAACAACAGAAAACAGGGTTCGAGGGCAGAGAACCGGTCTAACCTCAAATTTACTGGGGTGGGTTTTTTCCCTACCCTAGTAAGCCTGAAGGTACTGCAAGAGACCAGGGCATATTTCAGTCCTTATCTCAACTGCATAAGATAGACACTCCCAGAGCAGCTGTTTATAGACCGCCCCCCAGGAATCATTCCTTCCCCAGGGTATTAATTATTAATATTCCCTGCTAGGAAAAGAATTTAGCGATATCTTCCCTATTTGCATGTCCATTTATAGGCTCTCTGCAAGAAGAAAAATATGGCTCTATTTTGCCCGACCCTGCAGGCAGTCAGACCTTATGGTTGTCTTCCCTTGTTCCCTGAAAATTGCTATTATTCTGTTCTTTTTCAAGGTGTGCTGATTTCATATTGTTCAAACACACATGTTTTATAATCAATTTGTACAGTTAACACAATTATCACAGTAGTCCTGAGATGACGTACATCCTCAGCTTACGAAGATAACAGGATTAAGAGATTAAAGTAAGACAGGCGTAAGAAATTATGAAAGTATTATTTGGGAACTGGTAAATGTCCATGAAATCGTCACAATTTATGTTCCTCTGCCGTGGCTCCAGCCAGTCCCTCCATTTGGGATCCCTGACTTCTCGCAACACTATCACTCCTTTGTCCTAAGGCCAGCACTATGTGTAGCAGGGAGCCCTACACATAGTAGGAACTCAAAAATAATCTGCTAAAAGACACAGCCATAAAAAGAATGAAATCAGGTTCATTGCAGCAGCATGGATGCAGCTGGAGGCCATTATCCTAAGCAAATTAATGCAGGAACAGAAAACGAAATACCGCATGTTCTCATTTATAAGTGAGAGCTAAACATTGGGTACTCACAGACATAAAGATGGCAACAATGGACACTGGGGACCACTAGAGGGGGAAGGGAGGGAGGGGGCAAGGGCTGAAAAACTACCTATTGGGTACTGTGCTCACTACCTACTGGGTACTTTGGTGACAGCATCACACAATATACCAATGTAACAAACCTGAACGTATCCCTTAAATCTAAAATAAAAGTTGAAATTACTTTTTAACAAAAGGAAATTCCACATATTTTTATTGAAACCAAGCCAAGCTTGGTCTTCTGCAATGTTATAATCACCCTGTAAAGTCAATATACAAAATATATTGTATTAATTTTTACATTTCTAGGCTATTCAGGTTAAATTTTGTGTTCCAAATCTATCTTTTGTAATATAAGATTCATATTATTCTGATCACTTCTGGCAAAACCTTAAAAAGAGTTCCCCTATCAATACAAAAAATATTAGCTGGGAAATAATATATATAATAAATAATAATAATAAATAATATATAACATAATTTAAAAAAATATTAATGGCAAACAGATGTATCTAATAAAGATTCTGAATCCTGGCCGGGTGCTGTGGCTCACACCTGTAATCCCAGCACTTTGGGAGGCCAAGGTGGGCAGATCACCTGAGCTCGGGAGTTAGCAACCAAGCCTGACCAACATGGAGAAACCCAGTCTCTACTAAAAATACAAAATTAGCCAGGCGTGGTAGCACATGCCTGTAATCCCAGCTACTCGGGAGGCTGAGGCAGGAGAATGGCTTGAACCCGGGAGGCAGAGGTTGCAGTGAGCCAAGATTGCGTCATTGCACTCCAGCCTGGGCAACAAGAGTGAAACTCCGTCTCAAAAAAAAAAAAAGATTCTGAATCCTAAATAACAGATGCCATATACTAAGTATAAATAGGAATAAACTTGTATAACGCTCAAAAAAATTATTTGCTGAAGGAATCTTATTTTTCAACCTTATTTGAAATAGTAATTCAATGCAGCCTCTACTTAAAATTTGCAGAGAAGGGAACCTAATTTTTGAGGGCAAACTAGGCCTAACTCAAAATGAATGCTGTACTTTGAAAGATTCCAGAAAAACTCAATTGTATCTTCCTATTAAAATTAATTTGCAGTGTGAGATAATTTACAGTATTTAATTTTGCTTAACCCACGTTTTTTGTTGTTGAAAGTTTTCAAAATAGAAGAGGCCTTGCCTTTTAAGATGGCATAGCGGGTGGGGCCCTGAGCTAGTGTGAATGAGAAACAGTCTGGATGGAGCATAGATTGCTTTTCCAAAGGCAATTCAGGGTATGGTTCCCATCTGGTGCAGGCATTCTACCAGGAAGCATTCCAAGTCCCTTTGCTTGTAGCTTCTACTGGGTTTCTCACAAATGCAAGAAAACACTTTTGAGCCACTAGGAGCCAGATTACACTAATGTCTGTTGTGAAAGTAAATTTTAACAGCAGCTGTTACGGTGATTATGATAAGACTAAACTAATAATAGAGTATATGCTAACAGATCAATTTACAAAAGGACAGCCAAGACTGTTGGTCAAGAGCCTGGGAGAGGGCATAAAAGGTGAAAGCTTTGTGTACACGGTGAAAAGTCACCAGGAAATGAGACAGGGTAAATAATAGGATGGCTGTAAGCTTGGCTTTCCACCTAAAGGGGTTCCAAACTGACAGCTCTAGCCTATAGTCAGAATTAACAGACATTTTTAAAGGAGGCATCCAACTTGGAAACTATGCCAGTCTCTCAAGGCTTCCCACATCTGCCTAGAAGTAAGCCATGGGGGAGGGGGTGGCTCACAAAATGAAGCTAAGCTTCCTCCCTTCTCTCTCATCCAATGTGGCTGACTCAGAAGCATTAAACAAAAAGCTAGGAAGGGATTTGTATGGGTGTGTACCAGGTGTGAGCAGATGAAGCCTAAGAATCAGTGTGTGTGATTACTCAACGTTTTTAAAGAACAGAATCTCCGCCTGTTTGAAGATAGTGATTTATCTCAAATGATTGCTCAATTACAGGTTGAACTCCTTGTTCAACTCTTTCCCCACTTCTCACTACTGCACTTGACCAGTCAAAAAACAAACAAACAAACAAACACCAGAATCTTGGTTCTATTGTTTGTCCTGAATCTACTTTCCTGTGGGTTCTTATTTCTTACTTATTATACAGAATATTTTGGCATTGCAAAAATGGGGCCCTCAGCCCAGCACAGTTGCTCGCACCTGTAATCCTAGCACTTTGGGAGGCCAAGGTGGGAGGATCAGGAGTTCAAGGCTGCACTGAGCTATGGTGATACCACTGGACTCCAGCCTGTGTGACACAGTGAGATCCTATCTCTAAAAGAAAAATGAGGTCCTTCTTATATAAAAATACTGCTTACTTTTAAAAATTGATGCCCTCATCAAAATGTGTCAAAATGTGTCTTGGTTGTCTCCCATCTATTCCTTTTGCTTTTTTCTCAACCCCAGTGGCTTTAGCTCTTCCACCTTTAGACTCCAAGTTCATTCTACCTTTCTTTGTCAAATCAAAAAGAGATCAGAGATTACTGTCTGCACTTTAAACAAAATCCACTTATATAAATATAATAACTCACCCAGGCATCTGCAATTTAAAGACTCTTCTTGCAGAATGAGTAGTTCTATTTCCTATTAAATAAATGTTTCTGCTGCAGCAGCCAGATAGGAAAGTGATGAGGATGGGGGATAGCTGTGGAAGGATAGCAAGAGACTTTTCTTACTATAAATCGTAAATGTTAAAGACTGGCCCCAAAGCTAAGCCAACCAACCACCAATTCATTCATTCAGCGAACATTTGCCGTATATTAACCAAGAGGTAGGGCATTCACTGTCATTTATGTGATTTCATGTACTTCTCACAAGAATCTAATGGAATAGCTACTATTATTATCCCCATTTTACAGAAAAGTAAATTAAGGCACAGAGAGTTAAATTAAAACAAATAGACAACTACTAAGTGGTGAAACAGGGACATGCAAGAAGTCAGACCCTTTTACCAGAAAAGGGGTCCTGATCTAGACTCCAAGAGAGGGTTCTTGGATCTCACTCAAGAAAGAATTCTGGATGAGTCCATAGAGTCTAGTGAAAGCAAGTTTGTTTTGTTTTTCTTTGAGACAGGGTCTTATTCTGTCACCTAGGCTGGAGTACAGTGGCATGATCTCGGCTCACTGCAACATCTGCTAATCTCTGCCTCCCAGATAGCTGAGACTCTAGGCGTATGCCACCAGCCCAGCTAATTTTTGCATTCTTTGTAGAGACAGGGTTTTGCCATGTTGCCCAGGCTGGTCTTGAATCCCTGAACTCAAGCTATCCACTCTCCTCAGCCTCCCAAAATGCTAGGATTACAGGCTGAGCCACCATGCCTGGCCTTGAAAACAAGTTTATTAGAGAAGTAAAGAAACAAAATAATGGCTACTCCATAGACCGAGTAGCACCGAGGGATGCTGGTTGGCTATTTCTATGGTTATTTCTTGATTATGCTAAACAAGTGGTGGATTATTCACGAGGTTTCCTGGAAAGGGGCAGGGATTTCCTGGAACTGAGGGGTTCTCCCCTCTTTAGACCATATAGTGGAGCTTCCTGATGTTGCCATGGCATTTATAAACTGTCATGGCGCTGGTAGGGGTGTCTTTTAACATGCTATTACATTATAATTAGCATATAATGAGAAGTGAGGACAGCCAGTGGTCACTTTTGTCGCCATCTTGGTTTTGGTGGATTTTGGCCTGCATCTTTACTACAACCTGTTTTATCAACAAAGTCTTGTGACCTGTATCTTGTGATACCAGTCCTGCCGACCTCCAATATCATCCTGTGACTAAGAATGCAGCCCAGCAAACCTGAGGCTTATTTTACCCAGCCCCTATTCAAGACGGAGTTGCTATGGTTCAAATGCCTCTGACAACCCCACATCTGTTCCTCTAACCACCGCACTGAGCAGCTCCTATTAATTTTGCTTTCTTTCCTTTCCCTTCCCAACACTGATATCTCTCCCTCTCATCCCTCTGCTCAAAATATTCAAGACCCCAGCTCCTAAAATCCATTCTCATTATATACTGTCATCTCTCCTAGACACTACTACTATTTTTTTTTTTTTTTGAGACAGAGTTTCACTCATTGCCCAGGCTGGAGTGCAATGGCACGATCTCTGCTCACTGCAACCTCTGCCTTTCTGGTTCAAGTGATTCGCCTGCCTCAGCCTCCCAAATAGCTGCGATTACAGGCGTGTGCCACCATGCCTGGCTAATTTTGTATTTTCAGTAGAGGTGGGGTTTCACCATTTGGTCAGGCTGGTCTCGAACTCCTGACCTCAGGTGATCCACCCGCCTTGGCCTCCCAAAGTGGTGGGATTATAGGCGTTAGCCACCATGCCCAGCCTCTCCTAGATACTATTACTATAGACTAGCTGTTTTTTTTCTCTATACCCCTTTAAATCCCCCCATCCAACTATCAGCTGGTCATGTCAGAGGTGTTTGAACCAGAGCAACTCCATTTTGAATAGGGGCTGGGTAAAATAAGGCTGAGACCTATAATCCCAGGAGCTTAGACATTCTTAGTCACAGGATGAGATAGGAGGTCAGCACAAGATAAAGGTCATAAAGACTTTGCTGATAAAACAGGAAGCAGTAAAGAAGCTGGCATCCCAAAACCCACCAAAAACAAGACGGCAATGAAAGTGACCTGTGGTCATCCTCACTGCTCATTATACACTAATTAGAAAACATTAGCATGCTAAAAGACACTCCTACCAGTGCTATGACAGTTTACAAATGCCATTGCAACATCCAGAAGTTACCCTATATGGTCTAAAGAGGGAAGGACCCCTCAGTTCCAGGAAATCCCTGCCCATTTCCCAGAAAACTTATGAATAATCCACCCCCCGCTTAACATATAATCAAGAAATAACTATAAGTATACTCAGTTGAGCGGCCCATGCCACTGCTCTGCCTATGGAGCAGACATTACTTTATTCCTTTACTTTCCTAATAAACTTGCTTTTACTGTATAGACTCACCCCAAATCCTTTCTTGTGCGAGGTCCAAGAATCCCCTCTTGGGGTCTGGACCAGGAGCCCTTTCCAGTAACATCTTCCTGGCAACCATGAAGGGACTATACTGAGGAGACTCCTGACCCCAAGGACATAGATTGCAGCACCAATTGGCCAACTTTGGGTAAGTGGCAGGTACGTTTTACCCAGGTAAAGGATGGGATTGGGTTAGAGGCCCAACTTGGGAGAGTCTCTCTAAAGACAGAGAGGGTTAAAGGCTCCTCTTAATTAAAGGCAAGGATGCTTGATTAAATTTAGGTTTGAGGCAAGGCCCAAATTAGGAAGGTTAGAATCCTTCCTAAGATTTAGGCGGTTAGAGGCCCCTCTCAGTAAAGTCCCCCTTTCTTAAAAATGGATTTGGCACTATGAGATCTCAACCACTATTCTCTTTGGATTAATCTGCCTTGTACTCTCTGCTGATGGCTATGAGTGACAGGATTAGGCATGTACAAGATTATGGGACATGGAGAACTTTTCTTTTCCCCAAATGGGAAAACTTGAGAGCTGATGGGACTACTGGAAAAGATCCCTTGGTGACCATCAAGCAGCTGCCTGAAGTTTTGATTCAGTGTTGGTGCAATGGGTAGGTCTTTCTCTGGCTTCCCGGAGCTCCTTGCCTTCCCCACCTCACTGCAGTCAACACTTTTCTCCCTTCCCTTTCCTCTCTCTGTGAAAACTGGTTATAGGAATGGTAAAAATCACTGCCTCCTCTGCAAAGTTTTGATTAATGGGAAAAAGGATTGGTGAGACTAGTCTTAAGCTGTAGTGAATCTGGTGTAACAACAACAAAAACCAGATGAAGTTTCCCTCTTGTCCCAAGGTCCTTAGGAGCTTGACCTTGTAACCATGGGCAGTACTTTCTCTTGATCTTCACCATCTGGAGGACAGGAATTTTGGAGTTTATGTCATAGCTCTAAAACATATCTTGAGCATTTAAAAGCCATTGCAAGCTCAAAATTGACTGCTCTAGGCTCCTTCTGAGAAGAGCAATAGAGACTGCCCAGTGCTGAAGCTTAGTAGCTAAGGCTTTCTTTTCACAATGGTGGCATGAATTCAGGGTTCAATTTCTGGCTTAGGGAATGAGTCCTTTCTGGTTTGATATCTGTGTGATCTTTGCCATTTGTTGATTCTCTTCTCCTCTGTGAACAACTTCTGACTTCCCTTCTTGAATCTTCCTTTCTCTGAGCTACCTTTGGTGTTTCTAAAACTTGAAAAAACTTCTAACCACATCTTTGAAAATATCTCATACACTCATGGTTAAGTCATAACCTTAGTTAAGGCTTATTGGTTTCACCTGGGAGGTTACTTTTGGTAAAGTTCAAAGGCCAGAAATATTGACTATTTGGCCTGGCTAAAGTCAGGTAATAAGAGATACAAAGGAATTATTATTATTATTATTTTTTTTTTGAGATGAAGTTTGGCTCTTGTTGCCCAGGGTGGAGTGCAATGGTGCAATCTTGGCTCGCTGCAACCTCCACCTCCCTGATTCAAGTGATTGTCCTGCCTCAGCCTCCCAAGTAGCTGGGATTACAAGCGCCTGCCACCATGCCTGGCTAATTTTGTATTTTTAGTAGAGACGAGGTTTCTCCATCTTGGTCAGGCTGGGTTTGAACTCCCAACCTCAGGTGATCCACCCGCCTCAGCCTCCCAAAGTGCTGGGATTACAGGTGTGAGCCACCATGCCCAGCCACAAAAGGATTTTTCATAAGAGCTCGATAGCTAAAAGTCAGCTTAATTAAAAGTGGATATCCAAGTTATGCATATATTTAGAAGGCCTTTATGTTTTTTCTCTTCTTGACTCTTGTTTTTCTGGAAAAGAGGCTTTATTTTCTTCTCAGTTGACTGAATGGTTTGCCTCCATTTTGCCTTCTTGCTACTCTTGATGCACACATGAGAGGACCTAAGATAATTTCTAACAGCCTGGGACTGCTGGGGAAAACAGAGGAGGCACCACAGACTCTATTTTGGGAAAAATCTGTTTTCCTCGTGAAACCCCAGGAATTGAAAGTGGATAGATCCCTCTCAAAATCTAAGGAACTGTTCTGTTTTGCATTGTCTTATCTGACTTTTTTTACTTTTGGAGCGTTAGCAGAAATTCTCATTATGAGAAAGCTTTGGTGTGGAATAACTAGGTAGGAAATATACTTTTGGGGATAGCTAATGGCAGTTATCAGGGGATACTCAGCTCTTTGATGTTTGGATTAGAGAAGCATGCTCTTGGCCACCTGAAAGTTATGGCAAAATGTCCTCACCCCGCCCCCATTGAGAGATAAGACTGCAATGGGAAATGGGCTAGTTCCCTCTCTTTGGTGATCCAGTATCTGGTATAAAAATGAGACCCTTAATTTTTGTGGATCTATTTTCCCTTCCAGCCATGCCTGCTTACTAGGTCCTGGAAACTGCATGTTTTCCTAGTCCTGTTTCTCGAAGGGTTCCACCCTGAAGCCAGTAATCCAATTAAGAAACTAAAAAACTGGGCTGGGTGCGGTGGCTCACGCTTGTAATCCCAGCACTTTGGGAGGCCGAGGCGGGCGGATCACGAGGTCAGGAGATCGAGACCACGGTGAAACCCCGTCTCTACTAAAAATACAAAAAAATTAGCCAGGCGTGGTGGCGGGCGCCTGTAGTCCCAGCTACTCGGAGAGGCTGAGGCAGGAGAATGGCGTGAACCCAGGAGGCGGAGCTTGCAATGAGCCGAGATTGCGCCACTGCACTCCAGCCTGGGCGACAGAGTGAGACTCTGTCTCAAAAAAAAAAAAAAAAAAAGAAACTAAAAAACTGGCAAATGAAAAATCCTACAACTACTAGATCTTCTGTCTATCTGTGTATTTATATGTGGTATGTGTGTGATGTCTATGTGTGAAAGAGATCTAATTAACTGGCTTAAAAATAATAAGCGCTTAATTCAAATGTTTTGTCAGAAAAATAAAAACTGTAATGCTTTTTAGTTCACATGACTTTAATAAGCTTTGGGAAATAAAGACAGTTTTCAAGATTATTGGTAGGCCGGGTGCGGTGGCTCATGCTTGTGATCCCAGCAATTAGGAAGGCTGAGGTAGGTGATCACCTGAGCTCAGGACTTCAAGACCAGCCTGGGCAACATGGCAAAACCCACCTTTACCAAAAATACAAAAAACTAGCTGGGTGTGATGGAATGCGCTGTGGTCTCAGCTACTTGGGAGGCTGAGGTGGGAGGATCACTTGAGCCTGGGAGGTAGAGGTTGGAATGAGCAGAGATCACACCACTCCACTCCAACCTGAGTGACAGAATAAGATCCTGTCGCAAAAATAAGCAAAATAAAGATTAATAAAATTTAGATATTTGGTTTAAATTAGGTCAGAGATTAGATTTGCTAAATGCTTTAATGTCATAAACTGCTTCTTTGACTTTTGAAAATTGGTTGACTTTATTGTGGAAGACAGTATGGTGATTCATCAAGGATCTAGAACCAGAAATACCAGTCGACCCAGCAATCCCATTACTGGGTATATACCCAAAAGATTATAAATCATTCTACTATAAAGACATATGCACACATATGCTTATTGCAGCACTATTTACAATAGCAAAGACTTGGAACCAACCCAAATGCCCATCAATAATAGACTGGATAAAAAAAATGTGGCACATATATGCCATGGAATACTATGCAGCCATAAAAAAGGAAGAGTTCATGCCCTTTGCAGGATAAAGCTGGAAGCCATCATTCTCAGCAAACTAACACAGGAACAGAAAACCAAATACCGCATGTTCTCACTCATAAGTGGGAGTTGAACAATGAGATCACATGGATGCAGGGAGGGGAACATCATACATCGGGGCCTGTCAGGCGTAGGGGGCAAGGGGAGGGAGAGCATTAGGACAAATACCTAATGCATGCGGGGCTTAAAACCTAGATGATGGGTTGATAGGTGCAGCAAACCACCATGGCACATGTATACCTACATAACAAACCTACACATTTTGCATGTGTATCCCAGAACTTACAGTACAATTTTTTAAAAAAATTGATTGACTTACCTGCTTTGGAGCCATTAGATTCTAGGTAAGGCCTGGGGACACGTGGAGTTAGTTATGCCCCCGGCTATGCTGGAAAGAGTCAGACCTTTTCTGCACTTCTGTCTGGTGTCCCAGGCTCCACACGTAGTACATAATTCTAATTGCTTGCTCACCAGGCTTTTCACCAAAAGTAAAAGTTGCTAAGAGTTAACAGTATAAAGTGCAAATGAGACTACTCAAGAAACAATTTTACCTGCAAGGCATGTGAGGAAAGTGAAATGTCCTTTTGGTAAAAGGTTATGAGAAGGCATGGGAATGTGGATTTTTCACCTAAAGGGTTGAAGGATTGTTTTAAGTTTTATTAGGATAAAGCTGAAGGTTTGAGCAAGTTGTGGAAGGTTTGTGAAAAATTAATCTTATAAAAGAAATTCTGTGCGTGAACACATTGGCTAAAGTTAAAGGAGTATTACTCAGTTTTTCTGTAAATTGGACATTGGAATAAAAGCACAATATGGTTTTCTTAGAGCACTAATCTGCTCTTTTACAAAAATTGTAAAGGGCTATCAAAGGTTTATGAGGCTCTTACCTTATGGTCAGACATTAAAATTGGATAGATTTGTCTATAAATTTTCATTAAGAACTGGGTTTGATATCAGTAGTACACTAATGCAAGGGTGAAATTTGGCTTTCTCTCTTGAACAAGATTTTCATGTAATATTAAAAAAAAGATAATGAGGTGCTGTGGCTCACACCTGTAATCCCAGCACTTTGTGAGGCCGAGGCAGGTGGATCATGGGAGGTCAGGAGTTTGAGACCAGCCTGGCCAACATGGTGAAACCCTATCTCTACTAAAAATACAAAAATTAGCTGGGTGTAGTGGCATGTGCCTGTAATCTCAAGGCTGAGGCAAGAGAATCACTTGAACACGGGAGGCAGACAGAGGTTGCAGTGAGCCAAGATTGCACCACTGCACTCCAGCCTGGGCAGCAGGGCAAGACTCCATCTCAAAAAAAAAAAAAAAAAGAAAGAAATAAATTTTTGGGTTTTGTTTGACTTTTGAATAAGCTACAGGAAAAAGAAGGGAAAGACAAGAGACAGATTGTTTGGAAAGCTAAATCTTCCCTCTATGAATGAGCAAAGTTTCTGCCTTTAAAAAATTTTTTGAGTTATCATTTTGACCAAGTGAATGACTTATGGTAACCTGGGATTCTATTTCAAAATATCAAGTGCTTAAATCTTTGATATTTAATAAACTTTCCAAAATCATTTTCTAAATTATGTCTTTTTCTGATCTAATTAATCTTTTAGATATTAGTTCCCCTAAAGTCCGAAAGAGACATATTTGGCTTATTTGGTATAAAAATCACACAGGAAGCATTGTCAAATATGAAATGGTATTTGACTTTCTTTGGGTTGTATTTGTCTGTTATTGGTATGTGTTCCAAAATTATTTGAAACTCCTATAATTCTTATATGACTTAGTGTATGTTATTAATAGTTATATTATTACATAAAATTGTTGTATGCCACAGAAGTAACCAACATTTCCTGGTCAATTGTGGCTTTTTTTTTTTTTGAGATGGAGTCTCACTCTGTCACCCAGGCTGGAGTGCAATGGCATAATCTCAGCTCACTGCAACCTCTGCCTCCCAGGTTCAAATGATTCTCCTGCCTCAGCCTCCTGAGTAGCTGGGATTACGGGGGGTGGGGGGGGCACTAGGCCCAGCTAAGTTTTGTATTTATAGTAGAGATGGGGTTTCACCACATTGGTCAGGCTGGTCTCAAACTCCTGACCTCATGATCCACCCACCTCAGCCTCCCAAAGTGCTGGGATTACAGGCATGAGCCACTGTGCCCAGCAATTGTGGCTTTAATAGTGGCTGTACTAACTAAGACTTTTGGTCATTCACAGACAATTATTCTCTTGTTTTGATCCTCTACATAAGGTGGTTTATAGGACTTTGACGGGTATAGGACATTGACAGGTGCTCTTGAATGCAGGTTTCTGATAACTTTGGAGACTGAGACATTAGAATATAGGAAAAAACTTTCGGACCCTCATAGAGAGCTGAAATGTTCATGAATATCAAGAACAGGAGTTAACTGCATGGACTGAGATAATAGAAGACTGAAATAATCCTTTTATGACTTTTTTCCTAAAACATTGCCGATCCTTTGTTTTGTTTTTCAGAGCCAAGAAAACTTTTGAACTATTTATAGCTTTTTTTTTTTTTTTTTTTTTTTTGAGATGGAGTCCCGCTCTGCCACTCAGGCTGGAGTACAATGGCGTGATTTCAGCTCACTGCATCCTCTGCCTCATGGGTTCAAGCAATTCTCCTGCATCAGCCTCCTAAGTATCTGGGATTACAGGTGCATGCCACCACACTGGACTAATTTTTGTATTTTTAGTAGAGATGGGTTTTCACCATATTGGCCAGGCTGGTCTCCTAACCTCATGACCCACCCACATCAGCCCCGCAAAGTGCTGGGATTACAGGCATGAGCCATATTTATAGCTTTTAACATTTTAGTAAACTATACTCCTATAAACAAAACTTGGAGTATATTTCTCTCCACTTGATTTCTCTAAAATTTGGAAACTAGTTGTGAGTATTCTTATCAGTATAGTTATTTGCATAAGTGCAATAAGAATCTGTTTTCTCTTGTAACAGGACACAATTGGAGACATTGATTATTTTACCTAGGCTTTCACCACCTGCTTTCCTTTAAGGAATCAAACCTGACTTATAGAACCAATAAAAGCCCTTTCAGAAAACAGGCCACATATCTCATCTACACAGTTCCCGTACAGGGTTCCTAATCTGGGGTAAGTAATGCCACTTCTGACAGGCCCAGGAGCCCCAGATTATCTTGGGAGCTCAAGAGGAAAGGAATTTGACCAACTCATACAGGTATTTGATGGTTGTATGTGTAAACCCATGGCTGGCCTTGGCTTTAAAAAAGATCTTATCTGAGATTCCTTATGAAACAAAGTTTCATCAAAACCAATTAAAAAGAGCCTATGTGACAAATAATTGTTCTTGCTGCACTTTTTACAAATAATTAAGCCAGGTATAATAAGATCAAAGCTTGTTTTGTAAACAAATCAGTCCTATCATGATTTGCCTTTAATAAAAATGAGAACTGGAGAGAGAAAAATTATGTCGCAAGAACTATGATACACCTGTTTATTAGATTCTGGTCTTATCAGTTGTTTTTGAGTTTTTTTCTGCAATTTAGACTCACCCTGCTTATTTCTGTGAACCAAATAGTGATTTCTGACTGCAGCTCAGAAGAAACAAGAGGGATAGGTAATGTAAAAATCTGAATCAATGTTATAATTCTGGGTACATGTTGGAATCAGCCAGAGACTTCATATCAGCTGGGTTCCAACAATTGCCCAGTTCATGGAAAGCCTTCTTATTTAGTTTACTTGGGATAGTTTGCTTATTTTGCTTTACTCTTGTGGCGTATATTGCTGTTGTACTCTTTGTGTTGGAATGCAGGATAAGCTTACTGCATGTTTTCTTAAATTGAACACTTTAATCTTCCAGATGTCACCTTTGGTCAGAACTCAAGAGATATGAATGGCCCTTGCCATACCTACGCTTTCCGACTGAGCTCCTGTCTACCCTGAATACAAGAGACCCTAATACTTAGGCAGAAATATCATTGCCCCTATTCAGCCCGAAGAAGTTACAGAAGATGGACTTCAACCCTCTGCAACCCTTGTAAAAGGGAGGAGGGACATATGTCGGAGCCGTTTGAACCAGAGCAACTCCATCTTGAAAAGGGGCTGGGTAAAATAAGTCTAAGACCCACTGGGCTGCATTCCCAGAAGGTTAGGCATTCTTAGTCACGGAATGAGATAATAGGTCATAAAGATACACAAGACACAGGTCATAAAGACCGTGCTGATAAAACATGATGCAGTAAAGAAGCTGGCCAAAACCCATCCAAACCAAGATGGTAATGAAAGTGACCTCTGGTCATCCTCAGTGCTCATTATATGTTAAGTATAATGCATTAGCATGCTAAAAGACACTCCTACCAGTGCCATGGCAACATCAGAAAGTTACTCTATATGGTCTAAAGTGGAGAGGAACCCTCAGTTCCAAGAAATCTTTGCTCATTTCCTGCAAAATTCATGAATAATCCCCTTCTTGTTTAGCATATAATCAAGAAATAACTATAAGTATACTCAGTAGAGCAGCCCATGCAGTTGCTCTGTCTATGGAGTAGCCATTCTTTTATTCATTTACTTTCCTAATAAACTTGATTTCACTTTATAGACTTGCCCCCAATTTTTTGTTGCATGAGGTTTAAGAACCCTCTCCTGGGATCTAGATCAGGACCCCTTTCCATAACAGTAATGCCATCGACCCTGGGATTAGTAAAATCTACTTGTGTTAGTCCATTTTCATACTGCTATAGAGAATTGCCTGAGACTGGGTAATTTATAAAGGAAAGAGGTTTAATTGACTCACAGTTCAGCGTCGTTGGAGAGGCGTCAGGAAACTTACAATCATGGCAGAAGGCAAAGGGAAAGCAAAGCACCTTCTTAACAGGGCGGCAGGAAGAAGTGCCAAGCGAAGTGGGAAGAGCCCTTTATAAAACCATCAGATCTCATGAGAACTCAGTCACTATCATGAGAATAGCATGGGGAAACTGCCTCCATGATCCAGTTACCTCCACCTGGTCTCTCCTTTGACTCGTGTGGATTATGTGGATTATAATTCAAATGAGATTTGGGTGAGGACGCAAGCCTAACCATATCACTACTCTGGATTGTTTGCTGCCTCAAATCATCTAGACCTGCAGTGGGAGTCAAGGGTAACAGAGGCCCTCAGGTGGGGGACCAACCCAGGATGTGGGAGTACACATCTGAGACACATAGACTTTTAGCTCTGGCACTTGAGGAATGGCAACCTACGCAAAGGAGCTGGCCTGTGGCAAGAATGACATTGATCTTTAACTGCATGGACTTGTATGGGTATGACGATAAGAATAATTCAAAGAATTAATAATTCATGGTGCTATTAGGAAATGAAGACCGTTGACTCTGAAAACTTATCTAATAGTTTTCATAAGATCTGTACATATCACTGCATTTAATTTTACCCCAAAAAAAAAGAATTATAAAGAAACCTTGAACTTTAGTTAATGATATGAATGCAGACATGTTTAGGGATGAGATGCCCTAATGTCTGCAACTTCAAAATGCATTTAAAAAATAGATAGATGGATAGATATGTGATAAACCAACTTTAGCAAAATGTTGTCAATTATAGAATCTAGTTGGTAGGTATATGAGTTTCTCTGTACTATTCTTTGAACTATTCTGTTTTGTTTTGTTTTGTTTTTTCGAGACAGCGTTTTGCTCTGTCACCCAGGCTGGAGTGAGGCAAGACCTCGGCTCACTGCAACCTCTGCCTCCTGGGTTCAAGCAATTCTCCTGCCTCGTTTCCTGAGTAATTGGGATTACAGGTGCCCGCCACTACACCTGGCTAATTTTGTATTTTCAGTAGAGATGGGGTTTCACCATGTTGTCCAGGCTCATCTCGAACTCCTGACCTCAAGTGATCCGCCCACCTCGGCCTCCCAAAGTGCTGGGATTACAGGCATGAGCCACACCACCCAACCTGAACTATTCCATATGTTTTAAATGATGCATGCTCATGAATTCTTGTTGTTGTTTTTTAAAGACAGAGTCATGCTCTGTCGCCCAGGCTGGAATACAGTGGTACCATCATAGTTTGCTGCAGCCTTGACCCGGGCTCAATTCATCTTCCTGCCTCAGCCTCCCGATGGCTGCCTCTGTCTATGGAGTAGCCATAGGGACTACACGTATGCACCACAATGCCAAATTAATTATTTATTTTTTTTGGTAGAGATAGGGTCTCGCTATGTTATCCATGCTGGTCTTGAAATCCTGGGCTCAAGGGATCCTCCTGCCTCAGCCTCCAGAGTAGCTGGGACTACAAGCGTATGCCACCATGCCTGGTTTATATTGATTTTAAAAACAGGCTAGGCTGGCCGGTGTGTTGGTTCATGCCTGTAATCCCAGCACTTTGAGAGGCTGAAGCGGGTGGATCACGAGGTCAGGAGTTTAAGACCAGCCTGGCCAACATGATGAAACCTTGTCTCTACAAAAATACAAAAATTAGCTGGGCATGGTGGCATGTGCCTGTCATCCCAGCTACTCGGCAGGCTGAGGCAGAAGAATAGCTTGAACCTGGGAGGTGGAGGTTGCAGTGAGCCAAGATCATGCCACTGCACTCCAGTCTGGCAACAGAGCGAGACTCTGTCTCAAAATAACAACAACAACAGGCCGGGCACGGTGGCTCACGCCTGTAATCCCAGCACTTTGGGCCAAGGCGGGTGGATCACTAGGTCAGGAGTTCAAGACAAGCCTGGCCAAGATGGTGAATCTCCACCTCCACTAAAAATACAAAAAAAAATTAGCCGGACATGGTGGTGGGTGCCTGTAATCCCAGCTACTCGGGAGGCTGAGGCAGGAGAATTGCTTGAACCTGGGAGGTGGAGGTTGCAGTGAGCTGAGATCGTGCCACTGCACTCCAGCCTGGGCGACAGAGCGAGACTCCATCTCAAAAAAACAAAACAAAACAAAACAAAAAACAACAACAGGCTAGGCCAGGCATGGTGGGTCAGATCTATAATCCTAGCACTCTGGGAGGCCAAGGTAGGAGGATTTCTTGAGCCCAGGAGCTCAAGACCAGCCTGGGCAACACAGCGAGATCCTATCTCTATAAAAAAAAAATTAGCCAGGTGTGGTGGCACATGCCTGTAGTCCCAGCTACCTGGGAGGCTGAGATGGGAGGATCGCTTGAGCCCAGGAGGTGGAGGTTAAAGTGAGCCAAGATTGCAGCACTGCACTCCAGCCTGGGAGACAGAGCCAGACCCTGTCTCAAAAGAAAAAAAAAACAGGCTAAATTAATCTGGGGTTCGAGAAGCCAGGATAGTGGAGGTAATGACTAAAAAGTGCATGAGGGGGCTTTTGGGAGCACTGGTAATGTTCTGTGATCTGGGTGGTGGTTACACAGGTATGAAATTATCTTTGTGAAAAAGTCAATGAGCTATATATACATACTTATGGTATATGTACATTTCTGTATGCACCTTTTCTGACAAAAAAACTACAAAAATAGAATGCAAGATATGTATATGTACGGATAGAGAATGATACTGAAGTATGCATGTCTTCAAATAATTTTAAAACAAACTGAATGATGAATGAATGTTGGCCAAATTCCTCTGCAGGCAAGATCTGGCCTCCTTGGCACCAGTTTGCATCTTGTTGCCCCAACTACTACACAAGTAGGTGAATTCAGTGTGCCTCCAATAAGCTCATCCATCTTTCTCTGTCTCGCTGTCCATCAAATGCCCAGGCCGAATGCCATCATTCTCAACTTCTTGTCCTTTCTTAACCCTGCTCAAATGCTCATATACCAAAACTGGTTGATTTTACTGTTTATCCAAACTTCACTCACTGTTTTCCACTTCTATCCTAGCCACAGGCACCTTTATTCTCCTAGAGCAATAATATCCCCACTCTTCATCTCCAATTGTCTCCAAGCATTCTTTTCCATTGCAGCCAGAATTAAGTTCAAACAGGCAAATTTGACTGTGTTGCTCCCCAACTTAAAAAAAAAAACCCACTTCAGTGTCTGGGCACAGTGGCTCATGCCTGTAATCCCAGCACTTTGGGAGGCCGAGGCATGTGGATCACCTGAAGTCGGGAGTTTGCAACCACCCTGACCAACATGGAGAAACCCCATCTCTACTAAACCCCATCTCTACTCAAAATACAAAATTAGCCGGCCATGATGGCGCAATCTCAGCTGTAATCTCAGCTACTCAGAAGGCTGAGGCAGGAGAATCGCTTGAACCTGGGAGGCAGAGGTTTCAGTGAGCCGAGATCACACCATTGCACTCCAGCCTGGGCAACAAGAGCAAAACTCTGCCTCAAGAAAACAAAACAAAACCCTTAGAGGACCCCCCTGCTCCTGCTCTGTCCCTTGACACAATGACCCCTCTTCAGTTGCTCAAACAAGCCCCACTCTGTCCCCTCCCACACCTCACACATCACTGTCCTCCTCTCATCTCACCAACTAGTGTACTTCCTCAGGCACTTCTTCAAGAAGGCCTCTGTTGAAACTAAACTGATTTAGGCCCTTCTGCTCTGTCCCCTGAGCACCCCACAGCTCCCCTCTCACCTTATTGTAACTCTTTGTTTAATATCTGTCTTTCAGATAAACTATAAGCACTGTGGGTGCAAGGATGGCATCTTCCCTTGCACTGCTATATGTCCAGTACCCAGCCCAGGCCACCCGGTAGGAGCTCAATATATATTTATTATGTAAGTGAGAGATGAGATGAATGAATGCTTCTTTAATTAAAGTTATTTATCTATTATGATAAAATACTTCATGGGCACTATTTAAGGTGAAGCCCTTGAGGAAAACCTTAAGGTCCTCTACATCCTAAAACTCATTTAATGAACGCACTCTTCATACCAAAGGAGGGTGCAAGTCTTGCACGGGTTGCTGGGTCTAGCAACTTCTCTTTTTTTTTGAGAAAAAAGAAGAGAACATAGAGGAAGAGAAGCAAAGAGGATCAGTCTTTTTTTTTTTTTTTTTAAGACATAGTCTCAGTCTGTGGCCCAGGCTGGAGTACAGTGGCACAATGATCACAGCTCACTGCAGCCTTGACCTCTCAGGCTCAAGCCATCCTCCCACCTCAGCCTCCTGAGTAGCTGGGAATACAGGCTTGTGCCACCATGCCTGACTTATTTTTTTATTCTTTGTAGAGCCAGAGTCTTACTGTGTTAAGCTGGCTGGCTTCAAACTCTTGAGCTCAAGGAATCCTCCCGCCTCGGTCTCCCAAAGTGCTGGGATCACATACATGAGCCACCATGTCCAGCTATATTGTTATTTTTCACTTGTTAATTTTTTAAAAATATTTTCCAACCGTGGTTGGTTGAATATGCAGATGCAAAATCAACAGACATGGAGATCCAACTGCAGTTTCTTTTTTATAAGGTTCTCTCTATAGTATGGTTTGTTGTTTTTTTGTTGTTGTTGTTTTTTGTTTTGTTTTTGAGACAGAGTCTCGCTCTATCGCCCAGGCTGGAATGCAGTGGCGCAATCTTGGCTCACTGCAACCTCCACCTCCCAGGTTCAAGAGATTCTGCCTCAGCCTCCCGAGTAGCTGGGAATACAGGCATGCACCATCACGCCCAGCTAATTTTTGTATTTTTAGTACAGATGGGGTTTCACCATGTTGGCCAGGCTGGTCTCGAATTCCTGACCTCAGGTGACCCATCTGCCTTGGCCTCCCAAAGTGCTTGGATTATAGGCATGAGCCACCACTCCTGGTACGTTTATATGGCTATGTTTGTACGGCCCAGTATCTTTGTACAGCTATGGTATGTTTTTATCTGGTGGTAATTACACTATAGGATTTCAGTTGTATTTTCAATCACAATCACTGATGTTTGTTTAATATAAGCTATCTTTATGATTTAGAAAGTCCTTTCATGCTGGTCCAGACAAAACTCTGAGCGCAGATAAGGAAACTTGGCTAAGGTACAGAGCTCAAAAGGGGAGAGTAAGGGCTGGGAGCATGGGCTTCTTGCATCAGACCTGGATTTGTGCTAATGTAGCCAAGAGCCTGGCAATGCCAGAGGACTTGTGGATGTATTATGGATTTCCAGGCAAACAGGACAGTACCATTTGTCAATGTTCAAATCCTTAATCTCCTATTTTTATCCTCCAACATGTTTTGCAAATCTTTGAAATTTAAAAATAAAAGCCATTCCTTCTATTTTTAAAGGTGTTTCAGAGGCATGCAAGATAATCAATCCTTTAAAATAGAAAGTCTTCCTTTTTCTACTATTTCTTACTTAGAATGTACTGCCAGAGTACAAATCCTGATATTAGTCATGTATCTTGGATAACGTCAATTCACAGCAGTTTAGGTACTGAAAATATTTATGTATTCCCTGGTCTTGATGAGCCTAAGAGCAATCTTTCCAAGATCTTGCAGTGGGATGTAATAAAACTTGAATTGCAGTCCGGAATCATTTCTGGGTTCAACTTTGTCTCTTGGTAGCTGAATCGACTTGGACATGTTTCAAGAGTAGAATAACAGAACGTTGCATTCCCCCTGGAGGAGGAATAATACTTATCCAGCTCTCAGGGGAGAGTGGTTGCTGACTATTTGCAGCCTCAGGAAGAATGAACCACTTCCCATTTAATCCTGCAGTGGGACAGGTGGGGGATGGGGAAGCAAGGAGTTTAGAGCCACACGTTGAAGACTAGGAAGCCCTCTAGGTAGAAATTCAGAGTTCAGCTTCTTGGCTCCACAGCTCAGGAACTTTGAGCTTTCACATGTCAAAGAGTGACGATGCCCAGGGTGAACAGACCAACACTAGGGGTGGAGAGCAGAACCTTCCTAGTCAAATTTTTAAGGAAGATTCAGTGCAAGTTTGGCCCTGTGCTATCAGGGAGATGTGACCAAGTGACATGTAGGTGTTTGAGTCTGATATGGTTTGGCTCTGTGTCCCTACCCAAATGTCATCTTGAATTGTAATCCCTGTATGTGAAGGGAGGGACCTGGTGGGAGGTGATTGGATCATGGGGGCAGTTTCTCCCATGCTGTTTTCATAATAGTGAGTGAGTTTTCACAAGATCGGATGATTTAAAAGTGTTTGGCATCCCCACTTGCTTGCAGTCTCTCCCCTGCTGCCATGTAAGACATGCCTTGCTTCCCCTTCATCCTCTGCCATGATTGTAAATTTCCTAAGTCCTCCCTAGCCATGTGGAACTGTGAGTCAATTAATCCTCTTTTCTTTGTAAATTACCCAGTCTCAGGTAGTTCTTTATAGCAGTGTGAAAATGGACTAATACAGTCTCATGATTTTTGTTTTGTTTTGTTTTCTGAGACAGGGGTCTCACTCTGTTGCCCAGGTTGGAGTGCAGTGGCATGCTCACAGCTTACTGCAGTCTCAACCTCCTAGGCTCAAGCAATCCTCCCACCTCAGCCTCCCTAGTAGCTGAACCACAGGCATGAGCCACCACACACAGCTAATTTTTGTATTTTTTTCAGAGACAGGGTTTCGCCAGTGTTGCCCAGACTGGTCTCAAACTCCTGGGCTCAAGCCATGCATCCACCTTGGCTTCCCAAAGTGCTGGGATTACAGGCATGAGCCACCACACCGGGCCAGTATTTCTTTTTTTATACCAGATATGTGCTATTTGAAAACTATTTCATTATCTTTATCATCATCACTCATCCATGTCACATCAGATTTCTGTCTCTGCAAACATGCTGGTATACAAACTAATATGAGGCCCTGGCATTTTACCATCTTTTCAGGAGTGTTAGGTATCAACCTGGAATAATCAAAAGGGTCAGAATGTAGCTTAATGAGAATGTATTCAAGCACAAATGTTGAGGACTGCAGCTAGGGACATGCTTCCAAATTGCCTTGATGAATGCTTGGAAAAACAAGAGAATCTCAAGTTTTTAAAGAAAAAAAAAAGATGAATCAGGAGAGGAGGCAATTACAAAAGTTGTTCATCAGGCATTGTCATTGGTTTACAGAAATAACATTGACTCGTGATTGGCTTGTGTTGAATTACAGGTTGCATGGCATTTTATGGCTTCTTGATGTCAGTTAGTCTAGAGCCCAAATAGCAAGTGGCTTCAAGAAGTAATGATTTAGCTCAAGGGGAAGTGCTATATAACTGCTGTTACATTTTAAATGCCTTTCTGGGCCTCATAATTTAAAGGGCTCACATTCCCTAGATAAACGTGTTTTTTTGTTTTTTCCCCCTTTCTCTTAGGCATGCCTAAAATTTTCTTTTTCTTCTTCTTAGGTAAAACACGACTATTTGCAGATTTCTGAAAATAAGTGTTCGAAACATTTCTTTTTTCCTTTTTCTGTTAAATCAGTGAAAGAAAATTATAATCAATTTCTTTCTTGGCTAATCTCTTCCTGAGTAATTTTTCTTTCTTTTTAAATAGCTCCTTATCTGCAGCTTTTCTAAAAGTGTTCGATTCTGACTGTTTCATTTCACTGGATATGATGGCTTTTTACATGGAACATTCCACTCTCTGAAAAGTTCTTCATGTACTTTTTCAAGCGGTATAAAATGACACTTGAAGAGTCTTTTACCAAAAAGGTGGTTCATTGTTTTGGCAACTATCTTAGCAATATCATTAGACTCAAACTCCACAAAAGCATAGTTTTGGCATTTTCAGACTTTCCACTTTTGGAGAGCTTGAATCTTGTAATCATGTCATACTTGGAGAAATATGCTCAGATCTGGGTTTCATAAAGCACTAGAGGTATGTGACCTACACAGATAACTACAGAAGACAGTTTTTCTTGCTCCTGTCATTGGGCTGACAAAGACTCTCTCCTTTGAGCAGAACTTTGGCCAGGCTCCTCTGAGGCCTCTGCTTGACTAGGCCTGCCCTTGGGCTTCTTTCTCTGTCCTTGTAGAATCCAGTTTGAGCAAGAATCTTGCGTAGTCAGTTTAATAAAAATCCCCAGGCCAGGCACAGTGGCTCACTCCTATAATTCCACCACTTTGAGAGGCTGAGGCAGGCGGATCACTTGAGGCCTGGAGTTCAAGACCAGCCTGGCCAACATGGTGAAACCCCATCTCTACAAAAAACACAAAAATCAGCCAGGCATGGTGGCGTGTGTCTGTGGTCCCAGCTACTTGGGAGGCTGAAGCCAGAGGATCGCTTGAGCCCAGGAGAACTAGGTTGCAAGGTTGCAGTGAGCAGAGATTGCACCACTAGACTCCAGCCTGGGCAACAGAGCAAGAAAAGAGAGAAAGAGAGATAGAAAGAGAAAGAAGGAGGGAAGAAAGAAAGAAGTTTGCAAGGTTGCAGTGAGCAGAGATTGTGCCACTAGACTCCAGCCTGGGTGACAGAGCAAGACCCTGAAGAAAAAGAGAGAGAAAGGGAAGAAAGGAAGAAAGGAAGGAAGAAAGGAAGAAAGGAAGGAAGGAAGGAAGGAAGGAAGGAAGGAAGGAAGGAAGGAAGGAAGGACATCCCCCACCCTTGCAATCTGACCACCCTCACTATATTATCACCCTAGCCTGCCTTCAGCAATAATCCTTTCAAGTCAGTTTAGCCAGAAACCTCTTATCCTTGATATTTCCCCTTAGTAATTTTCCATCCACTGCCCCTACCCTGCTCCTTGGTTATGAATCTCTACTTGTCCTTTTTGGAGTCTGAGTTGAGCCAATCTCACATTGTAATGGTCCCTACACCGATCACCGTGGTCCCGTTGAATAAAGTCAGCCTTACTATCCTTAACAAGTGTCATGAATAATTGTTTCTTTAGCACAGCAAACCTGTACCACCTCCATCAGAAACTTGCCCTCCTCCTGCAGACTCAGTGACAGGAGCAGCTTGGCCATGCCAGAAAAGTCTGCCATGCCGAGAGTACCCAAGCCAACCAAGATCCATCACCTCCTCAGTGAAAATCATCAACAGACAGTTTGCATCCTAAGATTCTTTAAATCTCTTGCTTCAAATTCCTCATCAATTCTGGACAGTTGTATTGTTATCTTTGTCCAATCCTAGTAACGTCGCCCACAATGAAAGGCCCATCTTAAACAAAACTCCTGAAAAATGAAATATATGGGAGGTCATTGATTTGGACTGAGCTCCTGTGATTGGCCCCAACAAACCACACCAAAATGGAGTCACTCATGCTAAAGTTCTGAAACTAAGTTGTTTATCTGATCTTCTAAAAGATCAGAAGAGATGATAGCCAAATTCCCAAATGGGCCAGTTTTAGACAGCATGATAACGAGGCTCCCTCTGCTTTAACTCTTATAAAGAAAGTAACTTGAAGTGACCTGATGTTAACCAAACTGTTTTTGTATTATGCTGTTTCCTTTTTCCTGCTTAAGCAACCTTATAAAAACTGATTGTTCTTCTATAACCAATGGAACACCTTTAAAAAAAAATCTTCAGATAAGATGTTGAACTGCCAGTTCAACATCTAAAAGATCTAAAACCCAATTCGATCTTTAATTTAAATTTTTTTGTAATTTTGTCTTTTGACAGTCTCAATTCTAAGTCAATTTATATCTTGCCTTCCCAAGTGGGACCCTTGGGAAGGGACCCCTTCTGTGGAACCCAGAGCCACTGCCAAAGCTCTGTGGAGGATTGTGTTCTCTCATCTTGAGGAGCAATAAATTCAGCTTTGTCTTTTCAGTTGTTGGTTGAGTTAGTGATATTCAGGGATCTCCACTGACAAATAGAATGTAAGTATTACAAAAACAAGCTGTCAAGCCTCTGAGCCCAAGCTAAGCCATCATATCCCCTGTGACCTGCACATATACATCCAGATGGTCTGAAGCAACTGAAGATCCACAAAAGAAGTAAAAATAGCCTTACTGATGACATTCCACCATTGTGATTTGTTTCCGCCCCACCCTAACTGATCAATGTACTTTGTAATCTCCCCGCCCTTAAGAAGGTTCTTTGTAATCTCCCCCACCCTTAAGAAGTTTCTTTGTAATTCTCCCCACCCTTGAGAATGTACTTTGTGAGATCCACCCACTGCCCACAAAACATTGCTCCTAACCCCACCGCCTATCCCAAAACCTATGAGAACTAATGATAATCCCACCACCTTTTGCTGACTCTCTTTTCAGACTCAGCCTGCCTGCACCCACATGAAATAAACAGTCTTGTTGCTCACACAAAGCCTGTTTGGTGGTCTCTTCACACAGATGCGTGTGACATTTGGTGCTGAAGACCAGGGTCAGACGGACTCCTTCAAGAGACCAGTCCCCTGTCCTCACCCTCACTCAGTGAAGCGATCCACCTACGACCTCAGGTCCTCAGACCAAACAGCCCAAGGAACATCTCACCAATTTCAAATCAGGTAAGCGGTCTTTTCACTCTCTTCTCCAGCCTCTCTTGCTCCCTTCAATCTCCCTTTCCTTCCAATTCCAGTTGTTTCCTCTCTAGTAGAGACAAAGGAGACACATTTTATCCATGGACCCAAAACTCCGGCGCCAGTCATGGACTCAGGAAGACAGTCTTTCCTTGGTGTTTAATCACTGCGGGGATGCCTGGCTGATTATTCACCCACATTCCATTGGTGTCTGATCACCGCAGGGATGCCTGCCTTGGTCATTCACCCACATTCCCTTGGTGGCAAGTCAATTGCAGGGATGCCTGCTTTGGCTGCTCACCCACATTGCAGCCCAGGGCTGCTACCCACCCCCCTTCTCCATGACTCTACCCTTCTCTTTAATCTTGCCTCCTTCACCATGGGCAACCTTCCACCCTCCATTCCTGCTTCTTCTCCCTTAGCCTGTGTTCTCAAGAACTTAAAACCTCTTCAACTCTTGCCTGACCTAAAATCTAAGCATCTTATTTTCTTTTGCAACACTGCTTGGCCCCAATACAAACTCAACAATGGTTCTAAATGGCCAGAAAACAGCACTTTTGATTTCTCCATCCTACGAGACCTAGATAATTTTTGTCGAAAAATGGGCAAATGGTCTGAGGTGCCTTACGTCCAAGCATTTTTCACACTTCATTCTCTCCCTAGTCTCTGTTCCCAATGCAACTCTTCCCAAAGCCTCCTTCTTTCCCTCCCGCCTGTCCCTTCAGTCCCAACCCCAAGTGTCGCTGAGTCTTGTGAATCTTCCTTTTTTACTAACCCATCTGACCTCTCACCTCCTCCCCAGACTGCTCCTCCTCAGGTCGCTCCCCGTCAGGCTGAATCAGGCTCCAACTCTTCTTCAGCCCGTGCTCCCCTACCCTGTAACCCTTCTATTACCTCCCCTCCCCACATCCGGTCTGGCTTACAGTTTCATTCTGCAACTACCTCTCCCTCACCTGCCCAACAATTTCCTCTTAGAGAGGTGGCTGGAGTTGAAGGCATAGTCAGAGTACATGTGCCTTTTTTTCTATCAGACCTTTCACAAATCAACCAGCGTTTAGGCTCTTTCTCATCAGACCCCACTAAATATATACAAGAATTCCGATATCTAACTCTGTCCTACAATTTAACTTGGAGTGACTTAAATGACATCCTAACTTCTACCCTCTCCCCAGATGAATGGGAAAGAGTTTTTTGTGTAGCCCAATCTCATGCTGATAACCACCAGCTTCATGAGCCAGACCTCCAGGAAGGCATTAGAGCAGTTCCCCAAGAAGATCCCCAATGGAACTATCAGGCAGATTCCCCAGGTATAGCTAGGCGAGATTACATGGTTTCCTGCCTAGTTGCAGGGCTTAAAAAGGCAGCTTATAAGCTGTTTTTGTTGTTGTTGTTGTTATTATTATACTTTAGGTTTTAGGGTACATGTGCACAATGTGCAGGTTTGTTACATATGTATCCATGTGCCATGTTGGTTTGCTGTACCCATTAACTCGTCATTTAGCATTAGATATATCTCCTAATGCTGTCCCTCCCCCCTCCTCCTACCCCACAACAGTCCCCGGAGTGTGATGTTCCCCTTCCTATGTCCATGGGTTCTCGTTGTTCAATTCCCACCTATGAGTGAGAACATGCGGTGTTTGGTTTTTTGTCCTTGTGATAGTTTACTGAGAATGATGGTTTCCAGTTTCATCCATGTCCCTGCAAAGGACATGAACTCATCCTTTTTTATGGCTGCATAGTATTCCATGGTGTATAGGTGCCACATTTTCTTAATCCAGTCTATTGCTGTTGGACATTTGGGTTGGTTCCAACTCTTTGCTATTGTGAATAGTGCCGCAATAAACATACGTGTGCATGTGTCTTTATAGCAGCATGATTTATAGTCCTTTGGGTATATACCCAGTAATGGGATGGCTGGGTCAAATGGTATTTCTAGTTCTAGATCCCTGAGGAATCGCCACACTGATTTCCACAATGGTTGAACTAGTTTACAGTCCCATCAACAGTGTAAAAGTGTTCCTATTTCTCCACATCCTCTCCAGCACCTGTTGTTTCCTGACTTTTTAATGATGGCCATTCTAACTGGTGTGAGATGGTATCTCATTGTGGTTTTGATTTGCATTTCTGGAGGCATCAGGCTACCTGACTTCAAGCTATACTACAAGCCTACAGTAACCAAAACAGCATGGTACTGGTACCACAACAGAGACATAGATCAATGGAACAGAACAGAGCCCTCAGAAATAATGCCGCATATCTACAACTATCTGATCTTTGACAAACCTGACAAAAACAAGCAATGGGGAAAGGATTCCCTATTTAATAAATGGTGCTGGGAAAACTGGCTAGACATATGTAGAAAGCTGAAACTGGATCCCTTCCTTACACCTTATACAAAAATTAATTCAAGATGGATTAAAGACTTACATGTTAGACCTAAAACCATTAAAATCCTACAAGAAAACCTAGGCAATACCATTCAGGACATGGGCGTGGGCAAGGACTTCATGTCTAAAACACCAAAAGCAATGGCAACAAAACCCAAAATTGACAAATGGGATCTAATTAAACTAAAGAGCTTTTGCACAGCAAAAGAAACTACCATCAGAGTGAACCTACAGAATGGGAGAAAATTTTTGCAACCTACTCGTCTGACAAAGGGCTAATATCCAGAATCTACAATGAACTCCAACAAATTTACAAGAAAAAAACAACCCCATCAAAAAGTGGGCAAAGGACATGAACAGACACTTCTCAAAAGAAGACATTTATGCAGCCAAAAACACACATAAGCTGTTAATTATGACAAACTTAAAGAAACTACCCAACGTAAAGACAAAAACCCAGCCCAGTTCACGGCCTGCTTAGCAGCAACCCTTAGATGCTTTACCGCCCTAGACCCAGAGGGTCCGGAAGGCTGCCTTATTCTTAATATGCATTTTATCACCCAGTCAGCTCCTGACATTAGAAAAAAGTTTCAAAAATTGGAATCCAGCCCTCAAACCCCACAACAGGAATTAATCAACCTCACCTTCAAGGTGTACAATGATAGAGAGGAGGTAGCCAGACAGCAATGCATTTCTGAGTTACAGCTACTTGCCTCCACTGTAAGATAACCCACAACCACGGCTCCAGCATACAAGAACTTCAGAACATCAAAGCCACTGCTCCCAGGGGCTCCTTCAAAACATCCTCGTGGACCTTGCTTCAAATGCCAAAACCCTGGCCACTGGGCCTCAGAATGCCCGCAGCTCAGGATTCCTCCTAAGCCATGCCCTATCTGTGTGGGCCCCCACTGGAGGTTGGACTCTCCGACTCACATTGTCGCTGCTCCTAAAGCCTCTGGAGCCCAAATCCAATGTTCCTTGGCTGACTCCTTCCCAGATCTCCTCGGCTTAGCAGCTGAAGACTGACTCTGCCCGATCGCCTTCGAAGCCCCCTGGACCATCACGGACACCAAGCTTCAGGTAACTCTTATGATGGAGGGTAAGTCCGTCCCCTATTTAATCGATACGGGGGCTACCCATTCCACATTACCTTCTTTTCAAGGGCCTGTTTCCCTTGCCCCCATAACTGTTGTGGGTATTGACGGCCAAGCTTCAAAACCCCTTAAAACTCCCCCACTCTGGTGCCAGCTTGGACAACATTCTTTTATGTACTCTTTTTCAGTTATCCCCACCTGCCCAGTTCCCTTATTAGGTCAAGACATTTTAACCAAATTATCTGCTTCCCTGATTATTCCTGGACTACAGCCACATCTCATCTCCACCCTTCTTCCCAACCCAAAGCCTCCTTCGTGTCTTCCTCTCATATCCCCCCACCTTAACCCACAAGTATGGGACACCTCCACTCCCTCCCTGGCAACTGATCACATGCCTGTTACTATCTCATTAAAACCTAATCACCCTTACCCCACAACAGGCTTTAAGGGGATTAAAGCCTGTTATCACTTGCCTGCTACAGCATGGGCTTCTAAAACCTATAAATTCTCCTTCCAATTCTCCCATTTTACCTGTTCAAAAACCGGACAATTCTTACAGGTTAGTTCAGGATCTGTGCCTTATCAACCAAATTGTTTTGCCTATCCACCCTGTGGTGCCCAACCCGTACACTCTTTTGTCCTCAATACCTTCCTCCACAACTCATTATTCTGTTCTTGATCTTAAAGATGCTTTTTTTCACTATTCTCCTACACCCCTCGTCCCAGCCTCTCTTTGCTTTTACCTGGACTGACCCTGACACCCATCAGTCCCAGCAGTTTACCTGGGCTGTACTGCTGCAAGCCTTCAGGGACAGCCCTCATTACTTCAGCCAAGCTTTTTCTCATGATTTACTTTCTTTCCACGCCTCCGCTTCTCACCTTATTCAATATATTGATGACCTTCTACTTTGTAGCCCCTCCTTTGAATCTTCTCAACAAGATACCCTCCTGCTCCTTCAACATTTATTCTCCAAGGGATATCAGGTATCCCCCTTCAAAGCTCAAATTTCTTCTCCATCTGTTACCTACCTCGGCATAATTCTTCATAAAAACACATGTGCTCTCCCTGCCAATCAGGTCCGACTGATCTCTCAAACCCCAACTCCTTCTACAAAACAACAACTCCTTTCCTTCCTGGGAATGGTTGGATACTTTTGCCTTTGGACACCTGGTTTTGCCATCCTAACAAAACCATTATATAAACTCACAAAAGGAAACCTAGCTCACCCCATAGATCCTAAATCCTTTCCCCACTCCCCTTTCCATTCCTTGACAACAGCTTTAGAGACTGCTCCCACACTAGCTCTCCCTGACTCATCCCAACCCTTTTCATTACACACAGCTGAAGTGCAGGGCTGTGCAGTTGGAATTCTTACAGAAGGACCAGGACCATGCCTTGTAGCCTTTTTGTCCAAACAACTTGACCTTACTGTTTTAGGCTGGCCATCATGTCTCTGTGTGGCAGCTGCTGCCACCCTAATACTTTTAGAGGCCCTCAAAATCACAAACTATGCTCAACTCACTCTCTACAGTTCTCATAACTTCCAAAATCTATTTTCTTCCTCACACCTGACACATATATTTTCTGCTTCCTGGCTCCTTCAGCTGTACTCACTCTTCGTTGAGTCTCCCACAGTTACCATTGTTCCTGGCCCAGACTTCAATCCAGCCTCCCACATTATTCCTGATACCACACCTGACCCCCATGACTGTATCTCTCTGATACAACTGGCATTCACTCCATTTCCCCATATTTCCTTCTTTCCTGTTCCTCACCTTGCTCACGCTTGGTTTATTGATGGCAGTTCCACCAGGCCTAATTGCCACTCACCAGCAAAGGCAGGCTATGCTATAGTATCTTCCACATCTATCATTGAGGCTACCTCTCTGCCCCCCTCTACTACCTCTCAGCAAGCCGAACTCATTGCCTTAACTCAAGCCTTCACTCTTGCAAAGGAATTACATGTCAATATTTATACTGACTCTAAATATGCCTTTCATATCCTGCATCACCATGCTGTTATATGGGCTGAAAGGGGTTTCCTCACTACACAAAGGTCCTCCATCATTAATGCCTCTTTAATAAAAACTCTTCTCAAGGCTGCTTTACTTCCCAAGGAAGCTGGAGTCATACACTGCAAGGGCCACCAAAAGGCATCAGATCCCATCACTCAGGGCAACGCTTATGCTGATAAGGTAACTAAAGAAGCAGCTAGCATTCCAACTTCTGTCCCTCACGGCCAGTTTTTCTCCTCATCAGTTCTCCCACCTACTCTCCCACTGAAACTTCCATCTATCAATCTCGTCCCACACAAGGCAAATGGTTCTTGGACCAAGGAAAATATCTCCTTCCAGCCTCACAGGCCCATTCTATTCTACTGTCATTTCATAACCTCTTCCATGTAGGTTACAAGCCGCTAGTCCGCCTCTTAGAACCTCTCATTTCCTTTCCATTGTGAAAATCTATCCTTAAGGAAATCACTTCTCAGTGTTCCATCTGCTATTCTACTATTCCTCAGGGATGTTCAGGCCCCCTCCCTTCCCTACACATCAAGCTTGGGGATTTGCCCCCGCCCAGGACTGGCAAATTGACTTTACTCACATGCCCCAAGTCAGGAAACTAAAATACCTCCTGGTCTGGGTAGACACTTTCACTGGATGGGTAAGAGGCCTTTCCCATGGGGTCTGAGAAGGCCACCATGGTCATATTTTCCCTTTTGTCAGACATAATTCCTCAGTTTGGCCTTCCCACCTCTATACAGTCCGATAATGGATCGGCCTTTACTAGTCAAATCACCCAAGCAGTTTCTCAGGCTCTTGGTATTTGGTGGAAGCTTCGTACACTTACCGTCCTCAATCTTCAGGAAAGGTAGAACAGATTAATGGTCTTTTAAAGACACACCTCACCAAGCTCAGCCTCCAACATGAACAGGACCAGACAGTACTTTGACCTTCTGCCCTTCTCAGAATTTGAGCCTGTCCTCGAGATGCTACAGGGTGCAGTCCATTTGAACTTTTATATGGACGCACTTTCTTACTCGGCCCCAGCCTCGTCCCAGACACCAGCCCTCTATGCAACTATCTTCCAGTCCTCCAGAAGGCTAGACAGGAAATTCACCAGACTGCTAATCTTCTCTTGCCTACTCCAGATTCCCAGCCATATGAAGACACCCTAGCTGGACGATCAGTTCTTGTTAAGAATCTGACCCCTCAAACTCTACAACCTCGATGGACCAGACCCCACTTAGTCATCTATAGTACTCCAACCACTGTCCACCTGCAGGACCCTCCCCATTGGGTTCACTGTTCCAGAATAAAGCTGTATCCGTCAGACAGACAGCCTGATATCTTCTCTTCCTCCTGGAAGTCGCAAGTACTCTCCCCTACTTCCCTAAACTCACTCACATTTCTGAAGAACAATAATGACCCTTATGAGCCTAATACATCCCTTCATTTATTAGATCTATCCATCCTTACCCTGCTCTTTGCAACAGGGCTTTACACAGTCACCCCCACTACTTGGACTGCACCCCAAAAAACTTGTCATCCCTTCTATATTCTCTCTAGTCATACTCCTATTCACCATTCTCAGCTACTCATAAATGACCTGCTCTTGTTTACACTGCCAGTTTACATTGTTTCTCCAAGCCATCACAGCTGATATATCCTGGTGCTATCCCCAAACAGCCACTCTTGACTCCCTCTTGGAGTGGATAGATGATCTTTGCTGACAGGGCACCCTCCAACACTTCCACCCTGATGAAGTTCTATTCTTTACTTTTATACTCACTCTTATTCTCATTCCCATTCTTATGCCACTCTCTACCTCTCCCTAGTTACCTCCAGCATACTAGCAATCTCACCCACTCTCTCTTCACTGCCACCAATCCTTCTCTAGCAAAGAATTGTTGGCTATGCATTTCCCTTTCTTCCTGCTCTTACACAGCCATCCCCGCTCTACAGGCCGACTGGGCTACCTCCCCCATCTCCGTGCACCTCAGAACCTCCTTTAATAGCCCTCACTTTACCCACCTGAGGAACTTCTTTACTTTCTAGACAGATTTGGTGAGAACTCACCAGACATTTCACATCAACAAGCTGTCACACTTCTCTGCATCTACTTACGGCACCTTTCTCCTTACATCAATTCCACACCCCCATATTTGGACCCCTAATCACACAAACAACTATCCCTGTTGCCACTCCTTTATGCATCTCTCGACAACAGCCTACTGGAATCCCTTTAGGCAACCTTCCACCGTCTAAATGTTCCTTTACTCTTTATCTCCAGAACCCAGCCACACAAATTACCAAACAGATGGGAGCATTCCAACTTCCCATTACTGATAAGCCCTCTATCATTACTGACAAACTAAAAAACATTGGCAGTCACTATTGTTTAGGAAGACACCTACCCTGCAACTCACTCCATCCTTGGCTACCCTCCCCCTGCTCGTCTGAATCTCCTCCTAGCCCCTCCTCTTGCTTGCTTATACCCAGCCCCATGAATAGCAGTGAAAGGTTACTTGTAGACACTAAGCACTTTCTCATACACCATGAAAACCGAACCCCTCCCTCTATGCAGTTGCACCATCAATCCCCATTACAATCTCTAATGGCTGCTGCCCTTGCTGGATCTCTAGGATTTGGGGTGCAGGATTCCTCTTTCAGTACACTCTCTAACCTTTTCACTTTACATTTCCAGTTCTGCCTGATACAAGGTCTCTTCTTTTTATGTGGCTCTTCCACCTACATGTGCCTACCTGCCAACTGGACAGGCACATGTACTCTAGTCTTCCTTACCCCCAAAATCCAGTTTGCAGATGGGAACGAACAACTGCCTGTCCCCCTCATGACACCGACATGACCAAAAAGAGTCATCCCACTAATCCCTTTACTTGTGGGTCTACGACTTTCTGCCTCCACTATTGTACTTGGAACTGGAATAGCAGGCATCTCAACCTCTGTCACAACATTCTGCAGCCTCTCTAATGACTACTCTGCTAGCGTTACAGATGTATCACAAACTTTATCTGTTCCTCAAGCCCAGGTTGACCCTTTAGCTGCAGTTGTCCTCCAGAACTGCCAAGACCTCGATTTACTCACTGCTGAAAAAGGAGGACTCTGCATATTTTTCAATGAAGAAAGTTGTTTTTACCTAAATCAATCTGGTCTGGTATATGACAACATAAAAAAACTCAAGGATAGAGCCCAAAAACTCACCAACCATTCTTCTGCTGAGGCAGAAGAATGGTGTGAACCCAGGAGGCAGAGCTTGCAGTGAGCAGAGATTGCGCCACTGCACTCCAACCTGGGCAACAGAGCAAGACTCCATCTCAAAAAAAAAAAAAAAAGAACTAATTATAATCCCACCACCCTTTGCTGACTCTTTTCGGACTCAGCCCACCTGCACCCAGGTGAAATAAACAGCCTCGTTGCTCACACAAAGCCTGTTTGGTGGTCTCTTCACACGGACGCGCGTGACACAACCTTAAGGCATCTGGTCAGAGAAAGGGGATCCTTTCTCTGGTCACCTGGCAAACTTTTTTAACTGTCCAATGGGTTCATCTTGCCTACCACCTAGACAGCCGATTTATCAAGACAGAGGAATTGCAATAAGGAGAGTATTTCACACAAAGCTGGCTGTGCTGGAGACCAGAGTTTTGTAACTCAAATCAGTCACCCTGAGCATTCAGGGATCAGAGTTTTTAAGGATAATTTAGTAGGTGGGGGGCCAGTGAGTCAGAGGTGCTGATTGGTAAGGTCAGAGACAAAATCACAGGGAGCCAAGCTGTCCTCTTGTGGCTGAGTCAATTCCTGGGTTGGGGCCACAAGATCAGATGAGCCGCTTTATTTTATTGATCTGGGTGGTGCAAGCTGATCCATCAAGTGCAGGGTCTGCAAAATATCCACTGATATTTTGCAAAATAAAGCACTGATATTATCCCCAAGAACAATTTGGAGAGGGTCAGAATTTTGTAGCCCCCAGCTATATGACTCCTAAACCATAATATCTAATCTTTTGGCCAATTTGTTAGCCCTACAAAGTCAGTCTAGTCCCCAGGCAAGAAAGGGGTTTGTTTTGGGAAAGGCCTATTATCGTCTTTGTTTTAAACTATAAACTAAGTTCTTCCCAAAGTTAGTTCAGCCTACGCCCAGGAATGAACAAGGATAGCTTAGAAGTTAGAAGCAAGATATAATTGGTTAGGTCACATCTCTTTCAGGGTCTCAGTTATAATTTTGCAATGGTGGTTTCACTGTCATCTAAACTCTGCTCTGAGACTGCCTGTGCTAATGTTACAGGTAGTAAACCAGGCATCAGCAGGGCAGGAAAGCACTCTCCCCCACCCACTAGGAATGTTCGGTAATTATCACATTACCTCTCTGAAAGTGATGAATTGGGAGCCAGGCGCCAGGGGAGAGGCCGTTTCCTGATGGTCCACACCTGTTGCAGTAAAGTGTGATTTGAATGCCGACTCCAGGGAGAAGCAGCTTCCTGGGCATGCACATTGAAAGAGTCAAAATGGTGGCGTACGACGTTCCAGGGGCACGCCACTGGAAAAAGGAAGAAAGCCTCAGGGGGGCATGTGTACAACTTCCTAAACACACCGCACATGCTCACCTCCCAAGGGTAAGGAGGGCGCTGCATATGCGGGCAGCCCACCCTAACAGAAGAATCATGGAAAAGAGGTGAGCCTATAAAGTCCTAGGATGCAGTTAAACGTCACACTTGACCTTGGTGCCTGTTTGGGTCTCTTCCCAGCATACTTTCTTTTCCTTTCTTTCCTGTTCTGAAGCCTTTTAAATAAACTTCCACTCCTTCTCAGAAAGGAGTCGCCCTTCCTTCCTTAGTCTTTTTTTCTGCTTTATGCCCCTCAGTCGAATTCTTTCTTCTGAGGAGGCAAGAATTAAAGTTGCTGCAGACCTGTATGGATTTGCCGCCAGTAACTCGGATACTTTCCACCAGTAACACTAAGACCCCTCCATTCTTCCTGCAGAATCTGTTCTGTGCTCAGCTAGCCTTATGGCTTCTCACCAGTCATGGTCCTGCCTCTGGAAATCCACAGAAAGACTGGCCTCTTTTGCAGAAATCAGCTGTGTCCTTAGTCAGCTCTCTCTGCAGGCAGCTGCCCCAAAGCATGATCTAAAATGTCGGAGGCACCTGCTCAGAGATCTCTGTATCTCCCCTCCTTCTTCAAATAGGGTCAGAAATTCCCACCATTACTACCACCTTTAGAAATTGTGAGTCTACATCTTCTGCCCTTTGGAAATAGACATTTTGTATCTTATGAAATAAAAAAAGATTATAAATTTGTTTGCTCTTTTGGTAAGGTGATCTGTATCTTTTGTCCTTTGAGAATAGTGCTACTGTATCTTATGAAACAAGAAAAAAATATTTTTTTTCCTTTATGTTAAGGTCTGGGGACCTCGCTTCAAATGCAAATAAGTTTTGAATGGTGAATGTATAATTTCTGTTCCACTTCTCACAAATAATTCAAGTCCTGCTTGGTTCACCTTCAAAGTGTGCCTCAACTCTCCACTCAAGGTGAACCCAGCAGGATGTGAATCCCAGTTGGTTTGAAAATGTTTCACTGTTGTTCTTTTGTTATAGAAACAATGCATATTTATTATAGAAAATTTAGAATAGATAGATATCAAAAGACAGAATTACAAGTTTAAGCATCTCAGTTGGCTTTATTTGCAATTCTAGAATAGGCAAGACTTTTTTCCATAAAACAGAATAAGTGTTCCAATGAGCTGAGCAAGAGAGTTTGGCTTTATAGACAGAGGAGAGCTGAAGAAAGCAGAGGCAAAGAACAAAGAGTTTATCAGTTATTTTTAGACAGAACAATATAAAAAGAACTGATTAATTAACATTAGGTTACTTCAGACTACTTCTTTGGTGTAAGGATTAAAGAAGAGGGAACTGCATTATTACGCCCATTGAAGATATAATCTGGTCCATTTTGGAAATTGGCTGTCTCTTTCTCCTGGCTTCTCAGAAGGTCAGATAGCAACTTGGTTTGTGTTTGGTGATGTGGAACTTTAGCATGGGTGACTCCATTTTGATTTTTAGTCCAGTGTGTTGGGGCCTAGTGCAGAAACTCAGTCTAAAACAATGGCCTCCTAAAATTTTTATTTAATATACATAAGTTTTTAAAAAGTTTTCTGTGGGCCGGGCACGGTGGCTCACGCTTGTAATCCCAGCACTTTGGGAGGCCGAGGCGGGCGGATCACAAGGTCAGGAGATCGAGACCACGGTGAAACCCCATCTCTACTAAAAAATACAAAAAAAAAAAAAAAATTAGCTAGGCGTGGTGGCGGGCGCCTGTAGTCCCAGCTACTCGGAGAGGCTGAGGCAGGAGAATGTCGTGAACCCGGCGGGCGGAGCTTGCAGTGAGCGGAGATTGCGCCACAGCACTCCAGCCTGGGCGACAGAGCGAGACTCCATCTCAAAAAAAAAAAAAAGTTTAAAATATTTTGATGTTTGATATTTCAGTTGTTTTATCATTAACATGCAAGTAGGTGTGTGTGTTTACACATTATTTTATGTGTGTGTATATATATACATATCATTTTGTGAACTTTTAAAATTTAATGTATCTTTATTATTTTAATATCACTAATTATTCTCTGAAACATCATTTAATAACTATATAATACACAACTATGTAATTTACCTATCATTGGACATTTAGGTTTTTCTGAATTTTTAAATATTATATTATATATTTATATGTCTATCATTTACACACATTATGTAAATTAAATATATGTATAATAGACTATTATTCCTCTTGGTATACACTTAAGATATTTCTTTTTTTTTTTTTTGAGACAGATTCTCGCTCTGTTGCCCAGGCTGGAGTCCAGTGGTGCCATCTCGGCTTACTGCAAGCTCCGCCTCCCAGGTTCACGCCATTTTCCTGCCTCCGCCTCCCCAGCAGTTGGGACTACAGGCGCCCACCACCATGCCTGGCTAATTTTTTGTATTTTTAGTAGAGACGGGGTTTCACCGTGTTAGCCAGGCTGGTCTCGAACTCCTGACCTCGTGATCCACCCGCCTCAGCCTCCCAAAGTGCTGGGATTACAGGCGTAAGCCACTGCGCCCAACCTAGATAATTCAATAGAAGTGGAATAAAGCCAATTTATTGTCTTTGAAAATCATGGCACTGTATATTTCCATCCACAGAGTACAACAGAGCCCCTTTCCCCCTGTCTTCATGAATGTTGGATGTTAGCAGACCCCTCTAACTTTTATGTCAGCTAATAGAAAGAAATCAAACCTCAGTGTTGCTTCCTCCTGCAGTGTTTGAACTACCTCTGATCTGGAATATTTTCATGTGTTCATTGGTCATTTCTGCTCATGCAAATTGTCTTTTCATGCCCTGTGCTTTTTTTCTACTAAGATATTCAGTTTTCTCTTGTCAACCTAATATAATCGAAAGGGTCAGAATCTAATTTAAAGGGCATTTATTCAAGTGCAAAGTATGAGGATGGACCACCCAGAAACACCAACTCCAAAAGGATGGAGTTGGTGTTGCAATGTAGGGAAGTTAAGATTTCATGTCTATGGGTGGAGACAGAGGAGTTTTTGGTGGGATTACATTATTCATACAAGGTTGGCACATAGTTACAGCAATTTGGTTTTAGGCAATGTTTCTTTTGAGAAGGGTATATTTTAACATCTTTTTACAGAGGGTATGATAGTCACGGATTTTTTGTCATCTGGTTTAAGCAAAGCAGGACAACAAAAGGGAAGTTAATCTTTAGCAAGTGCTATTCATTAAAAAGGCAGGAAGTTTTTGTCTCTGATTTTGTTTAATTCTCTCTAGTCATTGTACAGAATGAGAAAAATAAGAAAGCAAGTTAATCCATAGTCTAAGAACCATAAATTGTAACCATATGTGGCTCAGATCACAGTCATCTCTATCTAGGCTTAATTTTTTTTTTTGTCTGGGGGGCTGGGAAGCAGGTCCCAACAGCTTTAAAACTGTATTTATTTTCACACTTTCTCTGCACAGCTTCTCACACTGTCAGAGGCTTCCTTCCCTTTTTTTTTTTTTTTTTTAAGAGAGAGTGTCTCACTCTGTTACCTAGGCTGGAGTGCAGTGGCACAGCCATGACTCACTGCAGCCTCAACCTCCTGGGCTGAAGCGATCCTCCTACCTCAGCCTCCAGAGTAGCTGGGACTACAGGCATATGCCACCACACTCAGCTAATTTTTGTATTTTTTGTAGATACGAGGTTTCACCATGTGGCCCAAACTCCTGAGCTCAAACAATCCTCCTGTCTTAGCTTCTGGAAGTTCTGGGATTACAGACGTGAGCCACTGTACCTGGCTGACTCCTTCCCTTGATACTCAACCTAACTTAGGAATGCCCCACCTGGAAGACCTCCAAGCTGCTGTAACATTACCTGGCCCACTCCACACTTCTGACATGGGAACCCTTGGTTCCTGTTTCCCTCTACACCACCCCCATCCCCATCACAGCAGTCATTACCCGGAAATACATTGTGATCGTGTCTGCTACAAGACAGAGCCAAAATGTGGATTTTCTCAATTTTGTCCTCCTAGTATCTCACACACAAACATACACACACACACAGGGACTCAGCATAAATATTTGTTAAGTGAATGTATTAGTCCATTCTCATGTTGGTAATAAAGACATACCTGAGACTGGGTAATTTATAAAGAAAAAGAGGTTTAATAGACTCGCAATTCCACATGGCTGGGGAGGCCTCACAATCATGGTAGAAGGTGAAAGGCACATCTTATATGGTAGCAGGCAAGAGAGAATGAGAGCCAAGTGAAAGGAGAAACCCAGTATAAAACCATCAGATCTTGTGAGACTTATTCACTAGCACAAGAACAGTATAAGGGAAACGCTTCCATGATTCAAATTATCTCCCACCCAGTCCCTCCCACAACCCATGGGAATTATGGGAACTACAATTCAAGATGAGATTTGGGTGGGGACACAGACAAACCATATCAGTATATAAACACACATACATATGCCATAACTGCTAGGGGAAAATATTCAAAACCATTGGCTTGCTAAAGTGAATCAATATCTTTATTTGTGAAAGCTAGTTTGGAGTATACATGTGATATCTCTTTCTCCTGGGAAACTGTAGAACTCTCCTCTTGAGGAATTACTCTGCTCTGGAGAAGAGTTTTCAGGATGCTGACTTGCGGGTGTGCCCCCACTGAAAAAGACTTGCTTGTAGATCAGTAAGTTCTTTATGGGTTACAGTAATCTATTGCACATTTCAAAATAGCTAGGAGAGAAGAATAGGAATGGCTTTAGCATAAAGAAAAGATAAATATTTATGGTGATGCATGTCCCAATTACACTGATTTAATCTTTGCAAATTATATGAATGTATTAAATTATCACACATGGCCTGAAACTATGTACATTTGTTATGCATCAATTTTTAAAAAATTAAGGCTTACTTGCAACCCAGTCACCCTCTGTTGACAAGTTGTGCAAGTCCACTTAGAGCCATTTCACTCTTATACCAACAGCCACACATCACCAAACATTTGACAGTCTCCAACATAAAAAAGACAACACAAACAGGATCACGTAAACATGAAAGAAAATCAAAACCTATAATAAACATCTTCACAGAAATAAAAAGAATAATGAGAAAGAGCTCTTGGAATAATATGGCTTTAATTTTTTAGAGAAATGCACCAAAAAGGTTAAAAGATGAAATCCAGAAAGTGAAGATGAGTACAAGCAAACAATTGGAAATAAGAAAAGAAAAGGCTTCAGGAAAGGTGACAATGCTAAATGATAAAATTTCAAATAGAAACTACAGAGAAAATGAAAAGGAGTTACTTCTTGAATAAATAACAAAAAATTCTATGAAACTGAAAAACACAATCATTCAGATTTAAAGGACACAGAGTACCCAGCCCCCTGAATTTTAAAAGGCTTGTGACAGGACTCTAAGCATGAAAGCCGGGGATAAAAAGAGGATCCTAAAACTTTCAGAGACAGAGGAAATAAAAAAAAAAAATCCAACATATCTGTTCAAATAAAAACCTTAGACAAAGAAACTTTGCAGAGTTTAACTGGGCAAAAGAATTATTTGTGAATCGGGCAGCCTCCTGAGCCAGAGTAGACTCAGAGGCTCCAGCACAGCCACATGGTGCAAAAAGATTTATGGACAGAAAAAGGAAAGTGACGGACAGAAAACCGAAATGAGATACACAAAAAGCTGGATTGGTTACAGCCCAGCCTTATTTGAACACAGAACAGCTTGATTAGCCAAAACTCGGTGATTGGTTCAAGAGTAGGTTACAGTGTTTATCTCTCCATTTAGGTTATAGTTCACTATGTACAGAGAAACCTTTAGTTCAAACTTAAAATATGTAAGGAGGAAATTTAGGTTAAACTTGGTTTAACAGGTCGTATACAAAGAAACTATAATAATGAAGAATCTAAACAGTGTTAATATAGAAATATGTATAAAAGTGGAGTGGCATAATCAAGACAGAAATTTATTCCGAACTCATATCACAGTTCAGAGGTAAAGTCCAGAGCAAGAATGGCAGCTCTGGGAACCTCATCACACAGCTTCCAACCCAGAATTCAAGGTGGCAGCCAGGTCCTCTGATCATGTCTGCACCTGTCCATGGGGAAGAAGGGAATGGGAAAGGCCATTGGCTGCTGATTCCTTCCAGGCATAATCTAAAATGGAAAATATCATTTCAACTCAACACTCCACTGGCCGAACTTAGTCACATGTCCATAAAGTGCTGCAAGAAGGGCTAGGAAATGTCATCTCCAGCCAGGCTAAAAGTTAGGCATTATTTTACTAAGAAAAAAATGGATACTGAAAGAGAAATAGAAGCCTCTGCCATAAATAGGAATTAAAACAGAATCATATTTCTTCACAGCATCACTGTGATACTAGTAGTCAATGAAATAATGTCTTCATCGTTTGATGGGTAAAAGACACTTACCCTAGAATGCCATTTTAGTTCGTTATCAAAAGTGAGTTTCAGTAAGGCAATGAAGACATAAACACAGAGTTTTCTGAAAATTACTGTATGGTGTGCTCTAATTAAACACAGAGTAATCCAAGAAAGGGGAGTACAGGGGGTCTAAGAAGCAGGCCTGCAGAGCAAATAGTGCAGGCTGACGGATGGCTCTGGGAAGGAAGTCTCCAGGAAAAAATGAAATCAATAAATTACCTAATAAATTTGTATTTGATCATTTGTGAACAACTACTAGTAGACATATACTAGATTCAGTGAAAACAAGTAGGGAAAAATAACCTGTAAGGATAAAAAGATGAATAGTATACAGGTAAAAAATGCAAAGGCAATCATCAAGTGTGCGGGGGTGTGGGGAGAGCACACCAGAGAAAATTTAATTATAGAACATAATCTGGCACTATAGCTAAATATATTTTCTTTCTTTCTCTTTTTTTTTTTTTTTTTGAGTTGGAGTCTTGCTCTGTCACCCAGGCTGGAGTGTAATGGTGTGATCTTGGCTCACTGCAACCTCCGCCTGCTGGGTTCAAGTGATTCTCCTGCCTCAGCCTCCTAAGTAGCTGGGACTACAGGCACGCGCCACCACTCCTGGCTAATTTTTGTATTTTTAGTAGAAAATCCACCGAAAACTTTCCACTGATAATGAGAGACAGGCTCTTTCTGATTAACAGAAGGTGCAGAGAAAGCAAATCGAGGCCTATCCTTCTCATGCAATAGTGTAACCAAAAAAAAAATCCTTAAAATCTATCACTACAAGAAGCCTGTCCCTCAGAATGGCCATGGGGGATGGCAGACCCCGCTGCAATGCACCCACTGGTTTAATCTGTGCATTAATAGCTCTCAAATCATGTAGCAATCGCCACCTTCCTGACTTTTTTGGAATCGCAAATACTGGTATCAGTTTATCCTTTGATAGAGGCCATTGCTTCACCCATACAGGTTTGTTAGTCAGCCACTCTAACAGCAAAGCAGTGGGTGGAGGAGAAATATCAATGACCCTCGTCAGAAATCCAGACGACCTAGCCCTTTTCTCTCTGTCTGTTCAGTTATTGATATTAATTGAGGGTTTCCTTGGAGGGGCTTTCCTAAGATGTTTCTGCTCTGAGATCCCATTCTCTTTAACATTTTAAATCCTAGATTATCAATAGTTTCATTTGTAAGTCTCATATCCCATGCTATAAGTAAATCTTGACCCCATAGATTAACAGCTATATTTGCAACATAACATTGAAAAGTATATGACTGTCCATCTGCTCCAAGACACGGCAAAATCTCAGCTCTCTGTTGAACACTTTGAGCTGTTCCTACTCCCACTAGGGATGTAGAAGTTAATTGCAGAGGCCAGGACAGGGGCCAATTGTTTTCAGATATTACTGACACATCAGCTCCCATATCCATAAGCCCATAAAACTTCTTTCCTTTAATTTGCACTGTACAGGTGGGTCTATTAGATGCTATGGGTTGTGATAGATAAATTTCCCTCCTAGTTGTATTCCCAAATCCTTGATTCCCTCATTTCTCCTTAAGTGGAGAAGGGTGTAATTTACAGGGAATAAGCAACAGTCGAGCAATACATTCTCCTGATTCAAAAACCCAAAGATCTTGTGACATCACCATCACCTGAATTTCTCCTTCATAATTCAAATCAACAACTCCTGGGACTACAGTAATGCCTTATAGGTTAAGACGACTTTTGCCTAAAATTAATCCCATACATCCTGTTGGCAAGGGTCCCCAAATACCAGTGGGAATCTTGGTGGGTTTGTCTCCTCCAACTAATGCAACCCATTCTCTGACCTGGGAGATCTAATCGTGCACTTCCAGGTGTTCTTAAGCCTTTCGTACATCTCACAGATGCCAGTGCACATTTACAATCCACATTTGCATTCCCAAAAGCCAAAGCTAGCATTTCTGCAGCCACAGAAGAAGACAGTACAGGCCAATTTTCATCCTCCCTCTCGTGTTCACCATTTTCAATAGGTGCTGTGGGTAGGGCAAAAGACTCTCTCAAATTTTCAGAACGTAACTCCTGCTGTTCCGCTAAATAAGAAGGAAACAATGGCAAAGAACAGCATGGACCAAACTCCAAACAAAAACAGAAAGAATAGATAAATTCTGCCCCATGTTACTGTGATTCAGAAACTTCCCACTCCCAGTACCTCTTTAGGACACTGACCTTATATCAGCTGCTGGCAGACTCGTCCCGGGGTTTCTCGTTCGTCTGGTCAGTTTTACTTTCTCTGCTCCAGCAGACCTTCTTCGTTCATGTCCCTGTATGTCCCTGTCGGTTCCTGTTAGTCTCTGTAAGTCTCTTCTAGTTCCTATTTTTCCTATTGTCTCTATTTGTCTGTATTTATCTCTATTTGTCCCTGCAGGTCCCTGTTTAGGCACCACTTGTGATGGTTACTATGGGACTGAACAAAGGGGGATGAATGCAGAAATGAAAAACAAAAACAAAATAATCTGTTTTAAAGAAGGGGTCAGGGGGCTCCTTGCTTCTAGTGAGCAAGGGCCTTGAGCTTCCACAGCCCTTCGTATTTATTAGGTAGAAAGAGCAGGGAGGAGGAGGTAACAATTGGTCAGCTGCTTGACTGATCACAGGTTCACATGTGCCTAATCACAAGAAACACTGCTCCTCGGGCATGACCGCCCTCAGCATTCCTTCTGGGGGGCAGATGCAGTTTGTCAGTTTGCCAAAGTCTTCTCGTGCCAACACGAGAAGAGTTTGCTGTTTATTCATAAAGCCTCTAGAGGTATACTGAGTTTATCATGACCCTCATTCTTTCGGTCTCCAACACCTTTAATCTGTCAGGTCCATGTAACATGCTTTGGTCAATGAACTGGAGCAGAGGAGATATGGGTCAACTCTGGGAGAAAGGCTTTCAGGGCCAGTGAGTGATTATTCATGTTCCCTGCCCACTCCCATCACAAACATGACCCTCCAGATGGTAGACACTCAGTTGGTTTGCAATCCTGGGTGAGGAAAATGTGAATCCCCAGCCAGCCCAGGATGGACACACAGCATGTGGGAGAAAGAAGCCATGAAGATGCATGAATTGTTTGTTACTGCAACATATTCTCCTTTATTGTGACTGGTACAGGATAGTATAGCACCTTTTGTGTAAAAAAAGAAAAAGGCAGAAAAATTAACCCTTTTCTTATTTAGAAAAACAAAGTGGGCCAGGCATGGTGGCTTATGCCTCTAATCCAAGCATTTTGGGAGGCCATGGCGGACAGATCACCTGAGGTCAGGAGTTCGAGACCAGCCTGGGCCAACAAGTCAAAACCCCATCCCTACTGAAAATACAAAACTTAGTCAGGCCTGGTGATGCCCACCTGTAATCCCAGCTACTAGTGAGGCTGAGGCAGGAGAAATGCTTGAACCTGGGAGGTGGAGGTTGCAGTGAGCCAAGATTGCGCCACTGCACTCCAGCCTAGGTGATAAAGCAAGACTCCCTCTCAAAAAAAAAAAAAAAAAAAAGAAAAGAAAAGAAAAAGAAAGTGCAGCTCGCTGCCAGTGCTCATTTAATTTTACATAAACATGCTCTTAGAGACTGAAGCAAATCTGACTGATTTTCAATGCAAATATAAAATATGAAAACTGTTCTTAGAGTTATTTCTAAACAGAGCTAACATCAGAATTGTCTGAATCACCAGAATCATCTATTTCAGAAAAATTGAATTTATCAAATGAATCTTCAGCCAACAACTGTTTGAGAACAACGTTAACATCACGTATAGGAATGCTACATTTTTTAGGATTTCCCACCTTCAGTGATTGAGAAATATTATATTTTGTAAATGGAAATACCACTACTAAAAACATAATGCTATAAATATTAGAATTATGTCTTTTGTTTCCAAAGTTGATATACTAGAGCGATGCAAAAATAATAATACCAGCAAGATATTTTGTGGCATAGTTATCTTAGGGCAAATGCTGCAGTGGCAAGCACTACCAGCAAGTATTCTTGGGGCAAATGGGAAAAGGACTAAATGTATAATGGTATTTTCTCATATACAGGCATACACAAAAAACAAATAATAGTGGTTACCTGAGAAATGGAGTTGGGTAGGAATTGGATAGAGGACAAGAGGAAGAGAACTGCTCTTTACTGTACATCTTTTTATATGTTCTATTTTAGAACAATGTGATTTCATTACTTATTCAGACACTTTAATTTAAAAAAAAATAGAAGCATAAGGACATTATGTAGAAATATGGAAGTAAATACCAGAAGAAATACTGAAAGTGGTTGTTTCTAAGGAGTAGAATCTGGAGAGAGGGTTGCTACTTTCCATTTAGTATTTACTATTTCCACTTAGATTTAGTAGTTGGTACTAGATCATTTTAAAAACCACGTGCATGTACTAGATTTTTGATTTTTAAAAATTAAGAGAAAAGACCCCAGAGAGTGACCAACCAAACGTCATGTGAAGCAATATTGCAAGAGCTAAATTTTATCCACGTCTCATATGTTGAGAAGTGACATAAGAATATAAATTTTTGAACTGCTCCAAAATGCCAATCTTTTACAAATTAAATCACATCTCTTATACTTGCAGGTCATTCATGGAAAACTGCAATCAGTCTTGAATGCTGTTTGGCATAAAATATAAAGCAAGGATTGGTATCTGATTTCATAGTTTAGAAAAGAGGAAAACCAGAAAAGCCACAGATACTTTTGCTTTTGCCAAGAAGGCAACTTCTGCCTCAAAACATCCCGTCCTATTCCCCTCCCACCACCACCTACCTAGCTGTCCAAGTAGAAAATCTGAAAGTCATCGTTAACTCTCCCCAACATTGCCAGATCTTGTGGGTTCTACCTATAATCCTGGATCACTTAGGTTCAAATGCCAGATCCTATAGGTTCTTCCTTTAACTGGTCCACTTTTTTCCATCCCTTTTGTATGCAACAGCCTCTTACTTAACTGTTCTTGTTACTTCCAACTTTGCCCCTTCTAGGACCTCTTCTTTGCTGCAACAACAGTAATCTTTTTTTGTTTTGTTTTGTTTTGTTTTGAGACGAAGTCTCGCTCTGTCGCCCAGGCTGGAGTGCAGTGGCGCAATCTCGGCTCACTGCAAGCTCCGCCTCCCGGGTTCACGCCATTCTCCTGCCTCAGCCTCCCGAGTAGCTGGGACTACAGGCACCCGCCACACGCCTGGCTAATTTTTTGTATTTTTTTAGTAGAGACGGGATTTCACCGTGTTAGCCAGGACGGTCTCGATCTCCTGACCTCGTGATCCTCCCGCTTCAGCCCCCCAAAGTGCTGGGATTACAGGAGTGAGCCACTGCGCCCGGCCAAGAGTACTCTTTTAAAAACAAATATGGCTACCTCACTCAGTAACCTAAACACTTCAATATTCCCTCAGTGTCTCCAGAATAAAATCAAAAGCTCTATGATAGAAGCCTGCATTATCTGGCCTCCACCAAACTGTCTGCCTTATCTGTCTTTATTCTCTCTGTTTTTAAATCCTTTTTTCTTTCCTTTCTTTCTTTTCTTTTCTTTTTTTTTTTTTTTTTTGAGATGAAGTTTCACTCTTGTTGCCCAGGCTGGAGTGCAATGGCGCCATCTCAGCTCACTGCAAGCTCCCACTCCTGGATTCAAGCGATTCTCCTGCCTCAGCCTCCCGAGTAGTTGGGATTACAGGCATGTGCCACCACTCCCGGCTAATTTTGTATTTTTAGTAGAGACGGGGTTTCTCCATAGAGGTCAGGCTGGTCTTGAACTCCCAACCTCAGGTGATCCACCCACCTCAGCCTCCCAAAGTGCTGGGATTACAGGTGTGACCCACCATGCCCGGCCTCCTTTTTTCTTTTTTTAGTGACTTTGTTTCTGATTTTTAAAAACACTTTATCTATCTATCTATCTATCTATCTATCTATCTATCTATCTATCTTGAGGCAAGGTCTGTCACCCAGGCTGGAGTGCAGTGGTATGATCTCTGCTTACTGCAGCCTCAACTCCTGGGGCTCAAGCAATCCTGCCACCTCAGCCCCCTGAGTAGGTGGGACTACAGGTGCATGCCACCACGCCTGGCTAATTCTTGTAATTTTTGTACAGACAGAGTTTCACCATGTTTCTCAGGCTGGTCTCGAACTCCTGAGCTCACAAGGGATCCTCCCACCTCAGCCCCTAAAGTGCTGGGATTACAGGTGTGCGCCACTGCACACAGCCTCTCATCTGTGTTTATGGCTTGAATTATCCTCCAACTTATTGAATTTTCAGTTTCTCAAAAGAACCAATGACTATTTTCATTTTGCTTCCTAACCTTCACCCGTGCTGTTCTCTCTGCTTCAAACACTCTTCCCCCACTTAATTCCTACTCATCCTTCAATTCAGACATCCAGAAGGTCTTACCTGACACCTTGGGTCCAGGTTGCTGCCCCTCTCATTTGTTCTGGCGTCCCTCATCTCTCATCAGGGGGACATAAGGGTGGGTAGCTTTGTAGATACCCGCTTTGTTCTTTATCTAGTCTCCCTTCTGGACTGTAAGTTCCATGAGGGCAGGGACTTTGTTTTCTTCAACATTGTGTCCTTAGCTCCTGGCACATAGTAGGAGTTCAGTAACTACGTGTTGAATAAACAAATGAAAAAGACAAACTAAAAACCAAGCAGACTGGACACAGTGGCTCACGCCTGTAATCCCAGCACTTTCGAAGACCAAGATGGGCAGATCACTTGAGGTCAGGAGTTTGAGACCAGCCTGGCCAACATGGTGAAACCCCATCTCTACTAAAAATGCGAAAATTAGCCAGGCATGGTAGGGGGCACCTGTAATCCCAGCTACTCGGGAGGCTGAGGCAGGAGAATCGCTTGAACCCGGGAGTCAGTGAGCTGAGATTGTGCTACTGCACTCCAGCCTGGGTGACAGAGGGAGACTCCATCTCAAAAACAAAACAAAACACAGAAAACCAAGTTCAGGTGGATATTTGACTTTTAATCAAGCAAAAATTCTGAATAGGTATGCCTTTCTCTGGTCAGTTACAGTGCTTTCTGGTAAATTCATCTTTAAAACTCCCAAGTTCTCCAAATGATCCAAGCTGGCTGACACCCAGACATAATCTATAATAATACACAGTGCTGGGCTAAGAGCTGGCTTCTAAACCAAAAGTAGATTATGGTAGTGTGGTTTGTAAAAGAAGCAACACATTTTCACACTGTCCCAATTTAAGGAACTGGTGAAAACGTGCAGTTGCTGGATAAAACCTGGTACACAGACCTCTTGGATAATGTAATAAACTTTGATGTGAACAGATTACAATTGACACCTGCTACTGCTAAGTGCCTGGGGCTCTATTCGGGTCTTTCAAGCAGCCAAATCTGCCTTTTATCCATTATGCCTCTATTCCCCAAGGAAGTGAGATAAAAGCCAATATAAGTTTCCAGAAGGAGGCATTGTTTTCTTCTGCCAAAAATCTGTAATTTATCACTGGATTGTCAATAACAATATTGAAGATGGGTAATTGCATTTGAAACCGCTTTACCAAGAACAAATGTCACCACCAGAGATTGTATGGTGTGTAATGAGGAAGCAAAGTTGTGACATTTGTTGGGTAAGGCAGAATAGATAAAAGGTTTCTCTATGGGAGTCCAAGTGTATGTTTTACTTGAAACTAGAGGAATAAATCTAACCAACATCAGCCTGTGAAAAAGTTTTCAGTGTCACAGAGAAATAAGAAAAAGACTTTGGGGGAGTGTTTTCCAAAAAGCTAAGTTTTTTTCTTTTAAGATTTCCTTATGTGCATCCTTTTCTTATGTTGACTGACATTTTTAATGCGAAATGACATCTAGCGAAAAAGCAAGTAACAGAACAATGTGCATAACATACTAATTAAAAACAAGAGGAGCCAGGTGCAATGGTTCACGCCTGTAATCTCAGCACTTTGAAAGGCTGAGGCATGAGGATCTCTTGAGCCCAGGAGTTCGAGACCAGCCTGGGCAGCACGGTGAAACTTCATCTCTACCAAAAACTTTTAAAAGTTGGCCAGGTATGGTGGCTCGCACCTGTAGTCTCAGCTACTTGGAAGGATGAAGTGAGAGGATTAATTGCTTGAGGCTACGAGGTCAAGGCTGCTGTGAGCCATGTTTGTGCCTCTGCACTCCAGCCAGGCAACAGAGCGAAACTCTGTCTCAAAAACAAAAAAAAAGACAGGAAAAAAATGTATTTGTATATGCGTGGAATATTCTTGGAAGGATATACAAAGAAATTGGGATTGAGAACAAGGGTTTCTTCAAAGGAGGGAATTGGGCACCTGCTGTAAAAAGAAAGGCATTTCACTGTATACCTCTTTAAGACTTTTGGGTTTTGAGCCAAATGGATGCATTAATTATTCAAAAGATGAGTTAATTAAAGTAAGATTAATAAGATGAATTAAAATAAAATAAGATGAAATAAAATGGTAATAGGATATGGCAATAGCTTATGTCCTTACTTGGAAAAAATGGACAATTCTCTGTCAGACATCAAAAAAATTAAAAATATTTTAATCTGTAAAATCCTGAAGTCCTATTTTTAAAAATAAATCTCTAACACACTGATATTAAGCAAATATCTTCTCATTTTAGTTAAAGAAGGTGCATGTATCAGTTTGTCCCATCACTGGCGATGACTTTGACCATGTGGTTAAGGTGGTGTCAGCCAGTTTCCTCTACAGTAAAGTTACTGTTTTATTCTTTGTAAACAATTTCTGTGGACACTTTAATGCTAAGTAAATATCCTGTCCCACGTCAAACTTTCGTCACTATTGTTAGCATCCATTGATGATTGTCTAGAGCCATCATTCTTTCCATATTTATGGATTGACATTCGACTTGTCTGCCTTGTTTGTTTACTTATTTCCCTTCTACCTTGTTTGTTTACTTATTTCTTTGAATCGGTATAGGCTCATGAACTTTTATTCAAAGAGTTTAAATTCATAACTATTATTATTAATTTTAATGCATGCATTGACTCAGATTTGCCTAGTGGGAAATCCTTTTTTTTTTTTTTTTTTTTTTTAATACTGTGGACCACAAGACCCTGCTATTTAATCTGGGCTGACTGTGTCTCTGACTGAAATGCTCCTGTCTCTCATACTTACTTATTAATTGTAGTTTTCTGTTCCTCAAACATGCAGGCTCTGCACTGCCTCGGGGCCTTTACACTAGCAGTCCCCCTCCCTGGAGTTCTCTTCTGCCCACCTTCCCATGGCAGTCTCCTTCCATGCCTTCAGATGTCTCCTTCTCAGAGAATTTTTCTGGGACCATCTCGTCTAATATAAGACAAATCCCTTGGCTGGGCGCATGGCTCACGCCTGTAATCCCAACACTTTGGGAGGCCGAGGTAGGCGGATCACGAGGTCAGGAGTTTGAGACCAGCCTGGCTAACATGGTGAAACGCCATCTCTACTAAAAATACAAAATTAGCCTGGCGTGGTGGCAGGTGCCTGTAATCCCAGCTACTCGGGAGGCTGAAGCAGGAGAATCACTTGAAACCAGAAGGCAGAGGTTGCAGTGAGCCAAGATGACGCCACTGCACTCCAGCCTGGACAACAAGAGCGAAACTCTGTCTCAAAAAAAAAAAAAAAAAAAAAAAAGACTAATTTCTCTCTCACTCTTACTCTCACTCTCATTCTCAGTCTCTCTTTTGTATTTCATTTTATCTACCTTTTGAGACAGGGTCTTGCTCTGTCTGGAGTGCAGTGGTACAATCATAGCTCACTGCAACCTCAAACTGTTGGGTTCAAGGGATCCCCCTGCCTCAGCCTCCCGAGTAGCTGGAATGACAGCTACTTAAGAGATCCTCCTGCTGGGATTACAGGTATGAACAACTGCACCTGGCCTCTCCTGTATTTTAGATATCTCCCTCTCTACTGGCTCCTCCCCAAGACTAGTTCAACATATTCTAGCCTCCTCCACATGATGTAAAACAAACAAGCACAAAAAGACTAAAATTATTTTGCTACTGTTTAGTTTTGCCTCTCCTCTTCCTCATGTCCCTATCTCTCATCTTCTCACAGCCAAACTTCTAGAAAACACTGTCTACTGCTGCAGTTTGAATGTTTGTGTCTTCTCCAAAATCCATGTTGAAACTAAATCCCCATTTTGATAGTATTAAGGGGTGGGGCCTTTAGGAGGTGATTAAGTCATGAGGGCTCTAATTGGGAATTATGACTTTATTTGTTTATTTGAGACAGAGTCTCGCTCTATTGCCCAGGCTGGAGTGCAGTGACACAATCACTGAAGCCTTAACCTCTTGGCCTCAAGGGAGCCTCCCACCTCAGCCTCCCAAGTAGCTGGGGATATAGGTGTGCACTGCCATGCCCAGCTATTTTTTAAAATTTTTTGTAGAGACAAGGTCTTGCCAACTGGTCCAGGCTGGTTTCAAACTCCTGGGCTCAAGCAATCCTCCCATGATACCCTCCCAAAGTGCTGGGATTATAGTCATGAACCACAGCACCTGGCCAGATTATGACTTCATAAAAGAGATACAGGGAATTAGTCCCTTTTCCCCCCGACCCCTCTGCTCTTCCATCATGTGAGGACAAGCAAGAAGGCTTTTACCAGACACTGAATGCCAGCACCTTGACCTGGGACTTTCCAGATTCCAGAACTAAGACATAAATTTCTGGGCTGGGCTCGGTGGCTCATGCCTGTAATCCCAGCACTTTGGGAGGCCAAGGCAGGCAGATCACTTAAGGCTAAGAGTTTGAGACCAGCCTGGCCAACATGGTGAAACCCCATCTCTATTAAAAATACAAAAACAGACAGGCATAATGGTACAAGCCTGCAATCCCAGCTACTCAGGAGGCTGAGGCACGAGAACCACTTGAACCTGAGAGGTGGAGGCTGCAGTGAGCCAAGATCCTGCCATTGCACTCCAGCCTGGGCGACAAAGGGAGACTCCGTCTCAAAAAGAAGCAAACAAACAAACAAAAAAATTCTGTTCTTTATAAATTGCCTGGTCTCAGGTATTTTGTTACAGCAGCACAAACAAAGATATCTGCACCTTCTCAAGCCTCATTTCCCTACCTTCCATTTATTTATACCTCTACGTACCACACAATGAGTTTATGCTCTGCCCCAAAACTGAAAGTGACTTACTCTGACCAGAGACAGCAAAAAACAGGCCTGTGGCTAGCCCATATATTGCTTTCATATGGACTGGAAAAACATTTCCCTTTTTCAAGACGCTTGCTTCCATCTATCAGAAAATAGTCATCTTAGGTATACCAATCTGCAATGTCTGCAATGTGCATGGTGCCTGCTGGTGTTGTGCAGTGTGCTACCTGCACAACCATATGAGGACCCTAGCAACATCCTCCTAGCCGGAAAGATACATTACGCAGCCGGGCGCGGTGGCTCACGCTTGTAATCCCAGCACTTTCGGAGGCCGAGGCGGGCGGATCACGAGGTCAGGAGATCGAGACCACGGTGAAACCCCGTCTCTACTGAAAATACAAAAAATTAGCCGGGCGTGGTGGCGGGTGCCTTTAGTCCCAGCTACTCGGAGAGGCTGAGGCAGGAGAATGGCGTGAACCCAGGAGGCGGAGCTTGCAGTGAGCCGAGATTGAGCCACTGCACTCCAGCCTGGGTGACAGAGCGAGACTCCGTCTCAAGAAAAAAAAAACAGAAAGAAAGGTACATTATGCTTTAGTCCTATCCATTTTTTTTTTATGACAAATTCTTGCTGTGTTGCCCAGGCTGGTATCAAACTCCTGGGATCAAACGATCTGCCCATCTCAGCCTCCCCAAGTGCTGGGATTACAAGCATAAGCCACTGCACCCAGCCCTAGTTTTTATTTGACCACTCTCAACTCCCCTGTGACCATCCTTCCTTCTTGAAATGTTGCCTTCTTTTGGCAACTGTGATACCACACAATGTTCTCATTGTTTCTTTCTTGTCCTCTCATGCTTCTCTTCTTTAATATTAGGTCCATTCCAGAGTCTATCCTGATTTGTCTTCCCATCTCTCTGAGTGATCCCAATCACTTTCATTCAACATTTATTGAGTGCCCACTCTGTGCTAGGCATTGTTCTAGGCACTGATCACTTGCAACTTCTAAGTACATGCTGGTAAATGACAAATGTGTCTATCTCAGGCTCACATATCCAACTGCCTCCCTGAAATCTGAACTTGGATATCAAATGACCTTCCCCAAACTTAACTTGTCTAGAACTGAGTTCATCATCCTTCTCTCTAGATCGGTTTCTCTTCCTGGGTTCCCCATTTTAGCAAATGATATTCATTCAGTTGCCCAAGACTGATCGCTGGAGTCATCCTAGACCTTTTCTCTCTCCCACCTGAGAAAGTAGTAAGTCTTTTTTTTCTGCTTCCTAGACATGTTTGACTTTCAATCACCTGTCTCCATCACTGTTACCACCACACTGGTCTCCATCTCACTCTAAGCCATTATTATGGCTCTTACAGAATACAGCAGCAGGCTCCTTCCTGGCCTCAGCCTTTGGGCCTTCTCCCTGTGAATTCATCCAAAGCATGCTTCCTATGACACAAGACTGATGATGTTAAGCTCCTGCTGAAACCCTATAATGTTTTTTTTTTGGCCTTCAGGATTTCAGTTCTAATTCTTCAATATGCTTTATAAGGCCAAACATAATCAGGTACCTCCTCTACCTCTCTGCTTTAATTTATTTCCATATCCCCTTTCCCCTCATATTCTGTCACTCATTCATTCTTCCCTCCATCCATTCTAAACTCTTCTTAGCTCCTGAATATCCCATTCTCTCTCTAGACTCTGAAATTTTGCCTGTGCTATTCCCTCTGCATGGAACAGCTCATTAGCTGATGCCACCTTTACTTTGCTGATGCCACCTTTTCTTCAGGTTTCAACAGAGATCTTACTTTATCTAGGAAGCCTTCCCTGAACTCCCAAATCTGGGACAAGGGTCTTTTTCTGAGCTGCCATAGTAAGCTGGTACCATTTATCACACTAGGGTGCTTCCCTGTTCATTGGTCTACATCTTCCTTTAAATATAAACATCTAAGAGGTCAGGAATCTTGCTTCTCTTCTTTGTTTGTTTTTGAGACAGACTCTCACTCTGTCGTCCAGGCTGGAGTGCAATGGCACGATCTCAGCTGACTGCAACCTCCACCTCCTGGGGTCAAGTGATTCTCCTGCCTCAGCCTCCTGAATAGCTGGGACTACAGGCATGCACCACCACACTTGGCTAGTATTTTTTTTTTTTAGGAGATGGGGTCTTGCCCAGGCTGGTCTCGAACTCCTGAGCTCAAGTGATCTGCCCACCTCAGCCTCCCAAAGTACTGGGATTACGGGTGTGAGCCACCTCACCCAGCTCTTGTTTAATATTTAATTCTTGGGACCTAGCACAGTGACCAGCACATAGTAGGTGCTCAGTAAGTACATGTAGAATAAATGAACAGTTGATAAGTGCAGGATATGAATCCAAAAATTCTGGTCCTGACTCGGCACTGGACCCTTGAAAAGTGTTTATTAGTGTTGCTGTACTTTAGTGTCCTCACATGTAATATGAATATATAATATAGAGCATGGCAATGGCAATTTTAAAACATAATCCCCAAATTCTTTGACATTTCTTTTAATGAGAGGTAGAGCCTATGTCCCTTCCTTTAGAATTTGGGCTCTGTAATTTCTTGACCAAAAGATCACAACAAAAGTGATGTCATGGCCATTTCTGGACTCAAGTCTTAAGAAATCGGCAATTTCCGTTTTGTTTTTCTTGGGATGCTTCCTTGCGGAACGCAGGCACTACCCCAGGGAGAAGCAGATCCAGAGAAGCCCACATAGAGGACTCCAGCCTCCAGCCCTCAGCTTCTGCCAAGCTCCCGGCCAGCAACAGCCACAGCTTGGCCGCCATTTTGGCCTCCATCTTGCTCCATCCAAGCAAGTCATCTTGGAAGTGGACTTTTCAGCTCCATTTGAACATCCACTCCCATGTAATATTCTGGAGATAAAGAAATGTTGTTTTAAGATCTACATTTTGGTATGATTTGTTATGCAACAAGCAATAATCAGGACAGATTTTGATACCTGGAAGTGGAGTATTGATGATACCATAACACGCAGCACTGGCTTTGGGACTGGGCAGCAGATATAAGCCGGAAACGCCTCTGGGAGCATGTTAGTAATGTTGTAGGAGGCTGGGGGTGAGGACTTAAAAGTGAGGGAAATGTTATCTGGAGAGAGGAAAGGGGACTCCAGTTACATAAAAAAGTTTGGCAACACTGTTGCCATGGCCTTCTGTAATATGGAAAATAAAAAATGTACTTCATGAACTCAGCAACCTTGCTAAGGAGATTTCTGGGCTGAGTTTCCAAAGTGCTACCTGATTTTTACATGGCTAGCTAGTGGCACCTCTTTCTACCACAGTGCATGAACCAGTCATGTTGTTAAAGACATTGTCTCCATGCATGAAATTATATATACCCTATGCCAAGCTTGTCCAACCCACAGCCTATGGACCACATGCAGCCCAACACAAATTCGTAAACTTTCTTAAAGCATTATCAGATTCTTTTCGCAAGTTTTTTTTTTTTTTTTTTAGCTTATCAGCTATCATTAGTGTTAGGGTGTTTTATGTGTGGCCCAAGACAGTTCTTCTTCCAGTGTGGCCTAGGGAAGCCAAAAGATTGGATACCCCTGCCCTAAGCCTTCTCCAGGTCCCCAAAGAGTTGGCACTGTCACAATGACAATGGCTAACCTTTTGTCTTCCAGGCTACTCAACCCTTTTGGAGAAGGTGGCAACATCATTGGCACTGTCATCTTAGACAAAAGAGAGTGGGACTGGCAGAAGATCAGCTATCTCAAAATTGGAAAGCAGGTCACTAGTTCCTATCCACTATGATTCGTTTGGCTTTCTTCACTCCTCTGTACTGTGGCTTCTCCTTTCCCCCATGATTTTCATTAAACATCTACACAAAAATTATTTAATATGTGCAAAATGTATAAATAACTAACCCTGCCCTTCACCATATCCATGATCCTGCATTTTGTGTGTTTCCTTTCCTTGTTTTCCTTTACGGTTTCACTACATGTGAATCCCTAGTGATAGATTTATTTTTGCTTGTTTCTGAACTAACAGAAATGGGATCACACTGTATGTATTCTCCCAAAACTTGCTTTATTCTCTCAACATTAGGTTCATAAATTTCACCTATTTGTTTTTTGTCTTAATCTTTGTAACCAGTCTGTAAAACCAAATGGCTGTCCTCTCTGTTCTGGCACAATGTGTTGTGCATATCAGGTGACCAATAAACACTGTAGGATGATCCTGGGCAGGATATGTCCACAGTGTTGGGAGGAAAGCTGAGTGTTGGGAGAGAAGCTGAGGCAGGGCTTGGAACATGTCAGGGGTCCAGGGTCTAAAACCCCTCATGGCCTTTGGAATGGGTCTAGACTTGTGAGCTCCTTGCTTCTAGCACTCCCATTATCTCAAGTAGCCATATGTTTCAAGGAAAATGCTAAACCATCACAGCTGTAGCTCATTCACTTGATACACCACTTCCTTCCAACCCCCACATCCTCACCACCTGTTTCTTTGTTTTATCACCAATAAATAGCGTGGGCTCCGAGAGCTCAGGGCCTTCGCAGCCTCCATACTAGGGTTGGCCCCCTGGTCCCACTTTCTCTCTTGTCTTTTCTCATTCCTTTGACTGCGCTGGACTTTGTAGCACCCACAGCCTAGTGTTGGGTCTGATCACCCCAACACACAGAATAGCTGGGTAGCTCACGCTCATGCAAATGTAGTTGTAATATTCAGGAATAAGAGTTTCCAGAGAAGGTACAAAACTTTTAGGTGACCCCCAAAAAATTTAAAAACAAGAAAAAAAACAAAAAACTTCTAGGTGGCTAGGAGTGGTGGCTCTTGCCTATAATCCCAGCACTTTGAGAGGCCAAGGCAGGAAGATTGCCTGAGACCAGGAGTTCAAGATCAGCCTGAGCAACATAGCAAGACCCTGTTTCTACCAAAAAAAAAAAAAACTTTTTAAAAATAAACTAAAAACTTTTAGGCAACTGCTAAAAATGAATCATTTGGTGTAAAGGAGACAGAGCAGGGACCTCTCTTAAAGGCCTGTGGATCTCCCAAGCATGGAAATAACAGAAAATCTTGAGTTCCTTCAAGGGAAATTCCAGGCACCTTCCCAGCATTTAGAAGTAAATGAGCAAATTAATGAGCAAGAAGGTAATAGTAGCTTAAAACAATACCCAAGGCCGGGCACAGTGGCTCATGCCTGTAATCCCAGCACTTTGGGAGGCTGAGGCAGGCAGATCACTTGAGCTCAGGAGTTCGAGACCAGCCTGGGCAACATGGCAAAATCCCATCTCTACAAAAAATACAAAAATTAGCATTGTGACATGTACCTGTAGTCCCAACTACTTGAGAAGCTGAGGGAGAAGATCACTTGAGCTGGGAGGCAGAGGTTGCAGTGAGCTGAGATTGTGCCACTGCACTCCAGCCTGGATGACAGAGCAAGACTCTACCTCAAAAAAAAAGAAAAAAAAAAAAAGCCAAGGAAGTTAGAGTCAGAAGATGGTCCCTATAGAAACTAATGATGCATCTTACCATATGTCCCTGAGTTGTTTTTTAGAAACCCAGACCCTCACGAAATGTATCCACTGGCATGTAGACCTCAGATAATGAGGAACTGAGGATTGAACTCTGACCACTGTTCTGTGTTGTTAACATCTTTCAGAGGGGCCTGAAAGTCATGTCTGCAAATCAGAACTAACATTCTTTTTTTTTTCTTTTATTTTTTCTTTTTGGAGACAGTGTCTCACTGTGTTGCCCAGGCTGGAGTGCAGTGGCACAATCATGGCTCACTGCAACCTCCACCTTCCAGACCCAAGCAATCCTCCCACCTCAGTCTCCCAAGTAGCTAGAATCACAGGTCTGTGCCACCATGGTCAGCTAATTTTTAAATTATTTTTGTAGAGATGGGGTCTCCCTATACTGCCCAGGCTGAGAACTAACGTTCTTTTCTGCTGACCCCAAATTTTTAGACAAAGCTTTGTCTAAAGTTCCTTAACCAATTGCAAAAAAGAAAATCTCTGATTCACCTATGACCTGTGGGTCCCCCTCTCCCACTTTGAGATGTCCTGCTTTTTTAGGTCAAACCAATGTGTAGCTCCATGTATTGATTTATGACTTTGCCTGTAACCTCTGCCCCACGCACCTTTATTTTACTTTTTATTTTTGAGACAGGGTCTCGCTCTTTCGTTCAGGCTGGAGTGCAGTGGCACAATTACAGTTCACTGCAACCTCGACCTTCTAGGCTCAAGTAATCCTCTCATCTCAGCCTATCCCGACTAGCTGGGACACCCAGCTAATTTTAATTTTTCGTAGAGACACGGTATGTGTTATCCAGGCTGGTCTTGAACTCCTGAGCTCAAGCAATCTCCCCACCCTGGCCTCCCAAAGTGTTGACATTACAGGTGTGAGCCACTGCGCCTGGCCCCCAACTACCTTTAAAAACCCTTACTTGCCAGCCATCAAGGAGGAGCTACCTGATTCTCCTTGCTTGGTACCCTACAGATAAACACCCTTCTTTCTCCCTCTGCAAACCTTGGTGTGGGTATTTGGCCTTACTGTGCTAGGTGAAGGGACCCTAGTTCAGTTAGATAACATAAATATTTGCAGTGTATGTGTACTACCCAAGTACATGACTTCATTATTCAATTTGACAAATGCGTTCTGTTACACAAATACAGAAAGGATTAATAAAGCTTGACTAGTCCATCTTTCCCATTATCCCTGCAAGTATCCTTGCATTAGTGCAAATAATTGAGAACAAACCATTGGTGAGGGGATGGAAAGACTGCTCTGGCTCACCAGCTCCCTTTAAGTAGTTCCTTAAGTAAATATCATAAATAAATATTTCATACAATGTAGAGAGCAAAGCAAAAATAACAGTTCTCTGAGCATCAAACTAAGTATTATTATCATTTTTTTGAAACGGAGTTTTGCTCTTGTCGCCCAGGCTGGAGTGCAGTGGCAAGATCTCGGCTCACTGCAACCTCCGCCTCCCAGGTTCAAGCGATTCTCCTGTCTCAGCCTCCCGAGTAACTGGGATTACAGGCATCTGCCACCATGCCTGGCTAATTTTTTGTATTTTCAGTAGAGACGGGGTTTTGCCAAGTTGGGCAGACTGGTCTCGATCTCCTGAGCTCAGGTGATCTGCCTGCCTCGACCTCCTAAAGTGCTGGGGTTATAGGCATGAGCCATGGCGCCAGGCCTAGGCTTAGTTTTTTGTAGGTACTAGAGTATTTGTTTCTTTAGCCAGAATCCACTGATATTTTAGTCTTCTGGTTCTCAATCTTGGCTTCCTTTTGCGATTACCTCTTGAACTTTAAAAAATCCTGCTCCAGCCTGGGCAACAGAAGGAGACTGTCTCAAAAAATATATAAGTCAATAAATAAATAAATATCCTGATGCCTGGATCCCACCATGGGACATTCTGATGTAACTGGCCTGCAGTGGTGCCTGGGCATGGGGATTTTTAAAAGCCCCAGTGACTCTAATATGCAGCAGAGTTTGAGAACCACTGGTTTAAAGGACTTTGTCCTACTCTAACAGCGTCTAGCACAGTGCCTGGCAGAGACTGATGCTCAGAATGAACAAACTAAGGTTCTATTTGTCAAGAAGGAGGAGAGCATTGTGTTACTCACAAATGCAAACAAACCACAAGCAAGGGATAAGTCACGCCCTAGGCAAAGACAATAGTAAGGCAATTCCTGCCAAGTAGGCGTGTGAGGGTGACACCCACTGAATGCAAGCTGTTGTTACCTTTTTTCCTTTATTTTTATGTATTTACTTTTTGTTGAGACAGGGTCTCACTGTCCTTCAGTCTGGAGTGCAGTGGCCCTATCCTGGCTCACTGAAGCCTCGACCTCCTGGGCACATGCAATTCTCCCGGCTCAGCCTCCCAAGTAGCTAGGACTACAGGTGCGTGCCACCATGCTTGGCTAATTTTTAAAATTTTTGTACAGACGGGTGGGGGCGGGGGGTCCTAATTATGTTGCCCCGGCTGGTCTCGAACTCCTGGGCTCAAGTGATCTTCCTGACTCAGCCTCCAAAAGTGCTGGGGTTACAGGCGTGAGCCACTGCACCAGGTCAAGTTTCTGTCTTGACTCTAACTAGAAAAGGTGTCATCCTTGAAATGCAGATACTGTCCAGCCAAATTCCAAAGTTCTCTGAAGATCCAAGTTTGCTAAGAAGTTCAGAGGTGCCAGGCTGTGTCTTGTTTGTGCAAATGAAACAGAGGATGACAAGGCCGGTTGGGCATTTCGAGCTCTGCCCCAAGTCTGGTCGGCTTGATAGTCAACCTAGGAGCCTCTCTCGGCTCCAAATGGCAATGTGTCAGCCCTTCCCGCGTAGGGAAAAAGGAGCGTGTAAGGGGCACCACGGCGAGCTGGTTGGGTCTGCTCCACCCATAAGGATGGAGTGCAGCCTCCACCGGGAACCAGGGGCGCGAGTCGCTGCTCAGTGGCCCGAGCCTGCACGTGGCGCGGCAGGAGCTGCTGTCTAGGGCCGCGCAGCGACAGGGGTTGAGGACTACATATCCCGACGTGCCTTGGGCAGGGTGGGGCGGTGCTGGAGCCGGGCCGGGAGGCCGGCCAGGGCGAGGCGTGCGCAGTGATTCTTGGGAGTGGCGAAGCGGGTCCTGCCCGGCTGTCAGCTGTGGCCCCCAGCGCCGGGCGGGGGTGGCCGCGACCATTGGCGGAGAGGCGAACGGGGCGGGGCCGCCTCCAGCCGCTGCGGGCAAGGCTGAACAGGCGGAGGTGGGCAGCCGGCCAGGGAAGCACGGTCCAGGCGGCTACATTCGGCCTGGCCATGGCAGCGGCGCCCCTGAAAGTGTGCATCGTGGGCTCGGGGAACTGGTGAGCGGCGGCGGGTTGGAGGCCGGGGCTCCGCTTCCAGGAAGGGCCTCTCCCGGGCGGTGAGGACTGCGCGCCCCATGCTGCGGCGTGGGCACCGGGCACTGCGCGCAGGGAGGCGGGGTGGGCGACCTCGTTGCTGGGCTGGGCACCGTGCGCCCGAGGAGGCCGCACTGGGGCACTCGCTTGGGAGGCGCTGGGCCCGCGTGCGTGCGGGGCACAGCGCGGAGAGAGGGCACCCCGCGCACGCGGGCACCTGTCTGCGTCCCCGTTACTGAGCGCACAGAAGCCACCTGCTTGCCACGCCTGGGTGTTTTGCACAATATCCTAAGGGCGTATTCCGTTCTCCACGGCGGATCTCCTGGGTCAAGGACTTGGAGGAGGCTCGAGCATTCTTACTGCAGTTTTGGTGTTGAGGAAACCGAGGCGGAGAGGGCTAAAGGGCACTTGCTGCCCAGGTCACGGGCGGGGCATGCTCTGCCCTTCAAGGTGCCCGTCTCGCCCCCGCTTCTGATAGATCCACTATCTTATCGTCGTATCAGGAAGAAAATCCAAGTTTCAACAGGCCGCTCTCCCTGAGGCGTTGAGTATTCTCCCTTGCCGAGATGTTTGCGAAGCTTTGCGTGTCTTTGGGGCCTTATTTGACTTTAACATTTTATAGAGCACTTTAGAAATGTCAGTTCTTCTAGTACCCTTAATCAAACGTACACTGTGGGATTCTCTGGTGTGTTTGGGTGAATGTAGAGGTAGGGGTGTGAAGGGGGAAGGAAGCAAAGTGTAGCATCTGGTGTTTCCAAGCCTTTTTTCATTGCTGTACACTCTTCGCCACATTGGAGGGACTGGTGTACAATAGTTAAGAGTGATGATGTCCTTTCAGTGCTTCTGTTTCCGGTTTTTCTGTGGCGTGACAGGCATCAGAAGTGCTGCAGCAGTTGGTTCTAGGTAGCTGGTCTTAGTTTTACTCTTTCAAGACTTGGCCCAGAAAGTACTTATTGAAGGAAACCTTACCTGGTTCTTCATTTTTCCATCCCAGCAAGGCCAGTGGCCTCTCTCTGTGTCCCTATTGCTGGCCTGTGTCATTGCATCATAAGGAGTTATTTGATTATCTGTCTCCAAGTTTTGAGAATGGCATCTACTCTAGTGCCTGGCATATGCTAAGTCAATACTAAGACTTTGTTGCCCAGGCTAGACTGCAGTGGTGCGATCTTGGCTCACTGCAACCTCCACCTCCCGGATTCAAGCGATTCTTGTGCCTCATCCACTTGAGTAGCTGGGATTACAGGTGTGAGCCACCGCTCCCTGCCTAAAAACTAATTTTTAAAATCATAATGATATTTGATTGAATAATACATTCACGTTGTTTAACAACCAGGGCTGGGCACAGTGGCTCATGCCTGTAATCCTAGCACTTTGAGAGGCTGAGGTGGGCCCAGGAGTTTGAGACTAGCCTGGACAACATGGCAAAACCCCGCCTCTACAAAAAATAAAATATTAGTCGGGCATGGTGGCACATGCCTGTGGTCCCAGCTACTTGGGATGCTAAGGCAGCAGAATTGCCTGACCCTGGGAGGCAGAGGTTGCAGTGAGCCGAAATCAGATTGCACCATCGCACTCTAGTCTGTGTGAAGGGAGTGAAACCCTGTCTCAAAAGAACAAAACAAAACAAAAAATAAAAAACAAAAACCAAAGAGTACCAAAAACAGTGAAACATCACCCATCCACATTTATCCCCCCTGAATACCTCCTGGAGGAAAACCAGTGTTATGAATTACTTCTGTCCTTTCTGGAGGAATTCCATGCAAGTGAATGCTTACATATATTCCTTTTCCCCTTACCCTACAAATACTAGGGTATTGCATACTTTTCTGTGAGCTGCATTTTTCAACCAACAACAGAATGTTCTACACAATATTTAATAGAGTTTGGTACCTTGCTGCTGCAAAGCTTAATTTGGACTTTCAGCTTGGCTTTGCCAGTTTTTTTTCGTTTTTTTTTTTTTTTTTTAAGACAGAGTCTCGCTCTGTCGCCCAGACTGGAGTGCAGTGGCACAATCTCGGCTCACTGCAAGCTCTGCTTCCCGGGTTCACACCATTCTCCTGCCTCAGCCTCCCAAGTAGCTGGGACTACAGGCACCTGCCACCATGCCTGGCTAATTTTTTGTATTTTTAGTAGAGACGGGGTTTCACTGTGTTAGCCAGGATGGTCTCGATCTCCTGACCTCGTGATCCGCCCGCCTCGGCCTCCCAAAGTGCTGGAATTACAGGCATGAGCCACCGCGCCTGGCCGGCTTTGCCAGTTTTAATCTCAAGGTCACTTGAGTGCAGTGTCAGCTCCCCTGTTGGCCATGCCATTTGAAAGGCACCCATTTAGCACATGTTTTTTTAACATTAGTTTTTTAGTCTGTAAAATTCCACAGATGACAGCCCCTTTTCCTAATTTGCAAGGTGCAGGACAAGTAGCACAGCTCTGCCATGCTGGAACTGAGCCTGGAGCAAGAGTAGTGAAGTGAGCCTCCTGCCCCCTCTGCTGGGATTTGGCTGCCTGCCCATGGCTTCTTCATTCTGGTGTACTTGACTGTTTCCTTGGCCCACTCCAGCCCAGGGAAATGGAGTAGAACTTGGCCAGTGATACTGAAGCAGAGCAATTGAGAAATGTGCTGATGGTTTGGGCTGGCTGCCTGGCTTCATTAATTATGGGATTAGACGGGAACAATTCTTGGCTTCTGTGCCACTGCCTTGGGTACAGAGATACTCCAGTCCTAGAGAGAGGATCACGACCTCCACAGAGGGATTCAGGAACTCAGGAACTGAAAACAACATGGAGAAGCCCCAGAGGGGTGTTCAGCTCTAGTCAGTAGACATTTGAGTGTTGCCCGGTGAAGAGACTGTGGTCTGACCAGGGACGCAGACACAGCTGGACACAGTCCCTGTCCTTAAACAACTTACCTTCAGGTCTGAGATCAGTGAGGACATGGAAGATAAGACCAAAGGAAATGCCAAGTGGAATGGAGTAACTGCTCTGTTACACTTTAAATCGTGTTTCTTTTTGTTGTTGTTGTTGTTTTTCTTGAGACAGAGTCTCGCTCTGTCGCCCAGGCTACAGTGCAGTGGTGCAATCTCGGCTCACCGCAAGCTTTGCCTCCCAGGTTCACGCCATTCTCCTGCCTCAGCCTCCCAAGTAGCTGGGACTACAGGCGCCCGCCACCACGCCCAGCTAATTTTTTGTATTTTTTAGGAGAGACGAGGTTTCACTGTGTTAGCCAGGATGGTCTCGATCTCCTGACCTTGTGATCTGCCTGCCTCGGCCTCCCAAAGTGCTGGGATTACAGGCGTAAGCCACTGCGCCAGGCCTAAATGGTGTTTCTTAAAGTGTGGTCCCAAGACCACGTGTGTCAGAATTACCACTGAAACTAGACTTGCTTAATCATATCCCCTGAGAATGAGATTTTTTTTTCTGAAGGAACTTTAGCCTTTTGCCAATTTTAATACAGATCACCAAGAGATAGACCTACCCTTCCAGATCTGGTTCTTACCTCAGGAATGTCAAGTTGCTTAAGCAGTATTTATACTTGGAACTTTAGGGCAGCTTAGCCTGCTTGTGTAAATAAAGGTGTTTGTCACATTTGAGAACTCTCACATGGAGTGCCTCTCCCAAGTCATTTGTCATCAGTTGCAATACGGTTACCAGAATACTGAATCTAGCTGGCTTGCCAGGGAGCTTCAGCCAGGGAGGTCCTGGGCAGGAAAGTAGACGTGTTGTATAACATGCACTTGTCCTGTCCTTTGGTGAAGCTCATTTTCTCTACATAGATCAGAGAGAGGAGGCTAGAGGAGGGGCCGTCATGCATCCAGCTGAGCCCTGCTGTGTTGCCCACTGCTGCAGGTGCAGGGAGGGACTTCCTAACCTGCATGACTTTTCCTGGCCCTGTGAATTTGATTTGGAAAAACAACAAAAGCTTCTCAGGTTCTTTCAAAGATGAAACAGTTTCTTTTTTCTTTTTTTGTTTTTGTTGTTGTTGAGACAGAGTCAGCTCTGTTACCCAGACTGGAGTGCAATGGCACCATCTTGGCTCACTGCAACCTCCATCTGCTGGGTTCTAGCGATTCTCATGCCTCAGCCTTCTGAGTAGCTGGGATTACAGGTGGGCACCACCATGCCTGGCTAAGTTTTATATTTTTAGTAGAGACAGGGTTTTGCCGTGTTGGCCAGGTTGGTCTTGAACTCCTGGCCTAAGTAATCTGCCCACCTTGGCCTCCCAAAGTGCTGGGATTACAGGCATGAGCCACAGTGCCTGGCCCAAAGTTTCTTTCTTTTAACCAGCACCTTGGGAAGATCACCCAGACACAGTGCAAAATAAAGTTCTAGAGTTAAAACCTCAGGGCTGTATTTACAGCCAAATCCTTGTGATAGGAAGCATATGTCCAGAAACACATCCTAAATCTCCTTTGGAGGCAGCGTAGTGCAGTGGTATAAGAAAGAGCTTGGGAATCTGATTGCCTAGGTTTCTGCCTGGGTCCCCCACTTGGCAGCTCTGAGGCCTTGGGAAAAGCACTTCTCTCTAAGAATCATGTATTGATACCTGCTGTCCGGGATTATGGTTAGGATTAAATGAAATGATCTGAGGAGAGTGCATGGTGACTAGCACTCAGTAAATGACAATTGCTATTAGTATTATTAGTTTTATCATCCTTGATTGGACCTGTCATTAAGTCACAAAATGGACTGGTTTGGGGTTTGGCCAAGGGGTGGAGAGGCAGAGGATAGGAGAGAAGACAGGAGATGAGGAGAGAGGCTGATAGACAGCTGGAGGAGTGTCCTTGGGAGTTGCCTATCTCTTGCCTTTGTTTTCACATCACCCCACAGCCTGACATTTTCTCTGATACTGAAGGTCAAGGAGAGCTTTGGCCCACTTTGCACTGATGACTGAAGCTGGACCTGTGACTCTGTCTTTTTTTTTTTTTTTTTTGGTCTGCTGGAACTGGTTGGGTGCAGCATCCTGGCTGTTCATCTGCCCTGGGCACCCTTTTGTCTGTCCTACTCAGTTTCTGTTGTGATTCTCGCCACACAGAGCTCAGAAACAATTTGAGTGACTATAAGTTAGCTCCTTTATGGTCAGAAATAATCCTTCCCTGAGGACAGGTGCACGGACACACTTCTGCCTTGGAAGTTGGAGTGAGAGTTGATAGGTGGACTGGAGATGAACTGGGAAGAGATTTACAGTTCCCTCGTGGGCTAAGGTGAGAAAGTTTGTACAGCTTTTTAAAAAGTAATATTTAACCACCTGTTTCCTTCATCTCCCCCACCTGTTCAGTATACAAATCATGAGTGTGGCTGGGTGCAGTGGCTCATGCCTATAACCTCAATACTTCGGGAGGCTGAGGTAGAAGAATCATTTGAGCCCCACAATTTGAGTCCAGCCTGAGAAACATAGCAAGACCCTGTCTCTAAATTTAAAAAATAAATAAATAAAATATAAATAAAAATCATGGCTGGGCGCAGTGGCTCATACCTGTAATCCCAACACTTTGGGAGGCTGAGGTAGGTGGATTGGTTTAGCCTAGGAGTTCAAGACCAGCCTAGACAACTTAGTGAGACCCCGTCTCTACAAAAAATGTATAAAAATTAGCTGGGCATGATGGCATGCACCCGTAGTCCCACCCACTTGGGAGGCTAAGGCAGGAGAATCACTTGAGCCCAGGAGGCAAAGGTTGCAGTGAGCCAAGATGGCACCATTGCACTCCAGCCTGGGTGACAGGAGGGAAACCCTATCTCAAAAAATATATATGTAGTATAATAATGCCTACTATTCTAGGAATGAGTCGAGAGCTCTCAGTGTCTTACCTTAACCTTTCATTTCTTAACCTTTACCTCTTGTTTCATTCTTCCATTCCATCTCCTTCTCTTCCTTAAGAGGCATAAATATTTTCTGTGTGTCATGTACATGATGTTATTTCATTTAAACATGTAACAGGCCTGTGGGGTACTATTATTATAACCCTATGTTAGATGACATAACGAAGATTTAGAGAAAACTTGCTTAGGTCAACAATAACTATTAGGTGGACTTGAAACCCAGATCCTTGTAACCCCCAAAGACCATGTTTCTGTAAATTCTTACCATTTTCAGTGTGAAGCATACTTTCACATGAGGAGAAATATCATTTTCATAAAATGTTGAGTATCCTCCCAACAAAATCCAATTTTATATTCCCCTTCTGAGAAATAAAATGGAAGCAAGGCCTTAAAAATCATCTCATTCAGTTTCCCACCAATATAGTCATCCCTTCTCCTATAGATATGACAGATGATTATAGTTTACTATTTTCAAGGCAATTGATCTTAAAATTAATTAGAAGATTAATTGTTGAAAAAATCTTATCTTTTTTTCTTCTTTGTATGTGAAGAAAAATCTTAGGAAAATCTAAGCTAAAAATCTATCACCTCTAACTTTTACCTGTTAATCCCAGAGCAACACCTGGGTGAGCCTACTCTTCTCTAAGTCATGTCCCTTTGGACAGAAACGTCACATATCCCCTAAATCTTGTCACTGGCAGGCCAAGTAGCATCCCCAAGTCTCCCAGTGGTTGCAGGTGGACGGTAGTTTCTGGGGTCCTCACCATCTGTGTCACCATTCTCCTTTCCCTTTCCTCCTCCCCAACTTGGTGTTGTCAGAAACTAAGCTCACTGTGCCAGAAGTGTCCTGGGCTCCCATAAGGTTATATTGGTGACACTTTGTAGTTATTCTGCTTTGAGGCCAGCCTCTTCCACAATTGGAAGAGGAGAACTGAATCAAGTCATCTCTCACTGCCTAAAAGTCTACCCCCAAACTTAGTGGCTTCAGACAGCAATCATTTATTAACTCATGATTCTGGGGTTTAATAATTTGGGCTGACCTGACAGATTTTCTGCTGATCTAGCCTAGGCTCACTCATATGGCTGTGGTTGGCTGGTGAGTTGGTTGGACACTCTCACCCACTTTTTTTTTTGTTGTTATTTTTTGAGAGTCTCACTCTGTCACCCAGGCTGGAGTACAGTGGCATGATCACAATGCATTGCAGCCTCAACCTCCAGGCTCAAGCAATCCTCCCACCTTAACCTCCTGAGTAGCTGGGACTAGAGGCACACACCACCATGCCTGGCTAATCTTCAGATTTCATCATAGAGGTGGGGTCTTACTATGTTGCCCAGGCTGATTTCGAACACCTGGGCTCAAGTGATCCTCCTGCCCTGGCCTCCCAAAGTACTGGGATTACACGCATGAGCCACCACACCCAGTCTGGCTGGGACTCTTGGTCCTAGATGACATCCTTCATGTCTGGCAGTGGGCAGGCTTCAGCCAGCGTGAGAGGGGTGACCAGCGCACATGTCTCTCATCCTTCAGCAGGCTAGCTTAGGCTTCTCCATGTGGTGGTTGGGTTCTAACAAGAGTAAGAGAAGGCAAACCTTCATGAACTTAATAGGCACTTTTCAAGCTGTAGCACGAATTGGGCCAGATGCTTTTCTAGTCCATGTGTTCAGGAGAGTCATAATTTCCTAAATCTGTGGCTTTAAATTTTTTGACTTGCAACTAACTGACATACAATTTTATATTATGATGGAAGATACTTCATATCCAACCAGAAACAAATGTTTCACAGTAACAAATGTTACTGTGGGTGAGATTAACTGTGATATTTTCTCCTTGTATTTATTTTGTACCTGCATAATCTTCAGTTTGAGAAACACTGTCCTAGATAGTAAAACAGTTTCTCATTCTTATTGTTTCCGGAATTGGTTCCTTCCGGTGGGTTCTTGGTCTCACTGACTTCGAGCACGAAGCTGCGGACCCTCACGATGAGTGTTACAGTTCTTAAAGATGGTGTGTCCAGAGTTTGTTCCTTCAGATGTTCAGATGTGTTCGGAGTTTCTTCCTTCCGGTGGGTTCGTGGTCTCACTGACTTCAGGAGTGAAGCCACAGACCTTCGCAGTGAGTGTTACAGCTCTTAAAGGTGGCGCATCCAGAGTTGTTTATTCCTCCCGGTGGGTTTGTGGTCTCGCTTACTTCAGGAGTGAAGCCGCAGACCTCTGCAGTGAGTGTTACAGCTCATGAAGATAGTACAGACCCAAAGAGTGAGCAGCAGCAAGATTTATTGTGAAGAGTGAAAGAACACACATAGAGTGGAAGGGGATCCGAGCGGGTTGCCACCACTGGCTGGGGTGGCCAGCTTCTATTCCTTTATTTGGCCCCGCCCACATCCTGCTGATTGGTCCATTTTACAGAGCGCTGCTTGATCCATTTTACAGAGTGCTGATTGATCCGTTTTATAGAGTGCTGATTGGTGCATTTACAATCCTTTAGCTAGACACAGAGTGCTGATTGGTGCGTTTTTACAGAGTGCTGATTGGTGCATTTACAATCCTTTAGCTAGACACAGAGTGCTGATTGGTGCATTTACAATCCTTTAGCTAGACACAGAGTGCTGATTGGTGCGTTTTTCCAGAGTACTGATTGGTGGGTTTACAATCCTTTAGCTAGACACAGAGCGCTGATTGGTGCGTTTTTACAGAGTGCTGATTGGTGCATTTACAATATTTTAGCTAGGCAGAAAAGTTCTCCAAGTCCCCACTCGACCCAGGAAGTCCAGCTGGCTTCACCTCTCATTATCATTACAGCCAGAGTCACATGTATGTCCTAAGAAAACTATATCCTCATTATTTGGATTTTCTCTACCTGGTTTTTCCAGTGCTGAAGAAAGGAAGTGGTTTGCATGGGTTATAGGCAAAAAAAAGAACCAAAAGATTCGTGTTTCTCCAGTCCTGGAGGAGGAGGAGAACTCTAACCTAATAGCCCTAACACTGGCTATCTGGACAGAAATATCCCCAAGATGAAATTAGTAATTCATGTAGCTACCTCAGCTTGATGGAAATGTCTTCAAGCATCTAAACCCTTTTTGTGTACATTGAATTTTTTTTTTTTTTTTTTTTTTTTTTTGGAGACAGTCTTGCTCTGTTGCATAGGCTGGAGTGCAGTGGCACGATCTTGGCTCACTGCAACCTCCACTTCCCGGGTTCAAGCAATTCTCCTGCCTCAGCCTCCGAGTAGCTGGGACTACAGGCACGTGCCACCACGCCAGGCTAATTTTTTTGTATTTTTAGTAGAGACGGGGTTTCACCATGTTAGCCGGGATGGTCTCGATCTCCTGACCTCGTGATGCGCCTGCCTCGGCCTCTCAAAGTGCTGGGATTACAGGTGTGAGCCACTGCACCCGGCCAGGTTGAACTTTTTAAGTTGGGTTTCTTGAGTGGATCCACCCAGTGACAGGAAGTACCTTTTGTAGACTGTACTCCATGGTTTTCCATTGTGTGGGTTGTCTGTTGAAACCTGCATGTGCAAACACTTTGACAACTGTAATATGTTATATAAATGTTAGAAATGATTATGGATAAATTTGCATTATCACATATAATTAAATGACCATGCATTCACATTTGTCTTCAACTGTGGTTTATACTTGTCCCAGTCTAATTTCAGAGCATTCTCAAAAGGATCTTGTTTTAAACAATAAATCTTATGGTAAACTGCTTAAAATGAACTCTTGTGAGTTTGAGTAACATGATTCTGATCCTCACAACCAGGACCAGCAATGATGGCAGATAGATTTCATCTCAAGCACTGACTCTAGTTGATTGATGGTGGCTGCAGAGAGTTTTGTGTTGAGAAGGATTCTGGGGAAGAGAGTAGCTTTGCCAGGAAAGAGTGCTGTGACCTACGATAGCAAGCTGGGGTGGGGATTGGGGTGGGGACTGACAGCATCTAGCTTGGACTGATTTACTACTACCAATTTTACTACTACTCATATTTAAATTTACTACTACTTGGACTAGTTACTTCTACCAAAGTAGAACCCATCTGTGAGGCCTTGCCTGACACAGCCAGCTCATGCTCAGCTTTGGCCCACAGCTGCACAAATGTTAGATTCAGTAGTAAGGACTATCCCGGTTAACCCCTTAAGCACTTTATGTGTTATCCCAGTTAATCCTCACAGTATGAGGTACTGTATTGTCATTATCCTTATTTTATAATAAGTCTGAGCTTACAAAAGTTATGTAATGTGTTCTAAGTTACACAGATACTATGCAGTAGAGTGGTTGAAGTTCTCTGCCTTCCTGCCCACTTGAAAGGTGGCTATTGGGACTACATTTAAATGTTAACTAATTAAAATGTAAATACTATGTGTAGCTACATAGGCAGTGGAGCTCTACATCCTTATTTTCTCCTTGCTTTTTCATGTAACTGTGCCTTGAAGCCCTTTCCATATCTATACATAAAGAACATCTTCATTCTTTTTTATACTTGTATAATATTCCTGGGTGTAGGTACGCTTTTGTTTAATCAGTTTCCTGTTGATGGATATTCTAAGAGTTCTGCAGTGAATAGCCTTATACTGAACCATCTGCATATATGTTGGTGGAAGCCAGAACAACACATGAGAAATAATTTAGTCATGATTTCTTATTTTGTTTTTCACTTTGTAATAAGCAAGTATGAGGAAGGTGGAGAGTGACATTCCAGCTGTAGAGGGCCTAGAAACATAAGCAGAAAAGAGATTTGTTTGTTCTGGATTACCTAGCACGTCTGGTGTAGAGCTCAGGTTTGAAAGCTGAGATTTTGCATCGTTGAGACTCTGGTGGATGTTTGCAAATGGTTTTCAGTAATTCTCATTATCCAGGAATGAGGGCAGGGGTGTATAGTCTTTCAGTTGTTATGTCCAACAGAGACCAAGTGCCAGGTGGCTGTTAGAATTTGCACTACATGGTTCTTTCCATTATCAATAGTTGGGCCTGCAGAATGTATTTATCTAAAAAGTTTTTGCTAGGATGTAGAATATGCTTGTTTGAAGCACCATGGACAGTTTGGTTCTCTGCCATCCTTGCTTAAGACTGGTGGTCCTTAAAGGCAATTTGAGACTGTGACTTAGACATTCTCCAGGACCCTGTGTGTTGTTCTCCTCAGTGGGCAGGTAGATTCTCCTGCTATCTATGTCTTTGATTCTGATCTGAACTAATCACTGACCATTCCTCCATTCACTCAGATGAACATTGTTCCCATGGTGTGTGGGGTTGATAGCATGGCTGACCAGGTCATGGATAGCCATTTTTGAACAGGCTAATAGAGGTGTGGTCCATCCCAAACTGCTCCTACTTGGCTGCTCTGAAAACATATTGAAATAAGTATCGACTAAAATGAGACTTACGGGGCATCTGTGGATTTCAGTTAAACCTCCATAGTTTCTATTTTCTGGTTGGCTAACAGGCCTTGGGACTTGCTGGAACTTGTCTGCTTTGGATTTGGGATCTGTTAAAATATCTAAATGGGAATGATTTAAAATCAGAATAAAAAATAAACTAATACATGTCTATTTGGGAAAATTGGAAAAGATAGGCAAGTATGAAGAACACACTAACATTTGCTTGTAAACTTACCAACAAGAAAGGATGTATTCGTGCAACAAATGTTTGTTTTGCATCTACTATATCAACACTTCAATGTGCATGTGAATCTCTTGGGGACTGTGTTACAGAGCAGATTCTGATTCAGCAGGTCTGGAGTACGGCCTGAGGTTCAGCATTTCTAACACGCTCTCAGGGATATTTTCACTGCTGGTCCACAAACTACACTTTTAATAGGATCTGTCCATAGGCTGGGTCTTATGCTTGTTCTTGTGTGTTTTCTTGCCATCCTTTTCAAGTGTGTGTGTTTTTTTAATTGTGGCAAAATACACATAACATAAAATTTACCACCTTAACCATTTTTAAGCATACGGTTTAGTAGGGTTAAGAATGTTCACATTGTTCATATTGAAAACAATGAAAATATTGAAAAGAATTAGATCTCCAGAATTCTTTTCATCTTGCAAATCTGAAACTCTATATTCATTAAACGACAGTTCCTCAATCCACTCTTTCCCCAGTCCCTGGAAACCATGCTTCTACTTTCTGTCTCTATGAATTTGACTACTCTAAGTACCTCATATAAGTAGAATTATACATTATTTATCCTTCTGTGTCTGACTTATTTCAATTAGCATAATGTCTTCAAGCTTCATCCATGTTGTAACATGTGTCAGAATTTCCTTTTTAAGACTGGATAATATCCCATTGCATGTATAGACCACCTTTTGCTTATCCGTACATCAGTTAATGGACACTTGGGTTGCTTCCACCTTTTGGCAATTGTGAATAGTGTTGCTATGAACATGGGTGTACAAATACCTCTTTGAGACCCTGCTTTCAATTCTTTGGGGTATATACCCAGAAACAGAATTGCTTGATCATATGTTAGTTCTATTTTTATTCCTTGAGGAACTGCCATTTGGTTTTTCACAGTGGCTACAGTATTTTACAATTCTACCAACAGTATACAAGGGTCCTGATTTCTCTGCATCCTTACCAACACTTACTATTTTCTGTGTTAATAGTAGCCATCTAAGTGGATCTGAGGTGGTATTATTTATTAATTTCAAACTTGCAATCATATGGTATGTACAATTTTACATCCTTTTTGCTAAATGTAACATTCTATCATAAGCATTTTCCTCGCAGTTTGAATTTTGATAGAAAGTCTTTTCAGTCTCCTTCCTCTTTGAAGTGAAGTTGTTCATATTGATCTTTTTTCCTTTGTGGTTTCTTTCTTTGATTTTAAGCTTAGAAAGCTTCCCTATGTAGAGATCAAATAACATTCACCAAGTTGAATCTATTTTTAAAATACTTCATTTTTAACATTTGCATGTAATACTCTGGTATTTGGTTGTTCTTTAAAAGCCCTTTGACTGCAAAGAATTACGCAAAATGTTAATAGTGGTTCTCCCTGGGTGGTGAGATTATTCACAATTATTTTTTCATGTATTGCTTTTATGAGTGAAAAAGTACATGTTATTTAAACCACAAAGGACCACCCTCTTGCCCATGGAACCAGCCCGGGTCAGCTCTGGAAGAGATAGGGGCATGGAATGTGGAGAATCTAGCTGATGGCGAATTCTTCCTGGACCTCCGCTTCCTCCATAGTCAAAAGAAGGATGGACTGTAGGGTCCTTTCTGGCCTCGAAGAAATTCGTCAGGTTTTTAGGCCCAACTTGATAGTGTCAACCAAAAATAATCAAAAAGGTCAGAATCTAGTTTAAAGAGAGTTTAATTAAGTACGAAGGTTGAAAGTGAGCCTGCCGGCCGGATACAGTGGCTCACAACTGAATCCCAGCACTTTGGGAGGCCGAGGCAGGCGGATCACGAGGTCAAGAGATTGAGACCATGCCAGCCAACATGGTGAAACCCTGTCTCTACTAAAAATACAAAAATTAGTTGGGTGTGGTGGCATGTGCCTGTAAGTCCCAGCTACTGGGGAGCCTGAGGCAGGAGAATCGCTTAAACCCAGGAGGCGGAGGTTGCAGTGAGTCAAGATTGCACCACTGTACTCCAGCCTGGTGACAGAGTGAGACTCTGTCTCAAAAAACACAAAAAACAAACAAACAAACAAACAAAACAAGTGAGCCTGCCCAGAAAGAACAGATTCCAAGAAATTTGAGAGTGTTCATATAGAAAAAGTTCAAGGAAGTTTAACAGGATTTCAGCATGTTTCTATGTAAGTTACAATGATCTGATTAGTCAAGGTGGTCTTTTTGAGTGGTGGGGGAGGTATATTTAACATTCCACACTGCAGATGTAACCATCATTGGGTCTTGGACTGACGCTATCTGGTGCGAGTTAGGTACAGGACAATGAAGGAGGCAGTTAATGTACAACAAAGATCAGCAATTAGAAGCGGGAAGATCTGGTCTCTCCTAGTCATTTACAGTGAGGAAGTCAAGAACAGTGGGGAAGAGAGTGAAGCAGAATTGCAAGCATGCAAGTTATACATAACCCAGTCTCCAAGGCCTAACTTCCCCCTTGGCATAATAAATTTATTATGTTTAGAGGGTTCTGAAATTTTTATTTTTATTTAAAAACAGGCATCCATTCCTTGGCTGAAGTAGTACCTCCCCAGCCTAATTAAATACTACACCTTTTTAGAGAGAAAGGGGCGAGAAGGCTGTGGACAGAGTGAATGGCAAAGGGTTAGCCGGGGGTGGAGGCGGGGAGGGCATTGCCAAGCTGGGGGTTAGGACCTCCTGCAGGCGGGTGTCCATCCAGCTGGGACTCAGGGCCGTAGAGCAGAAGGGTTAAAAGGGATACTGTGGGTAAGGTATTTGAAACAGTGCCTGACACCTGGTACGCACCAAATTAGTGCTGTTTTTGCCCACCCTGTCCCTTCCTTGCCTCTTGCCCCTGCCACGCCATTTTCTCCACCTTCCCTCCCTCCTCTTTTTCTCCTCCCTTAGTCTCCCTGATCCTCTCCATTTCTCTTGCACTGTCTCCTCTTCTCTCCTTCCCGTAACCTGTCTCCTCTTCCTTCTTTTCTCTCCTCCCTGGATGTGTTGGTTCTAGATAAAATCTGTGCCTATTGTTGGCCATGCCACTTGCTATGAGTGAGCTTTGCCCCAGAGGCCTTACTGCTGCCGGGAAGGTACCCAGTCTCCTCCCCAGGTAAGGCCCACTAAGCCTTGGAGCTCCGCCCTGGCTAGGCTTTCTTTATATATATATATATTTCTCTATATATATTTCTATATGTATTTCTCTCTATATATTTCTATATATATTTCTATATATATATTTCTATATATAATATATATTTCTATATATTATATATCTATTTCTATATATAATATCTATTTCTGTATATATCTATTTCTATGTGTATTATATATATTTCTATATATATTATATATATTTCTATATATTATATATTTCTATATATTATATATATTTCTATATATTATATATTTCTATATATATTATATATTTCTATATATTATATATATTTCTATATATTATATATATTTCTATATATTATATATTTCTATATCATCTACTCAAGTTCCTTTTAAATTTTATTTGCATAGCATTACAGGATTTGTGAAATAGTGTATATTTTAAGGCCTAAGACTTAAGACAATTCATTATTTCATGGGTAATAGAATTTTATACATCTATGTAAAGACCCAGGACTGGCCATCAGCAGACCTGAGTCCTCCAAGTTCTGCCTTAGCTAGTTACTGACCTTTGCTCCAGGGGCCTTACTTCTGTCTGGAAGGCTCCCCAACCTCCTCCCCAGGTAAGATCTACCTGAAGGCCATACCTGGTTGTAGGATGCAAGGTGAACATGACTGAGTCTCATGCATCTTAATCTGCAAGATGAAGAGTTTGAGTAGGATTAAACACATCATGCAGGCAGCACCCTTATGGCTTTGGCTCTATCTGCTTCATAGCTATAGTATTATTTGACTGCTATTCTTTCTTTAAAAGTTTATTTTTATTCATTTATTTTTTGGAGACAGGGTTGTGTGCCATTACCCAGGCTGGAATGCGGTGGTATGATCATGGCTAACTGCAGCCTTGACCTCCTGGGTTCAACTGATCCTCTCGCTTCAGCCTCCTGAGTAGCTAGGATTACAGGTGCAGCCACCATGCCCAGCTAATTTTTTATATTTTGTAGAGACAGGATCTCACTATGTTGCGCAAGCTGTCTCAAACTCCTGGGCTCAAGAAATGCTCCCTCCTTAGCCTCCCAGTGTGCTGAGATTCCAGGTGGAAGCCACTGTGTCCAGCCTAAATGTTTACTTTAAAAGACAACTTCATACCACTATAGTAAATATCACAAGTAGAAGGTAACAACAACAAAACCCAGTGGAATGAAAACAAGACAGTGTTATAAAATTCTTGCCAGATAGTACTACCTGCCAAGGCCCAGAGTCTGAGGCCTCTTCAGACTTTGTGAAGAAGGGAAATTAGCACATGCTGGAGAGATGGTAACCACTTAATGGCACTGCAGCGAGACATTCTGCACTCGCTCAGGACCATGAGAGTTGAAAAGGGCACGAGTGATTCAGTGTCATTTGGTTTCGTGTGTATCCCTAGTACCCATTTCTCACTTTGGGAAGCACTGGATTCGATCATAGACCTGGAAAGAACCTTAAAGATTACCTGACCCCCCCACCCCGCATCATTTTGTAGACGGATGAGCTGAGCCTGATGTGGAGGTGGCTGCTCATGCCCTTGACCCAGCCATGTGAAGACCAGTGCCCTCGATTCTCAAAATGCGGGAGTTGAAAGACAGACAGACAGATAGACAGATAGATATGCAGAAGTTGAAAAATAGGCAGGCAGGTAGATAGAGAGATAGATAAGTGGGAATTGAAAGATAGATAGATAGATAGATAGATAGATAGATAGATAGATAGATAGATAAGACCTGTGCCTGACTACGCTTGTGTAGTGTTACAGAAAGCAGCTGAGACATGGAGAGTGCCAGCAGTGTGGCCACGGGACCCCAACTATGACCTGTTCACATGCAAACCACCTTTGTGGACTGTAGTCAGTACTTTTATTTTAAGCTCAGCTCTAATATATCTATGTACATTTTTGGAGTGGCCTTCTGTTGGCCAGTCATCTCTCTCTCTCTCTTTCTTTCTTTCTTTCTTTTTTCAGACAGAGTCTTCCTCTGTAGCCCAAGCTGGAGTACAGTGGCACGATCTCGGCTCACTGCAACCTCCGCCTCCTGAGTTCAAGCGACTCTCCTGCCTCAGCCTCTTGAGTAGCTGGGACTATAGGCGCACGCCACCATGCTCAGCTAATTTTTTTGTATTTTTAGTAGAGACGGGGTTTCACCATGTTGGCCAGGATGGTCTCAATCTCCTGACCTTGTGATCCGCCCGCCTCAGCCTCCCAAAGTGCTGGGATTACAGGTGTGAGCCACCACCCCCGGCCCATTTCTTTAGAACCGGGTATGTCACTTATAAGTAGACTCTGTTCCCTTCAAAACCCTCTGGCTCCTCCAAAACACTTTCCTTGCTCTGTTTCATCCACAAGAAAAATGAAACTGCTCTTTCACATTGGTCAGAAGAGGTAACACTTGGGACAAATGCATCTGGTACCATTCCAGAGGCACAAAGGAGTTTTGGGTGCAGGTTATACTTTTTGATTTTTTATAAACCACACAAATAAAAGTGGACAACAGAGAAAATATTAAGTTCAACATGGAGATTGGACTGGGCGCAGTGGCTCACGACTATAATCCTAGCACTTTGGGAAGCCAAAGTGGGAGGATCGTTTGAGCACTGGAGTTCAAGACTAGCCTGAGCAACATAGAGAGATTTTGTCTCTACAAAAGTTTTTTAAAAAATTAGCTGGGCATGGTGGCACACATGTAGTCCAGCTACTCGAGAGTATGGGATGATTCCCTTGAGCCTGGGAGGTCAAGGCTACAGTGAGCCATGACTGCACCACTGCACTCCAGCCTGGTCAGAGCAAGACATTGTCTCAAACAAACAAACAGAGAGAGTATACCAAAGGGAGTTAAAACAAAATGAAATATAGTGTTTTAAGTTCTGGTCCTCCTCCTCCATGTCCTGCCTCCCTGCCACCCTTGCCAAAAAAATTATTGTATAAATTATATATAGAGAACAAAACTAGGCCTTAAGGTACTAGGATCGTTTTGTTCCTCTCCATATGTGAATTTAATTCCACCGTCCTTCCTTCAACACTGAACACTACCCCAGCCCCTAATCCCTCCCACCACATTGCCAATCCCTGGGTGGCAAATCCAACAGTTTGGCCAACAATTACTTGGAGTGGCCTCTAGTTGTGTCAAAGATGCTGTATTTATGCATCGTCAGCTTTTGCTGCAACACAGCCCACTCTCCCCTAACTCAGCTGCTTAAAATAACAAGCATTTATGATTGCTTATGAGTTATGGATCAGCTGGTCGGGCTCACTCATGTGTCTGCAGTTAGCTGAGTATTTGGGTGGAAAGCATTGCTGTGTCTGCTCTTCCCAGCCCTGATTTGTGAAGCCTTTTTTGCTTCTCAGCAGGGGTTTGGTCTTCCTGAGCACCATCCTTGTGTCTTCTCCCTGCGCCCTGGGTTGGGCTGTCCATTATGGTTCTCTCAATAGAAGGTTGAGCCTGGGAGACTTGTCATGGATCAACATGTATTACGGTTGGATCCTTTGTATTGAAGTCCACTGCAGTTTACCCTTCTAACCACATCTGCTTCCACTTTCCACCACCTCTTACCACACACAGCATCATGAATGCTTTTTAGCTATTTATCTCTCTGAGCGGGTGGTAAGCTTTTGAGAGCAAAGAACACATTGCCTTTCCCCTGCTGTATTACCACCATCTGGCCCAATGCATTACGCATAGTAGGTGCTCAGTAAATATTTGATGACTGCGATAAATGAGTGAATTAATGAAATTATTGATGAAACCAGGAATGAAGTAGAATGAGGTCTTGATGACCCCCCAAGAGTAAAATAACTGGAATTCCCCTTATTAATTTTTTTATCCTGTCCCCTTAAGCCCCATTGAATCCCAAAGGACGTACAGACATGGTCTGGAGGGCCTAGTTCTTAATGGTACCAATGTTTGTTTAAATTTTCCTAACTCTAGACAGGTGTGGTGGCACGTGCCTGTAGTCCCAGCCACTCAGGAGGCTGAGTTGGAAGGATCACCTGAGCCCAGGAGGTCGAGGCTGCAGTGAGTTGTGATTGCGCCACTGCACTCCCGCCTGGGTAACAGAGTGAGATCCTGTATCAATAAATTAAATAAATAAATAAATATTCCCAACTCATTGCAGCAGATACTACAGGTTTGCCTCTGTTTGCAAATGTTTGTCTTCCCCAAGAGGCAGCTGTAAAGGGGAAAGCAAGTGTATTCCAGTAAGATCATGGGGAGGGATTCCTGGTTCTGATTTATTTTTCCACTTTTTTTCTATTGGTTTACTAGAAAACCAATAGAATAGTCTAGTGGTTTACTAGACTTAGATTCCTGGTGTCTCATAGCCCCTCATCAGTTGATGCTCAGTCCCCCAGAACCACACTTGTTCTCTATGACCTTGTGAAAGTTACTTGATGCCAGGGAACACTGTGAACCACAGCCTTTATCTCCCTGTGAGTACGTGAGCAGCTGTTTCTAAGATTAGAATAAAAGTCGTAATGATGGTGGGAGATTCCTGGCCTCCTTTCTACAAAGTGTCAGTAGGAGAATTGGATTAATGGGTATTTTTCTAATAGCCTGTCCTGCTGGCATAGAATAAGAATTTCACAGGTACAGCTGCATAGCCTTGATATCTACAGCTATTCTTTCGTGAGGGAGGAGGGCATGAGAATCCTAATCATTGTGCAGAGCAGTGGCTCTCAGCCCTGGCTGCACATCAAGTCATCAGGGAGCTTTAAAAAGTACAGATGCCTGATCCCACCACAGAAGTGCCAGTTCCATTGGCCTGGGGTGTGGTCTGGGCTCAGGATTTTTAAATCTCCCAGGTAACTCTGTGTGCAGCCAAAGTTGAGAACCACAGGTTCAGTTTATTCATTCTATGTCAGGAAAGGGACAATAATTATAATCTGTTAGAATTATTTGAATTTTTGTGGTTGTTAAAGCATATAGGTTTATATGCTGGGATGTATTATCATTGGGTTAGAATAACAGATTCATCCAAGGATGAAAATAAATGTCTCCAACATGTTCTGCATCTGCTTGGCTGCCCCTGCCTTTTGTTATCACCCCCTACTCCATCTCATCAAGTTGTCTTGAGAATAATTGTGAGAAAAAGTAGCAACTGCCCTAACACATGAATTTGCAAGATGCTCTTTACTGCATTCTCTCATTTGCTCCTCACACTAGGAAAGTCATCTAAGAAACAAACTGTCTCTCAGTTGAAAGTCCAGAGGGGAAAGCTGACAGGCTCAGCTAGGATCAAGTGCCCACTGTGGCCCCATCAGCGGCTTTTGTGAGATGGACACAGGTGCCTGGTCCGACCTCCTCTGTTGCAGCAACCACGTGCAGACCCGCACTGCTGTCGGGAGGACAGATGTTAACAAATCAGGGTCATTCTTGTCCCCTGTAGGAAAGCCTATGGGAGACTGAGCCGTCACTAGAACATGTTTGCTAAATAGAGATGCAGAGAAAAGGGAGCTTGGGGACCAGAGGCCAGCTTGGTTGCAGGGAGGAGGGAGTGCAAAGTACTCAGCAACTGGGCCCTGTGCTCTCCCTTTGCTCCTCTTCTGGAATCCACTCAGGTTCTTGTCTTTCCTTTGTGATTCTGCCTTGCACCTGTTGCAGTTCATCAAGACACAGTTTATTTTACTGTAGGTACATCTCAATATCCTTTGAAGACCTTCTAGGGTCATTTTCATGCTTTGGGGTGGATTTCTCTTCTGCCTGTGACGTTGTCTTCCAAGATAGGTTGATTCTTACTAGTTTCAAGGGGTGGTGCATTTTGACCTTAAGCCAAATTCTGGTGCTTTCCCGGTCACAGGTGGTGGTATTCCATGTGAAAACAACTAAGTTTCAAATGGCTTGGGGCTGATACACATCACATCTTGAGTAGGCTCAGTGTTTGAATCAGAATCAAAACACAAGTCTTCTGAATTTTAATCAAATGCTTTTTCTCTCCTGCCCAAGTAAGTTTATTTTTTTCTTTTCCACGGTTTCTTTTGCAGGGGTTCAGCTGTTGCAAAAATAATTGGTAATAATGTCAAGAAACTTCAGAAGTTTGCCTCCACAGTCAAGATGTGGGTGTTTGAAGAAACAGTTAATGGCCGAAAACTGACAGACATCATAAATAATGACCATGAAAATGTAAAATATCTTCCTGGACACAAGCTGCCAGAAAATGTGGTAAGACTTTGGGGTGAAATGTACATTGGTTCATTCTGCAAGTTATGCTTGGCTGAGCAGCACCTGGGTCTTGGAACTGGGAAAGCTGCTTCCCTTTCCTCCAGTTCCTTTCCACTACCAATTGGTTTGGTTGGTTTTGGTTTTCCTGACTCTGAAAATGAGTTTTCTATTACGTTGCTAAGGATGCCTTAACAAAGTGCCAGACTGGGTACCTTAAACAACAGAAATTTATCTTTTTTTTTTTATTTTATTATACTTTAAGTTTTAAGGTACATGTGCAAAACGTGCAGGTTTGTTACATATGTATACATGTGCCATGTTGGTGTGCTGCATCATTAACTCGTCATTTAGCATTAGGCATATCTCCTAATGCTATCCCTCCCCCTTCCCCCTACCCCACAACAGTCCCCCGTGTGTGATGTTCCCCTTCCTGTGTCCATATGTTCTCATTGTTCAGTTCCCACCTATGAGTGAGAACATGCGGTGTTTGGTTTTTTGTCCTTGCGATAGTTTGCTGAGAATGATGGTTTCCAGCTTCATCCATGTCCCTACAAAGGACATGAACTCATCATTTTTTATGGCTGCATAGTATTCCATGATGTATATGTGCCACATTTTCTTAATCCAGTCTATCCTTGTTGGACATTTGGGTTGGTTCCAGAAATTTATCTTTTATAATTCTGGAGGTTTTGAGCATGAGATTAGGGTGTTGATAGGGTTGATTTCTTCTGAGGCCTCTCTCCTTGGCTTGTAGATAGCATCTTCTGTATTTTCACATGGTCTTCCCTCTGATCCTGTCTCTGTCATAATCTCCTCTTATAAAGATAGCAGTCATATTGGATAAAGACCCACCCCAATGACTTAAGTTAATTACCTCTTTAAAGACACTGTTTCCAGATACAGTCACATTCTGAGGTACAGCCCTTAACAGGCTTCCTCCTTGGCATTCAAAGTGCCAGCCATGTCTGGAACTAACAAACTTGCCTTAGGTTGCTCGTGCTCCCCAAGTAGCTCCTGCTGTACCCTAAGTGCATGAGATCAGCTTGCTAGGACAGCTAATGCAATGGTCTGTAATTAAAGTCAGGGTCAAGGCCTAAATTACAGAAGGAGATAGAAGAAAATGGGAAAATGTAAGACTGACAGTTTAAACTCAAGCTTATTAAGTCTGGGAGAGAAAAATACAGGTTATTGCCTGACCTCCTTCTATTGACTTGCGGGGGAAAAAAGAAATGAGCTTGGGGAGTGAAAAGGGTGTACCCTGCTGCTTGTCTGAGTGGAATTTATGAACTTCTTCTGTTGTCAGATTCACCCCTTTGTGGCTTTCTATCATAATCTCTTTGAAAACCAGACAGTTGTGGCTGTGTGATTCCTATGGTTAACCCAAGAAGCTCATCTCCTTTGTTAACGAAATACCCTTTACTGCATATATTCACTCACCAAACCTTATGAGCATGCATTGTGCATGCAAAGCACAGTGTTGGGTGCTGGGGACAGAAAGAGGAATAAGACAGTGTTGCTTTCCTCAAGGAACTGAGCAGGGGAGACCGATCTCTAAATCAATAAATGTGGGGAAGTTTTAGTTACAGTGTTCGTTAGTGTCAAGCACTGTGCTAAGCAATACGTATAGTCTCATTTAATCCTCTCAATAACCCTCTTAGGTTGATACTACTGGTTTTCCTATTAGGATGATGATTTTGATTATATAATGGAGGAAACCAAGACTCAGAGAGGCTAATGAACTTGTGCAGGGTCACACAGCTAAGGGCTACGGTTCAGACTGATTGCTGGTGGACGCATCCCTGAGCATGCTGAATCCGTTGCCTTCCAGGCAATGATGACATTCTGCTCTGGACTTGGGCGAGCCAGCATTTCCCTACAGTTATTCTTGGTGCAGTTGGCGGGGGAAGAAGAACCTTTAGAGTTGTGAGCTTAGAAGTTAAGTTGTCCAAATGTCTGCTGGAGAGACTAAAAGAGGTGGCTGTTCACACTGCAATGGAAGGCCCCTGGGGTCATCTCTCATCCATTCTTGGGGCAGATCACTCTTTTGAGCTTCACTTTTCTCATTTTTATCAGAATTGGTTGCCCCTTCCCTTCGGTAAACTACATGCTTCATTGTTATATTCCTTCCACGCTGCCTGGTGCCAGTCCCTTGTGTACCTGTCTCTCTACCTCCACATGCCCTCAGTGTGTGACCTTGCTTTCTGGTTCTTCCTTCACCCACAGTCTGTGGCACAGTGCTTTTCCTACAGTGGATATTCGAGGAATGTTGGGGGAAGTGAATCTGCTGACTGGTTCTGTGAAGCTGGAGCCTGTGCTGCGAACAGGGAGAATGGGAGGGAAGGAATCGACATAGAGGAGTTGAGAGACCTTGCCCCCCACATGACTGACTCCAGCACCCACCTCTGGTCACTGGGTGTGGACAGAGGCAGGAGAATTCACTCCTAGAACCCTGCTGATGTCTAATAGATCTCTCAAACCTATTCTTCCTGTTTAAGTGAAATTTTTGACCAACATGTCCCCAGTCCCTCACCCTGCAGCCTCAGGTAGCCACCTAAAAGTCCAGTTTTTAATCATTGTTTTTCCCTCCAGTTCAAGCAGGAGAGGTTTGTTGCATTTCCGTCAACACAAGCTCACTGTTTATGCTGTCATTTGATGTGCTGACTTCAGACTGAGCCTTTTCTTTGTGAGACCCCCAAACTGCTGCCAACCTGACCCTTCCCCAGGTCCACACTCATCATGTGGCCCCTCCCACATAGGAGCCTTCTGTTACAGTGACTTCACCATGTCATTGCCTGCTCACTAAAAGCTGAGCCCGTCTGGGTTTGCGATTTCCCTTTAGATCTGAATGAAAAGAACGCTCATTATTTTCTGAAGGCCGGGTGCGGTGGCTCACGCCTGTAATCCCAGCACTTTGGGACCGAGTGCAGTGGCTCATGCCTGTAATCCCAGCACTTTGGGAGGCCAAGGGGGGCGGATCACTTGAGGTCAGTAGTTCCAGACCACCCTGGCCAACATGGCAAAACCTCATCTCTACTAAAAAAAGAAAAATTAGCCAGGTGTGGTGGTGCACACCTGTAATCCCAGCTATACTCGGGAGGCTGAGGCAGGAGAATTGCCTGAACCCAGGAGGTGGAGGTTGCAGTGAGCCGAGATTGCACCGCTGCACTCCAGCCTGGGCAACAGAGCAAGACTCCATCTAAAAAAAAAAAGAATGATCCATCTAAAAAAAAAAAAAGAATGCTTATTATTTTCTGTAATTGCAAAATGGTTGATCCTGCTTTCTAGCTCTATTTCCAGAGCCTGTGTTTGGAGCTCATCAAGGTAGAGGACTCTTTTGCTTCCCTGTTCCAGCTTCAGCCAGTGACACCAGGATTTAGATTCCAGCACCCCCATGAAATATAGTTGCCATTGCCTCTCATCTTCTGCCTCCTTTTTAAAAAACTGCTTCACTGAGATATAATCCACAGACCATACAATTCAGTGGCTTTTTTCATATATTTACATAGCTGGGCAGCCATCACTGCAGTCAATTTTAACACATTTTCATCACCTTGAAAAGAAATCTTGTACCCTTTCATAGTCACCTCCTGTTTTCCCCAATTGTCCCACAGCCCTAGGTGACCACTAATCTACTTTCTATCTCTATAGATTTACCTATTCTCCATATTTCATATAAATTGCTTCTTACAATATGCGGTCTTCCGTGACTGGCTTCTTTCACTTCGCATAATGCTATGAAGCTCCATCCATGTTGTAGCATGTATCAATACTTCGTTCCTTTTTATGGCTAAATACGATCCTGTTGCATGGATGTCCCACATTTTGTTTACCCATTCAACAGCTGATGGTCATTTGAGCTGTTTCCACTCTTTAGGTATTATGAATAATACCTTTATGTACAATGTGAACCTTTATATACAATGTTTTGTATGAACATATGTTTTCAGTTCTTTTGTGTGTATACCTAGGAGTAGAGTTAACTTTTTGAGGAACTGCCAGACTGTTTTACAAAGTGGCTGTACCATTTTACATTCCTATCAACAACAGTGTGTGAACGTTCCAATTTCTTCACATTCTCACCAGTGCTTGCTGTTATCTGACTTTTTAATCCTAGCGAGTATCTCATTCATGGTTTTGATTTTCATTTGCCTGATGGCTAACCATGTTGAGCATCTTGTGCTTATTGTCACTTGTATATCTTTGGAGAAATGTGTATTCAAATCCATTGTCCATTTAAAAAATGGATTGTCTTTTTATTATTGAGTTATACAAATTCTTTATATCTTCTAGATACAGGTCCCCTTTCTCCACAAGTATTTTCTCCTGTTCTGTGGGTTTTCTTTTTACCTGCTTGATGCTATCCTTTGGAGCACAAAAGTTTTTAATTATGAAATCCAATGTTTACCTTTTTACTCTGCTGTGAACTCTTTGAGTATAGTTTCTTGCATAGGTCTTTATTCATTCATGTCTCCTCCACACCTGGAATAGTGCCTGGCATTATTTGTGGTCTGAATAAACGCCAAGGGTAGTGGAAGTGCTGAGGAAGAACAAACCAGGATGAAGAGTTTTGTTTCAGTGCTTCAGGTGGCATCACATGGGAAATAAGGTTAGGGCAAGACTTAAAAAAAATTAATCATTTACATTTGGGTACTAGGGTTGGGGTAATACCTATTAATTTTTGCTGAAAGCCTTCTGAAAATTAAAATATCAGTTCAGTGTGAAGCCTCAGTATTACTCCTTTCCTCCTTGGGTTTAACTCTTTGATTTCATTAGAGGAGTAGTTTTCCCTGGTGATCTTCAAATTTTAGTGTTCATCAGATCACTGGGAGAGCTTCCCAGGGATATATGGGCCCACTCCTATAGTTTCTGATTCATTAGGTTTCAGGTGGGGTCCCTGAATGTGCATTTCTCACAAGTTCCCAGGTAATGGGGATGCTGTTGGTTCAGGAGCCATGCTTTGGGAACCATGGGGGTACATAATAAATTGATATTATTGGTGTTGTACTGGGGAATCCAGGTGGTGGATAGCTGTTTTTCCAGAAGTAGCCTTACTTACCAACAGTGGCATATTTACATAAGAATCATCAGATAAGGTCCTCTGTCTGAGGGTCATGTTTCTGCATGTAGAGCCAAGTATGTGAATTTCACCTGAGATCTTGGCTGCAAGTGAAATGAAGAGACAGAGGAAAATTACACTATTTTTGAGCCTCTACCACGTCCCAGGTATGACATTGCTATGTGTTTTACTCCTGGTATTGTCTTGAATCTGAGTACACACATCCCCCAGATAATGTAGGTGAGTTGCCGTGGCATCCAGTTAGCTGACTGGCAATACAGCCCGGCCGTGATGCTCTGTGCAGCCACGGCAGCTGGACTATTGTTAAACCACACCATTCTCATTAGGAACCAGAATTGTTTCAGCATGCAGATTCATACAGACTTGAAGCAGAAATAACTGTAGTGGCCCTAAGAGATTAGATAAAAATGAGAACAGCCTTGGTATCTTTTATTTGGCTTATCCTTGTTTTATCTGTCATTACTATGATGTTGGTACAAAAGGGTTGGTAATAAGATTCATGGATTTTAGGGGGAAAAGTCTTCATTTGAATAACAGGAAAATTCTTATAATACTATATTAAAAAGATATAAAATATTACTCTAATTCTATAAATACAATTTTAGACATTTCTGTAGGCTCAAAAAGGCCTTGGAAGGAATGTACCAAAATATTGATAGTAATTATTTCTGGTGCAGGGAGGAGCTGTTCTTATTTTCCTACTTAGAGGTTTTTTCTTCAGATTTGATCCAGTGAGCCTATTTATAGTCATGAATGAATGGAGAAAGCATTTTAATCCTAATTGGTTTTAACGACCGTAAAATAGCATCTTTGGAGGGTGAGGAGACCAGTCTGTGATGATGAAAGTGAGGTCTTTTTCTTGCCCACTCTGATGACTGCAAATAAGATGTTGCTAACAGGTAAAAGCTCATTGAGCACACACTGTGGACAGTGATGGTGGATCCAGGAGGTACAAAAGAACCTTCAGGCTTGTCCACACAGACTTCACCAGCTTTGTTTCCAATGATTTTTATTTATTATTAGGTTTTTATTAACTTAGACTAAGAGCACTGGGCTCCTGAAAGTCTGGGCATTAAGCAAACCGGCCCTGATGTCTTCATTCTGGGTTGTTTGTCCTACTTGCCATTGAAAGGCAAGACCTGTTGTTCTGAGTTGTGCTTCCCAGCATATTTCAGAATCTGGAATGATGGACACCCTCAGAAAGAGTTTTGGCAGGAGGCTCACAAAATCAGTCACCATTTCCAAAGCAGCTCCTGATTATTTTCAGAGCAGAAAATCGGGTAGGGGCTTAGCAAAAGGTTTTATTCTGAAAGATGAGATTCACATGATCTCATTAGCTGATGAGAACTTGTTCTGATACTGTGTAAGAGGAATAATGTTCTGTGAATGGACCATGCACCCATAAAAATACAGCTCGCATTGTACACGTTGCTTCTGTGGGTTAAACCCTAAGTATTCCACCAAGGAGAATAAGCCCCCAACCACGTTGTCCTAGAGACTATCACATTCCCTACCACCTGCAGGTTCCTCTTTGATTTATTAAGAAAGAAATGTAAGAGACAGAAGAACTCCTGACCAGCCAGCAGCTTCCTTGAGAATGGTTTGTTTGTTTGTTTGTTTGTGACAGGGCCTCACTCTGTCCCTGAGGCTGGAGTACAGTGGTGCAATCACGACTTTTTGCAGCCTCGACCTCCTGGGCTCAAGTGATCCTCCCACCTCAACTTCCCAAGTAGCTGGGACCACAGGCACTCGCCACCACACCTGGTTAATTTTTTTTATTTTTTGTAAAGATGAAGTCGCACTGTGTTGCTTAGGCTGGTCTTGAGCTCCTGGGCTCAAGCAGTCCTCCCACCTCAGCCTCCCAAAAGTGTTGGGATTATGGCGTGAGCCACTGAACCTGGCTGGGGATGTATTTTAGCAAGAGACATGGGAATAGGCTGATTCCTTAAAAGTTAAGGATTTGCAGGACACAGGTAGATTTTTCGATGAATACGCTTTCATTTGTTAAGGTCTTTGTAGTTTCAAAACACTGTCACTCATATTACTTAATTGGAAGGTGTTCTGTGAGGTAGCCAGATCGGAAAGGTAATTTTTATCTCTATTTTACATATGGGGTGACTGAGGTCGATGAAGCTGAGTCACTTGCCAGAGGTCATACAGCTGGTCAGTTGCAGATGTGCAACCCAGACCTTCAAATCTGTATTTTTTCTCTTTGGTTCTGGTGTTTTTTCCACTTCACCATGTTGAAAATGCCCCAAAGGGGGAAAGGGAGGAGTGTGTATGTGTTAGAGGTGGATGAGGGAGAGGAGAAACAGTAGGTCCAGAGGAATGTGTTTTAATTAAAAGTCAGGCGGCCAGGCTTCATATGAACCAGGGAGTAGGGTGCATAAATGTCCATCTGAGCAAGGCCAGTATTGAAGGGGAAGGAGTGATCAGAGTTCTTGTGAAGGCCGTGGGAGCATGGGTGGGACACAGGAAAACACATGAGAGCAAAACGATGAGCTTCGCCAGTAAAGGACACACAGGCCAATTGTAGGTTGGCATCGAGAGGGTTGTTTTTTTGTTTGTTTTGTTTTGTTTTTTTGGGACAGAGTCTTGCTCTGTTGCCCAGGCTGGAGTGCAGTGGCACGATCTTGGCTCACTGTAACCTCCCCATCCCAGGTTCAAGTGATTCTCATGCCTCAGCCTCCTAAGTAGCCAGGATTACAGGTGTGCACCACAACACCTGGCTAATTTTTATATTTTTAGTAGAGATGGGGTTTTGCCATGTTGGCCAGGCTGGTTTCAAACTCTTGGCCTCAAGCGATCCACCCACCTCAGCTTCCCAAAGTGCTGGGATTATTACAGGCATGAGCATGGCGCCCAGCCTGCATCGGGAAATTAATGCAATAGAATCAGAAAATGCTTTGTTGGAGGGGGTGGAGTCTCCAGGTGTGAGAGGAATAATGTAGCAGGTGGATTTTTTGTAATAAACCTTCGCCACTTGTGGACTACCTAGCCTAGATTACCAATCTGGAGAAGCCTTTCCAAAGAGGAAAATAGGCAAATAGGCCTTCTTCCCTGCCTTTGGGTCTGCCACTAACGAGGGAGAAGTGCTGAGCTTTGGGTTTTGATCTGCTCTATGGGGAGTGACTCTAGGTTGTCATTCAAATCAGCTTAAAGCTAAATGTTTTGGCTCTTGTAACTAAAGATCCAGGTAGGGCTGGCTTCAGGTGTAGCCTGAACCAGCAGCTTACATGATATTAACAGGGCCCTGTTTTTCCCTCTGTTCCCCTGCTTTGCCATCCACAAAGTTGGCTTCATCCATATGGTAGCCCCGTGGCATAGGTTCTCCCCTCACATTTGTAAACATGGATGCAGTAGTTCCAGACTTCACAGCAGCATCCCACACTGTTCAAGGAAAGACCCATGGCTACTCCTGAAGAACAAGGAAGGATCTGTTTCCCAGAAGACATCTACTGGTTTCTTGTTGGCCCTGATTGTTTAATGTGCCCATTAGCTTGAACAAGTTAAGAACCACCCCTGGAATGGGGTAGGGGCCAATTCCACCCAAATGGCATGGTTAAAATTGGGAAGTGGTAGCTTTTGAAAGGAAGTTTAAGGAAACTTCTTCTAGAAAGAAGGGAAATGGAGGCTAGGCAATAAATTATGGAAGTCCTCCACACCTCCTGAAGGGATAAGGGAATTAAACTTCAGATACATTTTCTTTGGGGAATCCTTTGTGTGAGGGAGTAACTCTTAGCACAGGCATTAGTCAAGGTAATAGGCTAAGATACTGCAAAAGACATAATATTGTGACAAAGAACAACAGACTTGTCTTCCTCTCACATAGAAATACTCCAGTGGTTTGCTTTACACTATTATTCTTGGTCCTATGTTTTTTGTTTTTTTTTCCCCTGTACCATCTCCTAAGCCTTGTAACCCTCACTGTGATCAAGGCTAAGTTACCAAGGTTTTCAGCTCACAGGAAGGGGGAAGAGAAAGTGTGGAGGAGGCAACCCACTGTCTTGAGGGCTCTGGGCTGTCAGTGGAAACCACTTCTCCCTCTCACATCTAGCAATGAGAACTTGGTCCATGGCCATGTGTAGCTGCAAGGACTGCTGGGAAATGCAGTCCCTGGCTAGACGACTAGTGACCAGCTTACAGGTCTGTGATTATAGAGAAAGGGGAGAAGGAATTTTGGCTGGGAGTTGGCAATCTCCATCACAACCCCCAAACTAGGTTTCCTCAGAGGCTGGCCCACTCTGAATGATGTTCCTGTGACAGACACAATTTCCTCAGAGAAGAATCTTCATTCAAGGCCTTTCATTTTGGGAACCAGGAATGCTTAATGGGGACTAAATCAGTTATAGTTAGGTTTAAATACATATGACAGAAAACCTAAAATAACAGTGGCCTAAGCAAGGTAAATGCTGGTGCATTTTTCTCCCATGTAAAGACATTTTTGGTTGGTGTAGCCTCATGGTGGCAGAGACTTATTTGATTCCACTGTTCTGCCATCTTGGCATGTGCTGTCCTCCTTCTGCTCTAAGATGACTGTCTGAATTTCAGCCATGCCTTCACATTCCCACTGGCAAAAGGAAGGAGAAGGACCTTCCAGGACATCTTCTAGAAGTCACAGGCAGCATTTCCATTGATGCTCCCTTGATCAGAACTCAGTCACATGGTACACCTAGCTGCAAGGAGCACGGGGAAACATAGCCTTCTTTGCCAGCATGCAGGAGCCCAGCTTGAAACTAGGAGTTCTAATGCTGAGGAATAAGGAAGAACAGATACTAGGCGCAGCAAGAAGCCTTTGCCAGAGACCATGTGCCCTGGAGTCCGCACTGCATGCCCTCACTTCTGCCGTGTTAAACTAATCTTCACCCTTAAGGAAAGAAATCATCATAATAGCTGACATGTGTTGAGTGTATATCAAGTCCCAGGCAGTTTTCTATATCATTTAGTCCTCACAGCAGCACTCTCAAAGGAGAGTTTAGTGTGGGATCATTTACAGAGGGGCCATGGGGTCGAGGGAATCAACAGGGGTTGATGAAGTGCTCAGAGATTAGCAACAGCTGGAAGCCATTACCACTCCTGAAAGGGTCAGGGAAAGAACATGTCACCAGCCTGAAGAGGGCTTAGAGACATGGCCTTAGAAAGGGGCTGCCTGGCAGCAGCTGCAGCTGTGGAATGAAGCCAAGCCAGAACCACTGTGAGCCTAGGCAGAAGTGGCCCGAGGAGGCTGATAAATACCCTTGACCTGTCTCTCCTCCCATCCTTTGATCTCCTGACAGTGTCTCCCATTGGCCGAAGCCCACTGGAAGCCAGAGAACAAGGGAGCCTGGGGAAATAGTTTAGAGAAAGCAGCCTCCTGGGAACAGAATGGGGCAGAGAAGAGCGGAAAATGGATGGGGGGCTGGTGAGGTGGGAGAGCAACAGAGAGCAACCCACATAGTGTTATTAGTGGTGCCTTTTGCAGATAAGGCAGTTGAGGAGTGGAGAGGATAACTCACCTGCCCAGCTGGTGACAGAGGCAAACCCTCTGCTTCAGACCCCCATAAGGAATAAGGAAGGCAAAGCAAACACACTTGCCTTCCTTGTCTATCTGTGCAATGCTCTGCACATAGTAGGCATCTGATAAATGGTCAGTAAGTGAAACCATGTGGACAGGCAAGGTTTGATATAAGAGGAGAAACGATCTTCTCTGCCTTTTGGTTGCAGGTTGCCATCTCAAATCTCAGTGAGGCTGTGCAGGATGCAGACCTGCTGGTGTTTGTCATTCCCCACCAGTTCATTCACAGAATCTGTGATGAGATCACTGGGAGAGTGCCCAAGAAAGCCCTGGGAATCACCCTCATCAAGGTAACTCGAGTGCATGCTGCCCAGGGCTAGACATTGGTTATCGGAAATTTCATTTCCTCACACTTTCATCTGCTTGAGATTTGGAGCTGAAGGGGAAGTTGTGGCAGTTTTTCATTTGTGTTTTTAAAGATGCCCAAAAGTCATAAAAAATATAAGACTAGTTTAGCTCAGATTGAGAGTGGGCTGCTTTCTGTTGGAGCAGACTAGCAGCAGCAGTGATGTGAAGAGCTGTGCCACCCCTTCCAGTCCACTCTGGGGGCTCAGCCTGCCATCTGGAAACCACCAGCGGTTTGAATTAGCTGGGAAATTAAGAACCATTAGTGCCCATTCCTGGATATATACCCTAAAGCATGTGTTTTTAACCAGAACTCCACGAACCACCTCTGAAGGTCCACAGGTTGAATGCAGGAAGTTCATGCCTTTAAATGTGGAGGAAAAAAATCCTTGCATTCTAACTCATTTTAACCTGTAAGTGAAGTAAGCATTCTCTTCATTTATGAATGCAGCTCACAGCCAAAGTTTCAGTAATAGTAGTATTAGCAGGATCTGAGACCTTGTTGTCAATAGGAGTCACAGGGCTTTCATTTCAGTTTACACCTTTTTCTGATATCTCAAGGTATCATTTATACTCGTCACTACTTGGAAATTGTGGTAATTGTTAGACCTGCCATGACATCTTTTTCTAATTGCATTAATAAAACAGGGCATATATTACTTTATCATAAATTTGTTTTTTAAACAAATTTCAACATAATTGGATTCTTGGGTTATTTTAGGTGTTTTGTTTTATGCGTATGAAATTCTGAGAATGAGTCCATAAGCTTCACCAGATTGCCAGGGGTAAGCCCCATGTCGTTGGAAAGATTAAGAACTCCCTAGAGAGGCTGTGCCAGAGCATTTACAGATGAATGTTCATGAAGGCAAACCAGAGTAACCCAAATGTCATCAGCAAGAGAGTAGACAGATGAAATGTGAACTATTCATTTTAGAATACTGTGCAGTAAGTGAACAGAAATGAACCAGAAGTTTGATGCAGCCACATGAGTGAATCTCTAAAACGATATTGTAGTTCAAGACAGCACGTCACAGGTGAATGGCACAATTCTCTTTATAGACTTGAAACACCAGGGATAATGACATATAACATTGTCTAGGGACCATCTGATGTGGTAAAATAATCAAAAGCAAGGGAGCAATGCATACAGCATTCAGGACAGTGGTTCACCCTGGGGAGCAGGGGTAGAAGGAGGATGAACTTGAGAGGAGACACACGGGACTTCAGTGGTGTCAGTCACGTTCTATTTATTAACATGAGTGATGAGTACATGTTTATTTTCTTCATTTGATTCTTCTTTAAGCTGTACATAGGCAGTATAGATGCTTTTACTCTTGTAAGTAGGAGACATTTTTCAAGTTATGTAGCCATGGGACATCTACTATCCCATGCCTCTTTGATTTCGCGGTTTGTTTTCTCCTAACTTCTTGGCATCCTTGTAGGGCATAGACGAGGGCCCTGAGGGGCTGAAACTCATTTCTGACATCATCCGCGAGAAGATGGGTATTGACATCAGTGTGCTGATGGGAGCCAACATTGCCAATGAGGTGGCTGCAGAGAAGTTCTGTGAGACCACCATCGGTAAGCACTGCCTGGGAGGGACCCCAGGAGTCTGGACATTTGATGTTTGAACATGTACATATTCCATTTCTGATATTTTCTGTAATAGACTCTTCCCTGTCCCTCTTAACATTCCTTAGTGGGCATTCAGTGGGGCGAGAGTTTTACGTAAGCAGGCTATATTGTGGAATTGAAGTGTTTCAACAACCTCCAGAATGAATATCAATGAATATGGCCAAGAAGACCATTCTGACTTGCTGTGATCCAATAATGAATTATTGAGGTTAAACACAAAAGTGCAAGGTTGCTTGTACCAAGGAACAGGTGGCTACATCCATGGTAGGGGTCCTCTGGCCTCAGAAACCCACATTCTCTTTTCTTACAGATGCTAGTATCTGGATCCTCATTGCTTCCAATGAGATCTAAAAATTGGTTGAATGACCCCTATTTTCAGGTGAATAATAAGACTCAGAGAATAAATTACCTGCCCCAAGATCACACACTAATGCAGAAGCCAGGAACAAATTTGAGTCTTCTGTTTCCTGAAATAGTAAGCCTTTTCTACTCTTACACATTATACATTAGATACATTATTCTCACATTGATGTTATGAAAATTTTCATTTCTTTTAAAAGGGGCTTTGAGAATTCTCAAGTGTCCGTGTACCACATTAAAGGATGCTTTGTTGCAAGAGTAATATTATTGTATTTTCAGATGCTTTGCAAAAGTTTATCTACCCCTGCAGAACTTACTTTCACCCTTGTCAAACCTGCAAGCAATGTGAATCATTTCTCCTTGGCAGCTTTGTAAAAGGAAGCTCTGAGAGATGTCAGGCTCTCTTGCGTGAGATGAATGCACAGGAAAATGTAGCTCCAGATTCTTATACCTGCCTATACGTAGGGCTTTTTAGGGTTTGTTGTTTTTTTTGGAATTTTCTACCTTAATTTTTATTTTTAATTATGGAGGTATTTTACATGATTATTATGGAAGATAGAGATAATCAAAAGAAAGCCATTTTAAAATTTTGGTAATTTTGTTATATATCCTTTTTTTCTATTTGTATGAACTATTATGTTTGTAGTGAATCATATACTATTTAATAATTGCTTTATTCACTGAATATGTAACAAAAACCTTTCAGAGTCTGTTAACATACTATACATCCTCATAAATGCAGAGCATTCCATCAACAATTCCATATATTTGGACACAAAACTTTTTTTTGAAAAATAGTATTTTTTGGAGAGAAGTATCACAAATAATATAAAGAAGAAAAGAATAGCCTATGATACCACCTGCCCATGTTGTCATTTACAAAAGTGATACAGCCACAGGTTTAAAAAAAAATTCAAGCACCATGAGAAGATGGAAAAGTAAAACTAAGGTTGTAATTTCCCACCCATTTCCCTCTTCCCAGAGGGAATCACTGTTAGCAGTTTCTTTTTTGTTTTTTATAATTTCAACTTTTATTTTAGATTCAGGGGGTATATGTGCAGGTTTGTTACATGGGTGTATTGCGTGATGCTGAGGTCTGGGTTATGACTAATCCTGTCACCCAGGTAGTGAGCATAGTACCCAATAGGTAGTTTTTCAATCCTTCCCTCCCTTCTCTCCTCTCTAGTAGTCCCCAGTATCTGTTGTTGCCATCTTTATGTTCATGAGTACCCAATGTTTAGCTCTCACTTATGAGTGAGAACATGCAGTATTTGGTTTTCTGTTCCTATGTTAACTCACTTAGGATAATGGCTTCCAGCTGCATCCATGTTGCAAAGGACATGATTTCGTTCTTTTTTTTTTTTTTTTTTTTTTTTGAGATGAAGTCTCACCCTGTCGCCAGGCTTGAGCGCAGTGGTGTGATCTTGGCTCACTGCAACCTCCGACTCCCTGGTTCAAGCAATTCTCCTGCCTCAGCCTCCCTAGTAGCTGGAATTATAGGCACGTGCCACCACGCCCAGCTAATTTTTGTATTTTTAGCAGAGACGGGGTTTCACCATGTTGGCCAGGCTGGTCTTGATCTCCTGACCTCATGATCCACCTGCCTTGGCCTCCCAAAGTGCTGGGATTACAGACGTGAGCTACCGCACCCGGCTGATTTCATTCTTTTTTAATGGCTTTTACTACTAGCAGTTTCTAAATATTCTTCTGGAAAAAATTTATTCATATACGTATACTAGTATATACATATATGAATATGTCTTATTCTTTTACAGTAAATTCTTTTATTTATCTGCAGTTTTAATATAGCCTGTGAAATTGTTATGTAATTACTTATATTTTCCCAAAAAGATTAACTAGTTTGTTCCAACTCAATCCTATTTGCCAATAATCCTTTCCCAGTTCATTTCGGAAGACTAAATCTTAATCTGCAATCCCAATCCTTGATCCAATCCTGGCTAGGACTCCAGCCCTGTTTGTTGTAGGAAAGTTTCTAGTTAGGTGCATTAGGCTTTTTTGGTTTAAAAAAAAAACAGATAAAAGCACACAAGTTACATTTCTTTCCCTCTGGCATTTCTTTACCCGGTGCTTCTATGCCTTCTCTGTGGGGTGGACTGTGATAAGCACTGATGACCTGAATTAAATTAAGTAAAGCATTTCTGGGTGGAGTAGCTCTCATGAGGCTAAAGCCGAGGATCTTCTGAGGCCAAGAGTTTGAAATCACCCTAGGAACTGTAGCTGGGAGTTTCCAAAAAAGAAGAAAAAAATTTTTTAATTAGCCTGTTATGGTAGTACATACCTGTAGTCCCAGCTACTCAGGAGACTGCTGTGGGAGGATCACCCTGAGGCTAGGAGTTTGAGCAAGGCTGTAGTCACTGCAGTGGCTATGATCACGCCATTGCGCTCCAGCCTGGGTGACAGCAATACCCTGTCTCTTAAAAAAAAAAAAAATTCAGTAAAACATTGAAAGTAAGACAGAATATGAAAGTGATGTTTAAAAATTGTTTTATATAACCTGAATTAATTAATTTTTAGAAGTAGAGTCTTGTTGGAATTCTTGGCCTTACGGGATCCTCCTGCCTCAGCCTGCTGATGTACCGGGATTACAGATGCGAGCCACTGTGCCCAGCCTATAACCTGAATTTAATCATAAGAAAATATCAGACAAGCCCAAAGTAAGAGATATGTTACAAAACAACAGTCCTATGACATCTTTGACTCTTCAGAAAAGTCAGTGTCATGAAAGACAATGAAAGGCTAAAGGAGTGTCCCAGAATAAAGAAGACTGAAGATATATTACCATGCCAGGCGTGGTGACTCACACCTATTATCTTAGCACTTTGGGAGGCCAAGGTGGGAGATCACTTGGGCCTAGGAGTTTGAGACCAGCCTGGGCAACAATGAGATCCCATCTCTACAAAAAATAACAAAAATTAGCCAGGTGTGGTGATGCATACCTGTAATGCCAGCACTTTGGGAGGCCAAGGCAGGCGGATCACCTGAAGTCAGGAGTTTGAGACCAGCTTTGCCAACATGACAGATGAAACCTCATCTTTACTAAAAATACAAAAATTAGCCGGGTGTGGTGGTGGACGCCTATCTTCCCAGCTACTCGAGAGGCTGAGATGAGAGGATTGCTTCAGCGTGGGAGGTGGAGGCTGCAATGAGCAGTGATCGCACCATGGCACTCCAGCCTGGGTGACAGAGCAAGACTTTGTCTCTAAAAATAAAAAAGGAGACATGAGCACTAAGTGCAGTGTGGGGTCCTGGATTGGGCAGGGAGAGTTGCTTTGGAAGACAATGCAGAGGTGATTGGTGAGATTTGAATGTGGATTATATGTTAGATAATAATATTATGTAAACATTACATTTTCTGTATTTGATCATTGCAGTGTGGTTATCCAGACATCCTTTGTTGATGCATAGGGAGTATTTTAAATTATGGTAGGTTCAGGAATCGTGGCCCACTTGAGTCTTCTGTGGAGGGAAAAGATAGGGCAGCTTCAGTCTTCAAAATCCTGTCGTGGTGAACTACAGTGCCCTCTTGTGGTGAGGTCTCCTTTCGTTCTTGGGGCATACCACAGACTCTAAGGCTTTTAATCCAGTCATTCCACAAATATTTTTCAAACCCTCTTATGTATCAGGCATGGTGCCAAATGTCTAGAATACATAAGCTCGTTATGGAACTTGTAAGCACACAAACACATATGGAATCACAAACTAAAATAAGGATTTTGAAGGAGTTTTATTAAATAGGTTAATTGCCTCTAAAACTTGGTGTGGCAGAGAAAGGGGATTTTCCTGTCTTTGGTTTACATTGAGTTTTGGGCAGCCTTCCCACATGGCTGTCCGGCATTATCTGTTCTGTACAGATGCCCTGAGTCCCTGCTTGCCATGTCACTGTTTATGACTGGGGTTTGTTGTTGTTGTTGTTATTGTTGTTGTTTTTGAGATGGAGTCTCACGCCGTTGCCCAGGCTGGAGTGCAGTGGCGTGATCTCAGCTCACTGCAACCCCCGCCCCCTGGGCTCAAATGATTCTAATGCCTCAGCCTCCTGAGTAGCTGGGAACACACACACACACACACACACACCCCACCACGCCAGGCTAATTTTTGTATTTTTTGTAGAGACGGGATTTCACCATGCTGACCAGGCTGGTCTCGAACTCCTGACCTCAAGCAATCCACCTACCTCAGCCTCCCAAAGTGCTGGGATTACAGGCATGAGCCACCACGCTAGCTTATGACTGGTATTATATTAATAATAAAATTAGTGGTCCGGGTGCAGTGGCTCATGCCTGTAATCCCAGCACTTGGGAAGGCCAAGGCAGGTGGATTGCTTGAGGTCAGGAGTTTGAGACCAGCCTGGCCAACATGGCGAAACCCCAACTCTACTAAAAATACAAAACTTGGCTGAGCATGGTGGCGCATGCCTGTAGTTCCAGCTACTCAGGAGGCTGAGGCGGGAGAATTGTTTGAGCCTGGGAGGTGGAGGTTGCGGTGAGCCAAGATAGTCCCATTGCACTCTAGCCTGGGCAACACAGCAAGACTCTGTCTCATAAATAAATATAGTACCTATTATCCATGATTTAAGGTAATAAATTTAAAAGGTACCTTTGAGAAAATATGAGATTGCTGTAAATCAAGCCCACCTCTTGGATGGACATTGTGTTATTTGCAGCCACAAAGGAACCCACAGACCCTACCTTGTATCTATGGCAAGCCAAGAGTGTGCCTTCCCCCGCCCATTCCTCAGTTTGTTCACCAGCAACCCAAGCTTCCAGCTGCAGATGGCTGGATTAAAGTGACTCGAGGGAGGGGCTGGTCTGCAATGTTCAGGAGCATCCTTCCTGTTGGAGGCACTGAGCAGTGGGAGGAGAGACACGGTGAGGCTGTAATATGATGTGGGGGCCAGGGGCTGATTTACCCAACCCAGATGATGCAACAGTGTTGCACAGAGTCACCTAGATAGCCTGGTGGACTGTTTAAAAAGGAAGAGAACAGTTTGCACAAAAATGACATAGTTCTAGCATTTGGAAAAGGGGAACTCAGCTAAATGAAGAACAGTAATGCTACAGAGTAGACTGTGTTTCTAAGTGTTGGGTGTAGATATTGTGTTTTATTATGAAACTCTTCAGAAAACAAAAGTAGAGCAGTATCATGAACCTTACATGCCTGTCACCCATCTTTAGAAATGATTAACTCCTGGCCAGTCTCATTTCATCCACTCCCCACCCTCTCTCAACCCTCAGATGGCCTGGATTATTTTGACATTGTGTCACTTCTTGGTGTAGTTTTAGTTGTTGACAATCATGCTTTTTTCTTTTTTCTTTTTTTTTTTGAGACAGAGTCTCGCTCTGCCGCCCAGGCTGGAGTGCAGTGGTGTGGTCTCAGCTCACTGCAGCCTCCACTTCCTGGGTTCAAGCAATGCTCCTGCCTCAACCTCCTGAGTAGCTGGGACCACAGGTGCGTGCCACCACACCCAGCTAATTTTTCGTATTTTTAGTAGACACGGGGTTTCACCATGTTAGCCAGGATGGCTTCAATCTCTTGACCTCATGATCTGCCTGCCTCAGCCTCCCAAAGTGCTGGGATTATAGGTGTGAGCCACCGCACTGGCTGACAATCATGCTTTTTTGTGCTTTGGAAATGTATAGCTCTAATTCTGATGTATGTTTGGTTTTTGCTTGTTTTATCCTCTGTCTTCCCATCTCCAAGAGGTGGCATAGGATAGAGACTCAGAGCATGGGCCTTGGCGGCCAGAGCAGTATATGGGTTAGAATTTGGGCTCTCCTTGTACCAGGTGTTTGACGATGGGCAAGTCGGCAAACCTCTCTGGGCCTCTGTTTCCCTGTCTGTACATGGAGAAAATCATAATAATAAGCATGCAAATGTCAGCTGACTCCATAATTATTACATGGGATATTTGAATGCTTCTTACCAGTGAAAGACTGTTTTCACATATTATTCTGAGTTAGCTGTACCGCGGTATTATTACCGATGAAGCAGAAGCTGAATGAGGTTATTTCAGAGGTTTTCACACTTGTCTGCCCATTGGAATCAACCTAGGGAGTTTCATAAACGATTGATGCCTGCTCCACTCCAGAGATTGTAATTTAATTGGTCTGAGATGAGGCATGGGCTTTGGTATTTGTAAACATCCCCAGATGATTGTTCTGTGCATACAGGCTTGGGAACAGCTGGTCTCCCACCTTGAGGCAGGCAGAGCCCAAGTGCTGTAGTATTCAATGTGCCTTCTGCTATCTTTATGTGGTGACACTGATTTGGGAGCCAAGACTTGGCTGGTAAACCTTATGATCCTGATTTTCAGTCTCTGTAGAGCTGGGTAGGATGGATTTGGTTAGCCTCACCCTGAACCCCACTAACCACAGCAGATTTCACATCAGGCTTTGTGTGTATGACTTTATTTTTGTTTGTTTTTGTATTTTAATCAAAGGTTTCCAAAACAAAAAAAGTAACTATAATAAATATGTGAAAACCAGCAAACGTCATCACATCCCAGGCACTGTCCCAAAGGAGGGGAATATAGTGGTAGCAAAAACAAGTACTCTGACAGCATTTCCATCTTCTCAAATTCAGAGACAGCAGATGATAAAACCACATATATGTTATGTTCCCAATTTTGAGAAAAACTTTTTTTTTTTAGGACAGAGTCTCACTGTGTCATCCAGGCTGTAGTGCAGTGGCACAGTCTCAGCTCACTGCAACCTCCACCTCTAGGTTCAAGAGATTCTCCTGCCTCAGCCTCCCAAGTAGCTGGGATTATAGGCATGTGCCACCACGCTCAGCTAATTTTTGTATTTTTAGTAGAGACGGGGTTTCGTCATGTTGGCCAGGCTGGTCTCAAACTTCTGACCTCAAGCGATTCACCCTTCTCAGCCTCCCAAAGTGCTGGGATTACAGGTGTGAGTCATCGTGTTTGGCCAAGAAAAACTTTAGATTCACATTCGGTCAGTTAAAAATGTATGTCAAATTGTAAATGATCACCTCTATTGGAAATGGGATATTTTTACTCTATTTCTGCTCCTATGTATTTTCTAAATATCCTATCATGAACATATGTTACTTTTATAGTAAGTAGAAAGTTATTTTAAGGTGTATTAGGTGTGAAAATTAAGATTAGAGGCTGTTATTAATATCCTGTTTGTCTAACTTTTCAACAGGCAGCAAAGTAATGGAGAATGGCCTTCTCTTCAAAGAACTTCTGCAGACTCCAAATTTTCGAATTACCGTGGTTGATGATGCAGACACTGTTGAACTCTGTGGTGCGCTTAAGGTAAAGTCAGCCTCAGGCTAGGAGTTCATCAAGCAAGGCAAATGTTAGCATCATTGAGTCTAATCCTCAAGAATGGGCTCTGTGTTCTGTGCACCCACATCAGCGAAGAATAGTGAATTGAGAGCCTTGTTTATAACTTCCTGTTTTGCTGCAGCCTTTCCTGGGTGGTTCAGTTCCTCTCTTACTCGTGGCTTGCTTTAACTTGTAAATATGGGGGAATTGTGATGTTTTGGTCTTTGGGAAGTTGGCAGCATTGATATTTGGAAAGCATGGGAGTTCCTTGATGGTAGGGTTTCACCCAGGAGCAAATGATTCTATTCATTCATGTTTTTCTCCCACACTTTATCCTGAGCAGGAAAAGGATCTTGTTCCCTCTGAATTATGCTACTCTACTAGTTTGGCTGGTTGTTCTTGTTAAGGGAAAAAATAATCTGCTGCTGGTAGAGGTTTTTCTAAGAATAGTTTTGTCTTTGCCCTCAAGGGGAGAAGATGTGATTAAAGAAGCGCCGGCCGGGCGCGGTGGCTCAAGCCTGTAATCCCAGCACTTTGGGAGGCCGAGGCGGGCGGATCACGAGGTCAGGAGATCGAGACCATCCTGGGTAACACGGTGAAACCCCGTCTCTACTAAAAAAATACAAAAAAAAATTAGCCGGGCGTGTTGGCGGGCGCCTGTAGTCCCGGCTACTCGGGAGGCTGAGGCAGGAGAATGGCGTGAACCCAGGAGGCGGAGCTTGCAGTGAGCCGAGATCGCGCCACTGCACTCCAGCCTGGGGGACAAAGACTCCGTCTCACAAAAAAAAAAAAAAAAAAAAAAAAAAAAAAAAAAGAAGCGCCCTCCATTGGCCAGTGGCTTGCTGGATTTTTATAAGTGGAACTGTACAGTATGCACTCTTTTGTGTCCGGCTTCTTTGATTGGAGGTGTATTTTTGTTTGTTTTAATGTAAATTTTAAGAGGTACTTCATACAGAAAAGTACAAAAATCATAAGTATATAGTTTATGTTATCTTTTTTTCCCCTCTTTTGAGGTAAAGGGAGGTCTCCACACCTGGGCTCCTGACTTGTTGGCTGCTGGCTTTTAAAGCCTTAGGCACTGTCCCTCTCTCTGCCGTGACTTGGGGAACAACCAACAGGGAACAGCAGCAGCTACCTGCTCCTTCCCCCTCACAATCCAAGTTGCCTTCATTTCACTACCATCTGCAAAAAAGAGTGGGGGGAATCGGGGAAATAAAAAGTTCTCAATGTGAATGCCCCTTTTGAGCCACTTCTGAGTCATCTCTTTTGCAGCAAAAAGCCACCCTTCAGAAATGTGAACATCTAGGGAAGAGGTTAGGCAATCCACCAGTCATCTGTCTATTGGATGGGAGTTGCAAAGGTGGAAAGAATGCCTGTCTATGCTTCCTCATCAATTGTATATCTTTTTTTCTAGTCAGAAGTTAAAACCACTCTCTAGAATTAACATTGTGTATATATGTGTGGTCATGATATACAATGAGCATTTAAAAAAATTAAAGCCAATTAAAGGCCTGGGCTCCTAGGGAGCACACATGCATATTTCTAAGCGCCTGTGTGAGGCATTCTTTGCATTAGCATTCCATTACACGCAGGCCCAGTTATACATGTAAGACGCTGACTTTGGCTGCTTTGTTTATTTTTGTTGGTTGAGATTTTTATGTGTTTTTAATAGTCCTTCATTAAACTAATTACCATTCAACAGCAGGGGGCATCATGAATGCCTAATCGCTCAGTGCTGGCCTGAGCTGCTCCAAAGCTGCTTTTAAGCAACTGGATGTTTTTGGTGGTCATAGAGAAGCTGTGAAACCCTGCCCAGAACAAAGAGTGCTGGGTGAGAAGAAGGAGTCTAGATTGAGGTGAGGGCTTTCGAAAAGCTTCTGCTAATGGGAACCCATGCTGGTCTTGTGTCTGAACTTAGAATGGCTTTCATTTTTGCTGGCAGGAAGACTGTAAGTAGATGTGCCAGCTACCTTGCTGGAAAGTGATTCATGGGGGATGCAGGGAGGTGGGGGTTGAAGGCCCTTAATCATCCTCCCTACAGCTTCCCACCCAATCTTTTAAAACGAGATCAGTTACCATCATTCCTGGGGGTTTGCATCAGAGCTGAAATTTTTGAAAACTGAGAAACAGGCACTTGTAGCAATTATTAACTCCAACCATTGTCTTGTACAGATAAGGGAATCGAGATCCAAAGAGCAAATGACTTTAGGGTAGCAAACACTGGCACAGTCGGAGCGTGAACACGGGTTTTAAGACTCTTAGCCCAGTTTCTTTGGTTACTATGTACAGCTTGACTTTTCTGGTTAGTAACCAGGCAGCATGAATGAAACGAAGCCCTCTCTCATCAGAGCCTGCCAGAGCAAGGACACATGGCCATATGTTGCTTTCATCACATAAATAACAGTGATGGGCTTTTCCCCCCGACTATAACATAGTCATATTCCTTGTTTTCACACAACAGACAGGTGTAAAGAAGGAAGTAAAAATCAAATTACTGACAATCCTACATCCTGAAATAACCTCAGTTAACGTTTGTTGTATACCCTTCCAATGTTTTTAGTGTGTACATATGTGTATGGGTCCTTTTTAAAACAAAAACTAGATATTAGTGTTCAAGTAGTTTGATTTTGTGTGTGTGTGTTTTGTTTGTTTTTGAGACAAGGTCTCGCTCTATTGCCCAGACTGAGTGCAGTGGCACAATCGTGGCTCATTGCAACCTCAGCCTCCCAAGCTCAAGCTATCCTCCCACCTCTGCCTCCTGAGTAGCTGGGACTGCAGGCACATGCTGCCATGCCCAACTAATTTTGTTTATTTTTTGTAGAGGTGGGGCCTCGCTGTGTTGTTCAGGCTGGTCTTGAACTTGTGAACTCAAGCAGTCTTCCCACCTCGGCCTTCCAAAGTGCTGGGATTACAGGCATGACCCACCACATCCAGCCATTGATGTGTTTTACTTTTTTAACAATCTTTAGTAGCATTCTCCATACTAGCCAATTACAAAATGTACATTACAGATGTAATACATCTGTTGGCCAGCTACAGCTTGGCCAACATGGCAAAACCCTGTCTCTACTAAAAATACAAAAATTAACTGGGCGTGGTGGCGTGCACCTGTAATCCCAGCTACTTGGGAGACTGAGGCATGAGAATTCCTTGAACCTGGGAGGCAGAGGTTGCAGTAAGCTGAGATCACACCACTGCACTCCAGCCTGGGCAAGACTCTGTCTCAAAAAAAAAAAAAAGTTGTTAAGGAAAAAAAGACCACTAGACTATTTAAAAACACAGAAAACAATAACATAAATCAGGCACTGTGGTGCATACCTATAACCCCAGCTACTTGGGAGGCTGAGGCAGGAAAACAGCTTGAGCCGAGGAACACAAGACCTCTCTCAGAGGGAAAAAAAAGATAACGTAGATTAAACTATATACTTATGATTTTTGTACTTTTCTGTATGAAGTACCTCTTAAAATTTACATTAAAACAAACAAAAATACACCTCCGATCAAAGAAGCCAGACACAAAACAGTGCATACTGTACAGTTCCACTTATAAAAATCCTAGAAAATGCAAACGATGGCATATAAAAGCAGATCAGTTGGCTGCCCAACTAGAGGCTGGGGTCTTCCCACCTCGGCCTTCCAAAGTGCTGGGATTACAGGCATGACCCACCACATCCAGCCATTGATGTGTTTTACTTTTTTTACGTTAACAATCTTTAGTAATATTCTCCATACTAGCCAATTTACAAAATGTACATTATCTTTTTTGTACTCAAAAATGTGGAGCATTTGACTTACTAGGAAAAATATGAAAACAGCTCTCTACAAGGATAAAATAGAAAATTCAAAGGATTTATGCATAATCATTTTGTACCAGTGTCTCTTACTACCTTCAGAATGTCCTTCACTAATTCTTAGCTGTATTCATCTCTTAGTAAGGATATATTCTTTTTTAAAAGTCAACTTTAAGTGTAATTCGTGTAATTAGGCCAGGCATGGTGGCTCACACCTGTAATCCCAGCACCTGGGGAGGCCGAGGCGGGTGGATCACATGAGTATGGGAGTCTTATACCAGTCTGGCCAATAGGGCAAAACCCCATCTCTACTAAAAAATACAAAAATTAGCTAGGCGTTGTGGTGTGTGCCTGTAATCCCAGCTACTCGGGAGGCTGAGGCACGAGAATCGCTTGAATCTGGGAGGCAGAGTCTGCAGTGAGCCAAGATAGCGCCACTGCACTCCAGCCTGGGCAACAGAGTGAAACTCTGTCTCCAAAAAAAAAAAAAAGTGTAATTCATGTAATCAAACTGCTTCTATTTAGAGTTTGTAATACCATGGGTTTTGAGAGTTGTGTGCATGCATTCGTGAAAACCACTACCAAAGGACACAACATTTCCATTATCCCCAAACAACTCTACATGTCCCTTTGAGGTTCCTCATCACCCCAGCCTCTAGTTGGGCAGCCAACGGATCTGCTTTTATATGCCATCGTTTGCATTTTCTAGGATTTTTATAAGTGGAACTGTACAGTATGCACTGTTTTGTGTCTGGCTTCTTTGATCGGAGGTGTATTTTTGTTTGTTTTAATGTAAATTTTAAGAGGTACTTCATACAGAAAAGTACAAAAATCATAAGTATATAGTTTAATCTATGTTATCTTTTTTTTCCCTCTGAGAGAGGTCTTGTGTTCCTCGGCTCAAGCTGTTTTCCTGCCTCAGCCTCCCAAGTAGCTGGGGTTATAGGTATGCACCACAGTGCCTGATTTATGTTATTGTTTTCTGTGTTTTTAAATAGTCTAGTGGTCTTTTTTCCTTAACAACTTTTTTTTTTTTTGAGACAGAGTCTTGCCCAGGCTGGAGTGCAGTGGTGTGATCTCAGCTTACTGCAACCTCTGCCTCCCAGGTTCAAGGAATTCTCATGCCTCAGTCTCCCAAGTAGCTGGGATTACAGGTGCACGCCACCACGCCCAGTTAATTTTTGTATTTTTAGTAGAGATAGGGTTTTGCCATGTTGGCCAAGCTGTAGCTGGCCAACAGATGTATTACATCTGTAATGTACATTTTGTAATTGGCTAGTATGGAGAATGCTACTAAAGATTGTTAAAAAAGTAAAACACATCAATGGCTGGATGTGGTGGGTCATCCCTGTAATCCCAGCACTTTGGGAGGCCAAGGTTGGAAGATTGCTTGAGTCCGCAAGTTCAAGATCAGCCTGGACAATATAGCGAGACCCCCATCTCTACAAAAAATATACAGAATTAGTCAGGCATGGTGGCATGTGCCTGTAGTCCCAGCTACTTGAACTCCTGGCCTCAAGTGATCTGCCCGCCTCAGCTTCTCAAAGTGCTGGGGTTACATGCGTGAGCCATCACACCCAGCCTATTTTTCACACCTATTATGCATGAATTCATAGGAAATAAGTCCCAGCAGCTCAGGCTCCTTCCCATTGGTTCCCACAAAGTGTGCTTCTCTGGGTGGAGCAGGCTGGTACTTCAGTCTAATCCAGGTACCTTTCTCTTTGGCTTCCTTCTTTTTCTGATCATTTTCCTTCACGTGTTTCAGGAAGCTATCTCAGCTCTTAGCTTAATATGCTGCATACACCCATTAATTCTCTTGGCAAGAATCTTGCCCTTAACTTGTTTACCACAATGCCAGCAGCATGCTGGGTAACACTGTAGACTCTTCCAGTTTAGCCATGGTGACACTTGTGGGGCATTCCATTTTGAACAGCGACCATTCCCCTGATGTCTACAATATCGTATTTTTTTTAAAAAGTTTTTTTAGCTTATGTATTTATTTTTTATTTTTTTGAGACAGGGTCTCACTCTGTTGCCCAGGCTGGAGTACAGTGGCACAATCTCAGTTCACTGCAACCTCTGCCTCCTGGGCTCCAGTGATCCTCCCGCCTCAGCCTCCTGAGTAGCTGGGACTATAGGTGCTCGCCACCATGCCTGGCTAATTTTTGTATTTTTTGTGGAGACAGAGTTTCTCCATGTTGCCCAGTCTGATCTCAAACTCTTGGACTCAAGTGATCCATCAGCCTTGGCCTCCCAAAGTGCTAGGATTACAGAACTGAGCCACCATACCCTGCCAATATCACCTTTCTGATAGATTCACATATATGTGGCCAAAGGAGCAACTTCATGCTTTCTAAAAGGCCTAGAGAACATATGTCAGGTACTTCTCTCCTCTTTCCCTTTTGTATTCATCATTTTGGTAAATTACTGGAAGATGGCGATTCTGGCCAAAAGGCTATCATTTTTAATAGATTCTTTATCAGGATTAAGTTTCATTAACAGAGACCCAAAATAATACAGATGGAGTATCTCTTATCCAAAATACTTGAAACCAGAGGTGTTTTGGATTTGGGATTTTTTCTTTTTTGGAATATTTGCATTATACTTACCAGTTCATCATCCCTATTTGGAAATCCAAAATGCTCCAGTGACTATTTCCTTTGAGCATCATGTTGGTGCTCCAGAAGTCTCAGATTTTGGAGCATTTTGGATTTTGGATTTTCAGATTAGGAATGCTCAAACTGTACCGGCTGAACAAGGTACAGCCAGTACAGCTTTCTTTCTTTCTCATGTAAAATCCAGAATGTATATGACAATTGTATTCTATAGAATTCGCAGGGACCCAGGCTTCTTCCAGCTCACTTGGATGCCTTAGCCCATTTTGTGCTGCTATAACAGAACACTTGAGACTGGGTGATTTATAATGAACAGAAATGTGTTGGCTCATACAGTTCTGGAGGCTGGGAAATCCAGTATTGGGCACCAGCAGTTCTGGTGTCTCATGAGGGCACGGTCTGTTCCAAGTGGCACCTTGAATCCTGCCGGAGGGGAGGAGCGCTGACCCTCATGCAGCAGAGGAGTGGAAGAGGAAAACAGAGAGCCACTCCCAGAGTCTTTTTTCTAAGGAAAAGCCTCAATCCATTCATGAAGGCAGAACGCGCATGACCAAAACACTTCCTGTTAGGCCCCACCTCCCAACACTGCCACAGTGGCCACTGAATTTCAGCATGGGTTTTGGAGAGGACGAACACTGAATGGCATAGGGTAGCATAGGGTGTGGCCCTTGTCTTCATGGTCTATGAAAGTGACCAGAGCATCAATGTCACATCTACCTTCCAGGCAGCGAGGTTAAAAAAAGAAGAAAGAAAGAAAAAAAAAAAAAGAAAGAAAAGACAAAGAGCACATGGCAGCTATCTTTCGAGGAAGGTTCTGGAAAATCAACCTTGTCACTTGGCTTCATCTCAGTGGGTACACTAGGTGTGACCATAACTAGCTACAAGGCAGCCTGGAAAATCATTTTGGGGATCTTTTTTCTGGATAGCCATACACTTGCATTAAAATAAGAGACTATTATTGTAGAAAGAAAGAATAGATTGGGGATAAAGCAGCAGCCCGTGATACAGGCTGGTGGTGTTCCTTTGTGGGGCAGTTCTGCAGTTCTAATTGCTAGGCATGTAGGTTTGCTCCAGGGCTTTGGCTGTGATAAACCATGCTGGGATGCCCAGCTTTGGGTCTCATCTGTAGTCAGGGCCACTGCTCGCCCAAAAGCACCTTTATGTGAGTGAGAGCAAGGCCTACATAATCTGACATGCTAGCCACTAAGCATATGTACTTTTTACATTTACATTCAAATTAATTAAAATTCTTAAAAACTAAAAATTCCATTTCGAAGTCACAGTAACTACATTTTAAAGACTCGGTGGCTGGCTAATGGCTACTGTATTTGATAGAGCAAATATAAAACATTTCTATCACTGCAGAAACTTCTATTGGACAACACTCTTCCAGCTAAGGCAGCTTCATATTGGTGCGACCGGCTGGGTGAGCCAAGTGCGGGCCTGCCTCAGCCTTCCTTGACATCTCAGCCAGGCTGCCTTAGACAGGGCCCAGCAGCAAACAATATGTGGCACCTTGCCTTTAGTAATCCCAAACCCGGCAGTCTCCTCTTAGCAGCTAGCCTCAGGAGGAGTCGGATGGATTGTTGGACTGAGAGAAAACAGTGAGTACTGACTTGGGTTTCAGGGAGGCAGTTCTTGCTGGGTGGTGAGAATGTTTGTGTAACCTGAAGGTAGCATGGGCTGGTTCTCCTGTTTTCTATTCTTTTTGTGGGAAGGTGGAAGTGGGAGAGGAATTGAGCCCCATCCAACCCACCCCTATTCAGAACTGGAAAAAGTACACTTGAGAGTGGATGATTGCCTCTGAGTATTGCCATCACTCAGGAGATGGGAAGGGCTACACACGTCTGTTTTCTGAAAATTATGGTATTTTTAGCTCCAAAAGAGTTTAAAGCAGATTTAAATGCACAGTGGATAATGATAACTTTCACATCTGAGCGATCTCGGAGGACATCTGCTCGGATGCTGTTCAAACACGCTCTGACTGGCTCAATATGTTTATTTTTCTTTTGACAGTGATAAGTGGTGGAGGGAGAGAATGAGGATTTCAAGATCTGTCATAAGGCGACTAAACTGGGTTGCAGCCCAGGGTCCTCTTAGAATAGAGGAGTTTACCCTGCACTAGGTCTCCTGATCTCCCCTGGTGGGGAGGTTAAATTTAAATGTCTAGTAAAACCTTCTAGTAGAAGCTTTGGGGTGGTCTAGACTCCCATGCCTTGCAGTGAAGGGGCCACAGAGGAGCTGTGAGGGAGCACCCGGGCACCCTCATCTGGCTTTTCTGAGTACAGCAACACGGAAGCACTGCTTTGGACTCAGGGCCTGTCCGTACAGTCCTGCTTGGATGGTTCTGGTTGCAGAGAGCTCCTGCTAAATCTTTGCTGTTGGGTGGGGTCAGCTCTTCCTGTTAGAAAGTTCTCATCTGGACTCTGCGGTGGCCTCTCTGTGCCTTTCACTCACTGGCCCTAGAGCAGCACAGTGTGGCATGATCTTCTCGGGCAAGGTCCTTACTCTGTGTGCTTCAGTTTCCTATCATGTTCCCATGATAATAGGACCTGCCCTGTGACAATGTTGTGAGGTTTAAATGAGGTAATAATATATGAAGCTGTTAGAACAGTTCGATAAGGTTTGCTGTTGCTATTTTTTATTAGCTTTTCTTCTCCTAAGCTACTTTTTTTTTTGAGACAGGCTCACTCTGTCACCCAGGCTGGAGTGCAGTGGCATGATCTCGGTTCACTGCAACCTCTGCCTCCCCGGCTCAAGTGATCCTTCCACCTCAGCCTCCCAAGTAGGTGGGACAAAAGGTGCGTACCACCACGCCCAGCTAAGTTTTTGTATTTTTGGTAGAAACAGGTTTTCGCTATGTTGCCCAGGCTGGTCTCAAACTCCTGAGCTCAAGCAATCCACCCACCCCAGCCTCCCAAAGTGCTAGGATTATGCCCAACCTAAGCTACCCTTTTACCTCCCAAGCCTTGGTGTAGGCCAGGGAGGCACTCTCCTTTGACACCCAATTGCAAAGGGTCAGGCAGGTCTTTTTGACGGAGGGTGGAGGAAGGGCAGATTTCCCACACTGGAGGAGCAAGGCACAGGGGACAGAGCGGGCTGCAAAGCCAGGCACCAGGGGCGCATCCAGACTCCATCTTTTACCAGTGAGGTGTTCTCAGCAGCCGCTAAACCTCTCTGAGCCTCAGTTGTGCCAGTTGGGAAATAGGAGGATAGGTACATACTTCAGGGTCGTGGGAATGATGATGAGGCAGTGTGTAACTAGCCTGGGCTGGCCAAAGGCACGTAATAAATAAGTGCCTCTCCTCCTCTGTTGACAGGAGCCTCTTGTTGAACAGAAGTCCATGTTCTGTCCCATTCAGCCCATAGACATTTCCTGGGGTTGGTTTTTCATATAACAGTTTCAGAATGGTTCATGTTGTGATGGAGGGGGACATAGGGACACAGTCCAGGGGGCATCAGAGAGCAATTTCAGGAATCTGACCAGTTGGCCCACAGCCTAAGCCTTGCCACATTGCATGGCAACTTCAATAAAACCACTTGGCCAGCTCACCCAAGGGCTGGCCTCCGGGCTTCGGCAGTCAGACCCACTGCATGTCCCCAGGTGTCAATCTGTTGCCCCAGTAGTGGTTGCAGCCCCAGTGCAGGCTACAATTGCACCAACTTCCCTGAAAGAATGTCAATACCAGGAGGGTCTTGAAAAATCTTGTCTAAGCCCTGAATTTTACATCTGAGGTGAAGATGGCCTGAGAGGTGGAGTGGTTGGCCCTAGGTCACACTGTGATGCTGTAGAAGCTCTCTGGATGTCAGTGCCGTGTACCGCTTCTGTCTCCTTGCAGCCTCCTTAGTCTGGCTGCTATGCTGGGAAGGGTGTCCAGACCTAGATGGGCCCAGCTCCAGGTGTTCTTATGGTCCCTGCTCTTAGCCTCTGCATAGCACTCATCCTAAAAGGTCTGGGTGTCCCATCCTGACTCGGCAGCTTACCCCTTCTAGAAGCAGAGCTGCAGAACGGGATCCCACCCGACCCCCCAGTGTCTCTCCAGGCTCCTTTCACACAGCCTCTGCCTTGCCTCTTCCCTGATGCTGCCTGTTGCTGAGAGTGTGTAAGCCAGGAATTACCCCCTTCCATTGTCCCTGCACGTGGAAGTTTGAAATGATTGCTGTCTGAGAACTGATGAAACCTATAGTTCGCATAGCCTGTGTGGCAGGAAAAGGCTGAGAAGCTTTCGCAGGTTCGGGCAAGTTGGTACCTTACGAAGACATATGCACTTGGTCAGGCTGTCAGTTCCTAGGACCAATTCCTCATCAGCTCTGCCTGCATCATTTTTAGAGAATTTTTCTACTTTTTCCTTTCTGTGTTGACTGCAATGAGAGGCATAAGCGGCAACCCCAGTAAGCTCTCACATTATCGCTCAGGAAGAGCAGACACTGGGGGGGCCTTCCTATCCCCATCCTTTATTCTCTAGCCCTCTTCATTCCACGTCACCCCATGGGAGAGGGCAAGAGAGGGCTCTGTTCTGTGGGTCTGTGGGGAGTAGACGGAAACTTCAGGAGGCCCAATTGGATGTTTTTTTCATGTGAAGTAGCTTTGCGCCTCAGTCTTCTGGTGAGCGATAGCTGTATCTAAATGACCAAGTCTGTTTGTCATGGTGACCCCGGCCACATCAATGCTGTGTTTGATGTGTTTTATCAAAAACTGCCTGTGTACTAGAGAAGACATTTTTATTCCCCAGCTCATTTTGTTTTTCACCTCATCCCTCACATTTATAGGCCCTGATGTTTTAAGAAAAGTTATTCTTTCACTATAAAACCTGGTTTTATTAAAATACACTTATTTTAACTCATTTCCCAAACTAAATTCATGTTTTAAAATCTCCCACGGCTCTCTGTATAGTCACCAGGTATTACTGGAATCACTAGTGTGGTTAGACAGTTGGATGTTTGCTTTTTGGGGGGCATTGAGTGTTCTTGGTAAGGAGCTGAAAAAGTGGAAGGGGCCAGGAACTCAGGGGCTCAACTGAAGTTCCAACTGAGTTGCCACCTGTGCAACTGTGCAAGTGTTACTTGTCATAGGTGGTAATCTGACTTTTACTTATTATTTGGGCCCAGCTCAGATGCCGCCTCCTCCATGTGGCCTTCCCTGCTTTGAACGGAAGCTTGTGGCTCCTGCCGCTTGTCAGCACACTCTCTCCCTCTGCCTTTTTTTTTTTTTTGAGACGGAATCGCGCTCTCACCCAGGCTGGAGTGCAGTGGTGCGATCTCCGCTTACTGCAAGCTCTGCCTCCCGGGTTCATTCCATCCCTCTGCCTTTTGATGTGCTTTGTTGTGTCTCTTTTCTCAGCCAGATTGTCAGCTCCTTGAGGACAAGCTCTGTGTCTAACTCTCATCTTTGCAGCTCTCCCCTGGGGGCATCTTCAGCCCCTGCATTCCCCTTGCCAGCCGCTAGCCCCGCAATCACTGTGTCCCTCCAGGGCTGAGTGGGGTGCTCCCCACACAGTGCATGCTCAGTGCATACCTGTTGAAACGGAATTTCAGATTCTCAGTACCTTTTATGGAACATCACTTTCTGCTGAGCGTTAACAGTTATTTGTACACGTTTTATTTTTCCTGTAAGGTCAGGGCTGGTAAACATTTTCCATCAGGGCCAGACAGAAGAGGCCTTGTGGACCATACGGTCCCTGTTGCAATTACTCAAATCTGCAACCATAGACGATGTGTAAATGAATGGGTATGGCTGGGTTCCCATAAAACATTATTTACAAAACAGGCACTTGGCCTAGATTGCCAGACCCCATAGCAGATTATCAGCTTCTGAAAAGGCAGGCTCTGTGTCTCATTTGCCTTGTGTCTAGCAGAGGCCATGCAAAGAGTGAGTGCTCCATAAATACTCATTTGGGGATTATTAAATGAAACAAAAGGCTGGAATTTGAGCTGCACACATACAGGCAGGCCTCATGACCCAGTGTTTCAACTCCTAGGTCATACCCAACAGGATTGCCTGCACGTAGTCACCAGAGGGCATGTGCCAGGGTGTCCATGGCAGCACTATTTGTCATGGCCCCAAACTGGAAACTACCCCAGTGCCAGTTGACAGGAGATAATTAAATAAATTACAGCATATTCACAAAATGGAGTACTATGCAGCAATTAAAATAAATGTGCTCTATGTAAAAATATGGATGAATCTCACAAACATGATGTTGAATTAAGATGAAGCTACACATAAAATATTACATATTGTATGACTCCATTCACAAAAAGTTGAAAGGCAGGTAAAACACATCTATGCTGTGAGAAGTGAGGAGAGTGGTTACCTTTGGTGGTGGAGGTGGCTGGAAGGGGGTCTCGGGGGCTTCCTGCAGCTCTGGCTGTGCTTTTTTCCTTGATCAGTGTGCTGGCTATGGGGGTGTGGTCAATTTGTGAAAATTCTTCAATCTGTCCACTTAGGATTTGTGTACTTTTCTGTATGAATGTTATGGTTGCATAAAGCATTCCATTTAAAATGAAACAAAAAGTAGTTTGTCCAAACATTATTTAACCAAAGACTATTATCAGCCGTTCTGATTTTCTGGCCAATGCTCTTCAATTGCTGACCCCAAATATGGGCTCTTTGTCCTAGAAAGGGGAATATGGAAGCCTTGTCTCTCCTTTCGTCATCTCTTTCACCCAGGTGTACAAGAGCAGAACCCGGCATTGAGCATTTTGAAGATGGAGCCAATGTCCCTGGTCTGCCCCTGCCTCGGCATCCCCCACCACCTCTGGCATCCATACGCACACTGGGTGCTGTAACGGCATCTGGGCTTTGTCATCTCCTTTGCAGAACATCGTAGCTGTGGGAGCTGGGTTCTGCGACGGCCTCCGCTGTGGAGACAACACCAAAGCTGCCGTCATCCGCCTGGGACTCATGGAAATGATTGCTTTTGCCAGGATCTTCTGCAAAGGCCAGGTGTCCACAGCCACCTTCCTAGAGAGCTGCGGGGTGGCCGACCTGATCACCACCTGTTACGGAGGGCGGAACCGCAGGGTGGCTGAGGCCTTCGCCAGAACTGGGAAGGTAGCCCCTCACCTGCTCTCCCGCACCCCCTCCTTCCTTACTTGAGACCCCTGGCTTGGGGTGAGCTGCAGCCCAGCAGAGATTTCATGCTAGCATCTATTTGCTGGGATTGTTCTGTTTGCCTGGCTGCTTTTTCACTTGACTCTTCTGTTCTTTATCTTTGTGTCTTTATCTTTCCTTGGCTTCCAGCAGGGGATTGAAGCTCTTCCTGTCACTCTGCTCTTGAAATAATTGATGCTAGGCCAGGCATGGTGGCTCGTGCCTGTAATCCCACCACTTTGGGAGGCCAAGGTGGGAGGATTGCTTTAGGCCACAAGTTCAAGGCCAGCCTGCACAGCATAGCAAAACCCATTCTCTACCAAAAAAAAAAAAGAAAAAAAAAACACTTAAAAATTAAACAAATAAATGATTCTTTAGTCTTTACCATAGCTTTTTAAATATATAATCCTTTGTTTTTAAGACCATTGAAGAGTTGGAGAAGGAGATGCTGAATGGGCAAAAGCTCCAAGGACCGCAGACTTCTGCTGAAGTGTACCGCATCCTCAAACAGAAGGGACTACTGGACAAGTAAGTCTCTCAGTTGCCCATGAGACCAGATAAATATCCATCATTCCTATTCTCAGGACTTCCAGCCCCACGGAGATGAGCTAGACTATTTGACAAGTGCCCTTAGAACTTATCTGGACTAGTTCAGTCCTTTGTATTATGTGAACGTCTGTGATGAGAAGCATCTACCTACTCCGAAAACATGTGTTTATACAAAACCAGGCTCAACTTCAATGAAAGGAGCTCAATTCTATAAGTCATGTTATAAAATATGAAATTTAAGATTCTAGTTTGTCTTGCAGGGTGTTTGGTAAATGCTACATATCATGTTTTAAAATTTGTAAAAATGATTACTTTTTTGTTTTTATAAAAAAGCATGGTTATGTTATTAAAATGTCAAGTCAAAAAAGAAGGAAGGACGAGTTAGCCCAACATTATACCATTAGAAGGTAGCTCTGTTAAGGTTTGGTGCACAGCCTTCCAGTCTCTTCATTGGGTAGGTAGATGGGGCATAGGATGGGATGGGATGGAATCGGATGAAGTGATGGATGATGGGTGGGTGGGTTGGCAGGTGGGATGGGATGGGATAAGATAGATGGATGGATGGATGGATGGATATGGATGGATAATGGATGGGTGCATGGGTAGATGGATGAGTGGATGGGTGGGATGGGTGAATGGATGGATGATGCATGGGTAGGTGGGATGAGATGGCTGGCTGGCTGGCTGGTGGATGGATGGATGGATGATGGATGGGTGCATGGGTAGATGTGTGAGTGGATGGGTGGGATGGGCGAATGGATGGATGATGGGTGGGTGGGATGGGATGGGATGAGATAGATGGAGGGATGGATGTTGGATGGGTGCATGGGTAGATGGGTGAGTGGATGGGTGGGATGGGTGAATGGATGGATAGATGGGTGGGTGCATCCATCCTCCATTGCCCTTCCAGGCCAGTTGTGTGTTGAAGGTGGGCTTAAGTCAGTTTATTTGCCACCTGATTGAAAGAGTGAGCCCTGTAGCACCAGAAAAGCTTCCCAGCCTCTCCTGAGGCCGGTCCCCAGCCCTACCTGCTCCACCACTTTCTCTTGCCAATTTACTGAGCATGATTGTGGGGGACCATAATCATGATGCCAACTACACCACCGCATAAATGCTTATGCAGCATATTGTATGTATCCTTAACTCTCCTGTAATACTCTCTGGGGGAGGGGAAGTCTGGTTGCCTAGGACTGGAGGGAGCTGGGCAGCTGGATTGACATGCTGATTGTGGCTAATTCAGAGCATGAGCTTCTCTCCAAGCTGGGAGGAGGGTCGTGGACGTTGTTGCTATTATCTCTGGTTGCAGCTCCTTCATCCTGGTTCTGTCAGTTTAGGTGTCTGCTGTTCCCAGTCATGCATCTTTACCTCCCCCTGCACCCAGCACCCCTCCTCCTTTTACCCAGAACAAATTAATCAGCCATGGAGTTCCGTACTGAAAGTTAAAAATGAGGGTGGATGGAGCATTTGTCTTCCCTCTTTAATTTGCACTTTATTTTTCTGAAATGGCTTTTAAAACCAGCCATGCAGAGATGGAAGTTCACAAACAGGCTGCCAAAGGAGAACTACCTTTAAATTGTGACTAAAAGGAAAATGCCTCTGACATGCATGAAATCCTTACCTACTTAGCAGCAGACAGTGATATGTTTGTGTGTGGTTGGACTACTTTAATGACCACTGAGCATTTATCAAGGAATTTTTTTAAGTCTCAAAAAAAAAAATGCTTGGCTGTTTAGTGAGACTCTCCCAACCAGAATTTTCAAGTGGCATCTGTGTGCTACTATGGGGTGCCTTGATAGGATTCTCTGGATGGACAGCTTGGCTGGGCATTAGCCTGTTAGCTCCAGGGGGACATGGACTAGAACTGCGATTCTGGGGCCAGTAGCTGCCTGTTTTCAAAAGCAGGTGTAATCACGCAGGTAAATCTCTGCTCTGAGCAGACATCTCTCCTTGGTCATGTCCCATTTTATTTCTTCTGATTAGAAATTGAACAGGCTGCACCAGTGCTTAACGACGTCACTGCTGGATTGGACGTGGCAGCACCCTTCTCCTGGGCTGGAGTGTAGAATCCCCTGGGACTCCTCCCTATTCCTTGTACCACCTGCCTCCCAAAGGCAGAGGCCTGTTGTGCTCCCTTTGCACCACCTCTCACTTTGATTCCTTTTTTCTTCTTCATTCTGACCACCACTGCTCCAGTCTTCCTCTGTTTCCTTCTCCCTTCCCTTCTCTTCTCCATTGCTATAGAAAAAATAGCAGGAGGGCAGCATTCAAGGCTGCCCTGTGGCTTATTAGCCATGTGGCCTTGGGCAAGTCACGTATTTAGCTGTTCTGTGCCCCAGTATTCTTATCCACAAAATTAAGATGGAAGACCAGATGATCACCATGATCCCTACTAGCTTGAGCATTCACATTCAGAGGCGTCCTGCTCTTACAGAGTGAAGCACATAGTCCTTAGACAGAGGTGGCCCCCCTCAATTTAGCACCAGTGTAACTTCCTGCAGTACATCCTCTCACTCCCTATGGTACCTTCTTTTCTTGAATGGAACTTTTCTTTGCCTCCTTCTCAGACTCTCATTTTACCTTAATTACCTTTTCAAAGGCCCTGTCACATTCTGAGATATTAGGGGTTAGGACCTAAGCATATTAATTGGGAGGAGGGCACAATTCAGCCCATACACAACATGTTCTCTGAGGGGCATGTTGCAAGCTCCTGGGTCTCACTCTGTCACCCAGGCTGGAGTGCAGTGGTACAATCTCAGCACTGCAATCTCCGCCTCCCATGTTTAAGTGATTCTCTTGCCTCAGCCTCTCCAGTAGCTGGGATTACAGGCATGCGCCCCCATACCCAGCTAATTTTTGCATTTTTAGTAGAGACTGGTTTTTACCACGTTGCCCAGGCTGGTCTTGAACTCCTGGCCTCAAGCGATCTGCCTACCTTGGCCTCCCAAAGTGCTGGGATTACAGGCATGAGCCACCACGCCTGGCCTGGCTTTATTTATAATACTGCACATCCCTGCACTTAGTCTGAAGTCTGAAACATCTTAAGCCCTCAGTATTGATTAGTGGGATAGCTGACTGACTGGTTTGTCAATTTTTTTTTTTTTTTTTTTTTTTTTTTTTTTTTTTTTGAGACAGAGTCTCGCTCTGTCACCCAGGCTGGAGTGCAGTGGCATGATCTTGGCTCACTGCAACCTCCACCTCCCAGGTTCACGCCATTCTCCTGCCTCAGCCTCCTGAGTAGCTGGGACTACAGGTGCCCACCACCACGCCCAGCTAAGTTTTTGTGTTTTTAGTAGAGATGGGGTTTCACCGTGTTAGCCAAGATGGTCTCGATCTCCTGACCTCGTGATCCACCTGCCTCGGCCTCCCAAAGTGCTGAGATTACAGGTGTGAGCCACCACACCCGGGCCTCTGGTTTGTCAATTTTTTAAATGAAATGTTGTCTTTTTCTTCCTTTCACCTCTAACTTTATTTAGAGAGTCTTCCAAACTGATCTAATTGGCCTTTTAACATTTTATGTAATAGAAAATAATATTTAGATGGGCAGTGTAGCCTAATGGTTGATCATTGGCTTCAGAGTCCAAAACTGTGGTTCAATTTACTCATATATAGAATGGGGACAATATTTTCTACCTCATGGGGTGATTGTAAGGATTAAACAAGTTACTTGTCTGTAGAAATTTCCCTTCCACACACCTCATATCTCTTGTTAACATCCCTTCCACAGAATGCACTTTGGAAATGCTAGTTTTAAAAGTTGGGAGTGCTTTCAGCTGCAAGAGCAACACACAGTTATAACAGGGAATATGGAGGTGAACATTATTAAAGTGTTGGCCCAGTGGCTCTGGCTCTGGATTAGAATCTCAGTGATCCTGTTGGCCTTCCCTTGAACCTCAAGATGGCTGCAGCAGCTCCAGGCATCACTTTCACTTTTACACTCAGGAAGGGAACAAGAGTAGTCTGGGGTAACAGATTTTTCCTCTAGTGCCTCTCAAGGAGAGACATCTTCCCCGAGAAACCTTCAGCAGATATATTATGTCTTGCTGCCTAGGACTGTGTTACTTGACTAATTCTAGGTGAAAGGCTAGGAAGGTGAGTAGTCTCTTCCAACCTTGGGGAAAGGGAGAAGCAGGTTGGAAATGGCTTTGGATGGCCAGTCATCTGCTACCACACTGCTTTGGGGACATACGCATTGTTCTTGTTTCAGGAACAGGGAAACATAGCATGGAAGGACAAAGAAAGGGGCTGAAGTTTCTAGGCTTTAAATCCCATCCACAGGAATTTATTCAACGAATTCTCACAGAGCACCTGCCCCTTGCTGTGCATGGTGCCAGGCACTGAGGACACAGTAGTGAAAAAAACAGACTTGGTCCCAGTCCTCATGGAGCTTTCTTGGTCCAGGACACACTGTCCATCTTGTGGCTGCTATTATAAGCTGTTGTTACTGCACATCCACCATTTTCCAAGTGTGTACTGTACGCTTCACACGTAAGTCATTTAATACTTGCAGCAAGGCTGTGTATCCAATCCCATTTTACAGATTGCAAGCAGGGTCAGAAGGGTTGTGAAACTTGCCCAGAGTTAGTAGGCTGTAGAGTCAGATTTGATTAGGTCTACCTGACTCCAAAAAAATAACAAAACATTCCACAAAAAAGTAACAAAACATTCCATACCTTAAAAAAACTACAATGAAGAAACAACCCTACAACGATAGAGTCTCGTAAAGACATATGATCTATTAGTACTATTTGTTTTTCTTAAATTAAATTATCGTTATAAGATTCTGTCCAGCTAATTTTCAGGATTGCCTTTCAAGACTCTATTGATTCTGCCAAGCTCACTTTGAGCTATTTGTCTGTGTGTATTTAAAAGCCTGGGCAGGCGCGGTGGCTCACACCTGTAATCTCAGCACTTTGGGAGGCCGAGGGGGGTGGATCATGAGGTCAGGAATCCGAGACCAGCCTGACCAACATGGTAAAACCCCATCTCTACTAAAAATACAAAAATTAGCCAGGCATGGTGGCGCACACCTGTAATCCCAACTACTCTCAGGAGGCTGAGGCAGGAGAATCGCTTGAACCCAGGAGGCAGAGGTTGCAGTGAGACAAGATCACGCCACCGCACTCCAGCCTGGGCGATAGAGTGAGACTTTGTCGCAAAAGGAAAAAAAAAAAGAAAAAAGCCTGATGAAATTATTTCTTTAATGATTTTTCACTTATATCTGTATTCACATCTTGGTAGAAAAGGTAAGATAAATCAAGCTCCTGACATAAGATGAGTTCTTTGCTAATCGTGGGTCCTCACTCGGATTCTTGCGGGAGCATTCCAGCCTACATTATTTGTGGTGATGTTTAGACTGCCTCATTGTTATTTTGGGATGATTCTTTCTGGAAAAGGAAGAGCAATGCCTCCTTGCAATTTAAAAATTTATTTTTACAACTTTTAAAATAATGACAGAATACAGACTCCTCCAAGATTTGACCAAGAGTCAGCACCACAACTCCTTATGTAAATGACAACAGTTTGCCCTGGTAGGATTACCATGTGACTTGTTTGTGGACAGTGCGCTCCAGGCTTAATTAGGCAGAGGATGGTCTAGGTTGCACCAGGATCTGACAGCCACATTCCAGAGGCTCTCTGCAGACCAAATAAGAAAGGAATGTAGAAAGTGCTCACTGTATTTTCCATAATCACATATTAACCTGCAATCTGTTAGGACAGAAAACCTAACTTACTCTCTGAGGTAAATCCAGTGGCCTAACCATGTCTTTTCACATTTCTTCCCAACTAGGTTTCCATTGTTTACTGCAGTGTATCAGATCTGCTACGAAAACAGACCAGTTCAAGAGATGTTGTCTTGCCTTCAGAGCCATCCAGAGCATACATAAAGTGAATCATGCAACGTGTTGGGGGAAGTTCTGCCTTTCTGATCAATCTTTTGGGTTCACGTGGAAACAAGGACTTGGCAACATGATGTTTGACTGTAATCTCATCATGGATATGTATGAATTTTTACAGGTTCGTTTTTGAATTGTGAGAGGCAGTTCATTGGCAAAGATGTACTGGGCAGTAACTAAACACACATGCAAACGTGTGAATGGTGGTTTATTCCTCATTCTGTGGATGTTTCTATGAGCCAAAATTAAATGTCTTTTTTCAAAATTGCTTATGAAATTTCCACACAATCGTAGCTTATAAAATTGGAACGATCTCAGCTAAATTTTTTAGATGTAATTCATATATATTTGAATTGAGGATTTTTTTTCTCATTTTTCTAATATTAAATTTTAACAAGCATTAACATGGTAGAGTGGAGGAGTGAGTGTGTTCAAAGATCAACATATTTAACTTTTAAACATTATCTCAAAGCCAGCATAATTAACTACTTTGATTGTGGGCTGACCTTTGTTTTTTTAACAATCAGGTATTTTTAATTAGGTAATCCACTCATGTATTTCCCCCTCACTGCAGTTGTCTGCGTTTTTAGCCTCTTTTCTCTTCGTTAGTTGTCAGAATGTGCCTTCGTCAAGGCTCAGAGGTAATAGAAGACAGAAAATTCATCTGGGATTTTCCTGCTATGGCTGGCACATTCTTCTGATTAACAGACACTTGTATGATGCTTTAGGCCAGTTAGTGCATTTTTTAGCAAACATTTATCTTAAGCATCACAGATCCACTGGGGGGGTGCAGGGGGTTACTGTTACTCCTCTTGTCACTCCTCCTGGTCACCTAGTGAGCAAGGACAGAGCCAGGAGTCAAGTGCAATGCCAAGGTGCATGGCCCTCTGAGAAGTCACTGGGCTGATTTGACCTCCGACTGATTGTGGCAAATGCCATGTGCAGCCTTTCCTGAGGCCATAGGAGGGCTTCCTGCAGCTCAGATCTATGCAGGCCATCCTCTCAACAGGTGCCACTCCAAGGGCGGTCCTCAGTGCAGCAGCATCAGCTTCACTTGGGGGTGAGGGGATGGGGGTGGGGGGGGGGGCGGCGGTCTCAGAAATGCAGGTTCCCAGGTCCCACCCTGGACCCCTGAAGGGGTGTGGCAGCTGTGTTTCTGATGCTTACTACAATTTGTGAACCACTACTTTAGAAAATCTGCTTTAACTTGGCATTCCTCTAATTGTGTTCCCTAGGAAATGACTGTCCCAAGATCCAGTGATTATTCCAGGTGTTCCCTGGAAAGGTCAAGTGAGTTTGGGAAACACTACGTCTGTACACCTCTTGGAGGTGTAGAATGTGTGTTTATACATCAGTGGAACCCATTTTTCTAGCCTAGCAAGTCCCAAACACATTACACTGAAGAGATTTTGGTGAGGAAACTTGCTGGAGTTTTCAGGGAACACTGTTCTAGGCTTAGGTGACCTTAGGATCACTCAAGTAGAGCCTTCACTCCCTGCGAGAAATTAGGATGAATAACTACCTGTGGTATTGTTGGTTCTGAACTTTTACAGTTCAGGCCTGCTGTGAATCTTTGATGAAGCTTTAAGGTGACACTGTTGTACAAGATGTCAGCTTTGCTGAAACGCACATTACCTGGAATAAGTGCTTTAATTGTAGAATTAGAATGAGATTTACTGTACTGTTTTAAACGAGATTGGCTTCAGAATCCATTACAGTTAACTTACATAGCACTTGATACGTGTTAAAGGAACATATGAATGTAATTTATATATTCCTGGAATTTAAGTTACTTTGTGAGATTTGGGCCTGTCCCTCAGCACCAGTTTAGGATTTCTTTTTTTTCTATACCTTGAAATGATTATAAAATAGATTTTCATGGAAATTTTAAAAACTCTATCCAAAACATTTTTGGAGCATTTTAAAGCCCCATACACAGAAGTATATGAAAGCACACAAAACACTCCAAGTTTCACGCCACCGTTAACCCACTTTGCTTGTCTCATGAAAAATCTTTGTTAAAGTTTGTACATAGGTAACAAAAAGTTACTTTAAAAGATACATAAAGGGCTGTAAGCTAATTGTGTCTAGTAAGTAGCATAATGAGATGTGAAGAGTTGGGACTTTGCGTGTTTTGCGTATTTTCGTCTGCATTCAGCTTCTTACTCTGGGTGTGTACTTGAGTGTTATTTCTTTACAAATGCCCTTGTAATTACCACTCTGAAGTCTGCTGACTGTGTCTCTTGAACATACTTAGGATATTCTGCACATTATGGAAAAAGGTAAATTTTAGAAGTTTCTGCTCTACTAACGGTAGATATTTATGACTCTGCGAGTTATCTATTTTTATAACCACCTGTGGTCCATTGTTCATTTTAATTCACATTTCTTATGAAGTATGGTAACAGGGAGGGAGACACCTAGACTAGCAGCTCAACTTGTACTACTTCAGCCAATCTGTGAATGTAAAAACTACACTGTTGCCTTGCTAGGATCCACCCTCCTATAATATGGAACAAATATCCGAATGAAATCCACCCTAGGAGATGGAGTCAAACTAAACTGTGGTTTTTCATTTAACTTTTGACTACAAATGGCCCCATGGCATCCACACCAAGAAGGTGTTGTGACAAGGTGCCAGTGTGCAAAGGGAACTTTAGTTTTTCCACTGGTTCTTATCTGCTAGCCTTTTACATACGTGTGTACTATATTTGTTTATAGACTGTAGGTGGATATATAATTTAAAAGCTTGATTTAATAAAGCTTGATTTAATAAAACTTAACCCCCTAAACTTGCACCATGGATCCTGTTTTTCTTTTTATCAGCTTAGGTAATCATTTATTTGTCAGCTCTTTCTTTTTTCCTGAACTGTGTTTCATTACCAATATCAAAAACAGTTTTCAACAGAAGGGCTTCATCTCTAATCCCAGGCCTTAAATGCATCTGTTTTTATTGTTTACTGATATTTTTATATAATTGCAGCTTAGGATGGAGACCTTCTAGTGAATTTGAAATCCCCTTCTCCCCACTCCATGTATACCTTTAAAAGCTGGGAAAATATAACCAGTGCTGGTCTCGTAAAAATATAAGGGAAATTCCTAGAATCCTGAAACAAATAGGGGACTGATTGCCAGAGTCGAAAGGATTGAGTTGTGAAGCTTATGTTACACGAGAGCCCACCAAAGGCTATGTTGTCAGGGAAAAAAATGAAACAAGAAAACCCAGGTAGAGGCACAAACAAGGAAGCTGGGCTCCATGTGGAGAAAAATGTGTTGTTTTGTTTGCTACAGAGTCTTGCTCTGTCACCCAGTGGTGGCACACACCTGTGGTCCCAGCTACTCAGGGGGTTGAGGTGGGAGGATCACCTGAGCCCAGGAAGGTTGAGGCTACAGTGAGCAGAGATCATGCCAATGCACTCCAGCCTGGGAGACAGAGTGAGACACTGTCTTGAAAAGATAAAATAATTGAAAAATAATTCATTATGAGTGAAAACCAACAGATTTTTAAAAACAGAGTTAGAACCTTAGGATTTCAGATAATTTGAGTAATATGATAGATGCTTTTTTAAAATCATTTGAAATCCTTTATAGAGATGGGGTCTTGCTATGTTGCCCAGGCTCGACTGCAGTGGTGTGATCATAGCTCACTGCAGCCTCCAACTCCTGGGCCCAAGCAATCCTCCTGCCTCAGCCTCCCAAGTAGCTAAGACTCCAGGGACATGGTGCCACACCCAGCTTTTTTTTTTTTTTTTAAGTAAACATAGGGTGTTGCTATGTTGCCCAGTCTGGTCTCAAACTCCTGGCCTCAAGCAATCCTCCTGTCTTGGCCAAGCCCTGGGACTACAAGCAACAGCCTGGCCAGATGCTTTGAAAGATATTTTTAAAAATAAAGGCATAAAAGAAGATTAAAAAATAAATTATATGGGTGGAAAAAAAAAAAGAACCCAGCCAGGCAGATTTGAAAAGGAACCTATTCAAACATTTAGGAATGAATGTAATCATTTGAAGTTTAAAAATAGGCAGATGGGAAGATTAAAGACTAGATTTGACAGAGCTGCAGATGGAATTGGCAAACTGGAAAATAGATCTGAGGATATTAAAGTAGCAAAGACAATATTTGAGAATTTAAAGGTTAAGTGGAAGATAGAATAGGACTTGAACATACATCTGATAGGAGTTACAGAAGAGAGAAAAGGGAGGCAATTTTTGAAGAAAAGGCTGAAATTTGTCCCGATTTAATTATGTGCATTCAATTTTATGTTATTCTCCATAATGTGTTTCCATTAAAATTTAATCACGTGGTCTTTATAACTTTTTATGACTGCATATAAACTAAGTTGATGGTGAACATTTTTGAGGAAATACGCTTTATGAAGAATCTGTATGGATAATCTAATTTACTGAAGCTATGATTGATTCAAGTTACTGAAGCAAGTGATGTTACCTTTGGTAGGGATGGGAGACAGCAGGCATGGTACTGTGGGAAGACTTGTTCTAGCTCCTGCTTAACATTTAATATCCATGTTGTTTAGCCAAGACAGCTAACTTCTCTTTGAGGTTCATTTTTCTCATTGCTAAGTGGGAATAATATCTGTGCAGCCTGCCTCATAGGATTGCTGTAAAGGTCCGTAAAGAGCAGGAAATCAACATATTAAAGGAGAAAAATTAAATGATCATGGCAGTATCTCCTTGTGGCAGAAACAATGCCATGTGTTCACTAAATTATTTTTTCTTTTTTTTTTTTTCTGTAGATACACAGTTAAATTACATATCCCAACCTCCCCAGCAGTTAGGTGGCATCACATGATTGAGTTCTAGCCAATGACATAGGGAGAGAAAAATGCCACTTTCAGGTATTATGTTCTGTCTGATTCGTTATTATTTCTTCTGTGTGTGCTGGTTGGATATCAATTTCCAGTATGTTCTGGAAGTCATACATTGAAGATGATGGACCCCTTTTCAGCCAGGATTCTACAAGACAATATGGAGAAAGTACCCCCCAATCACATTAGTCTGTGATTGATAGGTACAAAAATTATTGTATTATGCCACTGAGACATAGGGGTTACTTGTCACAGCAGCTAGCATAACTTCACTCCATACATTGCTTAAAAGATGTTTGAGGAGATCCTTTTGTGGTTGATAAGTGTGATGATTGAGTTTTCATGCTCATGTATGAGATGTGCCCCCACTCAAACTTGTCACAACATCTGTTTATTATCAGACATGGAAAAAAATAGATGTTCCAGGAATTTAAAAATGGAACTTGCAGAAACATCAAGAGATTAGGGAAATTTTAATCCCTTGGTCACTACAGCATCACAGTATCTGTTTTGCCATCACTTTTTTGGACAGAGGAGGCTATATATGAGTGTGAGTGTGCCTGTGGGTGTGTCTGTCTGAGTCTTCCCTACCCAAGATACTCTGGCTAAATCCAAATTTGTATATCCAATAGTCCTTCTTTCTCTCTCTCGCTCTCTCTCTTTTTTTTGTTTTTTGAGACGAGTCTTACTCTGTCATCCAGGCTAGAGTGCAATGGCATAGTCTAGGCTCACTGCAACCTCCGCCTCCCGGGTTAAAGCAATTCTCCTCCCTCAGCCTCCAGAGTAGGTGGGATTACAGGCGGGTGCCACCACACCCGGCTAATTTTTGTATTTTTAGTAGAGACGGGGTTTCACCATGTTTGCCAGGCTGGTCTCAAACCCCTGATCTCGTGATCCACCTGCCTCGGCCTCCCAAAGTGCTGGGATTATAGGCGTTGAGCCACCATGCTCAGCTTCATCCTTCTTTCTCTAGGACTAATGCCAGCAAGTTCCAGGACTTATAACGTGCTTAACATCAGAGAAGTCTTCACCGGATGGTGATGTCCTTAAGATGTCTTCCTCATTTCAAAAGCTTTAAGTTAGAAATGTCACTAATCTTAGATAAGGCCATATGCTACTTGTAACCTCCTAAAACCATGTCTGTCTGAAACCCGAAGGAGTGGTTCTTCAGCTGCCCCTCAAAGACTGAGGAATTAAACTTCTCTGAATTGCACACATTGTGAGTGAAATAGAGCCATTGAAAAGTACTTTACCATTGAACTCAATGCACCCTGTTATTTGTCCAATTGGTGTTATTTGACTCGTTACAAATGGAAATGCTTTTATGCTATGATAGAAGTGTTATTTGCATTTTTGTTACTAGTCTTATTTTTAAATAATTTTTCAATAGGTAACACAGTCATTTGGTGCAAAAATAAAGCCTGCTTCCCAAGTAGTTATTAGAATTTCATTTCACACACATAAGCAAAATATATATATTCTCATTCCCTTCCCCATTTCTCTACACAAAATTGAGCTTACTAGACGCATTGTTCCACATCTTGCTTTTTTTACTTAACATGACCTTGACAATCTTTTATATCAGTTATTTTTAATAACTGCCCGTTTAACTTTTTACTTTGAAATAATTACAGATTCATAGTAAATTGCAAAGGTACCCTTCACCCAATTTTCCCTAATATATCAACACCTAGTTTTTAAAATTGTAAGTTAAAATAACAGTAGCAAAACACTTTCAGCACTGCTCTTTTTCTTTCTTTTTAGTCAGGGTTTTCCTCTGTTGCCCAGGCTGGAGTGCAGTGGCTCGATCCTAGCCCACTGCAGCCTCCAACTCCTGGGCTGAAGCATTCCTCCTGCCTCAGCTTCTTCCAATAGCTGGGACTTCAGGCATGAGCCACCACACCCAGCTAATTTCTGAATATTTTGTAAAACCAGGGTCTCACCATGTTACCAAGGCTGATCTTGAACTCCTGGCCTCAAGTGATGCTCCTGCCTTGGCCCCCCAAAGTGCTGGGATTATAGGTATAAGCCACCATGCCTGGCCCACTTTTAGCACTGTTCTAAGTGCTTTGCATAGATGAACTTATTAATAAAAATGTATCACCCCCATATACAGATGGGGAAACTAAGGCACAAAGAGGCTAAAGAACGTGTCCAAATAACAGAGATAGTGATTAATGAGGCCAGGTTTTGGACCTGGGGAATTTGGCTTAAAAATCTGTGTTCTTAACTCTTAGATAAGACTACATTAACTCCTTTGAGTAATGGATGTTCACAGTTAAGCAAAAGCAAACAATGATTTGAAAGGTTGAAAGTGTAATCACTCTTAATTCTTTTGCAAACTTTCATAAATGTACTGTGTTCATGCATGCGATATATTTTAAGACAATACTGTTTTAAAACTTTTTAAATAGTTTTAATATTGAACTTTCCATATCAATATAATCTCCTACATCATTCTACATATCTGCATCATTTTCTATGACTCTTCCTTAGTTTATTACAGATAAATATTTGTTTTCTGTCTTTTTATTATAATAATTGGTGCAGAAAACATTCTTGCACATGGATTTCTGCTCATTTATATGAGTGAATCTACAGCACAAAATCCTGGAAGCAGAATTGCTGGCTCAAAGGTATGTGTGTTTTTTTTTTGTTTTTTTGAGATGGAGTCTCGCTCTGTCGCCCAGGCTGGACTGCAGTGGCGCAATCTCGGCTCACTGCAAGCTCCGCCTCCCGGGTTCACGCCATTCTCCTGCCTCAGCCTCTCCGAGTAGCTGGGACTACAGGCGCCCGCCACCACGCCCGGCTAATTTTTTGTATTTTTAGTAGAGACGGGGTTTCACCGTGGTCTCGATCTCCTGACCTCGCGATCCGCCCGCCTCGGCCTCCCAAAGTGCTGGGATTACAAGCGTGAGCCACCGCGCCCGGCCTAGGTATGTGTGTTCTATACTTTAATAGAAACCGCCAAATCCCCCTTCACAAAGATGGCTGCAATTTATGCTTCTGACCTCACTTTCTGTTCCTAATTACCTCTACAGCCTCTATTAGGGAATTCTTTATAATAACCAGGGACCTAAATTGAACCAAATAAGTCCCAGAAATGTGAGCCTTTGTACTTAATAATTTATGTCTCTCCTATCAGTTTCACTGTAAAAAATAAAATTTTTTGTTATTCAAAGCTACAATTGTGTTAAAGCAGCCGTCTTACTATAGTTGTACTCCTTTTTTTTTTTTTTTTTTTTGAGACAGGGTCTTGTTCTGTCACTCAGGCTGGAGTGCAATGGCATGATCTTGGCTCACTGCAACCTCCACTTCCCGGGTTCAAGCAATTCTCCTGCCTCAGCCTCCCAAGTAGCTAGGATTACAGGCACCCGCCATCACGCCCGGCTAGTTTTTTGTATTTTTGGTAGAGACGGGGTTTCACCATGTTGGTCAGGCTGTTCTTGAACTCCTGACCTCAGGTGATCTACTCACCTCGGCCTCCCAAAGTGCTGGGATCACAGGTGTAAGCCACTGCACCTGGCCTTGAAAGTTTTCATAGTCACAGAAAGGTTCATGTAAATGAGATGTTTATAACGAATGTTAAAACAAGAAACATTATTTTGTTAATCACAAATTCACTATTTATTCAAAACCTCTTCAAGCTGTTGTGAAAACAAGCTGAAATGGGGGTAAGATGCTTTTCTGGGGGAGTCCCAGGTTCTAATTAACTATGACGCTTGCCCACTAGAGGTCGCTCTTCGTGAATAACTTTTCCCTAGGCAGTTGGCATCCTGTGAAAGACAACACCATTATTCCTATGGCATTTTGGTCAAGTTTTTAGAAGAACACATATTTCTTTATGAACTAAATTAAATTTGTACTAGGAAGCGCCCAGTGTCTAAGTTTCACTTTGACTTTTAAACACAAAACAGACCACAATTTGTTTTTGTTGTTCCAATAAAACTTGATTTACAAATATAGACAGTGGGTCAGATTTGGCTTGAAGTCTGTCAATCCCTAGGTTAGCAGACAAATTTTTTAAACAAGAAAAATAGAGTTGATGCAGCCTTTCTCTGCAAGGGTACACAGCCTGGGAAATAGAGGTCTGGAGCAAAATGTGAGTCCCCAGAATACAAAGGATACAAATGAAGAGATCCATAGGGTCAGGTATGGGGGCTAGGGGCATGGAGCTTCCATGCCCTCCCTGGGCATGCCAGCCTCCGGGGACCTCCATGTGTTCAGCTATCCAGAAACTCCCAGACCACACATTTTGACACACAGCAGCTTTACTTTCACTGCTGGCCTGTGTCCACCTAGATGTCTGGGGGACTTTTGTTGCTTCTTGATCTCTTTCTCTTCCTTGATGTTGGAGATCCACTTACGAACATCTTTATTAAATTTCTGCTTTCTTCTCTCTGTCTCTCATTCTGACAAAAGCAAAAATACTTGCTTCCTGCTTTTTGCTTTTAGGAAAGATTCCAGGAACACACCTGGGAAATACTTTTAAAGGAGGCAGTTTCAGCAAGGAGAGTGGTAGGAAAGATAAAACCTCTTTGCATCGTAATCTTCTTTCTGGTTTGCTTGTCTGTTATCTTTGGAGATAGCATAATTTTCACTAGGATTGCTGTGTAATCATGAAGCTAATGAAATGTAAGCTTCAAGACCCTCACTTGTGTAAATCCTTTCTAAGGCCCTGTACCAAACTTTGTTTTCATAGATTTTTATTTTTCTTAAAGTCATAACCCCCTAAAACTAGTCCATCTCTAGTTTCAGAACTTTGGAGTCAGGTGGGGGTTCAAATTTTAGACCCGTGTGAACTTGGGGAACTAACTTCCCCCAGGCCTTAATTTTCTTGTCTGTAAATAGTATCTTTTATCTTGGGTTTCTTGAGAAGTCAGAAAACATGTCATTTGCTTTTCCCAATTCCCCGAACATATTAGGGGACTTCATGATGGAAAGAACCCAGAGAGAAAATGACAAATCCATATTTGGATTGAATTGCTTGGGGCCTTTGTGGGGAGATGTGCAAGAAGCAAGAGGGCACTCTGGACAACACATCAAAAGGGGATGAGGAGCAGAGATGTCGGGTGAGGCCAGAGTCCAGGCAGTTACTGAAGCCAGAGTTTGGTGAAGGAAGTATCTGTGTGGCAGGAAGGAAGAAGTGGGAGTCTAAGCCCAGCACGGTGTCCAGGGTGAGGCCTGAACTTCAGAAGTTCACATTTCATTTCTTGCGGGTAATTTATAAATTTTGCACCCCATTCCTCAGGACTTAGTCATTCAGGACTCTGTTCTCATTGATCCTGCAGTCCTAAGTGTGACAACCATACGGAGTCCGTTTAAAATTAATTATTGCAAAACCCAGAGTAATCACTTGAGGGCAGCACTGCGCAAGGGTTATGCAACCAACATCGTTCACTTAACAGATACTTACTGAGGACATGTCATGTGCTAAGCGAAGTTGTAACTAGAGTCAAGGAAAGCTTTCCTGAGGAAGTGACCCTCGACCCATGTAGCAGGATGGGGTGGAATTAAATAGGGAAGGAAGAGCTTTTCCAGGTAAAGGTAGCAGCACGTGCTAAGAAGGCTCTGTGATGGTAGAAAGCCTGGGAGTGGGGGAAGAAGGGACAGTGCGGTGGTAGCTGGAAAAGTGAGTAGGATGTGGAGGCAGATCGGGGTTAGAGCTCAGTTTCTGGAGCCTATTAACATTTTCTAAGTGGTTACTATATGTCAGGCCCTTTCCTATAACTTATTTCAGGGAAAGTGGTAATAGTCCCATTTTACAAAGGCACAGAGGTATGGCTACCACCAGTCTTTCTTCAAGGCACCTCTCCTTCCCAGAGCATCCCTGTCTCCACTGGACACTAAGTTTTACCTTTCCTTCAACACATGGGCCAATTGTGCCTTCAAGTTGAATATCTTACTGATCTTTTTGTGCATACATCCTGTTCTGTGCATACATCCTGTTCTCCCTAAGCCAGAGGTTCTACTGATACTGTGTGTCCTCAGTATCTAGCCCAGAGATGACCACTAGCGGGTGCTCTGTTCCAGTTGGTTCCTGTCTGGAAATAGGCACATGACATGGCGATTTGGCAGATCAAATGACATAGTGATGTAGCAGATCTTGGCTCCACTTCACCCCTCCCTGAATCCATGCAATTGGCCACGAGACTTTACAGACTTTACAGACAGAGTATATTTCCCAGGCCCTCAAATCTGGGTTTGGTCTTGTGACTTGCTTTGCCAATGCAGTGTGGCGGGAGTGATGGTGTGCCAGATGCAAGCAATATATATATTTATCAACATGACTTTCTTCTATACTTTTGCTCTATTTAGTCTCATTTTTAAGGAGATAAAATATGAATTCTATTTTAAATATTTTTAATGCATACAATAGCTCAAATTCATTTATTTTTATCTGCTGTCTTACTTTCCATTATAAGAATAAATCCCATTCTAGTTATTCATTTCTCTATTGATGGAATTTAGGTTGTTTGAAGGTTTTTTTTTTTTTTTTTACTAATTAAGAAACAAAATGGAAAATATTTCTGTGCATGCCTCCTGTGTACCTAAGTGAGACTTTCTCATGGGTATATACTAGGAAGCCATGGGATACTCACATCTTCGAATTTACTAAAATATTACTAAATTGCTTTCCAAAGACCTTGGACCAATCTATTCTCCCACCATTATTAGTATAGAAGAATTCTCATTTCTCCACATTTGGCATCACCTAGTGTTGCCATACTAATTTGTGTAGGTTTTTGCCAATCTGAGAGGTCTGAAATGGTATGTGGTTGATATTTTAATGTTCATTTCCCTGATTTCCAAAGATGTTGAGCTTCTTTCCTTGTGTTCATTGGCCTTCCAATTTCCTTTTGTGAGTTGACTGTTTCCCTTTTCTTTTCTTCTTCCTTTTTTTTTTTGAGTTGACTTGCTCCTGAAAGTCTGTCTTTACATAATCTTAATATTTTATATTATATATAATGTACACCTGTATATTATATAAAGATACCATATTAAAGACTATAATATAGTATATACAATACATTTAAAATATATATTCTTTGTATATTTGGTTGCTTATATGCACTGCAAAGATCTTCCAGTATTTTATAACAGTTTTATTTAGATGTAGTTCATATATCATACAATTCAACCATTGAAAGTGTACGATGGGTTTTTGTTACAATTTTAGAACATTTTCACCAACTTAAAAAAAAAAACAACCCTCACCTTTTGGCTGTCATCTCCCTATTCCCCCATCCCCAACCCTAAGCAACCACCAACCTACCTTCTGTCTCTATAAATTTGCCTATTCTGGACATATAAATGGAATCATATAATATGTGGTCTATTGTGACTGGCTTCTTTCATTTAGCCTAATTTTTCAAGGTTTATCCATGTTGTAGTATGTATCAGAACTCTATTCCTTTTTATGACCAAATAATATTCCATCGTAGGGATATGCTACATTTTGTTTTCCCATTCATCATTTGAAGTAATGTTTACTGAAAAATGTAACTGAAATTCAAAACTGTTTTTAATAGCATCTGATTTCTACTCATCTGATCTGGTTGCTTACCCCTGACCTCTCCTCACGTGTAAATAAAGTGGGGTTTTTTTGTTTTGTTTTGTTTTTACCATGATGATCAAAAAGTTTCTGACTGGCTTTGAACTGTACTTCATTGGTGAAAATCCTCCATTCCAATCCCCATAATTAAAGAGGTAGGCCTGGGGACCCTTGTTATCCTGTGTGGCCTGGGATCAAGAGCATCAGCATCACCTGAAGCTCGTTAGAAACTCACTCTCTAGTCTCCCAGATCTGTCTGGATTACACTCCGAACTTGAAGGAGATCCCCAGGTGAGTCCTGTGCCCATTTGCTTTGACAAGCTCTGCCCTGGACCACTCTTTCTCACCCGGGTGAGTGTTGGAATCACCTGGAAGCCTTTGGGAACAATACCAAGGACCTGCCCACCTTTCCGAGACTCTGATTTCACTGCTCTAGAGTGGGTCCCAGACTTAGAGTGTCTCCAGAGCTCCCACGGGATCCCACTGAACAGCCAGACCTGATGCAGATATCTTTGAGGGGCAATCACAAATTTTTTTCTGTAAACCACTTTCATTTAGGGATGTTCAGTCTACATGATTTAAGCCACCAGATTTGCAATTCTGTTAAGCAAAACTGACTGGTTCTCGGTGAAGGAGACGCAGGCCCCTTTTTAAAGGGACTGGAGTATGACGGCCAGTTACACCTTATGAGTGGGTGTCAAGGCTCTGTTGACAAAGATGGCTTGTGTTTCTAAGAAAACACAGCTGAAGCCCTGTGAAGGGTAGGTTGCCAAGGATGTGCTAGTTTTTCTTGGTTCATTTTCAGTTTCCCGTTTACAAATTTGCTCTGCAAATTTCGAATGGCTACTACTTTAAGCAGTGTTTACCCAAAAATGACTTCTTCCTTACTCCTGCCAACAGAGTAAATACAATAAGAACGGACATCTTGGGTAGACATCAGGATGTCTCTTCTTAAATAAACCCCATCCTGATCTTATCTTTGTTAAGGAAGCTGTGGCAGCAACAAGCTGTCAAATTAATTTCCCTCCCTTCTCATCCCTCCAAGGATTTCCTTGAACGCATGTGTTTCTGTTCCCTGTCATGTCACTGGGCTCACACAGCAGTCACCACAGTAACCTTCTCACGGGTGGGGGTGGGGAGTTCAGCATCCACCCTTCGTATCCACAAAAGGCTTTGCCACCTTGCTGGGGGGTTGTCTATGTTTCCTTGTCATCTACAACCCTGCCCCATTTCTGTTCCAGATAGTGGCACAGTAATGCCCCAGACTGAGGTCACTTTTCTTGGAGTTAAAGGAAACAGGAGAGGGATGCATGGTGTTTGCGCCGTGCATCCTGCCGTTACCCAACTCACAGATACGTGTGTGCGTCCTCTGGACTTTCTGGCTATGGGCTTTTCAGCCACCTCAGAGACTGTGTCACCTTGACTTACTGAAAGGAGTGACCACCTGAGAATCAAAGGCCCCGGGGTTCCTGAAATCCACACCAGGCAGGGCATATACAGGTGTCAAATCGCTTCTTGGCTTCTCTCCATAAGCAGCTAAATGACTACGCTGTTAACTTGATCTATTTCTCTCATACTGGGCCAGAGAACCCTGCTTTATTTTCCAGATACCTAGTGCTAATTCTCCTGTGTTTGTGACACTTTCCTAATTCCAAATCTGGGATATTTTTCTACTACTTGAGGCAGATTCCTTAGAGGCTTTTAATCTGATAAAGAGTTCTCAAACCTGGGCAATCCAGGGTGTGAGTCTTAGTCTGAGAGAGGACAGACCTCCTTTAACCCAGCAAGTCAGAGATCTTTCCTGAGTGGTGAGTTCTGTGCCCCCAGAAGCCAGCATGGCTTGCTTAGCAGTACAGTACCCTGGGCCTGCCATGGACAATTACTTCTGGTTTTGATCTTCACTAAAGACTTTTGCTTCATTTTCTGGTACACTGCCTTTCTGATCACATTACAGGTCTGCACCTGCGAGTCTGTGCGCATGTGTGTGTCCTTTGTAAATAACTGCCTGTTCTTTTCTTTCAGCCAGTCCTTGCCTGCTCCCCTGCCCTGCCTTTTTTATTTTTTAAACTGGTTTCATTCTTTTAAATCAGAACTCCAATAAATAATTGAGTAACCTGGCCTGAGGTCCCTGCCTCCTGGAGGTGGGAGTACGCACACAGTGCTTGTTGGCAATTTTCACAGAAGGGTGTTGAGCCGCTTGCAATGTGATTTATTTTTCCTCCAGAACAACTGATTGCAACTTCTGAGACATCTCTGATGTCCTCTGCAAACTCCAGCATGCATGTTCCTGTGTGTGCTCTATTGACAAGAATTTGATGTGAACATCATTTCTTTCAACTTTAGTACACGTATCTGCAGAAGAATCTGTGTTCCTGTTGATTCACAGAGCTGACTTCTTCATTGGTTTCTATGACAGCTTTCTGAAACAACAGGCTGGGGTGTGTGTGTGTGTACATGTGTATGTGTGTGTGTAGAGGAGGAGAGAGGGAAAGGGGGGAGAGAGAGAGAGAAAGAGAGAAACAGTACCCCACGGATTGATTTCATTTGATCATTATGCCTAGGTTTCCAAGTCTCTCTGTCACTCCGCTGTGTCCCTGTACTATCATGCCTGTCTTCTACTCCCTTTTCTTTCTTTCTTTTTTTTTTTTGATACAGAATCTCACTCTGTCACCCAGGCTGGAGTGCAACGACGCAATCTCGGCTCACTGCAACCTCTGCCTCCCAGGTTCAAGCTATTCTCGTGCCTCAGCATCCCAAGTAGCTGGGATCACAGGCCTGTGCCACCATGCCCAGCTAACTTTTTGTGTGTTTTTAGTAGAGGCTGGGTTTCACCATGTGGGCCAGGCTGGCTGGAACTCCTGACCTCAGGTGATCTGCCAGCCTCGGCCTCCCAAATTGCTGGGATTACAGGTGTGAGCCGCTGTGCCCAACCTCTCCCTTTTCTTTCTCCGCCCCCTCTTGTTTATTTTCTTCATTCCTAACCATCACATCCAGTTTCATCCACTTTAACACAGAACATTATATATGATTCTAAATTAATTAAACTTAAGAAGTTTTACTGTCCTCTGTTATTAAATGTCAGCAGAATAGAATGATTTCTTTTTCTTCTTAAAGAAAGGAAAAGGGTGGTAATTAAAATGCTTTCTTTTTCCTCTTGATTTTTTTGGATGCAATATATATGGTTTTGATGTCAAAATTTCAATCACCCTGTATGATCTCATCTTTTTTTTTGTTTTGTATTAAACCAAGAGCACTTTCCCATAGTATTGAATATCCTTAGGGAATATATTTAACCATGTATAAGTTGATGACATTTTTAGTGTTTTATTTTAATTTGGGGATGCACAACCTAATTATATCCATTGGTCTATTGCTAGTGGTAGAATTACAGGATTTGAAGGGTAGATTTTCAAAGCTTTCAATAAACATGACTCAACTGCCTACCAGCCACGTATGAATGCCCAGGTTAGTGCCCATCCATCTGGCATTGAGCAATATCTTGGAAAAATACAACTTTGCTCATTTAATAGGTGAAAATGATATCTTCATATTTTCAATTTGCATTTAAGTATCAGTAAGTTGAAGATTTGGAGATAATAGCATTTAGAAAAGGAAAAAGTTTACTTGCAAGAAATACGGGGACCTCAGAAGGAACTGCTCATCACATAAAAAACACAGCAGGTCATTAACAGCAAACACTGCAAACTTACCAAGGCTACTGAATTTATAGTTGGTGTGTTCATGACAGAAAACCGGCAATTTTCTTACAGGGTTATCATTTCTACAAAGACTGGGGTAGTCTTCAGACAGCAGTTTTGCAAAAGTCTGGGATAAAGTTGTTTGCATTAAGTAGTCAGCAACTTACAGGAAATGCTCAGGAGTTCATTTATTTGGGGGGCTAGAATCAGAGAGGGTTCAAAATGTTTGTTTTCCTCTAATCATGGGACTTAACGGAGGCAAGAGATCAGTTTTGCTTCCATGAGACTTTTCAGGTGTAGACAGGATTGTGTATTTCTGCTTGTATAACTATATGTGTCTTTTGCCCTATTAATTTTACTGGGGCGTACCTTTTGCTTATTTAACTTTATTTGCTATATATTAAAACTCTATTGCCATAAAATGTAAAAAACCATATTTTCAGTGTCATTTGCCTTTTGGTTTATGATATTTTATCATAACTAACACTTTTATCTTTATGTAGTCAAATTGTTCAATTAGTTTCCTTATAATTTCTGCTTTGGCACCACACTTATAAAGTCCTTTTCAGCCAGGCGTGGTGGCTCTCGCCTGTAATCCCAGCACTTTGGGAAGTCAAGGTGAGCGAACCACTTGAGGTCAGGAGTTCGAGACCACCTGGCCAACATGGTGAAACCCTATCACTACTAAAATTACAAAAATTAGCTGGAAGTGGTGGTGCACGTCTGTAATCCCAGCTACTCAGAAGGCTGAGGCAGGAGAATCCCTTGAACCTGGGAGGCAGAGGCTACAGTGAGCCAAGATTGCGCCACTGCACTCCAGCCTGGGCAACGGAGCGAGACTTCATCTAAAAAAAGGAAAGAAAGAAAAAAGAAAGTCTTTTTCAGCTCTTTTTATATTGTTTATAGGCAACCCACAGAATGGGAGAAAATATTTGCAAATCATATAACTGATAAAGGATTGACATCTGGAATATACCAAGAATTCCTACAACTCAACAACAACAAAAACACTCAATTAAAAAACTGACAAAGGGCTGAAATAGGCATTCCTCCAAAGATACACAACGGCAATAAGCACATGAAAGGATGCCCAACATCACTAATCACTAGAGAAATGCAAACCAAAACCACAATGAGATACCACCTCACACTCATTAGGAAGGTTATTTTTTTCACAATATGTAGTTAATAACAAGAGTTAGTAAGGATGTGGGAAAATTGGGACTGCTTTGCACTGTTGGTGGGAACTTAAAATGGTGCAGCCGCTATGGAAAATAGTATAGTGGTTCCTCAAAAACTTAAAAATAGAATTAGCATATGATCTAGTAGTTCCACTTCCGGGTATATTCCCACAAGAATTGAAAGCAAGGACTCAGATATTTGTACACTGACATTCATAGCAATATTAATCACAATAGCTAAAAAGTAGCAGGAATCCAAGTGTCCACTGAGATGAATAGAGAAACAAAATATGGTCTACACATACAATGGACTATTCTTTTTTTTTTTTTGAGATGGAGTCTCGCTCCGTCGCCCAGGCTGGAGTGCAATGGCGCAATCTCGGTTCACTGCAACCTCCGCCTACTGGGTTCAAGCGATCCTCCTGCCTCAGCCTCCCGAGTAGCTGGGATTACAGGCATGCACCACCGCGCCTGGCTAATTTTTGTATTTTTAGTAGAGATGGGATTTCACCATGTTGGCCAGGCTGGTCTCGAATGCCTGACCTCATGATCCGCCTGCCTCAGCCTCCCAAAGTGCTGGGATTATGGGTGTGAGCCACCACGCCTGGCCCATACAATGGACTATTCTTTGACCTTAAAAAGGAAAGAAATTCCGACACCTGCTACCACATAGATGAACTTTGGAGATATTATGTTAAGTGAACTAAGCCAGATACAAAAGGATAAGTACTGTATAACTCAACTTATATGAGGTACATAGAGTAGCCAAATTCATGGAGACATAAAGTACAGTGGTAGTTCCAGGGACGTGGGGGGAGGGGAGGATGGGAGTTGTTTAATGAGTACAGAGTTTCATTCTAGGAAGATGAAAACGTTTTGAAGGTAGATGGTGGTGATGGCTGTGTAACAGTGTTCATGTGCTTAATGCCACTGAACTATACACTTAAAAATGATTAAAATGGCAAGTTTTATGTATATTTTACCACATTTAAAAGATATTTTGCTTACATTTTCTCTTAATACTTTATAATTGCATTGTGTACTTTTCAGAACCATTCTGGCTATGAAAGCATCAGCAATTCCTATTCACACTTCAAGTTTACCCATTGGTGGTGACAGGTTGGTGGTTGGGTGCCCGGTGAAAACTAAACCAAGGCTGAGTTAGAAATGAGGACAGACCTTGAGAGATGGAGTCAGGTGTGCTCGTCAGGCTCTTTTGATGACAAGGAACATGGATTTTCTTAGACTACCTGTCCCACTTACTATCACTGTATAACAAACTACCCTAAAACTTTGTTGATTAAGCAAAACCATTTTATTATATGTCACAACTACATGGACGCTGCATGATTTTTTTTGACCTACCCTTGGAAGACACATCGTGTTACATCCACTGCATTCTGTTGACTATAGTAATGTCAGCTCAGGTTCAAGGGCAAAGGAATCATAGGCCCCCTCCTGATGGGGGAGTGGCAAGGTCACATTGAGGAGAGCATGTGGGATGGAGATAGTGTTGTAGCCATCTTTGAAAAATAGAATCTCCTCCACTGCTAAGAAAATGAGGATTTATTATAAAAATACAAAAGACTAGAATTAGGAAAATCCTGGAATGGACCAGTTGCTCTGTCTCTGACCTCTGCATGTCTGCTTTGCCCTCTCTCTACTCAGTTTCTCTTGGTCTTGTTTGATTTCCCTCAGCCTCTGCTCCTCCCCAGCACGCTGGCCTTTGACCTGCTATGGCCTCTCCAGCCTTTGTCAAGCTTCCCAGAATGTGTTAGTTCAAATTCCGGCGAGAGGCTCTGACTGGCTCATCTCATATGTCTCAGCAACACTTGGTCCAATCAAACGGAGGAGCTGACACAGGCTGGGAGTAAAGGGAATGAGGAGCTGGGTGGCTCTCAGATCACCCTGCACTGATTCTCACACCTGGCTGCATATTCGGATCACCTGCGCAGCTTTAAAAACATACCCACAGCCTGGGTCCCACACTTAGAGATTCTGATTCAATTGATCTGGGGTTAGAGACTAAGTATGCATGTTGTTTTAGATGCATGGTACCCATGCTTCTCCCGAAACCAGGGAACTTTGCTGCTGGCTGTGATACACAGCCAGCAGGTGTGGACAGCAAGCTAGCCCAGGGAGTATCATTTACCAGACAGGGAAAGAAAAACAGGCTTTTCCTGTTTTTCAGCCTGTGTTGTTGCTTTTGTTGTTTTTTTCACAAATCTCCAAGAATTTGTGAGCTGGAAGAGACCTTAGAGACAATCTAATACAGCACATTCATTTCCAGGTAGGGAATAGGGCGACCAGTTTGTCCTGGTTTAGCTGGGACTGCCCCAAGTTTAGCACTGGAAGTACTGCCACATCCCAGGGAAATCCCTCAGTCCCAGGCAAACCGAAAATGCTGTACCTTGTATAGAAACTCCAACCCATTAGCAGTCACTCCTTGTCCTCCCTGCCCCCAGCTGCTGGCAACCATTTATCCACTTTCTGTCTGTACGGATTTGCACACTCTGGATAGTTCATATAAATGGAATCCCACAATATGTGGCCTTTTGTTTCTGGCTTATTTCACTTAGCATGTTTTTAAGGTTCATACATGAAGTAGCAGGTGCACATACTTCATTTCTCTTTATGGCTAAATAACACTCCCTTATATGGCTTTACCACATTCATCTGTTGATGGACATTTGGGTCATTTCCACTTTTGGGCTATTGTAAATAATAGCTCCTGTGAACATCTGTATGCAGGTTTTTGTGTGGACATATGTCTTTAGTTTTCTTGGGTATACACCTAAGAGTGGGATTGCTGGGTCATATGGTAACTCTATGTTTAACATTTTGAAGAACTGCCAGACTTTATTAAATAAAGTGTGTGTATCATTTTATGTTTGTACCAGCATAAATATGAAGGTTCTAATTCCTCCATAGCCTCACTAGCACCTGCTATTATCTACCTTTTGATTCTAGCCATCCTGGTAGGTGTGAAGTAGTATCTCATTGTGGTTTTGATTTGCATTTCCCTGATGATTAATAATGTCGAACATCTTTTCATGTGCTTATTGGCCATTTGTGTATCTTTTTAGAGAAATGTGTGTTCAGATCCTTTGCTCATCTAAAAGCTGGGTTATTTATCTTTTTATTACTGAATTGTAAGAGTTCTTACATATTCTAGATATAAGCCCCTCGTCAGTTACATGATTTACAAATATTTTCTTCCATTGAGTTTTCTTTTCATTTTCTGGAAGATGTCCTTGAAGCATAATAGTTTTTAATTTTGATCAAGTCCTATTTATCTATTTTTCTTTTGTTGCTTGTGCTGTTGGTGTTATAGCTAAGAAACCATTGCCTAATCCAAGATCATGAAGATTTAAGCCTATGCATTCTTTTAAGAGTTTTATAATTTAGCTCTCACATTTATTTAGGTCTTTGCTCCATTTTGATGAAGTTTTGTATGTGGCATGAAGTAGGAGTTCAATTTCATTCTTTTGCATGTGGCTATCCAGTTGTTTCACCACCATTTTTGAAGAAACTTCCTTCTCCACTGAATGGTCTTGGCACCCTTTTAGAAAACAAGTTGACCTTAGATGTATAAATTTCTGTCAGGACTCTCACTTCTATTCCATTGACCTATGTATCTATCCTTACACCAGTACCATACTGTCTGGACTACTATAGATTTGTAGTAAGTTGTCAAATAGAGGAATGTTTGTGCCTTCAAGGAGCTGTCAGTCTGAGACAGAAAGAGACAAGAAGTCAGAGAGACATAACAATCTATGATGGTCATCTCACAGGGTGAAATGGAGGCAAAGTGGAGGGGGTTCAGAAATGGTTTTGCCGTGAATGTGACCCTTAAAATGTGACTGTGAGCAACCTGGACATTACACCAGGAAATAACAATTCTTCCTTTTTAAGATGGTTGGGTTATTCTGGATACCTTGAATTTCCATATGATTTTTTTTTTTAGTTTTTCTCATTACTGTTGGGTTTATTTTATTTTTTAATTATTTAATTTTTAATTGACAAAGAAAAATAGTATATATTTATCATGTACAACTTGTCTGAAATACGTACATTACAAAATGGCTCAGTTGAGCTAATTAACAAATCCATATGATTTTCAAGATCAGTTTGTCGATTGCTGCAAAAAAAAAAATCCAGGTGGGATTTTGATAAGGACTGCATTGAAACTATAGATCACTCTAGAGAGTATTCCCATCCGAACAATATTAAGTCTTTCAATCCATGGACATGGGATGTCTTTTCATCTGTTTATTGATTTCTTTCAGCAGTGTTTTGTAATTTGAGTGTACTAGTCTTATACTTCTTATGTTAAACTTATTCCCAAGTATGTTACTCTTTTTGATACTATTACAAATGGAAATGGAATTTTTAGATTAATTTCATTTTCAGATTGTTTACTGCCAGCATATAGAAATACAATAGATTTTTGTATATTGATTTTACATCCTTGCTGAACTTGTTTATTAGTTCTAGTAAGTTTTAGTGGATACTTCATAACTTTATATATATAAGACCTATGTCTGCCAATAGGTAACATATAGTTTATTTCTTCCTTTCAAATCTAGATGCTTTTTATTTTCTTTCCTAATTAATTCGTCAGTTAGTTGAATGTTGAGTAGAAGTGATGAGCACAGATACTCTTATCTTGTTCCTGATTTTAGGAAAAAAGCATTTGTCTTCCACCATTATATATGATATTACCTATGAGTTTTCTTTTTGTAGATGCCCTTTATCAGGCTTAAGAAGTTCCCTTCTAGTCCTGGTTAGTTGAGTGTTTTTGTCATGAAAGTATGTTCAATTTTGTCAAATGCTTTTCCTGTGTCTACTGAGATGACCATGTGGCTTTTTTCCTTTTTTCTATTCATGTGGTATATTACATGATTTATTTTCATATATTGCCAACCTTGTATTCCTGGGATAAATCCCACTTGGTCAGGGTGTGTAATTCTTCTATTTCACTGGTATTTTGTTAAAGGTTTTTGACTACATTTATAAGGGACATTGATCTGGCATTTTCTTTTATTGAGTTGTCTCTGGTGTCAGGGATAATATTGGCATCATAGAATGAGTTGGGAAATGTTCCCTCCTCTTCTATTTTCTGAAAGAGTTTGTGAAAAAATTGGTATTCATTCTTTTTCAAATATTTGATAGAATTCACCGAGTGAAGCCATCTGAATCTGGGGCTTTCTTTGTGAGTAGTTACTTGTTTGCTAATTCAATCTCTTTACTTGCTGTAATTCTCTACATAGCATTCATCTTGAATGCTTACACAATACTGTGTCAGGTACAGTGCTAGTTCTTAAATTTCTTTTGGGAGGTTTGGACACTAAGAAGAGGGAAAGGGGCTAGATGCATTCATTCATGCGGGTGTTCTTTCAAAACACTTATTGAGTACCCCTGGCTGTGTTCTGTGCTCAGCCCTGAAACTACTAAGACAAACACGGCAGCCACAGGACGAAGGAGTGAACAAGCTGATTTCAGATCAGAGTCTGGGTGGCCACCTGCTGAGTGTGAGAGGAGATCCAGCAGTGCTCATTGGTGTTGGAGTCATTCTTAGCTCCAAACAAACGGTGATGCCTCAGAGTCCTCTGGCACTTTGTAGGTTATAAAGTGCTTTCACTTATAAAATCTCATCACAGTTGATCCTTAGAGGCAATTCAGCAAAGTTCATTATCCCTCTTTGCAAAAGATGAGAAAACCAATGTTCAGAGGTCAGTATGAATTCAAACTTTTAGGAAATGCTTCTCCCTTACTAGCCCCATGTAAGGCCGTAGGAGATAAAGATATGACAAGGTTCTTGCCTTCAAGGAGCTGTCAGTCTGAGACAGAAAGAGACAAGAAGTCAGAGAGACATAACAATCTATGATGGTCATCTCACAGGGTGAAATGGAGGCAAAGTGGAGGGGGTTCAGAAATGGTTTTGCTGTGAATGTGACCCTTAAAATGTGGCTGTGAGCAACCTGGACATTACACCAGGAAATAACAAAAGTCATTCAGAACTGGGAAGACCATATGTCCTAGTTTCCCCAGGATAATACGTTTGCTTCTGTTGTCACAGTTTAAGTATCAGTAGCACCCTTTTTTCCTCTCAAAATACATGTTTGATATATGCATGCTTTCAAAGTATTTACCTAAAAAATTGTTGTAATTATGAAGGAAAAAAATAGTAACTTTACAGTAGAGAAATCTGGCAGATGCTTAATCCAGTAACAAAGATTAACATCTTCACGGATAGTACCAATGAACATCATGTGCCTCCTGTTAAGATGTGCTGAGAGCTTTCCGCGCTACCCACAGAGGGGCCATACGGCATTGTTCTGGATTCCAGTCGTAACTTAAAAGGAAACTTTCACAATGTCCGGAGCCCTTGATGTCCTACAGATGAAGGAGGAGGATGTCCTTAAGTTCCTTGCAGCAGGAACCCAATTAGGTGGCACTAATCTTGACTTCCAGATGGAACAGTACATCTATAAAAGGAAGTGATGGCATCTACATCCTAAATCTGAAGAGGACCTGGGAGAAGCTTCTGCTGGCAGCTCATGCCGTTGTTGCCATTGAAAACCCTGCTGATGCCCGTGTCATATCCTCCAGGAATACTGGCCAGAGGGCCGTGCTGAAGTTTGCTGCTGCCACTGGAACCACTCCAAATGCTGGCCGCTTCACCCCTGGAACCGTCACCAACCAGATCCAGGCAGCTTTCTGGGAGCCACGGCTTCTTGTGGTTACTGATCCCAGGGCTGACCAGCAGCCTCTCATGGAGGCATCTTATGTTAACCTACCTACCATTGCTCTGTAACACAGATTCTCCTCTGTGCTATGTGGACATTGCCATCCCATGCAACAACAAGGGAGCTCACTCAGCGGGTTTGATGTGGTGGATGCTGGCTCGGGAAGTTCTGCGCGTGCGTGGCACCATTTCCCGTGAACACCCGCAGGAGGTCATGCCTGATCTCTGCTTCTACAGAGATCCTGAAGAGATTGAAAAAGAAGAGCAGGCTTCTGCTGAAAAGGCAGTGACCAAGGAGGAATTTCAGGGTGAATGGACTGCTCCAGCTCCTGAGTTCACTGCTACTCACCCTGAGGTTGCAGACTGGTCTGAAGGTATGCAGGTGCCCTCTGTGCCTATCCAGCAGTCACAGGAGACTGGTTTACAGCTCCCACTGCTCAGGCCACTGAATGGGTAGGAGCAACCACTGAATGGTCTTAAGCTGTTCTTGCACAGGCTCTTAAGCAACATGGAAATAAGATTGATGGAAAATAAACATCAGTTTCTAAAAAAAAAAAAAAAGAAAGAAAGAAATTGTGCTGAGAAGGGCCGGGAACGGTGGCTCACGTCCATAATCCTAGCACGCTGGGAGGCCAAGGCAGGCAGATCACGTGAGGTCGGGAGTTCAAGACCAGCCTGGCTAACATGGTAAAACCCCATCTTTATTAAAAATACAAAAGTAGGCCAGGCGCGGTGGCTCACGCTTGTAATCCCAGCACTTTGGGAGGCCGAGGCGGGCGGATCACAAGGTCAGGAGATCGAGACCATGGTGAAACCCCGTCTCTACTAAAAATACAAAAAATTAGCCAGGCGTGGTGGCGGGCGCCTGTAGTCCCAGCTACTCGGAGAGGCTGAGGCAGGAGAATGGCGTGAACCCGGGAGGTGGAGCTTGCAGTGAGCCGAGATCGTGCCACTGCACTCCAGCCTGGGTGACAGATCGAGACTCCGTCTCAAAAAAAAAAAAAAAAAAATACAAAATTAGCTGGCGGTGGTGGCGTGTGCCTGTAATCCCAGCTACTCAGGAGGTTGAAGCAGGAGAATTGCTTGAACCCGGGAAGTGGAGTTTGCAGTGAGCCAGGATCGTGCCACTGCACTCTAGCCTGGGCAACAGAGTGAGACTCTGTCTCAAAAAAAAAAAAAAAAAAAAAAAAGTGCCAAGAGGGACACAACAGCACTTTTGTGATATTGTTGCCAGAAATATATAAACTGAATCTAATCACTAAGAAGTATCAGACAAACCCCAACTAAGGGACATTCCACACAACAATTGAACCACAAAACATATCAAGGTCATGAGAGACAAGAAGGACTAAGGAACCATTCTAGATTAAAGGACACTAAAGAGAAACAACAACTAAATGCAACACATGGTACAAGATTATATCCTGAATGGAAAAAAAGTACATCAGCAGGCCGTGTGAAATCTGAACACTGTAGATTAGATAACGGCACTGCTATCAATGCAGAATGTCCTTAGGTTTAGGAAATACACATAGAAGTATTTAGGGTTTTTTCAAAGTCCCACAGTTTGGATGATAAATGGTGATGGTGTGGTCTCCCTTTCCAGAACCCAGTGAGAACCTAGCCCTCTCCACTCCCAGGCTGTGGACCTGTCACCATCATCCACCTCACATGGCCACTCAACTCCTCACCACTGAGAGGGCATTCAGATGAGCCAGGGGCTGGTATGCCCTGGGACACACAGGACCCCTTGTCAGCACCATGCCAACCTGTCCACCCAAAATGTGTCTCTGTTCCTCCGGCACCTTAATTCCCTGATAAGGTCTCAGCCAAGTGAAACCACCACTTAGCTTTTCCCGATAGTCAGAAGTAAGAGTCTCAAACAAAAGAAAAAAACAAACAGGAGAAAAGTTGGCCTTTTTGTGTTCATTTCCGCTTTCTTGTTGGGTGGGCCGAGGCCTCCTCAGACCTGATTCTCTGAATATGTCCTATGTGGTCTGTAGGCTAAATGGTTAGTAGAGAAACTGTGTTTTTCTTCCAACTACATCCTTTCACCTGACTTACAGGTCTCTTAAAATCAGGTAATCCTCTAGGGCCAGAATATGAGATGCAGACATCTTGGGCAAGCTAATAATTTGGCATTCCCTTAAACTGATGTTCCTTAAATATTTATTTATGGGGAGCAGAAAGAACTGGTTTTCTGTTCCTACATAGATACAGTTTGATTCACTGAATATGCCTCTGCTGGCTGGAGCAGAGTCAGTGGACTTCAAATAAAGGGCAAAAAATGTCCCCTGGATCTGAAGTCCTAATTCTTTCTCCAGCTTTTATTTTATTTTATTTTATTCCTCTCTTTCTTTCTCTTTCTTTCTTTCTTTCTCTTTCTTTTTCTCTTTCTTTCCTTCTTTCTTCTTTCTTCCTTTTTTTTTTTTTTTTTTAAAGAGACAGAGTCTTGCTCTGCTGCCCAGGCTGATCTTGAACACCTGGCATTAAGCCACTCTCCTACTTCAGCCTCCTGAGTAGCTGGGACTACAAATGCATGCCAGTTTTCTTTGGGATTTTCTGAACCATACAAATATTTTTAATATCAGTTACAGAATTAAGTTCTTTTATGATTCAGTTTATCACTTACTATCATCTCTGCCTGGGCTGTGCCTCACTTTTATATGTATTTTATTTTATTGGATTTTCCCCCTTCATCTCTGTTCTGTGTTTCTTTTTTTCTTTTGCTATTTTTTTTAAGAAAGGGTCTCACTCTGTCACTCAGGCTGGAGTGCAGTGATGCGATCTTGGCTCACTGCAACCTCCGCCTCCCGGATTCCCAAGTACCTGGGATTACAGGTGCACACCACCATGCCTGGCTAATTTTTGTACTTTTAGTAGAGGCAAATTTTCACCATGTTGGTCACACTGGTCTTGAACTCCTGGCCTCAGGTGATCAGCCCACCTCAGCCTCCCAAAGTGCTGGGATTACAGGTGTGAGCCACCACGCCCGGTCTGTGTTCTGCATTTCTGTTCCACCCTTCTCCCCATCAGCACTCATTATAATGTGTAGTATTTCCTTAGCTATGACCCTACCTTTGAAAAATACAGAGCACAACTTGGTATATGTATGCATTTTAAGTGCATATAAATGGTAATCCAACTTTAGCTGCATCAGGATGATCTGGAGAAAACACAGATTCCTGGACCAGAGACTGATTCAGCAGGTCTGCATGGGGCCTGAGAGTTAACATTTGTAACAGGTTGCCTGGAGATCCTGAGGCTGTGGACAGTGGACCACACATCAAGCTGCACAATTCTAGATCACCCTTGATTATAAAATAAATAAAAAATAAAATAAACATGATAATGATAAAAATTATTATCATTCAACATCATGTTTTCAAAGTCTGTCTATACTATTTATGTACCTTGGTTCATTGCTTCCTTCTGGTCCAAGTGTCTGCCTCTCTTCAACAGTGTACTTTTCAACTCCCCTAGTGAGGACACCCTAGGTTGCTTCCAACCCCTCTATCACATAGGATGCTGCAATGAATGTTGTTTTTCATGTGTCCTCATGTACCTAGGAATGAGATTTTCTGGGACATATATCCAGGAGAGGAGAATACTGGGCTGTCAGGTACATATTTGCACATCTAATTTCTCTAAGTATTTCTAGACTACTTGTTCTCCAGGCCAACAAAACCAAACCCACTCCCACACACCATGGTGCATGAGGGGTCCATAAACTTCCTGGGAGACATAAAGGAGTTTTAATTTTGATAATAAAATAAATCTGTCAGTCCCTGTAACACCAAGATTATAAACAATATTTGGTTTCAGAATTTTACCTCATCAACACTACATGCTGCAAAAATCCTGGGCAGCCAGGTCTGTGCTCATGAGGAATGCCCACACACACAGAGGCACACACACTCAGCCCCATGACACAGCCTGGCTGAGCACGGTCAGGAGCCATGTTTATTTTCCCATTTTATTGTCTTATTTGCCCTCATAAATCAGAGGCCTACTTGATATGGCTCCAACTTCTGCTCTGTGAAGCCTCTGGAAGCGGAACTTGCTCCGGGGTTGCGAGAAGACCGTTACCTCCCTGCAGGCTGGACCAGAAGCTTTGTGGCAGTGGCCAGACAACCCATTGTCTGGGATTATCTGATTTCACTCCATAGGGTTGTTTTCCTGTTGTTACCTGATTCTCTCAACAATGAGCATAAAAATAGAATCTTCCTGACTAGCCCAGGGTTTTAAAATTACCAACAAAAGGGTGCAGCAGATGTCTTTTTTGACCTCAGATCATTTTTTAAGGGCTATCCTTTTTGGCACAACCAAAGGTAAATTGAACATTGCATTCAAATAACCCAGTTTTCCTTTCTAGAGGGATAAGGGGAGGATTAGTGGGCATATGGTAATTTGTACAATCCTCCAAACAACAGGTAACTACAACCAGCATGGTTACATTGAAATGCCAGGAACCCTTTGGAAAAAAGTGATCAATTGATTTGGAGAATAGTAAATGTGACTTTAGAAAAGCAGATTTTAAAAATTTCAGAGAAAAGTACATATTCATTCATTCAAGTGTTTATTTTATTTTTTTAATTGACAAAAATTGTACATATTCATGGGGTACATAGAGATGTTTCAATACATTCAATGTACAATTGTCAGATCGGGTAATTAGCATATCCATCAGCTCAAAGAGTTATTATTCCTTTGTGTTGGGATCATTCAATATCCTCCTTCTAGCTATCTAGCCATTTGAAACAGTATAAAATATTATTGGGTTTTGTGGGGGGGGTTGTTTGTTTTCTTTTCTTTCTTTCTTTATTTCTTTTTTTTTTTTCTGAGACAGAGTCTCACTCTGTTGCCCAGGCTGAAGTGCGATGGCATGATTTTGGGTCACTGCAGCCTCTGTCTCCCAGGTTCAAGAGATTCTCGTGTCTCAGCCTCCTGAGTAGCTGGGATTACAGTCACGCACCACCACACCTGGCTAATTTTTCTATTTTTAGTAGAGACGGGGTTTCACCATGTTGGCCAGGCTGGTCTCGACCTCAAGTGATCCGCCTGCCTTGGCCTCCCAAAGTGCTGGGATTTTAGGCATGTGCCACCTCGCCTGGCCTGTATAATATATTATTTTTAACTGTAGTCATCCTATACTGGTATAGAACATTAGAACTTATTCTTCATATCTAGCTGTTCATTCAAGTATTTTATTGAGACTTTTTGAACTAGAATGATATTCCATAGGGTACTGTTTATTGCTCTGTCCTTCACATTTTGAAAAAAATCAACTATTAATTTAAAAGCAAAAACCTTAAAATTCATGCTTATCAACTTTGCAGATGATCCCAAACTAAGAGAAATGGCAAATAAAAGAGATTGCATAATCAATAGTTAAATGATTTCAATAGATCAGAATCCTGAGATGTAGCCACAGATAAAAGAGAAATGACAGCTGTATTTATGCATAAAATACATACAGCTGCACAGGTACGGGATGGCAGGTGCCTGGCGTTGTCCCAGTTTGTATGACACATGGTTTGTTGTGGAAATCAAATAAGATAATACAGTTTTAGGCAGCATGAATAGGACAAAAGAGTGGTGGTCAGGAAAAATCAAAGCAGCACCTGGCACTCTGCATGCCCAGCTCCCCAACACCTGACACTCTGCATGCCCAGCTCCTTCGGGATATGACACACTTCGTGAGGCAGGGATTGCATCTGTCCTGTGCCCTTCTAGATCCCTGGATGACAAGCAGTGCCTGCCCCCCACATAGGTGCTCAATGCCTAGTTGATGAAAGAATGAAGAAATACCATATTCAGTACAGCACTCCCCTTTCAGAGGGAGCATTTAAAATGAAGATCCATCTTGAGGAGGACAGTCAGAATGGTGTGGGGTTTAGATTCTGGGTACAACTAACTTAGGCAACAGAAAGTTTGGGCTGAACATGTGTAATGAACCTGATAACATCTTAAAATATCCAGAGGGCAGTCATGGGAAGAAGTAGAATTGTGCTTCTTGGTCCAGAGCCCAGAAATGCACTGCTGGATGAGAGACAGGCAGGATTGGCTTTAATGTAATACCCTTCTCACAGTGAGGACTGTTGGGCGGTGGAAGATGGACAGCCTCTTACAGCAGTGTCTTCTCTCCCACAGACATGTTCCAGCAGCACCTGATGACTTTGAGGGGATCCTGTTGAGTGAGGAATTTTATGTCCCCCAGAATTATGTTTCTTGGGTTTCCTCAATTATATTAAAAAATAGGAAGAAAGCAAAAAAAAAAGATCTACAATCCATTTCCGAGGAAACCACCAAAGGTGAAAATAAAAGTATTAAGAAATATTTAGGCTGGGGGCAGTGGCTCATGCCTATAATCCCAGCACTTTGGGAGACTGAGGCAAGCAGATCACTTGAGGTCAGGAGTTTGAGACCAGCCTAGCCCACATGGTGAAACCCCATCTCTACTAAAAATACAAAAATTAGCCAGGCGTGGTGGCGCATGTCTGTAATCCCAGCTACTCAGGAGGCTGAGGCAGGATAATTGCTTGAACACAGGAGGTGGAGCCGAGATCGTGCCACTGCACTCCCGCCTGGGTGATAGAGTGAGACTCTGTCTCAAAAAAAAAAATAAACAAGAAAGAAAAGAAGAAAAGAAAAGAAAAGGGATATTTAAGACATTATTCTATTTTTATTTATTTGTTTTTTGGAGATGGGATGTCACTTGTTGCCTTGTCTGGCCTTGAACTCCTAGGCTCAAGGGATTCCCCACACTTCAGCCTCCTGAGTAGCATGTGCCACTGTGCCTGGCTTTTAAAACCTTATGTTAAATTTTACTTGTTGAAGCTTAAATCAGTAGTGAAAATAAAGGCTATCATTTTTTAGCTGGATCCAGATTACAAAAGGTCTTGAATATTTGGCCTCCCAAAAATCTAAGTTTTATTCAGGTGGTCTCAAGCAGTTCTTATTTTTTAGGGCCAATGCTGGCATTCAAAATCTGAAGGGCTCCTTTGTTAATTAGCTAGATTCACCATTCCGCAATAGATACGCACTTCAAAACATCATGTTGTACATGATAAAAAACATACAATGATACCTGTCCATTTAAATAAACAATAATTTCAAACAAAATAAAACAAAAATCTGAAGTGTTCAAAGAAATTGTTCTGAGAAACATATGTGAGTTGACCGCCACCATCAAGGATCATAAAACTTACAACTCTACACCTCTCAGAGCAGAAACTTCCAAGAAGAAATGGATCCCATTTATTGCTAAACCTGCTGGGTTTGTTTCTTCAATCATAAATCTCCACAACTTCCACCTAAACCTCTAGCTACGTTGGCAGAATTGGGTCTGTAAAGTAATGCAAGTCCTCCCTTAGGATGGCAGGCCGGGAGCCCATTTATCCAAGCAGCCACATTCTTTGTCGCCCAGTGGAGGGGAGGGAAGAGCAGTCTTTATGAGCAATGCCTCCAAGACAGCATGTCTTAAGGTCAGGGTCTCTTGCCTGTGGAGAACAGCTATTAATATGTCTGCTCAGGATAGCACCCCTCCCCTCTTCTGGCTCTACTCCTTACCCTCATCCTTATCCTCTTGTTTAGAGCCATCTGCTTTCAGATCTCACCCCTAAGCCACAGGGATTGGCAGAGGTAGGGCCCCAACCCCAAATAAACCAATAACATTATCCAATCTTGTACCACAGCAATTGGAACAAAGATGCAACCCAAACTGGGCCAAAGGCAAGAAGGGCATCCCTCTCAGATGACGGAGCAGAAGCTGGGAACCTGAGAGTTATTGATGCCAGTGTCTTCCATGCCTGGCAGAAGCTAACTCAAGAGAATGAACATAATCCCTGTGTGGCAGATTGTGCTTCCAAAAAATGGCCACAGTAATGTTTTCCATCACATATGTTTTCCAGAACCTGGCCACTCCCGAACAAGAGGTGGAGTCTATGGCTGTCCCCATCCCTTGAAAAAACTGGGTGGGCCTTTGTGACTGCCTCCATCAGTAGAGAAGGGCAGAAGTGATACTATCTGATTTCTGAGCCCAGCCCGCAGAAGCAACCCAGCTTCCTCCTGGCTCTCTTTGGGGATGGCTTGCCCTTGGAGCCTAACTCTGTTGCTATGAGAAGCTACATGGAGAGACCCACCTAGAGAGACCCCTCCAGCCTCAGCCCTGGCTGATCGTCTAGCTGACAGCACCAACTTGAAAGCCTGACTGAGCCATCTTAGAAGCAGATTGTCCCCCGTTGAGGCCTGCAGCTGACACCACATGGAACAGAGACGAGCCTTTCCCCACCAAACCCTGTCCAAATTGCAGATTCATGAGCATAATAATGTTGTGGGGCTGCAAACTTCAATATAGCATGATCTGCTCTCAAAGAATTACTTTTAAAGAACTGTAGGATGGTAGATAAACAGGCAGCTGACTTGGCATGGGTGGCTCCTCCTAGCAGTGCTTTGCCTAGAGCTGTCCTGGGGAGAGACCTAGGTGTTAACTGGCTGCCTTATTTTGGAAGCGGTATTGAGTAATGAGCAGGTATGTAGATTTGAGATCCAAAGAAAGCCAGGTTAAAATCTCAATGTCAATCACTTATTTTTTTACAGAGATTGTGCAATTTACTTCTCAGTTTCCCTGATTATTAAATAGAAATGTCTTAAGCTGAATTTCTCAGAAAGAGACCCTGAGACTAGGATTCATGCAAAAGGGACACATCAGGAAATATTCCCAGGAGACAGGGAAGGGAAGAGGGCCAAGCTAAAGTGCTGTATCAAGTCAGATCCCATAGAGGAACGTTTTGGTTTAGTTCCACAAGGGTTAAGGGCTACTGGGGGAAGGAGGTGCGTAAACTGCCAGGCATTTGCAACTAGGCGGCCCAAGAACCATTCTAGGACAAAGAAACCAGAGACTCAGGTGCTGGCTGGGAAGCCTGTGTGCAGGGAAATGGTAAAGGGATCCATCCACAGGGATTAGGAACACGAACAGCACCAACCAGAGGATGACAGCACTGCTCACACCTCGTTATGTTGCTGTGCCTGGCTTCTGGTAACTGCTTAAGAAGCAGGAGGGAATGAGGAAGAGGAATAGGAGGAGAAGAAGAGGAAGGGGAACGAGAGAGGAAAACAAAGGGGGAAAGGGAAGAGGAGGAGGGGGAAGAAGGAGGAGGAGTTCTCCTGGGGAGGGCTAATACTCCAGTGGGCAGTCACTCTGAAAGGGAAGAAACAGAACTGGCTATGCTCAGACTCGCTTCTTTACACTTTGTGACCAACACACAAGCCTAAGGTTAAACAACCTGGGCTAAGTCAAGCATCCTCTCCTCTCCAGACCTAAGGAGAACATATCTTGCACTATGGAGAAAGAATCTGGAAAGTGCCCAGGTCAGTATGGGTCACACAGAGAAGAAGAATTTGCTCACAGAGTCGCAGCACACTGGCAATCATTTTGGTAGAGCAGTGGATATCTGGTCTAGCCAGTAGACAGCCTGATATTAGTGAAAAGAATGGGACAAAACTGCAACACAGCTGGGATTTGCAAGAAAGTCTTTCCTACAGGGCGTGCTCCAGTAATTATTACTGTGTAACAAACCAGGCTAAACTTCGTAGCTTCAAACGACACCAATTGTATTACGCTCATGGATCCTACAGGTCCAGGAATTGGGAAGGACTTCGTATGGCTGGCTGGCCTCGGCTGCACAATGTCGGAGGCCTTGACTGGGAAGACCTGGAAGTTGGGAGTGACTCAATGGCTGGGAGCTGGAATCAACTGAACAGTCTCGCACTCACATGTATGGTGACTGATTCTGGCTGTTGGTTGGGACTACAGCTGGGCCTTTTGGACATAAAACCTGCACGTGGCTGCTTAGGCTTCCTGAAAGCATGGTGGCTAGGTTCCAAGAACAATTGTCCCAAGAGAACCAAGCAGAAGCTGTTTTGTCTTTTATAATCTAACCTTGGAAGCCATGTAGTATCACTTCCAACATAGTCATATGCTCACGCAAATTTCAGAGGAAGAAAAACAGATCAAAATTCTCAGTGGGAAGAGTTTTAATATCACATTTTAAGAAGAGAATGTGGGAAGACATGGGAATTTTGAGAAAAAAAAAAAACAATCTGCTATAGGCAACTTGTACATAACCCTGAAGGAAAAAGGGTTATCAGTTCGAATAATTTGGAGAGAAGTTATTATACATTAGCATATTAAAGCTCTGGAGTGTCCAACAGTAAGTCAGTCTTATCACTTTGTTCAGCGCAGCATATCTCCATTTTTTTCTGCTTCACACTAGTACATAGAACACTCTAGTGGACACGTGCCTAGACTAAAAGTTCACCCCTTAAGGAAACTGTTAACCCAACTCGGAATTTGAGTATGTAAGATTAGGCAACTTCTGTCATTCTTTCCCCCCAAACAATCCCTAATGAATTGGACAGAGCTGTATTCTTGGAAAAACACAATTTATTGCTTCTCAGCTCGGAATGCAATCTTCAGTATATGCTCTGGGATCAGCCTAGAATTCTTTTAAGCATTTCTTCTTGAAGTAGGGCATGATGTTAATTAAACTTCTCTGTACAGAGCGCTGGAGGAAACTGCAGGAGGAAGAGACTCTCCTGTCATTTCCCGAGTGGAAATGGGTCCTGGGATATCCAGTAGAGCCTGCCCCAGCCCAGGACACAGTCCCTCTGTGACATTACAGCCTCGGCCTGGCGACAGCCTTTCCATGGCCCTCTTGTCACGGAAACCAAAGCTCCAGTGCAGCCCATGTGCCCTGAGGGGTTCCTGTCCCCATGCCGACTCCCATGCTCACCCAAGCCCAGCTCCCAGGCTGCACTCTGGAAGGTGGCCTTTTGCTTTCCAGCAGCTGCAGGCCAGCTTTGGCCCAGCCGAATTGGAAACCACTCTGCTGCCTGGTGGGCTGAACCACACCTTCTCCACTGAGATGTGAACCTCTTCCAAATTTGTGCTTCCTTTGGTACTTTCCCTCAGCCTAGGGTACCATATAGCGTTTTCTTTATCTTATTGTTACTCTTTTAGCATAGTTAATACTTCTTTATATACAGCCTCCTCTACTTCACCTATGGTGTGGTTCTTTCTCCTGAATGGACCCATACTGTGAAACGCATGATATTACAGTTCATTTATCCAAAGCAAAACATCAAGAATGAGTAGTCAGGGTAATCATTTCTGCTTAAGAGCAAAAAAAAAAAAAGTAATTGTAAATTTCAAATAATATGAGGCTCTCACATCAGCAATTTGTGTTAAGTGCTGAAGTGCCTCCCCCACACCCCCTGCTTTTTGTTTGTTTTTTGTTTTTTTGACACAGGATCTCATTTGTTACCCAGGCTAGAGCGCAGTGGCACAATCATGGCTCACTGCAAACTTGACCTCCCACATCTCAGCCTCCTGAGTAGCTGGAACTACAGGTGTGTGCCAACATGCCCAGCTAATTTTTTAATTTTTTGGAGAGATGAGGTCTCCCTATGTTGCCCAGGCTGCTCTCGAATTCCTGGGCTCAAGCAATCCTCCCACCTTGGCCTCCCAAAGTGCTGGGATTACAGGCATCAGCCACCGCGCCTGACCTTAAGTGCTTTTAACAACAAATAGTTACTTTTAAAATGATCTGCTGTAGCCTGGAGTCATCCTTTAAGTCATTAGTCTGAAAATGGATAAATCCAAATCACATAAGAAATAGAACGGATTAGTTAAGGATGTGTGTGTGTTTCACGTGGCCAAAATCAAAACAAAACCAGCCTCCCTAAAAAACCTCAAATTGCTTGAACAAGAAATGGACTACATTGGCTTACATAACCACAATACCCAAAGGCAGTGCTGGCTTCAGAATCAGTGTGATCCAAGACTCAAATGATGTCTCCATGGGTGACTTTTTTTTCTATGCTTTTAGATTTCTTCTCATACTATACTAGCTGCTCTCCCTCCAGCCTTTCCACCATGAGATGATGCAGCAAGAAGGCCCTCACTAGATGCTGGCCCCTTGATTTTGAACTTCCCAGCCTCCAGAACCAAGAAATGATAAACTTTTTATTTTTCATTTTATTTAGTTTTTGAAATGGAGTCTCCCTCTGTTGCCCAGGCTGGAGCGTAGTGGCATGATCTCAGCTCACTGCAGCCTCCGCCTCCCAGGTTGAAGTGATTCTCCTGCCTCAGCTTCCTGAGTAGCTGGGATTACAGGTACCTGCCACCACGCTGAGCTAATTTTTATATTTTTAGTAGAGACGGGGTTTTGCCATGTTGTCCAGGCTGGTCTCAATTTCCTAACCTCAAGTGATCCGCCTGCCTCGGCCTCCCAAAGTGCTGGGATTACAGGGATGAGCCACCATGCTGGGCCTAAACGTCTGTTCATTATAAATTACCCAGTCTTATGTATTCTGTTATAGTGTACAAAATGGACTAAGACTGACCAAAACATTAAAGGAATTATAACTAAATTCACAAACATGTAGGCAGTGACAACTACTATCTGGACAATAATGCTTTAAATTTTTTTTTTTTTTTTGAGATGGAGTCTCACTCTGTGCCCCAGGCTAGAGTGCAGTGGCGTGGTCTCAGCTCATTGCAACCTCTGCCTCCCAGGTTCAACTGATTCTCCTGCCTCAGCCTCCCGAGTAGTTGGGATTATAGGCATGTGCCACCATGCCCAGTTAAATTTTTGTATTTTTAGTAGAGACGGGATTTCACCATTTTGGCCAGGCTGGTCTCAAACTCCTGACCTTGGGATCCACCCACCTCGGCCCCCCAAAGTGCTGGGATTACAGGTGTAAGCCACCTGGCCCAATAGTGCTTTTAAGACACCATTAGCCACCTCTCTACTTTTGAGATGTCAAACTGTCAGGGGAAAATGTCTAATCTAGCATTGTATACCCAGTGCCCAGGACTGTGCCTGCCCACTAGGTGACCTTCAGTAAGTATTTCTTAATTAAATAAATTAACTTTTTATCTTACAGATTCTTTTGACTTGCTGTTGTGCTCTGCTTCGTAGTTCTAGCTTAGGAAATACACTGTCATTATGTTTGCCAAGCCCCAAACCACCTGCTTAATAATGATGAAACTGCATTTTGGGAATACTTTTATTACTGTGTTATTTGCATTCTTTGATTTTTCTAAATGCAACCTCAAGAGTGAAGGGAATGAGGTACCAAATGAAGGTGCCAAAATAAAACACACAGCTTCTGAGGAACTAATGTGGGTGTGGCCTTGAAGGCAAGTTTTTAAGTTTCAACTAAAACATACTGGTGCCGTCGTTCTTATGATTGTTACAGATGCTGCTGATTGCTGTTTGGAGCAATGCTCCAAAGTATATATGATGTACTATGAAGTACCTAGTACTTTAAGAAAAATTTATTTTCAACCTCATTACCACTAAGTATAAATGTGTTTGGGCCATCAATACCATTTGTTACTCTAAATTCAGTTTATTCAAACTAGGAGGGTGTGGAATTTAAAACAATATTGTCCATCAAAGCCCATTACATGTTATGTTGTGAACATCTACCCAGGCCTGTGACCTGGTATCTTGTTATTTCACTAATTAAAGTTGTTAATAGGTCTTTCTACTATATAGAAACCTTGTAGAAAAATTTTATGTGGGTATAAAGAATTCAAAGGGCCTCTTGTCATATTTACAGCAGGATTTTCCCAAAATGATGACTTGATATTTCAAAAAGAAGTGAGAAAAAAAAAATACCCTTTCCTGGCTTGGATAGTATACTATGGTTATACCAGATGTAACCATCGGGGAAAGCTGGCTTCAGGGTTCCAAGGACCTCTTTGTACTGTGTTTGCAGCTTCTTTTCTTTAAAATTAAAAATAAAGAAAGGCTCTTTTTGATCATTGGATTTTAGGATTATAACTGGTAACTGATTTATACTCCATTAACAAGTAGAGTGACATTGACCTTCAGAAAAAGTATCTTTGCATTGATGTATGCATGTGTTTGTGTGTGTGTGTGTGTGTGTGTACAAAGCATACTTACTTAAATATTTTAAAAAAAATTTTTTTGAGACAGGGTCTCTCTCTATCACCCCAGCTAGAGTCACTGCAGCCTCGACCTTCCAGGCTCAAGCGATCCTCCTACCTCAGCCTCCCAAGTAGTTGGGATTACAGGTACGTGCCACCACATCCAGCTAATTTTATTTTTATTTTTGATAGAGATACAGTTTTGCCATATTGCCCAGGGCTGCCCTCAAACTCCTAGGCTCAAGCCATCCACCTATCTTGGCCTCCCAAAGTGCTGGGATTACAGGCATAAGCCACCATGCCTGGATCGTTTTGGGGTTTTTTTTTTCTTTTGTTTTGTTTTGTTTTTTTTTAGACAGTGTCTCACTTCGTCACCCAAGCTGGAATGCGGTGGTCCAATCATGGCTCACTGTAGTCTCCTGGGCTCAGGTGATGCTCCTACCTCAGCCTTCCAAGTATCTAGGATTACAGGAACACATTACCATGCCTAGCTAATTTTTTATTTTTTGTAGAAATGGGTCTCACTATGTTGCCCAGGCTGGTCTCAAACTCCTGACCTCAAGCCTCCTTGGCCTCCCAAAGTGGTGGGAATAAAGGCATGAGCCACCACACCTGGCCAAAAACCTTTTTTAATCTTGCTTAAATTAAAAAATAAAATTATTGCCCAGGCGCGGTGGCTCATGCCTGTAATCCCAGCACTTTGGGAGGCTGAGGCAAGTGGATCACCTGAGGTCAGGAGTTCAAGACCAGCCTGGCCAACATGGTGAAACCCCGTCTCTACCAAAAATACAAAAATTAGCTGGGCATGGTGGCAGGTGCCTGCAATCCCACCTACTTGGGAGGCTGAGACAGGATAATCGCTTGAACCTGGGAGGTGGAGGTTGCGGTAAGCCGAGATCACATCACTGCACTCCAGCTTGCAGAGTGAGCAAGACTCCGTCTCAAAAATAAATAAATAAATAAATAATAAATAAATAAATAAATAAATAAAATTATTGTTACTTCTGGAGAGAAGAACAGAAAAGAAGCAATTTTAATTTCTTGGATTTCTTTATTGTTAGACAATGAGTTCTTACTGCTTTCACAATTCGGTAGTAAAAAGTGCTCACGGTAGACATTCCCTTAAACAGCTGTAAGACTCATTATCCACTGACCGTTTTCCTAAACATCCTTTGTTATCAGAGGGAAATCTTATTCCCTTTTCATTGGTTCTGATATTTATGTTTTGGGAATAATTTCAGCAGAGGAATAAATTTATGAATCAAAACTACTATTTCTTCTACTCTACTAAATAAAAGTGAACTATGTGATATTAAAACTGAATCTTAACATGCATTTCCCTAAGGATTCTAGACCTTTTCAGAAAGGATTAGTTATTATAATTCTATAAACTATCATTTTTATGTTTTCAAGATTAAAACATATTATTCTACAGCCACACGCAAGTCAGGCACTATAAATAATTTTCTTTTTAGCATGTGATATCACTATAAATATTGAAAGATCCTAATACTTGTTGACTGCAAGGGAGATTTCATTTTCAAACTTTGGTTTTTGAATAGCAGATCCTGTTCCGTAAGAAAATTTTGAAATCATTGCTATTTGTGGAACACTCCCAGGCCTTGGGTGGTATTTACCTCCTCCTTTGTTTTCCTCTGCCTTGTGTCTTCTTATAACTCCATCACTCAATCAAAGGGATTTCAAGTCAGTTCGTTTTTTCTTTTTCAGTCATTACTAGTGGCCAGTTGTGATTAGCGAGTAGGCTCAAGCACAATACAGTAACTAGAATGAAATAATTAAGACTGGGCTTAATCAAAAAATCTCAGAGGGAAATATCAATCCTTTGGTGACTGGCTGTTAGTCCCTCAGTAAACATTTCCAGGGTACTTACCATGTCTCGGATTCTGTTCTTGGCACCGAGGACACAAAGATAAAAAGAAAATAAAGGGCTCCCTTCCTCAGGGAACCCACAATCTCAGTAGGGAGATGCCACAACTCAGTGTGACCTGTGCTATAATTAGAACAACCTAGCAACCGTCCCCAAGGTGGGACAGTTTTAAGAGTCAGAGGAGAAACTATGGATATGACAGCTGGAAAAAACATGTACACTCAGATTGTCACTGGCTCTAATGAAAGTTTATATAACATGTTATAGGAACAAAAAGGAAGGAGCTGGATGAAAAAACAACTGAAATAAAAATCACCATGCATTTCAATCCCCTAGTACTTTTAAAGCTAGGCTTTTAAAAATAATGTGCAATTAAATTCTTTAACTTGTGGAGAACCTTTATTCAAATGGCCGTGTATAAAAGGCACTATTAAAAGCAAGGTTGCCCAGTGTAATTTTTGGAAGTTGTATGGACATTTGGGTACACAGAGAAGGTTACAGATAATTTATTCCCAGAACAAGTCTGTCATAGATATATTCATTTAATATCAAAAGTTAATAAACCGGTTCTAATGGAGTATTTATTTGAAAGCTCCCACCCAAAGCTTTCCTTTTTTTACCCATTGCCATTCCCAGCACTGTTTAAAACTTCAATCTGAGCCACTGCAGATAATTATATGTGCTTGTCTGGCATAAGGAATAAATTAATTTTGCATGTAATTCCCCAAAATGACCTATATGATGGGCAATTCTATTTTATACTTTTTTCCCCCAGAATGGCAATAAATAGTGCTAGATATATATGAAATGATACCTTGCTATGGTTTAAAATGTCTATTTTTAGCTTACTCACGTAAGTATTTCTAGTCCACAAAAGCACAGGTTTTTCTAAAGGGACTTATAACCATGTAAAATAAATTTTCTGTGTGTGTCTTTAATGTCTGTCCCTGTTGACAAATTTGTTTGTTTTCCCAAGTCAGCTGCCTAGGGTCAGGTGGGCTGCACACATTCTGTGTACAGAGGCTTTCAGAGGGAGCAAAGTCTTGTTTGCCATCCAGACAGGCCATTCCACCGGGGCAGGCTGGAAATGACATTTGCATGTGTGCAGCAGATACCTGAACAGCCGGTACATTGTGCAAAAACATCTGGACACCCATTACGTGGTATTTGGACAAATATGGATCATTGCTTGTCTGTAGGGAAAGGAGTGCTGGGCTTAGGTCCTAACTTTGAGCACTCATCTATCCAGGCTATTCTTGTATCTGTGAATCAAAGGTCTGGGGTTCCACGCTCTCTAAGCCTCCTCCCTACCAAAAGAATCCTAGCCCAGTCCATAGCCTTGAGATAATGCATCATAGGGAGCAGCTGATGCAAACCATTTTTGTTTCATATAAGCTTTCGGGCTTAACAAGATGGGACAACCATCTTGACAATGTGCCAAAAGGGAAGCAGGAGGTGACAAAGGAGGAAATGCTGTCATCCCTATTTGAATACACAGGGCTCTGCTGCTGGCCTGTGAGTCTACCACGGCTGGCTTTCTTTGGGATATTTAAATGCATAAAGATTCAGGGTAATAAAATAAGACCTCGTAAGTCACCTAATTTTCCAACAAATAATTATGATTTTCAGCCAAATAATAATTACTACTCCTAATAATAAACTTTAAGAAGGCAGACCCAGGTTTTATGGGGTCAGAAAGTTTTGCAGTGTTGAGAGTCTCCTTTAAGAAAGAGAATACACAATTAGGCAAAAAAAATATAAAGACATTCTTACGGGTCCTCCTAGGGCCTTTGGAAGGGCCTGTGCTATTGAGGGGCTTATAGATTAAGCATCATTAGTTTCAGAGTAAGTCTACTTCTTACTATGTGTTCAATAAATACTTGTTGCCTAAATGAATGAAAAGTAAAAACAAACCCTAACATTTCTATGTCTCATGAACTATGCTGAGTACTTCACATGTTATAAACTCATTGGATACTCACAACTATACCATGAGATCAAAATTGCTAATAGTTATTGCTACTTGGTGGCAAGCAGTGGCTGCTCTTGGTGTTTTACAATATTTAGCAGTATAATTCTGACAAGAGCACTAGAAGGCAGGTGCTCTTATTACCATTTCTGGTTTCCTGATAAGGAATCCAAGGCACAGAGAGGTTAAGTCCATTGCTGATGGTCACATAGCTAGAAATGGCAGAGCTGGTATTCAAAGCCAGATAGTCTGGCTTCAGAATCTGTGCTTCTGGCCACACTCCAGCCTCCTAGATAAGGCTCAGAGAGATTCAGTGAAAAGTAGTCTTTGTTCAAGCCTGAAATCAGCCCAAATCTCTTTTGCATTAGCCTATGTTACACAGTTTTTTTGTTTGTTTGTTTGTTTTCTGGTTTTTTTTTAGGCAGAGTCTTGCTCTGTCACCCAGGGTGGAGTGCAGTGGTACAATCTCAGCTCACCAACCTCCGCCTCCAGGGTTCAACTGATTCTCATGCCTCAGCCACCCAAGTAGCTGGGATTACAGGCACACGCCACCACACCCAGCTAAATATGTTTTTAGAAGAAATGGGGTTTTGCCGTGTTGCCCTGGCTGGTCTTGAACTCCTGGCCCCAAGAGATCCACCCTCCTCTGGGATTACAGGCATGAGCCACCACGCCCGGCTGGTATGCACTTCTTAGATAACACAAATATTGCCTGCTTACTAGCATGGGAAGCAAATACTTCTCAGCTCAGTCTTCATTAGAACCCAGACTTCGCTGAAACATAAGAAAAAAGGAAGAACTGAGTTTAGGCCACATTGAAAACCCAGTGGAAAAAAGGAAAAAAACATTAGATGTCTTTCCATTCAAGATGATGATTCCTAGGTTCAGAAGGAGTTACCTTAATCACTCGCTGTCCTCACAGCCTGCGGCCATTAGCCCAGCCTAGTGAGAGAATCTTTCTCCCAGTGAAGCCACTTGACATAAATAATTTTAAAAGATTCAAATTCAAATGTATTTTGGTCATATTCCACTTCCTCCACCACCACCACCACCACCACCACCACCACCACCACCACCACCACCCACATCTTGCAATAATATCAGGGAACTTGGGTTCAAATACCTACTCATAAGGAAAATGACTGGGCCATCCCTCCAGGAAGTGGCATCCATTTCCTTATATCCTTGGGAAAGGTACTTAACCTATTTGAACCTTCATGGGTTTTCCTCTGTAAATTAAACCAGGATGATGACATTGGGCTGGCTGAGCTCCCTTTGCTCCTGCAGATCTCCTCTCTATGCTTTCCCATCCTGCTCTGGGTACCAGACAGCCCTCTTTGGCCAGTGGGGGCCTCAGCAGGAAATTGGAGGTCAGGGAGTTTATTCTTCCAACTTCCTCCTTGTAAGCATGGCTGCTTCAGCTTTTGTAAGACAGTATCTCTTAGCGTTGCCACCACACAGCCTCTCTGTGTCCTCTCCCCTCCAGACCTAGGAGCAAAAACCCTGGGCCACTGCACGCCCCCCGCCCATGTGGTTTCCCACCCTTTCCATAACTTCCCAAGTAGTTCTTTTATTAAAACCTTCTCAAATCACCCAATATGAGGGTACCATCAGTGTCTGGAAGGGTCCCTGACTGATACAGATATCTTAATAACTAGGATGTTGTGGGAATTAGGGAGAAAGGAAATTTGGAAAATTGCTTTCTCTACTGATAGTTAAAGTGAGCCAGCTGGGCTTTCAGTAGGGAGAGGGAAAAGGAGTGGGTTGCACATCTGCCACAAGCCCCTCCCCCCAAAGCCTAAACTTCCCAAGGGGACCATCACTGAGTCCCCAAGCCAGCAGATGTAACACACCTGTGACAGGTGAGGAGCAGGGCCTCCAGGAGAAGCATTAATGTTAGTATGAAGCTGCTTAAAATGATCCCACCTGAAAACCGACAGTGTTCATTCTCAAACAGCTCTGCAAGATCACAGCCTTAAGTGTCTGAATGTCAGTAAGAACAACAGTAAAAGTATTCCTTGGGCATTTACTATGCCAGACACAAGTCTCTTAACTTATCCAATGCTCACAAAAACCCAGTTAGACAGTGAGTACTATTATTACTTCCCCATTTTTCAGACAAGGGATTTGAGTGTGTAAGTAGCATGCACAAGGTAAAAAATGCTAATAGTGGCTGTTCTGGTTATCTGCTGCTGTGTAGTAAACAACTCCAAAACTTGCTCGTGTGAAACAACCACTATTTTATTGTGCTCAGGAATTTTAATGGTCAGGAATTCAGACCAGGGCTCCACAGAACTGGCTGGTTTGCTCTATAACGTCTGGCTATCAGCTGGGGGAAGACTTGGGTAGCTGGTGGCTAGAATAAAATCTGAAGGCAATCTTATTCATATGTTTGGCACTGGGCTGAGATGACTTGACCATCTGGGCTTCACTAGGAGAGCCAACCAGAGCGTCTGCATATGACCTCTTCATGTAGCTTGGGCTTCCTCACAGCATGGAGGCCTTCAGAGTAGTTAGACTTCCCACGTGGTAGCGCAGGGCTTCAGGAGTAACTATTCCAGTAAATAAGGTAAAAACCGCATCTCCGTTTATGATCTAGCTGAAGTCACAGAGTATCACTTCCGCCCACATTCAAGGGTACAATATACATGACAGGACATAGACTTCACATCTTGATGGGGGGAGGGTCAAATAATTTGCAGCTGTGTTTAAAAACCATCAGAGTGAAACACAAATTTGACCCTAGTCAATGCCTCAGTTTAGCCACCATTTCATTGGGAATGACCTAAAAAATATAATCCAGCACCTGAGATTTGTAGAGTATTTTACACTTTACAAATCAGTTGCTTGATTTGTGAAACTTATGCTGGTATTTCTATCCCTGTTGTACAGTTAAGGAAACTAAAGCAGCTCTGAGACTTAAGTAACTTGCCTAAAGCCAAATAGCTAGTAATTCTGACCTCCTGACCCCAAGTCTAGGGCTCTCTCCTGTAAACACTGGTCTTGACTATAGCAAGTAGCTTGGGCTGTGATTCAGAGGCTCCAGTTAAACGACTTTTCAAAAACATCTCTTCTAACAATTAAAGTTTGATTCCTGTGGGTTTGGAAGGAATCACTGCTTTTGGCGGTGTGCAAATAGCATAAGGTGAGTATGAACAATTACCTGTCTCTCCTCCATAGGGCATGATGTAAGGCAAAACCCTGCTGGGAAGCAGAAGGGGCTTAAGTGGCAAGGACAAAAAGGTCAAGGGAGAGGAAATGCCACCACTGAAAGACATACTATGAGCCTGCGGCTATGCCAGGTGCTTTATTTCCCTCATTCCATTTAACACTTCTAAAGACACGACAACATTATCTCCCATCCCATATGCTCTTATACAATGTGATATTGTCACTCTTCCAATGAGAGCTGGGGTCTAATTCCCATACTCTTTAGTCTGGGCTGGCTTTACAACTCACTTGCAACTAAAAGGATGTGAAGAAAATGATGCCATCTGACTCCCCACGCTAGGTCAGGAAAGGCCGTACAACTTCTACATGATTCTCTTAAGATGCTTGCTCTGGGATAACCCAGCTGCCATGTAAGAAGTCAACTAAGGGCTGGGTGCAGTGGCTCACGCCTATAATCCCAGCACTTTGGGAGCCAGAGGTGGGTGGATCACCTGAGGTTGGGAGTTCGAGACCAGCCTGACCAACATGGAGAAACCCTGTCACTACTAAAAATGTAAAATTAGCTGGGCGTGGTGGTGCATGCCTGTAATCCTAGCTACTTGGGAGGCTGAGGCAGGAGAATCGCTTGAACCCAGGAGGCGGAGGTTGAAGTGAGCCGAGATTGCGCCATTGCACTCCAGCCTGGGCAACAAGAGTGAAACTCCATCTCAAAAAAAAAAAGTCAACTAACATTGTCATTCCAGATAGGCCACATGTAGGTACCCCACTCAACTGTCCTAGTAGAGCCCAGGCTTCCAGCCATCTCCACGACGGTGTCAGGCATGTGTGACACCATCTTGGATTCTCGCAGCCAATCCATCCACCGGCTGTGCAACCTCAACTGACACCACAAAGATCACATAAATTATCCAGCCAAGTCCTGCTCAAATTCCTGACCCACAGGCTCTGTGAGATATAATAAAATGGTGGTTGTCTTAAGTCATTACCTGTTGGGGTAGTTTGTCATGCAGCAAGTGTAATGGAACACACGCCTTCATTTCCTGTAATCTTTATGACAATCATTATTATTTCCAGATTAGGAAACCAGGGGAAAAGAAATTAAATAACTTGCCTAGCACTGGCCAGCTGATAGTTAGGGCTATAGCCTGGATCTTTTTGAGCAGGCAATCTCTGCTGCTTTGACTGACACAGGTTCCTTTTGACAGGCGAGAGAGAACCTGGATGAAAATCTGCAGAATGCTAAGGAGAAGCAATGTCTCTCTCATGCTTTTGTCTGGGTCAGGCTCGTCCCAAGATAATTAATTATGAAAACAAATACCTCTCCCACAGGCTGTAGAGCTAGACTCCAGCAGCCACCACCAGAAGCTGGACTTGAGCAGGACCTGGCTGGATCATTTATGTGATCCTTGTGGTGTCAGTTGAGGTTGCACAGCTGGCGGATGGATTGGCTGTGAGAATCCAAGATGGTGTCACGCATGCCTGGCACCTTGGTGGAAATGGCTGGAAGCCTGGGCTCTGCTGGGACAGTTGAGTGGGGTACCTACATGTGGCCTACCTTCTGAAGCCTCAGCATCAGAAAGGTCTTGGAAAAAACTATTTGTTGGTTGTATCTCTCTGGGGTTCACAAAAGACAGGAAGCAGCTGGGGAAAGAGAGATGTTTGTCACCAGTTGTGAAGTCTCTCTGGGACAGTGATTAAAGTGCTCTTTACTGCCTGCCTACAGACTGACTTCCCATCTCAGTTAATGGTAATTCCATTCATCCTGATGTTCAGACCAAATACTTTGGAGCCATTGCCAATCCTTTCTTTCATATCCCCATCCAATCCATCAGCAAATCCTGTTGACTCTATCTTGAAAATATATCCAGAGTGTAACCACTTCTTATTTCCTCCTCTTTGACCACCAGGATCAAGCTACCATCACCGATTGTCTAGATTACTGCAGTCACCTCCTCACTGGTCTCCCTGCTTCCTGCCCCCTTGCCTGCTGCCACTGCCGAGAGGCCTTTCCTGGCCATCCCAGATAAACAGCACAGGCCTCCTTTAATCTTTCCTCCTTATTGAGTTGTGTCTTTCTACATGGCACTTATCTTCATTTATGATTTATTTTCTGTCTCCCCCTTTGTATGGAAGGGATTTTGTCTGTTTTTTTTCCCACTGCTTTATCCTCAGCACCTAGCACAATATTTAGTGTGTAATAGGCATATAATAGTTATCAAATGTCATTGAATGAATTGAATCACAGACTTCCTTAAAAATCTGATGACAGCAGAGACCTTCTGCTCAGATCAATACTTGGACAGGCCTTGTTTTGCAGACAATTTCTGGGAGTCCCCAGATTTCCTATATCCATGCAAGTTAAGAGCCTCTGCTTTAGAGTGCCAGTTTCAAAAGGCAGAAATTCTAACCTCTGAATTCTAGACAGTTGGATGTCAATCTAATAAGACTTGAGTCAGGTCTCTAGTTATTTAGATTATTCTTTTATCCACTCAACCAACGTTTGTTCAGTGTCAGTTGTGTGGTAAGCTCTGTGCTAAGCCCATGTGCTAGGGGAACAGAGGTATCTGTTCTTAAGTCCCTTAGATCAGAAGAAACATCACTAGGTAAACACCTAACTCTAATAAGATCACCTCAAAACTGGAGTGTTGTGCATCATTCAATGAAGACCTAAGGGATGCCATGACTAACTTTTCTTAGGTGACCTAGGAGGAACCCACAGAGAAGGACAGGCTTGAATTGGGTCTTGAAGCATGAGTAGGAGTTTGTCTAGCAGACACCAGGGAGAAAAGGTGAGACAGGCAAAGGGCCAGCAAACATCCTGGAATCCACAAAGAGAAAGCCACACATTTAGTCTAAAAATTCAACTTCAACAAAACTGTCTTAGTTTAGACTTCCCCTAGAAGCAGACCTACATCAAGGATTTGAGCATAAGTCATTTATTTGGGGATCTGAAGGGAATATGGGAAGAGAACTGTGAAGTAATGAGGAGTAGAGAAGGCAGCCAATAGAGGGGGCATTGCTAAATTACTTACAGACACTGGGCACCTGGAGGTTAACCCCCAGGGAAGCTCTGGGAAATGATGTACAACACGTGGCTCAGAATTATCTTACTCTAAGATAATGAAGCTAGGGTATGTAGACACTGACTCCGGAGCACTGAGAGTTATTGTTGAGGGCTGCATCTCCATTTTTCTATCTTTCCCCAACATATTGGCTTGATCCTCAGACCAGCTTTCTCCATACCAATCACGATGGCAAAGGGAAGTGGAATAACCCCCAACTGCCCTGAACCAATCATGGTCCAGCCATGGAGCTGGGGGTGGGATCAAACTCATTCTTCCATGATGGCCCCCATGGTGGAGGGGTTGATAGATGTTGGGAAAGAAATCTCAATGGCTATCAAATCCCTCTTTTCCTACATGAACTCATCTTTCAACTTCAAGATGTGGTTTAGGAGGCTCTGAGGAACTGTGGCATGTGTTCGTAGTTCCAGATGGCTGCTTGTTTGATTTGGTGGCTCCCTAGATTTGGGGAGATGACCAAGGTCCTGGTTGGTTCAGTCTTCTATATCTGACTCTGCCATATTTCACCAGTCACTGCTTGCTGAAAAGCTTCCTGCCTCCCACAGATTTTAAGTTCTCTGGTTTTGAGTTTCAACATCTCCCTCGATCAATTTTAGGAAACGTGATTCTTATTACTCAAGAAAAGAAAAAGAAAGGAGTGGGGGAGATTGAGAGGTGACACTGAAAAGCCCTGGGCTGGGGTGATGATTGACATTCGGGGAGAGAGCACAGACCCTTTCCTGTGAGGCTAATTTTGAGAATAATAAAGCAAAGGGGTCCCCTCCCTCCGTGAAAGCTGCCTTGACATAAAAGGACAATTGTTCTGCAGTAGCTTTCAATTATTTCCCTCTGATGCTATCTAGCTAAAGAAAACCTGAACTGGCTTTGACGGGTTCTGGAGAGCTTTTTAGTTTAGCTGCTCACAGCAGGGGCAAAGCATAAATTGAGCAGCCCAGAAGACTGAGACCTTAAGCAAAATGGAAAACTTCCCCAGGTTGAGACATTGAATCAATAACAAATAGCATTCTGTGCTGTGGACACCAAGGTGAGCATCAGGAAGCCTAATATTTATTTTTTCCTTTCCCTGCCTTCAAAAAGTGGCTTGGAAGAGAGAGAAAAGTCCAGGCTGACGCCTAGGGGTGTGGTTCTGGAGACAGAAGGGGTACAGAAATAGACAGGCATAAAATTTTTCAATCAATTCTTGAAAAGATTCAAATAGAATCTTTAGGGCTGTATTTTTGCCTGGAGCTATTTACCTTAAACCTAAATCAAATAGCGCAATAGGATAACTAGGATAACTGCTTTCTTGGAATTCACTGTCCTAACAGAAAGGAGATTCTGAGGACTGACTCTTTAGTTAATTTGGGGGCAGGGAGAGAAGTGGAGTGGAGAGTGTGGGAAGACCCTTAAGGCCATGGTTCTCAAATTTTGCTGCCTTTACAGTCACCCAGGAAGCTGTTAAAATGCTCAATTCCAGCCAGGCGCAGTGGCTCATGCCTGTAATCCTAGCACTTTGGAATGCCGAGGTGGGCAGATCACTTGAGGTCAGGATTTCGAAACCAGCCTGGCCAACATGGTGAAACCCCATCTCTACTAAAAATACAAAAAAATTAGCCAGGCATGGTGGTGGGTGCCTGTAATCCCAGCTACTTGGCAGGCTGAGGCAGGAGAATTGCTTGAACCACTTGAACCCTGCAGGCGGAGGTTGCAGTGAGCCAAGATCATGCCACTGCACTCCAACCTGGGTGACAGAGTGAGACTCCATCTCAAAAAAAGAAAAAAAGAAAAGAAAAAGCTCAATTCCCAGACTACACTTCAGATCAATTGAATTGGAATCCCTGGAGGTGGGATCTGGCTTCAGTGTTTTAAAAAACTCCCCAAATGACTCCAATGTGCAACCAAGTTTGAGAATGAGGGTCTCAAGGTGGCATTTCTCAAATCTAACATGCACACAAAGCACCTGGGGATTTTGTTAAAATGCATATTCTAGTTCAGCGGGTCAGGGGTGGGGCCTGAGATTCTGCATTTCTAACAGGCTCCTGGGTGATGATGATGTCACTGGTCTGTGGACCACCTTCAATTAGCAGATCTTTGGATGTTTCTTTAACACCTGAAAGGAATGGAGCCACTAACAAGTCACAGAACAAAGCAAACCACTTTTCAGAACACACAGCTCCCCACTTAAAACCTTTCTGAGAGGATTTCTCTGTACTGCTAAGATACATTGCAAACATCTTACTATGGCCTACAGATCATCACCTGGGCAACTTTTGACAAAGCACCAAAAAATCATAGTCTCTGGGGTAGGGCTTGGACTTGGTAGAGTGTTAAGATTCCCCAGGTGATGCTGATGTGCAGCCAGGGTTGAGAACCCTGTCCTAAGTGCCTGTGACAATGTCCTAAGTCATTGGCTCCTGCAGTTTCTATCAGAACAGCCCTTTTCCCAAATCCCCATGCCTATATTCTCACTGGGCATTGTTGATTGGATGAAGGGCGAGCAGTGGGCTTAAGCTACAACATTGTGCCCCTTCCCTGGGAAATTAGGTGTGAGACCCAGCTTGATCTGGCTATTCCTGTGTATTAGTCTGTTTTCACACTGCTGATAAAGGCATACCCAAGACTGTAAATTTACAAAAGAAAGAGATTTAATGGGACTTACACTTCCACATGGCTGGGGAGGCCTCACAATCATGGTGGAAGGCAAGGAGGAGCAAGTCACATCTTACACGGATGGCAGCAGTTCAAGAGAGCTTTTGCAGGGAACCTCCCATTTTTAAAACCATCGGATCTCATGAGACTCATTCACTATCACAAGAATAGTGCAGGAAAGACCAACCCCCATAATTCAATCACCTCCCACTGGGTTCCTCCTATGACACGTGGTAATTGTAGGAGTTACAATTCAAGATGAGATTTGAGTGGGGACACAGCCAAACCATATGATCCTGTTAACCCAGGAAATATGTAGTGGGGAGCAGTTGGTCACCATTTCCCCCAAGTAGACTGGTAACAGAGAAAGCTGCTCTCCCACAGGAATCCAAAGAAAAAAAACAGTGGGACTTGGGACTCGGGACTCGGGGCTGGGTGGTGGGGAGGTTTCCAGGTCTCCCACCTTGTGGTTATACATGGCAGAGTATGAGAGAATCTCAGTAACTACCACCTTTGTCTCTGGAAGAGGGCCAGTTTCCAGGCTGAGGGGCTTCATGCAACTGTCCCTGCAGCTTAGAAGGTCTAATGTGACCCACAAACCTGGAATAGTCAAACCTTTTAGGAAAGATCCCTAAAAATCAGCTTACACACAGCATTTCTGTGTCATAGCAACATCCACCTCCTTTAAAATTTATAAAAAAATGAGCGGATATTTTGCAAGCTTCAAGAATAAGGGCTTTTGGGGTCTCAAACTGGTTCTATTTGTAAAGGAATCATCAGTCTTTAATTTCTGCAGCTGCAACTTCTAAATCTAGGCTCTCTATTGACTTTGGGGGTATAATTGCATGTCTTGCCTGTTTTCTCATCTGTGAACTGGAACTAAGAGTACCAATCTGATCAAATTGCTTTGAAGAATAATAAAATGGTTATGAATCATGATACAGACATGGAAATGTCTCTTATGAATGAGTCACCATCTCCAGGAGGCATTGCTGTAGAACAGTGAAAAAGAGGCCTTTGGTGAAGATTTATTGAAATCCCAGCCTATTCAACTATCCAATTATGTGATCTTAGACGAATTACCACCCTGGGCCTCAGATTTCTCACTGCAGATACTGACTAACAATGCCTATTTTGCAGAACTTTTGTAGGAATTGAATGAGATAATGTATGAAGACACCAGATATACAGTAGGTGTTCAAAGATATGTTTCTCTTCTCTCTGTGACCTAGATTAGTTAGGATATACCCCTTGTTACAGTATGGCTATGATAAAAGACTACCTTTCCTCTCCAAATAACAATGGCTAAAATCAGCTAAACATTTATTTCTGTCTCATATAACAATCTGAACATTGGGAATCCAGGTTGATGGACAGTTCTGTGGCTTTGGGAACCCTAGGCCTTTTTTTTTTCTTTAAGAGACAGGGTCTCCTGCCATCACTCAGGCTGGAGTGCAATCACATGATCATGGCTCACAGCAGCCTTGAATTCTGAGGCTCAAGCAATCCTCCTGCATCAGCCTTCCAAGTAGCTAGGACTACATGGTCACGCCATCACACCTGACTAATTTTTTGTTTGTTTTTTGTAGAGATGGGGTCTCCCCATATTGCCCAGGCTGGTCTTGGCCTCAAGTGATCCTCCTGCCTCAGCTTCCCAAAGCACTGGGATTACAGACCACCACACCCTGCTGCACCCAGGCACTTTCCATCGTGCAGTCCTGTCAACTTCAGTATGGAGCATCCATCTTGTAGTTTAAGGTGGTGATTTTTAGCTAGGAGGAAAGAGAGAAGGGGCAATGGACAGCAATGCTCTCCTCTTTGAGGGCATGGCCTAGAAGTTCTGCTCTCATCCATTGGGCTAAATGTAAGCAAATTGCAAATGCAGCAGCTCCATTTTTGAGATGAAATCCCAGTTCTACCATTTACTATCTGTGTGGCCTTGGCCAAGTCACTTAACATATTTGTGCTCCTGTTTTTAAACATTTCATGAAGCTGTTGTGAAAAGTACATGGGTTAGTATATCTAAAGCATTTAGGATAATTACTCAGCACATATAAGAGTATAAGCTATTATTATTTTTATTTGTGTAGCTACTTGGCCACACCTAATTGTGAGGGACACTGGGAAATATTTTTAATCAGGTGGCTGTCTGTCCAGCTAAAATTTTAGAATTCTATATTTGAAGGAGGGAAGAGTGGACACTAGCAAACAACCAGAGTTTCTGCCATATCTCGGTAGTTAAAACAAGTGAAAAGACTACAGAAGGGACGTGATTGTAATCTCTAATTTGGGTCTTAAAAAGCCTATATAGGCTAGGCGTGGTGGCTCACGCCTGTTATCCCAGCACTTTGGGAGGCTGAGGCGGGTGGATCACCTGAGGTCAGGAGTTCAAGACCAGCCTGGCCAACATGGTGAAACCCCATCTCTACTAAAAATACAAAAAATTAGCCGGGCGTGGTGGCAGGTGCCTGTAATCCCAGCTACTTGGAAGGCTGAGGCATAAGAATCACTTGAACCTGGGAGGCGCAAGTTGCAGCGAGCTGAGCTTGCACCATTCCACTCCAGCCTGGGTGACAAGAGCGAAAGTCCATCTCAAAACAAACAAACACAAAAAGCCTACATAAGGCCAGGCATGGTGGCTCATGCCAGTAATCCCAGTGCTTTGGGAGGCTGAGGCAGGAGGAGCACTTGAGGCCAGTAATTTGAGACCAGCCTGGGTGACATAGTAAGACCCTGTCTCTACAAAAAACAAACAAAAAAGAATTTTAATTAGCTGGGCATGGTGGTGTATGCCTGTGGTCCTAGCTACTTGGGAGGCTGATGTGGAAGGATTGCTTAAGCCCAGTAGGTCAAGGCTACAGTGAGCTATGATTGCACCACTGCACTCTGGCCTGAGCAACAAAGTGAGACTCTGTCTCAAACAAAAACAAAACACAGCCAGGCACGGTGGCTCACACTTGTAATCCCAGCACTTTCGGAGGCTGAGGAGGGTGGATCACCTGAGGTCAGGAGTCTGAAAACAGCCTGACCAATGTGGTGAAACCCTGTCTCCACTAAATATACAAAAATTAGCCAGGCTTGGTGGCGCATGCCTGTAATCCCAGCTACTTGGGAGGCTGAGGCAGAAGAATCACTTGAACCCAGGAAGCAGAGGTTGCAGTGAGCCGAGATTCCGCCATTGCCCTCCAGCCTGAGAAACAAGAGTGAAACTCTGTCTCAAAAAAAACAAAACAAACAAAAAAACCCTACATAAAACTCCTCCTTGTGTGATAAAGCGAATGTGCACCATTCCTAGAGATTGAGAGAAGAAAAATAATAACAATATGTGAGGCTCAGTGCCCAGCTCGATCTCATCCGTCCACAAAGCCATGTTTGGAGGCCTCATAATATTCTGACTTTAAGAAAAGTACCACGTTTTTTAACCCCATTCTCTCTCCAGATCTTGTTGAATGCTTACCATCTGCCAGGCACTAGGCTAGGTGTCCATGGTGAATTCTCTTCTCTCTGGCGGTGCCATCATGCTCTGAAGTTTGTGAAGGCCCTCACAGGCAAGGCATCAGGACTCACCACTGTGATAGCGCAGCTCCCATGAAGGCATCCCCTGCTCCTTCCCCACCAGCCTCCACCCTCCGAATGCGTCAGGAAATCTAACTGGCTCTTCTGGTTACAGATTCACCAGGTCAAGGGAGGGGAGGAACAGTTTGTCATGCAGTCATATGCCTAATGCTAACATTACTTCAGCTTGTGTAATGGAGGCCTTGCTACCTCGGCCTAAAGCCTCTCCCCCAACTCCCAAAGCAACCACAGGCTGGGCCTGAAGGACCAGTTACTTACCTTCCAGCAAAGTGGATTTGAACATGGAAATTAAAAAACAAAGGAGTGATTCTTGGCATTATAAAAGATAGGCAATAGAATTTCCAGAAAAACCCTGTAATACATTTTACCTTTTATTTGCCAGTAACTCTTCAAGAATGAATACTTAAATATTTTTTTTGTACAAAGTTGATGTTTTATCGATGTTGCTTGGTGGTGACTCTTTAGATAAAGACCCTAGCCACCTTTAAATTTCTCAGCTCCATCTTGTCTCTTCAAATAATTTATTGTCGATAAACAAACACTTAAATGTTTGTTGGCTCCTTTGGCTCAGAAGAGCCCTCCAATTAATTCTTTCTAAAGCAAAAGAACCTGGTAAGCAAATAACCACTCCATAAATTGCTTGCCTAATGTGTTCCTTTCGGAGAGTCTTCTGGTGAGGCATGTTATGGGTGTAACTACTCTGTTTTTTGTTTGTTTGTTTGTTTGTTTGTTTGTTTGTTTTTTTGAGACAGGGTCTCCCTCTGTCACCAGGGAGTGCAGTAGTGAAACTGTGGCTCATGGCAGCCTCAACCTCCCAGGCTCAAGCGATTCTCCTGCCTCAGCCTCCTGAGTAGCTGGAACTACAGGTATGCACCACCATGTCTGGCTAATTTTTGTTTTTTTTTGTTTGTTTGTTTTTGTAAAGATGGGGGGTTTCACCATGTTGTCCAAGCTGGTCTCAAACTCCTGAGCTGAAGCGATCAGCCCACCTCAGCCTCCTAAAGTGCTGAGAGTATAGGCATGAGCTGCCATGCCTGGTCTGCTGTCCAGTTTTTTGATGTGCTTCTGATTTCACTTTGCAACTATCTTGGCACTTCTTTAGAGGCTGTCAGCTTTGGATGGACAGGTTCCTGCTCCTCCTTGGGCGGAAAAAGGCGTTGGCATTAGGACCTTCATATTGACCTTTTCCAAGAACTTTCAAGGGGGCCTAGAATTTTTGTGAGTAAAATACAAATAAAGCCTGTAGGTTTTGGCCCATGGATTTTCGACAAGGTGCTATTAACATGCACAAGGTATTTTTAGCAGCCACTGCCTTGTGATTTCCCATCATTCCACGGAACTCCTAGAGCAGCTCCTCCAAACTCAGATGATCTTTTCTCTAAAACCAATGTCCATCTCACTTGGGCTTCATCCTTAAACACAGTCATTCATGGGTTTCCATCTGCTTGTCATTTATGCTGTTTCCTTCTTTGGGCCCCTTCAAGACATGTTTCAGGTAAACTTGCCCTTTCTTCAATAAACCTCAGTTATTTTCTGCTCTGCAACCTGATTGGGGTTAACTAAGCTACCCTACAAAGGACAAAGTTAACTGTGTGTATCCACCCACCCCCACCCCATCCTCCAGTTCTCTTATTGATTTTTGTGGAAAAATATTTGTGTGTATACATTTAAATATATATATAAATTTAAATTTTCTACTGATTTGTCAAAGTAATTGCTAAAAAAAGTAAAAAGTCTGAAGACCCCGAAAAGACTCAAGTGTTTCACCCTTCTAAGATTATAAGATTATACACACACACACACACACACACACATATATATTTATATATATACACACATACCCTGTGCCCTTTCCCTATCTGGATCAGGATGTATGGTTTGACCTCAAGCTTCATAAGTGCTCATTGATGGAATTTCTCCACATCTTGCCCTTTGCCAAATACAATTTAGTGAACATTTATTGAAGGAATGGAGAGGGAACAGGGATGGCCCATTGTCTCCTATGCTGCGGGGGTAGAGGGTTGAAACTCCCTCTAGCTGCATTTCTCAGCAAACACACTGGTCATAATGCATCTTGTTGGGACAGGTTGTGTCCCTCCTTCTAGAATTTCCTCCTCTGTCCCCTTGTTCTTTCCTTAGCTAACTTTGAATGGCCCTTGAAAATAGTCTAAATGGCTGCTCCTTGAGGAAACTGCCTGAGCCCCAGGCTGACCTCACCATCCTCCCCTTACATGAGGGTGGCCCTGGGCCCACCTGTGGCCTGGCAGGGGTCCCACCCATCACTGATGTACTGGTCCCTCTCATTCACTTGATGACCTATTCATTAAGGGAAGGGATAGTGTCTTATTGAGTTGTGTATTTTAATAGTGAGTGGCATATTAGATAAATAAATGTTGAGCCAATGGATGCAGCTAAGAACTTTGAGAAATCCATCTTTCTCATTAAGGTCGAGACTCCTAAGATTTTTTTTTTAAAGAGACACGGTCTTGCTCTGTCCTGTCCATTCCCTGGAGTGCAATGCCACAATCATGGCTCACTGCAGCCTTAACCTCCTGGGCTCAAGCGATCCTCCCACCTCAGCCTCCCAAGTGAGTAGCTGGGACTACAGGTATGCACCACCACATCCAGCTAATTTTTGTATTTTCTGTAGAGACAGGGTTTCATCATGTTGCCTAGGCTGGTCTTGAACTCCTGGGTTCAAGCAATCCGCCCACCTTGGCTTCCCAAAGTGCTGGCATTACAGGCATGAGCCACTGCCCCAACACAGAATTTTTTTTTTTTTAAATCAGTGACCTAATAAAATTATTCAAAGAGTTAAGATAGTGCTTGGCACAAAATAGGCCAACAATAAATTAATTATTATTACCACTTCTAAGAATGCCTACTTCTAAATAAGTTAATTCTTAACATCCCTCCATAGTCTCCCAATCTGAAACTTCCCTGGCTTAGAAAGCCCTCTTCTGCCATTAGCAGCATCCCATTTGTTTCATGTTTTATTCACCACTCTCCTAAATATTTCCTCCAGCCACTCTGCTCTTAACTGTCACCCTCTTGACCCAAATTTTGTGTCCTCTGAGGCCTCTGGAGGGCCTTGCAGGGAGGTGGGGGTCTGAGGCAGCTGGAGAGAGAAGAGAAAGTCTTCTTGCTTTGCCTGAATCAGAAGGCATCAGTTGATGGTTCTCAGATATGTTTGTTTGGCCCACAAAGGCGACATACTGTGTTTTAAAATAAACGATACTAGCTGCCAATATTTATTAATAAAAATTGGGATTTCTGTCAACACTAGGCCCAAATTCTTACAATAATCAGGTGGGGCAGAAACCGAGATGGCCCCTTTCGAGCATTCATGCTCCTGTTCGCCACAGACCCCCCTGCGCCCGCCCCAACTCCCTATTCTGCCCCAACTGAGTTCAAATGTTGGGGCTGATTTCATGACATTCACAGTTTCTCCAAGTGTTATTTTCCTCACAGGAACAGGAAAGTGAAATATTTCTTGTTCCTGTGTCTCAAACTAAAGAGAAAAATGAGAGTGAGACCCAGGAGGAAAGTGAATGTACTCTTTGTGTAAGTGAAGAATTTGATACAAAGTTAATATGTAAGCCCAAATGTATCTGGTTCAGAATACAATTCAAAAGGCCATTCTGAAAACATTCTGGCCCAATTCACTTATTTTCTTACCTTATATGCCTAACCTTGTTCTCATTTGGGCTTAAAACCTCTGGTCAGGCCGGGCACGGTGTCTCACGCCTGTAATCCCAGCACTCTGGGAGGCTGAGGCAGGCGGATCACGAGGTCAGGAGATTGAGAGCACGGTGAAACCCCGCCTCTACTAAAAATACAAAAAAATTAGCCGGGCATGGTGGCAGGCGCCTGTAGTCCCAGCTACTTGGGAGACGGAGGCAGGAGAATGGCGTGAACCCGGGAGGCGGAGCTTTCAGTGAGCCGAGATCGCACCACTGCACTCCAGCCTGGGCGACAGAGCGAGACTCTGTCTCAAAAACAAAACAAAACAAAAAAAACCTCTGGTCAAATTGACAGAACCTCTTGGAACTCAAACCCACCAGAGATCCAAAAGCTCATTAGTGAATGGATTTAGGTTCCATCTCTTCCTATTTTCAAATTGAAGATGGACTAGGCTGACTGGTGGCATTAGGGACTGGAGTGGGAAGAATACTTACTTCTCAGCCAAGCTCCTGTTTTCTTTCCCTACAAGACAAGTATTAACAGCAAGATGAAGGGAGGCAGGCAGTTCTAAGATGGATAAACCACAGAATCCAATGGGCCTGGAGACTGTGAACTACTGTTCGGATTAGAGAGCTCTATTTTTAATCAATCGTAAGTTATTACTTTTATTTTCTTAACTTTTCTTTTTGAAACAATTTCAGTCTTTAAAAAGTTGCAAAAATAGGCTGGGCATGGTGGCTCATACCTGTAATCCTAGCACTTTGGGAGGCTGAGGTGGGCAGATTGCCTGAGCTCAGGAGTTCAAGACCAGCCTGGGCAACTCGGTGAAACTCCATCTCTACTGAAAATACAATAAATTAGCCGGACGTGGTGGCAGGCACCTGTAGTCCCAGCTACTTGGGAGGCTGAGGCAGGAGAGTTACTTGAACCCAGGAGGTGGTGTTTGCAGCCTGGGCAACAGAGCGAGACTCCATCTCCAAAAAAACAAAAAAAAAGTTGCAAAAATAGTAAAAAGATTTTACATAAACTTTAACCGATACTCAAAATGTTAACACTTACTTGAGTATAAGAATCAAAATCACGAAATTAACATTAATACAATGTCATTGTATCAATGTAACACTGATACAATGTTTACCTGATCTACACAATTTATTCTAATTTCACCAATTGTCCCACTATTGTTCTTTTTCCAGCCCAGGCTCTAATCCAGGATTTCACATTGTATTTCACAGTCAGGTCTCCTTAGTCTCTTTTAGTATGGAATGGTTCCTCAGTGTTTGTCTTTCATGAACTTGACACTTAATAAACTGTCCCACAATTTCAGTCTGTCTGCTCCCTCCTCATGATTAAATTCAGGTTATGCATTTGGTAAGAATATCACAGAAGTGATGTTGTATCCGTCTCACTACATCATATTAGGAGGTACACAATGTGATATCCCAAAGGTTTCTCCACTGTACAGTTATGAATTTCAAAGGGAGTATAGTATCTTCTGAAGATTTTGAAATGATGTATCTTTTTGTTATTTTCTTTTTTACTTCTTTAAGAGATGATGTAAATATCCTTTTTCTCATCACACTTTCACCCACTGATTTTAACATCCATTGATGATTCTTGCATGAAACTACCATAATTTAAAACTAGAATAACAGTGAAGAGAAACATAAACCTATGAAAATTACCTAAAAAATTGGAATGTCCCTTGGTCCTCTCTTTCTCAGAGAGCAGGTGGAAATCAAAAGCTGTCCATTTATTTCTTTCAATTATTAATGAGTCCTGGGCTTCCACTGAATGGCCTGGGCCCTACAGACCTTTGAGAGTGCTGTGTCTCATAACTTTGGCTGGTTGGGTAATATGGCCTTGTGGCATCCATGTTTTAGACTCTGCATAAACCCTTAACCCTACACTCCATGCTAACAGATCTTAGATTTTTCTGTACCTATTTGCACAGGACCTGCTCATCCTGGCACATGTGGTATCACTTGGGCTGTACCTGTTTCCATTTTCTTCTCCATTTTTACAAATCAAGTACTTCCCACAAGTCTCAGCTTGAAGCTCTCTTCTGCATTAAGTCATTATGGGGGCACAGGGCTTAGCTTTTCTTTTGACATTTTTCTGCACTTAAGAATGAAGCTTGGAGCCAGCATGGTGGCTCACACCTGTAATCCCAGCACTTTGGGAGGCTGAGGTGGGAAGATCACTTGAGTTTAGGAATTTGAGACCAGCCTGGGCAACAAAGCGAGACCTCATCTCTACAAAAAAATAAACGAATTAGCTGGATGTAGTTGCGCCTGCCTGTAGTCCCAGTTACTCAGGTGGCTAAGTGGGGAGGATTGCTTAAGCCTAGGAGGTCAAGGCTGCAGTGAGCTGTGATTATGCCACTGCACTCCAGCCTGGGTGACAGAACAAGATCGTGTCTCCAAAAAAAAAAAAAAAAAAAAAAGTCAGGGCCTCAGCATTCGTTCAATACCTCCTATAGCAGGGGGCAGACAAGGAAGGGTAATTCATATCTCTGGGGAAGTTGTAAAAAGAAGTGCATAAAGTCAATGAATTCCAAAACAAAAAAGAAAATAACAAAGCTCATGGAAATCCAAAGAAATCACAGAAAAGGTGGCATTTAAAATGGGCCATGAAGACTGCAGATTGTGAGCTCTGTGTGAAGGTAGGAGGCTTTGTAGGCTAAGAGAAAAGCTGGCTATAGGCATAAAGTGGTCACACTTACAGAGATATATGCAAAGTGTATCTGGGGCTGAAACAGTATGCATTCTAGAGTGGTTAAGAAAAGGGATCAGAAGAGATAGGCTGAACTATCTTATGTAGGCCCTTATGCTGTGCACAGTGGTACCTTAGTCTGGGGTTTCAGGACAATAATTCTTGCAGGAAGACAGAAGGTGGACTGGATAAGGGTGTTATTAGAAGAATGGGCACCAATCAGTAGAGTTTCAGGTGGAAGATAATCACCCAAATGTAGGCAGCAGTTGGAAAGGGGCAGCTAGTTTTCAAGCAACCAGTGTATAATTTTTTCTCTGCAATTCTGAACTCCCAAAAGCTGAAAACCAAAATTTTTTTCCTGAGTTTGCAGAAAACATATTTGGTAGAAAAACATAATCTAAACTGATATGAAGCTATTTATTGTCTTTGTCTTTATCTCACCTAGATTAAAAGACAGCCACAATTCTTTACTGCTCCTCCCATCCACAGGTGGTATCTGTTTCCCCTCTGCGTGACTCTGGCTGGCCTTGTCATTCATTGGCTTAGACCAATAGAATGTGGTGGAAATGAGTCTGTGTAGTCTTCAGGGCTGGGCCTTAAGAGATTTGCTTCTGCATTTGCCCCTCTCAGAAAGTCTCTTCCAGTAACCAGCTGCCAGGTAGAAGTCCAACCAACATGAGCTTATCATACTGTCAGAAAGCCCAAGTTGCACAGAGAGAGAGGCAAGTTGAAAGAACACTGAAATGCTCAAATGGGAATGAAGACTTTTTGGACTTTCTAGCCCTGCCAAGTCACCAGCTGAAAGCAGCTGAGTAAATGACTCCAATCACACCGTGCAAAGCAGAAGAACCTGCCAGCCAAGCCCTTCCCAAATTCCTGACACAACAGATTTCTGAGCAAATAAAATGGTGATTTTAAGCCACTAATGTTTTGTGAACATTAGTTACATTGCAGTAGATAATCCAAACATATACTTATGTCATTCATGATTTTCCTTGCAGAAAATTAGTATATTAGAGTGTCACCCCAGACGTTACCAAAGGTATTATGTAATATATGGCACATGCACATTTTACCTTTCTAAATTGAAAAACAAAATCTGAATTTAGAAATTCATCTGACTCCAAGAATTTTAAGAGAGGATTGTCCTTTGTATTGTGGAAATAGAGTTGTCTAAACTCCATCTTTTACGTTCACTAAATGTCATGCATGATGCTTGAGTCTCCTCCAGCCATTTCATGTATGTATCTCTTATGTCCCCAAACTCATTAACAGTTTCTCTAAAGCAGCAGCTAACTTCGGCATACATCTGTGTCTTTTGGAGGGCTTGTTCAAACACAGCTTCCTGGCTCCACCCTCAGAGTTTCTGATTCAGTGGGTCTGGGGGTGGGGCTTGAGAACTTGCATTTTTGATAAGTTCCCAGGGAACTTACCTGCTGTTAGTCCAAGGACCACTTTGAGAACTACTGCTCCAGGGAAAAGTGCTATATTTTAAATTTTAAGAATTTATCCACCAGCCCGAGGTGCTTACCAAATGCACATGGATGGAATTTTTCCAAATCTGCATCTTTGCCATGCTTTTGAAGCCTTAACTTTTACTCCCAGAGGTCTTCCTGGGTAGGCCCTAGACTTAAAAGACACTAATTCCTTGTTTTATTTTATTAGATTGTCGTTTTTGCTTTCTTCTCAGCACACTTGATAAGACACTGTGAAGAAAATGTCCCTTCTGATCTCGTTTTTAACCTGTCTTGGAACAGATCAGCAGAAATGCCTTCACTGTGAATCAAAGATACCCTCGATTTATAGTCAAAGATTATTTCCTTTTCTGTTGGTGGCTTCCAGATAAAATGTTTCTTGCTACCCTTTCACAAAATAGAAGGAGGGACCAAGCGGAAGATAATCTTTTTGTTCAGAGGTCCATCTGTCAAAGCCTGCATTTTAGAGACGGCATTACTGAGGTCCAAAAAGTAGAGCCACGCGCTCTGGGTCATGCAGCCGATAAACGCAAGCACCCGAGCTCAGTTCTTCCCTGACCCTGCTACAAACTGCCTCCCTAAATGAGGACCCCCATCCCCTTCCCATGCCAGGAAAGCACAGCTCATTTGTCCTAAAGTTAACATTACACAAATCACACCTTTCAAGCCTTCTTGAAACATTTTTTTTCCCCCCAAGGGTGACGGGACGGTCACGCTGATTCATCTTGGCCAGGGACCGCAAACATCTCCCCTCCTCCGGCCCAGGCGCCGTCACCCAGGCTCCACGGGTCCGCGGGACAGAGCCGCGGAGAGCGCCTGGAAGCGTCGCGCCCTCAAAGCCAAGCGATTAAGTTGGTTCCTCAAATTGTTCCCGACAGGAGGGGCAGGAAATAACACCGGGCTCTGGCGGCGGCCGCAGCAGGAGGGGGAGAAGCGCCGGCCGCCTCCCGGGCAGTGCTGACGGCCTCTCATCGATCTCGGGTCTAAGGTCCGGCCGGGTCATCATTCCTGCCGTTTCCCAACATTCGAGGTACCACATCACCCCCTGCCTCCGTCGTCGCTCAGTCATTCCCTCCGCGCCAGTCCTGAAGCGGCGGAGTCCCTGGAGGCCTGGGTTTCCTTAAGCGGCCACAGTGCCCGCAGCCCCCGACCCGCCCAGGTGGAAGGAAACAGATCAGTGGCGGCTGCGGACCTGGGCCAGGCGGGGCCTGACAGAGGCAAAGGACGGGAGGGGGAGCGGAAGACGGCCAGGAGGACCCCTGTGCCCTCTCCTCCGGGCCGCCCGCCAGGTTGCCAACCCAGCCACCCTGGGTGCTACGCGGCGCCTTCTTGGCCGCTGGGAGTCCGGCAACAGGTGAAGAGGGCGGGCGTCCGCGGCGCCTCCGCGGGGCGGTCCCTCTCCTGCCCGCCTCCCGCCCGCCCCTCTCCACGCCCCCTCCCCTCCTCCGGGCCTCTACCGCCTTCCCCAGCTGCCCGGCAGCCTCCCCTCGCTCGCTCTCCTCTTCCTCTAGGGCCCCAGCGCAGCTAAGGAGCCCGCGCACCGAGGCGCTAGGGGCGCCGCGCACTCGAGGGCACGCGCCGCGCCTGTACAGCCCCCGGCGGGCGCCCCCCTCGCGCCCCCTGCCCCGCGCCGGCCGCGTTCCCCTCCCCCGCGCCTGTGTCCCCAGGGCGCAGGGCCGCGCGTCCAGCCCCAGACCCGCCGGGGGTCCCTGGGGACGCGCCAGCCCGGCAGGGGCTCGACTATGGAGGAGTCGCAGCGCGCCCGCTCGCACACCGTCACCACCACCGCCAGCTCCTTCGCAGAGAACTTCTCCACCAGCAGCAGCAGCTTCGCCTACGACCGGGAATTCCTCCGCACCCTGCCCGGCCTCCTCATCGTGGCCGAGATCGTGAGTGCCGACGGGCCGGGGGTGGCGGGGGGCTCAGCTGGACCCCAGCGCGTGCTTCCGCCGTGCTTCTCGGGATGGAGCCTGCTCAGATCTTCCCGCGGGCTTTAGGCAACCGTTTTTACTCAGCCTCGCCTTCTTCCCAAAGTGTAAGACTCTCAACAAGGTCCAAGAAACTCGGGCTCTCCTGGGAAGAAAGGGTTGTGATCCTCAGGATGTCTTGCTGTGGGAGAAATTCAGCTTGTTGGGTCCTCTCGGTGGCGGCGGCAGATCCTGGGAGCAGGATGCTTGGCTTAGTGGCTATTGAGTTTGTGTTGAGTGTCAGGGACACCTGGTGCCTTTCTCACCTGATCTCCACGTGGATGACCTCCTCCCTAAAAAGAAAGCTTCCTAAGATCAGGGGAAGAGGAAAGGGCTTCTTTCTTTTCCTAATTATCTCCCTGGTAGTAACATTGAGGTGAGTCAGGAAAATTTTACTGAATAAAATCTGAGTGCCACAACCTATTTTAGGACCAAAGAGGTCTTTTGCATGGCGCTGTGCACATCCTGGTTTAGGCTCAGAACATTCGTGGGAAGGAGGCAGGGCATGGGCGTTCTTCTCTCCATTGGAGGGCATAGAGGCTGCAAACTCACGTGATCTCCCCAGAAGTCCCAGCCAGTCCTTCATGGCTGAGAAAGGACTGGAGCCCTGTCAGCAGCTAGAGGTGGTCACTGTTTGAGTCTTCTTCGTGTACCAGGGTCTTGTCAAGCCCTTTAGATGTCCTCATACCCTCGTGTAATCCACACGACCACCCTCCCCTGTGAAGGCCTAGAGAGGGGACGTAAATCACACCGTGGATGGTGAAGCATGGATTCAAACCCAGGCCTGCCTTTCTGCAGGGCCCTGCTCATAACTGTGAACAGTTGAGACAGCTTCCAGCTGCCCCAGCAGTGCCCTTCTGTCATCTCCCACAGACTTTTGTTAAATATTTGGGAATTGAAATCGAGCCTATGTGGGAGTTAGAGAATGGGCACGCCATCATGGTGCAGAAGTGACTGAAGACCTGGGCAGCTCCTTTAAGAAACCTGAAGTAAATCCTGTGTACCTCAAATAGCTTGCTTGCTCCCCCAGTCTCAGATACCACCCGGACCTGCTCTATGAAGCCCCTGGTGGCATAGTGCACATACGGTATGAGAAGTGTTGGCTTAGCTCCTCTCCCAGCTGGTTCCCTCAGCGGGTATTGAGGACTTCAGGAGACTCAAAAGCCGAAGGTATTGGAATCACCTTGCAGGGCCTGGCTTTTAGGAGTTCAACAAATATTTGCTGTGCAAATGAAGGAGTTGGCAGGCTCCTCTGCTTCAGCAGCGCAAACAAAAGCTAAAATGACGGAGACGGGCCTTCTACCTTGGGGTGGATTTGGGCCAGGCATGAAATATAACGCCTTTGTTTTTTTTTCTGATTTATGATCAATATGCTCTGTGTATTGCACTTTTTCAGGAAATACAAAAGTGAAAGAAATGTAAATGGCCCACAATCCCGTTACTAGAAATAATCACTGTTGACATGTATCCTTTTAGATTTCATTAAGTTTTTTGAAAAAGATGGGAAAACATGTAAGCAAAATCACCCTTATTACTACTATAGTTTTTATTTTTGACAGAGCTAATTATGCACCTTTTTTGTTTGTTTGTTTTGTTTTGTTTTGAGACAGGGTTTTGCTTTGTCTCCCAGCCTGGGGTGCAGTGGCACCATCATGGCTCACTGCCGCCTTGACCTCTCGGACTCAAGCGATCTTCCCATCTCAGCCTCCCAAGTAGCTGAGACCACAGGCATGCACCACCACACTTGGATAATTTTTAATTTTTTTCTAGGGACAGGGTCTCTCTGTGTTGCCCAGGCTGGTCTGAAACTCCTAGGCTCAAGCAATCCTCCTGCGTTGGCCTCCTAAGGTGCTGGGATTATAGGCATGAACCACTGCCCCACCTTATGCACATATTTTAAAGATTCGGTCCTACAGGGAGAAATGTAAGTTTCTCCCACTGTCTTCATCTCTTTGAGCTCTAAACAACGTGTGTATAATGCTGTTTTTTGGTGTTGCCTCACCCACCCAGTCGTAGTCATTATCCATTGCCTTTCTACTCTGAAAGATGAGGCTTTAGCTGGGATGCCCTCTTCCCTGCCTCCAATTATTCATACCCTCTTCCTGTCTCCCAGTATAGGTCCCAACACTTACAATGGTTCAACTTAGGAATTTTCAGCTTTACAGATGTTGTAAAAGCAGTATGCATTCAGTAGAAATCACACTTCGAATTTTGAATTTTGGTCTTTTCCCGGGCTAGTGATATTCGGTAGATATTTTTTCATGATGCTGGTCAGCTCTCAGTCACTCACGCCATCACCAGCGCAAACCACCCATCCTCTCCAGCATGCTGTGCTGCCAGGTGATTCTGCCAGCTGTAGGCTAACCTAAGTGTTCTGAGCACGTTTAAGATAGGCTAGGCTCAGCTATGGTGTTTGGTAGGCTAGAGGTATTAAATGCATTTTTGACTTTGGATACTTTCCACTTAGGATGGGTTTATCAGGATGTAACCTCCTTGTTAAGTCAAGGGGCATCTGTATAGTCTTCAGGTGATTTGGGTTAGATCAGCAGCCAGTGTTGACCTATGACACTGTAAATACCACTTACAACTGACCCACTGAGTAGATTATGAATGCTTTTCCCTTCCTGCCCAATTTCTTGTTTGCCCTGGTGTTAGTAATTCTCTTTTCTTGTTTCGTATTTCTCCAGATATTTAGTCACTAATTTAACCCTAGTTGTTTAAGTCTCCTATCAAGAAGCTGAGAGATATCGGGTATTCTGTCAGAATCGTCCTCATGACTGGCCTCTCTGGGAGCTTTTGGCCTGGTGGCCTGCACACAGCTGGCCGACTGGGCTCTCCTGACCATCACTCTGAAGATTCTCTTCCTTTCTCTCCTGGGTTGGATCCTCTGCTTCCCGTGTCCAGTGTCCTCTGTCTTGCTTTGCTCCCACTGGGGGGACACACAGCCTCTTGTAGTTTTCTAAGAAAGCATGCATGTGGAAATGGAAATTTGCACCTTTCAGCATATCTTGATTCTATACACAATTCCTAGTTCAACTAGGTAAAGAGTGTTAGATTGAAAATGTTTTTCTTCAGAATTTAAAATGTATTCTTTTATTGTCCTTTAGCTATTCTGATTTAATTTTGTTTTGTTTTGTTTTATTTGAGACGGTGTCTTACTCTGTCACCAGGCTGGAGTGCAGTGGTGTGATCACAGCTCACTGCAACCTACCCCTCCTGGGCTCAAGTGATCCTCCCACCTCAGCCTCCCAAGCAGCTGTGACCACAGGCATGGGCCACCATGCCTGGCGGCTGATTTTTTTGTATTTTTCGTAGAGACAGGGTTTCGCCATGTTGCTCAGGCTGGTCTCGAACTCCTGAACTCAAGTGATCTGCCCACCTCGGCCTCCCAAAGTGCTGGGATTATAGGCGTGGGCCACTGCACTCAGCTGTAAAAATTTTTATTTCAATTATTTATCTCCCTCTACCCCCCGACTTCTGGAAATGTGTTGAACCTTCTTTTTCCCAGAGATCTAAAATATCACAATGATGTGCCTTCATATGAGTGTGTTTTCTCCCAGCGTACTGGGCACCTGGTGTGTTCTCTCAAATAAGGAAAATTCAGGTAAGTTTCAGGAGACTCCTCCCCATTTTTACAAAGGTATTTTAGTAAACAAAATACAATTTTTTTTTTTTTTTTTGAGACAGAGTCTGGTTCAGTTGCACAGGCTGGAGTGCAGTGGGTCTCATAATGTCACTCAGGCTGGAATTGCAGTGGTGCAATCCCAGCTCACTGCAACCTCTGCCACCTGGGTTCAAGCAATTCTGGTGCCTCAGCCTCCCAAGTAGCTGGGATTATAGGCGTGCACCACCACGCCTACCTAATTTTTGTATTTTTCATAGAGACAGGGTTTCACCATGTTGGCTGGGCTGGTCTCGAATTCCTGACCTCAAGTGATCCACCTGCCTCAGCCTCCCAAAGTGCTGGGATTACAGGTGTGAGCCACCTCGCCCAACCAAAATAAAATGATGGCTCTTTTAAAAGTTTATAAAATAAACATTTATACATTGTTGGTTGGGCGTGGTGGTTCACACCTGTAGTCCCAGCACTTTCGGAGGCTGAGGCCGGCAGATTGCCTGAGCCCAGGAGTTTGAGACCAGCCCAGCCAACATGGTGGAACCCCATCTCTACTGAAAATACAAAAATTAGCCCAGCATGGTGGTGGGCATCTGTAGTCTTAGCTACTCAGGAGGCTGAGGCGGAAGGATCACTTGAGCCCAGGAGGTCGAGGTTGCAGTGAGCTGGGATTGCGCCACTGCGTTCCAACCTGGGTAACATTGTGAGACCTTGTCTCAAAAAAAAAAAAAAAAAAATCACATTCTTTTAAATTAAAAGTATAGGTTGGGAGTGTATTCTCGGACATATTTTTGGATAATTGTCTTCTCTTCTCAGCTGCAGTCCACTCAGACTGACTTTTACATTACGAATTCAGGAAGGCAGTACAGCTCACTATGGTTGAATGCATTTCACCTGTGTTCAGTTTCTGGTTCTGCTCTTCACCACGTACAGTGTGAGCCATTCTTTCCATTCGAAAGTATCTCATAGAGTTTTCAGGCCCCAAACAACACAGCTGTGCGTGAAATGCTTAGCAAAATACCCTGGATTACTCTTCAGTTATCTTCTTCTCTCATTGATGCCTCTCTTCAGCTTCCAGTTTTGCTGTTTTGCTTCCAGCCTTTTCCTTTGGTATATTTTAACTCCAGCAAATGCCAGACAGAGAATTAATGGTTTCTCTGCCAATATATTATAGCAGCAGGGATGAGTATTCAAGCATCTTCCAGTTCATGGTAGACCAACTTTGAATTCACTCCTGATCGACATAGCCGCCCCCTGCCCCGCCCCAGACAAGTATATGAGGAGAGGGAGCTGTGGAAGTTCAGGTCCAGGGAGCTAGAAGGTTTGATAGTTTCTGGCTGCAGAACCACCTGCACTTGCCCTGCACACAAACCAAGACCTTACCTAAGGAGTTTTTTTGAGACAGAGTCTCACTGTGTCACCCAGGCTGGAGAGTGCAGTGGCACAATCATAGCTCACTGCAACCTGGAACTCCTGGGTTTGAACAATCCTCCCGCCACAGTCTCCTGAGGAACTGGGACTACAGACATGCACTGCCAATTCCCAGCTAATTTTTTTTTTTAGAGACGGGGGGTCTCACTATGTTGCCTAAGCTAGCCTCGAACTCCTGGCCTCAAGCAGTTCTCCTCCTTAGGCCTCCAAAAACACTGGGATTGCAGGCATGATCCGTTGCGGCCAGATTTTTGTTTAATTCGAATTTTCTCTTTCCATTTTCTCAGTTCTTTCTAAAACTCCTTTTATACTTTTTTCTTTGCATATATTTTCTCATGATTTTTTTCTAAGTGATCTGTGATCTGCTGTTTGCTTTTACTATGCCGTGAACATTTTTTAGGGTCTTGGATCTTTTGAATTATTACCATTTTCTGTCTTAAAGAAGTACTATACCTGGTTTCCCCAGTTTTCTATTTTAAAACCAATGTGTTTCTAGGGTTTACTAGCATAACCAGTGCTGTAGCATATCTTTTTTCTTTGTCTGTCTTTCCTCATTTGTCCAGTGCTTTTCTTGAGGAAAAGTTCCTTGAGGTAGAATTGTTGGGCTAAAGGGTATATAAATCTAAGGGTTTTGTGACATAGTCTGAAGTTATCTTCCCCAAAGTTCTACTGGTTGAAGCTGTCATCAGTAATATGAGCCTTTTAAACTAAAAATACTTTAAAAAAATTCCAAATGTTAAGGATCACCTTAAATAACGTACTGTGTTTTATTGATTATAATGGGTACTTTTTGTTAATGTTTTAATATCTGAATCAGGATACTGCTTATAATTGATGGTTTCTTGGATGTCATAAAATATGGACCCATTGATTCTTTATCTGGGGATACAGGAGTGTGTCTGTTTCAAACCTTTGCAGTCCCATTCCTGAGACTAAGATATACCTACCCCCAGAAAAATGCTACTTTCTGCCTCGTGAAAACAAAATACTGAGACAAAGAATTACTGAGAACCTGATTTCCTGCCTGAACCTGGGGAAAGGAAATTATGCAGAGAACAAAACAGTGTTTTTTCAAATCACTTGTCAAAATCGCTTGCTCTGGCTTTGGGGGTGAGTGGTAGTAGCTGTACCTATTAAAACACTCAAGGCTGTGCCAATGTAACATCATGTGGAAACCAAATCATGGTAGTTTCCTTCCTTTTAAAGTTTTATAACAAGCTAGAAGCAATCCAGTACTTGACCTGTGAATTGTAGGATGCTGTGATCTCATAACTATTACAAGTACTTGAAGAATGAAAGTGATTTGTAAGAATCTGAGTAAATTGTGCCCTTCCTGTTATTGATGACTTCAAAATGAATTATAGTATCCATGTAATAATGTTAGGTCACCTTTTATTTATTTACTGTCTTGAGCAAACTTAGTTGGAGAAGGATAAATTGGGTTTACTGAGAGTTGGAATTTTAATTATTCTATTGCCCTGTTGAGTTCCTTTAAAAATTAGTGAACATAGTTTCCATTTCATAAAAGCAATACCCGACATTTGTAGAAAAAACTTGTATTTATTATTATTATTATTTTGAGATAGAGTCTTGTTCTGTCCCCCAGGCTGGAGTGCAGTGGCATGATTTTAGCTCACTGCAACCTTAGCTCACTGCAACCTCTGACTCTCAGGTTCAAGCGATGCTCTTGCCTCAGCCTCCTGAGTAACTGGGTTTACAGGTACGCAGGCCACCATGCCTGGCCAATTTTTGTATTTGTAGTAGAGACAGGGTTTCACCAAGTTAGCTAGGCTGGCCTCGAACTCCTGGCCTCAAGTGATCCACCCACCTTGGCCTCACAATTGTTCCAGAATTTAAGTTACATATTATCTGTAATTGTTTTTTAAAGCATAGTCTCTTGTCAGCTACTCCTTTTGTTTCCTGCTGTTACCATCTGTGCTGGATACCTTCCATTTGTCCTTCACATTCCCTCTCCACCCTGCTCCTGCATGGACTTATTAAGGGCGCCCCTGCCCTCTGATGTCCCACTGGCCGCATCTACTGGTGTCATCAGCATGAGGCTGTCGGGTGAGAGGAGAGCAGGTTCTGGACATTCATTCCCCAGGGTTCCTCCCTGCTGGGTCTCTGCTGGTTGTCTGCGTCCCTCCACAGAAGACAGGCTACCTAGCAGCTCTCGGCACACTGCTCTTTTCCCTGACTTTGATAACTATTCGCTCACCCCTGCTTCTGATTGCCAAGTACTGCCCTATAGCTTGTGGTTTTCCTGTACCGTGGTGTATAAACAACACCCTTATTAAACCCTACTCAGATTACCCAATCTGAATGTGCCTGCTTTCCTGCTGAGACCTGATATATTACCTGTTTTCATCAATGATTAATTTCTCATGGCATTCATAATGACCACATAATATTCCATAAATATCCAGGCTCCTACTGTTCAACGTATGTTTATTTCCTCCTTTTACCAGTTCCATAACATCTTTTAAGCTAAATCTTTCTGGATGTTCTTTACTGTTTTCTGAGATGATTACTTAGAATTGATAAGAGGGTATATGAATGTTCTTTAAAGATAAGCTTATTGGCTGGGCATGGTGGCTCACGCCTGTAATCCCAGCACTTTGGGAGGCTGAGGCAGGAGGATCACCTAAGGTCAGGAGTTCAAGACCAGCCTGGCCAACATAGCGAAACCTCATCTCTACTAAAAATACAAAAATCAGCCGGGCGTAGTGGCAGGCACCTGTAATCCCAGCTACTCTGGAGACTGAGGCAGGAGAATTGCTTGAACCTGGGAGGCAGAGGTTGCAGTGAGCCGAGATCACACCACTGCACTCCAGCCTGCGTGACAGAGTAAGACTACGTCCCAAAAAATAAAAATAAAAAAAGATAAGTTTGTTAAGATATACAGTAAATCCACATTGTTTAGTGTAGAGTTCTATGAGTTTTGGCATTCGTGTTTTTGAAAAATAGCTTTATTGAGATATAATTACATATAAAATTGACCTTTTTAAAGTCTACAACTCAGGGGTTTTTAGGATATTCACAGAGTTGTATAATTATCACCACTGTCTTATTTTAGAATTTTTTTCCCCTGAGATGGAGTCTCACGCTTTCGCCCAGGCTGGAGGGCGGTAGCACAATCTCAGCTCACTGCAACTTCCGCCTCCCAGGTTCAAGCAGTTCACCTGCATCAGTGTCCTGAGTAGCTGGGATTACAGGCGTGCGCCACCACACCTGGCTAATTTTTTCTTTTTTCTGAATCTTTAGTAGAGATGGAGTTTCACCATGTTAGCCAGGCTGGTCTCAAACTCCTGACCTCAAGTGATCCACCCACCTTGACCTCCCAAAGTGCTGAAATTACAGGCGCGCACCACCATGCCCAGCTAATTTTTGTATTTTTAGTAGAGATGAGGTTTCACCATGTTGGCCAGGCTGGTTTCGAACTCCTGGCCGCAAGTGATCCACCCATCTAGGCCTCCCTGAGATGAGATTATAGGCGTGAGCCACCAGACCCAGCTGAGTGTTTTCTCTTTTAAAAATTTTTTAAAATGTCTTCCTACTGTCACTACCCTTATTCAAAGAACGTTTTCATCCCTCAGAAACAACATCATCCCTATTAGCAGTCACTCCCCATTCCTCCCTTCCCTCAACCTTTGGTAACAACCAAGCTACTTTCTATCTTTATGAATTTGCCTATTCTGGACATTTCACATAAATGGAATCCTATGTGGCCCTTTTGGTCTGACTTCATTCACTTAGCATCATATTTTTAAGGGTCATCCCTGTTGTAGTATGTATCAGTACTTCATTATTTTTAAATTGTCAAATATTTCACTGATGTATACATTATTTTGTTTACTCATCAGTTGATGGAGTTATAATAGGTACTTCGTGTTCATGTTTTAATATCTGAATCAGGGTGCAGCTTATAATGGATGCCAAATTCATATACTGCTAAAACAAACAAAAACCTGGCAGCTGGGATTTCAGTCTGGATTCTGTTGAATCTATAGATCGATTTGGTGAGTACTGCCATCATAACAAAATGAAGTCTTAAAACCTATGAACATGGGATGTTCATATTGCCTATTACAAATAATGCTGCTGTGAACTTTCATGTACAAGCTTTCTTTTTTTTTTTTTTTGACACACAGTCTCACTTTGTTGCCCAGGCTGGGGTGCAGTAGCGTGATCTCGGCTCACTGCAACCTCTGCCTCCCCAGTTTAAGCGATTCTCCTGCCTCAGCCTCCTGAGTAGCTGGGATTACAGGCGCCCGCCACCACTCCTGGCTAATTTTTGTGTTTTTTTAGTAGAGACTGTGTTTCACCACGTTGGCCAGGCTGATCTCGAACTCCTGACTTCAGGTGATCCACCTGCCTCGGCCTCCCAAAGTGCTGGGATTACAGGCATGAGCCACCACACCTGGCCAAAGTTGTTTTTTTTTAATTAAAAGTTTTTTTTTTAGAGACATGATCTCACTCTGTTGCCAGCCTGTAGTGCAGTGGCATCATCATAACTCATTGTAACCTCAAACTCCTGGGCTTGAGCAATTCTCCCTGCTCAGCCTCCAAGTAGCTAGGACTACAGGTGTGGGCCACTATGCCTGGCTAATTGTTTAATTTTTTGTAGAGACAGGGTCTTGAACTCCTGGCCTAAACTGATCCTCCCACCTTGGCCTCTCACAGTACTGGATTACAGTCATGGCCCACTCTGCCCAGCCCATGTACAGGCTTTTATGTGTACATGTGTTTTCAGTCCTCTTGAGCATTTAGCAAGGAATGGAGTTACTGGGTAATGTGGAATCTTTTTTTTTTTTTTTTTTTTTTTTTTTTTTGAGACGGAGTCTCTTTCGCCCAGGCTGCACTGCAGGCCTGGCCCCCCAAAGGTAATGTGGAATCTTTATGTTTGATATTGAAGTGGCTCAGTGTGGTGGCTCACTCTTGTAATCCCACCACTTTGGGAGGTCAAGGCAGGCAGATCGCTTGAGCCCAGGAGTTCAAGACCAGCCTAGGCAACATGGAGAAACCCCATTTCTACAAAAAATAGAAAAAATTAGCTGGGCATGGTGGTGTGTGCCTGTAGTCCCAGCTACTCGGGAGGCTGAAGTGGGAGGATCCCTTGAGCCAGGGAAGTTGAAGCTGCAGGGACCTGAGATTGTGCCACTGCACTCTAGCCTGGATGACAGAGTAAGACCCTACCTCAAAAAATGAAAAAAAAAAAAAATTGAAGCACTGCTAGACTGTTTCCAAAGGTACTGTACTGCTTTACAATCCCTGCTGCCACATGAGAGTTCTAATTCTTCACATCCTCGTCAAGACTTATTTTCTGGCCATCCTAGTGAATGTAAGATCGTATCTCATTGCGGTTTTGGTTTGCATTTTCATCATGACTAATGACACTGAGCAATCTTCATGGGCTTAATGGTCATTTGTATATTTTCTTCAGAGAGCTGACTATTCAAATCCTTTGCCCATTTTAAAAATGGGTTAATTTGTCTTTTATTGTTGAGTTGTACAAGTTCTTTACACATTCTGGGATAAATCCCTTATCAGATATATGATTTGAAAGTATTTTTCTCCCATTCTGTCTGTTATCTTTTCACTTTTCTTGACAATGTCCTTAGAAGTACAAAGGTTCACAATTTTGAAAAAGTCCAATTTTTATAGTTTTTCTTTTGTCATTTGTGCTTTTGATGTCATATCTGAGAAGGCTTTGACTAATCCAAGGTCACAAAGATATATTCTCTATTTTCTTCTAAAAGTTATAGGTCTTATATTTAGGTCTACGATTCATTTTGAGTTCATTTTTGTATATGATGTGAGGGAAGGGTTTAACCTCCATCTTTCACATGTGGGTATCAATTGTCCCAGCACCATTTATTAAAAGACTGTTTTTCTCCCATTGAATTATCTTGGCACTCTTGTTGAAAATCAAATAATCATAAATATAGTGGTTTATTTCTAGATCCTCAGTTATATTTGATTGATGCACATCTCTACTCTTATGCCAGTACCATGCTGTATTGACTACTGTAACTTTGTAGTAAGTTTTGAAATTCAAAATGCGAGTCCTCCAACTTGGTTCTTTTTCAAAGTTGTTTTGGCTATTCTGGGCCCCTTGCATTTCCAAATGAATTTTAGGATCAGCTTGTCATATAGTACCAAAACAAACTACCAGAAACCTGGCAGCTGGGATTTCAGTCTGGATTCTGTTGAATCTGTAGATCAATTTGGTGAGTACTGCCATCATAACAAAATCAAATCTTATAATTTATGAATATGGGATGTCTTTATATCTATTTAGGTCTTCTCTAATTTCTTTCAATAATGTTTTGTAGTTTTCAGTATACATGTCTTGCCCTTCTTTTGTTAAATTTATTTCTAAGTATTTTATTCTTTTTGATGCTATTACAATTGGCAGTATTTTCTTAAGTTCATGTTTGGATTGTTCAGTGCCAGATTATAGAACTCCAATCGAGTTATTTTTTATTTGTTTCTTTTATTTTATATAAAAAATTTATACAAAAAAAATTATATGGTTTCACCATGTTGCCCAGGCTGGTCTCGAACCCCTGAGCTCAAATGATCCACCTGTCTCAGCCTCCCAAATTGCTGGGATTACAGCCATCAGCCACCATGCCCAGCTGCCAAATGAGTTCTGTATCCTTTCTCTTGTATTCTATAACTTTGTTGACCCAATTTACTAGTTCTAATAATTATTTTGTGGTTCAACATATGTTTTTAAGGCTTTTGGTGTTGCTGCCAAGTTATACAAAAAAGTTCATACCAGTTTGCATCCTAATGTTGTTTCAGCATATAACAAGATTTGTTTCTGCAAATACTCAAGTTTTCTTTTGATATTTGCCAACTTGTTTGGGGTAGGAGATATTTGGAATAATAAAAACCAATTTGGCATGGGCACCAACTGGTCAGAGAGAACACCAGCTATAAATAATATTCAGGGGAGGCTGAACATGTGAAAAAGATCAAATTGTTTTTATTTGCATTTCTGTGATCATTAAAGTTGAACATTTTAAATATGCTTATTAGACATCTATTTTTAATAATTAATTCTTTTTTTTGAGACAGGGTCTCACTCTGTTGCCCAGGCTAGAATGCAGTGGTGTGATCATTGCTTACTGCAGCCTCAACCTCCTGGGCTCAGGTGATCCTCCCACCTCAGCCTCCCAAGCAACTGGGACTACAGGCACATGCCACCACACCCCGCTAATTTTTTGTATTTTTGGTGGACACAGGGTTTCGCCATGTTGCCCAGATTGGTCTTGAACTCCTGGGCTCAAGCAGTCCACCTGCCTCAGCCTCCCAAAATGCTAGGATTACATGCCTAAGCCACCATGCCCAGCCACATCTGTTACTTTTTATTATTATTCATGCCACTTTTTTTGTCAGAAATTCTAATTTGTATGAAATCTAAGCTGTTATCTTCCTTTAGCCTTCTGGGCATTACTTAGCTAAACAGGGCTTCCCCAGCCCCAAGGTTACACAAATATTTGAAGAAAATATAGGGGAATGTTTTTTTTAAATATTTACTTTTTTGGTTGGGTGTGGTGGCTCACACCTGTAATCCTAGCATTTTGGGAGGCTGAGGCAGGCGGATGGCTTGAGCTCAGGAGTTCGAGGCTAGTCTGGGCAACATGATGAAACCCCGTCTCTACAAGAAACACAAAAATTAGCTGGACATGGTGGCATGTGCCTGTAGTCCCAGCTACTTTGGAGGCTGAGGTGGGAGGATGGCTTGAGCCCAGGAGGTGGAGGTTGCAGTGAGCCATGATCATGCTGCCACTGCACTCCAGCCTGGGCAACAGAGAGCCAGACCCTGTCTCAGAAAAAATAAAAAAAATTTACCGTCTTAAATTTTAAGAAGTCTTTTTGTGTGTATAAGAATTTTACTTCTTTACCCAAGTGGATATCCAGTTGCATCACTATTAATCATATTTTATTTCCTTATATGCAGAACTATTTCTTAACCCTATTTTGTTCTATTCCTGTGTGAATTCCCAGGCCCTTTTAATTATTATAGTGTTATCATGTATGTTAATCTTCAACAGGGTAAGCCATACAAAATTTTCAATTTCTTTCCTATCACTGTATACTTACACTAACATTCAAGGTGATTTTTAGAATCGATGTTTCTTAAATTCCATTTCAACTTGGATTGTGATTTCATTATATTTATAAACTAATTTGAGGAGTTGACTTTCTGATACCAAATCTTACCATCTGGGAATGTTGTATCTCTTCATTTATTCAGGTTATTTTATGTTCTTAAAGTGCTGAGTTTTTTCCAGATGAATCTTAGGCATTTCTTACTCAGTTTTAAGTATTTTCAATTTTTGATAAATGGGATTTGTCAAAAATGAATTGGATTTCACTCATTTCTGATTATTTGTGATTTATAAGCTGTTAATTTTTAAATTTTAGTCTTGTGTATAGCTATCTCGAGTTATTCTCATGCTTTTTGAATATGGGTGGTTTTCATTTTCTTTTTATACTTTTTTCCATTATTGCATAGGCTAAGATTGCCAGTATAATGTCAAATAATTGGGATGATGTAGATATCCTTGGCTTGCTCATAACTTTAATTGGATATTTCCAGTATTACGATAGTACGATTAACTGTAGGGTCTGTTATTCTTTATTGAGTTAAGGAAGGGAAGTTAACTGTGTACCCTTTTTAATTAGGAATGATTTGAGCAGTATAAATGGGAATGGACCTGGGAGATAGGATTGATTTGGTGGGGAAGTGCTTTTTATTGAGGTGATCATTTGAGGTTTGTTTACTTCAATTGGCTAATGTAGTGAATTGTATTAGGAAACCTAATGTTGAATTATTCTTGTACTCTTGGGATAACCTCTACTTAGTTGCATTATTTTAATAAACTATTGAATTTAAATGTTTTTTACTCTTGGATTTGATTTATTAATATCGCATCTAGGGATATCGTGGCTATGTGCACATGTAAAATCAGCCTTAGTTTCCTTTGCTATATTCCGTTTTGTCTGATTCTAATCCTGTCAGACCAGCTCTTTTTGTAGCATTTATTTATTTTCTTGTCCGTTTATCTTTTTTTTTTTTTTTTGGAGACAAAGTCTCACTCTGTCGCCCAGGCTGGAGTGCCATTGGCGCGATCTTGGCCCACTGCAACCTTTGCCTGTAAGGTTCAAGTGATTCTCCTGCCTCAGCCTCCCTAGTAGCTGGGATTACAGTCGTCAGCCATCACGCCCGGCTAATTATTTTTGTATTTTTATTTTAGTAGAGACAGGGTTTCACTATGCTAGCCAGGCTGGTCTCAAACTCCTGAGCTCAGGTCATCCACCTGCCTCAGCCTCCCAAAGTGCTGGGATTACAGGCGTGAACTACCATGCCCGGCCTCTTCATCTTTTTAAACTAATCGTGGTAGTTTATTTTCACCATGCATTTCTCCAATTTCTTTTTCAAGAGACCAGGTTTTGCTATATTGCCCAAGCTGGAGTGCAGTGGCTGTTCACAGGTGAGATCATAGTACACTTCAGCTTTGAACTAATGACCTCAGACAATCCTCCCACCTCAGCCTCCCAAGTAGCTGGGACTGCAGGTGAGCACTAATGTGCCCAGCTTGTCCCTTTATGTTTTTATTTTTTTTCAGGGGGGAGGATGGAGTTTCACGCTTGTTGCCCAGGCTGGAGTGCAATGGCATGATCTCAGCTCACTGCAACCTCTGCCTCTCAGGTTCAAATGATTCTCCTGCCTCAGCCTCCCAAGTAGCTGGGATCACAGGCACACACCATCACGCCCAGCTAATTTTTGTATTTTTAGTAGAAATGGTGTTTTACCATGTTGGCCAGGCTGGTCTTGAACTCCTGACCTCAGGTAATCCACCCACCTCGGTCTCCCAAAATGCTGGGATTACAGGCATGAGCCACTGCACCCGGCCTTGTCCCTTTATTTTTTAATTGAGTGGGATTTGTATAACATAAAATTAACCAGTTTAAAGTGAACAATTGAGTGGCATTTACTACATTTACAATGTTATACAATTTCCACTTCTATCTAACTCCAAAACACTTCATGTTCTCCAAAAGGAGACACCCCTTTTATTTTATACCTTTCATCTTGTTATAAGTACATCTTCTATATGTATCATATAGTTAGATTTTATTTGTATACCCAGTCTGAGAACTTGTCTTCCAATACGGGAATTTAACACATTTATATTTATTGTGATTATTTAGAATTCTTAGTTTTCCTTATTTTTTCCTCTAGTGATTGAAAGTTATAAATTCTATTTAGTTTGGAGTTACTTTAAAATTTTTACCCCAGATTTTAAGCTAATATTTTTCTAAATATCCAGATAATTAATCAAGATATATAATTATATGATTCCATTCAAAGGACAACACCTTCCTCCTTACCTATTCCTGGCCACGTACTTTGTGTCAGCCAACTTTCTCTGGATTAAAAAAAAAAAATGACAGCTTTATTGAGATATAATTTACATACTGTAAAGTTCACCCATTCAAAGTATACAACTAAGTGGCTTTTAGAATATTCATAGCATTGTACAATCATCACTACAACTACTTTTAGAACATTTTCATTACCCTAAAAAGAAACCCCATACCCACTAACATGTATTCTCCATTTCTTCCCAAATCCTCCTTCCACCAGCTGTAGTCAGCTACTAATCTACTGTCTGTCTCTATAAAGTTGCCTATTTTGGACATTTCCTATAAAGGGAGTCCTATAATATGTGGTCTTCTTTGACATGTTTTTGTGGCTTCTTTCACTTAGCATAGTATTTTCAAGATTTATCCATGTTGTGGCATGTATCAATATTTCATTTCTTTTTTTTTAACCAGCTAATAGTCCATTGTGTAGAAGTACCACGTTTTATTCATCTGTTCATGGACATCTGGTTGTTTCTGCCTTTTAACTATTATTAATAATGCTGTTAAGAATATTTATGTAGAAGGTTTTGTGTGGATATATATTTTTATTTCTCTTGAATATATTTCATGCTGTTAAGAGTGGAATTGCTATCATCATATGGTAACTCTCCATTTAACTTTTTGAGGAACCGCCAGACTATTTTTCAAAGTGTGTGTGCCATTTTACAATCCATGTACGACTTTTTAAAAAATGATTTCTTAGGAATCATTGCTTGGCAGTCATCTTAAGATTCCCACCCATATTACTGAACAACTATTTAGACTTAACCACAAATTTAAATTTGTTCACACTATTACTTTTCATGTTATTTTTTGTGTCATGTACTTTCTTGATTTTTCATTTTGCTGGAGGTACCTTTTTGATTAATTCTTTTAGAAAGGGTTTGAAAGTGGTAAACTTTTTGAGTCATTGCACATCCATAACATCTTTCTTTTACCTTCATACTTGAATAATAATTTGGTTAGTATAAAACTATGGATCTCAAAATTTCTTTTCATTAATTTTTACTCAGTTACTTTTTGGAGGGGTGAGGACAGGATCTCACCCTGCCACCCAGGATGGAATGCAGTGACATGATCTTGGCTTACTGCAGCCTCAACATCCCCAGGCTCAGGTGATCCTCCCACTTCAGCCTCCCGAGTAGCTGGGACTACAGGCACTTGCCACAATTCCCAGCTAATTTTTTGTATTTTTTGTAGAGACAGGATTTCGCCACATTGCTCAGTCTGGTCTCAAACTCCTGGGCTCAAGTGATACGCCTGCGTTGGCCTCCCGAAGTGCTGGGATTACAGGTATGAGCCACCATGCCCAGCCAAGAAAATTTTTTAAAATTAATTCTTTGAGATATTGTTCCATTGTCTTCTAACATCCAGTGTTTTTTGTTTTTTGGTTTGTTTTGTTGTTATTAGGGTGTCACTCTGTCACCTAGGCTGGAATGCTGTGGCTCAGACATGGCTGACTGCAGCCTCAGCCTCCTGTGTAGGTGGGACCACAGGTGTGTACCACCACGCCTGGATAATTTTTTTTATTTTTTGTAGAGATAGGAGTCTCACTTTGTTGCCCAGGCGGGTCTCCAATTCCTGGGCTCAAGCAAGCCTTCTGCCTCGGCTTCCCAGAGTGCTGGGATTACAGGTGTGAGTCACTGTACCTGGCTGCATTCAGTGTTGTTAATAAGAGACTTGATGGTCTGGTAGTATCTAAACAGGCCTGTTAGGCTCAGTACCTCCCAGATCTTGTCCATTCATGAATGTGCATTCCCACAGACTTCGTTGCAGCAGAGTCTTGTGTGAATGATGTCTTGCACTGCTACCCATGCAAATGTAGCACTGGTGGTGTAGCAATAAATTGTAGGTGAAATGGGAGTGTTATATACATGAGAAATGGCTTATGAAAGGCAGTTTTGTAACCATGTAAGATAATTATAGGGAAGTTTCTTCAGGTTGATGTGGTTTGGAATAAAAGATTCTTAAGGCCTTCCTTGGAGTTTCCCAAGTCCTGGTGGGATCTCTCCCTGCCCTCACTCTAATCTGGGAGGACTTCGGGAGACAAAGGTCCTTCTCTCAGGACAGTTCTAGCCTGATATTTCCTGGTGTTCCCTGCTGAGAACATATTCCTTGCATCTATTGCAGTACACTGTACCTTCTATAATGTTTGTCAGAGGGCTAGCTTTCACTGGGCTTCAAATCCACTCCTCTGTGGGAATCAGGTTCTCTTTTCCTTTTAAGTAACTAAATGGTCTTTTGCCCTCCCTAGAAGCTTTTGAAATTGTTTCCCTATCTTTAGCGATCTATGGCGATATCTCCCTAGATACCACTATGTGTCTGGAAGAAGCATGATCTCGGATCACTGCAACCTCTGCTTCCTGGGTTCAAGCAATTCTATGTCCCAGTAGCTGGGATTACAGGCATGGCCACTATGCCCGGCTAATTTGTGTATTGTTATTAGAGATGGGTTTTTGCCATGTTGGCCCAGCTGGTCTCAAACTCTTGACCTCAAGTGATCCACCCACCTCAGCCTCCCAAAGTGCTGGGATTACAGGAGTGAGCCACCACACCTGGCCTGGAAAGGCATTCTTTATTTGTCCTCCTTGCCACTTTTTGGGCTCTGTATAAGTACTATACAAATCTAGCTTCGGCATAGGGAGATTTCTCTTATTTTCTGCATTGGTTCTTTGTTTTCTCCTTTAAAGGAATCTTTATTCAATCCAGGAGAGATTAAACTGTCTTCAATATCTCCTAATTTTTCTTTCATATTTCTCTTTGTACTTTGCAAAGAGTGTAATTTTCTAGAAAAATTACACTTTAAGCCCAAATTCAAATTTCCAGTTAAGTATGCTCTGCCTTTCAACCCCATCTATTGCTTTATTATGGCTTTGATAGTTTTAATTCCCAACAATTAGTCATTCTAAAATGTTTGCTTTTAGTCTGATCTCTTTTTTATTGAATCCTTTTAAGGATCTTGAGTGTATTTTCTTTGTTTACAAAGAGACCACTTCTGCTTGTTGAATCTGTTGCTTCTCCTGTGCTGTTTTCTTCAGTCATTTGGTGATTAATGGTTGTCCATGTTTGTAATAGTAGATGAGACGACTGGAGCCTGTTTGCTCAGCTTAAGTGAGAATCCCTGTACCTCGGCAGTGAATACGGGTTTTCATCGTGTGTTCTGCATCTGGTGGTTTTTCAGAGGAAGGGAAATATTGACAGGGCTGGGAGGGGGAACCTAGGGGTAGTGGAGCTGCATGGGCTTTCTTAAGATGTGTGCAAATAGCTTATTGAAGCATCTGGAAATCTCAAATCTTTATCCTGGGGTCTATTTCCAGAAGTCGCTGCTGGAGGGAGGGGGAAGATAATTAACTCGGTAGTTTCTAAGCCTTTAATATACTTGTTCGCAGATTACCCTTAACTCATTCCCTCTCCAACTTTTGTTATTGCTTCTAATCCTTGGTTTATCTGGGGGTCTGTTTGGGGGCTTGCTTTTTTCAGTAGGTGCTCTATTTTCCGCTCCAGAGCTGCAGACTAGAAACTCCCGTGCTTATCATTAGTTTGTTCTCAGGTGCCTTCCAGGAAGTTCTCACTGCTCCAGACTGCTGTTGCTGCTTTCTAGCTTTTCAGCACTACTATGTATTTCTTTAATTTGGGAGTGGGAGACGTTTCAGTGGAATTTGGGAAGGATAAAGAGGTCCTAGCTACAGAGAAGTTCAGTAGTTTTGTTATTCACTTATTGATATTTTCAACGTATATAAGGAATATTGACCCTCTTTCTGTGTTGTGAATATTTTTTCTAGCTTATCCCTTAGTTTTATTGACAGTGCTTTTTTTTTTTTTTTTTTTTTTTTTGCAATAGTGTTGCTCTGTCACCCAGGCTGGAGTGCAGTGGCATGATCACAGCTCACTGCAGCCTCGACCTCTCAGGCTCAAGTGAGTCTCTCACTTTAGCCTCCTGAGTAGCTGGGACTACAGGTATGTGCCACCATGCCTGGCTGATTTTTTAAATTTTTTGTGGAGATGGGGTCTCAGTTTGTTGCCCAGGCTGTTCTCAAACCCCTGGGCTCAAGCAGTCCTCCTGCTTTGGCCTCACAAAGTGCCATAGTGATTTTATTTACAAAATCTAAAGTTTATCTTCAAATCTCTCAGTCTTACTATTTTCCCCACACTGGGTGTCATCCTTAGAAAGTACTGTCTCACTAACATGTCGGCAAAGCCTGAGTTCTGTCCCCTTGCTTCCCCACCCCACCGCCCCTGGACAGCGTGAGCTTCACCACTCGCTCCACCTTCTCTCCAGCTGCCGGTCCCTGGGCTCTGTCCAGGGGCCCAGCTACTGGCATCCGGCCAGTCAGCAGTGTAGCCAGCACCTATGCAGGCACCGGGGGGGGGGGGGTTGGGGGGGGGTGCTCTGGTTCCCCCATTGCCGTGTCCTGCTCCACCAGCTTCCAGGGTGGCATGGGGTCCTCGGACCTGGCCGCAGGGACAGCCAGGGGTATGGCAGGAATGGGAGGCATCCAGAACGGGAAGGAGACCATGCAAAGCCTGAACAACTACGTGGCCTCCTACCTGGACAGAGTGAGGAGCCTGGAGACGGTGAACCGGCAGCTGGAGAGCAAAATCCCCTGAAGGGGCCCCAGGTCAGAGACTGGAGCCATTACTTCAAGACCATCAAAGACCTGAGGGCTCAGATCTTCTCAAATACTGTGGACAATGCCCACATTGTTCTGCAGATTGACAATGCCCATCTTGCTGCTGATGACTTTAGAATCAAGTATGAGACAGAACTGGCCATGTGCCAGTCTGTGGAGAATGACATTCATGGGCTCTGCAAGGTCATTGATGACACCAATGTCACTCGGCTGCAGCTGGAGACAGAGATAGAGGCTCTCAAGGAGGAGCTGCTCTTCAGGAAGAAGAACCACGAAGAGGAAGTAAAAGGCCTACAAGCCCAGATTGCCAGCTCTGGGTTGACCATGGAGGTAGATGCCCCCAAATCCTAGGACCTTGCCAAGATCATGGCAGACATCCGGGCCCAATATGACGAGCTGGCTCAGAAGAACTGAGAGGAGCTGGACAAGTACTGGTCTCAGCAGATTGAGGAGAGCACCACAGTGGTCACCACACAGTCTGCCGAGGTTGGAGCTGCTGAGATGCCGCTCACGGAGCTGAGACATACAGTCCAGTCCTTGGAGATTGACCTGGACTCCATGAGAAATGTGAAGGCCAGCCTGGAGAACAGCCTGAGGGAGGTGGAGGCCCGCTACACCCTGCAGATGGAGCAGCTCAACGGGATCCTGCTGCACCTGGAGTCAGAGCTAGCACTGATCCAGGCAGAGGGACAGCACCAGGCCCAGGAGTACGAGGCCCTGCTGAACATCAAGGTTAAGCTGGAGGCTGAGATCGCCACCTACCACCGCCTGTTGGAAGGTGGCGAAGACTTCAATCTTGGTGATGCCCTGGACAGCAGCAACTCCACGCAAACAATCCAAAAGACCACCACCTGCCAGATAGTGGATGGCAAAGTGGTGTCTGAGACCAACGACACCAAAGTTCTGAGACATTAAGCCAGCAGAAGCAGGGTACCCTTTGGGGATCAGGAGGCCAATAAAAAGTTCAGTGGTCATTGGAAAAAAAAGTATTATCTCACTAACAAAGCTAAATATAATGAACTATACGTTAATATTTTACCTATATTTTTCTTGTGCTTTAAAATATTTAATATTGAAATGCATTTCAGCAGAAATATAAAGTTGGGCTCTAATTTTGTTTTCAAATGTCTACTCAGTTGTCGCAACATTTCATATTGGTAAATTCATTGTACATTCCCTTACCTGGATTGCTTTCTGTTTTTCATTTACTACTTGTACGTGCTTGGGTTCAACTGTATGCTTTCTAGTCTGTTCTACTCTTTGTTTCCATGTTTTAATACCTGTAGTTCTAGATTACATGTTAACGTCTGATAGGATAATCTATCCCAGCTATGATTTTTTTAAAGTTTTTTTTTCCCCTATTTTCACGTTTATATGTTTCTTCTTCAAGTTGACCTTTATAATTTTTTTCACTCACTGCTGGTGCCTCCTTTCCTTTGTTAGATTATATTGGATTTTTATATAACACATAGATTAATTTTGGGAAAATCATTTTATACTACTCTAGTTCCTAAGAGGGAAACTTTTCAGCTATTTCTTTGTCTCAGGTTATGTCTTAGTATTGATTCTTAAGCTCCTCAAGGTCTTTCCCAGTCTAAAATGCTATGAAGGTTGGATACAGTGGCTCATGCCTGTAATCCCAGCACTTTGGGAGGCCAAAGCTAGAGGATTGCTCGAGGCCAGGAGTTTGAGACCACACTGAGCAACATAGCGAGATCATGTCTCTACAAAAAATTTTAAAATGAGCCAGGTGTGGTGGTGCATGGCTGTAGTCCCAGATACTTGGGAGGCTGAGGCAGGAGGATTGCCTGGGCAACAGAGTGAGACTGTGTCCATCTCAAAAAAATAAAAAATAAAAATAAATAAAAACTAAGAAAACAAAATGCTATGAGTTTTACAATGCAAGTTAATAATACATATCTTGTTTATTGTCATAAAAATGTGTGAAATATTTACTATGTGCCAGAATCTGTGTCTAGTTAGAATATAGTGGTAAATAGCACCTTTCTATGTTTATTTAAACAAATGATCAATTATAGGAATTAAGACATGTAAAGAAAAATATGCTTAAAAAGATATTAAATTATAGTAGGAAAAACTCAAGTTTTCAAATCTGAGGTGAAATTCAAGAGGCATTTATTCCTTGTAGGCATTTGGTCCTTTATTCACCCCATAGAGAGAGTTAAATCTAAAATTTGGCAGGAAAATAGCATTTGTTTGTTTGTTTTTGCTAAAATCTATCAGTAGCGCTGTTTCTAGGAAGGTGCCCGTACTTTTCCTTAGATGAGCACTCTACCATTTAAAGGGTTTTCACGTTCATTATCTCACTTGATAATAAACCACTCCCAGGTTGTGGGGAATCCCTCCTTTCTTTCATTTCCATTTCTAGTTGAGCCATGATTTGAGGAAATAGTTCTTAAATAACACATGAATGAGTCAACCACAGCCTTGTGGAGTTCAGCATGAAACAAGTGCTATCTGATTGCTTGTCCATCCTCTGTACACACCCATGAGATTCATGGTACCAGCCTAGTAATATGTCCCTTTTATGGGAAAGTAGAGTATTCATTGTCTTAGAGTTCAACTGAAGATGACAATCTACTGTAGCTGGTTGAAGCCACAGGGATTTATTAAGCATCATTAGTTGGCTTCCAAAATTTTTGGTAGGGTTGGAGGAGCAGGCTCTAGGCTGAGCTTCCAGGAGCACCTACTGGAATCATACCATGGAACTGGCCTGCCATCAGAAGGAAGGCGAGGAAGCAGGATCTACTCTCATGTCTGCTGGGTCCTGGATGTCCACTGTCCCCATTGCGAGTCATGATATCTATTACATGGCTGCCCCCTGACTTGCCTCTCAACACCACGAAGCAAGGAATGGGACTCTGGGATTTCAGTTTTCTGTGGACTGCCACAGAAAAACAAGTACCTCCTTGGCTATGTCTGCCAGCAGGAACAAAGAGGCATCCAAAGCATGTCCTTTGGGCCATGGCGTTGTCTTTTTCCTTCTAAGTCTAGGATGGGTGTGTCTGCTGAAGCTACATCATTGTGTGGAACCTGAGCTGTGGTCCAGCTTTCCAGCCTCTAGTGAGCAGTAAGGCACACTGCAAGGGGAATGTGGCAGAAGTGAGTGGATCCACATGGAGTATTTACTACATCCACTTCATTGGATTCTACCTGGGTCACTGTATTGAAGGTGGAAGGCCACCTGTGATTTGTGGTGCTTCTAAAACATTCTAAGGATTTGCCCTATTTCAGTTAAGACACACATTTGATTTCTAGCTATGTAACCTTTACAACTGACCTGATACTTCCTGAACTTCCATCTGTAATAATGAGAAAGATAATGACAATGTCACATGTTAGTAGAAGATAAAGTGAGCAAAAATACATTGAAGCTCTGTCTCAGAGGTAAATATTAGCTTATTTCTTGGGTTACTGTAGGCTTGTTTCTTCCCTTTTTTAATCAGCCAGTCTAGATATTGTAGATTAACTCCGCCTAGACTGGGCTGTATTTGGAATGAGTGGTCATATCAGCTTCTAGTGAGTTTTCACACACTCAGCAATGAGCGGGAACATAGAATTTAGCCTCTCTGGTATATACTAAGGTTAGGATTAGGATCATACCTGTAACTAAACAAAGCTTAAAAGCTATATTAAAAACCACAGAGCAGGGCGGTTCCAAGATGGCCGAATAGGAACAGCTCCAGTCTACAGCTCCCAGCGTGAGCGACGCAACAGACGGATGATTTCTGCATTTCCAACTGAGATTGGAAGACAGTAGTGGTTCTCCCAGCATGCAGCTTGAGATCTGAGAACTGACAGACTGTCTCCTCAAGTGGGTCCCTGACCCCCGAGTAGCCTAACTGGGAGGCACCCCCCAGTAGGGGCAGACTGACACCTCAGACGGCCGGGTACCTCTCTGAGACAAAACTTCCAGAGGAACGATCAGGTAGCAACATTTGCTGTTCACCAATATTTGCTGTTCTGCAGCCTCCGCTGCTGATACCCAGGAAAACAGGGTCTGGAATAGACCTCCGGCAAACTCCAATAGACCTGCAGCTGAGGGTCCTGACTGTTAGAAGGAAAACTAACAAACAGAAAGGACATCCACACCAAAACCCCATCTGTACGTCACCATCATCAAAGACCAAAGGTAGATAAAACCACAAAGATGGGGAAAAAACAGAGCAGAAAAACTGAAAATTCTAAAAATCAGAGCGCCTCTTCTCCTCCAAAAGAACGCAGCTCCTCACCAGCAATGGAACAAAGCTGGACGAAGAATGACTTTGACAAGTTGAGAGAAGAAGGCTTCAGACGATCAGACTTCTCCAAGCTAAAGCAGGAAGTTTGTATCCATGGCAAAGAAGTTAAAAACCTTGAAAAAAGATTAGACAAATGGCTAACTAGAATAACCAATGCAGAGAAGTCCTTAAAGGACCTGATGGAGCTGAAAACCACGGCATGAGAACTACATGATGAATGCACAAGCTCAGTAGCCAGTTCAATCAACTGGAAGAAAGAGTATCAGTGATGGAAGATCAAATGAATGAAATGAAGCGAGAAGAGAAGTTTAGAGAAAAAAGAATAAAAAGAAACGAACAAAGCGTCCAAGAAATATGGGACTAGTGAAAAGACCAAATCTATGTCTGATTGGTGTACCTGAAAGTGACGGGGAGAATACAACCAAGTTGGAAAACACTCTGCAGGATATTATCCAGGAGAACTTCCCCAATCTAGCAAGGCAGGCCAACATTCAAATTCAGGAAATACAGAGAACGCCACAAAGATACTCCTCGAGAAGAGCAACTCCAAGACACATAATTGTCAGATTCACCAAAGTTGAAATGAAGGAAAAAATGTTAAGGGCAGCCAGAGAGAAAGGTCAGGTTACCCACAAACGGAAGCCCGTCAGACTAACAGCTGATCTCTCAGCAGAAACTCTACAAGCCAGAAGAGAGTGGGGGTCAATATTCAACATTCTTAAAGAAAAGAATTTTCAACCCAGAATTTCATATCCAGCCAAACTAAGCTTCATAAGTGAAGGAGAAATAAAATCCTTTACAGACAAGCAAATGCTGAGAGATTTTGTCACCACCAGGCCTGCCCTACAAGAGCTCCTGAAGGAAGCACTAAACATGGAAAGGAACAACCAGTACAGCCACTGCAAAAACATGCCAAATTGTAACAACCATCGAGGCTAGGAAGAAACTGCATCAAGTAACGAATAAAATAACCAGCTAACATCATAATGACAGGATCAAGTTCACACATAACAATATTAACCTTAAATGTAAATGGGCTAAATGCTCCAATTAAAAGACACAGACTGGCAAATTGGATAAAGAGTCAAGACCCATCAGTGTGCTGTATTCAGGAAACCCATCTCACGTGCAGTGACACACATAGGCTCAAAATAAAGGGATGGAGGAAGATCTGCCAAGCAAATGGAAAACAAAAAAAGGCAGGAGCTGCAATCCTAGTCTCTGATAAAACAGACTTTAAACCAACAAAGATCAAAAGAGACAAAGAAGGCCATTACATAATGGTAAAGGGATCAATTCAACAACAAGAGCTAACTATCCTAAATATATATGCACCCAATACAGGAGCACCCAGATTCATAAAGCAAGTCCTTAGAGACCTACAAAGAGACTTAGACTCCCACACAATAATAATGGGAGACTTTAACACCCCACTGTCAACATTAGACAGATCCACGAGACAGAAAGTTAACAAGGATATCCAGGAATTGAATTCAGCTCTGCACCAAGTGGACCTAATAGACATCTACAAAACTGTCCACCCCAAATCAACAGAATATACTTTCTTCTCAGCACCACACCGCACTTGTTCCAAAATTGACCACATAGTTGGAAGTAAAGCACTCCTCAGCAAATGTAAAAGAATAGAAATTATAACAAACTGTCTCTCAGACCACAGTGCAATCAAACTAGAACTCAGGATTAAGAAACTCACTCAAAACCACTCAACTACATGGAAACTGAACAGCCTGCTCCTGAATGACTACTGGGTACATAACGAAATGAAGGCAGAAGTAAAGATGTTCTTTGAAACCAGCGAGAACAAAGATACAACATACCAGAATCTGTGGGACACATTTAAAGCAGTGTGTAGGGGAAATTTATAGCACTAAATGCCCACAAGAGAAAGCAGGAAAGATCTAAAATTGACACCCTAACATCACAATTAAAAGAACTAGAGAAGCAAGAGCAAACACATTCAAAAGCTAGCAGAAGGCAGGAAATAACTAAGATCAGAGCAGAACTGAAGGAGATAGAGACACAAAAAACCCTTCAAAAAATCAATGAAACCAGGAGCTGCTTTTTTGAAAAGATCAACAAAATTGATAGACTGCTAGCAAGACTAATAAAGAAGAACAGAGAGAAGAATCAAATAGATGCAATAAAAAATGATAAAGGGGATATCACCACCTATCCCACAGAAATACAAACTACCATCAGAGAATACTACAAACACCTCTATGCAAATAAACTAGAAAATCTAGAAGAAATGGATAAATTCCTGGACACATACACCCTCCCAAGACTAAACCAGGAAGAAGTTGAATCTCTGAATAGACCAATAACAGGCTCTGAAATTGAGGCAATAATTAATAGCTTACCAACCAAAAAAAAGTCCAAGACCAGACATTCACAGCCGAATTCTACCAGAGGTACAAGGGGGAGCTGGTACCATTCCTTCTGAAACTATTCCAATCAATAGAAAAAGAGGGAATCCTCCCTAACTCATTTTATGAGGCCAGCATCATCCTGATACCAAAGCCCGGCAGAGACACAACAAAAAAAGAGAATTTTAGACCAATATCCCTGATGAACATCGATGCAAAAATCCTCAATAAAATCACTGGGAAACCGAATCCAGCAACACATCAAAAAGCTTATCCACCATGATCAAGTGGGCTTCATCCCTGGGATGCAAGGCTGGTTCAACATATGCAAATCAATAAACATAATCCAGCATATAAACAGAACCAAAGACAAAAACCACATGATTATCTCAATAGATGCAGAAAAGGCCTTTGACAAAATTCAACAGCCCTTCGTGCTAAAAACTCTCAATAAATTAGGTATTGATGGGATGTATCTCAAAATAATAAGAGCTATTTATGACAAACCCACAGCCAATATCATACTGAATGGGCAAAAACTGGAAGCATTCCCTTTGAAAACTGGCACAAGACAGGGATGCCCTCTCTCACTACTCCTATTCAACTTAGTGTTGGAAGTTCTGGCCAGGGCAATCAGGCAGGAGAAAGAAATAAAGGGTATTCAATTAGGAAAAGAGGAAGTCAAATTGTCCCTGTTTGCAGATGACGTGATTGTATATTTAGAAAACCCCATCGTCTCAGCCCAAAATCTCCTTAAGCTGATAAGCAACTTCAGCAAAGTCTCAGGATACAAAATCAATGTCCAAAAATCACAAGCATTCTTGTACACCAATAACAGACAAACAGAGAGCCAAATCATGAGTGAACTCCCATTCACAATTGCTTCAAAGAGAATAAAATATCTGGGAATCCAACTTACTAGGGATGTGAAGGACCTCTTCAAGGAGAACTGCAAACCACTGCTCAATGAAATGAAAGAGGATACAAACAAATGGAAGAACATTCCATGCTCATGGATAGGAAGAATCAATATCGTGAAAATGGCCATACTGCCCAAGGTAATTTATAGATTCAGTGCCATCCCCATCAAGCTACCAATGACTTTCTTCACAGAATTGGAAAAAACTACTTTAAAGTTCATATGGAATCAAAAAAGAGCCCGCATTGGCAAGTCAATCCTAAGCCAAAAGAACAAAGCTGGAGGCATCACGCTACCTGACTTCAAGCTATACTACAAGGCTACAGTAACCAAAACAGCATGGTACTGGTACCAAAACAGAGATATAGACCAATGGAACAGAACAGAGCCCTCAGAAATAATGCCACACATCTACAACTATCTGATCTTTGACAAATCTGACAAAAACAAGCAATGGGGAAAGGATTCCCTATTTAATAAATGGTGCTGGGAAAACTGGCTAGCCATATGTAGAAAGCTGAAACTGGACCCCTTCCTTACACCATATACAAAAATTAATTCAAGATGGATTAAAGACTTAAATGTTAGGCCTAAAACCATAAAGCCCTAGAAGAAAACCTAGGCAATACCATTCAGGACATAGGCGTGGGCAAGGACTTCATGTCTAAAACACCAAAAGCAATGGCAACAAAAGCCAAAATTGACAAATGTGATCTAATTAAACTAAAGAGCTTCTGCACAGCAAAAGAAACTACCATCAGAGTGAACAGGCAACCTACAGAATGGGAGAAAATTTGCAATCTACTCATCTGACAAAGGGCTAATATCCAGAATCTACAATGAACTCAAACAAATTTACAAGAAAAAAACAAACAACCCCATCAAAAAGTGAGCGAAGGATATGAATAGAGACTTCTCAAAAGAAGACATTTATGCAGCCAAAAGACACATGAAAAAATGCTCATCATCACTGGCAATCAGAGAAATGCAAATCAAAACCACAATGAGATACCATCTCATACTAGTTAGAATGGTGATCATTAAAAAGTCAGGAAACAACAGGTGCTGGAGAGGATGTGGAGAGATAGGAACACTTTTACACTGTTGGTGGGACTGTAAACTAGTTCAACCATTGTGGAAGTCAGTGTGGTGATTGCTCAGGGATCTTGAACTAGAAATGCCATTTGACCCAGCCATCCCATTACTGGGTATATACCCAAAGGACTATAAATCATGCTGCTATAAAGGCACATGCACACGTATGTTTATTGCGGCACTATTCACAATAGCAAAGACTTGGAACCAACCCAAATGTCCAACAACGATAGACTGGATTAAGAAAATGTGGCACATACACACCGTGGAATACTATGCAGCCATAAAAAATGATGAGTTCATGTCCTTTGTACAGACATGGATGAAGCTGGAAACCATCATTCTCAGCAAACTATCACAAGGATAAAAAACCAAACACCGCATGTTCTCACTCATAGGTGGGAACTGAACAATGAGAACACGTGGACACAGGAAGGGGAACATCACACCCCAGGGCCTGTTGTGGGGTGGGGGAAGGTGGGAGGGATAGCATTAGGAGATATACCCAATGTAAATAACGAGTTAGTGAGTGCAGCACACCAACATGGCACATGTATACATATGTAACAAACCTGCATGTTGTGCACATGTACCCTAGAACTTAAAGAATAAAAAGAAAAAACCAGAGACCTGCTTATTTGAACTTTGAACATGACGAGTTCATTTAGACTATGTAAATGATTAGTAGAATGATCTAGACACCATCATGAGTGATGCCAGCTTTGTAGGTAGAGTAGGAAGATTCCACCGATTTATGTTCCTATAGATTTTATTGAAAGAAGTCCTAAAAAGCTATGGGGTGGTCAATTTTCCAGAAGTCTGAGTTCAATGACCTGTGTTGGAAAACATGCAAAGCTCTGATCTCATTCCTTATCTTGCCTTGCCCTTTCCTTCATCTATTCAAAATCTAATTATAACAGGTGCCGCTTTCTGGGGGGAAAATAGGGATCTTTATTGTGTATTTATAACCTGCCTTGTTTCCAGAAAGGGCTTCAGGTAGGACAGAAATCTTTAAATTTAGGTTTTAAAGGATGCAACAAGAAATCTACATCAATCAAAAACTGAAAAGCATCAAATATCACTTTGTTAAAGCACTAAACACTGAGCAGGCTTGAAGGGATATTCTCAGATAAGTCACTTTAGAGACAGAAAGCAGTTATGTTGCCTGACACTGTTCACAGCAGTCTCGGAGTAAACAATATTGAGGACTTGTCAGCTAATCTCCCTTCAACTTTAGTTTTAGAGGGGAGAAATGTCTGTGTGCTTTGAAGCTCTGACCTTCTGTTCTCAGGGAATTTCCTCAGGGAGAGAGATGTTTGAAGAGATCTATAACAGGTATATTTAATATTCTACTAGCTTATACTTTGGAAATTATGTCTAAGATTCCTTTTAATTGTGACATGAATATTGAGCAGTTTTCCTTTTCATTCACATTTCACATTATGAACTAATGTTCATACCCCCTGGGAAGCTAATGCTGGATTTTTAAACTTCCCTTTATGTGATTAGGTTGCTTTTGTGAAAGGTGGAAGACCAAAGCTCAGTTAACTAGGTCACTGGTTACTCCCAGGCTGGTTTAGTGGCTAGCATGTGGAACAAGAGCTCAGGTGGGAGCCGACGCTTATGTTTCCAGTCTCCCAAGGTATGAAAAAGGTCAGTCCACGAGAGTTAGGTTGCAGATTTATGTAACTGAGAAGTGGGCAGATGTCTTCTGCATGCCCCCAGAACTAAGATTCCTTCTTTGTTTCACTAAAACTTTTTTGTGTAAAATATCATACAGTACTAAAACCCATATGCAATTTATTTGTTTTAAGAGATGGAGTCTTGCTCTGTTGCCCAGGCTGGAGTGCAGTGGCATGATCATAGTTCACTCTAAACTTCAACTCCTGGACTCAAGCAATCCTCTTGTCTCAGCCTCCTGAGTAGCTAGGACTACAGGCTTGCACTACCATGCCTGGCTAATTTTTTTTTTTTTTTTTAGACGGGGGTCTCACTATGTTATCCGGGCTGGTCTCAAACTCCAGTACTCAAGTAATCCTCCTGCCTTGGCCTCTCAAAATGTTGGGATTACAGGCATGAGCCACGGTACCAAGCTACCTGGCTAATTAAAAAAAATTTTTTTGTGGAGATAGGGTCTCACTATGTTGCCCAGGCTGGTCTCAAACTCTGGGCCTCAAGCGATCCTCCTGCCTTGGCCTCCCAATGCTCTGAGATTATAGATGTAAGCCACTGTGCCTGGCCTAGAATTTAAATCATGATCGAACAAGTAACCATATGCAGCCACTGAGGTTAAGAAATAGAACATTACCACCATTGTGGAAGTCAGTGTGGCGATTCCTCAGGGATCTAGAACTGGAAATACCATTTGACCCAGCCATCCCATTACTGGGTATATACCCAAAGGACTATAAATCATGCTGCTATAAAGACACATGCACACGTATGTTTATTGCAGCACTATTCACAATAGCAAAGACTTGGAACCAACCCAATGTCCAACAATGATAGACTGGATTAAGAAAATATGGCACGTATACACCATGGAATACTATGCAGCCATAAAAAGTGATGAGTTCATGTCCTTTGTACAGACATGGATGAAGCTGGAAACCATCAGTCTCAGCAAACTATGGCAAGGACAAAAAACCAAACACTGCATGTTCTCACTCATAGGTGGGAACTGAACAATGAGAACACGTGGACACAGGAAGGGGAACATCACACCCCAGGGCCTGTTGTGGGGTGGGGGGTGGGGGGAGGGATAGCATTAGGAGATATACCCAATGTAAATGACGAGTTAATGGGTGCAGCACACCAACATGGCACATGTATACATATATAACAAACCTGCACGTTGTGCACATGTACCCTAAAACTTAAAGTATAATAAAAAAGAAAACATAACATTACCCACACCCCAGAAACCATCCTTAAGTGCTCTCTTAGACATTATTTTTCCAAATTCCCCAAAGGTCACTACTACTATCCTAACTTCTACTAAAATGATTGATTTTGTCCATTTTTATTTTTATGTAAATAAAATCATACAGAAAAAAAAAAAGAAATAGAACATGACCATATTTTAGAGGCCCCTTGTAGCCCCTGCCCTCTTCTGCAGAGGTAACCACTATCCTGTTTTTTTGTTTGTTTGTTTGTTCGAGACAGAGTTTCGCTCTTGTTGCCCAGGCTGGAGTGCAATGGCATGATCTCAGCTCACCACAACCTCTGCCTCCTGGGTTCAAGCGATTCTCCTGCCTCAGCCTCCTCAGTAGCTGGAATTACAGGCATGCACCACCACGCCCGGCTAGTTTTGTGTTTGTAGTGGAGATGGGATTTCTCCGTGTTGGTCAGGCTGGTCTCATCGACCTCGGGTGATCCGCCTGCCTAGGCCTCCCAAAGTGCTGGGATTATAGGCGTGAGCCACCACGCCCGGCTGTATTCTGTATTCTATAAAGTTCGAAATTTTCCAAGTATTGTTTACCTTGCCTCGTTTTGCACCTTACAGAATATAGAATCACATGGGAATTCCTTCTCTGACTTGTTTCCTCCATTCATCATTGAGTGTTTTCTATATTGAAACAGGTAGCTGTTGTTCCTTAACTTTTAAAGTTTTACCATATTTTATTTTATGAATGTGCCATAATTTGCCCCTTCTAGGTTGATGGCCTCCTGGCCATCTGTTTTTTTTTTTTTTTTTTTTTGAGCTCTCTGTCGCCCAGGCTGGAGTGCAGTGGCGCAATCTCGGCTCACTGCAAGCTCCGCCTCCTGGGTTCACGCCATTTTCCTGCCTCAGCCTCTCCGAGTAGCTGGGACTACAGGCGCCCGCCACCAGGCCTGGCTAATTTTTTGTATTTTTAGTAGAGACGGGGTTTCACCGTGGTCTCGATCTCCTGACCTCATGATCCACCCGCCTCGGCCTCCCACAGTGCTGGGATTACAAGCGTGAGCCACCGCGCCCGGCCTGGGTTGCCATCTTTTGAACTGATTAAATTTTCCTTTTTGTGTTTCTCATTCTCTTTCTTCTGTTTGTTTGGAAGTTATGCTGTATTCTTTTAGTAGATCTCTAGCTGTCTTAACATGCATACTTAGTCTATTATACAGGCTAAAATTAAACAGTATTTTTATCCTGCTCCTAAACAAATACAAAGACCTCAGAACTCTAAATCAGATAAAATTCTTCACAATTTATAGTATTTTCTTGTTGTTTAGTGTTAGCTACTTTTCCACCTACAAATTAGGCATTCTACTTGTTTTACATAGTCAACAATTTAGCTTTACTCACAGCCCACATAGTTGCCTGATATCTTTGCTCATTGTTCCTTCTTACACCTCACACCTATTTTTATCTGGAAATCTTTTTCTTCCTCATTCTTGAAAGATAATTATACAAGTTATAGAATTCTAAGTTGGCAGAGTTATTTTTGTCTCAGTGCATTTGAAAGTATCATTCTTCTCTCTTACTGGTCACCATGGTTGTTGTTGATGTTGGCAGTCAAAATTGCAGATTGCCATTCTTTTTTTAAATTTAGCTACTTTAGCTTTAAAAATTTTTGTCTTTGTATACAGCAACTTCATTATGATATGTCTAGCTAAGGTTTTCTTTTTATTTATCCTTGGGTTTCATTGAGATTCTTAGATCTAATTACTACTCTTTCAACAATAATGGAAAATTCTCAGCCATTATCTCTTAAAATATTGGGAATGTTGTCTTTCCCATTTTATTTCATCTACTTCTAAAACTCTAATTAAATGTACATTAGATCCTTAGACTCTATCTTCCATGTCTTTTAAACTGATAATTTTCAACTCTGCGTTCCTGGGCTGCATTTTAGTTATTTATATAACTTCAATTTTAATAATTCTTTTTTTAGCTGTTTAATCTGTCATTGGATTTTGAATTTCAATTCTCTTACATTTCTAGAAATTCTTGAACTTTTCCAGATCTACTCTGTTCTTTATGGCCTACATAGACTCAGACCCAACCCAAATGAGAGAATAAGTGTGGCTATAAGTTGAAAGGGAGATCTTTTCACCCTCCACTCATTGCCAAGATTGAGATACTCAAGTTAATTTGCTGCTCCCTCTGGACACTTGAGTTAATTTCTTGTCCATCCTCACATTGAAGGGATGGCCTTTTAAGATCCCAGCTTTACATGGGTGGTTTCCTGTTAGACTTTCACCTTAAATGGGCTCTTTGCTTTGTCTCCCACCACCCTGTACCTAGATGAAAGCTTGACAAAGGATTTGAGTAGATATTTCTCCAACGATATACAAACAGCCAATAAGCACATGAAAAGATGCTAAACATCATTAGTCTTTAGAGAAATACAATCCAAAATCATAATGAGATACCGCTTCACACCTTTAAGGATGGGTATAATTAAAAAGACAGTAACAAGTATTGGCAAGGATGTGGAGAAATTGGAACAAATATGTGTGTGTGTGTGTGTGTGTGTGTTTGTGTGTGTGTGTATACATGCCCAGGCTAGTCTCAAACTCCTGGGCTCAAGTGATTCACCCATCTCAGCCTCCCAAAGTGCTGGGATTACAGATGTGAGCCACTGTGCCCAGCTGAAACATTTTTAAACATGTTGCTGAGCTGGCATGAAAAGAAAGTATCCCAAGATATGTGTGTGTGTATACACACACACACACATATATACATACACACACACACATGCTTTTTCAAGGTCATGAATGTTCATCACAGCATTATTCATAATAGCCAAAAAATAGAAACAACTCAATTGTCCACTAACTGATGAATGGATAAACAGAATACCCATACAATGGAAACTTATTTGGCAATAAAAAGAAATAAAATATTGATACATGCTATAGTATTGATGACCCTTGAAAACATTATGCTAAGTGAAAGAAGTCAGACACAAAAGACCACGTATTGTCAAATTCCATTTATGGGAAATGTCCAGAATAGGCACATCCGTAGAAACAGCAAGTAGATGAGTGCATTAGTGTGTGCTGGGAGAGGGAGGAATGGAGAGCTATTGCTGATGGATATGGAGTTTCTTTTGGGGATGATAAAAATGTTCTGAAATCAGATAGTTGTGGTAGTTACACACCTCTTTGAATAGTCTAAAAGTTACTGAATTCTACACTTTTAAAAGGTGAATTTTATGATGTATGCATTATATCTTGAAGTGCTTTAAAAAAAAGATGTCAAGAGTCCTCAAGGTTTAACAAACTCTCAGGGTGGAAACTGGTTTTGGCATTTGATGACTCCCAGGATTCTTGTTTCATTTAATTTTTGGCTTCTTGGGATATTTTCTTTTCATGCCAGCTCAGCAACATGTTTAAAAATGTTTTAGCTGGGCACGGTGGCTCACATCTGTAATCCCAACACTTTGGGAGGCTGAGATAGGCGAATCACTTGAGCCCAGGAGTTTGGGACCAGCCTGGGCAACATGGTGAGACCCTGTCTCTACAAAAATTACAAAAATTAGCCAGGCATGGTGGTGCATGCCTGCAGTCCCAGCTACTTGGGAAGCTGAAGTGGGAGGATTGTTTGAGCCCAGGAGGTTAAGGCTGCAGTGAGTAGTGATCATGCCACTGCACTCCAGCCTAGGTGACAGGGTGAGACCCTGTCTCAAAAAAAAAAAATTTCATGTTTTACCCATGCTTGTTTCATTTGAGAGGATACCCAGTCTGTCACAGTGCCAGAAATTGAAGTCAGAATTCCTTTAATTTTTTTATTTTAAAAAAGTTCAAGGTGCTAAGAAAAGTTGTAAGGACAGTATAGTGAACTTCCTCATACAGTCACTGTAATTTCTCAAATGTAAATATCCTGCTTCATCCTTCCTCCTTCCTGTCTGTCTGCTTCATATTTTATGGAACCAATTGAGAATAGGTTGCAGACATCATGCCCCTAAATACCCTAGCTATTCCAGCATGCATCTCTAAAGGACAAAAATATTCTCCTGCATAACCACAGTGTAACTATCATTCTCAAATTTTACCAAATTGTCCTAATAATGTTCTTTATATTCTTTTTCCCTGTCCAAGATAGAGCACAAGATCACACATTATATTTAGTTATCATGTCTCTTTAGTGTCCTTTAGTCTAGAATACTCAGTCTTTGTCTTTCATGACCTTGACAATTTTGAAGAATCCAAGTGAGCTGTTTGGGGAATGCTCTGCAAATTAGGTGTGTGTGGTGTTTCCTCATGAGTAGATTCAGGTTATGTATTCTTGGCAGAAACCCCACTGAAGTGATGTTTGTCCTTCTTAGTACCATACATCAAGGGGCTTGGGATGTCAGTGTATATTGTGATTAGTGAATAAAACCATAATCAGTTTTCTTTTTTAAAAGACAGAGTCTCACTCTGTCGCCCAGTCTTGAGTGCAGTGGTGCAATCACGGCTCACTGCTGCCTTGACCTCCCAGGCTCAAGCAATCCTCCCACCTCAGCCTCCCAAGTAGCTGGGACTACAGGTGTGCACCACCACACCTGGCTAACTTGGGTGTTTTTTTGTGGAGACAGGGTTTTGCCATGTTGCTCAGGCTGGTCTCGAACTCCTGAGCTCAAGCAGTCTACCCATCTTGGCCTCCCAAAGTGCTGCTTTTCTGCAAGCTAAATGTGATCTTTTTCTGAGCAGAATGACACAGAATTTGGAGCCAAACAGACTTGGCTTTGAGTCTTGGCCTTGCTGCTATTAGCTCTGTGATCTTAAGCGAAATATTTAACATGTTAAAGCATCTGTAAAATATGTCTAATAATACCCACTTCTTAAGATTATTGAAAGAATCAAATGCAAATTCATGTAAATTGTTTAGCACTGGCACATTGTAAGAACTCATAACTCTTGTTCTGGGGGAGATGATAGTATCCAAATGGCATGGAGGCCTCTCCGTCCCTCAAAGGTATTGGTGAAATCGCTCAGAATCTGTGTGAGGAGCACAAAGGCCTCCCATCTACTTCCTTTTTTTTTTTTTTTTTTTTTTTGGAGACAGAGTCTTGCTCTGTCACCCAGGCTGGAGTGCAATAGTGCAACCACAGCTCACTGCAACCTCCGCCTCCAAGGTTCAAGCAATTCTCGTGCCTCAGCCTCCAGAGTAACTGGGATTACAGGTGTGCACCACCACACCTGGCTAATTTTTGTATTTTTAGGAGAGATGGGGTTTCGCTATGTTGGCGAGGCTGGTCTTCAACTCCTGGCCTCAGGTGATCTGCCTGCCTCAGCCTCCCAAAGTCTGGGATCACAGGCAGAGTTACTACTCCTATGTACTTCAGTTAATTCCCAAAAAGCCTGTATTCTCTTGCCCTTTTCCGCCTTCTCACGCACCTCCTTTATCCTTTGCTGTCATCCATCTCTGGTGTCCGTAAAAAGCTCGCTGGTCCCAGTGGTGGGTTGGTTTTAGATGTTGACCAATGATGGGTACAGAGGCTCTTAGAGAATGCAGACCTACCTCCTATTCCCTTCTCCACCCCCTTCTGTTTTATCTCCCTTCCCTCCTGGATTACTCATCCTCCTCCTCTCCAAATCCTTCTCCTTCTGTTGTGCAGGGAAACTCTCTCCAGCTCCTACCTCCAGCCTGTGTATCTTAATTCGGTGAGGGTGCTGCAGAGAAAAGACTTCTCATCAAACTGGAAGCAGCTCCCTAGAGGGCAGTGGGCCTTATAAACAGGAACTTCTTTTCCTGTAACATGATTGTTTTTATTCTCATTGTGCAACAGCAATGCCGTGGATATTTCCTTGATGTTTATTTTGACTTGAGAGCATAGCAAGTGGTTTGAACTTGTATGAGAAATACCTTCATGCTGGCACTGCTTGGCTGGCAATTAGAGTAATCGCCTGTGGCTTAACCATGGACCTCTGCATGGGTGCTTTACCTGAATCCAGAGGAGAAAGCTGGGCCTAGCTGAAATTGTACCACACAAGATCTTTGTTCTTTGGAGGGGAGTATTAGCTGGGGCCCTGGGCAATGCTGATGCCATTTTGGTTGTTTTCTTGCAACCCGTGTCGTCAATGGTTTCCACAAAATGAGCTTTGGATGTTGCACCTTCTGTGTCTTCCTTTATGCCACCTCCCACTCCTTCTTCACGAAGCTGTTTGTCTGGGTGAACTTGTTTGGTGAGGCTGCCAGACCTTCCATATCAAACTGAGGGATGCCTTTTTCACCTGCTGTTTTTTTGCTTCATGATTCTAATATCTAGCCCTGTCTCCTGAGAATTTTTTTTTTTTTTTTGAGATGGGGTCTCACTCTGTCGCCCAGGCTAGAGTGCAGTGGCACAATCATAGTGCCCTGCATCCTTGAACTTGGCTCAAGGAATCCTCTTGCCTCGACCTCCCGAGAAGCTGGGACTACAGGCACATCCCACCATCCCTGGCTAACTTACTAATTTTTTTGTAGAGATTGGGGTCTCACCATGTTGCCCAAGCTGGTCTTGAGCTCCTGGGCTCAAGTAATCCTCCCACCTCAGCCTCCCATGTAGCCGGAGCTACTCCAACACACCCAGCCCTGAGAAATTATTTAGTCTTGAAAAGGAGAGAAAGGGAGAAGAGAAAGGAACAGAGTTTAATCCTGGTAAAGGCCACTGGTGTCCACGGAGGCCCTACATGGTGAGGCTGTGGGCAAGTAAGGCCCCACGGTGGTTGCTGATGCTGGCTTAGAGGCTTTGTCTGTCCATTTTCCAAGGATTCTCCTTTTGTCTTTCTTTCTTTTTTTATTTTCCTTTTTTTTTTTCTTTTTTTGTTGAGACAGAGTCTCACTATGTTACCCAGGCTAGACTCAAACTCCTGGGCTCAGGTGATCCTCCTGCCTCAACCTCCTAAGTAGCTGGGATCACAGGTGTGTGCCACCACATCTGGCTTATTCTCCAGGGAATGGGACTGCATTTGAGGGTAATGAGAGTTTGCAGGAACTGTGTTGTGTTGCCCAAACTCGAAGGACTCTATTACCCTAAGTTATGTTATTTGTTCCAGTGAAGTCTTTATTTTGGAGAGGCCTGTGGACCAGAAATGATACTGTGCTCCAGACCAGTTGTGTTGGCCTATACAGTATTGAAAATCAGAATTAGTTGCCAGTATGTAAGTATCAGATATTATAAGAAAATCTAGATTTCTATGATCTCTTGGAAAACTGGACAAATGCACAATACTGAGCCCACAGTTCCTCATGGCAGTAATCCTTTGGAGCCAAGAAGTGGCTGCCCTCTGCATGTAAGAGTGTTGGTCGAGATGCATGTTTGACTGTTGTAACAAAGACCAAAACAAGTGGCTTAAACAAAGTAGAAACTTGTTTTTCTCTCATGACAGTCAAAGCACTAATTGCCCAGGGCAGATATGATGGCTCCATGGTGTCGGAGACGCCGCCTACTTCTGTCTTGTTTTTCCCTGTTCTCTGCAGTGGGTTCCATCTTCTGGTCCAAGATACTGCTTCATTTCCCACCATCCTGTCTGCTCCAGCCTTCAGTAGGATGGAGAAGTAGAGGATCCCTTTCTTCAAGATCCAACCTGGAAGTTACATGTGTCATTTCCTCTGGCATCGTGTTGGTCAGAATTACAGCATGGCCACATCTGACTGCAGATGAAGCTGGGGAAATGTGGTCCTCATCTATGTGGCCATGTGAATAGTTAAAACCCACTTCTTACTAAAGGCAGAAGGTGAGAGCGGATGGCATGGACAAACTATATTCTGTGCTATGAGGGGCCCTGCAGTCACCTATTTGCTACTATCCTTAGTTCTCTCCAGTCTTCCCGTAATTGAGGCCAAGAGTCATTGTCATTTGTTGCCTTATAACTGACGCATTTCACTCATTTATGTTACCTGCTTGGTCCCTGCAGGCATTTGAGTTTGCATTCTCAGCTGTGCCCTGATCATCTCTTTCAACACACCTCCATGCTTTTATATTTGTTGCTGCCTCTGTTTAGAATTACCTGGCCTCCCTTTCAGGCCTGGCAAACTCATTCTCAGGATAACGCAGCCCCATGCTTCCCTTCCCAAATTGAGTTATCTCTGTTAACATATCCTAATACATAAGCTGCCAATTTTACATAATACCTTTTAGTTTACTTACCTTTATATACTTGATGCCCAGAACAGCACTGGGTACATAACAGACTAAGGGTCAGTCCCGTTTACTGAGTGTTCATTCAGAGAAAGACACTTCCTGGAACTTAAAAGCATTTTTAATATTTAACAGTGAATTAGTGTATTAGTCACAGCCTGTACAGCTGTAGATGATGGAAACTTGGCTAAATTGGCTTCCATGACAACAAAAAGGAGGAGCACTTACTGGCTCGTGTATCTGACAAGCCGAGCTATGTGTCAAGCCTCAGGTATGGCTGGAACCAGGAGTTCAATAGATAGCAGGACTCAGTCTCTCTCCTCAGTGTCTTGGCTGTGCTTTCTTCTGAATAAACTTCATTCTTAGAAAGACTTTATCTGCATGATGACAAAGATGCCACCCACGATTCTGTATTTTTCTTATAGTTAGTGATTTTTTAAGAAACCATTAATCTATTTCTTCATAGTGGTAACCAAGCACTTTGTAGTGGCCACCAATCAGGAGGAAGTCCCTGATTGACCTAGCTTAGGTCACATGGCCATTCTCGGTCCAGTCAATGTGGCCAGGCATAAGTGAGGGGGGAGAATAGGGTCTGGAAGCAGGGAACCTAAGGCTGCTGATTCACGCTGATTTCCTAGAATGGAATCAAAAGGAAAACCCCAACTTTCCATGCCCAAGTAACGAAAGGATCAGAGGCTACTTCCTTTGCACCCCCACCCACTTTTTCTTCGTGGCAGATGGAAAATGGGAAGTACTCTGTTTGGTCCCCTCCTGCAACCAATCAGACTGGTCGTGGGCCTAGTCTTCATTTGCATAGGGGTATAACTTTGTAACTTCATTTCAGCCTTTGATTGGTCGCCTTCCGCAATCAATCAGACTGATCATGGGCCACTACTTTATTTACATAGGCTGTAACCAAGTAACCAATGAGAAACCTCTAGAAGGTATTTAAACCCCAGAAAATTCCATAACCAGCACTCTTGAGCCACTTGCTTGAGCCCACTCCCACACTGTGGAGTGTGCTTTCATTTCAAAAATCTGTGCTTTCATTGCTTCATTTGCGTGTTCTGTCCAATTCTTTGCTCAAAGTGCCAAGAACCTGGATGACTCACAGTCGAGACCTGTCACTGGTAACATGAGTACTCTGGCCATACCTGGGTCATCTGTCTACTTATGGTACCTGGGGTGGAGTCGACCGTACTCAAATTACATTGAAGGAAAGGTAGGTCTCCAACATGAGAGAAAATAGGCAAAAAAAAAAAAAAAAAAAAAAAAGTGACAATTATATTTGGAACTACCTTTGTCTCATTTTATAAATAAAGCAGCTGAGGGTGAGAGAGATTATAGTGACCTAAGGTCACAACCAGGAAGCAGCAGAAGTGGGATTCACACCAGATCTTCCTGACTCTAAACGGTAGACTGTTAATTCATTGCACCCAACTATTTCTGAAGGGAGTTATCCTGGAACTCCCCAACCCCCATCTCTGCATGGGGACAATCCTGAGGTTTGATGCTCCTGTGTATGACTATTAGGATATAGAGATACCTTGTAGGCCCACCATGGCAGGATTTTGTGTAAGAGCACATGTTTAGCTGTAAGCTCTGTTTTACCTGGCACTTCTCTAGTGGCTACACTGTACCTGAAAATATTTCTCTTAACCATCAAAAGAACTCTTTACATTAATAAAAGTTGGAAGAGTCAGGCAGCTGGATTCGTCTCTTCTCTTGGAACATTTTGGTTAATTTAGCACATGCATTCTCATCAAGGGGCAGTGTTGCTTGCAAGGGAGCAAAAACTGGTTCTTGGGGGTAGGGAGGGAAATCTTACCTTTTTTAAATGAATAAAGTACATATATACATGTAGTATCTAAATAGACAGTTTATCTCTGATGTTAAAATTTCCTGGAGATAATATGCTGTGATGAATGCCATCTTGAAAACTGTAACAGATCTTCCCTCCAGGTCTCATTCTTCAACAGTTGTCACCTTTTTTCTGTGCTCCACCTTGCAGCAAAACTTCTTGAATGAATTGTCTTTATTTCCTAATTCCTCTCATCCCACCTGCTCCTGAACCCTCTCCAACCAGCCTTGTCACTAGTCTACCCAAACAGCTCTTACCAAGGGCACCAGTGATGTCTGTTTTGCCAAGCCAAATGGTCAACTTTAAGTGCTTATCATAGTGAGCCTGAAGGCCACATTGACACAGTTGACCCCTCCCCTCAATCCTTTAAATATCTTATTTTCTTGGCTTCAAAGGTCGCTGTCCTAATTTTTTTTTCTTATCTCACTGGATGTGTACCTCATCTTCTTTCCTGGTGCCTCCTTATCTCCCCAACTGTAAATACAAGAGTGCCAGGGCTCAGGCCTTGGAATATTCTTCTTCTCCGTCTACACTCATTCCCTCAGAATCACGGCTTTCAACTCTCTCTATAGGTCCTCATTTCTAGCCCCAGCCTAGACTTCTCCCCTGGATCCCAGGTTTGTATCTGCCCACTCACCATCTCTTCTGATACGTCTCATAGGCAACTCAGGCTAAGTATCAATTTTGGGTTAATACAGAGAACAGAGAAACATATTAAAAGAACCCATGAGGACATAGTCAGCAAAATCTAGATTGTGTGTACAGGACAAATGACCCAGTTTTTTCAAAAAACAAATTTTAAAGAAAAAGGAATAGAGGAGATGCCTGTAGATTAAAAGAGATTAAGAGATAAATGTCAGTCAGTTGCAATATATGTACCATATTTGGATATTGATCCAAGCAACCATAAAATAATTATGAGATGATCAGTGTTATTTGAATATTGACTGGATATTGGATATTATCATTAATTATTTTTAGCTATGAGAATGGTGATTTGGCGATATTAGAAAAAAATTTAAAAAAATATACCCAGAATGTTATCAGTTCTTACCACCTGCAGTATTATCACCCTCAGCCAAACTAACATCCTCTCTTGTATTATGTTTATACTGCCTCTTAGCTGATTTCCCTGCCTATAACCGACCCCCTACACCAGTCTGCTCTCAGCACAGCAGCCAGAGATATCCTGGTAAGATGTGTCATGATATTCCACTTCCCATTGTGTTTGGAGTGAGAGAGCCAGTCTGTTCAGTTTCAGTCTACAAGACCCCATGGGTTCCTCCCTTACCTCTCTGACCTAATATCCTGTGCTCCACTCCTGGGTGAGCTGCTCTGGCCCCCTTGCTGCTTTTGTGACACAGCAAGCATGCTCCAGCTCTAGGTGTTTGTACTTTCTCTTCCCCCTGCCTAGAACCCACTTTCTCCAGGTCTTATTTCAGCACCTCCTTTCCCTGAACATCCTATGTAATAAGTTAACCCTTATCTCCTTAGCTTGCCTAATATTTTTCCATAGCATTTGTTACCATCTGACGTATGTACTGTTTTTTGGTCTGATGCTTCCACTAGAACATGAGTTATGTGAGAGTAGAAACTGTATTTTTCATTGTTGTATCCCTAGTACTTAAATTGCACATAACAGGTACTAAATAAATGTTGAAAGAAAAATAGTTTTTCATACAGGCGGAGGAAATGTTTATAAATGCTTAGGGGGAGCATGATAATGAAAAAAGTTGAGAATCCCTGCTTTAGCCTTGGGAAGCATGTGGTCATCTTGTCCCTGCTATTACTGTTGTTACTGTATTTACATTTCTCTGTCTTTTCCACCTTGGGATAGTCTGTTTTATCATGTTATAACATGTCATACAGCAAAACTTTGTGAATTGGCTGTAATTGGGGGATAAGCCATTTGAGTTGCTTCTCTTCAGACTGAGCGCTTGCTGTCTCGGTTCTGTGCTGCAGTCGGGGAGCTCACATCGCAGGCGCATGTAACGTGACCAGCACGTCCCAGGGGAGTTAGCTTCCTTCCCCATGCATGAGCTGGAGCCTGCGGAACAGGGTGGGAACAGTTTACTGAGGTGCCATTTATCCCAGGACACGACTAGGCATTTCAGGCCGGGCAGTTGACCATCATATGGGTCTCTCCTACATAGCAGGATGTTTACTGTGTCTGCCTTTCAGGATTTATCTTGACACAAAAAACAACTTGTTTTTTACATGCACACACACATCCCCTCCCCTCCGTCCCACCCTCCACACTTGGAGAACTAAGATGTCAGGAAGGCCCTGAGGAGGAATAAGCAAGAAATGAGGCAATCCAGGCAGGCACTCAGATGTGCTTTTACTTTATGGCCAGAAAAGAGTGCTCTAGGTGTGTTCAGATGACTGTGGTATCTTTTCTGAAACTCCATTTGTAAATATTTATAGCCCACTTCTTTCCAAAAAGGATTTGAAGTAGCTTTATGAGTATACATAAACCCACACACAAATACACACTTAGGGCTGTGTGCAGTGGCTCACGCCTGTAATCCCAGCACTTTGGGGGAGCCGAGGTGGGCGAAGCACCTGAGGTCAGGAGTTCGAGACCAGCCTGGCCAACATGGTGAAACCCTGTCTCTACTAAAAGTACAAAAAATTGGCTGGGCATGGTGGCACATTCCTGTAGTCCCAGCTACTTGGGAGGCTGAGGCATGAGAATCACTTGAGCCCGGGAGGCAGAGGTTTCAGTGAGCAGAGATTGTGCCACTGCACTCCAGCCTGGGCAACAGAGCGAGACTCTGTCTCAAAAATAAACAACAATAACAAAAGAAAAATACACTTAGATTTAACAAAACAAAAGTGGAAAACAAGAAACCTGGCCTGAAAGAACAGAAGGAAGCAGTGAGGGAGTCTTGAGAGTGAAGTTGGGATCTGCGAGGGGAATCACATGCAGCTGGATGCCCTCTGCCAGCCCAGTGCCCAGGGAAGCGGGGTGGGCTTGCCTCACCTTGTCCTCACCTTCTACCAGCCTTTGCATTATATCTCATAATTTTTCCCCTTTAGTCATCACATTGGGTTATCTATTGAAAAATCCGAGTAGCCAACTATATCGTATCATTTAAAAGTGGACATAGGACTTTGAGTAGACATTCTAGGTGATTGGTGCCTGTCTCCAGCACCGGCCTGTGATCACAGTTCACAGAGGGCATGAACTGTGTCTATTCATCTTTGTACTCCAGTAGCTGGAAGCCAGGAAGAACTCAATAAATATTTTACTGTATAAAGGAATGGCTTTACAGTTCTTCTTACAAGAAAGGAAGAAGCCTGTCAGTTGTTTGAGGGAAAGGTTTTTGTTTTTGTTTTTTCCTGGTTCTATTTTGAGAGTTCTCTCATGTGGGCGGTTATATTAGGAATTTTGAGTGGTGTCCTGGGTCTTGTTCTCAAGAAAATTGGGAGAAATGCAGACACAGGATTCATGTGGCTTTCCTTGTAAAGGGGAAAATTGAAGTCCTGACTTTGATGAGCAATTTAATGCAGAGTCTGAGAGGCCCCAGCGAAGGTGATCAAGGTACACACCTTTTCGTCATATGACCTGGTTCAAGAGCAAATGGAAATTCCTCAGGGAGGGTAGAGAACAGTCCCTAAATGCTACTGCTTTCAGGGCCACTTTGGGTACATGCTAGAGGTGGTTCAATCTGGGATTATGTAATGTAGTAGTAAAAAGCAGGGACCTTGCATAGAATTATACACAAAAATATACCACAAAAAATAATAGTACAGCTGGGTGCAGTGGCTCATGCCTGTAATCTCAGCACTTTGGGAGGCTGAGGCGGATGGATCACTTGAGGCCAGGAGTTTGAGACCAGCCTGGGCAACATGGTGAAACCCCGTCTCTACTAAAAATACAAAAATCAACTGGGCGTGTTGACACACACCTGTAATTTCAGCTACTCAGAAGGCTGACACATGAAAATTGCTTGAACCTGGAAGGCAGGTTGCGGTGAGCCAAGATGATGCCACTACTCTCCAGCCTGGGTGACAGTGAGATTCTATCTCAAAAAAAAAAATAAAATTAATAATAATAGTAGTAGTACATGTAAAAATAGGTGAAATCTATGTGAAGTGTATTGCACTCATTTCGGTTTCCTGGTTGTGATAAAGTACTATAGTTACATAAGGTGCCACTAATTAGATAAATTGGGTGATGGATGTATAACACCTCTCTGCACTGTTTGTGAGTCTATAATTCAAAATTAAAAAGCAGGGCATTGGCAACAGAGTTGTGTTGAATCCCCCATTACCCCAGCTGAGAGGTGACTTTTTTCTCCTAGCATTTAACATAATTTTTAACTACCTATTTGCTCTTTGCCTTTCTCCCCCAGGAGAAAGCAGAAGCTGAGTCTGTTTTGTTCACTGCTAAATTCTCTGTCTCCTAGCACAGTGTGTGGCACCTGTGTTTTGAAGTCAGATGTTTGGATGAAAGAATAATTGTGGACACAGGTAACTTAAATTCTCTCAGGCGGTCTGCAGTTAGGTTAATACCTCCCTGTCAGGACAATGGGAGAATTAAATGTGTATAATGTAGCTAAAAGCTCAGGGTCTTCTGCAAGCAAACACTCAACTCCCGGAGGCGGCAGACTTTTCCTGTCAAGGGTCAGATAGTAGGGGCTTGGGCTTTGCAGAGCATGCAGTCTCTGTTGTAGTGGTCCACCTCTGCCACTGTAGCACAAACGCAGCCAGAGACAATCGGTACATGAATGAGTGTGGTGCATTTAAAAATGCAACTTAAAACCTTTTAAATTGCAAATTAAAAATAATTTTTTATGAACCTGAAATTTGAATTCTTTCCAACCATTTCAATATATAAAAATCTCTCTTAGCTATAGGTGGTGGGCTAGATGTGGTCTCAGGTCCACAGTTTGTGCACTGTGATGGGCACTGTCACTTTTGGCAAGCTCCTCCACACTGCTGGCTGCTGGGGTAAACAAAGAAGCTGTGGAAACTATATAATTTGGTGGCAAAGTTAATGTTCCCCACAAAACCAGATCTGTGCGATGAGTTTCTCTCTGGGCTGGGAGGAAGGCTGCTCCTGTGGCCCAAATAAACCCAGCCTGCATTTTGCATGGGAGGCTTTCTAGGATTGGCACCATTTCCCATAGGAAGGCGTAACACACATGTTCTCAGCTCTAGGCAGCTTGCTGTAGAGCAGGGCTGTCCAATCTTTTGGCTTCCCTGGGCCACACTGGAAGAAGAAGAATTGTCTTGGGCCACATATAAAATACACTAACACTAACGGTAGCTGATGAGCAGAAAAAAACGGTGCAAAAAAATCTCATGTTTTAAGAAAGCTTACAAATCTGTGTTGGGCTGCATTCGAAGCCATCCTGGCCTGTATGCAGCCCGAGGGCCACAGGTTGGACAAGCTTGCTGTAGTGTGTTGTCCAGGTGCACTTGTCTGCTGCAAAGGGCAGATAGATGTGGGCTCCAGCCCTGCCTGATAGCCTCTCAGCTCTGAGCATGGGCAGATCTCTCAGGCCCTCTGAAACTTGGTTTCTTCTGCTTTAAAGGTGGAATGGTGAGGTGCGGTGACGTCCTATTTGTGACTGCTTTGCTTAATTTGGGGTTAGCTAATAGCTGTTAAATTCCTTTTTCTCTCTAAACTAGTTATACTGACCCAATCCATTACACAGTTGCTTTGAGGACTAAAATGAAACAATTTAAGGTGTCTGGCACTTACCCATCATTTTTATTGGGCACCTTCTTAATGTTTGAATCTACATAAGGTAAGATCATCTACATTCTTTCAGACACATAGCCATTTACTTCTCTGAATTTGAAGTCTTTCTCAATTTTTTGTCTTCATAAGAATTAACATGTTACGGAGTCAAACATTTTGTTTTCAAAGTTTTACCTAAAACCTTCAGATATTTTGCCCCTAAACAGGTTAAGGACCAATGTGATACTGCCCTCACTCTTAAAATCTTGAAATCCTTCAGCTGTTAATACCATTAAACTATTACTAGCTGATTTATTTTTGTAGTGTTTAAATAAATTTTAATATAGGTTGGGTGAAATCTAGAAAAGTTGTATATTTTGTCTTTATGTATAATAGGAATTACAAGGAAGTGCCAATTCAGAGTAAAGTTAAATGAAAACATGAGAGTTAGGGAAATAAGGCTTTATTAGAATACATAAATGCCTTCTGTGGTCGATTAGATTGTGAGAATCCAAATAAATATTTTAGAAAATTATTGTTTGAATAAAAGTGCACATTATTTTATGTGTCCCCCATTATTTAATGTATTCCCTCAACCACATGGAGATGGCAGAAGAGATATTGATTCAGGCTTTTGTTGTGAGTGAAGGAGATGGGAAAATTATCTGGAGGCTGCTGATAGGATTATAAGGAAAGCCATTAAAGAATCTGGAAATATGTTCATATGCCAGCTGCCTCTCACAAGACAGTATTCTGTGCTTGAAGTTTGGTGAGAGAGATGATCCGTTTATGGCTTTAAAAAAAAGTATTTACAAAATCTTAATTCACATGATATATTTTTTTGACATGTTTTATTACAGATCATAAAACTAAGGTTCTGGAAGATTAAGTCATTTGCCAGATATCACATAGGTAGGCCTGGAATCTGAACACAGTTGGCCTGACTTGCAGTCCATGGTCTTTTGACAACATCTTTGTTTCTGTGTGTTCAGGACTCTGCTAACACAGGATTTTACATGATGGGTCCTTGCTCTCAAGGAGCTTACAACTTAATTGAGGAGCTGACTTTCATATATGAGAGTAAGTAGAAGAAAATACAGCTATCATTTCTTTATTTTTTAGAGACAGGGACTTACTCTGTCACTCAGGCTAGAGTTCAGTGACATGATTGCCCACTGTAACCTTGAACTGCTGAACTCAAGTGATCCTCCCACCTTAGCCCCCCGAGTAGCTGGCACTACAGGCACCCACCACACCCAGCTAATTTTTTAAAAACTTTTTTGTAGAGATGGGGGTTTCACTGTGTTGAGTAGGCTATATAGCTGTCATTTTTTTTTTTTTTTTTTTTTTTTTGATACGGAGTCTTGCTCTATCACCCAGGCTGGAGTGCAGTGGCACAATCTCAGCTCACTGCACCCTCCACCTTCCTGGTTCAAGCAACTCCCCTGCCTCAGCCTCCTAAGCAGCTAGGACTACAGGCGCCCGCCACCACACCCAGCTAATTTTTTATATTTTTAGTAGAGATGGCATTTCACCATGGTAGCCAGGATGTTCTCGATCTCCTGACCTTGTGATATGACCAGCTTGGCCTCCCAAAGTGCTGGGATTACAGGCATGAGCCACTATGTCTGGCCACAGCTGTCATTTCTAAAGCACCTTTTGGTTTCCAATGAGCTATCTCAGTTGAATTTCCTATAACTATGAATTAGCTGAGGTACATTCCATTAGCTCATTTTCATGGTGAGGAAACCATGAAAAGGCTCAAAGAGTTAGTGACTTGCCTAAGATTTTACCAGTAAGTGACAAAGCCACCGTGTGGTACTTTGTGTCTTGCAGTTTCTTTTGTACCGGAAGTCACAAAATCAACTGCATACAGGGGCCAGGAAGGCAGAATATATGAGCAAAGCACGTTATAAGGCAACAGGGAGCAGTGGGTTTGTGGTGAACCAGAGATTGAAACTTCCATCTGAAGAGGTCACTGCTACTTGGCTACAGCTGATTGTGCCCATAAAGAAGTGAAAGTTATCATTGGCCCAATGATACCAGATCTAATTTTTCAGAGATGCCCTAAATCTGAATTTTAATTTAAAATCTCCTGATTAACCTTCTCTTTAAAAATCCTCAAAACACTGAATTAACCAACACTATGTGTGCTAAACAAAACTGTCTTTTGGGCCTCAAGTTTGAGAATGAACTCTGCTGTATACTCTATGGCCTCTAAGACAAACTCTGATGGCTTTTCCCCAAATGAGTAGGAAGTCAGGAAGCTTCAGAGAGCCATGGTGTCAGAGAAGCCATGGTGTCAGAGGTGGGATCAGAAAGGAGCCTTGAAGGATGGATAGTAGAAAAGAAAGGAGAGATCCTTCCAGGCTAGGAGAGGGGAGAGAATATACAGTAAGTATTGAGCACAACACCCGAAATATTATCTGAGGTAATAATATTAGCAGTGATGCCAGTATGCTAGTATATTAACAAGAAAGCCAGTCTAACTGAAATAGATGCATAGAAAATGTGGGATCAGCCACCCAAACCTCCAGCAAATACCATACTTAGCGATGAAACATTAGAAGCTTTCTTTTATAAAATCAGGAACGTAAGGATCCTATTACCATTTATATTCATCGTAGGCCCTGGAGGCCCTAACCAGTGTAGGAAGACAAGAATAAGAAATATAAGGATTGGGGAAAAAGGAGGCCAGTCATGGTGGTGCACACCTGTAATCCCAGCACTTTAGGAGGCCGAGGCAGGTAGATTGCTTGAGCTTAGAAGTTCAAGGTCATCCTGGGCAACATGGTGAAACCCCATCTCTACAAAATATACAAAAATTAGCCAGGTGTGGTGGTGCAGACCTGTAGCCCCAGCTACTTGGGAGGATCACATGAGCCTGGTCAAGGCTGTAGTGAGCTGAGAGTATGCCATTGTACTGCAGCCTGGATGACAGAGTGAGACCCTGTCTCAAAAAAGAAAGAAAAGAAAAACAAACAGTCATTATGCATAATCAGTATTATCTACAACAAAAATCCAAGAGAATTTACAAAATAGTGTTCAGCATGATTGCTCAATATAAGATCATAATACAAAAGTTAATTCCACTTCTGTACACAAACAATAAACAGTTTGCAAATATTTCTAAAACTTTATATATTACCTTTATGGAGCAAACCTATGAAACTTCATCGAAAGATTAAGATCTAAATAAATGGGAAGCTGTACCATGTTCATAAATGGGAAGCATCAGTATTGTAAGATGTCAGTTCCTAAATAAACACATTCAATGTAATTATAATTCAAATCACAATTTTGTATGAGTATGGATAATGTACATGTATATTAAGCTGCTTCTAAAATGTGTTATATGTGAAACAGGTAGTCCAAGGCCAGCTTTGGAGGACTTTGGTGCCAGAACATGGAGTTTAGACCTGATCCAACCTGCTGCTGTTTCTCAGGCTAGGGCCAGTGTTTGTATTTTCAAGTATTAAAAACAAATTTTTCTGTTATTTTAACAATACAAGCAAATTCTGGAATTTAAAATTTGCCCAAGGGCTTCTGGGTGATTTCAGGCTAGACACTTGTGTTCGTGTTTGCAGTCACATTTATACTGAGTTACAATCATTCGTCATGGGCTAATGACAGAGGAACAAGGCAGACTGATTATATAAGCATCTGGTTAGACCAAGTGTAGGCCAGCTAATCTCACAGCCCAGCAAAGGCTTGTAGCAGCTAGTGTGAAATGGTCGAAGAATTACGAGCCTGGCTCATTCTTGTATTTTTTTCTAGACGTGGGGTTTTGCCATGTTGCCCAGGCTGGTCTTGAACTCTGGAGATCAAGTGATCCACCCACCTCAGCCTCCCACAGTGCTGGGATTACAGGCGTGAATCACTGTGCCTGGCCGATTTTATTTTCAAGATTTTACCACTAGCAATATGTAGGATAAATGGGAGATGAGAGGCAAAGGTGAGTTTGAGTAGAGAAGAAATTTTTTTTTTTTTTTTGGTACAGAGTCTCGTTCTCTCCCCCAGTCTGGAGTGCAGTGGCTCGATCTTGGCTCACTGCAAGCTCAGCCTCCCAGGTTCACTCCATTCTCCTGCCTCAGCCCCCTGAGTAGCTGGGACTATAGGCACCCGCCACCAAGCCTGGCTAATTTTTTTTTTTTTTTTTTGTATTTTCTTAGTAGAGACAGGGTTTCACTGTGTTAGCCGGAATGGTCTCTATCTCCTGACCTCGTGAGCCTCCCGCCTTGGCCTCCCAAAGTGCTGAGATTACAGGTGTGAGCCACCGTGCCCAGCCGAGAAGAAAATTTATTGAAAGTCAATTGTTGACAAGTCATTAGGCACTTACTCCCCTCAAAACAACCCCATGAGATAATTTCTCCCTTATATAAATGAGGAAGTTGAGCCTTAGAAATGTTAAATAACTTATCCAAAGCTACATAGCTAGAAAGTGAAGCAGGTAGGTTGTCAGTTTAGACTGCATTCTACCAAGCTATAATACAGGGATGAGTAGTAGCCACTCTGGCATGGCCACAGGGGAATCCAGAAAAAGGAATGAATCTGGAAACCTTATTTTTGAATTGCCCTTTTCCCACTAGAAAACCTGAGATACCCAGCACCTGCCTGGTGTATGGTCTGTTAAGCCTGTGATCTAGGTACTATATGGCTGGGTCCCAAGCCCTGCCTCCTTAAACCTAGTTCTTAGAATGTATGATTAGAGGGGAGTCCTTTCCTGCCACTCTGTATAACTAGTCGTGACTAGTTTCATGGCCTGTATTACTGTTGTTTTTTATTACTTGGTGATTGCATATAGGATGTAAATATTTTCTTGGAAGTTGAAAAAATAAATTAGGTGAGATTATATCTACTTGAACTCTTCCTACAGATCTATAGCTCTCATTACCTTCTATCCGGATCAACCTTGTGGTTTGAGTTTTAACAACCTGGCCTGGAAACAGAATGTTTTGTGTTTCAAGGAGAGATTATTGGAGAAAATGTTCAGAAGAATCCAGGTATTCATGAGCTTGAGTTTGTGTGTGGTAGAAATGTCTGCCTCCCACATTCAACCCACACCACCTTGGATTGTCCCCACTTTCATCATGCAGGGCAGCTTGAAATCAGAGGAGATTGCGAAATTGGAGATTTCAAAGGGACCTTGAGCTCCTCTCGTATAGATGCCTCACAGATAAGACAGGGGCCAAGAAATAAGGACACTTTGTAAGTTTCTGGAAACCCAGCTGAGTCTTGATCTAAAGCCTCTCCTGTTTCCCATATGTTGCAACTTTGTGTTTCTCTTTTCTCAATTAAACTCAATTTTCAAATAGGCATAGACTGTAATCCATCTACATGGCTCAAAATTATGAAAAGCTGCACACAGAAATCTTGCTCTCCACCGCCTTCCTGCCATTAACCCTACCTCTTACACATGACAACTTTAGGTATCTTATTTCTCTTTCTTTGGATAAACAAAGGATACTGTTTATCCTTTACGCCCGGGTTTCTCAACCTGGGCACTGTTGACATTTTGGGCTGGATAATTCTCTGCTGTAGGGGACTGTTGTGTGCATTGTGGGATGCTTAGCAGCATTCCTGACCTCTACATACTAGATGCCAGTAGTAGCAACCCATTGACCTGAGTCATGGCGATCAAAAACATCTCCAGATGTTGCCAAATGCTCTGTGAAGGGCAAAATCACCTGTAGTTGAAAACCACTGCTTTATGCAAATAGAGGCAAATGTGAATATGCATTTTGATTTTCACCCTTTTCTTTGAGCAATCTATATACATAGTTTCTCTTCCTGAATGCATATATCCTGATAGACATATATCCATATCCTAATAGATAGATATATATCCATGTCCTGATAGACATCTATCCATATCCTGATACATGTGTCCCAGAATATATGATGTATGTGTGTATATATGTGCATATGTGTGTGTGTGTGTGTATATATATTTAACTTTTACATGTATAGATATCCTAGAGATCTCTGAATCAGTGGAGGCTGCCCTCACTTTGGCGGCTGTGTAGCAGTCCATGGCGTGGAGGTGCCATCATTGATCAAACTTGTCCACTCTGGTTAATTAGGTACTTGTTTCCAATCTGTAGCTATTAAACTGTGCTCAGGCCGGGCGTGGTGGCTCATGCCTGTGATCCTCACACTTGGGGAGGCTGAGGCGGGCAGATCACTTGAGGTCAGGAGTTTGAGACCAACCTGGCCAACATGGCAAAACCCCATCTCTACTAAAAGTACAAAAATTAGCCAGGCATGGTGCCCACCTGTAATCCCAGCTACTCGGAAGGCGGAGATGGGGGAATTGCTTGACTCCGGGAGGCAGAGGTTGCAGTGAGCCAAGATCGTGCCACTGCACTCCAGCCTAGGCAACAGCGTGAGTGAGATTCTGTCTCAAGAAATAAATAGGCCAGGTGCGGTGACTCACATCTGTAATCCCAGCACTTCGGGAGGCCCAGGCGGGTGGATCACCTGAGGTCAGGAGTTCAAGACCAGCTTGGGCAACATGGCAAAACCCCGTCTCTACTAAAATACAAAAATTAGCCAGGTGTGGTGGCACACGCCTGTAGTCCCAGCTACTCGGGAGGCTGAGGCAGAAGAATCACTTGAACCAGGAGGTAGAGGTTGCTGTGAGCTGATACTGCGCCACTGCACTCTAGCCTGGGTGACAGAGGGAGACTCTGCCTCAATAAATAAACAAACAAACTGTGCTCTGTGAGTAAGCCTGTTCATGTGTCATTCTTCTTTGTGCAGGTGTATCTGTTGTGCAGGTGTATTGGTTGTGTAGGTGTATCTGTAGGTTAGATCCCAGAACTGGGGTTGCAGGATCAAGGGTAAATACATCTCATTTTGGTGGCCACCTCCAGATTTCTCCTCCGTGAGAGTCATGCCCTTTGGTACTCTAATCAGCAGTGACTTAAGAGGCCAATTTCTCCACAGCCTCACCAGCAAGATGGTGAAACGTTTGAATTCTTGCCTATCCTGTAGGTGAGAAGTGCCTCATGTTTCTTAACCTGCGTAACATTGATCCAGCCTTACATAACATGAACAAGGAGCTAAGTGAACTCAGCCTAGTCTGTTTTTCCCTGAGTGGCAAGTGTCCTGTGCACATCTGTGTCCAGGTCTTTGTGCTTGCTGTGCCTCTGTCAGGAATGCTCTTCCATTTCACTTTAGACATTTTCACATCCTGTGAGGCTTCCAGATGCCTTCTTCTCCAAGAAACATTTTCCAATGGTGCTTTACGCTGCATTTTTGTCCTTCTCCACGTTCCCTCTGGCTTAGTGCTGCTGCCTTGTGTGGCTGCCAGTCACATAGCTGTTGCCCAGAGCCAGGTGGGAGTCTGTGGTCAGACAGGTCTGGTTTTGAATTCCAGCCTTACCACTTACTATCTCTGGATCCTTGGTCAAATTTCTTCTTGGAGCCTCAGTTTTCTTATCTATAAAATGAGAACAATACTTCTCTAGGAGAAGCCACATAAAGTATGCAGCAGCAGATAGGCATTTAATAAACATCAGCTCCTCGAGGGCAGATCCATCTTCTTGTTTTCTGCCCTGCCTTCCATGTGCCCTTGCACGCAGTGAATAAAGATATTGTGTCTATTCTTTAAAACACAAAACTGTGGCCGGATGTGGTGGCTCACACCTGTAATCCCAGCACTTTGGGAGGCCGAGGCGAGCGGATCACTTGAGGCCAGGAATTTGAGACCAGCCAGGCCAACATGGTGAAACCCCATCTCTACTAAAACTACAAAAATTAGCTGGGTGTGGTGGTGCACACCTATAATCCCAGCTACTTGGGCAGTTGAGGCAGGAGAATCTCTTGAGCTTGGGAGGCGGAGGTTGCAGTGAGCTGATATCATGCCACTGCAGTCCAGCCTGGGTGACAGAGCAAGACTCTGTCTCAAAAAATAAAACAAAACAAACAAAACAACAAACTTTATAGGAAGTGAATGGTGATTTATTCAGCAATTATTTGAACACATATTTTGTTCCAGGCATAGATCTCAAAACTGAGGATTCAGGCTGGGCGCAGTAGCTCATGCCTGAAATCCCAGCACTTTGGGAGGCCAAGGCAAGTGGATCACCTGAGGTCAGGAGTTCGAGAACAGCCTGAGCAATATGGTGAAACCCCATCTCTATTAAAAATACAAAAATTAGCTGGGCATAATGTCATGCACCTAAAGTCTCAGCTACTCGGGAGGCTGAAACAGGAGAATTGTTTGAATCCAGGAGGCGGAGGTTGCGGTAAGCCAAGATTGCGACACTGCATTCCAGCCTGGGCAATAAAGCGAGATTCCATCTCAAAAAAAAAAAAAAAAACAGCGGAAAGATAAAATCCCTGCCTTTGTGGAGCTTGCATTCAGTTGGGGTGATAGACACCCAATGAATAGAAGTAAATGATTCAGTAGTAAGCATAGATCCAACTATTATATGTCATTTTGTTAAGTTGAGGAACTGTAAGTTCCTTGGGGGCAGGAAGGATGACTGCCCTTCATGGAACCTCTTCAGAGCCTAGTACGATGGAGGAAACCCAACCCCACATCTATTAATGTCTCCCCTCTGCTTAAACCCCTAGCAGCTCCTCATGGCCTCCGGGCTATGGTTCAGACTCCTTTCCTGGACTGCAAGGCCCTGTGTGGTCTGGGGCCTGCCTTTCTATCTGGCTTTGTTTGTTGCCTGGATATCTATCCACCCTATATTCCCACTCCACTGGACCTCCAGTTCCTAGAATGCTCCATGCTGTCACATCTCTGCTTTATTCTACCTGTTATTCCACTTGCCTGTAATGGTTTCCATGCCTACCTCACCTGGCTAATATCTATATATCCTTTAAATCCTTTTGTTCTCTCTTGGATGTCACCATCTTCAGGAAACCATCCTTGATTTTCCCACCTCTCAGTCCGTGTCATGTGCCCCTCCAGCTGTGTGCTCAGTAACAATCAGGACTTCTTTGCTTCAGCCTTTTATTTTTTATTTTTTTTAAATAAAGATGTGGTCTCACTATGTTGCCCAGGCTGGTTTTGAATTCCTGAGCTCAAGTGATCCTCCCACCTCAGCCTCCCAAAGTGCTGGGATTACAGGCATGAGCCACCACACCTGACCCAGACTTCTACAGCATTATAGGGTAATTGCTGGTTTACTCGTCTGAATCTCCCTAATTGTTCAGCCCCCTCCGGAGTAGGCATGTCTCTCCCATCTGGTGGTATGTATCTGCAATGAGTACCTGGCACAATGAGTTATGGCTAGACAGATGGATAGTTGAAGCATAGAATAGGAAGTGGATACATGTTCTGACTTGGCTCTCCTCAATGGGGCCAGCCCAGTCGGAACCTGTTTTCCTTTGTAGGAATCTTGTTTCCCTTTGCCATTCCCTTGAGGCAAGCAACAGGTCCTGCTTCTGATCCATCACAGGTCTGATGACCGTGGAATGATCACTTACCATTCTGGGGCATTTATTAAATGACTGCAGGATTGCTTAAGTGCAATCCTAGGGCTGCAGGATTGCTTAAGTGCAAGGGCTCTGTTGATGTATTCCACAGGAATGGCACCCCTTAGGGTTGTGTAATGTGCCCATGTTGCATTAGATGTTCCATCCAGATCTGAGGTTCCATGGGTGGGGGCCTCCTGCCTCTCTCACCCAGGTTTTCCTTGGGAAGAGCAGTGCCTAATTAAACCACAAAGGGAAAAACCAGGGCGACAGACTGTTATTGTGGCTGATGATGCTTGACATGGCCAGTAGAGGGCAGCAGAGTTGTCCACCATGACCTCCACATTTTCGTTATTGTAAATAAGGGATCCTGACGATGCCTTCTCCACCCCCTCCCCATGTATTTGCTCTCATAGGACGGTTGTTTTTCTGGAAGGTTTGTGGTCTAGCCATTGAACAGAGAGAGAAACCTCCCCTTAGGATGTGTTGATGCAAAAAGATGATTTTAGAAAAATTGCCCTCTGGGTTCGAAGAAAGATTACATCATTTCCTCACCTTGAATGTACACAGTCTGGGGATATCTAAACTTTATTTTTTTAATTTATTTATATTTGAGATGGAGTTTCACTCTTGTTGCCCAGGCTGGAGTGCAGTGGTACAATCTTGGCTCACTGCAACCTCCGCTTCCTGAGTTGAAGCGATTCTCCTGCCTCAGTCTGCCAAGTAGCTGGGATTACAGGCGCCCACCACTGCACCCAGCTAATTTTTGCATTTTTAGTAAAGGTGGGGTTTCACCATGTTAGCCAGGTTGGTCTCCAACTCCTGACCTCAGGTGATCCACCCACCTCTGCCTCCCGAAGTGCTGGCATTACAGGCGTGAGCCACCGCACCTGGCCTGTATCTAAACTTTTGATGAGGCCATTCTTACCTATGAACCAACATTTGTGACTAAAGCTCACCTTGGGGAATACAATGGTAGCCTTGCACAGAGAATGCTGTGGCTAGCAGCAGCCCCGTTTGGGGTGGCGCAGACACTCCAGGCTGCTTTGTCTGTCTGAAATCCCAGCAGTGTCATCACAGCATCTTGTGCAAAACATTGATGGTGAAAGATAACAATTTCTTCTATTGTTCACCAGCCTCATTTGGAAAGTTAATTACCAGCTTGTGGAAGTTAAGGAAAGGTAAAGTTCTTAAACTCAGGGGGATTTGGCATTTTAAAATAAAGGTCTGTGAGTGGGAAAATAAGGTTTGTGTGTGGGAAGGATTTGGGAAAATGGGCTGAGTATTAATTTAAGAACTTGAAGTGTTTATGAGGGAACCCTAGATAAGAATAACATTTTAAAAATTGGAGATGATGAGAAACTCAAGGACCAAGGTAAAGAGGTCTGGCTTGTGTTCTTCAACTGGTTTCATGGTCGTTAGCAGCAGCCATTGCTCAGAACTCCAACAAAAGCTCTCTAATCTCCTAACCAAAACCTTTTTTTTTTGGTGGGGGGTGGGGGGCAGTGGCTGGAGTCTCGCTCTGTCGCCCAGGCTGGAGTGCAGTGGCGCAATCTGAGCTCACTGCAACCTCTGCCTCCCAGGTTCAAGCAATTCTCCTATCTCAGCCTCCCCAGTACCGGGGACTACAGGCTTCCACCACCATGCCCAGCTGATTTTTGTATTTTTGGTAGAGACAGGTTTTGCCATGTTGGCCAGGCTGGTCTCAAACTCCTGATCTCAAGCAATCCACCCACATTGGCCTCCCTAAGTGCTGGGATTACAGGTGTGAGCCATCACGTCCAGCCCCTAATTAAAAACTCTATATAAATATTTGAGGATCTAAAATACAGAGATACTATAAACATATCACTTTTTTTTTTTTTGACTTTCTGAAATCTTTCATTCTCTTCAAAAAATTTAAGAATGAGCACTCTTGGTCTCTTTCCAGGGCGATCCTTGCTAGATATTTTTCTTATATCCAGCTTCTGCTAATTAAATTGAAACCATCCTGACTTCATATTTCACTTGGCTCTCCTATCATTCAGCTCCTTATCAGATTGCTGCTTTTTAAAAAAAATTTTTTTGAGACAGGGTTTCACTCCTTCACCCAGGCTGGAGTGCAGTGGTGCAATCTCGGCTCACTGCAGCCTTCTCCTGAGCTCCGGCAATCCTCCCACCTCAGCTTCCCAAGCAGCTGGGACTAGGGGCATGCGCCACCACACCCAGCTAATATATATGTATACGTGTGTGTGTATATATGTGTATATATACACACACACATATATATATACACATACACATACATATATACACACATACATACACACACACACACACACACACACACACACATATATATATATATATATATTTTTTAGAGACAGGGGTCCAGGCTGTGTTGCCCAAGCCACTCTCATATTTCTGGGCTCAAATGATCCTCCCACCTCAGCCTCCCAAAGACTTGGGATTATAGACACAAACCACTGTGCCCGGCCTAGATTGCTGCTTCAAATCCCTCTTGGGATCACACCTCAAAGAGTCCTGACATATTTTCATAGAAAACAGCCCATGGGCCTAGAACCTGTATTATCATACAGTGTAAGGTGAGAAAATTTCAAGGCATGATTTCAAAATGTTAATTTTTCTTCCTTCTACTCCTTCCTTTTGGAGAAGAATTTAAAAGGGACCTTTGGTTTGAATCAATGAAAATACTGGCTTAAGTTACTCTGTATTTTATAAACTTGTTGAAGTACTTGGTTTAACCATTGAAATGCCAAGATTCTGTTTAGCTCAGCTGTCTCTACACCAGAGATCAACTTTCCTTTTATAGGAGTCATTGATTCAAGAGGAAAATATAAACTGGTATTAGGTCATTTTTAAGAAAAATTGTTTTTTAATTTTTGTGGCTACATAGTAGGTGCTTATGTACATGGGGTACGAGATGTTTTGATGCAGGCATGCAGTGCGTAATAATCACATCTTGGAAAATGGGGTATCTATTCTCTCATGCATTTATCCTTTGAGTTACAAATGATTCAGTTACAGTCTTATTTATTTTTAAATTTATAATTAAATTATCATTGACTATGGTCTTCAAGAAAAATGTACTTGAAACTTAGAAAAAAGTTCAAGAAGATGACTGAGTGCCCTTTTAATATCCTACTAGAACATTGTCTGACAAACCCAGCAAAGATCATCTGATAATCTAGGGAAAAACGTAGCAATGTTTTTCTGCAGACGGCCAGATAGTAAATATTTTGGGCTTTGTAGACCAAAATATGTACTGTCTGTAGCTGCTTAACTCTGCCATCATAGTGTGAAAGCAGCCACGGGTAATACATAACTGAATGGATACAGCCACTATAGGTGCTGAAAAGGGATGATGCCTTTCTTCTCCATCATGAAAATCATGGCCAGCACCTCTATAACAAAAAGGTTAACAGACAAAAGCATAACACATTTCTTTGATCATAGTTTTATGTGACACAGGAGTCTTCAGATCGAAGACCCAAAGATACAGGGGAAGCTATCCATTTTTATGCTTAAGTTTGATGATGAATGGATAGCTGTGTGGAACTGTGGTTGGACCAAAAGGGTGTGATCTAATGCTAATAGGCTGAGCAGGGGAACCCAGCAAGGGCTGTCTGTTCAGATTCTTCTTGGACTCTCTGCAGCAGAATTTCCTTCCAGGTATGGGGCAGGACCCTTTCTGGAATGGGGGTCTTATGAACTACAACCAAACAAGGTCGATCAGATTACTTCTTTGTGGCCAATTCTTATGCAGAAAAGTAGGGGAAATTTTTAGATTTTATGGCTGGCTTTGGGCAAAAGGGTTTTGGTTTCCATGATCTCCATTGGGGAAGAGGGATTCTAATATCTGTGCTTGCCTTTTGGGGGGAAAGGGGGAATGAGGCTGAGAGGCAAGCAGGAGAAGGTCGGAGAAAAACTGCTTCTGAGCCCTTACTTTAGGGTATTGTCTTCTGAGCCCTAACACTGTTCCGATAAAACTTGATTTAGAGACACTGAAATTTGGATTTCATAGCATTTTCATATTTCATTTTATGTTATAAAATATTCTTTTAGGCCGGGCGCGGTGGTTCACGCCTGTAATCCCAGCACTTTGGGAGGCTGAGGGGGGTGGATCACCTGAGGTCGGGAGTTCAAGACCAGCCTGACCAACATGGAGAAACCCCATCTCTACTAAAAATACAAAAAATTAGCTGGGCGTGGTGGCACATGCCTGTAATCCCATTTACTTGGGAGGCTGAGGCAGGAGAATTGCTTGAACCTGGGAGGCGGAGGTTGTGGTGAGCCAAGATTTTCCCGTTGCATTCTAGCCTGGGCAACAAGAGTGAAACTCCATCTCAAAAAAAAAATTCTTTTAATTTTTTTCAACCATTTAAAAATACAAAAATCATCCTTCACTTGCAGGTCTTATAAAAACAAATGGCTGAGATTAATAAATTGCAAATGATTTTTGTCCAGTTAAGATGGGAAGGATTTCTCATGGCAGAAAAGGAGCATCGGGGTACTGCTATATGCCAGGTAGGACATTAACCAGGTTTGTTTCTAAGTTTCCAGCCTTATCCCAGCATTCATCTTTCCACAGATTTTTTGCCCTACTTAGGTTTCTGTGCCATCCACCTTTGAGCCAGCTTTGTCATTCTGTTTGACAAACTCATCAAGTTACAGAATCTTTGGCATATGCATACTCTATATGAGTCAAGAGCTGACCTTTCCAAAAAAAAATTATACTTTGACAGCCATATATATATATATATATATATATATATATATATATATATATAAAGCAACATAAGACATTTTAAATAACAATATATAAATTTCTATCCTTTTGTTTTTAAAACTAGAAACAGGGCAATTAAATAATCATTCAATATATGGGCAAAAGGATTCCACCTTATCTTTCCCTCCTACGAGTGGTGCAGAAAGTGGTCAAGGGAGAGTGGTAGATGAAGAGGGATGGGGAGACACAGCCCTTGGGAGGGGTCCTCTGCCTACCTGGACTTTATCAAGCTGCAGTGTGACTCCTCCCGGCATTGGTGACATTGCACTGGGGATTCCTGAAATCTCATACAGTTTTCCACGAATGATTTTGGTTTCCATCCAGCAGTTCTTATCATTGATATGAAACAAAAAAAAAGAAAAATAGTATTTTTCAGAGGGCATTGGTGTGAAAAGGCAGGTGATGTCAGAGAACATTGGACTGAGTGTCAAGAGGTTTCCGTTTCGAGTCTGGCTAACCAGCCATGTGACATTGGGTAAATCACAGTACTTTTGTTTTTGCATATGTCAAATGAAAAGCTTGAATTCATAGTCATTAATATTCTTCTGGTGCTAAAATGTTTGCAACAAAAATAGAATAGACCCAAATTCCTTTTGGTGGAATTAAGAGTGATCACTGATTGCTGACTTTTTTTTTTTTTTTTCTGAAGAATAGCGGAGGCTGGACATGGTGGCTCATGCCTGTAATCCCAACGCTTTGGGGGGCCAAGGCAGGAGACCAACATGGGCAACTCCTGTCTCTACAAAAAAAAATTTTTAATTAGCTGGAATGTGGCATGTGTCATAACTACTTGGAGGTGGGAGCTAAGGTGGGAGGACTGCTTGAGCCCAGGAATTGGAGATTCAGTGAGCTATGATTGCACCACTGCACTCTAGCCTGGGTGACAAAGACCTTGTCTCAAAAACAAAACAAAATACCCCCACAAAATAACTACCTTGAAGTTAATTCTTTATTGGAACAAGTAGCACAGCATTGGATAGAAAAGTACAAAATGGAATTGTCTGCCTCTGTATGCTGTTCAGTTTATGGTTGTTCCTGACATCTTAGGTCACTTTCCAGTTGAAAGTTAGTTTTAAGTCTGAGAGCAAAGATTTCCTTGCCTAAGGGAGGATAAGATGAAACAAGGCTCCCAAAAGGCGATTGGCCCCCTGACAAAGCTGGAACAGTGGTGAGACAGATGGAAGTAGAAGAGAAGGAATCAGGGGCCCTTTTGAATTTAGAAGTAAACTTGTGAGTGCTCGGAATTGCCTGGATTTTTCAAGCCCAGAGAAGAGATTGGAGCAAATTTCACAAGGCATGGGTTTTTCACCTATTTGAGGAGGTGAGGGATCTGTTGAGAAAAGAAGAAAGCTAAGGTCCCTCTCCTTGGAAACTTGTGCGCATACACACCAAGTTTTGTCTGTAACTTCAGGATCTTTTAAGACCCAAGGCATGAAGAGATTGGCTGAATTTGAACAAAGGAACCCTGGGGCATTAGATGTAGAACTTTGTTATCTTTGGAGAGAGACCTGGTCTCACACTTAAATGCCCCGGTGGCCCCATTTTGTTTTATTAAACCAATTTTGTCTCTTTGACCCCCAGCTCTTACAATCACATGCCCGATTGCACAGCTTTCTCCCTTCCTTCAAGCAAATCATTTTTGATCACTATTACATAAACTCTAAATTGAATGTCCAAATTGCAGGCGTCTAGGATCTAAAACAAATGTAGGTTGCAAATAAGTAAGGTTTTTAAAAAAGATCTTTGTCTTCTTAAGTTGCTGATAGTTACTGCTTGGTGGGAACTGTAGGCCTTTCCTGGCAAGATTTCTCAACATTCTCTTGAGAGCAGTTGTGTTAACAAGTTATGAAGATTACTTTAATGCTGTGCTTGGAATTCATTTCGTATCTGCATAAATCTTCAAGGCCGTTATCATATCAGTGAGATATTTCTAGTATTTTTGAGAACTCTGGTGCATCAAAATGTCTGAGTTCAGCTCATTCTTAATGTGGTGACAGGGTCAAACATTTTGGATTAGATTCAGGTGTTTCGTTTTTGTTTTTATCTTATGCCTCCAAACACTTAAAAGTAAATTGGGTCACTTATCTTCAGATTGGAGTCAGGAAATACTGTTTGGTTCTTATACTTTTTTCCCGTATGTTTCATTTCTGAAACATTCTGGCTTGTTTACACATTGATGGCAACCCGGCTTCCCCCCGCCCCCACCCGCCACCCAACTGTAATTTTGAAAAATTTCAAATCTGTAGGAAAATAGAACAATATAGACTCCTTCGCGTAAATTTTGTAGATTCCCTCACTTATATTTGCCAGTTCACATTTTTTTACATCTGGTTTCTCTCTCTGTGTGAATGTGTGTGATCTTATTTTTGTTGTGGTTGTTGTTAAACCACTGGGAAGTTGCAGGCCTGACATTTATTCCCTAGATATTTCAGTATGTATTTACCAAAAATCATCAAATAACTATTAAATTATTTAAATTAATTGTAATACCTTCACCACACTCAAGGAATTTAGCATCAATTCACTAATATGTGATGCAGTCCATATTCCAATTTTCTACATTGTCCCAAGAATGTCCTTTACTTCAGCCTTTTGTTTGAGCATCCAGTCAAGGATTGACAGATTTCTTTTAGTTGCCATGTTTCTTTAGTCACCTTTAATCTAGAAAAATCCTCAGCCTGTTAGATCATTTGGGTAAGAATACAGCCCAGGTGGTACTGGCATGTATCTGGTTGTGATCGCATGATAATTGGTTGTACCAAAATCAGTGTTGCTAAGTTTGGTCACTTAGTTACAGTAGCATCTGCCAGGTCTTATGAAAGCGACGCTATTCTCATGTAAAAGTCTGGGTGTTGGCAGGGGGGTGAAAATGGGGGTCCTATTCTGAGACAAGGAGAATAAATTTTCCCCAACAGCCTTGGCCTCTCTGATTGTAACATCCACTGATGTTCTTCTCAGCTGTACTTTGATTTGTTGTTGGAGGTGGCATGGGGGAAAGGAAGAGTATAAAGGAAATGTATTCCAGCAGATCTTTGTGGAATCAATTCCATTGCTCCTTTATTTGTATAGTTACAAGAAATGAATGATGTGAGTGTTCTGTATTTTCTAGATTGTGATACTCAATCTATATGAACAAAAGAAGCTTAGTTTACTTCTGTCTCTCCATAGAGAAACCTCCAAGGCAAATATTTGTCTGGAGTTAGTAGCCTGCAATGATTACCGAAGGTCCAGATGAGGTTATTAAAATGCCTGCTGTTTGCCCTGATGGCACACACAAGATAAATAGGCAGAATTCTTTCAGCTTGGTTACAGGTTGTTTTTTCATGTTGCAGTTAATAGTACAGAGTAGGAACATCTGCTTTAGCAGCCCCAGCTAGATAAACAGCTTCTGCAGTATAACGGAAATCAGCAGCCTATACCATTGACCTAAGGAGACAGATTGAAACTTTGTAAATAAAAGGTTTGACTGAAGCTTATGAGGAGGAATATTTCTGCATAGATGAGAAAGCTCAAGTGAATTTTGTATTTAATCTTTCCCCATAGGGTAGTGAACTAAAACATTAGTTTTGAGCTAGTGGCTGAGAACCATCTCTTTAAGACAGAAATATTTTGGCAATCTAAATCTCCCTTGGGCAGTATTAGGTAGAGAGTGATGTAATTCCTAATCTCAAACATTTTTGTTTCAAACATATTGAATGTTTCTACAAAGCCATCTTCGAGTTGTGGCTTTATGGACTCAAGCAGCTAAGGCAGTGGTTCTCAGTCAGGGTGCAGGGTTTTTTCCCTAGGGAACATTTGGTAATAACTGGAGGCTTTTTTTTTTTTTTTTGAGGCGGAGTCTCGCTCTGTCACCCAGGCTGGAGTGCAGTGGCGCGATCTCTGCTCACTGCAAGCTCAGCCTCCCAGGTTCATGCCATTCTCCTGTGACTGGAGGCATTTTTGATTGTCACAACTAGGAGGGTGGTATTGGCATCAGGTACAAAATGTCATTAATGCCAAGGTTGGAAAAACTGCTTTACAGGATAGAAAGTTATTTTACTGACAAATGTTTGCAGTATATGAGATATACTCGTCTACAAGCCTTAATGATCTGAGAGAAGATGGCACAGCAGGCTATAAATAGGAGCCCCATTTGGGCTGGGACTTACCAGATGAGTAGGCGTTAGTAAGTGTGGAGGGTTGAGAAATCCCACTCTTCAGTTCATACAGCATCATCATTGGTCCATGGAGGCCTCTTATTGTTTCCTCATTTGTGCCTCCTTTCCTCTATGCCATTGGCAACCATATTCATGGGTTAAACATAATAGAAATCTTTAATTTTGCATGTTTTTAAAAAATAAAATGTGTATCGACTATAGATAACTTATGTAAACGGAATTGTGTTAAGATATCTCATTCAGTTCTTTTCCAGTTAACCCTATGCTATTAAAATCAATTCATGTTGCTAAGGACCCATCTATTCTGTTGCTTCGAATTGCTTCCTGGTACTCCTTGGAGTGTGTAGCAGTTAGTATGCTTTGTGATAAACCATCCCAAACTTAGTGACTTAAAACAATGGTCACTCCTTTTTCATGAGTCTATGGGGTTGGTTGAGTGGTTTGTCTGATTTGTGTCTGGGTCTGCTGATCTCAGCTGGTGTCACTCATTCATCTGTGATCTGCTGGAGACTGCATGGTTTAAGAGGGCCATGGCACATTGTTGTCATCCTTCATCAGTTTGGCCTGAGCTTGGTCACCTGATGGCAAGGCCAGGAATCCAAGGGAGGAGAATTGCGTAAGGCCTATACTTGGAACTTGAACACAGTCATTTCTGCCATATTCTGTTGACTAAACCAAGACACGAGTCCAATCCACAAATCCAGTCTAGATTCAAAGTGTGGGGAAATAGACTCCACTACTTGATGGGAGGAGCTGAAAAGCAACATTGCAAAGGGATGGTTATAGGGAGTTTAATTAGAGCCATTGATTAGTCAGAGTATGCATCCACCACCTTTTACCTATTCACTCTTCCAGCGATGGAAGCCGAAGTTGATTCCAACTCTGGATGCTGTGATAAATATCTTTGTACATGTCATCTTGTGGAGCTGTTTGATAATTTGGAAGCTATATTCTAAGTAGTAAGATTGCTGAGGCAGATGGTTACATCTATCTGGAATGTCTACAGGAACAGCAGAAGATGAGACTGGGGACTTCCTTGTTGAGAAGTTGGGACTTGGTGCTGAGGTTTAGTGGGCAACCTTGAGTTTTAGGTAGGGTTAATGCATTTAGACTCATGTTTTAGAGGGATTATCTTGGCAATAGTGTGAGGGTTGGAAGAGACGGGTACTACATTAGGTCCTTGGGTGCCTCATTGGAAGCTGACTTAGGCCAGCTGAGAACCTGAATTAAGGTCATAAAAATGGAGAGAAGAGGCCAGGCACGGTATCTCATGCCTGTAATCCCAACACTTTGGGAGGCCGAGGTAGGCGGATCACGAGGTCAGGAGTTCGAGACCAGCCTGGCCAACATGGTGAAACCCCGTCTCTACTAAAAATACAAAAATTAGCTGGGCGTGGTTGTGGACGCCTGTAATCCCAGCTACTCGGGAGGCTGAGGCAAGAGAATCACTTGAAACCAGAAGGTAGAGGTTTTCAGTGAGCTAGATCCCACCACTCCACTCCAGCCTGGCCAACAAGAGTGAAACCCCATCTTAAAAAAAAAAAAAAAAAAAGAGAGAGGAGGTAGAATCAACCCGACCTGGTGGCTGACTGGATGAGGGAAAAGCAGGAGTCTAGGATGACTTCCTGGTTTCTGTCTTGGGTAGGTGGGGAGATGGCGTTGGCATGAGTTGCTGGTAATAAGGGAGAAAGAACAGATCCTTGGGGAGATGCTAAGTAAGTCCTTTTTGGGCAGCATTGAGTATAGGAGACTGTGGAGTGGCAAGGCAGAGATGGCCAGAGAGCATACTTGCATGTATAGGTACGTAGTTTGAAGAGAAGTCGAGGTTAAATATGAAGATGTGGGAATTTCCAGTCAATGGGAGGAGGTGACTGCTAAGGGTGGTTTTGTCTAAGGCAATGGTTCTCAAACTTTAGCTGCATCAGAATCACCTGGAAGGTCGTTAAATCAGAGCTCCCCAGGCCCCACCCCCAGAGCTCCTGATTCAGTAGATCTGGAGTGGAGCCATAGAATTTGCATTCTAACAAGCTTCCAGGAGATGTTGATGTTGCTGTTGCTGGTCTGGGACCACACTTTGAGAGCCAGTCTGGGGCGAAAGTACAAATGGAGAAGGCCCTGGCAGGCCGTGTTCAAGGAGTGGGCAAAGGGAAATAAGTCAGCAAAGGCATTTAAGAGAGTTTAGGCTCTGAGAAGCCAAGAGAATACTGAGATACCCAGTTAAGACCATTCCTTTTAGCGGCTCAATTCAAAAGGAGAAGAGAGCAGAAAATAGAAGACACCACAGGGTGTTGAGGATTTTTCCTTACCATTTAATTGTTATCATAAGAGACTTAAGCATCCTTTCAGGATGAAAGAGTCACACCTCCTTCACACTCTACCGACTCCTTGTCTCTAACGCAGCACAGGGAGGAGGAGACATTCAGACTAAATGGTCCTCCTTTCCACAGCATCAGAAAACGCAGAAGCAGATTCATGTCCACAGTGTGAGGGATGCTAGTGATATCTTGTGAAGAAATAAAAAATCAAGCTACAGAAAAATATATTGAGTTGTCTTTATAGAGAAAAACAATTATGTGAAGTCCCCCCACCATGTCTGCATGGTTATGCTTAAAAGAAAACAGATTTGCAGGACAGCTCTTGAGCACACAGCTGAGCATTTCCAGCCCGCAGTTTCTACTCCAGAACTTAGCTACTTGGATAGGACAGTGGAGAGTGCACTAGAGTTGGAAAGGGCACTGGCATGAGGAGATCGGAGCTCTGTTGTTGTTCATGACTTCAGCATGACTTCACCTCTCTGTGTCTCAGTTTCTCCATATGTAAAATGGGACTAATTATGGTACCTACCTCAGAATCATGATAAGGATTAAATAAGAATACATGGAAAGCCCTTAGAACACTGCAAGGTATGTATGAGGTACTCAAAACAGACATAATCTGCTCTTAATATATTTTAATATGCGTTGAGAGACACAATGACGCTTAGTGAATTTTAATATATATTATCCATTAGATCCTGTGGTGCAACTGTTACATGAAAATAAGGTGGTAACATCTCTAGGAACCTAAGATTCAAAACTCTTTCAGAATTTGGGGTCACAGCAGCCCTACCAGTTAGAGATGCTCCTTCCTGTGCTGGAAAGTCATCGTGGCAGCTCCGTATCAACCATGACTGGAAGGGATTGGCCCCTGCCTTCAGACACCCATCGTCCTTTAGGTTATGGCATTATGAGGTTGGGAGAATCAGGAGGTTTGAAAGGTCATTGGATGTTTCTTAGTGAGAGCTGGGTGTCCTGGGGAGTGCTGAGTCTGGGTCATATGTACGCGTGTGTACCAAGTTGCTCATCTCCAGACAAGCATCCTTAACACACTCACTGCTGGTTCACAGAAATGGGGTGTGGGGGGTGGGGCAGAGCATTGCCTGGGCCTTTCTAGACTTGGTGCTGTGGGAAGACCAGCTGATTTGGGTTTAAACTTCGAAGGGCTCAAGCATGGCTGAGCTCTCAACCAATTTACCAATTTTTTTGTTTGTTTGTTTGTTTTTGAGACAGAATCTTGCCCGGTCGCCCAGGCTGGAGTGCAGTGGTACAATCTCAGCTCACTGCAACCTCCACCTCCCGGGTTCAAGTGATTCTCATGTCTCAGCCTCCTGAGTAGCTAGGATTACAGGTGTGCACCACCAGGCCCGGCTGATTTTTTTATTTTTAGTAGAGACAGGGTTTTGCCATCTTGGCCAGGCTGGTCTCGATCTCCTGACCTCAGGTGATGCGCCTGCCTCAGCTTCCCAAATGCTGCAATTGCAGGCATGACCCACCACAACCGGCCCACCAATTTTTTTCTTATGCCCCCATGCTGGACTCTTGTGTCCACGTAGTGTTTCAGACTTATAGAACCTAGGTGTCTCACTTTTCCTCAAAGTCGGTCATGCTTTCAGTAACTTGGCTATTCCAATTGAGCCTGTGGTCCATCAGAAGTCCAGAACAGATGTTCATACCCTGTGCTAGCCCTGTCTGTGCTCTTGGGGTTTATGATTTCCCAAGTCACAGTAGGGAATGGGAGCTTTATGCAGGGAGGCCCGCTCATACTGCAGGCATCCTGAACTTGCGATGGGAATGTCTGTTCACTGCCCCTAGGCATCGGATGACTGAGTTCAGTCACCCTCAACCTTGCCTGGTCAGCCCTGATTTCTGCAGGACCATTTGAGGTTCTCACAGCCAGTCTTTATTTTCACAGCTCAGTTTTTAGAAAAGAGGAAGCAAATTAAGGACATCTCAAAATGAGACTAAGTGAACACAGGAGATCCATCCATTCTGATTTTTACTGTTCTCATGTGTAGAAAGGAGTAGTGGAGCTGTGGATGATTTTTAAAATTTTGTGTTTTTTTTTTCTGTAAATCTAATTTATCAAGGCTAAAGTCTGGCTTTGAAATTAGGTACTCAACTGTAGGGGCAGATTTGGGAGATGCTCTCCAAAGGAAGGTCCCATCAGATTCTAGCGTGGCAGAATTCTAGAGCAAAGGGATTTTGCTGGCACTGTCAGGCTTCAGCTTAAATTTACAGTTCAGCTGTGTTTTTGCTCCAAGAAAAAAATATACCTGAGCTGTAGATACACTGTCTGGAGATGCTTTAGAAATCTCCCATCCAGTAAATAACATCTTAATGGGAGGCCTTGTCCTTGCCAATGAGGGGTACCAAAGGAAGAAATGAGTTCAAGTAAACTAGGCTGGACTTAAAAATAGCCGTTTACTACTTTCTCCTAGGGTTATTTTCCTGCAGCGTGAGGAAGAAATCATACTGTGACGCTCAACACAGCATCGTGTGTGCCATTTCCTCCCAGGAACCTGAGAATTTCTCTGCCAGGATTATCCTTATGGTCAGCTATGGCCTCATGCTTTTGAGTGGTGCCAGGTGCGACTCTGAATGTCTAAATAAACTAGGAAATACTCTGACTTGTTTTATGGGATTGGTTTGCATTTTCATGTTATACAAGTATAAAGAATTGTGAATTGTAGAAAGTTGGAGGAAAACAGAAATTTGGAAATATATGAAGTTGGAAAAAAATGTTAAACACCTATGCTACTATAATTTTTGCTTTTCATTCTGGACATTTTTAGAGCATATGCTTAATATTTCAATAATTAACGATGATTATGATAAAGACAAGGTAAACAATTGGACCTGTCTTTCAACAGGTGAATTAAACAGTTGTGGCATAGCCCACAATACTGCACAGCAATGTAAATTACTAATGTAAACGACCTGGATGAATTTTAGACATTGTGTTGAATCAGAAGCCAGACACAAAAGAGTATATACGGTCTCGGGGGTGGTCAGCAAACCACAGCCTACAGGCCAGACCCAGCCCATGACATGTTTTTGTGTGACCCGCAAGCTAAGAATGACTTTTATATTTTTTAATGGTTGTGGAAAAAATTAAAACAAGAATACTATTTTGCAGTTTGTAAAAAATTATATGCAATTCAAATTTCAGTGTCTACAAATAGTTTTATTGGAACACAGCCATTCACTTGTGAACTGTCTATGGCTGCCTTTGTGCTCCAAGGACAGAGTTGAGTCATTGTGACAGAGACCGTATGGCTGCAAAGCTTAAAATATTTGCCATCTGGCAGGACTTTGCTCCTTCTGGAGGCTCTCAGAGAGAATTGGTTCCCTTGTCTCTGCAGCTGCCTTTCTGGGCTCATGGCTCCTTGTTCCATCTTCAAAGTCATCTTCAAATCTGACTCTCCCGACTCATTTTTCACCTTTATGGACCCTTGTGACTATATCAGGCTCATCTGGTAATCCAGGAGAACTTCCTCACTTTAAGATTCTTAATCACATGTGCAATGTCCTCTTTGCCATGTGAAACTCCTGTTTCCTATCTAGTATTCATAATCAGCCCACTTCTGTGGCCACATGTGTAATTCTTTGCCCCCCCCCCACCCACACACCAACCAATTCTCCACCAGCTGGATGTCCTATAAATCAATTCAATTCTGACACTAACTGGAGTTAGCACAGATCCCATAGGTTGAAGTCTCAGTCCCACCAGACTGCCCCCACCCACTTCAAATGCCAATTGCAAGTAGTAGGTCCTGTTGACCTAAAGGAAAAAACTGAGGCAAATTAACACAGGTAGAGAATTGGTTTGGGGTAAGTTGATGACTGCAGCCCGGGAAACACTGGGAAGTCCTCTGGAGAACAAAAGAGAGGCTTCAGCTTTTAAAGAAAAAAGGATGACTCAGAGGAGGGGCGATTATAAAAACTGTTTTTCAAGAATTCTCCTTGGTTTATGGAAGTAGCATTGATGAGTGATTGGCTATACATTGTTGAACTACAGCGTATGGGTTATGGTATCCAGTGTATGGCATCGTCACGTTAATTTCTAGCTATTTGTGGTGTCAGTCTAGAGCCCTCATAGCAAGCAACTGGGAGATGATTACTTAGTTCAAGGGCAGAGGGGTAAGATGTGACCCCTGAAATGAAATGTCTCATTTCAATGCCTCCCTAGGCTTGATAATTTAAAGGGGGCCTGCATCCCTCAGATAAAAAGTTTCTTTTCTTTCTCAGTCCCCAGGTAATCCCACAATTTCTGTCTGACTTAGCTACAAATTGGAAGTTCCTGTGACCCCCACCTCGGGTAATCACTTGCTAGAACAGCTCACAGAACTCAGGAAACACATTTACTGTAAAGGATATTACAAAGGATACAGATGAACAGCCAGAAGCAGAGGTACCCAGGGCAAGGCATGTGGGCAGGGGCGTGGAGCAGGAGCTGTGTCCCCATGGAGTTGGGGGTCACCACCCTCCTGGCACGTGAACGTGTTCTTGCTTACCAACCTGGAAGCTCTGCAAACTCTGTCCTTTGAGGTTCTTATGGAGGATGCATGACAGAAGCACGCTAGATTAAATCACTGGCCATTGGTGATCAATTCAATCTTTAGTCCCTCTTCCCTACCCAGAGGTTAGGATCTCAGGCTGAAGGTTCTAACCCTCTAATCACATGACTTGGGCCCCCTAGCAACCGCCCCCGATCCTGTGGTGGTTATCTAGTAGCTTTCCAGAAATCACCTTATTAACATAAACTCAGGTGTGGTTGAAAGGGGCTTGTTATTAAATAACAAGACTTTTTTTCACCTTTATTGGTCCAGGGCTGTTCCAGGAACCAAGGACAAAAGACCAAATCTTATAAAAGATACTCCTATTGCTCTAATCACTTAGGAAATTATAAGGGTTTTAGGAGCTATAAGGCAAGAACCGTGGATGAAGACCAAAATGTATATCTTGTTATATCGCAGTATCACACCGTGTAAGGTAACATATTCACGGGTTCTGAGGATCAGGACATGAACATCTCTTGGAGGTCATTATTCTGCCTAGCACTGATGGAGACAGGAGGCAGCCAACTCCTGCCCCCAGTGAAACCCCGCCTTAAGCCTAAAACAGCCTGAAAGCTGAAAAACCGGACTGCTGGTCCTGGATGAAGCCCGCTCTTTCCCGACTGATTCTTTCCGAGTAATGCCCTCCTGAGCACTGGGAGGACAGGGTGAGGCCTTGGAAAGTTCACGCTATTTGCAGCAGGGAGGAGCCTGGCATTTCATATTCCTGTGTAGTGAGCTGGGATTCAGTCAGTGAGGTGGACAGCCTGTTAGCAGGCTCTCCATCTGACTTCGCTGAATTGTTTTTCCTTTTTCCTTTTCACCCAGTAAATTCCACTCCTCACCCTTCTATGTGTCCACGAGCCTAATCTTTCCTGGTCGTGTGACAAGAACGTGGTTTTTTTCTATAACAGCACAATGAGTCATTCTTCCTCCCACTCTTCCCTCTTCACCTGATCTTTTAAAGCAGTGCTTTGCAAAGTGTATCACTTACCTGTAACTTGTTAAACACGGATTCCAGAGCACTAAACCCCCAGAGATTCTGACCCAGTAGTTCTGGGATGGGTCCCAGATGTCTGCATTTTTAACAATTTCTCCAAGAGATTTGGATGCTGGGCCAGGCCTGGTGGCTCAAACCTGTAATCCCAGCACTTTGGGAGGCCAAGGTGGGCACCTTGCTTGAGCTCAGGAGTTCGAGACCAGCCTGGACAACATGGCATAACCCCTTCTCTACTAAAAATGCCCCAAAATCAGCCGGGCATAGTGGCATGAGCCTGTAGTTCCAGCTACACAGGAGGCTGAGGTGGGAGAATTGCTTGAGCCTGGGAGGTTGAGGCTACAGTGAGCCATGATCGTACCACTGCACTCAAGCCTGGGTGACAGAGTGAGACCCTGTCTCAGAAAAAAAGATTTGGATGCCAGTGGTCTAAGCATCATAAAGGAAGATGACTCAGTCTCAGAGAAGCTGCCGAGGCTAGATCCTGGAGAGGGTTCTACAGGATCTATTTCTCATTTTGGAGGCTGGTACAGCTGCAGTAGCAGCTACATCCTACAAAAGTAACGCATCATTACTTTGTTCTCCATCAACCATTGGGCCCTCTGGAGAAAGGGGAGCAGTGTGAGTTAAGAAAAGGGCAACCTTGTTATTCTATGGTTATATGACATGAGAGCAATGTTGGGTGTATCAGGGCTGCGGGGGCTGGTTGGGGTACCAGAGAATTTGCTGATAAGTGCTGGAAGCTCCTGACCGGTGGCTGCTCTGCAGAAATTGAGGGAGGTTTGATGCAAGTTCCTAGTTCAAGAGGAGGCAGCCCTTTAGACACCAGGGGTGTGAAGGCAGGTCCTACTGGGGAGACGGTGGGTAGGCAGAGTAAGCCAGAAATTTGATGTTGTTTTTTTTTTAAAGCAGAGTCTTACTCTGTTGCCCAGGCTGAAGTACAGTGGCACCATCCCAGCTCACTGTGACCTCCGCTTCCCAGATTCAATCAATTCTTGTGCCTCAGCCTCCCAAGTAGCTAGGATTACAGGCACACGCCACCACACCCAGCTAATTTTTGTGTTTTTGGTAAGACAGGATTTTACTATGTGGGCCAGGCTGGTCTCAAACTCCTGGGCGCAAGGGATCCACTTGTCTTGGCCTCCCAAAGTGCTTGGATTGCAGGCCTCCACGCCGGGGCTAGAAATGTTAATATGCCTTTCTTTCTTTCCATTATTGGTAAGGAAGGAAAATTTTCCAGGGTGGGCTCAGGGTAGGGGGGGTCCAATTGAGGCCTTGTTGATGGAGATACTGATAGCCTTTTACACAGATCTTTATTTTTTTGCATTCTAGTGAACATAGGTGAAAACTTAATAAGTTCCAAAAAAAATTCCCATCACAGTTGTCCCTGTTTCCTTGTTCCTACTTCCTGACATTTGAGTGCCCCAGTGAGCCTTTGGTCATTAGTTCAGTGGTGAGCTAAGTGCTATGGGGAAACAAAGGTAAACTAAGCCACAGCCTCTGTTTTCTTCTTCTTTTTTTTTTTTTTTTTGAGACGGAGTTTCACTGTATCACCCAGGCTGGAGTGCAGTGGCACGATCTCGGCTCACCGCAACCTCTGCCACCCAGGTTCAAGTGATTCTCCTGCCTCAGCTGCCCAAGTAGCTGGGATTACAGGCGCACACCACCACACCCGGCTGATTTCTGTATTTTTATTAGAGACGAGGTTTTACCATGTTGGCCAGGCTGGTGTCAAACTCCTCACCTCAAGTGATCCACCCACCTTGGCCTCCCAAAGTGCTGGGATTACAGGTGTGAGCTACCACGCCCAGCCCTGTTTTCAAAGACTTTGCAGTTCAAGGAAGAGATGTGAACACTGAACCACAAAACAGGGCAGGATGAACCAGTTGCTAGAATAGAGGCATCACTGGCCAGGTGCTCAGCGAAGGTACCCACAGTGGGATCCCTGGAATGTTAAAGCAAAAGAGATTCCATGGCTGAGCAAGGTTGGAAGGCCAGGTTAATCACAGTTAATGTTGTGCTATGTGACTCCTTGCTTTAATATGACACGTTGCCAAGAGATGGCTTGAGTCCAGCTTTTCCCAGATTTGATCATGAACCTTTGCTTCATAAAATATTTCTGAGAACATGCTTTGAAAAAGGTGACTTATGGAGCAGATGGCATATTTTTGGGTGGCTTGTGTAGTATTAAATACTAATTCCTAAACTATCTGGAGTTGACAACCTATACTTTATTTCTTTTAAGAAACCCAGATACCTCTCATTCCCTCTCTTTTTAATGAATTGGATCTATTTTGAGAAACTCTTAGTACTTCTTGAAATAACTAGACATCCTCTGGAAAGTTACAAAAGAAAATTACCAAGATCTAAAATTTTACTTGATGTTTTCTGTGATTCCACCTTTTTTTTTTTTTTTTTTGAGATGGGGTCTCGCTCTGTCACCCAGGCTGGAGTTCAGTGGCACAATCTCGGCTCACTGCAAGCTCCGCCTCCCGGGTTCACGTCATTTTCCTGCCTCAGCCTCCCAAGTAGCTGGGACTACAGGCGCCTGCCACCACACCCAGCTAATTTTTTGTATTTTTAGTAGAGACAGGGTTTCACCGTGTTAGCCAGGATGGTCTCGATCTCCTGACCTTGTGATCCGCCCGCCTCAGCCTCCCAAAGTGCTGGGATTACAGGCATGAGCTACCGCACCCGGCCTATTCCACGTTTTTACTTTCTCAGTCCATTCACTAGTTAAGCAGATTTGATGAAGTTTTGGCCATTGTCTTAAAAAAAAAAAATTCCCCTGAGAATAATTCTAACTTTCCCAGATCCTCGTTGTTTACACATTGTATCCTGAGCCTTGACAGATGGGCAACTTTTTCAGAGCAGCTTAGTGAAAGGTTGACAGAAGGCATGACAAGAATGCAACCTTTATTGTTGAAAGGTTTGTGGCTAAATGTATAGAGCCTGATGGAGATGTTGAATCAATTGTTGAGCTCTATGCTACCTGAATATGAAATGAAGGCTGCACATAAAAGATCCTGCTTGTTTGGGGATTTTTTTCCCCCTAAAACAGCAGCAATTTTCATTGAAACTCCAGATTTATTCAGGGGAAATAATATTTGGGAGTGAGATAGGAAGGTGAGTTGAATGACTTGAGTTGAAAGCTAAATTTTTCAGTGAAGTTTTTAGAAACCAGTCATTACACGGGAGGATCAAATCCCTGACTGTAAGTCCAGACTTGAAAGTCAATTTGCCAATATGGTAGATATTTTCCTATGCTAGGAGGATGTTTTTGCATATAATTTATTCTTAAAAATGCAAGACAAGCCAGTGTTTGGAAATTGACACTAGACTTACATATTACTCTAAGAGAACTGAGTATTGGGAGTGTCTTGGGATCTAAATTTCTAACGCTTCAGAGGGCTCTGCACAGATAGGCAGTCAAGGAAAGGATGAAGTGCATCTGAAATCTGCTTGTCACTTGCAAGCTGTGGGACCTGGGACAGGGACTCATATCTGTGCTGCTTTCCTCCTCTGAAATCACAGTTGGTCATAGGATTGACCTCAGGGCCAGGCTAGGATTAAGTTTGTCAATACATGGAAAGGGCTCAGAGCTGCCTAGACCACAGGGACTTCTCAGTAAATGTTAGTTTATTTTTTATATAAATACTTAAAACATAGATTAAACAGTAAGTATGGACAATTGTGATTACTTTTCTAAAGTAAATTCCTCACGTTCACCTTGGTCCATCTTACTTGAAATGACATTTAGTAGGAAAATAAACGTTAATGTTGGAAGAAAGACTTACTGCTAAAGGGAAGGAGGTAAATGGTCATAACTTTGGATTTTATACTTGAATTCACACATTGTTGGTGGGAAAATAAATTGGCCTAACCTTTATGAAAGTCAGTTTAACAATAGCCATCACAATAATGAATGCAGGTACCCTTTGACCTAGTACTTCTGTATAAACTTACCCTAAGGTGAACCTAAACACATACAAAGTTGCGTGTGTAAAGGTGATAGTATGCAGCACTGTTTGCAGTAGGAGGAGACTGGAAACAACCAAAAATGCCCACCAATAGGAAACTAGTAGACACACTGTCATACTCAGGAATACCAACTATGTAGCAGCTTAAAAAGAAATAAGGGCCGGGTGTGGTTGGCTAACGCCTGTAATCCCAGCACTTTGGAAAGTGGAGGCGGGCGGATCATGAGGTCAGGAGTTCAAGACCAGCTTGGCCAACATGGTGAAACCCCACCTCTATTAAAAATATAAAAAATTAGCCAGGCATGGTTGTGGGCACCTGTAATTCCAGCTACTTGGGTGGCTGAGTCAGGAGAATCGCTTGAAACCAGAAGACAGAGGTTGCAGTGAGCCCAGGTCACGCCACTGCACTCCAGCCTGGGTAACAAGAGCGAAACTCTGTCTCAAAAAAAAAAAAAAAAAAAAAAAAAAGAATGAATTCTAAGTTCTTAGAAAAGATCTCCCAAATGCAAATGTGTTAAATCAGGAAAGCAACCTGTGGGATGTCAGCGGGGATTAATTATAACTTTGGAAAGATACACAAGAAACTAAGAATGTTGTCCACCTCTAGAGAGTAGGCAAGAAAAGCCATGGCAAGGAAGACCCCAAAGGGTGATTCCAGGGACAAGGAGATTTCTCCCTGTCTAACCTCTTATCCTTTTCCATTTTTTAACCAGGTCAGTGTGTTATCTATTTGAAGAATTAAAATAATTAGAAGGAATTCAACCCACCCTTCCTCCTCTTATAAAGATGTTTGCAGCAAGCTGTAGCCCTGTTTAGCAGTGCTGAGACCCTGGGAGCTTCTTTCCATGTTTAGGTCTCAGGAATGGCTGGTTTTATTTTTATCTTATCGTGAGAAATGTAAAACTGCGCACAATAAAATCACGTCTGCCCACCACTCAGCTTTAGTCATTATTAATTTTTTTTTTTTTTTTTTTTTTTTGGAGACAGAGTCTGACTGTCCCCCAGCCTGGAGTGCAGTGGCGCGATCTCGGCTGACTGCAAGCTCCGCCTCCCAGGTTCAGGCCATTCTCCTGCCTCAGCCTCCCGAGTACCTGGGACTACAGGCGCCCGCCACCACACCTGGCTAATTTTTTTGTATTTTTAGTAGAGACGGGGTTTCACCATGTTAGCCAGGATGGTCTTGATCTCCTGACCTCGTGATCCGCCCGCCTCAGCCTCCCAAAGTGCTGGGATTACAGGCATGAGCCACCGCGCCCGGCTAGTCATTATTAATTTATGGTCAGTATTGTTTCATCTATGTCCTTACCTATTCTTCTTCCAGCAAGATTTTAAGTGAAATTCTAGATGGCATATCATTTCATCCATAAATATTTTCATAGGTACCCCTAAACAATAGGAATTTTCCTTAATATTTTTTGAAAATATTAAATTTATATATATATATATATATATATATATATATTTTTTTTTTTTTTTTTTTTTTTTTTTTTTTTTTTGAGACAGAGTCTCTCTCTTGTCACCCAGGCTGGAGTGCAATGGTGCAAACTGAGCTCACTGCAACCTCTGCCTCCCGGGTTCAACCTCTGCCTCTCCTGTCTCAGCCTCCCGAGTAGCTGGGCTTACAGGCACCTACCACCATGCCTGGCTAATTTTTGTATTTTTAGTAAAGACGGGGTTTCACCATATTGGCCAGGCTGGTCTCGAACTCCTGACCTCAGGTGATCCACCCACCTCGGCCTCCCAAAGTGCTGGGATTACAGGCATGAGGCACCACATCTAGCCTTAAAATATAAATTTTTGAGTTAAGCTTAACTTCTCTCCTCCTCCTCCTCCTCCCCTCTCTTTCCCTATGCCCCCACAAAATCACAGTACTCTCATACTTGAAAATTTGCCGTGCTAGGTTATTTTTTAAAACACGAATCCTCAGTGCATACTTTTAAAGTTTTCTTCACTTCTGTCACTTCACCTTGCTTTTTAGATGCTCTCTAGACAATTACTTCCAGCATTTCCTACATGTTAAGTGGTCCTTTTCAATTGAACAGTCTAGTGACTTTCATCCTGTGAACATGTAATTAACAATATTATCACCAGCATCAGCAGTTCCGCTTTTCCATCTTCCACTCACTTTAATAGGTTAATAAAGGTAAAAGGCAACAAAATATTCAGATATTTGTGCAAACTGGTGCTGCTGTGAAGACAGGCATGGCAGAACTGTCAAAACAGCCCGTGAGGAAACAACCCTTGGAAGTATTGGTTTGTCAGCTCATGTCAGGATGCTTAACATAAAAGTCTTTGGGGGTTGCAGTCAGTACTGTGCAAAAATTGAACTTGAAATTTGAGGCCCATGTGTATTTTCTTATGTAGGTGTGCTCTCCTCCATGCAGCTTGTAGGAGAGGCAGCACCAGGAAAAACTTGTGTTCCTTCCGACTAGAGACCTAATGATTCTATGATCTAAAAATCTAAATTGACCCCTTGCTGGGCCACTCCCTCAGCTCCTGAGCAATCTTCCCTTGTGCATTTGAAAGTGTATTTGGTTTAAGAGAAATGAAAACATATGCTCACACAAAAACTGCACACAAGTGTCTTTTGCAGCATTATTTACAATAGCCAAAATGTGGAAACAATCCAAATGCCTGTCAACTGATGAATCTATAAACAAAACGTGGTATACCAAACAGTGGAATATTGTTCAGTCATTAAAAAGATCGAAGCACTGTTACATGCCACAACGAGGAGGAACCTTGACAACTTTAAGCTGTATGAAAGAAGCCAGACACAAAAGGCCACATCTCGCATGATTCCATTTATGTGAAATGTCCAGGATAGGCAAACCCATAGAGACCACAGATGAGTGGTTACCTTGACCTGAGGGTGGTAGCAGTGGGAGAGAATGGGGAACAGCTGCTAATGCAGAAGAGATTTCCTTAGGGTGATAAAAATGCTCTAAAGTTGATTGTGATGATGGCTATGAATATATTAAAATCTATTGTATACTTTAAGTGGTTGAATTTATGGTATATGAATTATCTCTCAATAAAGCTGTTATGTAACAAATAGGATTCATTTACACTGATGCCTCAAGATATGCCCAGAGGTCTTCAATGGCATTTATTTTTATCTTTTTCTTGGAGTTGGGGTGCGGTGCAGTACCGGGGTGGGGGGTATGCTGGGTAACATAAGGGTGCAGGAAAACTGGTGTCCTTTCATCTTTAAAACTCTGTGTAAACTTAGATTCTCTCCTCAAAAATCACCCATGAAACAGTGGTGACTTTGTTTGCCCCTATGATCTTATTTTACTTCCAGTTCTTCATTTGGAGTTACTTAAACAGATAATAAAGTAACTCCTTCCTTCTCTACCCACTCCCCTCAAACTAAATGTAAAGCATCTTTGTACTTCATAGGCAACAGTCAATGACTTTCCTTTTTCTGGAGTTTTCCAGGGTCAGGAATTGCTTTAGTCTTCAAAAAACAGTATTGGTATCAGCTAAAGACAGGCCCTTTTATTTATAGGACCCGTCAAGCAGACAGGGTTTAAAAATAACTCCAAGTCAGCGGTGTGCTTTCCTAGGGTGAAGCGGCAGGGGGGCCAGCATTGTTTCCCAGAGAAATGGGATGCTGGTTAAACAACACTGGGGACTAACTAGATGATGCTCTGGTCACATGTCAGCTTGTTCACTTGAAAAGCTGCTGAATGTAGAAAACCGTGGTGGGAAGAGGGGCAGGAACGCATTCACCTGGGTGTGCACATGGGACGGGGGCATGGGTGTGCATGTGGACCCCTGGTGCCTCCGTGGAGCCTTGTGAGGATGAGGGAGGGCAGGCCTGACCTTTTCAGTGCCATGTTGTGCTGAGGAGGAGTGTGCCCTCCCAAGTGGGAGCCCCCACCCTAGGACCCCCCAAACACCATTTGCTGTGAAGGGAAATTACGACCATAATCTGCTAAATCAGGAGTTGGCAAGTGACAGCCTGGGGACCAGATCGTGCCTGCTGCCTGTTTTTAGATTTTTTTTTTTAAAGACTTACTTACTTACTCCCATCCCCCAGGCTGGAGTACAGTGGTGCAATCATGGCTCACTGCAGCCCTACTTCCCAGGCACAAGCAATCCTCCCACCTCAGCCTCCCAAGTGGCTGGGACTACAGGCGCATGCCACCACACCTGGTAATTTTTTTCTATTTTTTGTAGAGACAGAGTATCACTATGTTGCCCAGGTTTGTCTTAAAATCCTGGGTTCAAGTAATCCACCCGCCTTGGCCTCCCAAGGTGCTGGGATTACAGGCGTGAGTCATGGCATCTGGCCCCTGATTTTGGAAGTTTTTGTTCAAACACAGCCATGCCCATTTGTTTATATGTTGGCCGCTTTCGGGCCTCAACAGCAGAGATGGGTTAGCGCCACTGTCTGTCCTGTGAAGCCTAAACCATTCATTATCTGGCCCTGTCTAAGAGGAAGTTTGCTGACTTCAATGCTAAATGATGGAATTCCCTTCCCATGGCAGTCCCTGAAGAGGCCTTTATTGGTGGTACTTGGAATCTGAGTCTACTGTGTGTGTGAGGAAAACCACAGGTCCCAGAGCTGTATGCCTAGGGGTTCAAGAACCCAACTGAGTGTGCAGTCCAATTCAGATTACTCTGACACGGCACATTGGCTGTGTATTCATTAGATGGCTTGTTTTTGTTTTTTTTCCTCCCTGGAGTAGTCAAGAAGGTAATTATTTGGTCATCTTTCAAATATTCTTTAGTGGTGTGTTTATTAATTACAAGAGCATTTGGAGTCAGTGAGGAGCAGGCATGAGACTAATTTACATTTTGCTTCTAAAGGATGAAGTTGTGTGACACCAAGTTTAATGTTTCCCGGTGAGGGTAATCTCCTCATGGACTGATAACCTAAGTAGCTTCCTGGCTGGCCTGCTTCTCATGCTGCCCTGGTAATGGATACTTGTTGAGTTATTTGTTCACAGTGTTTCTAGGAATTGTTAGTCCTTCTAACAGACTAATATGTATGGTGGCAGTGGGAAGGGCGTGTTCACTTACTGTGATATCTTCCCACCCCAGCCATGGCATAGATGGTTGGTCCAAAAATGGGTGCCTGGCCCAAGGTGGGCCAATAGTGGCATAGTGTTCCCTGGGAAATTAGACCTGAGACCGAGTTGCTGTAAGTCTGTCTCTGAGTGACCGGAGCTCTAACATTTACAATTTGGATTGCCTTTTTCTTTCATGTGGCTGGGATACAGAGTAATCCAGAGACAGAGAAAGCAGAGGGGGACATCTTGCATTCCCCATGACATCTTGGAAGATCTTGGTTCCTGCTTCTCCAGAGTAGGCATTTTATGGCTTGGGCGGGGTGAGTCTTCATGGGATGCTGTATAGGCTCTCACCGTAGACCCTGGCCCAGGTGCTAGCCCTGAGGCCTGGCCTTTCCTACAAGCAAGGAGGCAGTGAGGTCAGCCTAGCAGTTGGAGGACCAGGGATGCTGCAGCCAAGGGGAGATGATATTCAGATGCTTTGGCGGCAAGACTAGGAGTGAGTCCTTCCAGTTGCACATCTGGCAGCTTTTGAGCTCCTGAGGCCAGCCTGGCTGGGGGCAGGAAGGATGGGGACAGCTGGACAGCTATTGAGGGCCTGTTCGGGTAGCTTTCTGCTAGCCACGCATCCGTCTAGCTTCCTGTCCCCAGTTCACTTCCTTGAGATGCCTTCATGGATTTCTGGGAGCAAGCAGCAGCAGTGAAACAACCGTTTTCACATTCTGCCCCAACTCACCATCTCTATCTTATGTAGTTTGCAAAAACAAGCTTGTTTTACTCCATGTATAAAAAATATTTTTTTAAGTTAATGTGGGCATGGCCAGATTTTGGCTCTCATACTTTGTAACTTCTACCTATAAGGTAACCTTGTAACTTTTACCCCCAATAGTCTTTCCATATAAATAGTTACCTGTTGTTCTTGGACCAGAGACTGAATCATCACAAGCTTCCTTGGAGCTTATGAGATTCCCAGAGCTTTGTAGCAAAGCCCCTTTCCTGCTCAGGTTCACACAGAAGATGTCTGTGACCTTGAACTGCTGCATCTCCTTTGGCGTTTTGAGCATAACTCTAGAGATGGCCAAAGATCTTATAAATGAATATAACCTCTGGAAGTCAGAAAAGCAGGTACAGATTCTGCCTCTACTTGCCTGCTTTGGGCAAGTTGCCAAAGTGTTTCTCCACTTTGAAAACGTGGATAAAATCAACACTATCAAGTTGTTGCAGAGATTAGTGGTGATACTTAGGAAGCCCATGCTAGGGACTCGAAGAATGTTAGCTGTTTCTCTTTTTCTCCCCTGCAAAATGATGCAGGCCAGGGCCAAAACTGACTAGTTCTGCTAGTTGCCAACAGCTCTGTAAAAAATCGGGTGGAAGAAGGAGTAAATGGCTTTGAATCTGTTAAAGTGAATTTGGGAGATTTATGGTAAACTTTGATATGCCAGCCCTCCTGTTTCTACAGCTAGTCAAGTCGGCTGAGCTTTTTCTATTTGAACCCCTTCGTTAATTTCCATGTCTTTCACAATTATCAGACTTTTAATTTCACTGGTGGTTTGCAACATGACCTATTACCCCATTTATTTAAGAACAACAACGTAGAGGTCTGGTTGTGAAGTCATGTGCTTATAACATTAAAAAAAACTTTTTCCAGTCTGGTAGCTGAATCTGGTGAGTTCAGCAAATCTGCTTCCATCCAAAAATGCTTTCAAGTTATTCCCAGAGAAAAAGGGTTCCCCGGGCCTTTCCTTCCAAAAGAGAACGCAGACTTGTTAGAAATATTATCAATACCTGTCTGTTAACATTTGAGAGGAAGGTTTTTTGTCTACAGTGCACAAGCTGCTGATTTAGTGTAATTATCTCAGGTTTATTGGCTTGTTTTGGGTATGTCCTTACCTTACATAAAACTACGCCATGCTTCTCTAAGAGGGTGAAAAGGTAGCAGATGGTCCCTTTTTTTCTCATTTAGGGAATTATTACTGTTAAACTTGTCTAAGGACAAAGATGGCAGGGTCTTATGGCAGCATCCTACCCAGGAAGGAGCTCAGTGATGTAGAGGAGGCAGGATTACCTACCAATCCCTTGCATCTGGCTGGGCCTGAGAATCAAACTGACATCAGACAGGTTAACAGGAGCGAAGTGTATAGATTTTTACACATATGTGGGAGCCCCCATAGGAAAACAAAGACCCAAGGAAATAGCAAAGCCCAAGTGCTTATATACTAGGTTGGACAAAAAGAGGCAATGGTGGAAAAGTAACATAAGGGGAGACCAAAGGAAGATCAGAGTTATGTTAAGAAGTTCTGTTTGCACAGAATTCTCTTGGCCTCAGCTCCCCACTTCTGGTGATAAGAATGTTCCCTTTCCTTCTGGTGCAGGGAGGGCATCTTTTTATCTCCTGCTTTCAGGAAGAAAAGGGGGCGGTCAGAGCACCCCTCTTGGACCTGTTGTTTTTCAAGTGTCTTTAGCTCAAATTAATCCTATGCCAAAGTGGCATATTTCAGGGTAGCATATTCTGCCATCCTTCAGTGAACTATTTAAAATTTCAGCTCATTTGGCAGCAGCACTTGTTCCAGTTTTAGTGGGGGCGTTGATTTATGACCATTCCCGGTGGGTCATTACATGCCTATTTAAATTGTGAAATAGACCAAGGGGTGCTTCTGTGTAACTCAGTTACAGGGCAGAAAGTTCCAATAATAGAGGTGCATTATTATTTGCATGCTTAAAAAGCCTCCACAATTGTCAGTTCAGATAAATGGCCATGCTGAGCCATGAATAATCACTTGCTCCTAGAGTAGGGGAGGGGACTTCTCTTTTTTTAAGACTTAATGGAACAGAAATGTCACAGTAGGCATCTAAATTAACAAGTCTTGTTTCTGTAAGCCTGGACTTTTAAGCTTTTCAGCCAAACTATCTCACGCCTCTGAGAGTGAACTTACTCTCTCAGGGGTCTTAAGGTGAGGTCTGGAACTACCTAGGTTAAATTTTAGTTTGAAGTTTTGTCTTACTTTTTAAATTTCTGTGAGCTGTCTTCTCCCCTACAATATTTCTGGTTGTGATTTTCAATGAAAAGGTATTTATTTATTTCTCTGTGACAGTGCTTCTTCCCTACCTATCTCCCAAATTTTTGAATAAAACTGATTCCCCATAGTCCAGCAGATCTCCAAAATTAGTTGTGCACTGCACAGTTTTCCTTCTCATCACTCAGTAGTCACAAAGGAAGCCCAAAGGGGTGAGCAGCTAACTGTGAAATGCCAGTGGAGCTTTCGAACCCACTGAGGGGAGGGATATTCCTCTCCCAGGAGCAGTGGCGTCAGTGGCTTCAACCAGGATGGGGACATTTATTAATGAGACTTGTGAAGCAGCCAGCTCAGGATGACTGGCATGAAACCTTCTCTCAGGAATGCAGGTCTGCTCCCAAGAGGGGGCAAAGGCAGCCAGGAAAGGTGCAGAACCCAGACTGGCAGGGCCCTCCCCACTATACCACTCGTCCGCTGGCTTCTAGGCAACATTGCATCGAAGCAAATCCTGCTGACCCGTCACACTCGATCGCATGACTGGGTTTCCCCATACAGCCTTTGGCAAAGGAGATCTTGAAGATGTGCCAACTCTGAAACACTGATGCCAGAATAGGTTTTCGAAAATGCCTCTAGTTTTATCACTGCCTGCTCAGTGAATAAAATCTGAACTCCTTAACCTGCCATTCTGAGCATTCCAGTGTGGCCCCAACAACCCTCTCCCTCTACATCTCACATTACCATCCAAAGTGTTGCCAACTCTATGGCCTTTTACCCTATCCTCAAAGCAGGTAGGTGCCAAATCCCAGCCTCATCCTGGCCTGGAGTACAACTGCTTACACTGAGGTCCTGACTTTTCTTTCTTTTTTTTTTTTTTGACAGAGTCTCACTCTGTTGCCCAGGTTGGAGTGCAGTGGCGTGATCTTGGCTCACTGCAACCTCTGCCTTCCAGGTTCAAGTGATTCTTTTGCCTCAGCCTCCCAAGTAGCTGGGACTACACGTGCGTACCATCATGCCCGGCTAATTTTTGTATTTTTAGTAGAGACGGGGTTTCACCATGTTGGCCAGGCTGCTCTCAAACTCCTGACCTCAAGTGATCCACCCACCTTGCCCTCCCAAAGTGCTGGGATTTCAGGCATGAGCCACCAGGCACAGTCAGTCTGGCCTTCTTGAGGCAGTGAGTTCTCTCTGAGCACCCAGACGTCGTTTAGTGATCTCCCCGATACCCCAAGAATGAATCTCTCAACATATTTTGATGGGATTCCACTTCCTGGACCTTTGCCATTGGCTGCATTTGCAGTGCTAGTTTTCTATTTATCTTCCTGGCCACACTGAACATTCTTCGAGGGAAGGGGCTATGTCGTCTTTCTTGTATACACTGGCCTTGTGCATGGCTTCCTTAGTTGTCCTGGTGTCCAGTAACCTTAGTGACCCTCATTCAGCTGCTAGAAGAGTTAAAAAAAAAAAAAATGGAGTTTTTCACAAAGGTGCTGTAAACAGGTGTAATCCAGGAAAACTCAAGTTTACATGGAAACTAAATTAGAAAATGATTGTCCTTCCAAATAGGATTGTATGCATTCTTTTCTGAATAGTAATTCTCTGAGGCTTTTAAAATAAATTTTGATTTACAGCAACTTGATAACATCTTTTGGAAAAAATCCCTTAAAATGTTGGGGCTCACCTAGATTTAAAAATGTGGTTGTTGATGCATTTTTAAAAGATATTAGAAAGGCAATATTGATGGCTGTTAAATTTAAAAATAAAACATATTCCTACAACTCAATAATTCATCATCCTCCAAGGAGGATTTTATTTTTAAGGAATTGCCCTACTTTGATTGCCTGAAGGTTTTGATTCTTCTCCTCTTGGAATGAATTTGAATTTGAGACTCCCAAGCAAAATTGGATTTTTCTCAGTTGCAAAATACCAGATTCAGCATATAGGGCTTTCAGAGGGTAACTGGAGAGTTCCATTCCCATCTGCAAAATTGTATAAACTGTGCTGCAGCCTCTCCTGGTATTTAATGTAGGTAGAAATTTCATTTTTTATGTGGCAGGTCAAAAAGATTGAAGTGTAGAATATAGTGAGAGGAGAAACTGCCTGCACCATCTTCAGCATTATGGCAGACTGGCCACCTTCTCCATGCAGATTCTTTTCGATTATAGTAATAGGTGAACTTATAATCAGTGAATATTAGAACCCATGAATACATAGATACATTTGTATGCTATAAGGGTATGTGATTTTTGCAATCAAGAAAGCAATACTTGGCTGGGTGCAATGGCTCGCGCCTGTAATCCCAACATTTTGGGAGGCTGAGGCAGGAGGACTGCTTGAGCTCAGGGGTTCAAGACAAGCTTAGAAAACATAGTAGAACCTCATCTCTACAAAAAATTTAAAAATTAGCCTCATTTCTACAAAAAAAATTTTTAAGTGACGGCACAGTGGCCCATGCCTGTAATCCCAGCACTTTGGGAGCCCAAGGCACGTGGATCACTTGAGGCCAGGTTGGCCAAGACTAGCCTGGCCAACATGGTAAAACCCCATCTCTACTAAAAATACAAAAAATTAGCCAGGTATGGTGGCGCACACCTGTAATCCCAGCTACTCAGGAGGCTGAGGCATGAGAATTGCTTGAACCCAGGAGGTGGAGTGAGCTGAGACCACACCACTGCACTCCAGCCTGGGTGATGGAGTGAGACCCTGTCTTCAAAAAAAAAAAAAAAAGTAATGCCAGCTACTTGGGAGGCAGAGGTAGGAGAATCACTTGAGCCCAGGAGGTCAAGGCTGCAGTGAGCTCTGATCGTGCCACTGTACTCCAGCCTTGGCAACAGAGCAGGACCAAAAAAGAAAAAAGAAAAGAAAAAAAAGCAACACTTAGTTGGTTTTTTGAAAAGATTGACAGAATTGACAAACCCTTAGCTCAACTATGAAAAAAGGAGAAAAGACTCAAATAACAGAAATCAGAAATGAATGAAAAGACATTGCTAAAACAAAGTTAAAGTATCATAAAAGACTACTATGAACAATTATATGCCAACAAACTGGATAATCTAGAAGAATAGATAAACTTCTAGAAACATGCAACCTACCAAGACTGAATCATGAAAACTCTGAACAGACCCATAACTAGTAGAAAGATCGAATCAGTAATAAAAAACCTCCCAACAAAGAAAAGCCCAAGGCCAGATGGCTTCACTAGAAAATTCTACCTAATGTTTAAAGAAGAATTAACACCAGTCCTTCTAAAACTCTTACAAAAAATTGAAGAGAGAATGCTTTCAAACTTATTCTACAAGGCCATCATTACCTTGATACCAAAATGAGACAAAGATACTATAAGTAGACAAAGATACTGTACTACAAACCAAAATCAATATTGATTCAAAAATTCTTTTTTTTTTTTTTCCAATAGAGTCTAGCTCTGTCACCCAGGCCGGAGTGCAGCGGCGCAATCACTGCAACCTCCACTTTGCAGGTTCAAGTGATTCTCCTGCCTCAGCCTCCTGAGTAGCTGGGATTACAGGTGCCCGCCAGCAAGCCCGGCTAATTTTTATATTTTTAGTAGAGATGGAGTTTCACCATGTTGACCAGGCTGGTCTTGAACTCCTGACCTCAAGTGATCCACCCACCTTGGCTTCCCAAAGTGCTGGGATTACAGGCGTGAGCCACCACGCCTGGCCTGGTTAAAAAATTCTGAACAAAATACTAGCAAACCAAATTCAACATAGTAAAAGGATAATATGTGTTCAACTGGGATTTATTTCTGAAATGCAAAAATGGTTCAAAATGAAGACTGATGTAATATACCACATTAACGGAACGAAGGATAAAACCACATGATCATCTCAATTGATGCAGAGAAAGTACTTGGCAAAATTCAACACCGTTTCATGATAAAAACACTAGAAACACTTGGAATAGAAGGAAATTACCTCAACATACTAAAGACCATATATGACAAGCCAACAGCTAACATCATATTCAGTGGTACGAAAAAGCTTTTTGGCTAAGACTAGGAGCAGGGCAAGGATGCCTACTCTTACTACCTCTATTCAACATAAGACCAGAAGTCCTATCCAGGCAAGAAAGAGAAATAGAAGACATCCAAATAGGAAAGGAAAAAGAGTGATTATCTATGTTAATCAATGACATGACCCAGTATGTAGAAAACATTAAAGATTCTACAAAAAAAAGCTGTTCAACTAATAAGTTCAGCACAGTTGCAGGATACAAAATCAACACACAAAAAAATCAGTCGGCGTTTCTCTGCACTAACAATGAGCAATCAAAAAAGGAAGTTAAGAAAATTCTATTTACGATAGGATCAAAAAGAATAAAACACTTAGGTGAAAGACTTTTACACTGAAAACTACAAAACACTGCTGAAAGAAATTAAAGGAGACATAAATAGAAAGACATTCTATGTTCATAGAGTGGAAGATGTAATATTGTTAAAATGTTCATATTACCAAAGATGATTTACAGATTCAGTGCAATCCCAGTCAAAATCCCAGTGGCTTTTTTTTTTTTTTTTGCAAAAATAGAAAAAAAAATCCTAAAATTCCTGTGGAACCACAAAGGACCCCAGAGAGCCAAAACAGTAGTAAGAAAGAAGAATAAAGCCACAGGCCCCACGCTTCCTGATTTTAAAAGGTGATACAAGCTGGGCACAACGTCTTGCTACTTGGGAGGCTAAGGCAGGAGGCTGTCTTGAGCCCAGGAGTTTGGGGCTGTAGTGAATTATAATCTCACGTATGAATAACCACTACACTCCAGGCTGGGCAACATAATAAGGCCCTTTTAAAAAATATGTATATGTTTGTTTTATATATATATAAAACAAAGCTACAGTTATCAAAATAGTATGGTACTGGCATAAAGATAGACATTTAGACCAATGGAACAGAATAGAGAGCCCAGTAATATATGCTCTTGTATGTAGTCAAATGATCTATGGACATTCCTAATTTATGATCAATATATGTCATTTATGGACAATAGATCATTTTCCAAATGGTCTATGGAAAAATGGACAAACATACCAAGACTACACAATGAGAAAGAAAGGACAGTCTCTTCAACAAATGGTTGGGAAAACTGGATATCCATATGCAAAAGAATGAAGATGAATCCTTACCTGACACCATGCATAAAAATTAACTAAAATAAATTATAGACCTAAATGTAAGACCTGAAACTCAAACTCCTAGAAGAAAATGAGAAAATCTTCATGACGTTGGATTTGGCAATGATTTCTTGCATATGACACCAAAAGCACAGATGACAAAAGCAACAGTAGACAAATAGGACTATACCAAACTTAAAACATCTGCCCAGCAAAGGAAACAATCATTACAGAAAGTGAAAAAGATACCTGCAAGCCATATATCTGATAAGACATTAATATCCAGAATATATAAAGAACTCCTACAACTCAACAACAACAATAAAAATCAAATGTAAAAATGGGGAAAGGACTTGAGTAGACATTTCTCAGAAAAAGATATGCAAATGCCAGCAAGCATATGGTAATATGAGCAATATTACTAGTCATTAGGAAAATGCAAATCAAAACCATAATGAGATATTACCTCACACCTGTTAGGATGGCCACTATCAAATAAACAGAAAATAACACGTATTGACAGGAATGTGGTGAAATTGGGACCTTTGTGCTTTGTTCGTGGGAATGTCAAATAATGAGGCCACTCTGGAAAACAGTATGGGGGGTCCTCAAAAAATTAAAAATAAAATTTGCTATATGACCCAACAATCCCACTTCTGGGTATAGATCCCAAAGAATTAAAGACAGGATCTTTGAATCTTAAATTCAGCTGAGCAAAAAAAAAAATGAACAAATAAACCATACCAAAAAAAAAGGATCTTGAGATATTTGCACACTCATGTTCATTGCAGCATTATTCACAACAACCAAGAGTTAGAAGCAACCTGAATGCACATCAGCAGATTAATGGGTAAAGAAAATGTGGGATATGCATACAATGGAGAATTACTCAGCCTAAAAAAGGAAATTCTGTCATATGCTACACATGGATAATCCTTGAGGACATCATGCTAAGTGAAATAAGCCAGTCACAGAAAGTCAAATACTGCATGCTTTCACTTATATAAGGTATCTAAAGTAATCAAACTCTTAAAAAGTAGAATGGAAAGTAGAATGCCATGGGATAAAGAGAGGGTGCAAAGGGGAGTTGCTATTCAGTGCATCTACAGTTTCACTTTTACAAGATGAAAAAGTTCTAGAAATCTTCTGCACAACTGTGCAGACAGTCAACATTACTGTGTATTTAAAAATGATTAAGGTATTAAATGTTATGTTCTTTTGACCACACATACACACACACACACACACACGTAAGTCATGAATAAAAAGGAAAAAAAAGCAACACCTAAATTATGAGGCAACTGTAAAATAAATGAGGATTCAAGTAAATTTTGGATGGAAAAGTTGAAATCCTACAGAAGCACAGTACAATTAGAAAAGCAAGGCATTGTCCATATGGGGCTGGGTTAGGTGCAGCCCGTCGCAGTGGACGCAGCACAAGATGTAAAGCTGGGGTGCTGGTTGCGAGTTCCACCTGCTGCAGACCTGCAGTGGGGACAGTTACCTCTGAGCACCAGTAGCCTCAGGCGTATATAAGGAAGGTGACCTCTGCCACGTGAGACCCAGCTGAAAGAGAGGACTTCTTAGCTGGGATGGAATCTCAAGCAAAATCACAGTGGGTTTTGATACCTGAGGAGTGGCAGAGAGGAGTCAGGAGGTGGGGGGTGGGGAGCTTGGAGAAGGGCACAGAAGGAGGCGATGGGAAAGGAGATCTGGCCTGTAGGGTAAAGGCCTCATGGGGAGGGGCTGAGAAACAAGGTTGCTGAGACATGAATTTGGGCTGGTTAGGGAAGTGCCTTCTAATGCCGTCCTTAGCACGCTCAGCGGCCTCGATCCTTCTTGAATCTGTATAAAGCAGCCAGTCTCTGAAAATAGAGACCACTCGATGCGGCCTCTGGGGGCCTCCTGTAGGATGAGAGAGATGCTTAGTGAGACAGCCTTGGTCAGTGATTCTCAAATTTTGTTGGATTTGGGAAAAGAGTTAACTTCCCCACCCAGTTCATGGCACTGTACCCTCATTGGTCCTCAAAAGGCCCCCCTTGTTTGGTTTGTTGCCTTTTATCCTCATTTCTTACTGTTATCCCCTCCCCTTCTCCCATGGGCTACCGTTATTAATATGTGTTTGATGTATATGCTGTTTGTGTGTATTCTTATAAAACAGGAAGGTTTGGAATGTGTGTGTTTTTAATGTACGTAGATGGTAGCAGTCTACAGCAGCAGTTGGCAAACTGTAAAGGGCCAGAATAGTAAATATTTTAGACTTCATGGGCCACATGGACTCTGTTGCAACTACTCCACTGTGTCATTGTAGCACAAAAGCAGCCAACGACATATGCAAATGAGTGAGCATGGCTATGTTCTAATAAAACTTTATTTATGGACACTGAAATTTGAATGTCATATAATTTTTATATGTCACAAAATATTCTTTTGATTTTTTTCCAACTGTTTAAAACCACTTGTAGCTTGTGGACCATACAAAAACACTGTGGCCAGATTTGGCTACTGGGTTGTAATTGTGTGATTCCTCATCTAGCTCCTTGCTGCTCAGTATGTTCTGTGGACGAACAGCACGCGCATCACCAGAAAACTTGTTAGAAATGCAGATCTTAGGCCTCATTCCAGACCTGCTGGGTCAGCACCTGCATTTTAACAAGACCCCTGGTGATTGTGTACACACTGATGTTTGGGAAGCACTGGGCTGCATTTCATTTTTTTTAATCCTTTCTCATTTAGCACTCTTCTAAAGACCGAACCATTTTGCTAGATCTAATCCATTTCTTGTAACTGCAGCACAGTATTTCCATATTCACTTTTCCACCAAAAAAAAAAGAAAAGAAAAGAAAAGAAAAGGTACAGAGACATTGGAAAGATTACTGGTTGCCAAGGGTTAGAAATGATGCAGGTGAAAGATGAATAGGCAGAGCACGGATGGTTTCAGGTGGTGAAAATAGTGTGTGCTGGCTCTGATGATGGATACATGTCATTATACCTTTGTCTAAACCCGTAGAATGCCTACCACCATGAGTGAACCCTAATGTAAACTATGGGCTTTGGTCAATAATAATGTGTCATTAATTGGCTTATCAATTATATAAATTATAGGGGAGCTCAGGGAGGACAGAAGGGGATATGTGGGAACTCTGCATGCTCCAATCAATTTTTCTCTTCTTTTCTTTTTTTTCTTCAAGACGTAGTGTCCCTCTGTCACTGAGGCTGGAGTGCAGTGGTGCAATCTCAGCTCACTGACCTCCACCTCCCAGGTTCTAAGCGATTCTCCTGCCTAAGCCTCCGGAGTAGCTGGGATTACAGGCACGCACCACTACACCCAGCTAATTTTGTATTTTCAGTAGAGATGGGGTTTCACCATCTTGGCCAGGGTGGTCTCAAACTCCTGGCCTCAGGTGATCCACCCGCCTCTGCCTCCCAAAGTGCTGGGATTACAGGCATGAGCCCCTGCGCCTGGCCCAATCAATTTTCTGTAAACCTAAAACTGCTCTAAAAAATAGTCTATTGGCCGAGCGTGGTGGCTCACGCCTGTAATCCCAGCACTTTGGGAGGCCCAGGCAGGCAGATCGTGAGGTCAGGAGATCAAGACCATCCTGGCTAACACAGTGAAACCCTGTCTCTACTAAAAATACAAAAAATTAGCCGGGCGTGGTGGTGGGCGCCTGTAGTCCCAGCTACTCGGCAGGCTGAGGCAGGAGAATGGTGTGAACCCAGGAGGCAGAGCTTGAAGTGAGCTGAGATCGCACCACTGCACTCCAGCCTGGGCGACAGAGCAAGACTCCATCTCAAAAAAAAAAAAAGTGAAGGAGCATGTCCCAGAAGCTCCCCAACTCGCACAATTTGAACTTTTTTTTTTTTTTAAGATTGGAGATGTTTATTAGATAACTGGACTCTATTAAAAATATATTTTTAGAAAATAGAAAATACAATAACTAGTATTAAGAAATATAGGGTATACATTCTTTTTGTCTGGCTTCTTTCACTCATCTATGTCATTATGTGTAACAGTAGTTTGTTACATTTTCATTACAATTTGAACATTTTGAAGCCAACTCGTGTTTTCTCTTAAAAATACATTCAAATTTGTATTTGCCATGTTCTTTTGCCTTAACGTGACAATCAATTTTAATTTCTTTCTACTTAAAGTTCACCTCCCCTCCCCCAGTTAAAAAAAATTGTGTAAATTGAAAGCTGCAGGAAGATGTGTTGTTGCTACCCTGTGACATCCCCCACTCATGCCTGCCTTCCGCTGCCTCGGTTGAAAACTGCAATCCTAGGCCAACTCCTACCTTCCAGAAGGTGAGGCCAAGGGTCTCCTGCACTCTTGCTCCCCTAGCCCCTGGGCCGTCTTGGTGAGGGAGGGAGGAAAGGGAGAAGCTGCTGGCACATTTGGGGGCTGGGTCTCTCAGTGGCTATCTGAGTGCCTCGGTGCCTACTATTGTTCCCTGAGTAATAGCATACCTTTGACATACTCTGCCCAAGTCGGGAGGCCTGGCCAGGGGTGAGAACTCTGTCCTGCCGGGGCTCTTCTGTCAGAGATGGAAGGAAGGACCTGGCTTGGTCTCCAGGGGCACCAGTGGGTCTGCCAAGCTGACACCAGGCTGCACCCTCCATCCCACTCCTTTCCTGGGAGAGCTGAGAGAGTATGAAGCCTTCCTGTACATGTCAGTCTCCCTACCTTGAGCATATTTGTGCTCATCTCCTGACGGATGTAGACAAAGAAGGACCACTGTGGCATGTTGGAGTCAGGTGCACTAGATGGTGGGTGGTGGAACTCTCTGGTAAGCTGTACGTCTCCGGTTGGAAGCAGACCAGCTGGCCTGGGGAAAAGGCAGCATGGAAATGTGTGCGGGCAGACTCACCTCCACGGAGGGCTTGACATTCCTAAACTTGTTTTCAGGGGCCAGGTGGTCAATTCTCTCCATCTCTGCAGCCATGAGTTTACTGACCTTGGCCATTGGACCCTACTGAGCCTGGTGCAGCTGGCAGCCGTGGGGGCAAAGGCTAATTAGGTTAATTGGGTAGAACAGATGTGTCGAAGGTCACCTGTTCTCATGTGTTTCCTGGACTGATCATTATGATTTAAGGCCCTCCCAAATTTTCTTCTGTTTGAAAGAAGGTCTGATAACCTGGGAATTTCCGAATTAAGAATGGACATGACAAAGGAATATAGATTCCTAAAGGGCATGTATGTCTGCCAGGGCCCTTTCAGCTTCATAAAAGCAAGGAGACTTGCAGGGCGGGAGATCAGAACTCTCCCTTGAAGATGAAGCACACAGTCTTACTTCCTGCACTCAGAGGCAGTTAAACATCCACAGGGTAAGTGGACCGAGGGAATGAGCGGCTTCAGAAAGCAGCCCTGACCAAGTGGGAGAGGCCCTCCAGGGCAGCGACTCTCAGCATGAGGGCATGGATTCTCACACCCGCCAGCGCTGAAGCAAATGCTTGGCATCTTTGGTGGAGGCAAGCATTTCATAATCCTCCTTGTTTGATTTTTATTTCATTTCTTTTGAGATTGACATTAAAGAGTAGCTGTGTGACTTTTGATACATGCACAGTTGTACAACTGCATCCGAACCTTTTTGTGTGATGTCCCTCCCTCCTCCCACCTTCCTCCCTAGTGCCTAAAGGTAGAAGGACAGAGGTGGAGCTATCCCAAGTACAGCCGGTTCTCAGGCTCTGTGCAGTCCCTTCAGGGGACCTGTGATAAAGTGGAGTCGGCACAAATCAAGGCTTGTACATGTAAGATTTTATCTTGACCTCAAACTGGGCTGTGGACCTGAGGCAGTGCTGGGAGGCTCTGTAGCAGAAAGGAGTCCTTAGACCTGGCTTTCAGCCAGGGCTCCAGCAGCTTTGCAGAACATGGTTTTCAACATAGCCTTTCACTGCTGTGAGCCTTGGTTTCCCTCTCCAAAATAAAGCTAATCATATCTCCATCATACAACTGTTGTGTGGCTGAATGAGATGTGAGCGATGTAACTGGTGATATCCTATACAAATACTGATGGTGCTGGAGGTAAGACGTTTATTGTCATTCAGTAAACGTCTCTCTCCCACACAGAAATGGAAGAAGCTGTTTTTATAGGGACTCTTGCCTCTTCCTCACTACTCTCTCATCCTCTTTCCTGTAAGCCTTTATCTCAGTTCTGTTCCTTAGGAGATAGCATTCATTTTTTTCTTCTCCCCTTTGCCTTTTATTCCCCCATGCTTCACCAAAACAGAAGGAAATTGTCTGTTTTCTCTTGCTACGATTGAATACCTGAGACTGGGTAATCTATTAAGAAAACCGTTGTGTCTTACAGTTTTGGAGGCAGGAAGTCCAAGGCCAAGGGGTCACAGCTGGTGAAGGCCTTCTTGCTGGTGGGGACTCTCTGCAGAGTTTTGAGGTGGTGCAGGGCATCACGTAGCAAGGATGCTCACGAGAGATAGCCAGACTGACTTTTAAAACAGTCTCCCTCTTGTGATAACAAACCTACTCCCGCAATAACTCATTAATCCATGAATGGATTAATCCATTTGTGAGAGCAGAGCCCTCATGATCCAGTCACCTCCCAAAGATCCCACCTCTCAACACTGCTGCATTTGAGGACCAAGTTTCCAACACATAAAGTTTGGGGGACACATTCAAACCAACATGTGAAATGGAAAAGTATTTAAAGAAGTAAGTAAATGTGGGAGCCAGGTTAGCATCTGAACACAGACAACACCATCCAGGCCTGCACGGACAGAGGTGGCCCTGGAATGTCACCAAATCCAATCCCCTCACTCTAAGAGTCTTCTTTTCACACAGTTTGTTCAGTGTTCTTGAAGACTCTAAGCTGTTTGGCTGGGGCTGGCTGCTACTTTACTTATTGGTGACCCAGGACAATGATCGAAGTGTTTTTCTCTGATTCTGGGGGAAGATTTGTGTTTTTTGTGAGTCATGAGAAGATCTTGGATTGGGTCATCAGCATCCAGTATTCCTCTTAAATCCCTGGTGTGTGGAGCACCCCATGAGAAAGAGGGAAGAAAATAGGGCTTCTTAAACTTGAGCTGCTTAGGAAGACACCTTGCTGGGCTCCTTCCCAGAAATGCTGATTCAGCAGGTCTGGGTGTGACCTAAAAGTCTGCATTTCTCACACGCTCCTGGGGGATGCTGATCCTGCTGGCCTGGGACCAGACATCATTGGAGAAGCCAAGGCTACAAGGCAGAGGTTGGCAAATTACAGCCCAGCAGCCAGAACACAGTTGCTCCCATTCATTTACATATTGTCTATGGCTGCTTTCATGCTACAGTGGCAGAACTGAGTAGTTGTGGCAGAGATCATGTGGCCCACAAAGCCAAAAATATTTACTATTTGGCCTTTTTTTTTTTTTTTTTTTTTGAGATGGAGTCTCGCTCTGTCACCAGGCTGGAATGCAGTGGTGCAATCTTGGCTCACTGCAACCTCCGCCTCCCAGGTTCAAGCAATTCTCCTGCCTCAGCCTCCTGAGTAGCTGGGACTACAGGTGTGCACCACCACGCCCAGCTAATTTTTGTATTTGTAGCAGAGATGGGGTTTCACCATGTTGGTTGGGATGGTCTTGATCTCTTGACCTTGTGATCTGCCTGCCTCGGCCTCCTAAAGTGCTGGGATTACAGGTGTAAGCCACCACGCCTGGCCTGGCCTTTTACAGTAAAAGCATGCCAACCTCTGCTCTTGAGGTTCCTCAGCACCCTTAGCCCAGTGGTTCTAATCACAGGCATGGGACACCTCCCCCTCCTTTCTTTCACTGACAGAGTACCCTAGGGCCACTACTGCTAAGAAACCAACTCTGCTAAGCATTAAATCATGTTCTCTGGAAGAAAAAACATGAGACTGATATCACTGCTTTTACCTCTATCTTTGCCGATCACAAAACACCTTAAGACCCTGCAGCAACCTAAGTGGTGCTGTACCCATCTTGTGGAGGTACAAACCAAGGCTCAGGAGAAATAGTTATGTCTGTGGTCACACAGCAAATTAGTGACAAACCCAGGTCTCCCAGGCTTTGCACCTAACGCACTACCTATTGTATATAAGGCAAAATTGGATGGTACTTGGTATATTGGTCATCTAATTCTGTGTAACAAATTATCCCTAAATGTAATACCTAAAGCAGCAGAAGACATTTAATACCACTCACAGTGTCTGTACATAAGGAATTCAGGATCAACGTGGCCAAGCAGTTCTGGCTCAGGTGTTTTCCTGAGGCTCCATCAGATGTCTGCCAGAGCTGCAGTCATTTAAAGTTTAACTGGGACTGGAGAATCCACTTCCAAGGATTCAGCTTGGAGAATCAGCTTCACTCATGTGGCTGGCAAGTTGGTGCTGGCTATTGGTGGGAAACTTCATTTCTGTTCCGTGTTGACCTCCCTGCAAGGCTGCTTGAGTGTCCTCACAATATGGATGCTATCTCCTTTTTATGACACAGCCTCCCAAGTCACATAACATAATTTCTGCCACATTCTGTTCATCAAAAGCAAGTCAGTAAGTCCAACTTACCTTCAAGAAGAGCATCAAAGAATTTGTGGGCATATCTTAAAGCCAGCCCAGTAGGTCGATTTCCATTCCATTGCCTGCTGGGAAAATCAGGGTCCTGTGGTGTTGTCACAGTGCCAGTCTTTAGTTGATCGTAGAACATGAGACTAAAGTCCTGAGCAAGAGTAAGGTAATTCACAAATTACTAGCAACATCTAGGCCTCAAGTTTTGTTCTGTTCTGGAGTAGAGTACCCAAAGGAATCCTATACAGTTGGACTTCAGAAAAGGTCAGAGAGGACCAGAAGGAGATGCCCATCTTCATGCTGTGTTTGAAAACAGAAAGACGACCACATGGTTTGAAATCCTCCCAGGCAATCCAGACATGCTTCTGCTAAGGGCCAGCTCTCCATTCCCAATTAAAAACTACCTTTCTAGCCCAGAGGCCAAGTGCCTTGTTGGAGAAAGCAGCAAGGCCTGAAGCCCTTCGGTTGTGCTGCTTGATGCTCCACACAGTTCCCCTATAAAGTATTAAACATACTTCAGTAAGAACTTTGCAGGGGTAGGCCGGGCGCGGTGGCTCATGCCTGTAATCCCAGCACTTTGGGAGGCCGAGGGGGGCGGATCACGAGGTCAGGAGATCGAGACCATCCTGGCTAACACAGTGAAACCCTGTCTCTACTAAAAATACAAAAAAGTAGCCAGGTGAGGTGGCTGGCACCTGTAGTCCCAGCTACTCAGGAGGCTGAGGCAGGAGAATGGCGTGAACCCGGGAGGCAGAGCTTGCAGTCAGCCGAGATCGCGCCACTGCACTCCAGCCTGGGCTACAGAGTGAGACTCCATCTCAAAAAAATAAATAAATCAATAAAAAGAACTTTGCAGGGGTAGAAGGAGGAGGCTGTGAATTTGTGGATTAAATTTGCCCTTCCAAGTCTTTGTATTAATTCATCCTTATCTCAGCCAGCTGATTGCATTTCTTGTCAGATCTGTTTCCAGGCAACGTCTAGTACTAATGGGTGAGAGTCCAGTTTATTCTTCCATGCCCTGCCACCTCTGTGCAAGGCATTTTAAGTGTAGGAACTCATCCAGACAGATGGTAAACTCTGATCTCTCTCCATTGAACAGGGTCTGGTTGTATCACCTTAGTCTTTCATAAGCAGTGTTTGGATACCCTCTAGTGGATAAGTAAAGATGGTCGCCATGCTTGCTAAACAGAAGGGCTCTGAACCTGGGATGAGAGTGGAGGTGACTGTCTTGAAGAGCCCCTGTGACTCTGGAGAGCAAACGTAGGGAGAGGTCAGTTTGAGGATAATGTAACTCCTTGATGGTCCAGGAAAGAGGTATACTCTTTCGTTATATAATCTTCTCTGGCTTGATATATTTAATAACCTGGTTTGGAAAACAGGTAACAAAAACATAAGTACACATGTATGTGCATGTGTGTATATTTCCTAGTGCAGAGAGGGTATGTGGTGGTAAACAGGAATTGGCAAACTTTTTCTATAAAGGGCCAGATAGTAAATATTTCAGGCTATGTAGCCAAGAGGCCACATATTCTGTTGTTGTAGTGTGAAAACAGCCATAGATAATACATTCATGAATAAGCATGGCTGTGTTCATTGACTATACAAAACAGACAGTGAGCCACATGTGGCCATGGGCCAAAGTTTGCCAACCCCTGGTGAAAAAGAAAGAACTGAATTGTGTTTGTCTCTTGCACTAGATGGCAAATTCCTCCTGTGCAGAGACCCAAGCCTCATTCACCTTCGTACCCTGGGCACTCAGTATTGTACCTAGCATGTGGCAGGTGCCCATAGCCTGTTTACTGACTCAATATGGCTCCTGTGTCAAACTGTAATATATCACCTTTCTTGCAAGATTTCTTGGAATTCACTGAATTAAGAGCAGCATGCTCTCTAACTTAGATGTTTAAGCCATCAGAGCAAATAGGATTAGTTGCCATCCTGTTTTCCATGTACTTGTCCTTAACCAAGATGCCATGTGAAAGACCAGCACTTCAAAAGGCCTTGTCATGATCAGCCCTGTTCAGTCTGAAGATGGCACTCCCTAGTGGCCCAACAGTGGTGGGCAGCTGCCGGGCATCTTGTTTTGCAGACGTGGGAGTGGGTTTGCATAGAGGCGTCTGCTGCCTTTACTAGAATCTCCATATGCCCAGAACCTTGCACGTGAGAAGGGACTGGCTGGTGGCATTCCAGGTAATGTCCCATCCCTAAGAACATGGCAGGAGCCAGCTTCTCTGTTTCAAACACCAGCCTATTCCTCTAAGGCAGGCTTATGGTCTGCCAAACTGCTCTTTTTTTTAAGGTATTAATCACAATAGCAACTATCCTTTGCAGAGCATATTGTCTTATGTGGATTTTAGAAAATATGTATTATCTCTACTTATTGATGAAGAAACTGAGGCACAGAAGAGTTAAATTACTTGCGGCATGATGTTGATGTGTAGTACAGTTTAAAAACTTGAGGCCGGGCATGGTGACTCACACCTGTAATCCCAGCACTTTGGGAGGCCGAGGCAGGTGGATCACCTGAGGTCAAGAGTTCAAGACCAGCCTGGCCAACATGGCGAAATCCCCTCTCTAATAAAAATTTAAAAATCAGCCAGGTGTGGTGTCATGTGCCTTTGATCCCAGCTACTCTGGAGGCTGAAGCAGAAGAATCACTTGAACCCAGGGGTCAGAGGTTGCAGTGAGCCAAGGTTGCTGCTCTACTCTAGCCTGGGTGACAGAGCAAGACTCTGTCTCAAAAAAAATAAATAAACTTGGACTAAGTTTTTTAACTCGCTGTGCCTTGGTTTTCCTATCTATAAAATCATCATGATAAAACCTATTTTAAGGCTGGGCATGGTGGCTCATGCCTGTAATCCCAGCACTTTGGGAGGCCGAGGTGGGCGGATCACCTGAGGTCAGGAGTTCGAGACCAGCCTGGCCAACATGGGGAAACCCCGTCTCTACTAGAAACATAAAAATTAGCTGGGCGTGGTGGCAGGCGCCTGTAATCCCAGCTACTCGGGAGGCTGAGGCAGGAGAATTGCTTTAACCCAGGAGGCGGAGGTTGCAGTGAGCCGAGACTGCATCACTGCAGTCCAGCATAGGCAATAGAATGAGACTCCATCTCAAAAAAACCAAAAAAACCAAAACCTTTTTTAAGGGGCTAGCTGTATGGGTCAAATGAGGTAAGGTACAAGAAGTGCTTCCTTACTCCATAGTAGATATTATACTATTACCAGGGGCTTGGGCACATAGGTCCTCGATAAATATTGGTTGAATAGATGAAAGCTATTTGCCTAGTCGCACAGGTGGTAAAAATTCAAAGCCCAGCTCTTCCTACCAGGCCAGATGGCCTTGATTATACCATGTAACCAAACAGGAACAGGGGCATGCTAACCATGGCATTGAGGTGGACCGTGTGGCATTCAGGTGTCCACACAGGGCAGGGAAGACAGACCTTCAGGGTTAAGCATTCACGGTTCACTTAGCCTGACATCGTGTTGGCATTATTACTCATGAGAGAGCTCTCAAGCTCAGTCCATACATCCAGGGAGCTGGAAATAGACTTCTTGGCTCCACACAAGTGTAAAAAGCTTCAGTTACAGAGAAAAGTAGGTTTTTTACCTGAGAAAGAGGAGAGGTGTTCCTCCTAAGAGCCATTGTAAACCCTGGCAATAATATTAGCATAGTAGTAATAATTGACACAGCACCTCGCAAGCACTGTTGTGCATACATTGATTAACTCATTTTGTCCTCCCACACCCTAGGAGGGAAGCCTCTGTATCCCCATTTTACAGTTGAGGAAGCTGAAGCTCAGGTTAGTAACTTGCCCAAGGGCTAATGGAATTCAGGTAGACTGACTCCACATTAAGGATTTTCCCCACTAAGCAAACGCTGCCTCTCAGTCTGCTATTACCATGTGCGGTAGTGTCACCTCAGCCAGAGAGGAAGGAGAAGGAAGGAACAGGGAATCAAACAATGAAGACTGTGGGATAAATAAAAGTAGCACCAGATCGGAAGATGCCGCTGAACGCTAGTTCTGCTTTGACCCCTGACTAGCTCCGTGACCCTAGGCTGGTTGCTTCTGAATGTGTCCTGGACTTCTCTTCATTTGTAAGCATCTCTTCATCTGTGAAATGAGTTAATCAATCCAACACTAACATTCTCTGGCCTTCAAACCACTATGGGATAAGTCTTGGCTTTAAGAAAAGGTGCCATCCTTGGAGACTGCTGTCTGATGCCAGGCCTCCTTTGCAAGTGGATTTCCACCTGCAGAGTCTTCATGTGTCAAGTCAAGACCTGCAAAGACCCATGTCACCAGCTGGGGTGTCTGTCTCAGAGATTTGGCATTCCTCCCACCACCCAAATTTTGCCTGGCTAACTCTCATTCACCTATTTGTCTCTGACTTCCTCTGACCTTCCAGACTTGGTTGGGTCCTTGTGCTTTACATTCTTGTATCACCATAGTTTCTTTTCATAGGATTTATTACAGCTTGTAATTAAATATCAACTGGGGGCAGAGACCATGTCTTTTTTCCCCACTGTTGCACTGCCATTGAGACCTCAGTGGTTTGTTTTTGTTTTTGTTTTTGAGACGGAATCTCACTCTTGTCACCCAGGCTAGAGTGCAATGGCGTGATCTCAAGTCACTGCAACCTCCGCCTCCCAGGTTCAAGTGATTCTCCTGCCTCAGCCTCTCAGGAAGCTGGGATTACAAGCATGTGCCACACGCCCGGCTAATTTTTTTGTATTTTTAGTAGAGATGGGGTTTCACCACATTGGCCACGCTGGTCTTAAACTCCTGACCTCAAGTGATCTGCCCGTCGCAGCCTCCCAAATTGCTGGGATTACAGGTGTGAGCCATGACGCCCAGCCAAGACCTCAGGTTTTTGAATGAATGAATGTTGCCACGTATGTGCCATATTAAATGTACACCAGAAGTAGAACAGCAAGGTATGGTAATATTGGTTGGTTCTTTTCTGGCAGGCCACATAATAGCAAATCCGTAATCACTATTTCCAGTGCCACTTCATTGCAAGGAATTAGTATGATAAATGATTTAAAATCTAATGAGGTATTTCAGAGGTATGCTGAGATCTCACCAGAACAATGCATATCCCCTGAGCTAAGCCAGCTGGGAACAGCTGGTGCATTGCTTCTAGGTTAACCTAGTTAATTGTCAAAAGTTACCTGTTTTCAAGGCTAGAGTACATTTTCAATAATGGTGCTCCTGCCAGTCAAGGCTAAAGTCAAAAATAAATCAGCCAACTTATGTCCTATAGCAATGTAGCATTTCCTGCCCCACCAACAGTGCCTAGAAAACGTGTCACAATAATACTCAGTAGGTATTTGAATAAATGAGACTCTTTAACACTGCCATCAGATAATTCCTCTGAGCAGCAGAATTGCTGTCACAAAGCTCATAGACACCACAGGGAGTCCTCAGGGACAAACTTATTGTCTTTCTGGATGATTTTAAAAATTGTGCCAGAATCAGTGGCTCATACTGGTAATCCCAGCACTTTGGAAGCTGAGGCAGTAGGATCACTTGAGTCTAGGAGTTCAAAGTCAGCCCGGGCAACATAGCAAGACCCCGGTTCTACAAAAAATGTAAAACCTAGCTGGGCATGGTGGCACGCACCTGTAGTTGCAGCCACTTTGGAGGCTGAGGTGGGGGAATCGCTTGAGCCCAGGAGGTCAAGGCTGCAGTGAGCTGTGATTTCACTTCTGCACTCCAGCCTGAATGACAGAGCAAGACCCTGTCTCAAAAACAAAAAACCTGACATTTGTTTTCTTAGTCCATAGAATACTCGAATAAAGATGATGTGGAGGTAGGAGGGTACACACAAAGGACAGAGAGAGCAGTTGAAGTCAGCTCACTGAGAGCTGCAAGAGGTGAGTTGATTTTCAATTAAAAAAATTTCTTTAGGCTGGGCATGGTGGCTCACACCTGTAATCCTGTAATAGGATTTGGGAGGCCGAGCTGGGCAGATCACTTGAGCCTAAGAGTTCGTGACCAGCCTGGGCAACAAGGCAAGACCTCATTTCTACAAATTAAAAAATTACCTGAGTGTGGTGGTATAGTCTCACCTACTTACACTTGTAGTCCCAGCCACTCAGAAGGCTAAGGTAGGAGGATCACCTGAGCCCAGGGAGGTTGAGGCTGCAGTGAGCAGTGATCACGCCACTGCACTTCAGCCTGGATGACCAAATGAGACCAGTCTCAAAAAACAATTTTTTTTTTTCTTCATAGAAAAACACACATAATCTGGTACCATTCCAAATAGAAGCAAGCAATTTCCTTCTATAGCACAAGGCAGCAATTGAAATATTTGATGTTTGTGATGACGCTGGGTCATCAAAAGGTTTAGCTGTGTTAGTAATACTGTATTTAATTTTGAAAAGGAGATACAGAAAATATATTTTATTGAGCTCATTAACTTATTGTTCACAGGAGAGGTTGGGAAAGAAACCTTAGGTCACTAAAAAGTAGAAACTTACAGTTCCATAAAAGGTATCCATCATCTATCAAAAACCAACAACACATATAAAAATGTAAAACATTAAAATAATAAAACAGAATAAAATAAGGATTGCCACCACACTTGTGTTCTGGAAGATGGTTCTGGAGATTTAAGCCAACGTAATAATTCAGGAAAAAGAAACAGGTGACATAAATATTGGAAAGGACCAAAGCTGCTGTTATTGCAGATGGCTTCGCCAGAAAATTCTAGAAATCAGCTATGCACAGTGCCTCATGCCTGTAATCCCAGCACTTTGGGAGGCCAAGGTGGGCAGATCACCTGAGTTCAGGAGTTCGCAACCAGCCTGACTAACATGGTGAAACACCGTCTCTACTAAAAATACAAAATTAGCTGGGCGTGGTGGGTCATGCCTGTAGTCCCACCTACTTGGGAGGCCGAGGCAGGAGAATCGCTTGAACCCAGGAGGTGGAGGTTGTAGTGAACCAAGATCATGCCATCGCACTCCAGCCTGGGCAACAAGAGTAAACTCTGTCTCAAAAAAAGAAAAGAAAGAAAAGAAAATTCTAGAAATCAACTGACATCAGTAGGGTGGTCAAATACCTGTAGACCCAAAAGGCTTGTGAAAAACAGAAGTTCTCACTCCCGTAACTCCCCATGTTTCTCCTCAGAGACAGCTACTCTGGCTTTAGTCATATCTATAGTTATAAATAATATGTGAGCTGCCATCTTCTGATTCAATTCTACATGTTAACTAGTCACTTCTTGTTACCTTCTCTCTTAGCTTGGGCTGCCATAACAAAATACCATAGACTGGTTGGCTTAAACAACAGGAATTTATTTCTCATAGTGCTGTAGACGAAGTCCAAGATTAAGGTGACAGCAGGGTAGGTGTCTGGTGAGGGCTGTCTCCTTTGGTTGCAAACAACCACCTTTTGCTGTGTCTTTACATGGCCTCTCTCTGGTGCATATCAGTGGAGAAAGCATGAGAGGAAGCTCTCTGGTGTCCCTTTTTATAAGGGCACTAATCTCATCATGAGAGGTTTAGACTGCATCTAAACCTTATTACCTACCAAAGGCCCTACCTCCTGATACCATCACACTGGGATTTAGGGGTTCAACATATGGATTTGGGAAGCACACATTTGGTCTGTGGCACCATCTACATGATTGAAGCTTCCTTTCTCCATGTTACAATTCTTTTTTTTTTTCTTTTTTTGAGACAGGGTCTCACTCTGTCATCCAAGCTAGAATGCAGTGGCACAATCACAGCTCATTGCAGCCTCAACCTCCTGGGCTCAAGCAACCCTCCCACCTCAGGCTCCTGAGTAGCTGGGACTATAGGCGTGCACCACCATGCCTGGCTTGCTTGCTTGCTTATTTACTTAATGTAGAGACAGAGTCTTCCTATGTTGCCCAGGCTGGTCTTGAACTCCTGGGCTCAAGCAATCCTCCCACCTCAGCCATCCAAAGTGCTGGGATTCCAAGGTATGAGCCGCTGTGCTCAGCCTATTCGTTTATGATTTAAGTCAATATTCTGTGTTTATTATCCTTACATAAATATTATTTAGAGCTGAGTGTTGTAGTGAACAATGATTTCTTTTAGTTTTTACTAAGGTTAATAATAGAGTGGGTTTGTTTTGTTTTCTTTTGTTGTTTTTTTTTTGCTTAGGTTTTTTTTTTTTTTTTTTTTTTTTTGGCGTTCTCTCTTTATAGAGACTGTTTCTAGAAAGAACTCGCCTGCAGCTGGCTGGCTGGACCATCACACGCTGACGGGGCTGGACTATTTACAGGCCTATTGTGGGCTGTACTTTGGCCACCTCCCGGCACAGCACTCAGCTGTGACAATAAAATAAGTTAGGTCTGGCCGGGCAGGGCTTGGAGGGGGCAGGGACAGGGGCTTTATACACAAGTGCTGGGGGGCTCAGGGCCTCAGTACTCTTGAGGGCCGGGCTTTGTAGCTAATTTTATCTCACATTTTTTCCAATTGCCTCTCAGTGAAGTTTCCCACAAGACCAATCACGTCACATAATCAGAGTTCCCATTTTTATCTTGGATGTATTTCTCCTGGGGTCTTCCCTTCACTGTCATCTGTGGAATTCCTTTTGCCTTTCTGTTGGGTTGAATTCCTTGTTTTCTTATCTTCCTTATTGTCCTCTTTCTTGCTTTCCTCCCACATTGTGATGGAGCAAGTTCCCTAATAGCTTCAATCGATAAAAAGAAAGTTAAATGACATCAGGCATGGTGATGAGAGGCTTTAACGTGGCTTGGCTGTCTTTCGAGTCACTCTGTTCCGATCTGGTTACCTTCTATGTCTGAGGCATCTGTCATGCTTGGATTTCCCTTCATCCTGGGGATGACCTTCACCTCTCTCTGTAGTTCTCTTGTTGGTTTATTCCATGTTGCCTTTTTTAAAGTTTATGCTCTCCTTTTGGTGAGTCATGTCCTTCAGTAGATTCCTAAGAAAGAGTGCATGGAAGGTAAATTTTTCAGATATTACACATCTGAAAAAAAATATATTCTCCACTTGCCCTTCATTAATAATTTTTGCCAGGTAATTTCTAGATCAAAAATAATTTTCTTTCAGTAATTTGAAATCATTGGTCATTGTCTTCTAACATTCTATTTACTTTTAGAAAAGATTAAAAGCCGTTCTTGTTTCTGCCTCTTTTATTAGGCAACCTGTTTGTTCTCTGGTGGTTTAGAGAACCTTCTCTTTGTACCTGATGTTCTGAAATTTCATGATGTACCTTGATTTGAGTCTGTTTCATCCACTGTGCTGGGTACATAGAGGAGTCCGTTTATATAGAAATTCACATCCATAAATTCTGAGTTTTCTTGAGTTATTTGATTTGAGTTTTCTTGAGTAGTTGATTTCTTTCCCTCCATTTTCTTCACTCTCTCTTCCTGGAACTTTTTTTTTTTTTTTTTTTTTTTTTTTTGGAGACAAGATCTGACTCTGATCTTAGCTCACTACAGCCTTGACCTCCTAGGCTCGAGCAATCCTCCTACCTCAGCCTCCCAAGTAGCTAGGACTACAGGCACGTGCCATCACACCCAGCTAATTTTTGTATTTTTTTGGTAGAGATGGGGTTTTGCCATGTTACCCAGGCTGGTTTTGAACTCTGGGCTCAAGCAGTCCGTCCACCTCAGCCTCCCAAAGTGCTGTGATTACAGACATGAGCCACCTCGCCTGGCCCCTGGAACTTATTAATCAGATGTTTGACCTTCTGAACCCGTCCTCTAACTTTTTCACTTTATCTCACCTGTTTTTTTCTTTTCGTTGTTGTTATATTTTCTAGGAGGTTTTCTCGATTTTATCATGCGGCATTTCTATTGAGTTTTTAATTTCTACTGTTCCATTTTTAATTTAAAAAACTATTTTTGTTTTGAAGGACTATTTTTGTGTCCTTCTTGCAACCTCCTGTTTCTTTTTCACTTTTGTAATATCTTTTCTCTCTAAGATACTGATGATTTTGGGGTGGGAAATGTTTTCTTCTACCCCTTCAAAGTTACTTTCTTCCAGTTTGTTTTTAGGTTTTTGCTCTCTGCCCTGTTATATAGGCTTTGCTTTCTTCATAGATCCAGTAATCTTGGTTATCTGCCTATGTTTTAAGAGTGCAAAGCTCTCTGGATGCTCTGAGCATGTGGATGGGGCTTATGACCCTTGAACTTCATTGAAGGTTGACCTGGCTGGGCTGCGTGTTGGGGAATCCCCAAAGTCACTATCTTTGTCTTTTTTCTTATGCTAATGAAGACCTGGCTGCCAGTATTCTTAGAAGCAAGCAGAGGGAAAGGTTAGGGATTGGATAGATGAGGAAGTCTTCATACTGAATACTTAGTCATTTAAGCCCCTTGTTTCCACTATAATGTTCAAACCTTCAACTGTGCCCCTCAATCCAGAGACTATTTCGTTTTACCTTCTTTACAGTGTTTCTCAATCAGAAGTAATTTTGCCTCCCAGAGAACATTTGGCAATATCCGGAGACATTTTTGATTGCCATTAAGAGTAGGGAGGTGGAGCACAGCTGCTGGCATCAAATAGGTAGAGGACAGGGAAGCTGCTATACACATCCTACAGTGTACAGTGCAGCACTCCAGATCAATAATTTTATTGGCCAGGCCAGGCCCGGTGGCTCACACCTGTAATCCCAGCACTTTGAGAGGCCAAGGCAGGCAGATCACTGGAGGTCAGGAGTTCGAGACCAGCCTGGCCAACATGGTGAAACCCCATCTCTACTAAAAATACAAAAATTAGCTGGGTATGGTGGTGCACGCTTGTAATCCCAGCTACTCAGGAGGCTGAGGCAGGAGAATCACTTGAACCTGGGACGCAGAGGTTGCAGTGAGCCAAGGTCGTGGCACTGTACTCTAGCCTGAGCGACAGAGCGAGACTTTGTCTCAAAAAAAAAAAGAATTTTATTGGCACAAAATGTCAATATGCCTGAGGTTGAGGAATCCTAATCTAGAGCATAAACATTCACACTAATGACAAAAGTGGAGCAATCACCCAGCAGCTTGCAGTAGAGCAAAGGGTAAGGACTTAGCGACTTTCAAACAGCTTCCCACCAATCCTCCTTATTTTAGCTGCTCCTCTCCCACCTCCAACCTTCACTTCCTGTCCTAGAGCTACCTGAGTCTTTTCAGACTTTGCAGTGAAGTTGGTTTGTTTCTTGACTTACCTGTTAACCACCTTAGAACTCAGCTTTCTCAAGGTCATTAAATCAGTTATCCATTGTTCATATGTATTCTAAGCTTTTTTTTTTTTTTTTTTTTGAGACAGAGTCTTGCTCTGTCACCCAGGCTGGAGTGCAACGGCGTGATCTCAACTCACTGCAACCTCCGCCTGCCAGGTTCAAGCAATTCTTCTGCCTCAGCCTCCTGAGTAGCTGGGATTACAGGTGCATGCCACCAGGCCCGGCTAATTTTTTTTTTTTTTTTTTTTTTTTTTTTGAGACGGAGTCTCAGTCTGTCACCCAGGCTGAAGTGCAGTGGTGTGATCTCGGCTCACTACAACCTCTGCCTCCCAGGTTCAAGTGATTCTTCTGCCTCAGTGTCCCGAGTAGCTGGGACTAGATAGAGGCACGTGCCACCATGTCCGGGTAATTTTTGTATTTTTAGTAGAGACAGGGTTTCACCATATTGGCCAGACTGGTCTCGAACTCCTGACCTCGTGATCCGCCCGCCTCAGCCTCCCAAAGTGTTGGGATTACAGGCGTGAGCCACCACGTCAAGCCTAATTTTTGTATTTTTAGTAGAGGTGGGGTTTCACCATGTTGGCCAGGCTGGTCTCGAACTTCTGACCTCAAGTGATCCACCCGCCTTGGCCTCCCAAAGTGCTGGAATTACATGCATGAGCCACCGCACCTGGCTCTGTTCTAAGCTTCTAAAGATGTTGCTGTTGTCTCTTTTCCTATTCAACCCATCCTCTTGAAAATTTTAGAAGGGTTTTTGGAGGGAGCAAAATTAGGTGTTCAGTCTGATATACTTTCCAGTAATGCTAAAGTACATGAAATACATGTTGAAGCTACAGTCATTGGCACTGACACAGCAGTTGAACATGGGTGAATGGAATGGAATAAAGATTCCAGAAACTGCCACAATATATGGGAAGACACTGATAAGTGATATTGGGTCAATTGTCTATCTGCTAGAAAAAAATAAAATTTGCCTTTCTTTACCCCATATATAGAACTCAGTGCTAGTTGGATTAAAGATGTAAGCATATATACAAAACTATAAAAATATAGGAGAATGTTTTTATAATCTTCTGTTGAGAATGACCTTGCTAAGAAGGTAAAAATAAAAGAGTTAAAGAAAACCAATTATGTCAGCCAGCCATGGTGGTTCACACCTATAATCCCAGCACTTTGGGAAACCACGGCAGGAGGATCACTTGAGCCCACGAGTTCGAGACCAGCCTGGGCAACATAGCGAGACCTCATCTCTACAAAGAAATGAAAATCAAAAAGTTAGCCAGATGTGGTGCATTCCTGTAATCCCAGCTACTCAGGAGGCTGAGATAGAAAGATCACTTGAGCCCAGGAGGTAGAGGCTGCAGTGACCCTTGATCATACCATTGCACTCCAGCCTGGGCAACAGAGTGAGACTCTGTCTCAGAAAAAAAAAAAAAATTATGTAAAAACTTAAAACTTCCATAGACAAAAGACTCTATGACTTTGAAAAATAAAACTGGATAGAGAAAATATTTGCCACATAGATAGTTGGTTACCATCTCTCTTATGTAAAGATCTCTACAAATCAGGAAGTGACTTTTAAAAACCTATCGGGCCAGGCACAGTGGCTGGCCAGGCGCAGTGGCTCACACCTGTAATCCTAGTGCTTTGGGAGGATGAGGCGAGCAGATCACTTGAGGTCAGGAATTTGAGACCAGCCCGGCCAACATGGTGAAACCCCATCTCTACTAAAAATACAAAAAATTAGCCGGGCATGATGGTGCATTCCTATAATTACAGCTACTCAGGAGGCTGCAGCATGAGAATCCTTGAACCCGGGAGGCGGAGGTTGCAGTGAGCCAAGATCATGCCACTGCACTCCAGCCTGGGTGTTGGAGTGCGGCTGTCTTAAAAAAACCACACACACTCACAAAAAAAAAAAGTAAAAAGAAAAAAAACTATCAAGAAATAAGAGGAGAACTCTAAGTGGTTGATAAGTATTATAAGCATTCAAAAAAATGCTCTACTGTCCTCGACACTGATGAAGAAAAATGCAAACTAAAGTAGAAACAAGATGCTATTCATCAGTGCTTCTTCATGTGTAGTCCCTGAGCCAGCAGCATCAGCATCACCTGAGAACTTGTTAGGAGTGCAGATTGTCAGATCCATCCTACACCTGAATCACAGGCAAGCGGTAGGCCTAGCCATTTGTTTCAACAAGCCCTCCAGGTGATTCTGATGGTCAAATTTGAGAAGCCAGGAGAAAGAAGAAACTACCTTTGGTATTGCAGATGACTCTCTGACAGTATTGAGCAAGCGATGTCAGACATAAGACTGAATACTATAAGATTCATTTATATGAAGATCAAAAGCAGAAACTAATCTAGGATGATAGCAATCAGGGCAATTGTCTCCTTAAGAGGAGAGGAGTAACTAGAAATGGGGGTAAGGTTTTCAGGTGCTGGCTGTGTTCTTTTTCTTGATTTGGATGCTGGTTACACAGGTTTGTTCAGTTAGTGAAACTTGCCCAAGCTGTTCACTTAGGATTTGTATACTTTTCTTTATACTGTATTTCAATACAGCAGTGAAAGTTAAAACATGGGTTCTGTTTTTTTAAAATCAGGTTTTTAGCCATTTAAAACATAGAAATTTAGTCTGGTGAAGGTGCAAAAGCATGCGTATACTGATAACAGCGTAAACTAAGGTTTTTTGTTTTTGTTTTTTGTTTGTTTGTTTGAGACAGAGTCTCGCTCTGCGCCCAGGCTGGATATAGTGGTGCAATCTCAGGTCACTGCAACCTCCACTTCCCCAGTTCAAGCTATTCTCCTGCCTCAGCCTCCCTGGTAGCTGGGATTACAGGCATGCACCACCATGCCCAGCTAATTTTTGTATTCTTAGTAGAGATGGGGTTTCGCCATGTTAGCCAGGCTGGTCTCAAGCTCCTGGCCTCAAGTGATCCGCCCACCTCAGCAGCCCAAAGTGCTGGGATTATAGGCGTGAGCCACTATGCCTGGTCAGTAAATTACTACAAGCTTTTGCCGAACAATTTGGTAGTACCTCTAAAGCTTAAAATTCTAGAAATTTTCCTCCTAGAAATCTGTCCTGGAATTCAGGTATACAGAGGCATAGGTTATAAAAATGTTTCTGAGCATTTTTATACAAACATAAAGAAGACAACCTAAATTTCCATCAATAGGGGATTCGTTACATGAATTATGGAAGACTGAGCAACTGTTAAAATTGGCAGAGATACGTGTGTAGTAGTGTGGAAAGTTGTCCCCCATGGTATTACTAACTGAAAGAAGCAAGTTATAGACTCTGTGAACAGAGTGATCCATATTTATAAGGGAGAAAGAGAAAGATGTGCAGGCAGTGGTTATAAATGCAAGGAAAGAGGCCAGAAAGGGTAAATACAAAATTGTTTATGTTGGTTTTTCTTGAATTTTTATAACTGGCAGATAGGGAAGGGGGTTGTCATTTCTTTATATACTTCTGTGTTAACTTTTTTTTTTTTTTTTTTGAGATGGAGTCTCCCTCTGTTGCTGAGGTTGGAGTGTAGTGGCGCAATCTTGGCTCACTGCAACCTCTGCCTCCTGGGTTCAAGTGATTCTCCTGCCTCAGCCTCCCGAGTAGCTGGGACTACAGGCACGTACCACCACGCCCAGCTAATTTTTGTATTTTTAGTAGAGATGGGGTTTCATCATGTTGGCCAGGATGGTCTCGATCTCTTGACCTCATGATCCACCCACCTCAGCCTCCCAAAGTGCTGGGATTTACAGGTGTAAGCCAACATGCCCGGCTCACTATGTTAATTTTTTTACCTGCATTTATCATTTTGAAATTGTTTAAAAGTCTTAGTTTTGCCATTACAAAAGAAAGTCTTAGCCTAAAAAAGAAATGCTTATCAGGGAAAACAAACAGTATTTTTATAGTCTAAGCAAATAAAGATTCAGGTTTATCTTAAACACAAAGCAAAAGATAAGTAACATTTTTGAAGAGTGGTTTTTATCAGTATTGGTTATAGTGGAGATAAAAGGTTTGCTTCTTGATATATTTCAGTTACCTAGGAAATTCACTTGGGTAGAACAATTCTTTTCTTGACAGAGACATTCTTTTTACTTTGTTTGCTTGTGAGGTCATGGGTCAAGTATTCCCGTTCTTTGAAAGACGGCTCAGTTAACAATATTGTGCCTTTGTGTAAAAGACGACCACAGCCAGCAAACTAGACAATGCAGTCCTGGACAGCAGGCTTCACTTTTGTTAATAATGAAAAACGTTTTTGCATTCAGAGCCAAGAACTGTGAGTTGAGCCTGTTTAGCTGGATACAGACTTGTGATGGAAACTCTTAAGCCCTTGTGATCACACAGAGAGACACTATCAACACGTCTACAGTGCCTCTTCACTCACTGTTATGTTTCCTATGTGAATCATCCACAAAAGGCCGTTCTGACCCTATCTCAATCAAGAAGCCTGAAATGTTTCAGATGCTGCCATCAGAGGCTTACATCTATTACCAGTCTTACTGATCCAACAGAATGTCAAATACATGTGTATAGATTACCTGTCAGAATCAATTCGGGCCAAAAACCTCATTAGTGTGAGGCTGAGCACTTTCTGGAATTATATCCCATTTTGTGTATCTTCACTTTCAATAAGTGTTGTTGCCACAGATGTAAACACAAAAGCACATCTCCATTAAGCATCTTGTCTCTGGAATTCATCTACTAATATCAAGCTGATAAAAGAATATTGATGCTCAACTCTAAAGAGCAGAAACAGCAACATTTAGAGTCTTAGCTGCTCCCCGGCACAGGCACCCAAACTGTACCAGGAAAGTGGCTTCTCTCGGGAAGCAGTTTAACATGTCCCTTGGAAACCTGTCTGATGGCTTCAAGATCTTCACAGGAAGTCTTCTTAAAGAAGGGCCTGAAGTCTTCTCTCTTCAACATCCACTTCTTCTAATCCCTGTTTGAAGGTCCTCAACTACCTTAAACTGAGTAGGTTGAAAATTCAACTCATGAACAACACTCCCTTAACCCGTTCCTCTTCCATTGTTCCAACAGAACAAGTCAAACTCTGATCTACTCCAGAAATCTTTCTAGAGACCTGGGGATCATTCCATTGTATCCTCTCCCTTCTCCTCCCCCAACCCCATATCTAATCCATTGAAGTCCCATCTGCTGAAATTTGTCTTGAATTCACTCACTTCTCAATATTCACTGCCACCATATTGGTCTTGAAGACTTCATATTCTTCCACTTGGATTATTGCACACTCTCTGAATTTGTCTCCACACCACTGCTCCCCCTTTCCCCTCCACAAGTCCATTCTCGACCTGCAGCCAGAGTGGCTTTATAAAAAAATCTAGCCTAATCTTAACATTCTCTTTCTTAAAACTCTCCCACTGCCCTTCAGATAAAGCACAAAATCCCCAGGCCTCCTGGGCTCATATCATCTGACCTTCCCCAGCTCTCTAACATTTTGCACCAATATCCTAACTTACTACACATTCTTACAGGTTCTAGAAGGTAGCAGAGCCCTTCCCACCTTCAGACCTTTGCCCATGCTGTGTCCTCTGCCTATAGTGTTGCCTTTCTGCTTCTGTCTTGCTAGTGCTTTCAGCCTTCAGGTTATTCTTCAGCCTGGACTTCTCCGATGCTTCCTATGCCTGCCAGCAAGGTCATTTCCCCCATCATAGACCCTTATCATACCCTTTACCTTCTTCATAACATTTGCCACAGTTGTAATTGGTCAGGTATTTCCCTCCACTAGACTTTAGTTCTCTACAAGCAAGATATGTACAATTTGTATACCACTGTCCTTGGGGCCTGATAGCAGGAAACCCAGATACTGTAGGTGCTCCTATGTCAAACAAATAAAGGAAATCTGTCTCCCGATCTTGGTGATTAGAGTTACTTTAGTATTTTGTTTCATATACCACAAAGAAAGCTAAACCAGAAATGAAATTATTTGTCCTGTCACACAGCGAGCCAGGACTTGCAGGGCTAGAGCCCACCCTGGACTCCTGTTGCTGTGTCCTGGGCATGTGGTTCACATCTCAACTTTTTTGTGACTTAGTAATAAAGTCCACCTGGAAGGTGCTAGAATGTGAGTGCATACCTTGCTGTAGCCTTCCTTTGTCCAGGACTCAAGACATCTACAGTTTAGGTCAGTTTCCTTTTCCTTGATGAAGTCTTCCTTTAGTTAATGAGTGGTGTTAATTTGGCTTTGGGTATGGTCTTACTCGTCAGCAATTGGATGACTATTGCTGGGGTAAATGCACAACATGTGGTAAAATACTGAGTGTCCACATCTGGACTGGGCTGTTGTTCATTCTGTCTTCTGAAAGCTGTCTCAGACCACATGTTACTGGCCATCTGTGAGAACAGCAGGGAATGCCCAGAGGTTCATCCCTTGAAAGCAGATCAGCTCCAGGGACCACCTCCAAGTGCATCTTCAGTCTTGTTTCCTTGACAAGTATCAGCCTGGGAGCAAATTCCAGCCATGGATGTTGTTTTTCACCAAGTGGTATTTTAGAACCCCTGATTAGTGCTAATATTTAAAATCAAGATTATTATGTACAAGCTTGAGTTTCTGTGTTCTCCTGGGATGGAGAAGATCTGGCAAAACCAGCCCACAACTATCAGCTAGAGCTGAATTTTAAGAGAACCCCCTAAAATAAGATATTATTGGTCCCTGCCTGGACTGCCATGGTTACCTTCCTGGGATTTGTAGGCACATGAGTTTGCAAACCCTGTAATATTTTTAAGTCATGGCAGGGGGAGGTAGGGGTATATGCGTGAAAGTTGTGATTGACTTAGCCAGGCATGGTGGTGCACGCCTGTAATCCTAGCTACTCGGGAGGCTAAGGAAGGAGAATCCCTTGAACCCGGGAGGTGGAGTTTGCAGTGAGCCGAGATTGCTCCACGGCACTCCAGCCTGGGCAACGGGAGCGAGACTCCGTCTCAAATAAATAAATAAATAAGTTGTAATTGACATTCTGTATAATTTTTTGTCTTTGTCCCTCCTTCCTTCTTTATCTTCTACTTTCCCCTCCTCTCTCCACTGCTTCTACCACTTTACAGGTTCTGGGGCTGCTGGTATGGACGCTTATCGCCGGAACTGAGTACTTCCGGGTCCCCGCATTTGGCTGGGTCATGTTTGTAGCTGTATTTTACTGGGTCCTCACCGTCTTCTTCCTCATTATCTACATAACAATGACCTACACCAGGATTCCTCAGGTGCCCTGGACAACAGTGGTAAGGAAGCCGTGGGTGGTGGTCTTGTCCAGTGCCCACTCGGTAGATGGCATTAGTCCTCTACTAGTCAATCCAAGACTGTCTCTCTGCCCAGAAAGGTGGGCCATACCATGGAGAACCCAACACAGCAGATAATCTCAACATCATCTAATTGCCTATCAAGTGGCTTACACCTGGGTGTGAAACTGGGCACATTAGAAGGTCCAGAAATTTCTTTCAGGCAGAATTGCAAACCAGTTCTCAGAAGACTGAATCAAGAAAAGCCAGGTTCTCTCCTTTAGACTCTCATTTTATTATTTCCCTGTTAACAATGTCAACTGGAAATAAATATGTCAGGGTGCCAACCTCTGCAGATCGTGCTTCCTATAAACCTCTCCTGGGGCTGTGGCCTTAACTCTTTGTACATCACACCTCTTTGATGTTGGAGCACATTGGGTATAGAGTTAGAATGCAAATGAAAATTGCTATTAGAACACATAGGTGTTCTTATATATTTGAAAAAGAGAATTGTCAGGAATGACTGGATTCTCATCCTGGCTCTGGCACCATGCTAAATGCAGGATGGTGAATGTGGTCCAGGGGATATAGATAAGAAAATGAGTAGATACGAGACCCTGTGGCACACGCTGCAGTGGGGCTGTGTAGAAAGTGATGGAGGCTGCCACCTCAGCTTAGGATGGCTGGGAACTCTTCAGAGAAGAAGTGACATTTAGCTTCATCCTGGAGATCGAACACACACATCCTAAGTGGATTCACAGAGATGGAAAGTGGGTTCCACTTGCCTTAAGAGCATTGACAATCTGGTTGGGAAATTCAAAGTAGCTAAATGATTTACAAAAAAAATCCCAATGGTACCACATGTGTTTATGTATAAAACAGAGCTCTCCAGTGATACTATTTTTTTGTCTGTTTTCAACCAATATGTGAGAAAAAATATTTAGTTCCAAATAACTGACTGATGAACCAAATTTGAAATATAGTCTGTTTGTGGTTATAGACTAAGTTAAGTTGGCAGACTTTCAGACAACACTATCATTGTTCAAAACGCACCTGGCTTTGTTCTTTCTGTGTTGCTAAGCTAAGTCCCCCAGGAAAACAAGTCTGATTTTATTTCACAGAGCAGATTGACTGACTCTTGACAATTTCCCCAAATCCAAAAGTAAGGACTCTTCATTAAGGTTTTCAAGAAAGCGTTGCAAGTTTGAAAAGTAATTCCAAACAAGGTGCTTAATCACTGTCTAGGGTGGTGGAAGCAGCCTTGTTAGAATTGGTGTTTTGCTGCCTCAGGTGGGCATCAGGAGGGAAAGACTCATTTAGATGCTGGATTCAAAAAAAGTTAGCACCTTGAAGTAATAGTAACTATAGGAACACAGGATGAGGGAATAATCAAAGTAGGTTGGAATTTAAGGAACGCCGTTTTGGAGAAAGTTGTGTCCTAGGGTGGGTCTTGAAGAAAGCGCCTGTGAACTTGGAAGAAGAGGAACTTGGACAGTGTAGTAGGGGAGCAAATTGTTGGGATGGAGGAATGGACAGTACCCTTCTTTCCCCTTTTGCCTGAGTCTCAATTTCTAGTTATGTTATCTAGATCAGCAATTGGCATGCTGTCTCTGTAAAGGACCAGATAGTAAGTATTGTAGTCGTCTTGGGCTATACTCCTATGGCCCAGCCACTCAACTCTGCCTGCAGCATTGAGAGAAGCCATAGGCAATTTGTAAATGAATGAGCATGGCTGTGTTCCAGTAAAACTTTATTTACAAAAACTGCTGGTGGCCGGGCGCGGTGGCTCACGCCTGTAATCTTAGCATTTTGGGTAGACACCTGAGGTCAGGGGTTTGAGACCAGCCTGGCCAACATGGCGAAATCCCGTCTCTACTATAAATACAAAAATTAGCCTGGCGTAGTGGCACATGCCTGTAATCCCAGCTACTCAGGAGGCTGAGGCAGGAGAATCGGTTGAACCCAGGAGGCGGAGGTTGTAATGAGCTGAGATCACGCCACTGCACTCCAGCTTGGGTGACAGAGTGAGACTGTCTCAAAAAAACAAAACAAAACTAGTGGTGGGCCAGATTTGACCCACAGGCCATAGTTTACAGACCTCTTGTCTAGATCATATATAGTCTTTCTCTTCTCCAAGCCTAAAACTCCTTCACTGATTTATTACATTAAAAATTTTAAAATATTGCCTTTAATAGGACTTTTAAAAAGAATATTAACAATGCCTACTTCCGGCACCCCTAGTTTTAAAATGCTTTGATTTTCACTATCAGAATTTATTATTGTAAGGTGTGTCCCCATTTTATAGATAAGGAAACTGAGGTTTGGAGTCTTGTGACTTTGCACAGATTTACACACAGTAGGGGTCCACATCTTTTGAATTCCATCTGCATTTGTTTTCTGATCTCATCCTGCTCCAGTGGGTAGGAACTGCAGCCAGACACCAGGAAACCAGGACTCCTAATCCCTTTAGAAGGGTTTAATCATTTATCCCCCTTAAGCAAGGCTGTCAGCCTCCAGGTCAGGGGTTGCACACTCACATGTGTGAGGCACCAGTCAGGTCGTACAAGTGAGTAAACTCAGCATGGTATTGAACCTTGCCACCCAGACACACTTTCTTAGCATCTTAAACAACTTGAGAATATGCTTCACTTCACAAATAAATAGCTGGAAATGTGCTCCCAGGATTGCTAAATTTTCTGTTTGTTTTCTAAGGCAATCTAGAAATCTGAGCTTTGGTGTGAACTCTCCCAATTTTAAAATGCTTACAGCCATATTCTTAGAATTCGTTTGCTGCTGGCAGAAGCTACAGGTCAAACATGTCTGACTTCTGGTTGGGGTTTATGTTTACTGTTACAACTAAATACACCTTTGTAACTTCTCAAAGCATTTGTGAGTTGGGTACATGGTGTTAACCAAATATCCAGAGTGGAGAATGGAAAAAGCTTCCATCTGTTAACAACTAAAGGCTCTGACTAAACTTCCATATTTTCCAGTGCCCAGCAGAATCTCTTACAGAACAGCCTGTGGGGGATTCAGATGCCAGCCCAACTGTCGTGTCCCAGCACAAATCAGGAGCATAGCAAGTGTCAGGCTGGGACTTTGTGCTGAGGCAGCTGACAGGCTCCTGGTGCCGAATTGGACTGCCTAAACTCTTGCTACTCAAAGTGTGGTCCCTGGACCAGCAGCATCACTGGGAGATTATTAGGAATACGGAATGTTAGGCCCTACTCTAATTCTGATTTGTACTGACTGAATCAGAAATTCTGTAGAGGGCTTCAGGATCTCTATTATGACAAGATTTCCAGATAATTCTTAGGCATCTAAAGTGTGAGAAACACTGGTTTAAAAATAGTTATAGATCCATAATCCCTGAGTCAAAACCTTTGGGTCAGATGTGAATTAACAGTTTGTTTTGTTTTGTTTTGAGATGGAGTTTCACTCTTGTTGCCCAGGCTGGAGTGCAATGGCGCAATCTCGGTTCACTGCAACCTCCACCTCCCAGGTTCAAGCGATTCTCCTGCCTCAGCCTCCCGTGTAGCTGGGATTACAGGCATGCGCCACCACGCCCAGCTAATTTTGTATTTTTAGTAGAGACAGGGTTTTTCCATGTTGGTCAGGCTGATCTCACACTCCCGAACTCAGGTGATCCACCCGCCTCGGTCTCCCAAAGTGCTGGGATTACAGGCGTGAGCCACGGCGCCCAGCCTAAGAGTTTTGTTTTTTTTGTTTGTTTGTTTGTTTTTTCAAATTTTGGAAAGGTAATAAGGTGATTTAGTGCATTTACGACAATATGTACGCCTGAATCTGGGGCTGCACTGTAATGAGACAAATTAATGTTTCTGCAAGAACACGTGGATTTTCCTGCTAAGAGTGATAATGAAGACCACATTGCTCCCATGTCAGCTCAGGTCAGCTTTTACTACCAAATGACTTTTGAATTTACTCTTGCTTTTCAGAGCATTTAGGGAATCTAAGATTGCAGAGAAGGGATTGGTAGACTTGGTTTTAGTCCCCTGGGAACTTGTCTGGGAGACCACTACAGAAACCAGAGTTTTATAATCTCACGTGTAGTGCCTCCATTGATAAGGCATGAACTTTGCATTGGAATCTTATCTTAACAATAGCTCATTCCCTTAATGTGTCTGGGGAGGTAGAAAGTGACCTATATCCATTTTTAATATGCAGCAGAAACCACAGCTGGTTCCTACTAGCGCCTCTGAGCTCCTGGGCTACAACTGTTATGATACCATTTATTCAGGGAGACTTGGATAGGTTTTCCAACAAATCTGATTTAAGCTAAAAGTTCAGAGCAATAAAATTTGCCTTCTTCATAGCACCAAGCACTAGGGTCTACACGCATGTGTTTCCTGAGGATTCGTCCTCTGTAGCTCATCCCTGCTGACTTCACTGCAAGCCTTGTGAGCTCCAGAGAGCAGGGATGTTTGTCTCCTTTTACCAGTAAAAGCAGCTACTATTTTTTTTCTTTTTCTTTTTTTTTTTTTTTTTTTGGAGATGGAGCCTTACTTTATTGCCCAGGCTGGAGTACAGTGGTGCAATCTCGGCTCACTATACCCTCCACCTCCCGGGTTCAAACAATTCTCCTGCTTCAGCCTCCTGAGTATCTGGGATTACAGGTGCCCACCACCACACCCAGCTAATTTTTGTATTTTTTTAGTAGAGACAGGGTTTCACTGTGTTAGCCAGGCTGGTCTTGAACTCCTGACCTCAGGTTATCTGCCCATCTTGGCCTCCCAAAGTGCTGGGATTACAGGCTAGAGCCACCGCACCTGGCCAGCAGTTACTATTTCTTAAGCACATACTCTGTGCCAGATATCACACTGGGTCCTTTATATTTTACATCATTTCATTTAATCCTTACAGTAACTCTGCAAAGATAGAATGCATTATTTCCATTTTGCAGATGAAGAAACTGGGGCACTGAGAGGATGCTTGAGAGCCAGGAATGGGAGGCAGGTCTTCTAATACCAACCACAGTTGTGAACCTTGGAGTCTGTTTGGCTCCCAGTATACACAGATATTCCAGTTTCTCTTGCCCTTGGAAGTAGCCATTTCCACTGTGCCATCCTGAGCAGGAAGTGCCAGCCTAGATGTTGGGTCTTGGCGGTCTTTTCAGCATAGCAGCTCTAAAGAGTCCCATTTGTTATTGTAAATCTTCCAAAAGACCCTTCTTCTAATGATGGTGCCGGAACTGAGCACATGACTTATTAGCAGGGGCTGAGAGTCAGAAAATGGGACCTTCCTGTTGGCTCTGTCTCCAGCCAGCCTGCCTGAACCTACAGGCCTAAGTCCCTGCTGTCACCTGGTGGGATCATGTTATAACCAGGATCCATTGAGTCTTCCTGTCTCCTCTTAACAAGTCAATGCAAATGCCTTAGCCTGACGGGCACAGTCAAGTTCTAAATGACTGCCTCTGGCCTCTAGCTGATACAATCATTAAACAGGAATAAGAAAAGTAAGTTACTGTGTATACTTTATAGTTTACACAACTCTTTAACAATATGGTCTCCTTTGAGATGGGTGAGACTTGTATAGTTTTTCCATTTTGTAAATTGAGTACAATCAGTTTGATGGTAGGTTTAATCCCTATAAGAGAGGTCCAAAATAGCATTGGTTTAAAACTTATTTCTCTCTCCTGTGATAGTCCAGAGGTAAGTCACCTGTTCTATAAGATCACCTGTACCCCGGGTTCCTCCTTTCTTGCGACTCTGCCATCTTTAACAGTTGGCCTGTGGTCCAAGGTAGCAGCTTCAGCACCTGCCATCATATCTACATTCCTAGTCAGGGGGAGAGAAGGTAAAAAGTGGGCAATGGAGGGCACACTTCTTACCTTTAAGGCACAGTGTTGACATTGTATATGTTACATCTGCTCACATTCTTTAGCCTAAACGTGGTCACCTGACCACATCTTCCAAAGGAGGCTGGAAGGTGGAATCTTTAGGAGGCCATGTGCTCAGCTGGAAACTCCATTACCACATAAGAAGAGAGAAACATAGCAGGGGACAGCCAGCAGCTCTGCCACAGATGAAACAGCTAAAGAGGTTGTTTCCCCAAAGCCACATAGCTGTGAGCGCTGCACTGGCCCATCTCCTGTATCCTGCAGCCCTTCTCCTAGTTGCTTATCATATCTTCCTTCTTTCTTTTTCGGTCGTGGATTCAAAATATAGCTTTTTAGATGAAACCTACATGGAGATTCCCAACAGACCTGATTCAGTGTGTCTGGGGTAGCGCCTGGGAACATGCTTTTCTGACAGATTTCCAGATAGTGCTGATACCACTCCTGCACTTTGAGTAGCACTGAGCCCCTTTACTAGCTGGTCGTAGACAAGGTGGGGAGGGAAAAGGGGATTCTTATCCAGCATCAGCCTGTACCTTTTCCTCAGCCTGTGCCCAGACCCAATCTCTTCTGTCAAGCATGAGTGTCTCTTCCAGCAATGTGTGGTAATAGGGACTAGAGAGCCAGAAAGGCAAGCCACAGGTGAAGAGGACATCCCTACCACCCTTAAGAAATGGACTCTGGGCCAGGTGCAGTGGCTCATGCCTTGTAATCCCAGCACTTTAGGAGTCCAAGGCAGGAGGATCACTTGAGCCCAGGAGTTCAAGACCAGCCTGGGCAACATAGCAAGACCTGTCTCTACTAAAAATAAAAATTAGTCCGGGCACGGTGGCTCACGCCTGTAATCCCAGCACTTTGGGAGGCTGAGGCGTGTGGATCATGAAGTCAGGAGATCGAGACCATTTTGGCTAACCCGGTGAAACCCCATCTCTACTAAAAATACAAAAAATTAGCCGGGCATGGTGGCATGCGCCTGTAGTTCCAGCTACTCAGGAGGCTGAGGCAGGAGAATCGCTTGAACCTGAGAGGCAGAGGTTGCAGTGAGCCAAGATCACACTACTGCAGTCAGACTGGGTGACAGAGTAAGATTCTGTCTCAAAAGAAAAAAAAAAAAGACAGAAAAGAAATGGACTCTGATGGAAAAGATGTGTACAAGGCTGATTATACTAAGCAGAAGGATATTTAAATAACTGCTAAAAAGAGAGGCAGGTGAAGTTCCAGGGGAGCCATCCTTCCCAACTGTTCACTTAAATTTTTGGTGGTTTGGGTATGCCAGATGGTGAACCTAGGTAGCTATGTCTTTCAACTCCTGAGGGCCCAGTATCAGATGCCTGAAAATCTTGCCTTCTTAGCTGTCTGAATAGATGTAACACCAGGGACAGGAGCTGCTCATTATCCCCCACTATCCATTTTCTTCTGTAGTAATAGAAGTTTCAGTTGAGCCTTGGCCACTCTGCCACTGGGTGGGCCCTGGGACTGAGTTCCAGCTGAGGGGATGTTTGCAGCAGTGACGTGTGAAGCTTCATGGCCCTAAAGTGGGGCTGCTTTTTTTCTCCTCCCCCTCCTCCCCTTCCTAGCAGCTGAGATTCTGCTGTGGTAGTGAGACACCTCCTGGGCCATGTGGAGAATGGTGAGAACCTGGAGATGGCCAAGTATTGTGGATGGAGCCTGTGTCCCTGTCACCCCGAGGCTGCCAGACCAGCTCTGGCTGCCTAAACCTTAGATAGGAGTAAACTCTCTTTCCTAAGCCACCATCTTGGGTCATGTCCCCACAGCCAAATTTACTAACTGTATATTATCTCAGGGCTTCTTTCCATTATCTTGAGATCTGAGATTTATCTTAATATGTCCATAAGTACTATGCATAGCTAGGTAAAAATAAGCCGGTATTTGAGAGAAAAAAAAAAGAGAACATTTTTATACCAAGGAGGGATTGACTTTCAGAAAAGAGTAGACTTCTCTCTCCTCCCTTCCTCCAAAAAAAGAAGTTGGAAACCTTCTGTTTTTTTGTGTGTTTTTGTTGTTGTTGTTTGTTTGTTTTTGTTTTTGAGATGGAGTCTCACTCTGTCACCCAGGTTGGAGTGCAGTGGCGTGATCTCGGCTCACTGCAACCTCCCCCTCCCAGGTTCAAGTGATTCTCGAGCCTCAGCCTCCCGAGTAGCTGGGATTACAGGGCCCATCACCACGCTCGGCTAATTTTTGTATTTTTAGTAGAGATGGGATTTCACCATGTTGGCCAGGCTGGTCTCAAACTCCTGACATCTCAGGTGATCCACTCACCTCGGCCTCCCGGAGTGCTGGGATTACAGGTGTGAGCCACTGCACCCAGCAGAATTTTTAAATTACTATATTGTCCTTGTAGCTCTCTTTCACCGTGGCCCAGGGAACTGGCATTTCAGTTGGAGGAGCTATCAGGTTTTTCAACTTGAAGAGTCTCTGATCCAGGGCCTATTTCTCTATAGCAACAAGACCTCATGTTTCTATGAAGCTAAGTAACATTCTAGAACCCTCTGAAGCTTCACATATCCCTCCTTCATTTCTGTAGCCCAGATTTCTTTTTTCAACCTTTATGATGATCCTGGTTTCTTTGCTCTTCTCTTTTCTTTCATCTCTCCACCTATTTTCACTACATTTCCTCCAACCCAGGCATTCCCCTGGACATGTTTACTTTTGGGAGTGTTAAACAAGACTAGGGAAGTCACAGAGTTAGGCACCGTGAGATAGTGCCTGAGAGAGGCTTGTAATAACCTGGCAGAGCTCCCAGTGTGGGGGGGTGCACAGCGGGAGAATGCCCCTGCCTTCTGCTCACGTCTCTACCAACCCTCTTCCCCTTCCCCATTTATTTCCAAGGGAAATAGCAATTTCTTTTTTCTTTAGAGTTCAGAAAAATGGGCCATACTTAGTGAGAGATGGGGTCATTGCATGTTCACAGGTCCTAGACTCAGAGAGTCTTTCTTTCCCCATCTCCTCTCTGGCCCCCTCATCCATGTGGGCTCATGCACAAGGCCCAGGACGTCAGGGCAGTTCTGGCCAGGCTGAGCTTTCCCTGAATTCTTTTTCATTCATTCTCATTCTTTCCTTGTATAAAGAACTAGACACGCATGAGAGCCCTGAAACACATCCTCAAAGATGTTCGTTGCAGTAGCATTTATAATCCTGGAAAAATTAGCAACATTGAAACGCCCATCAGTAGGGGAAAAGTTAAATTATGAAGTATTAGTGGCAAGACAAGACTAAATGGTTTGGCAAGTACTAAATGTGCGTGACTCTATATTCTAAGAGGTGATATGGGAGAAAAAATACCAGTAAGGGCTTGTGTGTTCATGCACAGATGTGTTTCTAGACCAAAAAGTAAACAAAAAAACACAACCAACATTCCTAATGAGTCATTTAGTGAGACCAGGGCTTCTTAGGGGACAGTTTCGGCAGCCTGACCCTGGGTCTGACTGTGGTGAAGCCCTTATCTTAAAGGTTAAGTGCCCTGACCTGGGGACAGTGTGAGCACAGGTGGAGGTGGCAACAGGGACATACAACCTCTGCCACAATGCTAGGGCCTGCAGTGGGAAAATTCTATGTAGCTTTTTTTTCTCTGAGAAGAAAGAGATTGCTTCCTCCCTTTCCCCTACCCCTTCTTCTGTCTCCAAGTTACTGAGGGAAAGATGTTAGACCACAGAGGGCCCACTCCTGAGAGGCATCCCCCTTCCTCCCCAGTTGGTTTCTGCTCTGGTTTCACCTCACTCCTGCCCCTCCCGTGTGTTCAGGCAGGACCCAGCTTTGCATGGTTTCCTATGCATGTTTCAGAACATGGTTTCTTAGAGTTTAGACATAACTGAAAACCAAATACCTACCGGGACTTACATATCTTCTCTAAAAATAGGAACAAATAAGGTGAAGCCAAGGGTGACATTAGTTCCCAAAGGGCTGTAACCGCCTTTTTAAGAACTTGCAGCTAGGACAGAGGAGCTCATTTAAATATCCCTCCCTGTTTGGAACAGGGGGTTAGGGAGTCAGCTGGACCTGTTTTGGGGGACACTCTATTGCGCCTCTATGTCAGGGACACATGCAAGGGCTACAGCTGCGGCTGAGGGCCAGGGGCTGAGGCTGAGCCCACTGAGTGGCTGCCACTGCTGCCTGCCATCCTCAGACAGCGTCAGCTTGGCTGACATCTGGATGAGATGAGGCTCAGGAGCAAACGGAAGAAGCAAAATGACTGCAGGGGCGGCATGCAGTCTCAGTGTCTTGTGGGGGCAGGGGCGGCATCTGGTATGAGCTGCCGTAAAACCCTCTCCTCTTGCACTTGCTGCCTCCCCAAGGCCCTGAGAGCTGCCTTCCCACAGCCTTGTCCCTCACCCTCCCACAGGTGTCCACCTGGGCCCCTTCCCACACCAGAGGTACAGCCCTCGTCACTTCTGAAGTCCAGAGGTGTGCAGACCCTCCCCTCTCCCTAAACACTCTGCCCCTGTGTCCCCCCAGGGCCTGTGCTTTAACGGCAGTGCCTTCGTCTTGTACCTCTCTGCCGCTGTTGTAGATGCATCTTCCGTCTCCCCTGAGAGGGACAGTCACAACTTCAACAGCTGGGCGGCCTCATCGGTGAGTAGCCCTCCATCCCCACATGATCCTCCTCTTCCCTCTCCAAGGCTTGCTTGGGATTGGGGAAGACAGAGTCATCTGCAGGAAAAAGCAGCGCTTGCAGTAGTGACAAATTAGCAATTGGTTATTGATTTGAAAATACCTAAAACTGGCAGGGGGCAGGGGGCCCTCCTGGCCCAAAGTGGGAAAAGCCTGGGAGACTGCTTGAGTGAATGCCAAATAACTGGAACAAGATAAATATTCAAGGGAGAAAAGCTGTTTAAAGCATGCTAAGAATAATTCTATTGCCTATAATTTACTAAGTGGGGGAAGGTTGCAGAAAATGAACAGAATGTAATTCCATTTAGTTTTTTTGTTAAGTGAAAATATTTGTTTATGCATTGAGAATGCCTAGAAAAATATATACCGGTAGAGGTTCCTTCTAGAGACTGGGATCGGGAAATGAGGGGAATGGGACAAGGAACTTCAATTTTTTTTTTTTTTTTTTTTTTTTTTTTAGAGAAGGGGTCTTGCTCCATCACCCAGGCTGGAGTGCAGTGGCATAATTATAGCTCACTGCAACCTGGAACTCCTCAGCTTGAGCCATCCTCCTACCTCAGCCTCCTGAATAGCTGGGACTAGAATCCTGCACCACCATATGCCCAGCTAATGTTTTAACTTTTTTGTAGAGACTAAGTCTCGCTGTGTTGCACAGGCTGGTCTGGATTTCCTGGGCTCAAGTGATCTTCCTGCCTTGGCCTCCCAAAGTGCTGGAATTACAGGCGTTTGGGCCACCACACCTGACCTTACTTTTTAATTTATATACTTCTGTTTGCATTTTTAAACTATAAGTGTGTATGATTTGTCTAATTAAAAAAAACTGGTATTAAGAATCTCTCTGAGATTGGCCTTAAAATAGCCCATCTCCAAAAGAAGCCTATCGGGGGAAGGAGGGAGGCAGTTAGACAGAAATGCCAAAATGATTATGTCAAAGCTGATTGATGGTACATGGGGGTTCATCATATTCTTTACTTTTATTTCTGTTTGAAGATCTCTATTTAAAAGTAGATTGGTCGGGCACAGTGGCACATGCCTGTAATCCCAGCACTTTGGGAGGCCTAGGCGGGTGGATCACCTGAGGTCAGGAGTTCAAGGCCAGCGTGGCCAACATGGTGAAACCCCATCTCTACTAAAAATACAAAAAAATGAGCCAGGGGTGGTGGCGGGCACCTGTAATCCCAGCTACTTGGGATGCTGAGGCAGGAGACTCACTTGAAACCAGGAGGCAGAGGTTGCAGTGAGCCAAGATCACGCCATTGCACTCCAGCTTGGGCAACAAGAGCGAAACTCCGCCTCAAAAAAACAAAATAAAATACAAGTAGAGCACATGGATGCCGGTGACATTAAAAATCACAAGCTTTGTCAAGACTGGGCTCAAGTTAACACATAGCAAGAATGAACTAGAACTGGGTGGAGGCTGCCCCATTAATTAAGAAGGGCCTGCATTTTCCTCCTCCCTGTTCACACCTCACATACCATGTGGGCTCATTGCTTACTCTGGCCCACTCGACTCATTTATGTGAACTGACACTGTAGCAATCCGAGACTGTACCCCAGACCTAGATTGCCTGTGCTAAATTAGAAATGATATACTTTTCTCAGATGCACTGCCGCCGTATTCACTCCTAAGTGAACTCCCTGAGGTTATTTGAGCAAAACTACAGGCTTTCAGATGTTCTCCAAAATAAAAACAGCATAACCAGAAATCATTTGAGAAGGATAGTAATTGAACCAATAAAGTAGTTTTAGACGACAAGGCCTGGCATCAAGAGAAGGTAGTGAGTGCATGATTCCATGGAGGTGAAATGATAACTTTTGCTAATTAGGATGTGCCCTGAACCACACTTCTATTATGCTTTGTTTTCTCCAGTTCTTTGCCTTCCTGGTCACCATCTGCTACGCTGGAAACACATATTTCAGTTTTATAGCATGGAGATCCAGGACCATACAGTGATTTACCATTTTGATAATTAAAAGGAAAAAAAAAGGAAGACTCTTACTGTAAAAACAGCTGTAGGTATAATGTATATTCCCAGAGAATTGTATTTAACTAATTAATGTTTTTTGTATTCTTAAATTTGCTCACAAATTGTGGTTTGTTACAATTAAATTGGATACTTATTTGCAAAGTGTTGTAGCTTATAATGAAGTCTTAAGTATCTTATTAATGTATTAATGTCTTCATAGATCATATTTTCTTAGACAATGTTTAAATAGATAAATTGCTAATATTGAGAATGTGTCAAGTTTGTAAACCTAACTTTTAAGATGCCAGATTCTTTTTTGATTAAATGTTGCAAAATCCCAGCTAATGTTGTGTTTGATTGGAGAAAGGAGACCTACTGCTGAAGCTTGAGGCTAGGCTCTCAAGGCTGGCGGGGGGCTGGGAAGTCTCCCTCTTCACAGGGCTGCATGGTATGATATTGTCAGGAGAAACTTATCCATAGTCTCAGGGCAAAGAGGCAGGAGATTCATTTCCTCAATTCTGGGGATCATAGATCAGTGTTCATGATTTTCATATGCTAACAGGTTGCCCCAGAAAGCATCTATTCAGACCTGGCCTTGGACATCAGTGATAAGCTCATGGGAAGTTATGCTACTAAGTGCAGTGACTGACGTGCTTGTGATATTTTTTCTAATATGCATTATAAAAAAATATAACTATTAAAAGGATAAATATCTGAATATATTGAATATATCTTAAAATTATCTTGCTGGCTGGACACTGTGGCTCATGCTTTGTAATCCCAGCACTTTGGGAGGCCGAGGCAGGCAGATCACGAGGTCAGAAGATCAAGACCAGCCTGGCCAACATGGTGAAACCCCGTCTCTACTAAAAATACAAAAATTAGCTGGGCGTGGTGGCAGGTGCCTGTAATCCCAGCTACCTGGGAGGCTGAGGCAGGAGAATCGCTTGAACCCAGGAGGCAGAGGTTGCAGTGAGCCAAGATCACACCACTGCACTCCAGCCTGCTGACAGAGCAAGACTGCGTCTCAAAAAAAAAAAATTGCTGACCACAGTAACATGTGTGCTATCTTTTGTGAAAACTACTGGGCCAGGCCAGGCATGGTGGCTCATGCCTATAATCCCAGCACTTTGGGAGCCTGAGGTGGGTGGATCACTTGAGGTCAGGAGTTTGAGACCAGCTTGGACAATATGGCAAAACTCCATCTGTATCAAAAATACAAAAAATAAGCCAGGCATGGTGGTACAGCCCTGTGGTCCCAGCTACTTGTAAGGCTGAGATAGGAGGATCCCTTGGACCTGGGAGGAGGAGGTTGCAGTGAGCCACGATCATGCCACTGCACTCCAGCCTGAGCAACAGAGTGAGGCCCTGTCTCAAAAAAAAAAACAAAAAAAGAAAAATAATAATAATAAGACACTGCTGGACCAAAAGGTTTCAATATTCCAAATCTCCAGTGCAAAAATATTGTAACATCATTATTAGATAGTATCAGGTAAAGAGAAAAGCTCACATCAGCAAGACAGTATGTACTTAGAGGAAGTGTTTTTAGGTAGGACGATTCTTGCTAGTACAGCAGTGTATCTTGGATGATTTTTCAATATGAGCTTTTGAAAAACAAAAAACCACAGAAACGTTAGTGTAGTTGATGAGAGTGAACAAAGCTGAAGCTGTGCACTCTGTTGATATGACTCCCATGGCCTCTGCCTCTTGATCTCTCACCTGTTTAGCAGTGCTGTTTTTTTCTGTTTGTGCTAGTTCTCTTTTTCTGATTCTAATTCCATATCCAAGCTCTGATTACCCCTACATAGGAGAGTTGAGATTTCTTCAGTGTCTAATCATACCCACCCCAGACCTTTGAAAGTACCAATGAATAATGTTCTGGGGTTGTGGACTAGGCCCACCCAAAGAGGTAGTGGGGAGGGGAGCTCCAAAAATGAGAGGTGAGTGTAGGGTATGGATGTGTGAGCGGATGGTGTCGGGGGGCACACGAGGCCACTCTGTGCCCAAAATGTAGCAAGCCATGGAAGGCTGAGCTTCCATAGCACAGACCTGTAGGCAATTGGTGCTGTGATCTTTGGGGAGCTGATTCCCAGTCATCACTGATTTTGCAGAAAAGCTGAAATAACTAGTCACAGTTGGCATGCTCTGCCTTTCCGTCCAGCTCTCCCTCTCACACTCACAAAAGCATGTGCACCTTCCACATACCCTGTGGGTTTTTCAAGTACTTTATGTTGCAAACAATACTCCATAAAAGTCAGAAAAAACAGTAACCTACAGAGGCCTGCTTCTGGAAACAGAAAGAAGCCTGCTTTTCTGCTCCACGCAAGCATGTGTGTGTCATTTCTATAATCACAGCCACATTTATAGAACGTAACTTCTGGGGTAAAAAGTGCCATAAACCACACTTTGAAATGTTCTTCAAGTAGACTATAATTTTAGTTCTTTCTTGAACTGGTAGCACCAAAGGCATCTGTTTCAAAAGAACAATGCCTAGTTTGTGTCCATGCAGGGGCACTTGCTGTCTTGTCTTTATTGGTGTTTTTTCAGAAGCATGATCCTTTATGTTACCCTGAGAGTTCACTAAGACAATAACAGCAAAAAGCATTTATTTTTCACTGAAAAGAAATTATTATTTCATCTTTTGAATACTGAGACTTCGTTCATGAATAAGCTTTAAGTGTAGGTTTTTAGACAACAAAATGATTCTCCGTTGTTCAGATTGGAGCTGTAAGTTGTGAATTGGGTTTACTTTAATTTTTTTCTCTTAATAAACAAGAGAAAACAAAGTCACACACAATACAGTCAACATAAAAATAGGTTTCTGGGGGCTTGAAAAATATTATTACAGGGATAGTGTACAAGGTACTTAAATTCATCTCTGCGGTCTGCGCTTGCCATCTGCATTCACCTCAGCCATTCCAAAACCTTCATGTCCTGTGGAGCAGAGTCAGTTTTTGACTTGATATATTTACCCACTCATGGCAAATCAATAAAATGCTTTGGGCAATTAATCTCTCTTTATTGCTATTTCCAATTTACTTCTCCCAAAAGATAAATATTTGGCCAACCTTTGAAAACTACAAGAAAATCTAGAGAAGAGGATGTTCAATATCAGTAATTTATTTTTTAAGTTGCTCCCTTCACAGGAAAATCCCTTCAGGGCATCAGCACACAAAAGATTATAAATACATAAAATATCTCTGTAATAGAAGGTAGACATTTATTTATTTATTTATTTATTTATTTATTTATTTATTTATTTATTTATTTTGAGACGGAGTCTCACTCTGTCGCCCAGGCTGGAGTGCAGTGGCGCAATCTCGGCTCACTGCAAGCTCCGCCTCCCGGGTTCACGCCATTTTCCTGCCTCAGCCTCTCCGAGTAGCTGGGACTACAGGCGCCCGCCACCACGCCCGGCTAATTTTTTGTATTTTTAGTAGAGACGGGGTTTCACCGTGGTCTCGATCTGCTGACCTCGTGATCCGCCCGCCTCGGCCTCCCAAAGTGCTGGGATTTACAAGCGTGAGCCACCGCGCCCAGCCAGAAGGTAGACATTTAGAAATGCTAACTGAAGATGCAGCCCTGGGTAGAAAATCAACTTAAAGTCCATATTTTTGTCCTCTAGACAATTATTATTTTGATTGAAAAGATGAGTTTTCACAGAAAAAAATTGGTTTTATTGAAATTTAATTGAAAAGATAAATTTTCACAGAAAAAAATCTGGCCATATGATACATGCAAGCACATGCGCACGCACACACAAGCGCACGCACTCTGAAAGGTGGCAGCCTGAGCATTTGTTAACTTGGCTGCACATTGATGTTCTGCTAGCAACATCTGCCGCCAAATGTGAATTGTAAACAGACAGCTGTGAAGGAAGGTAAGATAACTTCCAGTGTTGAAGATGACCTAGAATAATGGGGAAGATTATAATGCATGTTGTTATAAGTTGGGGGGGTATATAAACTTGGGTTTTTGGTATATATAAAAGAAGATAGGGTTTGGGAGAAAGTGCTTGGCATCACAGAGTGATGACTTTTTAGAAACTTAGGAAGGTAAGTGGGAAGAAAGGTGTTGATTAAAAAGATATTCCATTTGGAAGATATGTTTTGCAAAACTTTCCTATCTATGGCAGAATTGTTTTTGCTAGAATATTCAGAATAGCTAAATAAACCCAGGGCATAGGGAACCTTGTGGCTGCCTCCCCAGCATCTTTTCTTCCTCCTCATATTCTCAAACTGCCCTAGTTCTTATTCAGTATCCAGACCACCCTTTTATAGCCCCAGTGTTTTATAAGAGGCCGACTCCATTAGGACTCTAGGCATGGAGCCTACGGCTCTGCCTCAGCTCATCAGCATGAGACCACCCTCCACCACAGTGATTGGTTCAGAGATGGTCATGTGACCCAGGGCTTGCTTGGGAGTTCTGGGAAAGAGGCATGCTGTGTACATGTGTGTTTCCTAATATACATTGACCCTTTATGCCAGGCACTGTACTAAAGGGCTTTGCATCTATTATCTCATTTAACTCTCAGAAGGGGAACCCTGCACAGTACATACTAGATTATCCTCACTTTACAGATGAGGAAACTGAGGTACAAAGAGGTTAAGCAATTTTATAAAGTTATAAAAGTCATCTAGCTAGCAAATGTGGAGAGCAAGCATATTAACTGCTGGTGTTAATGTATTATGTATTTAAAGCACCTGGCATACAGTTGGTGCTCAATAAATGATTTCCCTTTTTTTTAATGTTTTGTTTTAATTGACAATAATCGCATGTATTTTGTGGGCATAATGTGATGTGGCTTTGGGGGGTTTTCTTACTTTTTATTTATTTATTTGTATTTTTTGAGACAGGGTCTCACTCTGTTACCCAGAGTACAGTGGCACAATAATGGCTCACTGCAGCTTCAACCTCCAGGGCTCAAGCAATCCTCTCACCTCAGCCTAGCCAGGACCACTGAGACTACAGTCGTCTACTACCAACCACACCTGGTTAATTTTTTATTTTTTTCATAGACATGAAGTGTCACTACATTGCCCAGGCTGGTCTCAAACTCCTGAGCTTAAACGATCTTTGTGCCTCAGCCTCCCAAAGTGCTGGGATTACAGGCATGAGCTGTGCCTGGCCACAATGTGATGTTTTGATTTTTGTGTACATTGTAGAATTATTAAATCCGTGCTTACTCTTTTTTTCATCCTTTGAGACAGGGTCTCACTGTCACCCAGGCTGGAGTGCAGTGGCAGAATCACGGCTCCTTGAAGCCTCGACCTCCCTGGGCTCAGATGATCCTCCCACCTCAGCTCCCCGAGTAGCTGGGACTACAGGCATGTGTCACCAGGCCTGGCTAATTTTTGTACTTTCTGTAGAAACAGGGTTTCGCTGGCGCTGGTCTCAACCTCTCAGGCTCAAGCGATCCACCTGCCTCTGCCTCCCAAAGTGCTAGGATTACAGATGTGAGCCACTGCGCCTGGCCTGCAGCTCTTTTGATGGAACTCTTAGAAGCAGTAGTCCTCTCCTTGGGTGAGAAAATATGTAGCCAGGAAGTCGTTTGCAAAAATTTTGTGACCACAAGGGGGAGCCAGTCATAGGATAACAGTAACGAAGAGTTAAGAGGTGGAAAGAAACTTCATCAATGATAACATCATTGAACAATTGAATCAATTCAGCCCTGAATGCTACCAAGCTCTGTCTTTGCAATTACATGAGCAATTCTACCCACTTAAACTAATTTCCATTACTTGCAACAACATGCATCATAAGCATTACACAGGACATCCTGGCAAACAGCTTTCAAGCAAGTCACCACAAGGGCCTGTATAGATGGTAGTGATGATGACAGGAGCCAACTTTAGCACTAATGCTATTTAGCAGTAGAAGGGTAGAAAAAGGGAAATTCTGAAAGCCCATTTGAGAGTGACTCAGGCCTTCCTAAAGTTATTGCTGAAGGTGGCAATAGCGTGGGAAAATCCTAGAAAAAGAAAGAGCTGGGAGGATGGGTACTCGAAGGAGTACCGCATGACCTGTCTTTGGCCACTGCAATAGGAAAGCTGAGTGTGGAGGAGGAACATGAACCATCTGGCCTCCAGCCATTTTAACTTAGGAGAATTCCACCGTGTTGTCGTAAAGGCAAATAGTCACTGGAGAGGTGGCTTCTCTCTCTCTAAGTAAGTTGAGCATTTAAGTCCCAAAGAACGTTGAGAATGAGGACTAGACCTAAACTCTTGGCATTTAGGAAAAAGAACTTAGATATCACATATGGTGCAATTAAAACCACAATGAGATACTACTTCACACCCTCTAGAAGGGGTAAATTAAAAAAAAAAAATACCACGTGTTGGCGAGGTTATGCAGCATCTGGAATTTTTATACATTGCTGGTGGGAGTGCAAAATGGTATAATTACTTACAAAGTTAAACAATACTTATAACCCAGCAATTCCAGTCCTAGATATCCACCCATAAGAAATATACCCACAAAAAGACTGCGCAAGAATATGCATAGCAGCTGTATTCATAGTTGCCCCCAAACTGGAAACAACCCAACTGGCTATCAAATGGTGAATGAATACATTGTGTATCTCTACAATGGAATACTGCTCAGCAATAAAAGGGAACAAACTACTGATATAGGCAACAATGTGGATGAATCACCAAAACATTATGCTGAATAAAAGAAGCCAGACCAAAAAAACATTTGATTCTATTTATATGAAATTCTAGAAAAGGCAAAACAAAGCTATAGTGACAGGAAGCAGATCATTGGTTGCCTGGAAATAGGGATGGAGCAGTTGGCTTAGAAAGAGGCACACGGAGATGTTCTGAGGTGACAGAAATATTCTACATCTTGATTGTGGTGGGGATTGCATGGGTGTATACATTTGTCAAAACTCACAAACTATTCATGTAAAATGGGTGTATTTCAATATAAATTATAGCTTGATAAAGTTGATTTTAAAAGAAAAAAAGTGGAATATTTAAAAATGTCCACTGTAGCCCTTCTCCCATCTGCCATGCTGTTGAATTGTTTATTACCTCCTATATCCCGTCTGGTTTGTGATCTTTTGGAGAGTTGGGAAGGTGAGGTTTCGTCCCCATCTTCCCTCTGGAGCTCAGCACAGTGCCTGGAATGTAGTATGTGTTCAATTAAATGTCTACTGCAGTGAAAAGACTGGGAAGTTAATGAAGAGTCCTGGAATACTGTGAAGGGTTATTGAGTTAGAAGACAATAGAGGTCAACCAATAGAGAGGGCAAGCTTAAGAGAGGTCTGTGAAAAATGAGAGCTGTGGGGATGGGAGACTGCCAGGAGATGCAGGAGGCTACAGCTGGGTGATGAGGCCAGCAGGGACCTGGAAGTGAAGAGCTGAATCTGTGGATGCATCTATGTTGCCCAGAAATAGATTGTCAGAACAGTGCTTGATAAATAGCAGCTACCAGGTGGCTAATGAACTGGGTACCTGGGAAAACACACAACCAGTACATAGGTTTCTAGAACACAGAAATGACTGTTTATGAGCTGTGGGGCCTAATAACTTCCAACCATTTAATGATACGGTACTAGGTTGAGCCATGTGAAATGGTCACTATTAGACTCTGTCCTACAAAAATGGCAATTTCATACGATTCGATCTACAACTTTATACTTGAGTTTCACACATAATATCAGTTGATCCTCAAATCTTTGCCTTGGCCGGGCGCGGTGGCTCACATAAATCCCAGCAGTTTGGGAGGCCGAGGCAGTTGGATTACCTGAGGTCTGGAGTTCGAGACCAGCCTGGCCAACGTGGAACCCCATCTCTACTAAAAATACAAAAAATTAGCTGGGCGTGGTGTTGGGCGCCTGTAATCCCAGCTACTCGGGAGGGTGAGGCAGAAGAATCTCTCGAACGTGGGAGGCGGAGGTTGCAGTAGGCCAAGATCATGCCACTGCACTCCAGCCTGGGTAACAGAGCAAGATTCCATCTCAAAAAAAAAAAAAAAAAATCTTTGCCTTACATTAGGCAGGTGTCCATCGCTCCATTTATCTCATAGGGACAATGGAGGCTCCATTGAGTGGTCAATGACTTGCCCATGGTTACACAATTAGAATAGCTTGGGCTGGCACTGAGATTTTCTCACTCCGTCCCAACTCCTCCAGCCTAGTTTACTGAAAACATCTGGACTGTGAGGAAAGGAACCAGGTGAAAACTCTGCAAGGTGTGGGGATAAGGTAGTACATTCCCAGAAATCTATGTGGCATTATATATGAAAAGCCGTATATATGTTTGTTCCCTTGATTTGGGGATGTATCTCTTAGGAGTTTAAGATTCATGCACAAAAATGTTAATCCTGTCTTTAATCCAGGGAAGCAACTGGAGTCAGCCTAAAACCCTAACAGTAGGAGAAAGCCAAAGTAGTTAAATCTACCCAATGAGCCTTTAGAAATTAATGTACTCACAATATCCCCTCCCAAAATTATTCAGAATCAGAATCGGCTAACACCATTATTAATGACTCCACTTTGTATTTTTAACTGATACATTTCTCAAGCTGTGCTGAACCTCGGTTGCTAGATTGGTCATTAAATCGAAGATCAGTTAACATGTTGTCTTTCTAAAAATACGTAATGGAGAAAAGTTGTGCACACAAAAATATCAGTGGCACTAAAAACTGTTTACGAGGAGTTTTTAGTAGAAAATGTTTATGGTGTAACTTTGAATTTACAAAAGGCAGAGCAAACTTGAGCAGTAAAGAGTGACAGGATCGCAAGGTGATTTTTTATTTTGTTTTTCTGTGTTTCTCCCAATTTTCTCCAGTAAGCATAAAATACATTCATAATCTGGAAATAAATATTTTTAACTAAAAGACAAGATAAAACAGTAGTCTTAGTAGGTTGAAACAATCAGTATCCTATTTGTGGAAAAATTAAAAATCTTCCAGCCTCTTTGCAAAGGCAAACAAGCAGCCTGGGCAATTGCATGAGGACCACTGAGAGGACTGCACCTGTTGCCTTTGCCTTTTTTTCGGAAGAAAGTGTAGTCAGCTTTGGTCATCATTTATCTCATTTATGAAAGATTTCATGGATAGAGTGAGAAAGAGAGTCTGCCTGCCTGCAAATCACTCATTTACAAATTTTGAGTAACAAGATTATTGTGAAAATTTACATCTGTATACTTACGTATAGTAGGAAAAAAAAAACTATGAGAATTTACATTTGTATTCCTAGCTTACACGGAGAGAGGTTCTTGCATTCACACTATTCTGCTGTCTTACACAATTCCAGAACATTTGTTCACCATACTTAGAGAATGTATAACATGTAAGAGTCTTCTGTGATTTCTTAAATAGAACTGGACTTTAACTTTTTAAAAATAAGGGATAGCTGAGCATGATGGCATGTGCCTGTAGTCCCAGCAATTTGGGAGGCTGAGGCGAGAGGATTGCTGGAGTCCAGGAATTCGAGACCAGCCTGGGCAGCATAGCAAGACACCGTCTCTACAAAAAAAAAATAATTACAATAGAAAAACTAGCCTAGTGCAGTAGCACACACCTATGGTCTCAACTGCTTGAGAAGCTGAGATGGGAGGATTGCTTGAGCCCAGGAGTTCAAGGCTGCAGTGAGGTCTGACCATGCCACTGCACTCCAGCCTGGGCAGCAGGCAAGATCTTGTCTCTAAAAAATAAATAAAATTTAAAAAATAAAATAAGGGATGATGATCATTATGAATAGTGCTGTAATCCAGCAGAGTCCCACCCCATATGGCCTCATTCTTAATTCCTGTGTCTACTTTTCATAGATTTACAGGCTCTTTCCTCACTGTCCAGACTGACAGTACAGTCTGTCTTTTATGATTGTACATCTCCCCTCTGCAGCAGCCTAACCCCTTCTAATGAAGTGTTTTAAATTTTCACTAGACTCGTTGGAATGGTATATAAAATGAGAGCTGGCACAGGCTGAAGGGCAGCCTCTCCTACAAGTTAAGGGCATTATCCTTAATGCTTGAGCACTTAAACTTGGTCTTAACTAAATGTTTAAGTTTAGAGAGAAAATATTTGCAAAGTGCAAATTTAATAAGGGGGTAAATATAATAAAATATATAACGAACTCAAGAAAAAAACAACACAATTTCAAAATGGGCAAAGCATCTGAACAGATGTTTCTCAAAGAAGATATACAAATGGCCAACAGGTATATGAAAAAATGCTCAACATCACTAATCATCAAGGAAATGCAAATCAAAACCACAATGGGGTATCACCTCTCACTTACTACTAGAACAGCCATTCTCAAAAAAGATAAGCATTGGGAAGGATAAGGAGACAAGGGAACCTTGCACGCTTGGTGGAAATGTAAATTAGTCCAGCTATTATGGAGAACAGTATGGAAGTTCCTCAAAAAGTTAAAAATAGAACTACCCTATGATCCAACAATCCCACTTCTAGGTATATACACAAAGGAAAATAACTCAGCATGTCAAAGAGGTATTGCACTTTCATGTTCATTGCAGCATCATTCACAATAACTGAGAAGTGGAAGCAACCTAAATGTCCATCAACAGACAAATGGATAAAGAAAATGTGGGCATACAATGGAATGCTGTTCCGCTTAAAAAAAGAAGGAAATCCTGTCATTTGCAACAACAAGGATGAACCTGGATGACATTATGCTAAGTGAAATGTCAGGCACCAGAAAGACAAATACTGCATCATCTCACTTATATGCCGAATCTAAAGAAGTCACACTCCATAGAAGCAGAATAGAATGGTGATTGCCAGGGGCTGAGGGGAGGAGAGAGGAATGTTGGTCAAAGGGCACAAAGCTTCAGCTAGACAGGGAAAAAAAAGTTTAAGCCTTAGTTAAAAGGCTTTTATTTTTCTTGCGTGTTTCCTTGTTATTGTTACTATAACGTTTACAGTTTTATCATATATTTACATTCAGAAGTAAGGCAAAGAGATATTCCCAAGTTTTAAGGACAAAAACAGTTTTTAATTTTTTAAAAAATGCTTTTGATATTTTGAGAATGATCAAGAGATTTGTTTTCTGAAAGAATTCTTTATTGGTTCTGAATGCAAAACATAAAGGGTATATTCGTTTGCTGGGGCTGCCGTAACACAATACCACAGACTGGGTGGCTTAATCAACAGAAATCTATTTTCTCACAGTTCTGGAGACCAGAAGCCCAAGATCACGATGTCGGCAGATTGAGTGTCTTCTGAGGCCTCGTTCTTTGGTTTGTAAATGGCCACCGTCTCACTGTGTCCTCACTTAGTCACCTTCTCACTGTTCCTAATCTCCTCTTCTTACAAAGACACCGGTCATATTGAATTAGGGCACACCTTACCAACCCCATTCTAACTTAATTACCTATTTAAAGGCCCTGTCCCCAAATAGTCATATTCTGAGGTGCTGAAGGTTTGGACTTTAGCATATGAATTTGGTGGAGGGCCAGGGGAGGCATTATTGAGCCCATAACAAATGGCAATGCTTTTTTCTCCCCAGATATGTGTACTTTCCCTCTGTCTCTGTCTGTCTCCCTGTCTCCCTGTCTCTCTGTCTCCACTTTTTTCTCTCCTTTCTCTGCTGGTAGCTTCATCAAGAAGTACCAGTTCTGGCAGAAAGCATTAGCACAAAGACTAATGATGCCCTACACTTGTGTGGTGTTCGATGGCCTTTCTCAACATTTCAAACCCAATTCTGGGTGAACATTTCACAAATGCAATCACTGAGGTCCAGACAATGTCACTTGTAGGCAGACCAGCAGCTGGAGTCCCACTTGCTTATTCCAGAGGTTGAGCAAAGCAAAACTGGCCTTAACGCAGACCTTCTCACTGCTTAAGGAATTAGGGGCTCCTCCCCTTGTCCCGTCCTTTCTACAGGTACAGCCAAAAGCATGAGGAAGCAACCCACCTGCAAGTTATAACCAATAGAGAGCACTCACGCAGCAGAATGTCCACAGGGAGGCCACAGTCTATCTACCTGGGGAGACGTGGCAAATAATCACACAGGAAGTTATCAGAAAATGAGAGTCAACTGTCTAAAGCTTCACTGCCTGACCCATCAAATGTCACCATGCCCTCACTGGCCAATGTCAAACCTTCTCTTTTTGCCAATCATGTCAAAGCACACAAACATCAGTGCTGGTTGACAGTCAACTTTATGGTGGTTTTTCTAGAGATACATTGTGGGAGATGGGGTAATGCAGGGACCACCTGTGCAATTCAGCGCCAAATCATCTCTTGCCAGCTGGAACTAAGTACAAGTGGCCAGAGCCAGGAAACAATTGTTAGCAAATTCTATTGTCCACCCGCGACTGTGCACAGAGCTCTGTTTTGGGAACCTGCGGGGATACTGGACAATGCACGTAAGCTGGGCGAGGGCTATGCAAAAGAGGGTGGGACTAAGCCAAGGGCAACCCAGAGAGGTGTTTTGTTTTGTTTCGTTTTTGCTAGATTCGGGCTCAAAGCTGTTTGCACTTGTCTGCCAATGCTCCCAACATGCCAGGCCCAACCACTTTCATCCCAGCCTATTTCAGAGGCCACCAACGGGCACCAAATACCTGAATAAGTATAATTTCATTTAGTCCTTAGCCCAATGAGGTAAGCCATGTGAACCCCATTTTGCAGATGTGGAGACTGATATGCAGAATGGCTCTGAGGCCCCTAAATTCCAATCCAGGTCTTCTAAATCTGAATCCAGTGCTCTTTCCATTTTTTTTCTTGAATTCCCAGATATTTCCTCTAATTTATTCCCCACTTTTTTTTTTTTTTTTTTTTTTTTGAGGCAGAGTCTTGCTCTGTCACCTAGGCTGGAGTGCAATGGTGCAATCTTGGCTCACTGCAACCTCCGCCTCCCGGGTTCAAGCAATTCTCCTGTCTCAGCCTCCTGAGTACCTGGGATTACAGGTGCACAACACCACACCTAGCTAACTTTTTATTTTTAGTAGAGGTGGGGTTTCACCATGTTGGCCAGGCTGGTCTCGAACTCCTAACCTCAGGTGATTCACCTGCCTGGACCTCCCAAAGTGCTGGGACTACAGGCATGAGCCATCACACCCGGCCTGTTCCCCACTTTTAAGTAGACAATTATTCTGCTTGCTCAACAAATAATGCAGACTGAGCTTTCATGTTTAGAGTAAGACTTAATTTAATAGAACAGTGAAGTTGATCTTCCCTGTTTAATGACAGTCACAATTATTCATGGGCTGCATAGCAATTAAGCATAACTAAATAGTAAACAGGTCTCCCCCTGTCTAATTTAAAAATTATAAAGCTCCACTACTGCATACCAGGCATTGTGTTTGGTGCTGAGGATGTCAGGATGAACGCCAAGAAGAGCCTGCACACTTTAGAAGACTTAGTATGTGCCAGGCACTGTGCTGAGGACTTTCCATGCCTTAATTTATTGAATCCTCACAGAAGGCTTTGCAGATTGTGTTTCCCAAAGATGATCACAACAATATCATCATGCACCTTCCTAATCCAGTGGTGGAGTTTATTTCAGCATCCCTTCAATGTGGGCAGGCCCTGACTAGTAGCATACAGAGGGAGTAAAGATGTTCAGTTCCAGGCGTAGTCCTTATCTGTCTTGGCAGCTTCTTCTTGCTTCCTGAAATACCTATTCTACAACGCTTCCTCTCAGAACCCAGCTGTCATGTTCTGAGAAGCCCAAGCCATGTGGAGAGGCTGCATGTGGGCATTCCAGTGACAGCGCTCACTGAGCTCCCCGCCAACTGCCAGCATCAGCTGTCAGCCATGTGAGAGCCATCTCGGATGTCCAACCCAGCTGAGCCTTCAGATGACTCTATCCCCAGCTGCATTCTGACTACAACAGTATGAGACTCCAAATGAGAACCACCCAGCTGAGCCCAGTCAAATCACAGAGCCAGGAGAGATAACAATAGATTATTTTAAGCCACAAACCTTTGGGTTGCTTTGATATGCAGCAGAAAATAATTGGATTAAGAAACATAGGTATGAGTTTTCATTCCCATTGGGACAGATGGGAAAGCGTGACCCATCTGTCCCATCTGGGTTTAGAAATTTCCTGACTTCACAGAGCTGGTAGGTGGCAAATTTAGGATTTAAAGCCAAGGCAGCATGACCCCAACTGCCGAGTTTCCACACATGACTTCTTTCAATGAGCTTCCAGTCTCAAAAGAGTCAACTAAAGTGAGATATGTCACACACTTCCAGTGTGGGCAAAGGGCTGGGTGCACATACAGGAGTCAGGTAACTCACCCACATTTGCCATATTGCCTTGCCACCTATCTAGCCTCATGTAGCACCTCCCACTTCTTTGGACCTCATGCTTAAGCCTGCATGAACTTCATCCCCTCTCATCTGTCATGCCCGAGTACTTACCTGGAACTCTCTTCTCCACCCAGCCAAGGCTGGTTAACACCTCTTTATCCTTCAGTATGCAGCTAAGATGGCCCCCCCTCCTCCAGGAAGCCTTCCCTGACTTCCCCATCACATCCCTGACAGGGTAAGGTATCTCCCCATGGGCTCCCATAGTACCCCACTTTTATTCTGTCATTAGCATTTATCATACATATTGCCTGTTTTCTCAGTCTGGGCAAAGAACATGTACCCCTGTGCCTGACACAGGTCCTGGCACTTTGTCGATGCTCAATAAATATTGCCATGGGGATTGCTCATCTCTCAAAGAAGGCTTCTCAGAGGCCGTAACATTTTGGCTGGACTTTGTGAGACTGGCGGGCATTTGCCAGGTTAGCAGGTTTCAACCAGGGTCATATATGCTTCGAAATCACCCGTGCAACTCTTCCCGAACATGGATGTCCAGCCCCGCCTGAGCACGCTGAATCAGAATCTCCAAGGCTGAGCGCGGGCAGGTATAGTTTTCATAGGTTTCACAGGTGATTGCAAATGACAGCATGGGATAAGGAAAGATAAGAAAGATCTCATTATCATCATTATTCTCATCATCTTACTGTCAGCAACAGTTCTCAGCATTTGATATATCTTAACCCCTTTGATCCTCACCGTGTTCATTGTCTACCTAAAGCACAAATCCTAAGGTGGGCATCCACAGTCCTGCGGTATCTCTCCAGCCAAGGTCCCCAGCCCTTTTCCCCATGTCCCCACACTCCAGCCAGGCCAAAGGACCGGCAATTCCTGGAATCCGTGGTGCAATTTCATGCCTCCTTTCTCGACATATGTCATTCCCTCTTTTGCCCACCCCATAAATTTTTAGTCGCCCTTCAAGACCTAGTTCCAAGCACGTATTCTTTTTTGAAATTTTCTCCTCCCCGTTCAAGACAAGCTGGTTACTCCCAGCTTTGGGCCATCCCTTACAGGCATGCTACAGCTCTGCATTAATCCCACAAATATAAACTGAGTACTACTTTGAGCCAGGCACTCTGCTAAATACTGGACACAAACAGGGAACCATCTAACCCAGACCTCGACTCCTCCCAACAGAGATAATGACCACAGCTTCCTCGGTTATCTGACTCTATTTCCCTGTATTGCTATGGTTACAAACTCCCTGGGGGAGGGAATTCCTCTTCTGGGAAGTGTTCAGTCAGGCATGTGGAGGGCTGTCCGTAACATTTGCTGAGTGAGGGTTGTGAGCAAATAACAAGGTGAATCCTCCTCTCCTCCCTTCCTCTCTCAGTAAAACTTTTCCCCAGCAGCTCTCAAAATTCGTTGGATTACCTAAATCCAAGAAGTCTTTTATTTCACCCTTAAAGATGGTCTTTGATGCTTATGGTTATGGAAATGGCAACCTACAGGAGTCCCTCAGCCCTCAGATAATGAAGCCTCATTGTTCGATACATAAGGACTTAGGAAAAATGATAAAATAGGTAACATTTCCTACTGTGAGCTAGACACTACTCTAGGCAGTTTCCATATATCTTACCCCATTTAGATCTCACAGTTACCCTGAGGGGTCATTTCTATTGTTGTTCCTCTTTGCAGAGAAGGAAATGGAGGCTCAGAGAGGCTTGCCCAAGGTTGCACATCTAGCAAGTGATGGAACTAAGGGCCAAACCCAGGCAGTTTGGTTCCAGAGTCCTGCCTCTCAGCCACACAGCCAGGCAGCACAAAGACAAAGGTTTCGGGGTCCCACCTGGCGCTAAAGACCAGGTTCCTGGCTGGCTCCACGGTGGTGAGCACATGCCTCTCTCTCTCTGCTGGGCCTCAGCCGCTCTCCTCTGCTCTGCCCCTCCTTATTTCCTCTCATGGCCCATCCAGCCTCCTGGCTTCCACCTTCTCTCTATGTCCCAACTGCTAAACCCTTCTCAATAGCTCACATTCAAACTCCGCAGGAAAGAGGATCATCAGTGGAGCTCCCACTCTTACTAGGCAAAGTTCCCTTATAAGGCCACTCCAAACACTACTGGCCAACCCACTGATGGGCTGCCCTTGGCTCAGGAGCCACCCTGATGCAATAAATTTCCAGTGGATATAAGGCAGCTGACTGGTGATTCTTAGAAGGACCTGAGAGTTTGACTGGTTTACGGAACCTAATAAACTTTTTAAAAATTCACTGGAGGCCAGGCGCGGTGGCTCACACTTGTAATCCCAGCACTTTGGGAGGCCAAGGTGGGTGGATCACGAGGTCAGGAGATTGAGACCATCCTGGCTAACACTGTGAAACCCCGTCTCTACTAAAAATTCAAAAAATTAGCTGGGCGTGGTGGCGGGTGCCTGTAGTCCCAGCTACTCGGGAGGCTGAGGCAGGAGAATGGCATGAACCCAGGAGGCGGAGCTTGCAGTGAGCTGAGATCGCGCCACTGCACTCCAGCCTGGGTGACAGAGCGAGACTCCATCTCAAAAATAAATAAATAAATAAATAAATAAATAAATAAATTCACTGGAAAAGGATTTTAAAGGCTGATATTGGAAGAGTTTCATGGATACCTGATGCCTTTGTCTGCCTGGCATAGCTCAGACTTCCTAACAAGATACCATAGCCAGGTGGCTTAAACGCCAGAAATTTATTTTCTCATAGTTCTAGAGTCTGGGGAGTACAAGATCAAGGTGCTGATCGATTTGGTTCCTGTTGAGGGCTCTCTTCCTAGCTTGCAGAAGGCTACCTTCTCGTTGTATTCTCACATGGTGGAGAGAATGCCAACAGGCTCTCTGGTGTCTTTTTCATAAGGGCACCAATCCCCCCCTGAGGGCCCCACCCTCATGATCTCACCTAAGTCTAATTATTGCCCACAGGCCCCATCTCCAAATGTCATCACATTGGGCGTTAAGGCTTCAACTGTTAAATGTTGGGGGGACCAAACATTCAGTCCATAACACTGCCTAATATTCACTCCGCTTTCTGATACTCGCACCCTGATTTTCCTTTTTGGAACCACCCCTTCCTCACTCAGTTCCTATGGTTCTACTGGGCTGAACCTATCCCACTCCCAGCTTCATGGGTAGGTAGAACTTGACCTGGCCACCAAAAATGTTCCACTCCTCTGGCCATAGTAATTTGTTGAAAGATGGAACCATGACCCATATTTGGACCAATGAGAGATAGTGTCTATTATGGACTGAATTGTGTGTCCTCCCTGCCCCAAATACATATGCTGCAGCCCTACCCCCCAGTGTGACTATATTTGGAGATGGACCCTTTGGGGAGATAATATGGTTAAATGAGGTCATAAGAGTGGGGCCAGAATCCAATAGGACTGGTGTCCCTTTAGGAAGAGACACCAGAGATCTCTCTCTCTCTCTCCGTGTACACAGAGAAAAGGCCATGTGTGGACACAACAAGAAGGTGGCCATCTAAAGTCATGAAGAGAGGCCTCACCAGAAACCAACCCTGATGGCAACTGGATTTTGAACTTCTAGTCTCCAGAGTTGTGAGAAGTGAATTCTTGTTGAGAAGCCACCCAGTATGTGATATTTTGTTACGGCAGCCTAGGACAGTACCAGAGCCAGTGGAAAAGACAGGCTGAAATAACGAAGGTGGGATTATTGTGTAAGCCTGAGCTGTCAGAGCGCATGAGAGGGCCTGCCTGAAAAGCCAACACAGAGCAGAGTGAAGCCAGGAGATGGAGGTCCTGACTGTTCCTGAGGAGCACCTGGATCCAGCCATGCCTGAAGTGGGTGTATACCTCTGCATATGACAGTTACTCAAGCCAATGAATTATTTTGTCTTGCTTTTTATTGGTTTGTTTGTTTGTTTTTGAGACAAGGTCTCACTCTGTTGCCCAGGCTGGAGTGTAGTGGCACGATTATGGCTCAATGTAACATTGAACTCTTGGGCTCAAGTGATCTTCCCCCCACTCAGCTTCTTAAGTTGCTTGGACTACACACCTGGCTAATTTTTTAATTTTTTTGTAGAGATGGGGGTCTCACTATGTTGCCCAGGCTGGTCACAAAATCCTGGCCTCAAATGATCCTCCTGCCTCGGCCTTCCAAAATATTGGGATTATAGGCATTAGCCACTGTGCCAAGCCTATTTTGTTTTTTGTTGTGTTTTGTTTTTAAAGACAGGGTCTTGCTATGTTGCCCAGGCTGGCCTGGAACTTCAGGGCTCAAGAAATCTTCCTACCTCAGTCTCCTGAGTAGCTGGGACTACAGGCATGCACCACTGCTCCCAGCTTGAATGAACTCTTCTTTTTGCTTGATTTTAGTTTCTCTCACCAAAAGCACTGTGACTAATACAGAGTCAACTCTAATTTTATTACTTTTTTCATTATATCTGATGAGATATAACATCATAAACACACTGGTGAAGAAGAGTTATAGTCAGAGTACCACTCGAATTGAAGCTTTAAACTGTCAATAAGCCACCTGCAATCCCTCGGTGCAGAGAAAAGGAGAACTTGGACATCTCGATTTCTCACCAGGTATTCAGACGTCACCCACCTGGTTGGTTCCCTCTTAGAGTGTGACATCTTTAAAGTGGGCTATGAAGCCCTTTGCCTAAGACCTTGCTTTCCCAAGGGGCAGCTATTCACACCAAGCAGACAACATGCTAGTGTAGACATCTCAGTGCACTTGGCAAGCCTCTGAAGCCTCTTCTTGTAAGTCAGGCCAGCAATGGCCCTTGCACTGGCAAGCGTCTTGCTCAAGCTCTTAAGTGATCATAATAAAGTGATTGACAGAGAGTGCCCAGCCCAGTGACTATTTCCGATTAGAGGCGGGTGGTGCATTAGTCAACACCAGGCAGAAAAGCCCAGCAATGTTTCTGAGCAGACTCAGGAAGTGATAGTTGTTCTCAAACTTGAGTATGCATCAGAATCACAGGGTGATGGTGAAGCGGGTGGGGAGTGAGTGTGGGGTTGGGAAGACTTCTCAAGACACACACTGCTGAGCCCTACTCCTAGAGTTTCTGATTCAGCAGGTCAGAGTGGGCTCCTAGAATCTGCATTTCTCACAAGTTTGCAGGTGCTGCTGGTCGGGGGGCTATACATTGAAAATCACTGTTAGAAGACTGCTGAATTGGATAAAGGCCCCTCAAAGGCGAAATGATCCAGCACTTGGTTTTTCTGCTTCGCTGAAACCCTCATCTCAACAAAGATGCCCTGTCATCTCCATTGTGTGTCCTGAAGCCTTGGACAAGTACAGGAGTGGAATGTACATCTACATAAAAAATGATACACAATACTAACTTCATGCCTGTGGGTATAGAGCCAGAAATGTCACAGCACGCCTGCATATCTATCACATTGTCACAGCAGCCCCTAGATGCAATTATTCCTGAATTGCAGAGAAACAAATGGAGGTACCAGGCAGCTGTGACTGTTGTCTACAGAGAAGACACACATGGAAGGCAATTTTTTTTGGTCATGAAAATTGTCAGATGTACATAAAGGTGGAATAAATAGTGTAATAAATCCCCAAATGTTTCAACTGCAGTGGACTCTGGCAATGATAGTGGTTCTCAAATTTGAGTGTGCATCAGAATCACCTAAAAGACTTGCCAAAACAGAGATTGCATGGGTATCATCCACCAACAAGAATTATTAGGACTTTGCCACATCGAAGACTCTTCTGATGACAAGACAGCACTGGCAGGGAATAAACTCACAAAGGTAGTTTTATGTTTCGCTTTGTTTTGTTTTGTTCTTGAGACAGGGTCTTGCTCTGTCACCCAGGCTGGAGTACAGTGTTGTAATCATGATTCACTGCAGCCTCAACCTCCCGGGCTCAAGCAATCCTCCCACCTCAGCCTCCTGAGTAGCTGGGACTACAGGCATGTTCCACCACGCCCAGTTAATTTTTGTATTTTTTTGTAGAGATGGGGTTTCTCCATGTTGCCCTTGCTGATGTCAAACTTGGGCTTGTGAGCTTGACTTTGGGATTACAGACATGAGCCACCACACCCAGCCAGATTTTTTGATGTTATCTCCAAATGAATAAATGTAAGTATGGCCACAGGGACACTGCTCAAAAGGAACATTGATAACATACCCCATTTTGGTAGTCCCGTTGGGCCTGTCATCATTTTTATGTTTTTTTCTTTTTCTTTTTCTTTTTTTTTTTTTTTAAGAGACAGGGTCTCACTCTGTCACCCAGACAAGAGTGCGGTGGCAAGATCATAGCTCACTGCAATCTCAAACTCCTGGCCTCCAGGGATCTTCATGCCTTGACTTCCCAAAGTGCTGGGATTATAGGCGTGAGCCACCACGCCTGGCCTCTTCATTTTTAAAACAACCCAAAAGTGATACAGAATAGAATGTCACTTGGATAGCTGTTTGACAGCTTTTTCTTTTTCTTTTCTTTTCTTTTCTTTTTTTTTTTTTTTAACTGAGACAAGGTCTTGCTCTGTGGCCCAGGCTGGAGTGCAATGCCGCTGTCATGGCTCACTGCAGCCTCAACCTCCCGGGCTCCAAGTCTCCTCCTGCCTCAGCCTCCTGAACAGGCATATGCCACTGCACCCAGCTAATTTATTTATTTTTATTTTTTTATTTTTTTGAGACAGAGTCTTGCTCTGTTGCCCAGGCTGGAATGCAGTGGAGCAAGCTCTGCTCACTGCAAGCTCCGCCTCCCGGGTTCACGCCATTCTCAGCATCCCGAGTAGCTGTGACTGCAGGTGCCCGCCACCACGCCTAGCTAATTTTTTGTATTTTTAGTAGAGATGGGGTTTCACCGTGTTAGCCAGAATGGTCTCGATCTCCTGACCTCGTGATCCGCCAGCCTCGGCCTTCCAAAGTGCTGGAATTACAGGCGTGAGCCATCGCGCCCGGCCCAGCTAATTTATTTTTATTTTTTGTTTTTTGTAGAAATGGGGTCTGGCCATGTTGCCCAGGCTGACAGCTTCTAACGGAAGCAAACATATGCTCCCCTTGTAACCGGTACGTTCACTTGCAGATATTTATCCCAGAGAAATGAGAGTTTGTATCCACCAAAAAAACGTGTACCAGAATAGTCACTATAGCCAGAAAAGAAATGAGGGACGGGGGGAAAGGACGGAGGGAGGGAAGGAGGCAGGCAAGCAGGTAGGAAGGAAGCAAGCTAGGTGTCCATCAACTGGGTAAACTTTTAAAAAATACAATATCTTTGCACAGTGGAGTACTACTCAGAAATGAAAAGGAAGGAACTGATATGAACTACTTATATTCCCAACAGGATGGATCTTCTAATTTGTTATGTTGAAGGAGAATATTCTGTATTACTTCAAGTTTATGAAGTCCAAGAACAGGCAAAATGAACCTGCAGTGACAGAAAGCAGAATACACTGTAGTGGTTGCCTGAGGCTGGATAGGGAGGGGTCTTAAGGATGGGGACAGGGAAGGAAGGTTGGTCAGGAAGGCCCACCACGGAACTTTCTGGGGTGATGGGCACGTTCTATTTGTTGATCTGGGCGACGGTTACACAGGTGTACACATATATAAAAATTAGTGGAGCTGAACACGTAAGGTCTGGGTATCACACTGTATGTAAGTTAAACTTCAGTAAAGTGCTCTCAGCACACATCTGCAGCCGCACCCACACAAAATCCCAGGAGGCTCAGTACCAGCTGTGGTCCGGGCCTTGCCCGCTTCGAAGAGGCCATGACCCAAGGCATCCGGTTTCCTCTAGCTCCAGTCCAACTTCCGCGCATCTACGAGGGCCGGGACTGCCGCTACCTTTCTGGAAGGCGCCGGCCGGCCAGTCCCCGGCTGGATCCCGCCAGAGGCGGCTCCGCGTCTCCAGCAGCGGACCCGGGCGCCCCGCCCTCGCCAGCGCCCGCCCCCGCCCGCCCCCTCCCGCCCCCGGCCCGCCCTCCGTATCTGGCCCCTGGGCAGCTGCCCCGGGAGGCGGCCAGCGAGCTGGGGCCGCGCAATGTCGCACGGAGCAGGGCTCGTCCGCACCACGTGCAGCAGCGGCAGCGCGCTCGGACCCGGGGCCGGCGCGGCCCAGCCCAGCACGAGCCCCTTGGAGGGGCTGCTGGACCCCAGCTACCCCCGCACCCACGCGGCCCTGCTGAAAGTGGCGCAGATGGTAAGTGAGCTCGGGGCGCGAGGCCGAGGTCCTACAGGGCGTCCCGAGAAAGCAGGGGTCCGGGAGCGGACGCGCCGGGTGGCTGGACCCGGCCGGAGCCCGGGGAGCATCGCGCAGCGGGCGGGGGACCGCGTCGCTAAAGTTCGCGGCAGGCTTCCTCCGGGAAAGTTGCTGCCGCAGCCCCCGCACTGGAGCTCAGTGCCCCGCAGAGCCGCCCCGGCCCTTGCTCCCGCGGACCCAGGTCGCCAGGGTCGCAAGTTTCTCCGGCCACCCCCCTGAGGAGCCTGACCCGCCTACTGACTGAAACCACGGGCAAAGTTCCTTTTCGTCTTTCTTCCTCTTCTCTGGGCCGCGCCGCTTCGAACCCGAGTCGGGCGTGGAAGAGTCGCCCAGGCGGCGGCGCTGAGGCAGCGAAACCCGACCTCCTCCCCGTCCACGGCCTCCTCTTTCCTCCGAACCCAGCGCGGCAGGGCTTCCCTGCTCTGTATGCAGTTTCGCTCGAAGGAGGAGGTCAGAGGGTCTCGCGTTCCATAGTGGGGGAAAAAGAACTGGGACCGTTGAGACGGCCGTCCTGGTCCCCTGCGCCCTCAAGTTCCGAGGGAAGGCCCCGGGTCTCAGGGGGCTCTGGAGGGCAGGTGGTCAGTTGGGAAAGGCCTGTTCTCAGGGGCTGGTACTCACGTGGGGGAGCCAGACTGTTGAATGGGAGTCACCCGTGGAGCCAGGCAGGATGAGTGTCTCCCTTGGATTGTGACCAACTCAGCATAAGGGCCTTCTACCAGGGCAGACGTTGCCTGGCTGATTCTCTTGTTCCTCGCTCTTCTCTTTTCTCCCCTCCCGTTTTTTTCTTCTTTAAAAGTTTGTAATCTGAAACACCTTTTCCGTTTGTATGATGTGTTTTGAAACTGGGTTGGGCTGTTTGTGACTCTCCACCATTGTAATGTTTGCACCAAGAATGGTGGGGAGGGGAGCGGTAAGTTTCAAAAAGAGGTGTGGGGAAAGGAGTGTGGGGCTGGGACAAGGTCACAGACCCAGAAGCTGGGGCCTGCTAAGGTGGACTGGCCCCAGGGGGTTGGGCACAGGACGTCTGTGCATCTATAGCACTGCCATTCCAGACACTGAGTGTGCATAAGGTGGCCCTCATGTCTTGCTTGGGCCAAACCTAAAGAGAAGGGGCGCTGAGTTCCTGCCTCCCTAAGAACGGTGTCTAGATAGACCAAAAATTAGGAATAGAGGCATTTCAGCAACGTACAAAAAAATCTAGTGCTGAGCATTGTTGGATATGAGCAGGGCGTTTTTTGGCCCAGGCTAAGAGATTTGATCAGCCAAATGGAAGAGACCAGCCCATCTCACCCTACTTAAAAGATGGGCTGGGGTGAGACATACCCTACCTGAGCATTGGAAGGGGTGAGTTTGGTAGACAGAGAATGGGATCAGAAGCCTCCACCTTGGCCCATGAGTTTGCTGGACAAAGATATTGTGGGATGAAAAGTCTCCTTGTTGGTCTATGAGTTTGGTACACAAACATAATGGAAATGAAACCTGGGCAACATAGCGAGACCCCATCTCTACAAAAAAAATGTTAAAACCTGGTGTGGTTGGCATGGGCCTCTAGTCCCAGTTACTTGGGAGGCTGAGGTGAGAGGATGGATTGATCCCAGAAGGTCAGTGAACTGTGCCACTGCACTAGTCTGCATGACAGAGGGAGGCCTGTCTCAAAAAAAAAAAAAAAAAAAAAAAAAAAAAAAAAAAAAAAAGAGGTACAAAGAAAAGGTAATGGAGATGAGAAGCCTTCATGTGGTCCATGATTTTGATGAATAAAGATACTGGGAGATGAGAAATCTCCATCTCATTTTAAGCTCCTCAGCCAGCCTCTAGCCTGTGGCAAGAGTGGGGCCTGTTTTTCCAAAAAAGAAAACAAAGACTTGAAGAATTTCTTTATCTGGCTGCTTATTCTCTATGTGCTCCTCTTAAAACCATGCTGAGGAGTCTTACACCTGCCCTGGAGGATTCCCCATCACTGCTGCAGGCTTGTTTGATCAGACCCTCCGGGAGCAAAGTTGCCCTTGCAGGATGGCCATATTAGTCCTAGTTAGGGCTATCTACTTGGGCCTCTTATCTAACTCCTCCCTATTTTCCCACTTCTCCTCTTTTCTAAGACTCTGCTTGGGCATTTGAGGTTCATTTGTCTTCTTTGCTGGAAAATGCTTGTTTAGCAAAGTTTTAACATTGGGGAAGGGCAGAAGCAGCTAAATTAATGCCACCCATTGGGCTTTCTTTCTGTGGGTCTCATTTTGACCATCAATTTCTCAGTTGCATACTGAACAGGTTGACCCTTTTGTCCTCAGCTTCTCATGAAATGTTTTCATTATGATCTGATCAATAGATCTGCCAACACGTTGTCTTAAGAAATGATTGCAAAGGCTGTTCCACTGGAGAATGACTTCCCTTGTCTTGGCTTCTTCTGGGTCCACCATTACTAGAAAATGAGTTTCTCAGTGAATGTGTGTACTTGACATGTCATTTATACATGTGTAATTTTTATAATCCTCTGGCCATGATAATTCAGTTTCTTTGGTCTTCCTTTTTAGAGTAAAGACACAGTCACAGGTTTTGACTTTTGACTTTAAAGCACTTTCTTTTTTCTTTCTTTCTTGAGAGGGAGTCTTGCTCTGTCACCAGGCTGGAGTGCAGTGGCGCGATCTCGGCTCACTGCAACCTCCACCTCCCGAGTTCAATCAAATCTCCTGTCTCAGCCTCACGAGTAGCTGGGACTACAGGCGCGTGCCACCACAGCCAGCTAATTTTTGTATTTTTAGTAGAGATGGGATTTCACCATGTTGGCCAGGATGGTCTCGATCTCTTGACCTCATGATCCGCCCCCACCTCTGCCTCCCAAAGCGCTGGGATTACAGGTGTGAGCTGCCGCGCCTGGCTAAATGACTCTTTTTTTTTTTTTTTTTTTTTTTTTTTTTGAGAGAGAGAGTGGGTCTTGCTCTGTCGCCCAGGCTGGAGGGCAGTGGTGTTATCATGGCTCACTGCAGCCTTGACCTCCTGGGCTCAGCGATTGTCCCACCTCAGCCTCCCGAGTAGCTGGGACTATAGGCACCCACCACGATGCCCAGCTAAATTTTGTATTTTTTGATACAGACGGGGTTTTGCTATGTTTTCCAGACTGGTCTTGAACTTGGGGGTTCAAGGGATCGGTCCACCTCGGCCTCCCCAAGTGCTGGGATTACAGGCGTGAGCCGCTGTGCCTGCATGAGACTCTTTTTTTTAATAGCTATATTTTTTAGCCCTAGTATTGTTCTTGATTATGTTCTAGTAGTTACATACTATATACCATGTGTGTATAATCTCATTAAATGTTTCTAAGAATCCAGTGAAGTAACATGTTTGATAGGTAAGGAAACGGGCTAAAGAGTTAAAGAGACGCTAAAGTCACACAGCTCTTAGCAGTGGTGGTAGAACCGATCCAGGCCTAATGGCCTGATCTCCAAAACTCATAACTCTGGCAGAGTTGTTGCTTGTTAATAGTTCTAGGAATATAAAAGCCACAGTGAGATAACACTTCACACCCACGGAGATGACAACAATAGAAAATAACAAGTGATGAAGATGTGGAGGATGTGAAGAAATTGGAACTCTGATACAGTGCTGATGAGAATGCAAAATGGTACAGCCACTTTGGGAAACTGTGCAGTTTCTCAAAAGTTACCATGTGACCCAACAATTCTACTCCCAGCTCTACCCAAGAAAAATGAAAACAGATGTCCATATGAAGACTTACATGTTCATATGTGTTCATAATAGCATTATTCATTATAACCAGAAAATGAAAACAACACAGTTGCCCATCAAATGATGAATGTATAAACAGCAACTAAAACTAAGTAGTACATTCATACAATTGAATATTATTCAGTCATAAAAAGGGAGAATGAAGTACTGATGCATGTAACCATATAGATAACCATGAAAACACTAAGCTGTGAAAAAAAGCCAACCACAAAAGACCACATATTATATGATTCCATTTATATGAAATGTCCAGAATAGGCAAATGCATAGACACAAAAAATAGATCAGTGGTTGACTAGCTCAGGGAGCAGGGGTCGAAAGGAAATGGGACGTGACTGCTATAATGGGTATGGGGTTTCTTTTGGGGGTGATGAAAATGTTCAAAAAATTGGTGATGGTGCCGGGTGCGGTGGGTCACGCCTGTAATCCCAGCACTTTGGGAGGCTGAGGTGGGTGGATCACCTGAGGTCAGGAGTTCGAGACCAGCCTGGCCAGTATGGTGAAGCCCTGTCTGTACTAAAAAATACAAAAATTAGCTGGATGTGGTGGCAGGCGCCTGTAATCCCAGCTACTGGGGAAGCTGAGGCAGGAGAATTGCTTGAATCCGAGAGGCAGAGGTTGCAGTGAGCTGAGATTGCGTGACTGTACTCTAACCTGGGTGACACAGCGAGACTCCGTCTCAAAAACAACAACAACAAAAATTGGTGATGGTGATAGTTGCACAACTCTGTGAATATATTAAAAACCACTGAGATTTACACTTTAAATAAGTAACTGGATGGTATGTAATTATGTAAATAGACCTGTGGATGAGTGTGAGGGGGCAAGGTGCTGTGCATGCAGCCACTGGGTGTGGAGAGGCCACAGCTACACTTCAGGAAATCCCTGTGGTGTTCCCACCACATCCACTCCTAGAAGAAGGAATGTCCCCTGCAGGAGTCACAAAAGCTGGGCTGAAGGGCATCCCCTGAGTGCCTGAAGGGTCTGAGCTGAAAGGGATGCCCTGGGGTCTGAGGGGGTCTAGATATCCTTGCTGTGGGATTAAGGAGACCCCAGGATGGGGCTTGTGGCCCTACCAACACTTCCTATCTATTTGTTCATTCAGCAGACATTTATAACTGCCACATTCATCTCCATTTGTGACAAACTGTGACAAAGTTCTTGCCCTCAAGTAATCTGTGGTTCAGCTTGTCATGGGAAGAGGGTCTTGTCCCAGACCCCAAGAGCCAGTTCTTGGATCTCATGCAGGAAAAACTTCAGGGCAAGTTGTAGAGTATAGTGAAGTCAAGGTAGTTTACTAGACACTACTCAATTACAGAGTAGAGAGTCTTCAGAAAGCAAGAGGAGGAACGCACCCATTGCAAATACAATGCTTGCTTATATAGGTTATTAAAAATAGTGTACTTTATTACAAAAGCTTGTGGTCAGCTTGTGACAGGCTATTAATATTGTTACTTTCTTATGTGATTATTGATTTTAGCAAGAACTTATGAGTGTACCATTATTTTAAAAGCAGAACCTATTCTTAAACTAAGAATACTTTTTCTTCTTGAAGAACTGGGACATTTCCATAAGTTCTGGGTCTTTAGTTTGTTAGTTAATATTATTAACTCGGGCCGGGTGTGGTGGCTCACGCCTGTAATCCCAGCACTTTGGGAGGCCGAGGTGGGCGGATCACGAGGTCAGGAGATCGAGACCATCCTGGCTAACATGGTGAAACCCCGTCTCTACTAAAAATACAAAATATTAGCCAGGCGTGATGGCACACGCCTGTAGTCCCAGCTACTCGGGAGGCTGAGGCGGGGGAATCACTTGAACCAGGGAGGCAGAGGTTGCGGTGAGCCGAGATCGCGGCATTGCACTGCAGCCTGGCAACAAAGTGAGACTTGTCTCAAAAAAAAAAAAAAAATTATTAACTCATTCCCTCAACCATAAACATCTTGTGACCAAGAGTGCCCAACCCCCTGGGAATGTAACCCAGCAGATTTGGCTTTCTCTCGGCCTTTATTCAAGATGGAGTCACTCTGGTTAGGATGCCTCTGACAAGCTGAGGGGATAAACAAGTACCAAAATTGGCTGCTCAGGAAGGTAAAAGTTCTGATAGTTGCCCACCTTATGGAAGAGGATCAGAGGGCAAAGGTGATATTTAAATTGCATCTTGACAGATGAGTGTAAGTTTTCAGATTGGGAGTGGCTCATTTACCCCTTTAGTGCCTTTATTCAGTATATGTTTAAGTTAGAGACAAGTGATATGTTAGGGTTGGGAAGGAAAAAGATGTAGCAAGAAATGAGCCAGAATTGGGGTAATTATCTTAATCTTCCCACCCAGACATTTAGAAATGGGTGCCATCTTATCCACTGAGCATCTGCTATGCTGTTAATCTTACGCTATGTGAAACACAGCTATTAACAAGATAGACTCTTTCTGCCTGTGCAGAAAAACAGACTGTGACATTTACATAACCATAACATGGACAGAGAATCAGAATGTATTTCCCAAGCGGCAATGATGGAAATCTAAATGTCTTCTGGGAGGTTCATTTATTTATTTGGCAAATATTTGTTGATCACCTACTGTGATCAGCTAACTAGTAGGTGATCACAACTGTGTGCTAGGGAACTGTGGAAAGAAGACAGATGAGCCCCTGCCTCTTTATACTCAAATAAGAAAATAAACATTAATCAAAATGATTATGAATATGTAATTACAAACCGGTTCGAAATTATGAAGGAGAAGTACTCAGTGGTATAGAGCATATACTAGGGGGTGTGACCTTTTGGGGATTAGGAAGGGCGTTTCTGAGGAAGGGACATCTGATGTGAGCATGAGGAAATTGCATCACAAGCAGAAAAAAGAGCATTGGCCGGCGCAGTGGCTCATGCCTGTAATCCCAGCACTTTGGGAGGCCGAGGCAGGCGGATGGCTTGAGCCCAGGAGTTTGAGACCATCCTGGGCAACATGGTGAAACCTGGTCTCTACAAAAAAAATACAAAAATTAGATGGGTGTGGTAGCACATGCCTGTAGTCCCAGCTACTCGGGAGGTTGAGATGGGAGGATCGCTTCGGAGGTCTAGGCTGCAGTGAGTGGTGATCGCCACGGCACTCCATACAGCCTAGGTGACAGAACGAGACCCTGTCCTCCCATCCCCCCAAAAAAGAAAAGAAAGAGCATGGACCCTGGCTCTTAGTGGAGGGAGGAGTATCTCTAGGGCTGGAGGGGAGAGAACAGGGTGGGAGTATTGGGGATGAGACTGGAGGTATGCAGGGACCAGACCCCAGGGTCTGCCAAATCTTGGTGAATATATATAGTCCTTAGTCTAAGAAAAATCAGCAAAGCATCATATCAACTCACCATTCATGAGGTGACTCTTAACTAGGGGCTGTACCGCCCCCTAGGGGGTTATTTTGGAATTTTATGGAACCTTTTTTTTTGGTTGTCACAGGGATTAGGGTTATATTACATATACATCTTATTCATTTCAGAATAGTAATGCAAACTGGAATTTTGACAGTGTAATCTTGACAGTGCAAAATACTTTATATCCTAAAAGGATGTTTTGTCTGAAATAAGATTGAAGGAGCCTTCTCAGACTGGGTGCTAGGGGGAGTACACTAAGGTTTCTTGGCAGGAGAGTGGGTCCTAGAGACCCTCTAAGAGACCTGGGCAATTCCAGGCTTCACTTTGGGAATTCACAGCTTAGATGCCAAGTGGAATTCAGCTATGGGGGATGTCAGCCTCTGGTCTAGCTGTGAATAGACCTGTTAGCACAGAATAGCCCAGCATCATCCAGAAGGGCCCACCCCTTTATGTTCTGCTTTAGACCTGTATGGCGGGGGGTGAGGAGGGGGTCTAGTTTGGTTCCCAAGTGCAGTCTGCACACCCCTGTTCTGCTTCCTGGAAGTTGGAGAGTAAAAAGCAGCAAAGAACCTCTGTGCCAAGATTATTTGACCTCAGCCCATTCCTAACAAGAAACTACTTTCCGTCAGTGACCAAACAAATGCAAAAATAAAATATAATAAAATAAGTTATTGGCTTTACTTGTTCATTGTGGAAACTTTGGGGAGCACAAGAAGAAAATAGACTCACCGACTCCCTCTTCTCCAAGATTAAAAAGTAAAACTAAAGTATTTTATAGTAGATACACATAATTTTGGTGGTGTTTTTTTTTTCTTTTTTAATTGAGACAGAGTCTCACTCTTTTGCCCAGGTTGGAGTGCAATGGTGCGGTTTCAGCTCACTGCAACCTCCGCCTCCCAGGATCAAGCAATTTTCCTGCCTTAGCCTCCCAAGTAGCTGGGATTACAGGCATGTGCCACCACACCTGGCTAATTTTTGTATTTTTAGTAGAGATGGGGTTTCTCCATGTTGGCCAGGCTGGTCTTGAACCCCTGACCTCAGGTGATCCACCCGCCTTGGCCTCCCAAAGTGCTAGGATTACAGGCGTGAGCCACCGTGCCCAGCTGGTGGTGTTTTTCTTTAAACAAAACTAGGATGATTCTATACATATTTTGTAAATGCTTTTCTTTTTTTTCTTTTCTTTTTTTTTTTTTTTTTGAGATGGAATCTCGCTCTGTTGCCCAGGCTGGAGTGCAATGGCGCAGGCTCACTGCAACCTCCACCTCCCGGGTTCAAGCGATTTTCCTGCCTCAGCCTCCCGAGTAGCTGGGACTGCAGATAACGCGCCACCATTCCCAGCTAATTATTGTATTTTTAGTAGAGACGGGGTTTCACCGTGTTAGCCAGGATGGTCTCAATCTCCTGACTTCGTGTTCCGCCTGCCTCGGCCTCCCAAAGTGCTGGGATTTCAGGCGTGACCCACCACGCCTGGTTGTAAATGCTTTTCTTGCTGTTTGTTTAATATGTGGTGCATTTTGTTCCTCTGCAGTTTGGTTTCTAACAGTGCTGTCGTAGCCAGTCATGGAGGCACCGTGGTTGTGTATACCATGGTACACTGTGGCTCAGGGAGCTTCCAGTTCTACCTGCATATAAAGGAGGCTGTGATGAACCTCCTTGTAGAGAATCCTGGTGTACAAATCTGTAAATACTTCTTCAGGATAAATGGCACTGACCTTTTGCAGAGAGAGAAATGAAGTGCCTCTTGCCCTTCTCAGGTGGCTGGCATAAAACAATTCTCTAGACTTTTTAACATCTAGAAATTAATGAGTGCCCCTTTATCATCCAAGAGTTTCAAGGAGTCAAGTGTGATAGTAATAGTATTTAAGCTGTAATCATATTTTTGGTGTATGATGATTTAGAAAAGGAACAGTGACAGACTAGAAAATTCAAAAATGCTTTTAAATGCTCTTGTATTTAAGTATTGGCCACAGTATCTGCATATATTTGAAGAATGGAAGTTCCACTCTTGTGGAAGACCTTATCTATTCAGGCTGCAGAGCTTAAGGCTTTTGTAATCACCGGCAAGAATTCCCATCCAGGACACCTCAAATAACCATACAGCCCAACTGGGAATCACTGGTCGGAGTGAGGCGATAGGGATGGCAACACCAGCCCAAAGTCCTCCAGGCTGCAGGCAGCCAGGGCGTAAGCGGATAGAGGAGGGGTTCGGGGTCGGTGTGAGCCCCATAGGTTTTCTAGCACTGCAGGGGCCCTAGAGACCCCCGCCCCCGCCAGCACGCCAGGACCCTGGAATCCTAGGGGATTCCCTATGTGGGCCGGTGTATTTATTTAAATTCCCGTTGCAGCGAAGGCCGCCCTTCTGTCTTCCTGCCAGCCCTGGCGCTTCCTGTGCAGCGCCACTGGACAGCCATCTGTTTCCTCCCCTCTGCCATCTGCCTCGCGCCCGGCCCAGCGTGCGGCCCTGGAAGCTTGGCTCGGCCGCCGCCCGCGCACGCTGGCCTTCTTTGTTACTACTTTGGCTCAGTGGTTTCCTGGGCTCGCTGCTCATTCCCTGGCAAGGCTCGCGGCGTCCGCGGCGACTCCTGGGATCGGCAGGGGCCTGGCTTCGAGCCCAGCGCCGGCAGCAGCCCGGGGGCTGCAGAGGGGAAAGGCGGCTGGGACGCGGTCACTGCTCCAGCCACCCCGCGCTCCTGGGCGGAAATCGCGAGCAGAGCCCTTCTCAGCCTCCTGCAGAAAACGCGCCTCACCTGGCTTGTGTTTAAATCAGCAAGGGCAGTGACAGCGGCTCTTCCTTTTCCTGGGGCAGTCACTCTCCTCCCTCTGCTGAGCCCGCTCTCTTTAGTTTACTTTAAGCAACGGTTTTGTTTGTTTATTTGTTTGTTTGGTTTTGGTTTTTTTGAGACGGAGTCTAAAAAGTCTTCAGTCTGTGGCCCAGACTGGAGTGCAGTGGTGCAATCTTAGCTCACTGCAGCCTCCTCCTCCCAGGTTAAAATGATTCTCCTGCCTCAGCCTCCCACGTAGCTGGGGCTACAGGTGCACGCCACCACGCCCAGCTAATTTTTGTATTTTTAGTAGAGACGGGGTTTCTCCATGTTGGCCAAGGTGATCTCGAACTCCTGACCTCAAGCGATCCACCCGCCTTGGCCTCCCAAAGTGCTGGGATTACAGGCACGAGCCACCGCGCCCGGCCAGTTTACTTTAGGTAGTTAGAAAGACCGATTGATAACCAGAGAGGCGGTAACCCACAGTTTCCACTTACTACTCCCAAAGGGTTGCCCTGAAGTTTCAGAAAAAAGGTGTGTCATGCTCATTTATTTTATTTTATTTATTTTATTTTTCGAGACAGAGCCTCGCTTTGTCGCCCAGGCTGGAGTGCAGTGGCATGATCTCGGCTCACTGTAACCTTCGCCTCCTGGGTTCAAGCAATTAATTCTCCTGCCTCAGTGTCCCAGGTAGCTGGGATTACAGGCTCCCGCCACTGTGCCCGGCTAACTTTTGTATTTTTACTAGAGACAGGTTTTACCATGTGGCCAGGCTGGTATCGAACTCCTGACCTTGTGTTTTGCCCACTTTGGCCTCCCAAAGTGTTGGGATTACAGGCGTGAGCCACTACGCCCGGCCACTCATTTTTTTAAAGAGAAAAATGAAGATCCTTCTGAAATAAATGGGAAGGGGAAAAGGAGAAGTTAATTAAATGCTTTTGGGTACAGAGTGAAGTGGAGCCTTCTGGAAAACAGAGAGAATTACTGTATTGTGACTTCTGAATACTTTCAGTCTCTTCTTCCTCTTCAGATTTCCTTATTCCCTGAGAAGCCAGCGTCAGCTCTCAACATTGTTTGTGAAAAAATCTACTCTTTAAACGTTTCCTCTTAAGTTATGAGAGTGGTACTTAACTAAATAATAGCACTTTGACCGCCTTAGGTGACAGCCACTGGGCTAGATGGTTTTTGTTTTGTTTTGTTTTGTTTTGCTTTTTGTTGTTCTTTTTGGTTTTTTTTTTTGAGACAGGTCTCACTTTGCCACCCAGGCTGGAGTGCAGTGGTGCTATCTCTGCTCACTGCAGCTTTGACTTCCTGGGCTCAAGCGATCTTCCCGGCTCAGCCTCCCAAGTATTAACAATTGGGGCTACAGGTGCAGGCCACCACGCCTGTCTAATTTTTTGTAGAGACAGGGTTTTGCCGTGTTGCTAAGGCTAGTCTTGAACTCCTAGGCTCAAGCAATCAGCTCACCTCAGCCTCCCAAAGTGCTGGGATTACAGGCATGAGCCATGGTGCCGGCCGGGCCAGGTGTTTTTTATATGTGTTACCTTGTTTAATCCTCACAACAATATTATGAGGTGGGTCGTATCATTATCCCCAACTCACCGAGGAAACTGAGGCACAGAGTCATAAATACTGAAGGTGGATTTGGGGCCAGGTGGTCCAGGTCCACCACTTGAGCTCTTAAAAGGACAATTTGGAGTCTTTTTTTCATGATCATTATGTTGTGTATATTTTCCTGTGCCATTAAACACTGTCTGAAAATGGTGTTGTGATCACTGCATTCAGTCCATTATTTGGTCATACTATATAATTTGTTCATTTGGCTCTTCATTGATGGGCAGGCTGTGGCAGATCTAGAAGGAGGTGCTATGAGACATAACAGCAGGTGCTAGTGATGACTTCATCCTTTGCCAGAGATAAATTCAGCTGGAGTGGGGAAAACTCCTCACTGGGGTATTGAACGGACTAAGTATATGCCATATTTTAGGAAGCATTTTCACATTACCCAACATTATTATTATCTTCATTTTTAAGTTCTAAGTTCCTCCAGGAAGGACTGGGAAGAGAGAGGGGATCTAAAGTTTCAATTCCTGCTCTATTATGTCTGCTGATTTTACATGCAATTTCCCTTTGTTTAACATTTTCTTTTTTTCTCTTTTTTTTTTTTTTTTTTTTTTTTTTTTTTTTGGAGACAGTCTCACTCTGTTGCCTAGACTGGAGTGCAGTGGTTCGATCTCGGCCCACTGCAACCTCCACCTCCCAGGTTCAAGCAATTATCTTGCTTCAGCCTCCTGAGTAGCTGGGATTACAGTTGCACGCCACCATGCCCTGCTAATTTTTGTAATTTTGTAGATACGGGGTTTCACCTTGTTGGCCAGGCTGGGCTCAAACTCCTGACCTCAAGTAATCCCCCCTCCTTGGCCTCCCAAAGTGCTGGGATTACAGGTGTGAGCCACTGCGCCCAGCCTGTTTAACTCTTCTAATGACTCTGTGGAGTATTCAGTTTTTCCTCCTTTTGATTGAACAGAAGCTGAGAGGTTAAAAGTTAAATACATAGCTGTCCAAAGTTGAATACATCTGTTAAGTTGTGGAGCCAGCATTTGAACCCAGGTCCAGCAAGTCTTCTTTTTCCACCGTGGTGTGCTGTGTCTCCATGTATGGAAAGCAGTCTCTCACACTAGCCCACCATAGTACGCACACCTGAGGGTGATTCCCAGTCAGTCACATCCTGTGTAAGTCCGTCCTCTTGAGTGTGAGTGGAATCTCTGACTTGCTTCTAACAAATGGAATATGGCACAGGTGGCAGGATGTCATATGCCAAGGTGAAAGGATGTTGCAGATGCAGTTAGAGTCCCAAAGGAGTTGATTCTGAGTTAAAAGATTTTCCCCAGGTGGGCCTGCCCTCATCAGGTAAAAGCCTTAAAAGAAGTACTGGGTCCTTCCCAAAGGGAGAGAGTCTCCTGCTGGCTCCGAAGAAGTAAACTGCATTGTTGAGAGAGGGCCTGTGAGGGGCCACGTCACAAGCATCCAAGGGTCATGCCTAGAAGCCAGAGCAGCCCTCAGCTGACAGCCAGCAAGAAAACGGGCCTTCAGACCTATGGTTACAAGAAACTGAAAGCCACTAACAGCCGTGTGAGCTCAGAAGAGGACCCCAAGCCTGACCAACCTCTTATTGCAGTCTTGTGAGACCCTGAACAGCGGACTTCTGCCCAGACTCCTGCTCCGTGGAAACTGTGAGATGATAAATGAATGTTGTGTTAAGGTGCCAAGTTTGTGGTAATTGGTTGTGCAGCAGTAGATAGCTAATGTACTCACAAAAGCCTTTTTATCCTGCATCAAAGCTGGAGCTCTGATGGCTGCTCCTCAGCAAGGGAAGATGGAGCAATAGCAGTGCAGGGGGCAGCAGGCGCAGTGGCCATGTTTATCCCTGGGCTGTGGTCACATATCATTAGATTCCTGTGGAGTAAACCCATGTGTTAAGTTATTGCGCTTGGCATCCTGTGGCCTGTTTTAGATGCAAGAGCTCATTCATCATTACAATATCCCTATGAGATGTTAGTATTCCTACTTTACAGATGAGGAAACTGAGGCAGGGAGTTTAAATATCTTGTCTGAGCCAAGTGTGGTGGTGGCGCGCCTGTGGGCCTATCTACTCAAGAGGCTGAGGCATGAAGATTGCTTGAGCCCAGGAGTTCAAGGCTGCAGTGACCTATGATCTATGCCACTGCACTTCAGCCTGGGTGACAGAGCAAGAACCCATTTCTTGAAAAATTAAATAAACAAATAAATATCTTGTAAGTTATACAAACTGACTCCATCTCCAAGCTGTCAGCCTCTTCTCCATGGTGTTTTCTTGGAGCAAGTCCAAAGCAAAATCCTGATGCAAACAGTAACTATGGTTGTACATTGTTAAGTTGTATTTACTTTTTTGAATAGATAACGTTTACACCATCAAGATTCAGAATGTACCAAAAGTCCCCAATTTTCCTCTCTGGAAATATACAGGAGGCTACTGTATGATACACAGTTTCTTGTGTAACCTTTAGGAGTTATCTCACACTTCTGTGTGTACCTCTCCTCCTGTGCCAGATAAGAGTATACCTACGCCCACTGCTCTGTACTTTTATTACCTAACTTTCTGACTTGGAGGTAATTCCATATCCATTCAGAAAGTGTCCTCATTCTCCTCCTTTTTTATAGCTGCATTGTATTCCAGAGAATGGATTTACTATATTTATTTAACTAGTCCCCTACTGACAGCCATTTAGGGTATTTCTCCCTTTTGTTATCTAGCTGTGCTGTAATGGTTACTCTTATACAGATCATAGTCTTGTGTATGTACAAGAATATGACAAGGAGCAACTCCTGGAAGTAGAGGACCTGCACCAAATGTTGCATGCTTTTGAACATTTTTTCATGTGTTCTGAAACTCAGCTTCTCAAGCATCAACTTGTGATCTTCTCCTAGCGGGCTTTTGGAGTCTTCCATGTCTGCTGTCATGGAGAAGGACTCTACTTAGTGTTGAGACAGTGGTCAGAGTTCCACTGCTCTCATATCCCACTCAAATTTCTTTAGCATATTAGGAACCAGCGGAGTCTAAGTAGGGAACAAGAAGACCTGCTTGACTAGCGTTTTTCTTATGTGTTTCCCAAGGTTCGTTACAGGGAGTGTTCAAGTCAGCTTCCCTAAAAGCAGAACTAGTAAATATGGGGATTCTTGTGCAACTGGTTTATTGAGCGAGGAAAGTAAGCAAGGGTAGAAAGAGCAGGACAAAGATGAGTTTCAGAAGCCCAGCCTCAGCCTGATTCTATGGGGAGCACTGGAGAGTGAACTGCACCACAAAGATTGCCCTGTTTTGAGGCAAGGGAGCTGGGCTTTTGTACACTTTTCGTTGCCAACAGACCAGAAAGGAGGGTACATAAACTCCCAGGGATCTCTGAATCAGACAGCTCTGGTTATCCAAGGGAAATCACTAGCAGAAGGGTGCAGGCATAACGAGTTAGCAGCAGCACCCGCAGTAGCTGGGGGATGGATGCACAGACCTGGCGAAAGGGAACCTGGGAATCTGAACAGGGCACCAAGGGAGTCCCTGCTGGTCTTCCATAGGAGCCATTTGAATTGTAGAATTGCCTCCCATCTATCTGATGTCTGCCAAGGCTTTAAGCTGATGTACTTTGGGGACATACAAATCTGACTGCACCTTCGTTCCGCTTGCAAACCTGGCTTATTTGTTTTCTTGCCCAGGCATGCCCCTGGATCTGCCATGCCAGGCAGATGCCTTACAGATCTCACAAGATTTTTGATGTTACTTTTTCCTGTCCACTGAAAGAGTTGTGTTGTATTTTTCAACTCTCATTTGAAACAAGGGAAGGGAAAAAAATGTTTACTGAACAGAAAATAAAAGTTAATAGGAAGCAAAATTATTTCTGCAGCCTTTTACAAGAGAGTTACAAGAAATATCACAGTAACACAAATAACTCGACCACATCTTTTGTAACTCCTTGGAAAGCCCTAAGGCCACAACCACAGAAAAAGTTTCCTGCAGATCAGATATTTGATTTCTGGAGTGGGGGCCTTTGTGACACATACTGTTTTCACCTGGGAAAGGTGAAAGAGGCAATACAGACCCTTGTGTTGATAATGTGACATTGGTTTTTCAAGGGTTGCTCAGTGTCCCCATTATCAAGCAGTGCGTCTTGTTTTCTGGCTACCATGTTGAGCAGAGGAAAGAACTCTGTAGCATAACATGCATCCCCTGGGCCTGATGGGGGTCTGCATGCTGACGGGAAGTCTACTAGGTTTGTGATGATGTATATCCTGAATTTATGGATGTGATCACTACTGTAACTTATAGTTGCCTTACTGTAGTTTAAGGATAAAAGATTATTTTCCAGATGTAGTGGGTTGAGTGATGGCCCCTCAAAATATGTATCTTACTTCCTCAGAACCTGAGAATGTTCCCTTACTTGGAAAAACGGTCTTCTCACATGTAATTAAGTTAAGGATCTTGAAATAAGGGGATCACCCTGGATTATATGGGTGGACCCTAAATCCAATGACAAGTGCCCTTGTAAGAGACACACAGAGAAGGTGATGGTGATGTGAAGGCCAGGCAGAGAGTGGCGACGCGGCAAGGAAGTCTCTCCTAGAGTCTCCGAAGGGAGCACTGTCCTGCTGATGCGTTGACTTCAGCCCAATGATAGCGATTTCAGACTTCTGGTCTTGAGAACTGTGAGAGAATAGATTTCTGTTGTTCTAAGCCACCAAATCTGTGAGCTTGCTACAGTAGCCACAAGAAATGAATACAACCAATTAAATATTTTCCACTACAATCAGATTCTAAAAATCTTCAACATTGTAGACTCTGGACGTTTAATATTTTCTCCTTTTAGAGGTGCTTTGCTCACTTCTAGGAATTAACTTTCGGAGAGGTGATGGCCACACTGTCTGCCTCTCGGAATGGCAATGACTTCTCATCCACTTTGAGTACATCTTTTCCCTTGATAGCTTATTTAATGAGAGAAGCAGTCCTTGAATTTCTGCTGAGACAAACGGAACAATAAAGACAGAAGAAAACATCAGAGAGTTGTTCTCAGATGGCAGGGTGGGGGCAAAAGATGGAAAGGACATTCCAAAGAAGCACTGCTTCTAGCCTTCCACAGATGATGAATAAAGTATCCCCAGATTCCCCCAAACCATCAGAATGCCAAATAAATCTTACTGCATCCTAGTAGAATCTTTAAAGATGAGCTACTGCAGCCCAAAAACATATGTATTAAAGTGTTCAAATTAGCATTGCTTAATCTACTACTTGTGAATTGGTTGCTGTCTTTTTAGTGTTTGTAGAAGTATCAGATGATTTAAGTCTCTTATATATTTTTGTAACTTTTTTCTTTTTTTTGAGACAAGAGTCTCCCTGTGTCGCCAGGCTGGCGTGCAGTGGTGCAATCTCGGCTCGCTGCAACTTCCACCTCCCGGGTTCAAGCAATTCTCTTGCCTCACCTCCCAAGTAGCTGGGACTACAGGCACGCGCCACCATGCCCAGCTAATTTTTTGTATTTTTAGTAGAGTCAGGGTTTCTCCATGTTGGCCAGGATGGTCTCCATCTCTTGCCCTCGTGATACGCCCGCCTGGGCCTCCCAAAGTGCTGGGATTACAGGCATGAGCCACTGCGCCCGGGCCGTAACTTTTTATTTATAAATAATCCCAGGTTTACAAAAACTTTTGAAGAACAGGACAAAGAACTCCCCATATCCCCTTCCCCCAGGTTCTCCATTTGTTACCATTTTACATTTGTTTGATCGTTTTCCATTTGTATGCATGCTATTATTTTTTTCTCAGAACCATTTGAGAGTGAGTTGCAGACATCATGCTCTTTTGTCCATGAGTACTTCAGCATGCATTTTGTAAGAAGAAAGACCCTTTCTTACATAACTGCAGTACAGTTACTTAAGTCAAGAAATTAATGACACAAATGCTATTAACTTATCTACAGGCCTTACTCAGATTTTGCCATTGACCCACTAATGTCCTTGGGTCTAGGATCCCATCCCAGATCATAAGGTGTATTCAGTTGTCACATCTCTAATTTCCTTCAATCTGGAAATTTCAGTCTTTCTTGTTCTTCATGACCTCAACATTTGTGGAGAGTCCAGGACAGAGCAGTCCCTTCATTGGATATTAAAGTCGGTTTGGTGGGACCCTGATTCTCAGCATTTTGTAGCTACACTGGAGGCAGAAGACAAAGAAAGAAAAGAAATCATGTTTGGCATAGCTTGTCTCGATTTGAATGCTTTTGTTTTCACAAAAGTCCCTTTTGCAAATGTCTTTTCTGAAGTTAATAGTTAATAGTTCAAGTTGAGCTTTGCTGGATGTCCTGTTCTTTTAAAAAGCCTTAGCTCAGATGTCACCTCCTTGGGACAGTGGCTAACTACCAAGTCTTATTGTATGAATTTGATGTTAATCACCTCATTTAATCCTCACAATAGCCCTATCATTTAGGTACTCTTATTTTGCATATTTTGTAGCGAGGAAACAAAAACAAACCCAGGTCTAGGGTGCTCTGCTTCCCCTCTGGACTGCCCCCTCTTCTGCCTCAGGAGGGCCTTCTTCAGCCCCTTAGCTAAAGTAGTCCCCTGCACCACCCTGCTACCATCACTCTATCCTGTTTCCCGGTTCTGATTTCATTACAGCACTTTGCCAGCCAGAATCCCTTTGTTCACTTAATTACCTGTTTATGGTGGATCTTCTCTACCAAGACCTGAGCTGCAGAGGGGCAGCCACCTTTCTGTTCAGGTCACCACGGGGTGTCCAGTTCCTAAGGTGGTGCCTGGAACACAGGAAATACTCAATCTTTTTTCAAATGAACACATGCATATGTTCTTTGACAGAGCCTTTGGTAATAGCACTCCTTTCCAAAGAGTCAGCATGGATGAAGTGCTTGAGAGACTTGGGTCTTCTCCAGAAGAGGAAATAATGCTGTGTCAGACACCTGCTGAGGGAGGGGCTGGGGTGTGGGCCCAGCAGTGGAAAGAGCCCTTCTGCCAGGCCTAGAACAGGCCATGGGGCCTGGGGCACATATCTTCAAGCCTGTGGGCCAAGAAGCTGGGAGAAGGCACGGGTGGGTACCCCAGCAAAGAGAGGCTAGGATGCCTGTCCTGGAGCAGCCCACCCCCACCCCCCACAGTTTGCGATAGAGATGCAGTTTCCATAGCAGCTGTTAGCCTGTTGTGATAGCACCTTTCTTTTTTCTTTAGTTGAGTTGACAGGTTTCGGCAGACTCACAATCAAAACAACAGAAGCAAACAGAGACAAGCAGAAGAATGACAGAAGTGTCTGTCAGCTCATCAAGCTCTCAGGGCAGGGTTTCTAATTTAAAGCAACACCAGGAAACACTGAATAGTGGCATTACTATATTGGATTAAAGGCTAAAAGAATCAAATGCCAGAAGTGGCAAGCTCAGTTTGTGATACCATTCCTCACTCGAGTGTTAGCCATTTGGTGTGGCCCTTTGCCTGGCAGAGGCGCTACCTTAAGTCACTTCATCAGATGTTTACTGAATGGCTGCTCTGTCCCAGCTCTGTGTCAGCCACAGGGGATACAGCTGCGAATGAGGCACAGCCGGCTTCCCTGTCGCTGAAAATCAAGACCCTAAACAAGGATGGTATTTCATCACATCGAAGGCACCATTGTTTTAGGCACTCCCTAAGAAACAAAGAAAAATATTAATTATGTGGTAACACAAATCTCTCTTATCATTTAGGATTTTTGTCTTATGCTTATTGAAAAAACTCTTTTAGATTTAATTAAATATAGATTTTATATATTTTTGTGAATATATAAAAAGGAAAACAGGTGAAGAAAAATAAATTGGTTAAGATATCCCTAAAACTTTTTTTACAGTCAGAGCCTTCCTCTTCTAAATCTTTTTATTTTTAGAATATTTCTACACAAGCTATTGTCCTCTGTGCTATCAAGAGTGTGAGCCATGCAGCGTTTCTCAGAAGAATCCATACAAAAACTAAAAGCCATCAGTGCTGGGTTTGTGCACTGGCTTTTGACTCCCACTTTGGGAATGATACTAAGTGACCCCTGAGTCACTGTCCCCACCATCAGTCCCACACCCTAGGGGTCAAGGTGCTGTACTCTTGTCTCTGAGATTTTCTTCCTCCTGCTGGCACCTATGCCACACGTTTTGATGCTGGTGTGTCTGACCTTGCCACATGCATAGGCAGTGATAACTACACAACTGTTTTTCCAGTGGCCATCGAAACACCCCAACTTGGCCAGGTGCAGTGGCTTACGCCTGTAATCCCAACACTTTGGGAGGCCGAGGCAGGCGGATCATTTGAGGTCAGGAGTTCCAACGAAGCTCCAGGCTGAGACCTAATGCACGGGAAGGGGCAAGGCAGGAGGAGAAGGTAGAAGGGCGTCCTGGAGAAGAGAACAGTCTCTGCAAAGTCCCAGAGTTGGGAGAGAAAGTACAGGGTTTGCAATCTTCTTGGTCAGTTCATAAAGTAGGCTTTTTGCTAGTGGTGAAGTATGGAAGATCTGTTAGCCACAAAAATGTTAGTGGTTCCATTGGGCTTTGCCAACATCCCCACCATAGCTAACTGTCTCGTAGAAGCTGCTGGAGGAATTAATGATGCAGTGGCAATGTTAATATACCTAAATTAAAATATTCATTGCAGCCTGGGTGTGGTGGCTCACACCTATAATCCCAGCACTTTGGGAGGCCGAGGCAGACGGATCACCTGAGGTCAGGAGTTTGAGACCATCCCGGCCAACATGGTGAAACCCCATCTCTACCAAAAATGCAAAAATATTAGCCAAGTATGGTGGCACGCGCCTCTAGTCCCAGCTACTCAGGAGGCTGAGGCAGGAGAATTGCTTGAACCCAGGAGGCGGAGGTTGCAGCGAGCTGAGATCATGCCACTGCGCTCCAGCCTGGGCAACAGATTGAGACTGACACACATACACCCACACACACACACACACACACACACACACTGCATCATTAATTCCTCCAGCAGTTTTTCTTTTCATCTGGGTCTTAAGTTGAAGGGATTTTATAGACCTAGCGTTTTTTTTTAAGTTTCTGAGATGTTTATGTTACTACACAAATATGAATAGGGAAATATTAATATAATTAAATCTGAAAGTTATTTGAAACAACTAAATTTACCCATGGGCCCACCATTCCACAGTTTCTACAGTGTTATATTTTGGCCCTTGTTTAAGAATATGTGTGAAGTTTTCAGGGCTCTTACTCTACTGACAATAATAGATTCTGTTTTGTTGCTTATTTTTCTATTACAAAATTTAATATTTGGTAATGTCCCTGTTGCTATAAAAGCTTCATAATTGCACATAATATATACAATCATCTAAGTGGATATTTTTAAATTTATGTGACCACTCACTTTTAAACATGTAGGTTTGCTTTTGAGCTTTTAGCTACTATAAATGATATTATATTGAACATTTTCAGGGGTTGGCAAACTACAGCCCGCAGACCAAATCTGGCCTGCCACCTGTTTTTGTAAATAAAGTTGTATTGGAACACAGCCGAACCCATTCATTCATGTATTACATATGGTCACTTTCACACTAGCACTGCAGAGTGGAGTTGCAATAAAGATTGTGTGGCCCACAAAGCCTAAAACAGGTCCTATTTGGTCATTTACCAAAAAGAAATGGCCAATCCCTGTTTTACGGTATGCAGTAGAGTTTTCTTTTGACTTAGATTATTTTCCTTAAGATAAATTCTGAGAGATGGATATTTATTCACAGGATATATAACTTAGTTTGTTGATTTCAAAATAGCCTCTATTTGTAACATGATTATGACCTTAAAGACAGTGACATATCAGAACAAATGAATTAGCTGATTCATTGATACGTTCATTTATTAACTGTTATAAGATTAGAGTGATTAGAAGATTTTTTTTTTTTTTTTTTTTGAGACGGAGTCTCGCTTTTTCACCCAGGCTGGAGTACAGTGGCACAATCTTGGCTCACTGCAAGCTCCGCCTCCCGGGTTCACGCCATTCTCCTGCCTCAGCCTCTCCAAGTAGCTGGGACTACAGGCGCCCGCCACCACGCCCGGCTAATTTTTTGTATTTTTAGTAGAGACGGGTTTCACCGTGGTCTCGATCTCCTGACCTCGTGATCCGCCCGCCTCGGCCTCCCAAAGTGCTGGGATTACAAGCATGAGCCACCGCGCCCGGCCTAGAAGATATTATTAACACACCTTTGATCCATTTCATTTGTACTCAAGGTAACTAATCTTCATCTCCATTATGACTCCTCTAATAGCACCCAGTTCTTTTCATTCACAGTGTTTCTCATAGTTTTAAATTTTTTTATTAGTGCAACACTAGCTGCTGTAACAAATAACTCTCAAATGTTACTGGTTTGACACAATAGCTTTCTCCCTCCCCCATTTAGGAACCCCAGCATGTGGGTTCCTGGTCAGTGGGCAGCTTTTTTCCTATATGGCTATTCAAGTTTGGGCCAAGATTTTTCTATTCTTTTTAAACTACTTTTTTGGGGAAAGAGCCCACTTTAACAGTTGCAGTGGACATACTGGTGTGTGCCCAAATATCCCCTTTATTGCTGAGGCATTCATCCCCCGCAAGTTCCAAGAAGGTGGCCTGCTGAGTCCCTCCCCACAAATTGATGTCCACCAAAGGGACTCGCCTCACCCAAGATGATGCCTAACTTCTCCCTGGGGGCAGCCTGTATCCAGTGGTCATTGGAGAGTCAGGCAGGAAGGCCTGGTCTCCTTGCTTCAACAGAGAAAACTCTGAAGAGCGGTCCTAGCTTCAGCGCTCCTTGGAGTATCAGCCAAGGCCTTTGTTATGACTGCTCAAATCCTCCCTCCACCTGGTCCTGTCTTGCTTACTCTCCCACTGTTATCTCCTGGAGAGCACTCCCCAGTTAACTTTTTGCATGCAAATCTCTTTCTCAGAGTCTATTTCCAGGGAATTCCACCACGCCATGCCCAAATGACCAAGCTACATTTTCTTGGTTCAGTTTTCATTCTTCACTTTCCATTGACTTTGAAAGTGCACCTTCTTTGCCGCTGTATTTCAGCACTGCGTTCACAGCTTCTGTTTGGTGCAAGTCTCTGCTCTTCCCCTCATCTTTGACATTTCTTACTAAGACTCCTTTTATTGCCTCATTACTTTAGGAAGAGGTGAAGTACAAATTACCAAGATAATAAATATTCAAATTGCACAGACCATCTGCCCCTGAACAGATGTCCAGTCTAAGTCAATGTCAATCTCCATCCCTGGGGCAAGGGGAGAGGTGAAGAAACTTTACCATTGAAGCTTCATGGGAGGAAAAGGGATGCTGGGGAAGTGTGGCTTCTCTTGAGTTTCTGATTCATACACAGGAAGAGATTCCTTCCAGAAAGTTCAGCTAAGGAAGAGGAAATGATAACCCAAGAAGTTATGATATGGAGCCTGCCAATTGTTTACGACAACAGAAGTGCTGCAGGGACCCAGTGAGAGTTTTACGTTTGCATTTAGCTCTTGTGGGCAGAGCATGTGATGCATGCCAGGAACTGTGCATAGTGCTTTTCAGGTATTAGAAGAGCTAACTCTCTAAGTGGGGTACTATTTGTCACCCCCACTTCCCAGGTGGAAAACGGGCCCTGGGAGGTTACATAGCCTTTCCAGTTTACATAGCTAAGAGGTAATGGGAATTTGACCCCAGAACTGTTTGACTCCAAAGCCAAGCTCTTAATCTGTATTGTCTTGCCTCTCTTCTGTAGAGGCCAAGGTTGTCCACAGTCTAGCCCAGGGACCAGCCAAAGTACTTTAGCTGGGGAAGGAAGTAAACCTGTTCAAAATGCAGATTCCTGGGCCCCAGCTCAGACCCACTGGATTAAAAACTACTCTGGCTGACGAGATCACGCCACTGCACTCCAGCCTGGGTGGCAGAGCAAGACTCTGTCTCAAAATAATAACAATAATAATAATAACTCTGAGGGGCCCAGGGACCTGCATTTTAACACATCCCCTTGTGGATACACTCTCTGAAGGATGAGAATGTCAGGTAGTGACTTTCTCACTGCCATACAGATCACAGGCCACCTTCATAACTTCCCTTGCCTTGTGTCAAGCAAACCAGCAAGGACCTGAGACCATCAGCACCTTTGTGACACCTGCAGGTCATCTTCCAGTGTCATGCTGCCTTTTCAGTAGGCCCTCCTGTTGGGATTAAGTACTTTCTTTCATGCTACTCTTCATCTCCTGATAAGGGAGGGAAACTGAGGCAGTGGAACTGCTGGATTCCTACTCCTCAGTGAAATCTTGGGTACATAACTTGCCTTCTCTATGCCTCAGTTCCCTCTTCCGTGAGATGGGGGTGATAATATTATCTGCTCAGGGTTACTGTGGAGATCTTCTCTGAAGTATTTAAGCTCTGAGTGAATGTTAGTTATTTTTTTTATTACCTCCTTTCAGTAGTCTAGTGAGATCTTTAATCTTTTCTCCAGAAATTAGCTGGGTCTGTTCTTGCTATTCCATATTCATAATATTTTCTACAAGGTCTTCATTTCCTTTTTCCCTTTGCACATCTCCAACTAGCCTCTGCAAATCTATGCTAGTCCCTTTGATAAGAATATTAGATTAGCACAGGTCTGTGTCTGCATGAGGAGAGAGCCCACTCGGTCTTTGTTCAAGGTATTTCAGATGTTTCATTTTGCATTTAGCTGTCATCTGTAGAGCATGTCATACATGCCAGGCTTGTGTTTTTGACTTAGCATAGACATCAAGCTGATGAAGAAAGAGTATTGGGTTGGCTCTTGGCTCTGCTGCCCACTACATGGGTAGGTAATCCTGGGTAAATCACATCCCTTCTCTTGGTCTCAGCTTTCTCTTGTGAAGTAGGGGGAAAGTTTTTGAGATTAGCATTGTTCTAATTATGATATATATGTGCACATAAGTACTTTTTTATGTTTTGTTTTGTTTTGTTTTTGAGACAGAGTCTTGCTCTTGTAACCCAGAGTGGAGTGCAATGGTGCGATCTTGACTCACTGCAGCCTCCACTTCCCAGGTTCAAGCAATTCTGTCTCAGCCTCCCGAGTAGCTGGGATTACAGACGTGCGCCACCATCCGGGCTAATTTTTTTGTACTTTTAGTAGAGACGGGGTTTCACCATGTTGGCCAGGCTGGTCTCAAACTCCTGACCTCATGATCCGCCTGCCTCGGCCTCCCAAAGTGCTGGGATTACAGGCGTGAGCCACCACGCCCAACCACATGTACTTGTTAGGAATGAATTGCTGGGCAAGCTCAAAAAAATCTGGGCTGTGGTGTAGATGAACTGTGAGTGTTGGGGGCTGTGGCATTGCTGGAAGGTTTTTCTTTTGGTATTAAGAAATTCCAGGGCAGAGAAAGTCAGAGTTCTGAAAAACCTCTATGGAAATGAAGTGAACTTTTTACAAAGTGTACTAAGGGCCGGAACCTCTGAATTTCATCTCTTCTTCACAATCTGTCATTCCACAGCAGTGTCATTGTGCCATTTCTCAGCAGATGTCTTTTTCTTTTAAGTTTTTTAAATAAGAGCTTTATTGAGATAGAATTCACATACTATAGAAATCATCTATTCAAAGTGACAATTCAGAAGTTTTTAGTCTATTCACAGAGTGTGTACCGTCATCACCACAATCAATTTCAGAACACTTAGAACAGTTGTGTGGGTTTTGACAAATGCATAGAATTATAGATCCATCACCACAGTGTGTACAGAACAGTTCCATCACCCTAAAGTTCCCTCATGCTGCCCCTTCGTAGTCAACCCTTTCCCCACCTTGTAACTCCTGGCAACCATTGATCCATTTTCCATCCCTATAGTTTTGCTGTTTCCAGAATGTCGTATAAATGGAATCCTATAATATGTAGCTTTGGGACTGGCTTCTTTCACTTAGGAAAAGGGGTTTAAATTAATCCGTGTTATCACATGGATAATAAAAATATTCTTTCTATTACTGAGTAGTGTTCCATTATATGGATATGTGTCTGTTCACCAGTTGAAGGACATCTGTTTCCAGATTTTGGCAATTATGAATAAAGTTGCTATAAACATTCACTTACAGGTTTTTCTTGCATGTATAAATGTAAGTTTCCATTTATCTTCAGTAAATACCTATCTGTAGTTTTGTTGGGTCATATGTTAAGTATATATTCAAATGTATAAGAAACTGCAAAGTTGTTTTTTACAGTGGCTGTACCATTTTGCATTCCCACAGCAATGTATGAGAGTTCTAGTTGTTTACCACACTTGCCAGCATTCGATATTATCAGTATTTTCTAGTTTGGGTTTTGTTTAATTTTAGCTATCCAAATAGGTATGTAATGATATCTTACTATGGTTTGTTTTTGGTTTTTTATTTGTTTATTTATTTTAGACAGGTTCTCACTCTGTTGCCCAGGCTGAAGTGCAGTGGCACGATCTCAGCTCACTGCAACCTCCACCTTCTGGGTTCATGCAATCTTCCCATCTCAGCCTCCTGAGTAGTTGGGACTATAGGCGTGTAACACCACACCTAGCTAATTTTTGTATTTTTTTGTAGAGACCAGGTTTCCCTATGTTACTAAGGCTGGTCTCGAACTCCTGGGCTTAAGACATCCACCTGCCTCAGCCTCCCAAAGTGCTGGGATTACAGTTGTGAGCCACCGCGCCTGTCCTGATTGTGGTTTTAATTTCCATTTCCCTAAAGACTATAATGTTGAACATCTTTTCATGTGCTTGTTTGCCATCCACATAGCCTCTTTGGTGAAGTATCTATTCACATTTTTTGCCCATTTTTAAAAATAGGCTTGTTGGTTTTTTATTTTTAGGTTTTGAGTATTCTTTGTATATTCTGGATAGAGTTCTTTGTCAGAAATGTGATTTACAAAATGTTTCCACTGCTCTATATCTTGCCTTTTCTTTCTCTTAGTCTCTCGAAAGAGCAGGGCAAAAGTAAACTTTGGTAAAGTCTAATTTATCAGTTTTTTTTCCTTATGGATTGTGTTTTCAGTATCTTATCTAAAAACTCTTTTCCTAATCCAAGTCACAAAGATTTTCTCCTTTGTTTTCTTCCAGGGGTTTTACAGTTTTATATTTTAGGTCTGTGACCCGTTTTGAATTAATTTTTGCATAAGGAGTTAAGTATGGGCCAAGGGTCGTTGTTTTATATATGGATATCGAGTTTTTCTAGCACTACTTGTTGACAAGGATATCCTTTCTCCACTGAATTACTTTACACTTCTCTCAAAAGACCAGCTGATTATATTCATATAATGGGTCTATTTCTGGACTCTGTTTTGCTGCATTGGTCTAGTTGTCTAAGCTTTCACCAGCCACACTGTCTTGATTACTGTAACTTAATAGTAAATCTTGAAATTGGATAATGCTCTTTTGCAAAATTGTTTTTGGTTATTCTCATTCCTTGCCCTTTTCATATGAATTTTAGAATCAGTTTTCCAATATTACAAAAATAACAATAATAAAGCCTATCACTGGAATTTGATTGAAATTGTGTTGAACCTGCATATCCCTTTGGGGAGAATTGGCTCATTAACAATATCATGTTGTTCAATCTATGAACACGGTGAGCCCTTCCAATTATTTAGGTCTTTGATTTCTTTCACCAGTGTTCTATCGTTTTCACCATATTGTGAAGTTAGATTTATACCTAATAAATATTTCCCTTTTTGCTGCTATTGTAAATAATCCTCTCCTTTGTTTTTAATTTTTAACTTCAGTTGTTCATTGCTAAGATATTGAAATGCAGTTGATTTTTGTAAATTGATTTTGTATCTCATGACATTACTAAAGTTATTTATTAGTTCTAAGGAGGTTTTTAGTAGATTCTTTGGGATTTTCTACATAGATCATTATGTTGTCTACCAGTGAAGTAGTTTTGTTTCTTCCTTTTCAATCCATACGCCTCTACTTCTTTTTCTTACCTTATTGCAACTTCCAGCAGTATAAGAATGTGAGAAAAGACATCTTTTCCTTGTTCCCTGTGTTGGGGGAAAGCATGCAGTATCTCACCAAGTATCATGTTAGCTGTGGGTTGGTTTGTAGATGCCCTTTCTCAGTTAAGGAAGTTCCCTCCTGTCCTTGCTTGCTGAAAGTTTTGTTTTGTTTAATCATGACTGGATATTGAATTTTGTCAAATGCCGCTTTTTCTGTCTCAGTCGATATGAATACATGACTTTTCTTGTTTTGTCTGTTCATAAGGCATATACATTTGAAACATTTGGAAGTACTGAACCACTCATGCACTCCTGTGACAAACCTTAGCTGTGGTACATTTATATTTCTTATATATGTTGGATATGATATGCTAATATTTTATGGAGGGTTTTTGATAGCCTGGAATTTCTCTGTAAGCTTGTTAATGACTCAACCCACTTTGCATCCTTCCTTTTGAGATATTCATGTATTCATAGTCTAGTGTGGGTTATTCTGAATCCTGGTCTCTCTTTCCTCTCTGTGTGGTTGGTGTTCTTTTGGGTTTATCTGTTTCTCCTTTTTGCCTACATGTTAGAAAAACATGAAGTAATGCAACTCAATTCAGGAACAGAATGTAGGAAGAAGTATTTGAGTCCAGTAGCTAGATTCAAATTGATTTGCCTCACATTATTGAGGTCCTACCAAGTGCTGGGTCCCTGTTGTCACCTTAGAAGAACAGTTTATTTGTGTTTATCTGAGCAGTCTAGTTCTCCATTAGCAGGCACATGAGAGGAGGTATTGTTGAGGATGAACCTTTTGTCCATGTCTCTTTGTGGCCTCCCTGTTTCCTCCAGAGGCATCCAGATCAGGACAGAGGCAGAGCCTGCTTCATGGGGACTGAAAGGCCTTCTTTGTCTTTCCACCAGGAGGCTTTTGCAGTGGCAAGGAGGCCTGAGAATGACCCTGCAGGCCGGGCGAGGGGAAATGTAGGGAGTGGCCAGGTTCCAGCCTAACAGGTTATTTTTAAAAAGTGAAGCCCAATGAGGTGGGGAACTTTCTGAAGGGAGGTCTTTGTTTTCACTTGGCACTCAGATGACTCAAAAGTGAGAGAGCAAAGGAGAATGCAGGCAGCAGGGGAGGGCTGACTCTATGCCAGCCTTATGAAATGACTTCAGCTGTACCTGGGCCTGCAGGTCACAGTGGTCATGCCTTTGAACTGGGGACACGGTTGAAAAGGCTGGAAGAGGAAGAAAGGGGCAAGGTGTCCACGCCATAGTCCCACTGGCTGCCTGACTGAAGGGCGGTTTACCACAGCTGGCTTTTTGTTCCCTAAAAAATGCAGCGGCCAGAGAGCAGGTGGGAGAGGCCCTCTCTGGGGAGTTGTTCCTCAGAACTGGGTCTGGGGGCAGGAGAGGGGGCCAGCTAAAGGCCTGCAGAAGTAGCAAGGCCTGCTGCCTGCTTGCTTGACTCAGCAGTTTAGTTTGTGGAAGAGTTTGCACAGACGGAATCGCTTGAGCATATTGTCAACAATCTGAGGCAGCCAAGCCAGCCAGGGAAGGTTTTTTTGTTGGTCTCACCAGCTGTCTGGACCCTCCCACTGGAGGCGACCCTGCTCCCCGCCTCACCATGCAGCCTGGGTCCCTGGAGGCTCCCTGGGACATTTCTGCCACCTGCTGCCCTCCTCTCCCACCCAGCTCCTCTCCCTTTTCTTCTGGCCACTATTCTGATTTCAGTCCCCATTACCTTGCTAGAACTGACACAGCCTCCTACAAACTGACTTCTGTGTCTTTTCTCTCTCATTTCCAGTCCACCTGCTACTAAATTCATTTTCCTGAAGAACAATTCTGCTGTGGCTCTTCTCTGCTCAACAACCTTCACTGGCTCCCCATTGCCCACCTAGCATGTCTACTTCCTCAGCCTGGAATCTGATCCCCACCCCATCCCGCCGGCTTTGCTTCCCATCACACCTCTTCACATACCTGTGCAGTTTGCCTAACATGGACAACAACCCTCTTGTTCCCAAATATACTCTAGTGCTTTCCCACCCCTGTGCCTTCTGTGGCTGTGTTCCCACTGCCAGAAGCCTCTGATTCCCCTTCTCTGTGTGTCGGAATGCTTTGGTGGAGTCCACATCAGGGCCACGTCTGCTCTTCATAGGAGATGTGCCTGACCTTCTCCTTCCTCTATTCCTCACAAATTGTAGCTCTCTGGTGGTATTTATACCGTGTTTTGTTGCCGTTACTTGTGTCTGGATCTTAAGCTCCTTATCCTTTAGGACAGGGTCCGTGTCTAAGCTGTCCTCATATCTTGCTCATCTCCTGGTGACAACACACTGCACTTAGAGGAATCATCATTTTTGTGCTACTTTGTGCCAAGACCTCAAACATTATCCCATTTGTTCCTCCCAAGAAACTTCTGAAAGGAGTTTTAATACCTAACATTTGTTGAGCATTTACTGGAGCAGTACCAGGCTGTTCTAAATATTTTGCCTGAATTAGTTCATTTAATCCTTGTATTAACTCATTAACTCTTTGTAGTATATTTGATTATTATCCCTGCAGGAAACTGAGGCCCAACGGGGTGAACTAGCCCCTACTGGCTGTGTTGAATGACTGTTTGACCTGTGGGGGTTCCTAGACATGCTTTATTGCTCCTGTTCGGCCTTCCTTCCTCTGATGGAAGGCCAGCCTTTGGCTAACACTCAGACCTCCTTCCCCAGGCCCCACAGGGCACGACGCGATGATCACGCGTTCTCAACAATAGTGATTTTTCATCCGTGACACGTGCTTACAAATCCCTTAATGGCTTTTGTATTCTTGCTTTGTCGTTTTTTATCCCAGACTAATTTCTTCTTCCCCAGGCTGGCACTTATTTGGCATTGTGCTGCCTGGGGTTTTAATCAAGGCGGCCTACACCCACATTGTGAAACTCAACAGGCACTCACTTCTGGCACGAGCCCAGGGCTGGGTGCCAGGCCTCCTGCTGGGACTGGCCCCACAGCTTCTCCAAATATTTATTTCCCCAGGATAGTGGCCAAAGTACTCAGGAGCAGAACTATTTCTTCGGTGTCAAGGTTCCTTAGGATTATCTTTGGCAAAATGGCAACCAGTGTAGTCTCGTAGCCCTAATGCCAAGCACAGAGCTGGACATGTGTTTGGCCGTCAATAAATAATCCTCGAATGAATAACTTCATTCTCCTTTCCTTTTTAAAAGCTAGGGTTGCCTGACTGGGAAACCAGAAAAATTCTGAAAACAGATGTATCAGTTAGCTTTTGCTGGATAACAAATACAGACGCTTCTCAACTTATGGTGAGGTTACTCCTGAGAAATCCATTGCAAGTTGAAAGTACTGTTAAGTCAAAAATGCATTTAATACCCTCAACCTACCAAACATTATAGCTTAGCCTGGCCCACCTGAAATATGCCCAGAACACTTACAGTAGCCTACAGTTGGGCAAAATCATTTAATACAAAGCCTATTTGGTAATAAAGTGTTGAATAACCCAAGGAATTTATTGATGTTCTACTGAATGTATATTACTTCCATACCATTGTAAAGTTGAAAAATCATAAGTTGAACTATCGTAAGTCCAGCCATCATAACTGTAGGCACAAAACTCAGTGGCGTACACCAATAAAAGTTCATTGCTCATATGACTGAGATCAGCTGGGGATTGGCTCTGCTCATTATAAATTAGGCTTGCTTCTGTGGCTGGGGGTTGGCTGCTGTCATCTGATCTGGGCTGGCTTCAGCTGGGGTAACTGCAGTGACAGCACTGTCCACGTGCCTCTCATCCTTCTGAGGCCAGCAGGCTAGTAGGTCGAGTAGAGAAAAGTGGTCAGATAATTGCATTGTTACAAAGCACACATTGGGTGGTATGAGCATACCAAACTCAAAAGGACCTACCTCTGCTTTGGCACTGAAAAATCAGTATGTAGAATGTATTTGCTGGTAGAACTCTCTTTTCAAATGGAATCTTACAGAGAACATGAGTAAATGATTCTTATAAGCTGCTTAGGGGTAGGGGCTGAGAGGAGGGTGGAGGCAGAAGTTCTGTGTCTTCCTACTGCCCCTTCTCGGTTTCTGTGGCTACTGGGAAACCAAAACCAAGAGCTGTCAAAAGTGTCTCTGTCACTGACATTCTTCATTGACCTGAAGCAGAGCGTGGAGCCCCCAGGCCCAGCAGTTAGCCCGTCAGAGCCTCTAGCCTGCAGAGGATTCAGAATGAGCAGAACTGCAGTGATGTAGTATGGAGGTGGGGGTTTATCAAGCTATTCTCAAGGTTTGGCCACCAGAGTGGTTTCATTCTATAATATTCAGTAACAAGCTTCTCAGAGGTGACAGCTGCCTTTTAGCTGAGCCATCCTAAGAGTATCTGCTGAGGATGCATTTTTAAGCCAGACCCCCAGGTGCAGGTCACAGATGGTGTCTCTCTCACCTGTGCCCGTCACTGACCTCTGGATAGATTTCAGCTTCCCTGTGCAAAGAATCAAAACATGAAACCCAGAACAGTGCATATGTTACTTTCAATAGAGGCCAGATAGGACCTTTTTCTCTTTAAGTGCTTGTTCCATAATGGATTACTCAAAAATTTAATGGTGTAAAACAACCACTTATTCTTACAAATTCTGCAGGTCGGGAATCCAGACAGGGCACAGTGGAGAAGGCTTATCTCTACTCCACAATGCATGAGGCCTTGGCTGGGAAGACTTGAAAGCTGGGGCCAGAGTCATCTGAAGGCTTACTGTCTCACATTGCAGTTGATGCTGGCTGGGGGCCTTATAGGCCGTAACACCTACACATGGCCTCTCCAGTGCTCTAAGCCTCTCCTAACATGGTGCCAGGGTTCCTAGGGCGAGCAGCCTGAGAGTGCGGACCAGGAAGAACTGGTATCGTAGGCTGCGACCTTGCCTTGCAGATCACATCGTGTCACTTCCATCACATTACAGGCGGCCACCAAGCCCTGCCCAGCTTCAAGGGGAGAGGAAACAGATTCTACTTCTTGATGGGGAGTGGCAAGGTTCTGCAAGAGCATATGAGACTGAAAGTATCGCTGTGGCCATTTTTGGAAAACACAGCCACAGTACATGAACGCAGTGTTGGGTGTTCTTTTATACCCCATTACCAAGGCTGAAGGATTCAGAATACCTGGTTGCAGGGAGCTTGTTTAAGCCTCTTGCCCCCTCTCCCAGACCGCTGAGCCCTTGAAGATACGTTGTTTGTTTTTGTTTTTGTTTTTGTTTTTGCGTAGGGGGGATACATGGTCTCACTCTGTCGCCCAGGCTGGAGTGCAGTGGCATGATCATGGCTCACTGCAGTCTCAACCTCCCAGGCCTCCAGCAATCCTCCCAGCTTCAGCCTTCCAAGTAGCTGGACCACAGGTGTGTGCCACTGCACCCAGCTAACTTTTCAATTTTTTGTAGAGACAGGGTTTTGCCGTGTTGCCCAGGCTGGTCTCGAACTCCTGAGCTCAAAAGATCTGCCCAACTTGGCCTCCCAAAGTGCGGGGATTATAGGCATGAGCCACTGTCCTGGGAAACCTTTATGGTTAGAGCTTTGCCGAAAACAGAGGCCAGAGGCAAAAAAACGTAGAAAAAACATAGAAGAGGCAGGAAGCAGTGTCACTGGTTAAGAAGCAGACCTTGGAGCCAGATGGAAAGGACTGAATCCCAGCTCTGTGCAGACAGCTCTGTGGCCTAGAGCAGGTGCCTCTCTGTGCCTTGGTGTCCTCATCTGTAGAATGAGGGGCATAATAGGGTTGTCATAATAATTTGACAGCCCTATGCCTGGCACATAAGTGCCTAATGAGTATTAGCCATTTATGAAAATAATTATCATTATTGGTATTATTTCGGCTCCTTATAAAAAAAGCTTATGTCTCAGCAAGGGCTGTAGATCCTGCCCCACTCCTGCCAGTCCTGGAGAAGATTTCTTGGCAGTCACACCCTTTTATTTTGTTATTGACCTCATCAGGGAGCCTGTGGGAAACATGGGCTCCTCATCCCAGTAAGACCCTAGCTGTATATAGGGATTTCATCTGTCTGATTTTATCTAGTTACCCAGGTCTTAGAATCTTGACTTTCCAGGAAAAAAAAAAGAGCATCTAATGTATTTTCTAAATTTTTCCCATTTGTAAATTAACATGCTCTGTTTCCTCAATTCTAAGCTCCCACCAATCTTAAGACCATTGATTTTTATAACTTGTTAGGCTGGTGGGGGAAGAGTGCCAATCTGTTGTATAGTACATTCCAATCTCAACATTAAAATGTAGAAAGTTACAAATTGGAATTAAGGAAACATATTGAGTTCACTAGAATTTAGAAGTCTAGAAAAACACCTTAGAACTCCTTATAATTAGGTTGGATGTGTAATTTCAGCAGGATATTTTTGAGCAGGAAAGGACAGCGGTCAGCACCTGGTCACTAGCATAAAACTGGGATTTGGCTGGGTGCGGTGGCTCATGCCTGTAATCCTAGCAGTTTGGGAGGCCGAGGTGGGCGGATCACCTGAAGTTGGGAGTTTGAGACCAGCCTGACCAACATGGAGAAACCCCGTCTCTACTAAAAATATGAAATTAGCCAGGCATGGTGGCGCACGCCTATAATCCCAGCTACTCGGGAGGCTGAGGCAGGAGAATCGCTTGAACCTGGGAGGCAGAGTTTGCGGTGAGCCAAGATCGCACCATTGCACTCCAGCCTGGGCAACAAGAGTGAAACTCTGTCTCAAAAAACAAAACAAAACAAAACAAAATAAAAACTGGGATTTGCCTGAGCAAACTGGAATATCTGCTCTGCTAACCTAAAACCCTGAGTTAAAACTAGAGCTAACCACAGTTAACACACCAGGCACTCGCCTTCCATTTTCTTCTCTCAGTGGTTATATTTTCACACCATGAGCCTTTCTTAACCTTTTTAATATTTATGTCATGAATATTTTCCATGTTTCCTATGTTATGTCATGAATATTTTCCCATGTTATGTCATGAATATTTCCCATGTTATGAAAGCAAGATTATTTAAAGCTACATTTTTCATAATTACAAAAGTAGTAATATTTTTAATACAGAAGTTTAAAAAACAGAAAAAGTGTGAAGGGGAAATAATCACCCATAATGCCATGACCCCCAAAGAGTCACAGTTGACATTTTGTCTGTAGTATTTTTCTTTAGATATATTATCTGTGGTTTTATTAGGGTGGTGGAAGGGGTGGAGTTACAACTTCTATGCCTGGTTTTTTTTTTTTCTTTGCTAGGTGAACATTTTTGTTAATGGCTACATAGTATTTTGTCATAAGGCTAAACTATAATTTATCTAATTAACAAGTACCATTTGATATCTACAGGTTTTGTAATTTTTCCACTTTTATAACACTGTCATGACTATTCTTGTAAATAAATCTTGGCCGATATGCATGAGTGTTTTAAAATTATTAGAGGTGAAGTTATTGGGTCAAAGGATATGCATTTTTTTAAGATTATTTGATAATTTAATGCTAAGTCCAGAGGTGCCTTTAGACCCAAGCTCAACCATCAACCCTTAAACGTTAGTAGTTATTTTACTACTTATTATATACTTTATAATGTGCTATATTTGTGTCAAGCACAGTGCTTTATATGTATTGACTGATTTTACCCTCATAACTTCCAAATAGAGTGTATGATCACTTCTATTATATAGGTGAAGAAATTGAGACATGATAAAGTTAAGGCCACACCACTAGAAAATGGCACCAGCCATTGAACTGAGTGGAAATACAACTGGGTTTACATAGAAATGAACTCAGGCATGGCTGGAGGGACCACTCGCTGGCTGCTATCTATGAAAGGTTACTGACTTCTCCAGACTAGCTGAGTAGCCATTCCTAGAAGCCCAATACTTAATCTAAGGAGGGACAAAGGTCTGGTCCCACTGAGTAGGACAAACACGTAATGAGTTCTTTTATTGAGTGGCTGCCTTGTGAGATCCAAAGAAACCCAAACCCTGCCTGGATCTGAAGGAAGTTTCTTCTCATGAAGGGCATGAGAATGAGACTGGAAGGAGCTGTGGCAGATGCTAGAGAAAGGGTGGGCGGGAGAGGTGCCCTTGGTATGGGGACCAGGAGGGCAGAGAGTGCTTCGTAGACAGTCTAGGACTGTATAATACCATAGCCACTAGCTACATGAGGGCTATTTAGATTTAGATTAATGAAAATCAAATTAAGAATTCAGTTCTTTGGTCACACTAGCCCATTATAAAGGCTTAGTAGTCCCAGGAGGCCATGGGCAGCCATATTGGACAGCACAGGTAGAGAACATTTCCATCATCACAGAAAGTTCTGTTGGAAATCTGATCTAGAAGCAGGAGTTTGGCAGGGGCAGGTTAAAGGGTGGAGAATGACCTGTAGTCTACTTTAATTTGGACAGTGGTCACGCATGGGAAAGTAGAAGCAGACGTTGGAAAGGGAGTTTGGGGCTATTCCTTGGCATGATCTGTGAGCTTCATTTTGTGTGGACTTTGTATTAGACCTCTGTAGTGTTTAGAACAGGAAGTCTCATTAGATCAAACTCTTAAGTGTCTATCATGCCCATAGCCTCTTCTGAGGAAGCTATGCCAGTATGTGGCATCATGTAACCCTGGGCCAAACTGGCTAGGGCAGAGACTGCATTATCCGTAGTCTGGACACAAGGAAGGTCTGAGGACCATGAAGTGACAGGTAAATACGGTCCTTCCTGTGGAGAGTGTGCTGTGAGAGGGGCTTGGTCCCAGAATACGTGGCAGGGACACACAGGAGCAGGAGAGAAGGATGCCCACTTGTGGCTATACCCTGAGCAGTGGGGAAGGCCCACCAGCTCTCTCCAAAGCCTGCCTGAGAGGTGCTGAGATGGCTCCCCAGGCCCTTTGCAACAAACCCCGTTGCCAGAGGTGGCCAGAGTGCAGCCTCAGTCCTCCCTGCAGCCTCAGAGTCCGACTCCTGGAGCCACCTGCCTGACCTTGAATTTTCCCTTCATTTCCTCATCTCAATACTAACCAGATCGGGATACCTCACGGAGGAGAAATGTAAAATAAACAGGAGTTTCAATGAACTGTCAATTAGGAAGGGGTTTAAGTGTCTGCTGAGCCTCTAGAGAGCAGGAAGTCAAGGGTGTCTGTGAGATTCAGGCAGGTGAGAGGTTTAGAAACGAGTGAAGCTGAGGTGTTGTGGGGCGGCTTCCCTGCCGGGGGCTAAGCCGGCCTGGGCTTTGGCTGTAAGGAGTCAGTCTCATCTTAGTGTGAGCCCTTTTGCTCCTTTTTCTGCTCACATAACATCTTTGTTTGGCTTGTAAAATTATACCATGCCAGACATGTTTCCAGACACCTCAGGCTCTTTCCTCTGCCAAGTTGATCCAAGCAACTTGGTTGTTTTTCCAGCCAATTCTGGTCGTCATTGCTCCAGAAGGTTTCTTCTATTCTTCACAGAGACTTAGATGAGCTGTGTTCAGCCCACCTTGCACCTGAGGGTCGTGGAAAGCCGCAGACAACAGCTGCCCACCTGTGGCCCACCTGGCCTCACTCAGACACCAGCCAAGGTTTGCTTGACTGCACCAGACCTGCTCCCACCGAGGCTCTGCGCTGGTATTTGCACTGGTGACTTTTGTGAATGTAGAGCCTCATTGTTTGGTCTGGCTGTGGTCAGAATGTGAACTATTGCACTTTCATTCAGTTTATCGAAAGGAACCAAAAATCGTTGTCTACTCTTGGGTGAAGCCCCATTGTGTATCACACTGCTCGAATTGCTTATTAAACAGAATTATTATTTTATAGTTTTAAAAATAAAAAGAATAATTTCACAGCTTCCTCTCACACCTTTATGGGAAGAGTGATGACTGCAGATCTGAATCCTTTTTTCCCTCTTCCCTCTTTTGTCTTAATGACTGTTAATTCTTTCTCTAAGCTTATTGAGCAGTGTATTTTTTTTGTTTTTTTGAGATAGGGTTTCACTGTGTCACCCAGGTTGGAGTCAGTGGCACGATCTCGGCTCACTGAAACCTCCACCTCCTGGGTTCAAGTGATCTCCCACCTCAGCCTCCCAAGTAGCTGGGACTACAGGCGTGCGTCACCATACCTAGCTAATTTTTATGTTTTGGTAGAGATGGGGTTTCACCATGTTGACTAGGCTGGTCTCAAACTCTTGACCTCAAGTGATCCACCTGCCTTGGCCTCCCAAAGTGCTGTCATTACAGGCGTGAGCCACCATGGCTGGCGGGAGCAGTGTGTTTTTTTGTTTGTTTGTTTGTTTGTTTGTTTTTGAGACGGAATCTCGCTCTGTCACCCAGGCTGGAGTGCAGTGGTGTGATCTCGGCTCACTGCAAGCTCTGCCTCCTGGGTTCAAGCCATTCTCCTGCCTCAGCCTCTCCGAGTAGCTGGGACTACAGGCGCCCGCCACCACGCCCAGCTAATTTTTTGTAATTTTAGTAGAGATGGGGTTTCACCGTGGTCTCGATCTCCTGACCTCGTGATCCACCCGCCTCGGCCTCCCAAAGTGCTGGGATTACAAGCGTGAGCCACCGCGCCCGGCCAATTTTTGTTTTCTTAAATAGACACCTGCCTGAATTAATTTCTATAATGAGCAAGTATTGATTCTATAATTAGAGTAACACTTTTTTTTTTTTTAAGCAAGAGACTTGACATGAGCAACATATCTAATGGGCTGAGTCTTGTGAGTTGGAGTCCCAGAGCCCTGCTGGACAGTGTGAGGGAATCTGAGGTAGTGTTAAACTATGGACTTGCTTTCTGTCACCCAGCTCTCAGTGCTCACTCCCAGGTGGGACCAGACAGAATTTAGGCCCTCGACTGAAAACAGAGGCCAGAAGCTGGGACAGGGGGCTCTGTATACAAGCAAGTGCAGCCTGCAATGGAGCAGCATAGTGGTTAGGAACAAGGACTCTGCAGCTGCAGGCCAGGGTCCCAGGCCTGGCTCCTTAACCTGGCTGTGTGACTTTGAGCAAGTTACTTGACCTTCTGTGCCTCACTTTCCACATAAAAAGATGATAGTAGTACTTACCTCCTAGGACTGTTGTGATGAACTTAGTTAAAAATTTCAGGCCGGGCACAGTGGCTCATGCTTGTAATCCCAACACTTTGGGAGGCTGAGGTGAGCAGATAACTTGAGGCCAGGAGTTCAAGACCAGCCCGGTCAACATTGCTGACTTCAGAGGAGACACCTCCTACCCTGGGGGTGGGTACAAGCTCAAACCACTGAGTTGTTTCAGCCCAAGCTCGCTTCTTGAGGCCTCCCTCTGGGATATGCTCCCTATTCTGAGCCTTGGATTCAGATAGACCTGGATTTGCTTCTTGGTTCCACCATTTGCCATCTAGGTGATCTTCCTTGGGCAAGTGACCTGCCCTTGGTCCTCACTTTCTTTAGATCTGTGAATTGGGCAGAGTGCCACCTGGCCACAGTTGTGAGGATTAAATGTACCAGCATTGCACTGCCTGGTACCTAGCAGGTATTCAGTAGATGGTTGCCGCTCCACTTGCCTCCTCCCACCACAGGCTTCCCAAATCACTCCCTGGTCTTCCATACCTTCTGCCCTGCCTCAGCTAGCGCTTCCTTCGCCCCTGGGGGTTCCCATGGCCCTGACCCCCACACATCTTCCCCGCCCATTCCTCTCTATGCTGTTCACTTTTGGTGACCACATGTCAATAACCAGTGGTGAGGCTGGGGTACCCTTTGGAGCCACAGCCTCTATGGCGAGGGACATCATTGCTATGGCAACAAGAGGCCGCAGCCCTGAAGAGGGTGCCTGCTGAGCTGGGCTGCCGGCGTCCCAGCTCTGGCTCCAGATGCACTAGTTGTATGATCAGCTCAAATTACTCAATGTCTCTGTGTCTCACCTTCCTTTTTGTACAGTGAGGAGAGTAATAGTGCCTACCTTGTAGGCTTGTGAGGATAAGATGGGCACACAGATGTAAGGCACATAGAGCTTGGTGCATGGTGAGCGTACCATCAGGGTTAGTGATTACTTTGCTCTTCTTGTCATCCTAGGATTCATGCTGATAGCCACAGCAGATGCCCTTCTCTTTGGGGTTCAACCCTCAATGCCCTGTGCCATCCCCACATTGTGTCAGCTGCCCTTGGTCCCCTCTGATGACCTCCTCCTCCAGGGATTTTCTTGTGGAGGTGACTGTCCACAGCCTCGTCCTTTCACTCCCATGCCTATCTAAAGAAGTATGTCCTCCTGTAGTGATGACAAGACTGAGCAGCAGAAAATGCTGTTTTTGCTGTCTTGAAATTTAGTCAGCCCCAAAAGAAACTAGGAAATTGTGTCAGACACTGAAAGAGAAACAAGCTAGAGAAAAACCGTTGCTTGTTGCAAACCAAAATTTGTGATTTCAGTTCAGTTCAACACAAGCACCAAACCACCAGGTTTGCTACACAATAAGTGTCAATGGTGCTTCTTGCCCTTTTGGATGCAGTGACGTTTTTGACAAGTTGAGCTTTCTAGCCTGATCTTTCTAAATGTGATCCTGATGATCTTTGCCAGTGAAGTACTGTGGTGACTCAGTGATGTGATTGTGGTACAGACCATCTGTCTGGGCTGCACCTGTTGTGAGAAATCGGTTAGGGACAAAGAGAACATGGCCTGGCTTGAATAACAAGCAGAGAATGTTCTGGCCCCATCAGGAGCCAAGAATCTGGAACCTGAATCCCAACATCACAGCTGTAGCCTGGTAGTCTGCCTGGAGAGCCTGAATGGCACCCTCCGGGGGCATTTGATGAATACATTCTACCAAGTGTAAAGATGTTCTGAGGGCAGCCTCCAAAAGTCACCTCTTCTCCTAGTCACAAGGGACCTTGTGCTGGGTCCCTAATTGATGTTTGGCAAAAACACAGCACAGTTCTCTCCTAAAGGCCTACAGACCAGTGAAGGAGGGAGATGGGTTTTTTAAATGCAAGAGAGTGTCATGGAGCTGTCACAGAGGATGGCAGGATGAGCCCAGGAACTATTCATTCACCTAGTGTTGAATTGAGCACCTACTATGTGTAGGGCACATAAAGGATACAAGTGAAACCAACAGGGTCCCTGCACTCGTGGAGCTTGCATTCTAGGTGGGGAGGTTAGCAGTAAACAAGTTAACCAACAAACATAGATATAGTACAGGTTGCAAAGGTACCCTAAGAGAATATTCGGGACCTTCCTGAGGGGCAGGGCGTGAGGAACTCTAGGAACCCATGTGTTTAGAGAAGCAGAGATAGCTGGGATCGGAACCTGCAGCTCCATTGGGCCTCGTTAGAGGATGCTGAACTGACTCAAGAGTATAGGACTATCGAAGGGTTTTACGTTAAGACTTCAAGGTGTTTTAAAGTTGATGATGATTGCCGTGTGGACAGTGGATTGGAAGTGAGCTGATAGAAGTTTTTATTAAAGGTGGCATTTCAACCAATGGGGAAAGAGTGAGCTGTCCAGAAGATAGGTTAATACAATCGATTGACTGATTGGATACAATCAGAACCCTACTGTATGCCCTAGTTCATGCCATCTAGAAAAATAAATCCCAGGCTGGGCGCAGTGGCTCACACCTGTAATTCCAGCACTTTGGGAGGCCGAGGCGGGTGAATCATCTGAGGTCAGGAGTTTGAGATCAGCCTGGCCAACATGGTGAAATCCTGTCTCTACTAAAATACAAAAAAAATAGCTGGGCCTGGTGGTGGGTGCCTGTAATCCGACCTACTTGGGAGGCTGAGGTGGGAGAATTGCTTGAACCCGGGAGGCGGATGTTGCAGCGAACCGAGATCACACCATTCAACTCCAGCCTGGGCAGCAAGAGTGATGCTCCGTCTCAAATAATAATAATAATAACAATAATAATAATAATAATAATAATAAAATCCCAGATGACTAAAGAGCTAAAAATTTTATGTATATTTTTAAAGGAAGCAAATATTTATTTTTAATGTAGGAGACTATTTTACTGATTTATGAGTTAGGTTCTCACTTTGTCACCCAGGCTGGAGTGCAGTGGCCCAATCATAGCTTACTGCAGCCCCTAACTCCTAGGCTCAAGTGATCCTCCTGCCTCGGCCTCCTGAGTAGCTGGGACTACAGGTGCATATCACCACGCCCGGCCAATTTTTAAAATTTTTTTTGTAGAGATGCGGGTCTCACTATGTTGCCCAGGCTGGTCTCGAACTCTTGGCTTCAAGTAATCCTCCTGCCTGTCTTGGCCTCCCAAAGCACTGAGATTACACCTATTGCAGCAAGCCTCTTTTCTTTTTTAAAAAATAATTTTGAGATAGAGAACAAGACACAAAATCCAGAAACTATAAAAAATGATGCATAGATTTGACTGTATAAAAACTTTTAACTTTAGTCAAACAAAAGACTAAAAATAAAGGCAAATGAGAGATGGAGAGAATATATTTGCAATATCTATAAGAGACTAAGTAAGTTAGTATTTAGAATATAAAGAGTTCTTTGAATCCATAATAAAAATAGAAGCAATAGAAAATTAGGCCAAGAATGTGAAAAGACAGTGGCCAATAAACACATGAAAAGATATCCAATCCACTAGTAATTAAGGAAATGAAAATTCAAACAATAAGATATTATTTCCATTCTTTTTAAATACTGTTAATCTGTGTTGGCAAGATTCCCTGTGGAGGGAGACAGGTATCTCTTTTGGATAACATTTTGATAACAAACAACAAAATCTTAAATGTGCATATGCTTTCACTCAGTAATTTCACTTCTAGGAATCTATCCGAAATATCCATACAGAGACCAGACACGGTGGCTCACGCCTGTAATCCCAACACTTTGGGTGGCCGAGGCGGGCGGATCACGAGGTCAGGAGATGAGACCATCCTGGCCAACACGGTGAAACCCCATCTCTACTACAAATACAAAAAAATTAGCCGGGCGTGGTGGTGCATGCCTGTAGGCCCAGCTACATGGGAGGCTGAGGCAGGAGAATGGTGTGAACCCGGCAGGCAGAGCTTGCAGTGAGCGGAGCTTGTGACACTGCATTCCAGCCTGGGCGACTGAGAGAGACTCCATCTCAAAAGAAAAAAGAAAAAAAGAAAGAAATATTCATACAGATACAAAGAAGTACGTCTAATTCTTTGCAGGGTTGTTTGTATTAGTGAAAAACTGGAGATATGCTAAATGCCCACCAATAAAAGATTAAGTAGGTCATTCTCAACCAGAGGCAATTTTGCCCCCCGGGGACCTACAGCAATGACTGGAGACATTTTTGGTTGTTGCAAGTGGGCAGTGGGTAAAGGCTGGCATCTCATAGGTAAAGGCCAGGATGCTGTGATAAGACCACCTATAGGACAGCCACCTACAACAAAGAATTATCCAGCCCTGAATGTCAGTAATGCCAAGGTTGAGGAACCCTGGGTTAAATAAAGCCACTGCCTTACTGGGGAATACTATATAGCCAATGAAAAAAAAAGGTAAAATTGTATTTGTATGACATTAAAGATCTCTAAGATGTATCATTTTAAAACTGCTTTTTTGAAACTTAATATGTGATTCTTACAATGTAAGAAAACAAAACAAGTGGATTTTAAAACTACTAAATATCACTTCCCCTCCCCAGAGGCAAGTGCTGTTACCAGCTTCTTATGTGTCCTTCCAGAATTACCTCCAACATGGACAAACATAGAATCTGGTTTTCGGTATGCTGCAAACAGGTGACTCTGCTGTGCAGTTACGTTCAGAAACCAGTGGTGCATCATTGAGCTGCCCAAGGCCTGGAGCTCAGGACCCCGGGCATATTTCCTAGATTATTCTCCCTCCCTTGGGTTTCTATGGCATTTTCATTTGTAGATACAAAACAAAACTATGTGCTGGGGGGAATAGGAGCACAGGCAGGACTCTGGAGCAAGATTCTGATGTTGGTGAGTGAGACACGACCTAGAGGAATCCGCGGGGCAGGTTTCTCAGCCAGTGGGTGTCAATGAGATTGCACAAAGGCTATTAGATGATGATGACTTTAACAGGGAGGCACGGGTGAATCTCCTTACACTCAGTGCCAAATTCAGCCAAAGTTGGGAGCATACCACATTCCTCTTCCTGTCTGCCGCTGCCAAGCAGTCATTTATGGGCCCACTAGCATTTACAAATGCAGGTTCCAGGCACTGCATCCTCATCCGCATTTCTGACTTTCTGAACAAGCCTGGCTTTCATCTCCTGGGGATTTCCTGGAAAGCCTCTTAGAGTTGGGTCTGAGACTTTTGATGTTAGCTTTCATCAGTTACTTCTCCTCCTCCTGCCTCCTCTCACTGAAGTATCATTCCAAGGTCAGATGCAGGGACAGTGGGGTTGGGTGACCTACCAGCATCCAGCCCAGGGCTTCCAAAATGAAAGGTGTCTGGTGCCATCTTTAGCCAGACACAGGCACACTCAGTGGACCAGACTTGGCAGAGGCACGAGGGCTCAGGTCTGCTGAGGAAATGTTCCCAAGCATGGGTGGCAGGAGATAGGGTCCTGAGACCACCAGACACCTCCCCAGCCCAACTCAGAAGCAGGCGTCCCTTGAAAACTGCCTCTTGAGTTTTCTCTAGAGATTTTTCATCGTAGACCTCAAAATCTTATTTCTTTCTGGAAGGATGCTCAGCCAGGCTGAGAACCTGGGCAAACTTTCTGGCACCTGGCTGGCTGCGGGTGTACACTCAAGCTGCAACCAGACTAGTTTGGTTCCAGAGTCCTCAGGGGACCGTCACTTTTCTCAGATCATGTCAGCTTCCTTCATCTCTTGTGAAATTTAAACCCTCTGCTCCTTCCAAAAAATCATGTCTTCTTTCTAGTAAGAATTCTGACAGAAGGGAGTCAGAAAGGACACACGTTCCAGGGAATGATGTTTCTTATTTGGAATTCTAATTCCAGTGACTCTGTGGTATCATGGCTGGTCTGTGGGACCCTTGCTTTGAGTTGAGGGCTCTTGCAGTGTTACTTTTAAACCCCTGGACATGGGTGGGCACCATGGCTCACACCTGTAATCCCAGCACTTTGGGAGGCTGAGGCCGGTGGATCACTTGAGGTCAGGAGTTCAAGACCAGCCTGACCAATATGGTGAAACCCTGTCTCTACTAAAAATACAAAAATTAGCCGGCCGTGGTGGTGAACACCTGTAGTCCCAGCTACTCAGGAAGCTGAGGCAGGAGAATCGCTTGAACCCGGGAGGCAGAGGTTGCAGTAAGTGGAGATAGCGCCACTGCACTCCAGCCTGGGTGATAGAGCGAGACTCTGTCTCAAAAGAAAAAAATAGGCCGGGCACGGTGGCTTACACCTGTACTCTCGACACTTTGGGAGGCCAAGGCATGCAGATCACAAGGTCAGGAGATCGAGACCCTCCTGGCCAACACGGTGAAACCCTGTCTCTACTAAAAATACAAAAATTAGCTGGGCATGGTGGCGCATGCATGTAATCCCAGCTACTCGTGAGGCTGAGGTAGGAGAATCCCTTGAACCAGGGAGTTGGAGGTTGCAGTGAGCCGAGATGTTACCACTGCACTCCTGCCTAGCGACAGAGTGAGACTCCATCTCAAAAAAATAAATAAAATAAACCCCTGGACGTTTATGTTAGATATTTTATTTTTATGACAGTTCAATATAAAAGAACAAACCGTTATGAGAGGAGCTAGAAGGCACCTTAAGAGGCAAGTGAACCCTTTGGACAGCATCACTTTGAAGTTACTCTACACAGAAACATCTGTCTTCCAGGAACCTCCCAGCTGCTTCATTCCGTCCTGAAGTCAGAACCCCTACCTCCAGTCCTCTCTGAATTGAGGCGTGTTTGTTCATTTGCTTTTCTAACTGGGAACATGAAGACACCTGAGAGGGTTGGAGCTGGCGGGAGGAGGGCAGGGATAAACACCCCAGCGCCTTTTCCCCACTATTGTCTTGTTCTTTCTTCTACTTCACCTTTGCTTTTTTTTTTAACTTGTATATTAAGTTCAGGGGTACATGTGTAGGTTTCTTATATGGTAAACTCGTGTCATGGGAGGGGGGTGTTGCACAGATTATTTTGTCACCCAGGAATTAAGCTTCTAAATAATTCAGGGGGCCCCAGCATTTGCAGAAGTTACCTACTGGCTTTAGAAGAATTTCTGAATAGTTTGATGTCAGTCAAATCTTTTTTTTTTTTTAACTTAATGTGCTGGCTAAGATGCTGGCTATTTAAAGTTGGAATGAATGAATCCCTGGGCAAAAAGGAAGCTTTTAGGAGCACGCATAAGCACACACCATACTCTGTCTAAATTAGATTTTCTAAAATTGGGCTTTCCTAAAGAAAGTCATATGGTAGACGGCCATAGGCCAAGTGAACCGAATTCAGAAAGTGTTATTTCATGAGCAAGTTTCCCAGAAAGGTTTGAGATGTTTCTGACAGAGCAGGAATGCACTTCCTACTACACAGTACTCAGCCCTGGAAGCTCAGAGCAGGAAGACCTGCACTGGCCCCTTTTATTGGCTGGGAAACTTCCACATCCCTGTGTCACCATGAAAAAGAGCTAACTTTGTCTTCAACGAAGAGTTGGAAAATTATTTTAATCTCTGCATTAAACTAGATGCAAAATTGCCTCTCTACCTAGGAATCACGCTGCATAATCCCACATTATCTGCATTTTCAGTCATGCCTTGAATAATGATACTTGAGTTCATGAGGAGGTCAGTGTGGGGCTGGGAAGACCCCTAGACTTCCCCGTGTAGATGTGGCCTGGAAGTAAGACTAATGTAGCAGCAAAGCCCTGGCAATCATGCACACTCCTGAGTAAGGCAGAGGGTGTGAATCATTATATCACCATGGCTGGCTAGCTTCAGAGGAACCAAAAAAATGAAAACACTTGCGTTGCTCATTAGCAAAAGGAAATACACAAATGTTGAGGGACTCTTCGTGTCACAGCCACACTCTTCTGTTTCGATCTGGTAAGCAGAGCTCTCTCCATACCCGCTTCAAGCTTCCAGCTGAGAGTTCTCTTTTAGCTGTTGTACCTATTGCTGAGGATCTTGATAGTGGGCTAGCAACAAGGGGCTTTAGAAAATAAGAGCATTTCAGCATCAACTGTTTTAACTGGAGTTAGATCCATTTTGTGATTTGATTTGATTTTTATTTTTTTAGAGACAGACTCTCACTCTGTCTTGCAGGCTGGAGTGCAGTGACGTGATAATAGCTCACCTCGACCTCCTAGACTCAATTGATCCTCCCACCTCAGCCTCCCAAGTAGCTGAGACCACAGGTGTATGCCACCACGCCCAGCTAGTTTTTGTATCTTTTGTAGAGACAGAGTCTTGCTTGTTGCCCAGGCTGGTCTCAAACTCCTGGCTTCAGGTGATCCACCTGCCTCGGCCTCCCAAAGTGCTGGGATTGCAGGCGTGCACCAGGCCCCATTTTGTGATTTAATCCTCATTGTAGACTGACACTTTCTATAGCAGAATTTTTCAACAGTAGTACTGTAGTTGAGGGGCCACATTTGGGGCTGGAGATGGGTAATTCTTTACTATGGGAGCTCTCCTATTTATTGCAGGGTGTTTAGCAGCACCCTGGGCCTCTACCCACTAAATGCCAGTAGCAACCCCCATCCCCACAAATTGTGTAAACCAAAAATACATCCACACATTGCCAAATGTCCCATGGGACACAAAATCGCACATCCAGACACTAACACCCCCCCCCCCCCCCCCACACACACACACACACTTTAAGAATCACTGCTCTAGCCAGGCACGGTGGCTCACACCTGTAATCACAGCACTTTGGGGAGCTGGGGCAGGCAGATCACTTGAGTTCAGGAGTTTAAGACCAGTCTTGCCAACATGGTGGAACCCCGTCTCTACTAAAAATGCAAAAATTAGCTGGGCATGGTGGTGTATACCTGTAGTCCCAGCTGGAGGCTGAGGCAAGAGAATCCCTTGAACCTCGTAGGCAGAGGTTGCAGTGAGCCAAGATCATGCTACTGCACTCCAGCCTGGGCAACAGAGCGAGACTGCATCTCAAAAAAAAAAAAAAAAAAAAAAAAAAAAAAAGGAATCACTCCTCCATAGGAAAGAGGCAGTGTATAAAATAATCTTTTTCCTAAATTGGTTGTGCATTTTAAATAGATCCCTGGCTGGAAACAATGGCTTACGTCCATAATCCCAGCACTTTGGGAGGCCAAGGCGGGGGGATTGCTTGAGCTCAGGAGTTTGAGACCAGCCTGGGCCACATGGCAGAACCCCGTCTCTACTACAAATACGAAAATTAGCCAGGCATGATGGCACACACCTGTAATCCTAGCTACTTGAGAAGCTAAGGTGGAAGGATGGCTTGAGCCCAGGAGGCAGAGGTGGCAGTGAGCTGAGATTGGTTCATTGCACTCCAGCCTGGGGGACAGAGCCAGACTGTATCTCAAAAAACAAAAACTAAATAACTAAATAAATAGATTCTAAGATTTTACACACTTTGAACCCCGTGTGTTACTGGTTTGTTCCCTACATGGAGTAGACAGGTTTTCTCTTTGAGTGGCCTTCACAGAAGCTCAGACTGTTACTCATTCTACTCTCTTGTACTCATGCATTGCTAATAATATTCATCTGGTTATTAATTCAGTAGCAGGCCGTTAAGCATGTTCACTCGTGCTGTGATATTTCTTTTTTTTTTTTTGAGACGGAGTCTCGCTCTGTCCCCAGGCTGGAGTGCAGTGGCGCAATCTCGGCTCACTGCAAGCTCCGCCCCCTGGGTTCACGCCATTCTCCTGCCTCAGCCTCTCCGAGTAGCTGGGACTACAGGCGCCCGCCACCACGCCGGGCTAATTTTTTTTGTATTTTTAGTAGAGACGGGGTTTCACCGTAGTCTCGATCTCCTGACCTCGTGATCCGCCTGCCTCGTCCTCCCAAAGTGCTGGGATTACAAGCGTGAGCCACCGCGCCCGGCCGTGCTGTGATATTTCTTAGTGAGTTCTCACCACATGCCCTGATGGTGAGCAGCCTCACCTCTTAAACAGGATTCCCGCACAGTTGAGAACCCATCCACCTTTCTTGGCTTGTTATGATCAGAGCTTACACTTTCGGGAGGTAGAACTGCATCTAACATGGAGGAACATGGTCCTTAGAGTCAGACAGACCTGGATTCAAATCCCACTTCTCCTACTTACAAGCCAGATAGCCTTGGGCTGATGATTGAACCTGCATGCCTCAGTTTCCCCTTATGAACATGGGGATGATTTTGTCTACTTGGCAGGGTTCTGCCTGGCCTTAGCGAGATCACGTATGTCAGACATCAGTAAATGGTAACTTGTTATCTGTCAGTTGATAGCTGTAAGGTATGAATTGCCATCTTTGTAGGTCAAAAACCATCAAATATTGGCAACTTCATACAATTGGGCCTAATATATAAACCCCAGGTCACCATCACTCTGTCTTCTTTGCTCTGTGGATATCCAGCAGATGAAAGGGATGGTTCTGCTTTGTTATTTTCTTGTTTTCCTGCTTCTTCTGAGGGGGCTTCCTGCTGGCATAATCTAACAAACTTCAGAGAGGACAAAGTCAGTCTCTGCCGTCATCAGTGTTCACAGACAGTAGTTTCAAAGTGTGTACCACATGAAGTTGCAGTCTTCCAACCTTCCAGCCAGTGTGTATGGAAATAACCTGAATTGCATTAATAGCAGTTCTTCAATGTGGGCCTGCTGGGGGATGCTTGGTTGTTTTCCGTTGTTTGTTCCCTGGGTGCCTGTCTTGGGCAAGCATTTCTCTGATGTCTCTGTTTATGTGGCAGGTTACCCTGCTGATTGCCTTCATCTGCGTGCGGAGCTCCCTGTGGACTGACTACAGCGCCTACAGCTACTTTGAAGTGGTCACCATTTGCGACTTGATAATGATCCTCGCCTTTTACCTGGTCCACCTCTTCCGCTTCTACCGCGTGCTCACCTGTATCAGCTGGCCCCTATCGGTAAGAGAGTGGCCTGGCCCTGTCCTCCGCATGCACAAGTCAGGATGTTAGCTGGAGTACTGAGACCTGACAGAGTTTTTCCCGTCTGCCCATCTCACCTCTTTAACCATTCTTTGCTGCCTCTGCCCTGAATTTCCTATTGTTTGGTGGACATCTCTGCTTGATGTCCTGCTGGTTTTTAAAACTCACTTTCCAGCTACAAGAAGGCTGTGGCTATTGCCTCATGCTTATTTTCTCAAGCAACAGAGAATGGCTGTGTGTGTATGAGTTGGGAAAAGGAACTTGGAAGAAAATTGTAGGTGAAGATGATGGGTATTGATACTGTTGTGAGGATTGAATGACAGGATTTTCTGGCTGAAAGGGACTAGTGGGGGCTGAGGAGACAGTCAGAAGTTGTCAGACTTTTTCTTCCCACTGTATTATTTTTTAAAGCTTCATTGAGATGCAGTTCATATGCCGTATCGTTCACTCATTTCAAGGGTACAATTCAATGGAGTTTAGTGTATTTCTAGAGTTGTCCAACCATTACTACAGTCAACTTGAGAACATTTTCATCATTTCAGAAAGAAATTCCATACCTTTTAGCTGTCACCTCCCTACCACTCATCCCTCCAGTCCTAAGCAATCACTAATCTTCTGTCTCTTAAAATTTTTCTACTCTGAACATTTCATGTAAATGGAATTGTATATGTGGTCTTTTGTAACTGGCATCTTTTACTTAGCTGAATGTTTTCATGGTTCATCCATGTTGTAGCATGTATCAGTATTTCATTCCTTTTTTTCTTTTTAGAGACAGGGTCTCACTCTGTCACCCAGGCTAGAGTGCAGTGACGTGATCGTGACTCACACGGCCTCAACCTCCCAGGTTCAGGTGATCTTCCCACCTCAGCCTCCCGAGTAGCTGGGACTACAGGTGCATGCCACCACACCTGGCTAATTTTTGTGTTTTTTTACAGAGATGAGGTTTCACTGTGTTGCCCAGGCTGGTCTCAAACTCCTGGCCTTAAGCAATCCTCCCACCTTGGCCTCCCAAAGTGCTGGGATTACAGGCATTAGCCAACATGCCAGCCTTTTTTTTTTTTTTTTTTTTTTTTGAGACGGAGTCTTGCTCTGTCGCCCAGGCTGGAGTGCAGTGGCGCAATCTCGGCTCACTGCAAGCTCCGCCTCCCGGGTTCACGCCATTCTCCTGCCTCAGCCTCTCCGAGTAGCTGGGACTACAGGCGCCCGCCACTATGCCCGGCTAATTTTTTTTTTTTTTTTTTTTTTGTATTTTTAGTAGAGACGGGGTTTCACCGTGATCTCAATCTCCTGAACTCGTGATCCGCCCACCTCGGCCTCCGAAAGTGCTGGTATTACAAGCGTGAGCCACCGCGCCTGGCCTACCATGCCAGCCTTTTTATAACCAAATATTATTCCATTGTATGGATAAACCAGACTGCATTTTGTTTTTCATTCATCTTCAGTGGACCTTTGGGTTGTTTTTAACTTTTGGCTATTATGAATAACGCTGCTATGAGCATTCATATACAAGTTTTTTGTGTGGACATATTTTCATTTTTCTCTGGTATATATCTAGGAGGGGAATTACTGAGTCATATGGTCACTTTGTGTTTAATTGTTTGAGGAACTGCCAGACTGTATGCCAAAGTGGCTCACTATTTTACATTCCCACCAGGAGTGTATGAAGTTCCAGTTTCACAACATCTTTGCCAACACTTACTATCTGACTTTCTGATTCCAGCCATTCTAGTGAGTGTAAAGTGTTATTTCCTGTGGTTTTGATTTTCATTTCTCCAGTGACTAATGATGTTAATCATCTTTTCATGTGCTTTTGGCCATTTGTATATTTTCTTTGAAGAAATGTCTATTCGAGTCCTTTGCCTATTTTTTAATTAGGTTATTTGTCTTTTCATTATTGAGTTGTGAGAATTCTTTCTATAGATAAAAGTCCCTTATCAGCTATATGACTTGAAAATATTTTCTCCCATTCTGTTGTTTTTCACTTTTTTGATGGTGTCCTTTAAAGCACAAGTTTTTAATTTTGATAAATTTAGTTTATTTTTTTTCTTTTTTAGCTCACGTTTTTCTTATATATAAGAAGCCATTGCCAAATTCAGATTGTGAAAATTTACTTCTATGTTTTCTTCCAAGAGTTTTATAGTTTTAGTTCATACATTTAGGTATTTGATCCATTTTGAGTTAATGTTTTTTGCATAGGGTGTGAGGTAAGGGTTCAATTTCATTCTATTGCATGTAGATATCCAATTATCCCAGCATCATATGTTGAAAAGACTATTCTTTCCCCCATTGAATGGTATTGGCACCTTTGTTGAAATCAGTTGACCATTAAATGCATGGATTTAGTTCTGGACTCTCAATTCTATTCCATTGATCTATATGTCTATCTTTATGTCATTATCACACTATTTTGATTACTGTAGCCTTGTAGTAAGTTGTAAAACTAGCAAATATGCAGCCTCCCAATTATTCTTCTTTTTTAGGATTGATTTGGATCGTTACAATTCCATATGAATTTTAGAATCGAGTTTTCAATTTCTACAAAAATCAGCTGGGATTACAATAGGAATTATGTTGAATCCATAGATCAATTTGGAGAATATTTCTATCCTAATAATATTAAGTCTTATGCTCCATGAACATGGGAAGTTTTTCCATTTTTTTAGATAATCTTTTATTTCTTTCAATGTTTTGTAGTTTTCAGAGTAAAAGTGTGTTTTGTTTGTTGTTTTGTTTGAAACAGGTTCTTGCTCTGTTACCCAGGCTGGAGTGCAGTGGCAAGATCATAGCTCCCTGCATCCTCAAACTCCTGGGCTCAAGCAATCCTCTTGCCTCAGCCTCCCAAAATGCTGGGACTACAGGCATGAGCCACTGTGCCTGGCCTGAACTTTTTAAATTAAATTTGTGTCTGAGCATTTTATTCTTTTTGATGCTATTTTAAATCGATTTTTTTCTTAATTTTATTTCCAGATTGTTCATTGCAAGTACATAGGAATCCAGTTACTTTTTGCATATTGATTTGTGTCCTCAACTGTGCTGAACTACTTAGTAGTTCTAATATATTTTTCTAATAATATTTTTAGTAGATTCCATAGGATATTCTATAAACAAGATCTACAAATAGAGATATTTTTACTTCTTTCTTTATAATCTGGATGCCATTTATTTCATTGTCTTGCCTTATTGCAAGAAATTAGTTGACTAAATTAGACAAATATTGAATAGAAATGGCAGAGCAGCCATCATTATCTTTTTCCTGATGTTAGGAGGAAAGCATTCCTTCTTTCATCATTAAATATAACATTGGGTAAGTGTTTTGTAGAAGCCCTTTATCAAGTTGAAGAAGTTCCCTTCTAGCACTACTTTGTTGAGTGTTTTTATCATAAAAGAGTATTAGATTTTGTCAAATGCTTTTTCCATATCTACTAAGGTGATGAGTTTTTCTCCCATTATTAGTATGGTGTCTTACATTATTTTTTGTTTTGTTTTTTTAGACAGGATCTTGGTCTGTCATCCAGGCTGGAGTGCAGTGGTATAATTATGGCTCACTGCAGCCTTTATTTCTCAGGCTGAAGCGATCCTCCCACCTCAGCCTCCTGAGTAGCTGGGACCACAAGTGTGCACCACCATGCCTGGCTAATTTTTTTTGTTTGTTTTTGGTAGAGATAAGGTCTCCCTATGTTGCTTAGGCTGGCCTTGAACTCTTGGGCTCAAGATATCCTCCTTCCTCGGCCTCCGAAAGTGTGGCGATTACAGGCATGAGCCCCCACACCTGGCCTGGTTTGTTTGTATATGTTGGACCAACCTTGCATTCCTGGGGTAAATTCCATTTGGCCATAATGTATAACCCATTTTATATGCTGGTATATTCAGTTTGCTAATATTTTGTTGAGGACTTTTTGCATCTGTATTTAAAAGAGATATTGGTCTGTAGTTCTCTTTTTTTCCGATGTCCATCTAGTGCTGGTATCAAGGTAATACTGGCCTCACAGAATAATTTAGGAAATATTCCCTCCTTTTTTATCTTTTGACAGAGTTTGTGCAGAATTGGTATTAATTATTCCTTAACTATTTAGTAGAATTTAGCAGTGACGCCATCTGGGTCTGGGCTTTTCTTGTGGGTAATTTTTTTTATTGTTAATTCAAACTAATTTTACCATCTTTTCAGATTGTGTCATTTATTCTGGAGTCAATTTTATTAGTATATATGTCTAGGAATTTGTCCATTTCATCTAAGTCATTGAATTTATTGGCATGCAATTGTTTATTCTATTTCTTACATCCTTTTTATTTCTGTAAGTGCAGTAGTAATGTTTCCTCTTTCATTTGTATCTTCTCTCTCTCTCTCTCTCTCTCTCTTTGATCAATCTAGCTGAAGATTTGTCAATCTTACTGATCTTTTCAAGAGCCAGTTTTTGGTTTCATTGATTTTTTTATTGTTTTCCTATTATCTTAATAAATTTTGCTTTAATCTTTATTATTTTCTTTCCTCTGCTTGCCTTAGGTTTAGTTTGATCTTCTTTTCCTAGTGTCTTAATGTATAATATAGTTTGGATATCTGTCCTCTCCAAATCTCATGTTAAAATTTGATTCCCAGTGTTGGAGGTGGGGCCTAGTGAGAGGTGTTTGGATCATGGGGGCAGATCTCTTATGAATGACTTGGTGCTGTTCTAGTGGTAATAAGTGAGTTCTTACTCTGTCAGTTCCCATGAAAACTGATTATTAAAGAGAGGCTGGCACCTTCCCCTGCTCTCTCTTGCTTCCTTCCTCTTGCTGTGTGATGCCTGCTCACCTTCACCTTTGCTTTAGGAAGTAGAAGCTCCCTGAAGCCCTCACCAGAAGCAGATACAGGTGCCATGTTTCTTGTACAGCCTACAGAACTATGAGGCAAATAAACCTCTTTTCTTTATTTATTGCCCAGCCTTGAGTATTCCTTTATTAAAACAATGCAAAACAGACTAAGATGATGTGGAAGGCCATCATCTAATTTGAGACCTTCCTTCTCCTTTAATATTGGCATTTACAGCTATAAATCTCCCCCGATAACTGTTTTACTTGTATTCCATAATTTTGGTATATTGTGTCTTCATTTTCATTCATCTCCAGGTATTTTCTAATTTATCTTATGATTTTTTTTCTTTGATCCATTCATTATTTAGGAATATGTTGTTTAATCTCTATATATTTCCCTGATTTCCCTCTGCTTGATTTCTAATTTGATTCCATTGTGTTCAGAGAACATACTTTGTAGTCCTTCTGCCTTTATTGAAGTTTGTTTTATTGTCTGATATATGGCCTATCCTGGACAATGTTCTGTGTACATCTGAGAAGAATGTACTTTTATACATTGTATATTTGTATATTATACTTTTGTTGGATAGAGTTCTTATAGAGGATTTTTAGGTCTAGTCATTTTATGGTGTTGTTTGAATCTTCTATTTCCTTGTTGACCTTCTACCTGGTTGTTCTATACATTGCTGAAAGTAGGGATATTGAATTATCCAACTATTATTTTTGAATTGTCTGTTTTTCTCCTTCATTTTTTTCATTTTTCACTTCATGCGTTTTGGGTCTCTTATTAGGTGCATATACGTTTATAATTGTTATATCTTATGGATTCAGCTTTTCATTGTTATAAAATGTCCCTCTTTATTTCTAGTAACTTTTTTTTGTGTTCGATTCTATTTTGTCTGATGCAGTGTAGACACCCTGGCTTTCTTTTGGTTGTTGTTTGCATGCCATATCCTTATCTTTGAATATGAAGTCTCTCTCCCATAGACAGCACATACTGTAGCTATTTCTTGTTTTGCTTTGGTTTTTTAATCCAATCTGACCACCTCTGCGTCTTGATTAGATTGTTTAATTGTTCACACTTAACATTATTACCCACTGTTATTTTGAGAGAAATTTCTTTTGTGTTTCTAAGTTCTAAGGCCCCTTTCAAAGTTATGGCATTTTTTCTGCTTCTTTTGAGAACAAATTCCTCTGGGGCTTACCTGATGCAGATACTGAACAAGCAAAGGAGAGAACAAAAGCTCAGGGACAAGCACAAGAGTGGGCTGCATGGGGAGTGAAAGTTGGAAGGCCAGACTCAGTCACACATTTTTGGCTGAGATACTGTTTAGGTACTTCTGGTTAGGATTCTCTCAAGTTGTTCTTCTCTGCCCCAGGTCATCCTCCTCTGTCTTAATAGTTGAGAATGGTGGATGTGGGGAACTTGCAGTTACTCATCTGTTCTTTAGTTAAAATCTCTGTGATCTATCTTGTGATATTCCTTTCTAGCCACTAAGGGAGAAACCAGGGTCTTTGATTTTACATAGCTTTGAGAGGAGCTACAGCTTTAAATTGGAATGCTTTTCCAAAATTTAATAGCTGCCTGCCCTAAGGGACAGAACTTCATCAAGGAATGATTGCTAAATTCTCATTGAAGACAACTGAAAATGGATGCACCCTGGATTCAGAGCAAGCACTGGAAGTGGCCCCCAGCCTCAGTTCTTCTCTGATCTGATGTTTAATGGGGAAGAGAAAGGGTGAGATGGAAGCTTTCCCTCGCCACTGAAAGGCCCGTCTCATCCAGGGCCTGCAAGGTTGCTGATTAATCATGATGAGTGAGTGGGGTGGAAATGCACGGCCCATGGGCCAAGGCGAGAAGCAAAGGTGGAACCAGTCCTGCCAGTGGATTCATTGGCAGAGCTTGGCCAGGAGGGCACTCTTCTGGAGAAAAGAGAAGAGGGAATGACAGGGAAAAAAAAAAAAGGCAGGAAGCTCAGGAGTGAAAAAGCCAGCTGCCACCACACATCCTCAGGCACTTCACAGAAGTGCCACTGACCTCATTCTAGAGTCTGAGTCTGATGGGCCCCTGGGAATGAATACCTCTCAAGTCCACATTTGGGGCCATTCACAGAGTGGGCAGACACTCCAGTCAGTCACACAAGACCAGCACATTGTTAGCCCAGAACTTTCTCCGAAGCAGAAGAGAAAGGCAAGTAACTCTTTAACTTTGCTATCACTTTGCGTCTCCAAGCTGGAGCTTTGTTTAAACTCTCCAACCGGGAAGTTGCAAGAAGCTCGTTTGCTTTTTAGTAGCTTTAGCCAGAGGTTAAGGCACTGTCCACAGATTGCTCTCAGGCGTAGAGGAGTCCTTAGTGGCTATCTCTGCTCACACCAGAAGCTTCCTTTCCCTCTGTCCTCTTCCCTTCCTGCCTGCCCGGCATCACTTCTGTCTTGCTTGGCCGCTTCCTGGTCAGCCCCCATGTTGGCTGCCTGCGAGCGGCACTGCTCATCCCATCTGCGTGTTGCAAGGGAGAAGAGGAAGCGTCACTCTCTCCCTTTCTTTTCATCTCTTCTGATGCCCAGTTGCTCTTCCCGGACCAGAAATGGACCGACCTACCCACTTATTTGCTTTGTTTCTGCCCCCAGGAACTTCTGCACTATTTAATTGGTACCCTGCTCCTCCTCATCGCCTCCATTGTGGCAGCTTCCAAGAGTTACAACCAGAGCGGACTGGTAGCCGGAGCGGTGAGGATGTTTTGGGGAGCCTTTAGGAATGAATTCTTATTTAAAATGCTCATTTTCTTCCTGATGGGGGAAGAGAAGGGTTTGGTTTCTGGGGCATTCCTTTCATAAAATCAATACCTACCTTGATCCAGCCATCAGCTCTCTCCAAAGAGCCTTAAGCGGAGGCGTACAGTCCCAGAAGGTGGATTGTCAGGGCTGCCAGCAAATTCACAGAGCCCCAGCAGCCCAGGCCTCTCTTACAGCCACTACTGAAATCAGGGGGCCAGGCGGGTTTTAATTCACACACCCACTGTCATCGTTTGCTCGTTGGCTGCCTCAGCACTATGCAGAGACAGATTCTGGGGCCTCTTTTGGGCCCAGTGGGAAATGTACTGTGATCAATTAGAGATCTATGCCATGAGCCTGAGCTTTGCCATTCCTGATTTTTAACAGTATTCAGGCCAGGAAATAATACTCCTGTATCTTTCAGAGGCAAAAATTGATCCATCTGATAGCCATAAGTAGAAGTAGATGGAAATATACAAAAATATAGTCCTGTGAGATATATACATATATATATGTATATACTTACAGATGTATATACTATTTTTTAAAGATTCATAGATTCCTGTCATCTGATGTCTGATTTAGCTAACTATTTGTAGTTCAGTGGCCTGTGGGACAACACTGATTTGCTTCAGTGATGAGCAGACAAGATTTTAAAAATGAGTTTTAAGAAAAGCTCTCTCAAGCCAGATGTGGTAGCTAGCACGCATCTGTAGTCCCAGGCACTTGGCAGGAATGCTTGTGCCCAGGAGTTCGGTCTGGGCTGGGCAACATACTGAGACGCTGTGTCTTAAAAAAAGAAAAAGAGGGCCAGGCGCGGTGGCTCACGCCTGTAATCCCAGCACTTTGGGAGGCCAAGACGGGCAGATCACGAGGTCAGGAGATCGAGAACATCCTGGCTAACACAGCGAAACCCCGTCTCTACTAAAAATACAAAAAATTAGCCGGGCGTGGTGGCGGGCACCTGTAGTCCCAGCTACTCGGGAGGTTGAGGCAGGAGAATGGCATGAACCCAGGAGGCAGAGCTTGCAGTGAGCCGAGATCACGCCACTGAACTCCAGCCTGGGTGACAGAGCGAGACTCCGTCTCAAAAAAATAAAAGAAAAAGAGAAAAAGAAAAGCTCTCTCTGTATATGACATTCATTGTCTTTCACTTACACATATTAGCAAAATTTTCCAGACTTTGGCCTGGGAGTGGGTTGGCTCCTGGAATTCCACTGAGGGATGGAGTCTCTCCTCTGAAGGTCAGCATGGGGGCAGAAGGTCACTGTAGAGGGTGGCCAAACATCCCAACACTGATGCTCCACATGGCCCTCCCACAGCCCACCATCACACCCCTCTGCCCCCTCTCTCTGCTGTCTCTGAAGAGAGGGATGGTTGCGCCCCTGAAGCTTAACACCTGCCCAGCTACAGTGCAGGGTGCTGGAAGAGGCACACAGGAGACCTGTGCCCACTGTGTTTCCGGGCCCACTTGAGGAGATTCCCACTGTGTTTGGTAATTCAGGTTGCACATAACTGTTTAGCCCTGGAATCTCTATAGCTAACATTCATCATATGCTGTCTGTGTGCCTAGGACCAAACCTGGGCTATGAGGAAGTTAGAAGAAATTTTTAAAATATGGTCCCTGCTTATAAGAAAGTGGTCATTCTAGCTTAGGAGACAAGACACATGAAACAATTAGCAAACAAGGCATTGTAGTCTAGAATAGCATTCTGTAGTGATATAATAAACTGTTCAATTATGCAGTGCAGACAGTTGGGGACCGGGATGGTATATAACGTGCTAATTGTGCAGAACAGACAATGAGAGGCCAGGACAGGCTCTAATACGCTAATTATGTGCTGCAGACAATTGGTACAAAAGGAGCCCAGGAAAAGAAACCCGGGGAAGAAGTGGGTGTGGGCTGGTGGGGGCAGCTGTTTATGTAAAGCAGCATCTGGGCTTGAAAAGAAAACCAAACCTTGTTGGAAATCCTACCCTTTAGCTGCCCCTGCGCCATTCTCACCGGACACCAGTGGCGGTGTAGTGAAGTGGAGGCCTTTGTGTGGGTCTGAGAACACCTAGGCACCCGGTACTGCAGAGTGCAGACTCTGGAGCCAGGCTCCCTGGGCTCCCATCCCATATCTGGCCCTTGCTGGCTCTGTGGCCTTTGGCAAAACAGTTGACCGCCTGTACCTCTGTTTCTTTAGCTGTGAAATGGAGGAGCAGGAGTGGGTAATCCTAGTGCCCACCCAGCAGAGTTGTGAGGGTTAAAGGAATCAATACACCCACAGGGCCTTGCACCCTGGTAGGGATGTAGTAAAGTGGTCACTACGTTTTCACCACTGCAGCTGCCAGTGTTGTTCACAAGCACGGAAAATGGCTGCAGGCTTCAAAGCCCAGAGATTCCAGAAGAAGCTACTGCCTCTCCCTCGACCATTTGATGAGCCTCCCACAGGCGCTCTTCCTCTCCCAGCACCTGAATCTCATCTACAAGTGAGGGGGCTGGGGTAGGTCAGCCTTCCTCACACTTGAGCGCCGGCTGACCCTGAGAAAGGGAAAGAGTGCTGCCTTGACTTAGTTTAGTCTAATATTGTTTAATATGTACAAACGTAAACCTAGATGTAAAGGCCTCGGCTTCTGGCTCTTATACGGCTATAAATCCAGAATGGGGCCGGGCGCGGTGGCTCAAGCCTGTAATCCCAGCACTTTGGGAGGCCGAGGTGGATGGATCACGAGGTCAGGAGATCGAGACCATCTTGGCTAACACGGTGAAACCCCGTCTCTACTAAAAATACAAAAAAATTAGCCGGGCGTGTTGGCGGGCACCTGTAGTCCCAGCTACTCGGGAGGCTGAGGCAGGAGAATGGCGTGAACCCGGGAGGCAGAGCTTGCAGTGAGCCGAGATCGCGCCACTGCACTCCAGCCTGGGGGACAGAGAAAGACTCCGTCTCGAGAAAAAAAAGCCAGAATGGAACAGAAAGTCATTACAAATGAAATGCAAACAACGCCACTACACCACAAATCATGGGAACGTTCAGATTTTTTTAACCCAAATTAAAATTTCATCCTTTTCTTCTCTATTGGTCCAGGATAATCAAAGTCCATTGGCTTAGCCCCAGCTTGCTTGTAAATGTAAACCCAGACCAGGCACTGAAGCTGCGAAGAGTGAAGACCGAGAGGCCTGGCTGCCAGCCCTGACCTGGCCCAACCTGGGGGACTGGGGCCAGTGGCTGGGCCTCTCACGGCTTCCTCTCTGCACCTGATCCAGGACAAGGTGGTTGGGTTAGATGACTCTCCAAGCTCCTTTCTGGCCAGAGACACAAAGGAAACAAGCACAGAGATGAGAAGCAGACAGGATTGCCCAAGTAATTGGCCCTATGGCCCGTGAACTTCCTCTCCCCTCTCTCCACTGCAGATCTTTGGTTTCATGGCTACCTTCCTCTGCATGGCAAGCATATGGCTGTCCTATAAGATCTCGTGTGTAACCCAGTCCACAGGTGAGTTCTGGTTATCTGTGCACAGAGGATCTCTCAGGAACAGGGGGACGGCTTGTTCTTGACTTCAGCCATAGGGACGAACCCTGCTGTTGAGAAGGCTGTGTCCCAAGGGGACTTTAGAAGTAGTATTAGAGTACAGGGGCCAGCGAAGGGGAAGATGTGACCCCAGAATCTCCCCTCACATTCCCATCTCCACACATCCACAGATGCCCTAACATTTCAGCCTCGGGTGGCCAAGCTTTTTTCTTTCTTTCTTTCTTTTTCTTTACTTTTCTTTTCTTTTTTTTTTTTTTTTTGAGATTGGGTTTTGCCCTGTTGTCCAGGCTGGTGCAGTGGTATGATCAGAGCTCACTGCAGCCTCCACCTCCCGGGCTCAAGTGATCCTCCAACCTCAGCCTCCTGAGTACCTGGGACTACAGGTGTGCACCACCATGCCTAATTTCAGTTTTTTTTTTTTAGAGATGGAGTCTCACCATGTTGCCGAGGCTGGTCTCAAACTCCTGGACTCAAGCAGTCCTCCCACCTCAGCCTCTGAAAGTGCTGGGATTATAGACATGAACCACCGCACCCAGCCAGCTTTTTCTTAAGTTTCCTAATGACAAAAATATAATGTAGGTTTTTAGAAAATACAAATAAAAAAATGTTTAATAGAAACCGTCTGAGCCAGGGACAGTGGTGTGTACCCATAGTACCAGCTACTCAGGTGGCTGAGGCAAGAGGATCACCTGAGCCCAGGAGTTTGAGACCAACCTGAGCAACATAGTCAGACTTCGTCTCTTAAAAACAAAAAAAAATTAAGAAAAAGCCATCTGTCATCACACTACCCAGAAGTAGCACTGAATATCTATCCTTTCGATAATTTCTCTCTGAAAATATATATATCTGTTGCTTTTATTAAAAGGATCAAACTTCATGTGCTGTTTCATAATCTGTTTTTTCTCCTACTTAGCCACCGATCAAATATTTTCCCAACATCATTAGGAATTCTTAGCGACTCCGTGGGTTGCAGCATTAAGTCCATCGCATGACTGTGCGGTTTATTTAACTTGCCTCCTATTTGAGGGCATTACTCATGGAATCCTACACTGAGCCCATGTAGTGGAGGATTCCACTAATACGAATCGTCTAGAACAGGCAGATTCATAGAGACACAAGGTAGACCCATGGCGGCCTGGGGCTGGGGGCGGGGAGAGGACTCAGGTGTGACTGCTAATGAGGATGAGGCTTCTTTCTGAGGTGATGAAAAGGCTCTAAAATTGTGGTTGCACAGTCCTGTGAATATACTGAAAAACACTTTAGATGGGAGAATTGTATGGTATGTGAATTATTAAAATATCCCAGTAAAGCTGTTTAAGAGAAAAAAGAATGATTTTTTAAAGTAGAGAACATAGGGGGAAAGAGAAGTTAATAGGTGATGTCTAACAGGATAAATCTATAAATATTGGTATAAATTGGTTGTTTAAATTATGGAAGAATCACCAAAAGAAACAGCTAAAGGGCTTAGGGAGGTTGCTGCTGAGGAGTAAGACTGAGGTGGGGGGAGTGCAGATGGGAGTCACCTCTACACTACCGAAGTTTTTTTCTTGTTTGGAAATGTATTTTTAAAAAATGGAATAATCTCAGTGAAAGTCGGCATCGGCACTGGGTGGAAGGTGGAGGACCCAGGTGCCCCCCCGAGCAGAACTTGGAGTCAAACCTGTGGAGTGTGGCTTGTGGGTGGGCCACATCCCTGGCAAGCTGTCCTGACTGCCATTTCCTTCCCAAGATGCAGCCGTCTGATGAGGCCACAACCCCTAGGCCCCTCAGGAGCTTTGCAGAGAGGAGGACGTGTACTCCAGGCGGGGCCTCTGGACCTGTGTTCCTGTGCCAAAGTCCTGTCGGCCTGGTGGGTACCAGGAAAGGCCTGCACCCTCTTCCTGCTCTCCCTGAGCTCCTGAGCCAGCCGGAAACTCTTCCTCCAGCCTTCCGGGGAGAACATTCCTCCCCTTCTGGGAAAGGAAAGCAGCCTCCAGGGAAATCTGTTTTCTGCCTTCCTGCTTCTAGAATCACCTCAGGTACTGATGAACCCCACTTAGCACAGCTGAAGGGGTTTGTGAATACTCTTGCCTAAATCCCTTCTACTTCACTCCTCAGGGGAGTGAAGCGCCTTAAGAAACAAAGCCCCCTCCTAATTTATCTAGCTTGTCAGTCCGGTCTTAGAGATAACCTCTTTCCTGAAGTGAGGCGTGCCTGTAGAAACACTATGTGGTCAGCCTGTCCCCAAGGAGATCTCGCATCTCCTCTCCATCTCTGCCTTTGTTACCATTGTGCATGTGTTTGTGTGTTTTTTAATAAAATATTGACTCGGCCAGTTGCACAAGGATTTCTTATTGAACCAGATGAAGGCTGTAAAACCTGGCCTGAAACAGTTTCCATTCGAGCTTGTGTCTGGCCCGTGGCCCTCCACCCGTGCTCTGTGTGTGCCCCTTGCTGAACTGCTGGACTTCAGGTTTTCTCTCCATCTTGGGGGATAGTATAGCAGGGCAGAGTTTTAGGTAAACATGTGCAGGTTCTCATTTATATTCACGTCCTCCTCCTGCAACACCAATCTTCTCGTTTTGGAAAGAGCTTTAGAGCAAGCTAAGGGTTGAGTTTACACTATGATGATTAATGATCTTGGCCTAAATGCGCTGTTTCCCTGATCTTGAGCTGCTCATTTGGCTAGAAAAAGGAGGGATGGAACAATGTTTGAGCAACCCTGTGTGCAAGGACCTACATTCACAACCACACCTAATAGTGATGGTAGTGACTGCAAGGGGGCAGGTTATAGGACCACATTTTTAGAAATGAAATTGGGGCTCCATCCCAAGGCACAGGGCAAGCCAGTGAGGAGCTGGGCTCAGGATCTAGGTCTGCCTGACTCCCAGCCCCATCCTTGCCTCTGCTGAGTGTTGCCGGAAATGGAAGCAGCCCCTGTGGGCTTTGAGCTGGAGCTCTGGGGCTACTTTTGTGGCTGCCGGCCAGCTCGGGGCAACGGGTTCCGTCTGGGATGATCTAAGGAAGCTGCACCCGTGGTGTGTCTGGAGCCTAGTGCTGCTGATGGGAGGGGATCCTGTGTACCAGCTGGGCCGGAGCGGGAACGCAGCTGAGCTGACCCTGGCACAGTCGGCTCCTCCAGGGCAACGGGGTGGAGGAGGCTCAGCTGAGGAGGGCGCGGTCCAGGTGAGGCAGTGGGTCTGGGAGCCCCCGCCTGTGTAGTGACAACGCAGGCCTCGCCAAGCAACGAGGATCCGGGTTTGACCATTTGAGCCTCCCCCTAGGAGGGCAAAGGTGGGTGGAGGACAGTTGGAGGAATAGTAGCAGGAGCCAGAGTCTGCTCAGTGAGGAAGGAAAGCAAAACGCAGAGCCAAGTGAGGCCTCCACAGACAGTGAGCAGCGGACCATGCAGCCAGTGGCTTGGCTGAGGGGTGGCTGTCTGAGACCACAGGGCCTTTTTAGAAACTGGGGTTTCCGTGACCTCCCAAAAACTGTCTGGTAAAACCATCCCTTCTAAATGGCCACATCTCCAGCACCAGGGAGTAAATGTTTAAGCAAAGAGCTAAGGGTGGTGGAAAGAAAGTCAGGCTGGGAGCCGCAGACATGGGGTTGAGCCCAGCTCTGCCATTGACTAACCCCCGACTTGGCACAGGTCATCTTGCTGAACCTTAGCTCCCCCTTTGTATAACGGAGAGAATAAGCCCATCCTGGCCTGTCTGTGACCTTCTTGGAATTCAGTAACATAGCAGCGTGCTTACCTTATCGTTATCTTTCTAATCTTAATCCCCAGAGAGGTACTAGAATGACAGGAAATGAGCAGGTTAATGTTGCAAAAGTGATTGACTCACCTGGGTGCAAGGGAGCTGGAGAACATAATTTACTTTTAGTTTCCTGGACCTTAAATTTTGTTAAAGTCAAGATTGGAAGCTGAGGGCAGTTTTCAGCCGGGCACTGGGAGCCGTGGTGGACAGAGGGCATGATGAGACACCTGTAGGGAACTGGGTGGGTGAACACGTCCCCGGCAGCCGGCTCTGAGCTGAGTCGTGGGGGTCCTCCCTGCCAGAGGCCCACTAACCTCGTCTAACCTGGCGAAGGGGACACTGGCTTTTCACTTTTGAAGTATGACAATGACCTTCAGATCCTCTGCTCCTCCAGCTCTTTTAGCCCCGGTTGACGCCCTAGCCACTCAGGGATGTTCTAGAAGCAGGGCCAGCACCTTTGAGCCCCTGTCCTCTTGGCAACCTCTGCACACAGCTGGCTGTCCATTGGCAGTTGAGGATGCTGTTGACAGTAGGGAGAAGGAGACCCTCTGGTTTCCCTATGCTGACTCACTCCTCCTGGACACGGCTTCAACCCTAGGGAGTGAATATCTAAGCCAGGGGGGCAGTGCCATTCAGCTGTCCCATGGAGGACCAGCCTCTAAACCCAGGCATTAACTCATCACAGTGCAGCATGGCCTGGGGAAGCCGACCAGCCTTCCTCTAAGAAATTGAGATGCAATAGGTCTGAAATGGGAGCCAGGAATTCCTAAGCCTTGTCCACAAAGTGGATATCACCTGGCAGCTGGTTAGAATTGCAGGATCCCAGGCCCCACAAAGACCAACTAAAATAGAATCATCTGCATCATAACCGAGTCCCAGTGGTGTGTGTGCATTGCAATATTTGTGAGACACTGTTGGAATCAAAGATGCTCTAGGGTGGGTGCAACTCTGAGGCTGATTTCACCAAAGGGAGAAGGAGATGAGAAATGGTGTCAGTTGGCGGGTGTCTGAAGTAAACCCTACTTCGCACTGGATCCACAGCTGCATTGGGAGAAAGATTCCTTTTAAGAAGTAGTTAATGGGCCGGGCGCGGTGGCTCATGCCCGTAATCCTAGCACTTTGCGAGGCCTAGGTGGGTGGATCACCTGAGGTCAGGAGTTCCAGACCAGCCTGGCCAACATGGTGAAACCTCGTCTCTACTAAATACAAAAAATTAGCTGGGCATGGTGGCGTATGCCTGTAATCTCAGCTGCTTGGGAGGCTGAGGCAGAAGAATCACTTGAACCTGGGAGGCAAAGGTTGCAGTGAGCCAAGATTGCAGCGCCATTGCACTCCAGCCTGGGCAACAAGAGCAAAACTCCGTCTCAGGAAAGAAAAAAGAAGTAGCTAATGGATGCTGGGCTTAATACCTAGGTGATGAGTTGATCTGTGCAGCAAACCACCATGGCACACGTTTACCTAGGTAACACGTTTACCTATGTACATCCTTCACATGTACCCTGAAACTTAAAATAAAAGTTGATTAAAAAAATTAAAAAAGCACCTCCACTGCCTCCTGTCTTGGCATTTTTGAATTCCTGACCCTTCATATATTCTGGCTTCAGCCCTCAGAGACCCTTGCCCCTCTGGGCACTGTGGGGACCCAGAGACAGAGCAGAGGGTGTGGGGGGCAGCATAGTCCCTGGATCCTGGGAGCTTTCAAGGAAGACTGGCCAGAGCTCTGGGGCCTGGGGTGAGGCACATACAGCCACACTCTAGCCCCAGGGGACAGGTGAGAAAATAACGTGCTCCACTCCCCTCCCACTGAGGCCAGATATCGCAGAGCTTTGTGAACTAGGAAGGGGGAGCTCACTGGAAGGAGGGTGACTGTACCCCTGCTGCCCCAGGGAGGAGCAGCTGCGGAAATGAAGGGGCCGCTTCATGCTACCTGGGGGAACCCCTGAGTTTCTGTGCCCCGCTGGAGGTAAGAAGAGTAGAGTTTGAAGAAGATACTGATCTCAAGATTTCCGTATTTTGTACTGTTTGTACAATACATAAAGCACTACTCAAAAGCAATACAGACAGCCTTAAAGAGGAAGGAAGTTCTGTCACATGCTACGATACAGATGAAACCCAAGGACATTATGCCAAGTGAAATAAGCCAGACATGGACAGACAGATACTGCATGATTCCACTTATAGGAGGTACCTAGGGTCGTGAAAATCATGGAGACAAAATCTAGAAGGGTGGTTGCCAGGGGCCAGGGGAAGGGGGAATGGGAGTTATTATTTAATGGGTACAGTTTCAGTTTGGGAAGATGAAAAATTCTGGAGATGGATGGTCATGGTGGTTCCACAACAGTATGAATGAATGCACTTAATGCTACTGAACTGTACATCTAAAAATGATTAAGATGGTCAATTTTATTTATTTTACCATAATTTTTTTTTTTTTTTTTTGAGACGGAGTCTCGCTCTGTCACCCTGTCACCCAGACTGGAGTGCAGTGGCACGATCTTGGCTCACTGCAAGCTCTGCCTCCCGGGTTCACGCCAATCTCCTGCCTCAGCCTCTCCGAGTAGCTGGGACTACAGGCGCCCGCCACCACGCCCAGCTAATTTTTTGTATTTTTAGTAGAGACGGGGTTTCACCGTGGTCTCGATCTCCTGACCTCGTGATCCGCCTGCCTCAGCCTCCCAAAGTGCTGGGATTACAAGCATGAGCCACCGCGCCCGGCCTCATAATTTGTTTTTTCTTGAGACGGAGTCTTGCTCTGTCGCCCAGCCTGGAGTGCAGTGGCGCGATCTAGGCTCACTGCAACCTCCGCCTCCCAGGTTCGAGCCATTCTCCTGCCTCAGCCTCCTGAGTAGCTGGGACTACAGGCACCCGCCACCACGCCCAACAAATTTTTTTTGTATTTTTAGTAGAGATGGGGTTTCACCGTGTTAGCCAGGATGGTCTCGATCTCCTGACCTCATGATCCACTCGCCTCAGCCTCCCAAAGTGCCGGGATTACAGACATGAGCCACCACGCCCGGCCACCATAATTTTTTAAAAAGCAATTCAGGGCCAGGTTCAGCAGCTCATGCCTATAATCTCAGCACTTTGGTGGGCTGAGGCAGGCAGATTACCTGAGGTCAGGAGTTCAAGACCAGCATGGCCAACATGGTGAAACCCCATCTGTACTAAAAACACAAAAATTGGCTGGGCATGGTGGCACACACCTGTAGTCCCAGCTACTCAGGAGGCTGAGGCACGAGAATTCCTTGACCCTGGGAGGTGGAGGTTGCAGTAAGACAAGATCACACCACCACACTCCAGCCTGGGCAACAGGGCAAGATTCTGTCTAAAAAAGAAAAAAGAAAGAAAAAGCCAATTCAGGACCTATGTCTAGGCACCTCAGTAGCTGAAAGAGCAAAAATTACACCAACCAAAAATGGCAACCCACAGCCCAACAGTGGCCACCCCATGTTCTAACAGCTAAGCATTACGGGTCTTGGAGAACACAGCTGTAGGGTGCATTTGTCTTCTCTAATCCAGGCTCTTTGGGAGCTGTTCAACCCAGGGGCCTTGTGGAACCCAAACTGTGTACCCACCACCCCTGCTCTCAGAGCAGTTACAGCCAGGCGGGTCCAAGCAAAGATGTGAGAGGAGGGAAGGATGCACCCATGGGGGAGGGGCAGGGAGCCTGAGGAGCCATCATGGCAACCTGAGGCCCCAGGAAAGGGTGTTGGCACCCGTGGCCACAAGGGGCACTGGGGGATGTGAGCAGACGGCTGTCGGCCTGGGAGATGAGGCTGACAGCCGTCTCCTCACATCCCCCACCACAAGCAGCCAGTTCCCTGGCCTTACTCTTGGGGAGGGAGGGAGGAAGGCTGATGGGGGTACCATCCCTTGGGCACACCTCTGCCAGTTTTCTCATTACCCACAAGAGTGGCAGAAAACTGTTGCTCAGCGAGGCTCTGGAAGACTACGGCATCTGTGGGGTTTTCTGTAATAGGGAAGCCTGTGGCAATAGAACCCCCAATCTTTGAGGACAGTGTAGCGGGGAGACCCAAGGAGAAAGCCAAGTGGAAGGGAGGTTAGTGATGAAGCCCGGTGTGAACCCAGGCCTGGCTGTCTTCTGGGCGTGGCCTGGGACCACCCCACTGCGGGCTGCTGGGATGACAGGGCAGGGCCAGAGCTGGATGTATGCAGACAGACCCAGAGGAGGAACAAGTGTGTTCCTGAAGGGGGCCCCCTTAACCCCCTTAACCCCGGCCTGAGGTGCCCCCTGTGCCACAGCCCTGTGCTGATCTCAGCCTGGCTTCCAGCCAGGCCACTGAAGAGGCCCCAGGTAGGGGAAGACAGACCCAGAGCTGGCCCATTCTCTGGGCCACCCACCTGCAGGCGTCTTCACTAGCATGAAAAGCAAACTTCTGTTGCCATGGAAACACAGCAGGTCTTTAGGGCCCCCCTCAGCAACCACCACTTCCCTCCTTTGTGGCAGTTTCTGAACTGCATCCTGTGAACTCTCAGAGGTGCTTCAGACTCACAGATACCCGATTTTATGAGTAAAATATATGCAAACACTTAAAACACTCTCCAGCCTTCAATAGCAAACATGGACACTGGGAGCCCCTCGGCCTCCATGCCGTCTGCCCAGGGTAACTCACCTCGTGCAGCTGCCATCAGTGCAAGGCCACCCAGAGTGTGAAGCAAGCTGCTAAAAACCCCACCACCACCTCACTGGGCAAGCCTGGGCTCCTCCATCCTGCGCAACCCAGACGCAGCAGTGGAATGAATCTGACCGTGAAGCTGCAGTTGCAGTTATCTCCTTACTTATCCAAATTGTGGGCTTTCCAAATTAATCCCATTGTTCCTATGCACTGATAATAAGTAAATGTTATCAATATAAATTAGTCATTGATATTCATACCATATTTCCCATTTGACATAGTGGAGTTTCATGCATAATTTAGATTGAAAAGGGGGATTTCTCTGCTAAAAAAAAAAGTGTGGAAACTTTCATGAGCGTCCGTGTGAAGAGACCACCAAACAGGCTTTGTGTGAGCAATAAAGCTTTTAATCACCTGGGTGCAGGCAGGCTGAGTCCGAAAAGAGTCAGCGAAGGGAGATGGGATGGGGCCGTTTTATAAGATTTGGGTAGGTAAAGAAATATTGCAGTCAAAGGGGGGTTCTCTGGCGGGCAGGAGCGGGGGTCACAAGGTGCTCAGTAGGGGAGCTTTTGAGCCAGGATGAGCCAGGAGAAGGAATTTCTCAAGATAATGTCATCAGTTAAGGCAGGAACAAGCCATTTTCACTTCTTTTGTGGTGGAATGTCATCGGTTAAGGCAGGAACCGGCCATCTGGATGTGTACGTGCAGGTCACAGGGGATATGATGGCTTAGCTTGGGCTCAGAGGCCTGACATTCCTGTCTTCTTATATTAATAAGAAAAATAAAACAAAATAGTGGTAAAGTGTTGGGACGGCGAAAATTTTGGGGGATGGTATGGAGAGATAATGGGCTGCTTCGAGCGGGATTAGGGGCGGCATGGGAACCTAGAGTGGGAGAGATTAAGCTGAAGGAAGATTTTGTGGTAAGGGGTGATATTGTGGGGTTGTTAGAAGAAACATTTGTCATTTAGAATTACTGGTGATGGCCTGGATACGGTTTTGTATTAATTGAAAAACTAAACAGAATAAGAGAAGGAGAAAAACAGGTATTAAAGGTCTAAGAATTGGGAGGACCTAGGACATTTAATTAGAGAGTGCCTAAAGAGATTCAGCATAGTCCTGCCAGCAAAGATTATTTATTTACTTTAAGAGTTAAGAGTGGTGGTTTGGGGATAGCACGAGGAGATACCAGCTGTGATGGCTTGGAGAAACAGTGTAAACCGGCAATGTAAACAAGAGCAGGGCATGTATGAGTAGTTGAGAATGGTGAATAGGAGTATGACTAGACAGAAGATAGGAGAGATGACAAGTTTTTTGGGGCACAGTCTAAGTTGGTCTGGTGTCTGGAATGAGACTAGGGCCTAATAAAAAGGAGCGTCTAAACAGGAGCTTAAATGGGCTGTACTTTGTAGCATTCTGAGGACAGGCCTGAATTCTGAGAAGGGAAAGTGGTAAAAGTATTGTCTAGTCTTTTTTAAGTTGGTAGCTGAGCTTGGTGAGGTGTATTTTTAAAAGACCATTAGTCCGTTCTACCTTTCCTGAAGACTGAGGACTGTAAGGGATATAAAGGTTTCACTGAATACTAAGAGCCTGAAAAAATGCTTGGCAGATTTGACTAATAAAGGCCGGTCTGCTATCGGACTGTATAGAGGTGGGAAGGCTAAACTGAGGAATTATGTCTGACAGAAGGGAAGAAATGACCTCAGTGGCCTTCTCAGACCTTGTAGGAAAGGCCTCTACCTATCCAGTGAAAGTGTCTACCTAGACTAAGAGATATTTTAGTTTTCTGACTCGGGGCATGTGAGTAAAGTCAATTTGCCAGTCCTGGGCAGGGGCAAATCCTTGAGCTTGATGTGTAGGAAAGGGAGGAGGCCTGGACAATCCCTGAGGGGTAGTAGAATAGCAGATGGAACACTGAGAAGTGAGCTCCTTGAGGATAGATTTCCATGATGGAAAGGAAATGAGAGGTTCCAAGAGATGGGCTAGCGGCTTGTAACCTACATGGAAGACGTTATGAAATGACGACAGAACAGAACGGGCCTGTGAGGCTGTAAGGAGATATTTTCCTTGGTCTAAGAACTATTTGCCTTGTGTGGGAAGAGATTGATAGGTGGAAGTTTCAGCGGGGGAGTAGGTGGGAGTGACTGATGAAGGAGAAAAACTGAAAGTGAGGGATATAAGTTGGAATGCTAGCTGCTTTTTTAGCTATCTTATCAGCATAAGCATTGCCCTGAGCGATGGGATCTGATGCCCTTTGATGGCCTTTGCAGTGAATGACTCTAGCTTCCTTTGGAAGTAAAGCAGCTTTGAGAAGCGTTTTTATTAAAGAGGCATTAATGATAGAGGACCTTTGTGTAGTGAGGAAACCTCTTGCATGGTGGTGCAGTATATGGAAGGCATATTTACAGTCATTATAAATATTGATGTTTAGTCCTTTTGCAAGAGTGAGGGCTTGACTTAAGGCAATGAGTTCGGCTTGCTGAGAGGTAGTGGGGGGGGGGGGCAGAACAGTAGCCTCAATGATAGATGTGGAAGATATCATAGCATAGCTTGCCTTTGCTGGTGAGTGGCAATTAGGCCTGGTGGAACTGCCATCAATAAACTAAGTGTGTTCAGGGCGAGGAACATGAAAGAAGGAAATGTGGGGAAATGGGGTGAACGTCAGGTGGATCAGAGAGATGCAGTCATGAGAGTCAGGTGTGGTATCTGAAATAATGTGGGAGACTCAACAAAGAGTGAGTACAGCTGAAGGAGCCGGGAAGCAGAAAGTATATGTGTCAGGTGTGAGGAAGAAAATAGATTTTGGAAGTTATGCGAACTGTAGAGAGTGAGTTGAGCATAGTTTGTGATTTTAAGGGCCTCTAAAAGTATTAGGGCAGTAGCAGCCGCCACAGGCAGACTTGAGGGCTAGGTCAAACAGTAAGGTCAAGTTGTTCGGATAACAAAGCTACAGAGTGCGGTCCTGGTCCTCGCGTAAGAATTCTGACCACACTAACCATGCCTAGGAAGGAAAGGAGTTGTTGTTTTGTAAGGGATTGAGGTTTGGGAGATTAGCCAGACACGATCAGCAGGGAGAGCACGTGTGTTTTTATGAGAATTACGCTGAGATACGTAACAGATGAGGATGAAATTTGGGCTTGACTGAAGTAATGGGGTCTGTCTGTGAAGCCTTGCAGTAGTACAGCCCAGGTAATTTGCTGAGCCTAATGAGTGTCAGGGTCAGTCTAAGTGAAAGCAAAGAGAGGCTGGGATGAAGGGTGCAAAGGGATAGTAAAGAAAGCATGTTTGAGATCTAGAACAGAATAATGGGTTGTGGAGGGAGGTATTGAGGATAGAAGAGTATATGGGTTTGGCACCACAGGGTGGATAGGCAAAACAATTGTGTTGATAAGGCTCAGATCCTGAACTAACCTGTAAGGCTTGTCTGGTTCTAGGACAGGTAAAACGGGGGAATTGTAAGGAGAGTTTATAGGCTTTAAAAGGCCATGCTGTAGCAGGCGAGTGATAACAGGCTTTAATCCTTTTAAAGCATGCTGTGGGATGGGATATTGGCATTGAACGGGGTAAGGGTGATTAGGTTTTAATGAGATGGTAAGGGGTGCATGATCGGTCGCCAAGGAGGGAGTTAGAGGTATCTTATACTTGTGGGTTAAGGTTGGGGGATACAAGAGGAGGACGCAAAGGAGGCTTTGGATTGGGAAGAAGTGTGGCAATGAGATGTAACTGTAGTCCAGGAATAGTCAGGGAAGCAGATAATTTAGTTAAAGTGTCTCGGCCTAATAAGGGCACTGGGCAGGTGGGGATAACTAAAGAGGAGTGCTTAAAAGAGTATTGTCTAAGTTAGCACCAGAGTTGGGGAGTTTTAAGGGGTTTAGAAGCTTGGCTGTCAATACCCACAACAGTTATGGAGGCAAGGGAGACAGGCCCTTGAAAAGAAGGTAATGTGGAGTGAGTAGCCTCCATATTGATTAAGAAGGGGACGGACTTACTCTCCACTGTGAGAGTTACTTAGAGCATCTGTGATGGTCCTGTAAGCTTCTGAGGCAATCGGGCGGTGTCAGTCTTCAGCTGCGAAACTGAGAAGATCTGGGAAGGAGTCAGTCAGACAGCCTTGAGCCAGAGTTCCAGGGGCTCTGGGAGTGGCTGCCAGGTGAGTTGAACAGTCCAATTTTCAGTGGGGTCCTGCACAGATGGGACACGGCTTAGGAGGAATCTTGGGCTGTGGGCATTCCTTGGCCCAGTGGCCAGATTTCTGACACTTGTAGCAAGCTCCTGGGGGAGGTGGTTCTGGAGGAACGCCTGGCCACTGCGGTTTAGGCGTTTGGAAGTTCTTTTGTGCTGGAGATGTGGCTGGGGTTTGTCTCACAGTGGAGGCAAGGAATTGCAACTCAGAAATACATTGCTACTTGGCTGCCTCTACTCTATTATTGTACACCTTGAAGGCAAGGTTAATTAAGTCCTGTTGTGGGGTTTGAGGGCTGGAATTTAATTTTTGGAGTTTTATTTAATGTCGGGAGCAGACTGGGTAATAAAATGTATATTGAGAATAAGACGGCCTTTTGACCTTTTAGGGTCTAGGGCTGTAAAGCCTCTCAGGGTTGCTGCCAAATGAGCCATGAACTGGGCTGGATTTTTATATTTGATGAAAAAGAGCCTAAACACTCTCTGATTTGGGATAAAGAAAAAGGAGCATTAACCTTGACTATGCCTTTAGCTCCAGCCACTTTTTTAAGAATAAATTGCTGGGCAGGTTGGGGAGGTCTAGTCACGGAACGAAACTGTAAGCCGGACCGGGTGTGAGGAGGGGAGGTGATAAAAGGATTATATAGGGTGGAGGAGCAGAGGCTGAGGAAGAATTAAGACCTAGCTCGGCCTGGTGAGGAGGGGAGAGGTCAGATGGGTCTGTGTAGAAAAGGAAGATTAGACAGACTCAGCGATGCTTGGGGTTGGGACTGAGGGGACAGGTGGGAGGGAAAGAAGGAAGATTTGGGACAAGTCACATTGGGAACAGACTAGGGAGGGACGGATGTGTAAAAGAATGCCTGGACGTCAGGCACCTCAGACCGTTTGCCTATTTTACGACAAGAATTATTTAGATCTTGTAGGATGGAAAAATTGAAAGTGCCGTTTTCCGGCTATTTGGAACTACTGTCGAGTTTGTATTTGGGTCAAGCGGCATTGCAGAAGAAAATAAGGCATTTAGGTTTTAGGTCAGGTGTGAGTTGAAGAGGTTTTAAGTTCTTAAGAACACGGGCTAAGGGAGAAGAAGGAGGAATGGAAGGTGGAAGCTTGCCCATAGTGAAGGAGGCAAGCTCAGAGAAAAGAGAGTACAGACACGGAGAAAGGGGTGGGGAGTTCTTACCCTCCAGAAAAGCAGGAAAGGGGTTGGGTCGTGGAAATAAGGGGTTGGGGCACAGAGATAAGAGGTCAGGGCACAGAAGTAAGGGATGGGGCACAGAGATAAGAGGTGGGGGTTCTTGCCTCTCCTCCAGAAAAGTGGGACTTGCTGCTAAGGGTGAAGGACCAAGGAAGGTGTCCCTGCGTGGTCTGACACCACTGAAACGTGGGTGAATAATCAGAGAGGCGTCCCTGGAATGATTAAACACCAAGGGAAGGCTGCCTTCCCAGTCCGTGACCGGTGCCGGAGTTTTAGGTCCACAGATAAAACGTGTCTCCTTTGTCTCTACCAGAAAATGAAAGGAATTGCAATTAAGAGAAGGGAGAGATTGAAGTGTGGCATCAAGACTGAAAGGAGAAAGAGCTTGAGGGATAGTGAGGGAGGTTGGAGAAGAGAGTAAAAAGAGGCCGCTTACCTGATTTAAAATTGGTGAGATGTTCCTTGGGCTGGTGGGTCTGAGGACCTGAGGTCGTAGGTGGATCTTTTTTACAGAGCAAAGAGCAGGAGGACAGGGGACTGATCTTCCAAGGGAGGTCCCCGGATCTGAGTCACGGCGCCAAATTTCATGCATGTACATGTGAAGAGACCACCAAACAGGCTTTGTGTGAGCAATAAAGCTTTAAATCACCTGGGTGCAGGCAGGCTGAGTCCAAAAAGAGAGCCAGCGAAGGGAGATGGGGTGGGGCCGTTTTATAAGATTTGGGTAGGTAAAGGAAAATTACAGTCAAAGGGGGGTTCTCTGGCGGGCAGGAGTGGGGGTCACAAGGTGCTCAGTAGGGGAGCTTTTGAGCCAGGATGAGCCAGGAGAAGGAATTTCTCAAGATAATGTCATCAGTTAAGGCAGGAACAGGCTATTTTCACTTTTGTGGTGGAATGTCATCAATTAAGGCAGGAACTGGCCATCTGGATGTGTACGTGCAGGTCACAGGGGATATGATGGCTTAGCCTGGGCTCAGAGGCCTGACAAACCACTGACATAAAGGGAGATGCCAGGAACCACTGGGCACCAGGTGGGTGCAAAGGGCCCAGGTTGGAGGAGGGCTGGGGAGACAACCGGTGGACTGTTTGGGTTTTATTGCCATATTCTATGTACATGAAAAACAACATAGGCCGGGTGCGGTGGCTCATGCCTGTAATCTCAGCACTTTGGGAGGCTAAAGCGGGGGGATCACCTGAGGTCGGGAGTTCAAGACCAGCCTGACCAACATGGTGAAACCCTGTCTCTGCTAAAAATACAAAATTAGCCGGGCGTGGTAGCACATGCCTGTAATCCCAGCTACTGGGGAGGCTGAGGCAGGAGAATCGCTTGAACCCGGGAGGGGGAGAGGTTGCAGTGAGGTGAGATCACGCCATTACACTCTAGCCTGGGCAACAAGAGTGAAACTCCTTCTCAAAAAAAAAAAAAAAAAAAAAAAAAAAATACTCCACGTAGAGTTGTGCAAAAAAGGAAATGTTACCACAACATGAAGTGTGCCGCCTGGCTCAGTTATGAATAGTGATAACAGCCAGAATAATGGTCACGCGGAATACTGATTTGACCGAAACTGTGACAAACCTCATCAGCCGGGCGGGGGTGCGTGTGGAGCGAGCCGCTGGCCAAGTGCTGCCAGATGCCCCAAGTGACCCAGAGAAATGGTCATCTGGATTTCCACGCTAAACATTTCCCGATTTTTAAATGCTACCAAGTATCTTTTCAAAGATACACTTCAGGCCAAACACACCTGCTGGGGGCTAGCTGAAGCAGCCGGCCCCAGTTTGCGATCCTGCCGGGGAGGGCCCTCAAGCGCTTGCCCCAGGGTCTTGGCAGTTCTCCGGGAAGTCGGAGCCCCACCAGTGGCAGATGCTTCCTAGCGAACCCAGGGGCAGCGCGCTGGGCGGAGGCCCTCCCTGGGGAGCCCCCGGGGTCCCCGGCCAACAGCTGTGCCTGCTGCCACTCCTCCCAGCCTGACACAGCTCTCCCGTAGCGAAAACAAAATCCACCGCGCAGGTGGCTGCAGGAGCCCGCGCGCGACGCGCCCGCTCCTGGCCGCGCACGCCCCCTGGTGGCCATCGGGAAGCATCGCCGCCGCGTTCCTTGGGGAGAGCCACACCTCTGGGAAAGCTAAGAACTGTTCACATTAGAAGCATCCACTTGCACGGTTTTTTGGTTGCTGTTTTTTGGGGGGTTTTGTTGTTGTTGTTGTTGTTTTGTGTTTTTTTTTTTCTTTTTGAGACAGAGTCTCACTCTGACACCCAGGCTGGAGTCCAGTGGCGGCACGATCTCGGCTCACGGCAACCTCCACCTCCCAGGTTCAAGCAATTCTCTTGCCTCAGCCTACCGAGTAGCTGGGATTACAGGCGCCCACCGCCACGCCCGGCTAATTTTTCTATTTTAGTAGAGTCGGGCTTTCACCATGTTGGTCAGTCTGGTCTCAAACTCCTGACCTCATGATCCGCCCGCCTCGGCCTCCCAAAGTGCTAAGATTACAGGCGTGAGCCACCGCGCCCAGCCTGCACGTTTTATTTGAACCTCAGGTACACAGATTAATCATCATCCTGAGTTCATAACACTCTTACACTGTAATCATGGTCCATGCATGGCCTCCTTCCTCCCTCCTTCCCTATGTTTTGTTTATAGTCAGCACTGAAGCTAGTCGTGACAACCTACATTCAACTGTAACAATATGCTTCTTCAGCTCATCACCCTCCCATCTTTCCCCTCCCAAGGTAACCTCCCAAATCCCCCATTGATCACGGGTTTGCATTTCTTATAATCTTGGTAGTTTATAATTAAATGGAAAAGATACCACACTGTATGTAATCTTTCAGGACTTTATTCACTTACCATTATGCAACATGTTACATCCTCTTGGCCTCACCTATCCCTTGATCCAGCCACCACTGCAGTGCCAGCCCTGCAAGGCCTACGACCATGTCATGCCAGCATAACCTGATATCTGTGATTTGGGCCTTCAACTGTCACCTTGGCGCTTTCCTGTGGACACTGCCATGGGATCTGCTCAGCGGCCACACAGTGCAACTTGCAAGTGCAGGGGAATTCACTCCCTGTGAGGTAACACTGACCAATGGGACCCAGGAACCAGTGCGTGCATTCTTCCTCCTTCTCTCCTGGACCAGACCACCCTGAGGCACATTTTACACAGCTTCTCAGAGGACAGTCCTGTGGGATCGAGCAACCAATCACACAGTGGTGGCTAACTCAGTAATATCCTCATATTGGCTCACTGTTTCCCTGGTTCACTCATGATGATGGCTCAGCGGGCCACGTGGATACAAGCTGAAAACGTGTGCTGGCTGCACTAATAGCCTTATTTCAGGGGTAGCCTTGAAAGACAGCAGTGAAAGGAAACACTCCCAATGGGCAAAGCTCTGGGCAGTGCATCTGATCATCTGTTGGAAAGAAAATATACAGACTCAGGGAATGGTGAACGGCTTGGCTGATTGGCCAGGGGACTGGAAAGAGAAAGACCGCAAGGCCCCAGAGGGATGGGTGAGACAAAATAAGTCTTCAGCCACTAAACTTCTCAAACAAGCAAGTCATTTGAACAAGAGGTGGATTTCTTACAAAATGCAAACCCTGAGTAATGAGGCCACTGCATGTCAGAAAAAAAGCCCAGAAAAAAACCTGCATAACACATGTTATGACTGAAAGCCAGGTATGGATGGAATGAAAGAGACAGGCAGAGCTGGACTAGCTAGGGGCCTGTAAGGGTGCTCAGAACAGCAGATGACCTGATACAAAACCTGGAGCAGATGTCACAGTTCCTGTGGAGCAAAGATCTCAGTCTGAGCTGATAGAACTCAGTCTGGGGCAAACGACAGCAGAGGGACAAGAATTAGATATGGGGTTGCGTCCCCTGATTCATTCCCACCCAGGAGGAAGTCTCAAATATTCCTAAACTTACTACATACTTGCTGTGGTTTTGTGAGGTGGTGTTGTGTGTGTGTGTGTGTGTGTGTGTGCCTGGATTGTGCTTCTCTTTTGCAAGAACCTGTTGACTGGACACATTTATTGTGACCCCTGTTGGTGACTCATATCAGGAGCAGTCAGATGCATACCCAAGGATGGTGTTTACTCATAAAGCTTGCCACGCGTAACATTTGAAACAGTGCCTCTTTCTGGGAGAAGAAAAAGTATTTGGTCTTCTCACACAGGTTTTATACCAACAGAGGTGCTATACAGAGCTTTCCTTTTTTGAGATGGAGTTCCGCTTTTATTGCCCAGGCTGGAGTGCAATGGCATGATCTCAGCTCACCACAGCCTCTGCCTCCCAGGTTCAAGCGATTCTCCTGCCTCAGCTTCCTGAGTAGCTGGGATTACAGGCATGAGCCACCACATCTGGCTAATTTTTTGTATTTTTACTAGAGACAGGGTTTCTTCATGTTGGTCAGGCTGGTCTTGAACTCCCGACCTCAGGTGATCCACCCGCTTCAGCCTCCCAAAGGAGCCACCGCACCCGGCCTATATAGAGCTTTCTTTAAGCTGAACATCCCTGTCTGTCGAATGGATGCTGGGAACTCTACTGTGGATTAGGGAAGCTTCAAAAAGAGTGTGGCCACCTTTTGTTTCAATTGTGCTGACATAATCAAAGTGAATGAATGTTTTGCTGCCATCCTACCTGGTACTTGGTTTGCAACCTAGGGTATTGCTAATGCATTATTTTAGATCCCCCTGTGGGGAATGTCAGTTTGCTTTCACGAGCACAGCATATGGCACACTTTTATTGCCCTGAATTTCCCAGTGATATGGCATCAGTGGGTTGGACAAACCCAGTACAGTGTGAACTGTTGGTGTATGGGCAGGCATTTCCATCATGTCTGCAAAAAGAAAACTGCTTTCAGGGTGTTACATGCCAGCCAAGCACCACTGACGAAAGACAGGTGGGCCCTGAGCAAGGACAAAACCCAAGCACTCTGCCTTTCAAGTGGCCATCTTGGGGGCTGTGTCACAGCTCAAATAGATATTTCACAATTAAATAAGGAAAACTTTGTAGTAGCCACCAACTACAAAAGAAGAAGAACGAGGAGGGGGAGGGGGAGGAGGAGGAAAGGTAAGAAAAGAAGAAAGAAGAAAAGTGGCCCTACAGCAAAATTGGCCGCTGGACAGTACATCCCAAACCTAGGAATATTCCTACAGCTTCCATCCCCCAAGTCATCAGACATGTGGCCACATTTGCATGAGAGCCTGAACAACAAAGAGTCTAAGAATCAGCCCAGACAGCAGTAAAAGAAGCCTTGCCCTAGAGCATCTATTTCCTTTGGGTCAAGGAACTACAGGGGTCTGGGACTAACTGCACAGTTGATTAGAGCCTTTGGCAAACCAGACTTCTCTGGTTCTTCTTCTAGACTTTGACCTTTTGAACTTGAGGACTTCTTCTTGCTGCTGAGAAACAACTGCCAGCATCACTGAGCCCTACCTACCTAAAACAGTCTTCAACTTGACATTCTCATCCTGCAATTCTGAAGTAAGTTTCATAAATGGGTGGGACAAGCTCCAGAACATCCCATCATGAGAAGAAAATGGATCTTCCAATTAAGGGCCAAATCCAGCTCCACAGCCTTTAGCCATCTTCAGGGTAGGCCATACAGGTGGTGGCCCACCCAGGAAACAGAAATAGTGTCTTTCCTACTGTTTTACCAAAACTGCTGGTTTAATGAAGGTGCCACCTATGAAATAGGCCACTGACCAGAAAGCATCACTGAAGAAAGAGCCCACCCACCTCTGAGTGAGCAGGGCTTTTGGAATGCTACAGCTATCTAGTGATGGCGCAAGGGTGATGGCCCACAGCTGTGGGCACTCTGTGCAATGGGCTGAACTCCAGATGGGACTTCTGGCCACAGAGAGTACTGCCCTAAGATTAAACATGCCACATGGGCTGTCACTAATGGCCTATTTGTAAGGTCAGATCTTTGGGCCAACCAGCACTGGACCAGAAAAGACATACCGTATATTGGGTGGCCCCTACCTTGAGGACATGTAACTATTTAATTACAAACTCGGTATTTATCTATATGGTTGTATGAATCAACCACATCTAGTGAAAAGCATTTAGAGTGGAAAAAGTCAAACACATGTGGCCATCACCTCCACTACAGACCAATCAACCTGTGCTCAAATCCACCATATGCACGGAACTACCATAAAGGATTGATGCCCAGTGATCAATTATGGAGGCCATGTTTTTTTTTAAGACAGTCTCGCTTTGTCACCCAGGCTGGAGTGCAGTGGTGCAACCTCAGCTCACTGCAACTTCTGCCTCCCGGGTTCATGCCATTCTCCTGCTTCAGCCTCCTGAGTAACTGGACTACAGGTGCCCACCACCACACCCGGCTAATTTTTTGTATTTTTTTTTTTTAGTAGAGATGGGGTTTCACCGTGTTAGCCAGGATGGTCTTGATCCCCTGACCTCATGATCCGTGCACCTTGGCCTCCCAAAGTGCTGGGATTACAGGCGTGAGCCACCGTGCTTGGCCGGGGGCCACGTTTAACTGCAAAGACTGTATTATTTGCCGACTATACCGGACCCTTCAATGCTGACTTCTACAGGGACAGCTGGTCTACATTCATCTATTTACAAGTTGCACAAGCTGATAATCCTCTCTGCTTACATGAGCTCCCTTCAATGGATAAATAGATGAATGGTTCATTTTGTTCAGATCTCTGTGGATAGACTAAAACTTGGATACTCTGTATCAGGTGTTCTATGACCACCTTCCTCTGCCTGCTATGTACTTATGACAACAAAATGGCAACTCGTGGGTCCAGAAAAAGGACAACTTGGGTCATCCCTAAGACAGGATGACAGATCCCAAATGATCTGGTGTAAATGTCTTGACCCTAGAAGTGCATGGAGGCCAAGTGGAAGTGAATCACTCTCTCTTTTTCTTTTTCTTTTTTTCTTTTTTTAATTTAATTTTATTATTATTATACTTTAGGTTTTAGGGTACATGTGCACAATGTGCAGGTTTGTTACATATATATCTATGTGCCATGTTGGTGTGCTGTACCCATTAACTCGTCATTTAGCACTAGGTATATCTCCTAATGCTATCCCTCCGCCCTCCCCCCACCCCACAACAGTTCTCGGAGTGTGATGTTCCCTTTCCTGTGTCCACGTGTTCTCATTGTTCAATTCCCACCTATAAGTGAGAACATGCGATGTTTGGTTTTTTGTCCTTGTGATAGTTTACTGAGAATGATGATTTCCAGTTTCATCCATGTCCCTACAAAGGACATGAACTCATCATTTTTTATGGCTGCATAGTATTCCATGGTGTATATGTGCCACATTTTCTTAATCCAGTCTATCGTTGTTGGACATTTGGGTTGGTTCCAAGTCTTTGCTATTGTGAATAGTGCCGCAATAAACATACGTGTGCATGTGTCTTTATAGCAGCATGATTTATAGTCCTTTGGGTATATACCCAGTAATGGGATGGCTGGTCAAATGGTATTTCTAGTTCTAGATCCCTGAGGAATCGCCACACTGACTTCCACAATGCTTGAACTAGTTTACAGTCCCACCAACAGTGAAAAAGTGTTCCTATTTCTCCACATCCTCTCCAGCACCTGTTTTTTCCTGACTTTTTAATGATGGCCATTCTAACTGGTGTGAGATGGTATCTCATTGTGGTTTTGATTTGCATTTCTCTGATGGCCAGTGAGGATGAGCATTTTTTCAAGTGTTTTTTGGCTGCATAAATGTCTTCTTTTGAGAAGTGTCTGTTCATGTCCTTTGCCCAGTTTTTGATGGGGTTGTTTGTTTGTCTCTTGTAAATTTGTTTGAGTTCATTGTAGATTCTGGATATCAGCCCTTTGTCAGATGAGTAGGTTGCAAAAATTTTCTCCCATTCTGTAGGTTGCCTGTTCACTCTGATGGTAGTTTCTTTTGCTGTGCAGAAGCTCTTTAGTTTAATTAGATCCCATTTGTCAATTTTGGCTTTTGTTGCCATTGCTTTTGGTGTTTTAGACATGAAGTCCTTGCCCACGCCTATGTCCTGAATGGTATTGCCTAGGTTTTCTTCTAGGGTTCTTATGGTTTTAGGTCTAACATGTAAGTCTTTAATCCATCTGGAATTAATTTTTGTATAAGGTGTAAGGAAGGGATCCAGTTTCAGCTTTCTGCATATGGCTAGCCAGTTTTCCCAGCACCATTTATTAAATAGGGAATCCTTTCCCCATTGCTTGTTTTTGTCAGGTTTGTCAAAGATGAGATAGTTGTAGATATTCGGCATTATTTCTGAGGGCTCTGTTCTGTTCCATTGATCTCTATCTCTGTTTTGGTACCAGTACCATGCTCTTTTGGTTACTGTAGCCTTGTAGTATAGTTTGAAGTCTGGTAGCGTGATGCCTCCAGCTTTGTTCTTTTGGCTTAGGATTGACCTGGCGATGCAAGCTCTTTTTTGGTTCCATATGAACTTTAAAGTAGTTTTTGCCAATTCTGTGAAGAAAGTCATTGGTAGCTTGATGGGGATGGCATTGAATCTATAAATTACCTTGGGCAGTGTGGCCATTTTCACGATATTGATTATTCCAACCCATGAGCATGGAATGTTCTTCCATTTGTTTGTATCCCCTTTTATTTCATTGAGCAGTGGTTTGTAGTTCTCCTTGAAGAGGTCCTTCACGTCCCTTGTAAGTTGGATTCCTAGGTATTTTATTCTCTTTGAAGCAATTATCAATGGGAGTTCACTCATGATTTGGCTCTCTGTCTCTTATTGGTGTATAAGAATGCTTGTGATTTTTTTTTTAAACTCCTTCCTAATCCCTTCAGTTAAAAAGTATATCTTATTTGACACATCTTGTGGTGCCTCCTATTTTTTAAATTATCATGTATAGTTTCTATCTTTGCCTTTCTTAACTGAGGTCCAAGAGTATACTGTAGCCTTACAATGCCCTATACATGGGTTACATCGAATGGATATTTAGTGATGTTCATTGAAAATCTAAAAAGGTTACTTACTGGGGTGTGGAATTTGTGGTCAGATAAGCCCTATTAGAGTATAGTCACCCATCAGTATCTCTGGCAGATTGGTTCCAGGACTCACGCAGATACCAAAATCTTTGAATACACAAGTCCATTATGTAAAATGGTGCAGTATTCGCATATAACCTACACATATCCTCCTATGTACTCTAAAACTCCTCTAGACTACTTACAATGCAACGTAAATACTATTTAAATAGTTGTTATACTGCATTGTTTACTATTTGTATTATTTTGTGTTGCATTTTTTTCCTGAATATTTTCTTTTTTTTCTTTTATCTTATTATTCTACTTTAGGTTTTAGGGTACATGTGCACAACGTGCAGGTGTGTTACATATGTATCCATGTGCCATGTTGATTTCCTGCACCCATTAACTCGTCATTTAGCATTAGGTATATCTCCTAATGCTGTCCCTTCCCCCTCCCCGCACCCCACAACAGTCCCCGGAGTGTGATGTTCCCCTTCCTGTGTCCATGAGTTCTCATTGTTCAATTACCACCTATGAGTGAGAACATGCGGTGTTTGGTTTTTTGCCCTTGCGACAGTTTACTGAGAATGATGTTTTCCAGTTTCATCCATGTCCCTACAAAGGACATGAACTCATCATTTTTTATGGCTGCATAGTATTCCATAGTGTATATGTGCCACATTTTCTTAATCCAGTCTATCGTTGTTGGATATTTGGGTTGGTTCCAAGTCTTTGCTATTGTGAATAGTGCCGCAATAAACATACGTGTGCATGTGTCTTTATAGCAGCATGATTTATAGTCCTTTAGGTATATACCCAGTAATGGGATGGCTGGGTCAAATGGTATTTCTAGTTCTAGATCCCTGAGGAATTGCCACACTGACTTCCACAATGCTTGAACTAGTTTACAGTCCCACCAACAGTGTAAAAGTGTTCCTATTTCTCCACATCCTCTCCAGCACCTGTTTTTTCCTGACTTTTTAATGATGGCCATTCTAACTGGTGTGAGATGGTATCTCGTTGTGGTTTTGATTTGCATTTCTCTGATGGCCAGTGAGGATGAGCATTTTTTCAAGTGTTTTTTGGCTGCATAAATGTCTTCCTTTGAGAAGTGTCTGTTCATGTCCTTCGCCCACTTTTTGATGGGGTTGTTTGTTTGTCTCTTGTAAATTTGTTTGAGTTCATTGTAGATTCTGGATATCAGCCCTTTGTCAGATGAGTAGGTTGCAAAAATTTTCTCCCATTCTGTAGGTTGCCTGTTCACTCTGATGGTAGTTTCTTTTGCTGTGCAGAAGCTCTTTAGTTTAATTAGATCCCATTTGTCAATTTTGGCTTTTGTTGCCATTGCTTTTGGTGTTTTAGACATGAAGTCCTTGCCCACGCCTATGTCCTGAATGGTAATGCCTAGGTTTTCTTCTAGGGTTTTTATGGTTTTAGGTCTAACATGTAAGTCTTTAATCCATCTGGAATTAATTTTTGTATAAGGTGTAAGGAAGGGATCCAGTTTCAGCTTTCTACATATGGCTAGCCAGTTTTCCCAGCACCATTTATTAATAGGGAATCCTTTCCCCATTGCTTGTTTTTGTCAGGTTTGTCAAAGATGAGATAGTTGTAGATATTCGGCATTATTTCTGAGGGCTCTGTTCTGTTCCATTGATCTATGTCTCTGTTTTGGTACCAGTACCATGCTCTTTTGGTTACTGTAGCCTTGTAGTATAGTTTGAAGTTAGGTAGCGTGATGCCTCCAGCTTTGTTCTTTTGGTTTAGGAATGACTTGGCAATGCAAGGTCTTTTTTGGTTCCATATGAACTTTAAAGTAGTTTTTTTCAATTCTGTGAAGAAAGTCATTGGTAGCTTGATGGGGATGGCATTGAATCTATAAATTACCTTGGGCAGTATGGCCATTTTCACGATATTGATTCTTCCTATCCATGAGCATGGAATGTTCTTCCATTTGTTTGTATCCTCTTTTATTTCATTGTACAGTGGTTTGTATTTCTCCTTGAAGAGGTCCTCCAACTTGTGAGTTGGATTCCTAGGTATTTTATTCTCCTTGAAGCAATTATGAATGGGAGTTCACTCATGATTTGGCTGTCTGTTTGTCTCTTATTGGTGTATAAGAATGCTTGTGATTTTTGTAAATTGATTTTGTATCCTGAGACTTTGCTGAAGTTGCTTATCAGCATAAGGAGATTTTGGGCGAGACAATGGGGTTTTCTAGATATACAATCATGTCATCTGCAGACAGGGACAATTTGACTTATTCTTTTCCTAATTCAATACCCTTTATTTCCTTCTCCTGCCTAATTGCCCTGGCCAGAACTTCCAACACTATGTTGAATAGGAGTGGTGAGAGAGGGCACCCTGTCTTGTGCCAGTTTTCAAAGGGAATGCCTCCAGTTTTTGCCCATTCAGTTTGATATTGACTGTGGGTTTGTCATAGATAACTCTTATTATTTTGAGACACGTCCCGTTAGTACCTAATTTATTGACAGTTTTTAGCATGAAGGGTTGTTGAATTTTGTCAAAGGCCTTTTCTGCATCTATTGAGATAATCCTGTGGTTTTTGTCTTTGGTTCTGTTTATATGCTGGATTACATTTATTGATTTGCATATGTTCAACCAGCCTTGCATCCTAGGGATGAAGCCCACTTGATCATGGTGGATAAGCTTTTTGATGTGCTGCTGGATTCGGTTTGCCAGTATTGTATTGAGGATTTTTGCATCAATGTTCATCAAGGATATTGATCTGAAATTCTCTTTTTTCGTTGTGTCTCTGCCCGGCTTTGGTATCAGGATGATGGTGGCCTCATAAAATGAGTTAGGGAGGATTCCCTCTTTTTCTATTGATTGGAATAGTTTCAGAAGGAATGGTACCAGTTCCTCCTTGTACCTCTGGTAGAATTTGGCTGTGAATCCATCTGGCCTGGTCTCTTTTTGGTTGGTAAGCTATTGATTATTGCCACAATTTCAGAGCCTGTTATTGGTCTATTCAGAGATTCAACTTCTTCCTGGTTTAGTCTTGGGAGGGTGTATGTGTCGAGGAATTTATCCATTTCTTCTAGATTTTCTAGTTTATTTGCATAGAGGTGTTTGTAGCATTTTCTGATGGTAGTTTGTATTTCTGTGGGATAGGTGGTGATATCCCCTTTATCATTTTTTATTGCGTCTATTTGATTCTTCTCTCTTTTCTTCTTTATTAGTCTTGCTAGCAGTCTATCAATTTTGTTGATCTTTTCAAAAAACCAGCTCCTGGATTCATTAATTTTTTGAAGGGTTGTGTCTCTATTTCCTTCAGTTCTGCTCTGATTTTAGTTATTTCTTGCCTTCTGCTAGCTTTTGAATGTGTTTGCTCTTGCTTTTCTAGTTCTTTTAATTGTGATGTTAGGGTGTCAATTTTGGATCTTTCCTGCTTTCTCTTGTGGGCATTTAGTGCTATAAATTTCCCTCTACACACTGCTTTGAATGTGTCCCAGAGATTCTGGTATGTTGTGTCTTTGTTCTCGTTGGTTTCAAAGATCATCTTTATTTCTGTCTTCATTTTGTTATGTACCCAGTAGTCATTCAGGAGCAGGTTGTTCAGTTTCCATGTAGTTGAGCGGTTTTGAGTGAGTTTCTTAATCCTGAGTTCTAGTTTGATTGCACTGTGGTCTGAGAGACAGTTTGTTATAATTTCTGTTCTTTTACATTTGCTGAGGAGAGCTTTACTTCCAACTATGTGGTCAATTTTGGAATAGGTGTAGTGTGGTGCTGAAAAAAATGTATATTCTGTTGATTTGGGGTGGAAAGTTCTGTAGATGTCTATTGGGTCCACTTGGTGCAGAGCTGAGTTCAATTCCTGGGTATCCTTGTTAACTTTCTGTCTCGTTGATCTGTCTAATGTTGACAGTGGGGTGTTGAAGTCTCCCATTATTACTGTGTGGGAGTCTAAGTCTCTTTGTAGGTCACTCAGGACTTGCTTTATGAATCTGGGTGCTCCTGTATTGGGTACATATATATTTAGGATAGTTAGCTCTTCTTGTTGAATTGATGCCTTTACCATTATGTAATGGCCTTCTTTGTCTCTTTTGATCTTTGTTGGTTTAAAGTCTGTTTTATCAGAGACTAGGATTGCAACCCCTGCCTTTTTTTGCTTTCCATTTGCTTGGTAGATCTTCCTCCATCCTTTTATTTTGAGTCTATGTGTGTCTCTGCACGTGAGATGGGTTTCCTGAATACAGCACACTGATGGGTCTTGACTCTATCCAATTTGCCAGTCTGTGTATCACTCTCTCTTTTTCTATTACAGGCATAAACAACAGTCCCAAATGTCCTTCTACTACCCTTCTAGTTCTCATGTTGTTAACTATGTCACCCCTGGCCCAGCCCAGCTGTAGAACCCCAAGGGTCAGGGGTTAAGACAAATTTGGATGGCATGAAGGTTTGTTTCCTCCCTCATTTTAGTAGCTTATTGGAGAGATGGCTCAAAAGGTCCAAATCAGCACAGTGGACTAACATACTGAGTCTAGCCCCTGAACCTTTGAAGAGCCCCTTTTTGAATAAAGCCACTTACTATACCAGGGACTTTCATTCTTATAAAATTGCATAATCACTGTTGCCCCCTCCAACTTCCCTATAAACATGTGGAACACCATGGGGCAGGTCCCTCTCTGCATGTAGTCTCTTTATGTCCAGCATAAACTGTGGGATAATGAAAGCTTGGGGAACCGTGTGTACTCAACATTTTTTTTTTTTTTTTGAGATAAGGTCTCACACTGTCACCCAGGCTGGTGTGCAGTGGCGTGATCTCGGCTCATTGCAGCCTCAAACTCCCAGGCTCAGGTGATCCTCCCACCTCAGTCTCCCAAGTAGCGAGGTCTACAGGCGCATGCCACCATACCTGGCTAATTTTTAAATATTTTTTGTAGAGACAGGGTTTTGCCATGCTGCCTAGGCTGCATACTCAACTTCTACTCTGCTCATTTCCCCCAGCATGTTAATTTTATCTGTACCACGAAGCACAGTGTCATATTAAGCTAGACCCCTGTCAGTAGAGAATTTCTGTATTTCACGGTGTGAATGTATTCCCTTGTTCAGTAAAAATATTCTTTAATCAGAGAATGCTCATTGATGGCAGGAGCGACTGCTCTTGATTTTGAGGGCACAAGTTCAAGGAAATAGACAGATGGGTAGGATATAAGGAATAAGTGCCTGCTGAAGAATGGCCCCATCCTCCATCCCTCCCTTTACCATGCCCTTCGCCCCCTCACTCTGTAGTACCTCCTCCGTCTGACCCTGGGCTTGGGAATGCTAATGAATGTGATAAAAGTGGCCTGAAAACCACTTACCTTTGGGGGCTTGTCCCTGTTGCCCCTGTGCCACTGCCATGTGAATATTCCCAGGCTCGCCTGCTGAAGGGATATGAGAGACACATGGAGGGGCCAGTTTCCCCAGCTGACAATAAGCTGACCCAGAAGCGTGAGCTTCCCCTCACCAGTAAGCCTGCACCCAGATATGTAAGCGAGACCTTCCAAGACCAAAAGAGCCCTGTGGCCTAAACCATGACCATAGACCCATGAACTAGTTTTTGTTTTAAGCCATTGAGTTTTGGGGTGACAGTATTCATCATTTTTTGTGGTGACAGATACAGGAGGTGCCAAGGGTGTTTTTTTTGTTGTTTTTTTGTTTGTTTGTTTTTGAGATGGTGTCTCACTGTCACCCAGGCTGGAGTGCAGTGGCACAATCTTGGTTCACTGCAACCTCCACCTCCCAAGCAGCTGGGACTACAGGTGTGCACCGCCACATCCAGCTAGTTTTTTGTATCTTTGATAGAGATGGGGTTTCGCCATGTTGCCCACGCTGGTCTCAAACTCCTGAGTTCAAGTGCTCTGCCTGCCTTGGCCTCCCAAAGTGCTGGGATTACAGGCGTGAGTCACTGTGCCTGGACCCAAGGGTGATTTAAAACTTCAGGGTCTCCATCCATGCCACCTACCCACAGAGGCTGGTTTTATTAACAGCTGGTTTCTTTCTCTGTTGCCCACATAAACCTGAGATTTAACTTGACTTTAGAGGATTCCAAGGGGAAAGCAATGGGTTGACATGGGTTTGTCCAGTGCCAACAGCAGGTCCCATTCTGCTTCTAGTGGAACAATCTTTCTGGGCATTAAATGCTCTGACTTCAGATGAGAGAAAGAGGGCAACAGATGGCTAGGCAAGGTATCCAGAGGCTATACCAAGTGCAGAGGTGATTAAGTACCTGAGGATCAAATAAAAAGGGCTGAGCCACTGGAAACCTAGAGTCACACTCCCAAATGATAAAATGGAACCAATATGAGGAGGAAGACTCCATAAATCCAACAAACAGGAGAATTAGCACCAAAAGAACTTAAGATCTTAACAGAATGGTTTCAAAGAAAATGTAGTATATGAAGTCAAAAGCTCAATGGACTTGCTAAATAGCAAATTAGCTAAAATTCAATGAATAAGTTAAAAACAGCTTAAGAAAAGAATTAGCGTTTGAGGCTACCATCCAGCCTCAAACATCTGTAGCACAAAGAGATAAAAAAAGTAGAAAAAATTATAGGAAGGTTAAATATTAGAGGACTGAATGAGAAAGTCCCACATACATCTCATAAGGAATCTAGAACAAGAGAGAAAATAAGAAAAGTAATTTCAAAGTGAAAATAGATCAGAATTTTCCAGAAATTCAATTTCATTCCTCAAATTAAAGAAGCACAACACATCCCCAGCAAGTTAAATAAAAATAAATCCACAGACATCTCTAGTGAAACTCAATACCAAATTCAAAGATACAATCTTAAAAGAACCAAAGATTACCTAGTATGAATGCAGACTGACATCATGTTTTTTGCAACATCAGGGGCCACATGACAATGGAATAAAATAGTATCTTTGAAGTAATGAGAAAAAATATCAATCTAGAATTCTATACCCATCTTAGCTATTTTTAAGAGTAAGGGTAAAATAAAATTTCACTCTTGCAGAAAGGACACCCAACTCTAGAGTCAGAAAATAGTAACCAAAAATAAGGTGGGACTCAAAGACTAAAATATGTTGGTAAATCTAAATAAGCAATGACTGCATAAAACAACATTAATAGTTAATTTAGGAAGTTGTTAAGATAAATGTAAAATACTAGGCAATAACAACATAGCACATGAGAAGAATTGATGGCCATTAATTCTTTTTTTTTTTTTTTTTTTCTTGAGACGGAGTCTTGCTCTATCGCCCAGGCTGGAGTGCAGTGGCACTATCTCAGCTCACTGCAAGCTCTGCCTCCCAGGTTCACGCCATTCTCCTGGATGGCCATTAATTCTAATGTCTCTTAGTATCATTCAGGAGATGAGTAGGAGTTCTGATTAATATTACAAATCTTTATAAAATCAAATATGCATGCTAAAAATTTGATGCATATTCCTAGATTCTGAGGAATTCTAGCAAAGTGGCGGGAATGACAGAATTATAAAGCTGCTATTTTGCAACTGCTAACAAAGTAACTGATTTAGGTAAAGATCAATGGATGAAACCTTTTAGCTAAAAAGTTGATGGGAAACTTCACCGTGAGTGGGGAACACATGGTCAGCACCTGAACCCACTAAGTGTGCACTGAATGTGGTATTACCAGAGAATACAGCACCACCTACAAAAAAAAAAAAGTTTAATCTGAATTTAAGCATGTCTTTAGGGCTTTCAGTTTACAGGAAATACTGGAAATAAAGGAATAAGTTAAATAACATAACAGAAATTAATAATTCCAGAATGTGAGATATCTGACAGAAATCCATAGACAAACTAGTAGAGGTGTGTAGAGTATTAGGAATGCAATTGATTTTTGATTATTGATCTTATATTCAGCAAACTTGCTGATGTATTCTGTTACTTCTACTAGTAATATGCTACTATGTATATCAGAATATGTAACTTGCTAATCAGAATATGTAATTTCTTATAAATATCCCATTCTGGGTAACTATAAAAATAAGGTATCTAGGATAAATCTGACTAAAGATATGTAAGACCTTTATGAAAACAAAAGGAAATTACTGAAAAACAATAATAAGACCTAAATCAATGGAGATTCTATGTTCATGAATGTGAAGTTCAACCAGTAAGATGCCATTTCCCCCAAAATTAATCTTCCAATTCAATGCAATTCCAAGAAAAAAGCAAGAGATAGGTGAGGTCTATCGCTACAAAAAAATTTTAAAAGGCAGCCAGGTATGGTGGTGTGTACCGGTAGTCCCAGCTACTTGGGAGACTGAGGTGGGAGGATCGCTTGAGCCCAGGAGTTGAAGGCTGCAGTGATGCAGTGAGCTAGAGCACACCACTGCACTCCAGCATGGGCAACAGAGTAATACCCTGTTGAGAGGAAGGGGAGGGAGAGAGGGGGCAAGGGAGACAGGGAGGGAGGGAGAGAGGGAGGAAGGAAGGAGGGAAGGAAGGACAAATTTGGAGGTTGGTACATAAACCAAGGAAATAGAACAGAGAACCCAGAAATAAATCCATGCATTTACTGCCAACTGATATTTGAGAAAGGTACCAAGAACATACGTTGGGGAAAAGACAATCTCTTAAATAAATGGTGCTGGTTAATGGTAACTTGGGAAATGAATATAGTGCTGGGAAAACTAGATATCCATATGCAGAAAAATGAAATGGACCCCTCTCTCTCACCATATATGAAAATCAACTCAAAATGGATTGTAGACTTAAAAGATCTGAAACTACAAGAAAACGGGAAATGCTTCATGAAATTGGACTGGGCAAGGATTTTTTTAATAAGACCTCAAAAGCACAGGCAATGAAAGCAAAAATAGACAGATGGAATTACATTAAACCAAAAGGCTGTGGCCCAGCAAAGGAAACAATCAATAAAGACACAATCTATAGAATGGGAGAAAAGTATTTGCAAACTATCCATCTGAAAAGATGTTAATATCCAGAATATACAAGAAACAAACAGCTCAATAGCCTCCCCCACCACAAAAAAAAACGAATGCCCAAAACACCTAAATAGACATTTCTCAAAAAAAAAGACATACAAATGGCCAACAGATACATGAAAAAAATGTTCAATATCACCAATCATCAGAGAAATGCAAATCAAACCACAATGAACTATGATCTCATTGGCGACTACTAAAAAGACAAAAAATAGGGCCAGGCACCGATGGCTCACGCCTGTAATCCCAGCATTTTGGGAGGCCGAGGCAGGTGGATCACAAGGTCAAGAGATCGAGATCATCCTGGCCAACACTGTGAAACCCCATCTCTACTAAAAATACAAAAATTAGCTGGGCGTGGTGGCACGTGCCTGTAGTCCCAGCTACTCGGGAGACTGAGGCAGGAGAATCGCTTGAACCCGGGAGGCGGAGGTTGCAGTGAGCCGAGATCACACCACTGCACTCCAGCCTGGGCGACAGTGCAAGACTCTGTCTCAAAAAAAAAAAAAAAAAAAAAAAATCAAATGTTGCTGGGTGCGGTGGCTCACGCTTGTAATCCCAGCACTTTGGGAGGCTGAGGCGGGCGGATCACGAGGTCAGGAGATCGAGACCATGGTGAAACCCCGTCTCTACTAAAAATACAAAAAATTAGCCGGGCATGGTGGCGGGTGCCTGTAGTCCCAGCTACTCGGAGAGGCTGAGGCAGGAGAATGGCGTGAACCCGGGAGGCGGAGCTTGCAGTGAGCCAAGATCGCGCCACTGCACTCCAGCCTGGGTGACAGAGCGAGACTCCATCTCAAAAAAAAAAAAAAAATCAAATGTTGGCAAGGATTTAGAGAAAGGGAAACTCTTATGCACTGTGGGTGGAAATGTAAATTAGTACAGCCATTATGAAAAACAGTATGGAGGTTCCTCAAAAATTAGAAACAGAACTACCATATGATCCAGCAGTCTAATTACTGAGAATATATTCAATGGTGATGAAATCAGTATGTCAGAGAGCTAGCTACACTCCCATATTTATTGCAGTGCTATTCATAATAGCCAAGATACAAAATCAACCCAAATGTCCATCTACAGATGACTGGATAAAGAAAATGTGGCATGTGTGCATATATATACACAATAGAATACTGTTCAATCATAGAACAATGAAATCCTGCTTTTTTTTGCAGCAACATGGATGAACCTGGAGGACATTATGTTAAGTGAAATAAGCCAGGCACAGAAAGACAAACACCACATGATCTCATTCATCTGTGGAATCTAAAAAAGTTGACTTCATAGAATTAGAGAGTAGAATAATGGTTACGAGTCTGGGGAGGGTGGTGAGTTTGCAGGAGTGGGGAATGGGAGAGGTTGGTCAATGGATACAAAGTTACAGTTAGGAAGAATAAATTCTGGTGTTCTATTATACAGCAGAGTGACTAGAGAAATGAATAATGTAGGCGGGCCAGTGGTGGCTCACCCTTGTAATTCCAACACTTGGGAGGATTGCTTGAGCCCAGCAATTCAAGACCAGCTGGGGCAACATGGCAAAACTCGTCTCTACAAAAACTACAAAAATTAGCTACTTGGGGGCGCTGAGGTGGGAGGAACGCTTGAACCCAGACGGTCAAGGCTGCACTGTGCTCCAGCCTGGGCGACAAAACAACCCTGTCTCAAACAACAACAATGTAGTGTATATTTCGAGATAGCTAGAAGACTTCGAATGTTATCACTACTAAGAAATAATAAATGTTTAAAGTGATGGATATGATAAACCCTGATTTGATACAATGTACACATATATTGAAACATCACACTGTACCCCAGAAATATGTATAATTGTCAATTATAAATAATTTAAACAAGGAATATTCTATACTTTCTAAAATGTTTAAAGGTTTACATCTTATATTTAGTACTTGATGCTACTTTGGTTTTGGTGTATTGTGTGAATGCCTCACACCATCTAGTTTATTGTTTCAATGGGTGGCCCCTTCTCTGACATACAATGTTGCTTCTGTTTAAGTGGATATATATGTATAGGTCTGTTGCTGGCTTTCTTGGGCTATTTTTTAATACCTATGTTAATAACACAGACTTGATCAAATCTTAATTTCTGATAGTGCGATTTCAAAATTGTTTTATGCTTGGCTTTTTTTTTTTAAGATGGGGTCTCACTGTGTCACCCACTCTGGAGTGCAGTGGCACAATCACAGCTCATTTCAGCCTCACACTCCTGGGAGAAACTGCTGTTAGGATCCTCTAGCGATCCTCCCACTTTAGCCTCCTAAGTGGATTGGACCACAGGTGCAGGCCACTGCGCCTGGCTAATTTCAGGTCTGTTTTTTTTCCTCAAGATTGCTTTGGCAATCCAGAGTCTTTCGCATTTCCATATGAATTTTCAGATTATTTTTTCTATTTCTGAGAAATAAAGGTCAACAAACAAGTGAAAAGACAATCAGGTTCACCAGAAACAGGAAGAATACAAAAAAAAAAAAAAAAACAGGCACCATTTCAGTACCAGACAAGCAAAAATGTTAAGTTGAACTAACATTAAGTGCAGGACAAGAGTGGGGAAACCAGCATCCTCATTCACTGCTGAGGGAAATATAAACTGGGTCTACCCTTTGGAGATCCATTTGGAAATATTTGGCCATGCTGAAGTCATAACATACCTTCTGACCCACCTACCAATTTAACTTCTAAGTAGTTACCCACCATGTAAATTCTCACATGTGCACAAGAAGAGATGTTCAAATACATTTGTTCATTGTAATGTTAAGATGGTCAAAAGCTGAAAATGCTGTTAGAATTTTTCTATCAGTAGGAGAATAAGTAAATTGTGACATATTCATACAATGAAATACCAAACAGCATTTAAAATGAATGAACCAGAGTTCATGAATGAACCTTGAAGCAAATATGGCAAAATGTTATAATCTGTTAAAGGTGAGTGGAGTCTATAACAGGTATTATCCTCTGTGCTTCCAGTGCTTGAAATATTTCAGGCCGGGCTCAGTGGCTCATGCCTGTAATCCCAGCACTTTGGGAGGCCAAGGCAGGCGGATCACCTGAGGTCGGGAGTTCGAGACCAGCCTGACCAACATGGTGAAACCATGTCTCTACTAAAAACACTAATTAGCAGGGTGTGGTGGCGTGTGCCTGTAATCCCAGCTACTCAGGAGGCTGAAGCAGGAGAATCGCTTGAACCCGGGAGGCCAAGGTTGCAGTAAGCCAAGATGGTGCCACTACACTCTAGCCTGAAGGATAGAGCAAGACTCTGTCTCCAAAACAAACAAATTCAAAAAATTTAAAAAGTAGCTAAATATAAAAATGTTACAGAAAAGACAATACTTCTCCCCCCCGCCTTTTTTTTTTTTTTTTTTTTTTTGAGATGGAGTTTTGCACTTGTTGCCCAGGCTGGAGTGCAATGGCATGACCTCGGCTCACTGCAACCTCCACCTCCGGGGTTTGAGTGATTCTCCTGCCTCAGCCTCCAAAATAGCTGGGGTTACAGTCATGTGCCACCACACCCGGCTAAATTTTGTATTTTTACTAGAGACGGCGTTTCACCATGTTGGCCTGGCTGGTTTTGAACTCCTGACCTTAGGTGATCCACCTGCCTCGGCCTCCCAAAGTGCTGGGATTACAGGCGTGAGTCACTGTGCCCAGCCTCCCTCTTTGTTATATCAATTTCTATGACACACATTACTGTAGTTGTAGAAAAATTTGGCCACTGAATTCACCAATGTACCCAGATGTCTTATGAAATAAGTTTTTCTTATTGTTTAAGACACATTTAATTAGATTTTCTGCTTCTTGCAGCTTATTGCATATTGATACAATGGTCTTTATCAAAACAAAACTCTAAACTCTGAAGAATGTACAAATTCCAGTGAGTTCTTGATGACTATAAAGACCCTGTTATTCTCACACAGGGTGGAGGCAGGAATTTCGCAAACTACACAAATAGCTGTAGTTTTACCAGCACCACTCTAGTTTTGCTTCACACTTTCCCAATCATTGAACAGTTCCTAAGAGAATGTGCCTATTTTGTTTTTAGCATTGTTAACCACATCTAGAAATGTGACAGAGAGTCTAAATTGCTTCTTTGGAAGTATTTAAAGGCATTTGTAAGTCTTCCTCTGTGGTTCCCGAAAAATGTCGTTTAAATGTGTATTCTAACTTTACAACAAGAGAGACAGCTTATGGATGGGAAATGGATTTGTTTCTTTTCTATCCTAGATATATCAAAAATCTAGTATTCTACACAGGCACTCAACAAGATTGTGCAGCCAACTCCCACAACTACAGAGACAGCTTTTCATTTAAACGTCACACTTCTGTAATAAACACAAAGGTATGAACATTTTAATTAAATGGATTTATTTTAAAAGACTATAAAATTTGACATCGAGAGATAAAAAAGACCCATAAGATTTAAATTGACAAATATAAAAATGATTGGCTACAAACAATGTAAAAATACATTTCCCAGCCCCCAAACAAAACATAATTTAAGTATAGTAATTATAAAATTTTTGTGAGTTCATTTCCCTTATAATTCTTGAGAACCATTCTAAGCAATCTATTTGTATAAAATATAAAATTAAATTAATCATAACATTAATTTAAAAGTTATTTTAAATTTGAGTTTATTGAGTTTGCCATTTTTTGTACGTAACAGTGGTTTCTGGTTCCAAGTTCCCCTTGAAATTACTTACTACAATGGTATTTTTACTCCTATTTCCTTCTACAATAGAAAAGAAAGGCTAACCATTCATGGGTCCCATAAAAAACAATGTGAAGGAAGGTTCTAAGAGTGACCAAATGTACCAGTGAACATACTATCTTTCTGAAAAAGAATTAAGTGAGCAACTAAGAGATCCACTTTTGCACCAATGAAACACATGGAGGTTAAACCTCAGAACAAGCAGAGCTTAGGCTCAATGACAATGTGTTATATGACAGGCCAGCTGAGAATGTATCTGTCAATCTTGACTAAGCCCAATGCATGGGTGGTGACCCTGAGGTAGCCCAGATGATATGCTCTGAATTTTAGATAGATAGGTCTAGATGACATTAAAAATCACAATGGTACGGTTTGATGTGAAACTTTACCTACCATAAACTCATTTTCTGAATCAGTCCTTATTAATAATTAGACCCAAAACCCAGCTATTTCTCCTCTCTTAGATGACATGCCCAATAAAAACAGCATCCATGATTGGTTTCATTATCTCCCAGTTAAGTAGTGGTGACATCACCACTAACAAACACTAGTATCCAAACTCTGATACAAATCCTAAAGGTATTGAGTCAGTAAGAGCAGAAGCTATGTCGGCCCATACTGACCAATTTCTGAGAACCACATTAGCCACATTCATGCAACTAAAACCCATCTACGACACACAAATGGCAGATGAGAAAAAAAAAAAAAAAAAAAAGATGAGGTCATTAAACTTTATCACTGGAAACATGATTCCACTGTTTCAAATAGGAAACCTACCCTGGGAGACTTCCACCAAAGTGCAGAAGGACCTGATGTATGGGCTCATCATCTTCACACTAGAGTCCTAGGTCAAAACTCTAGAATGAGGATAAGAAAGGTCTAGTCTGTGAACCACCTGGACAGAAAGGTCGTATCCCAAGTGCCCTGCCTATCTGTGACAGCTGCTAGCCAACAGACAATTCTGGTTATGAAGTTCTCTCTTGAGAATGGCTTGATTCTCTTATGCCACCAATAGTATTAGTCTGGGCAGGGTTCCGTGGATATTTACTTTTTTTTTTTTTTTTTTTTTTTTTTTGCCAAAGACAAACTAGAACAATGCCTATGTAAGAACAAGGACTCTCAAGATCCTGCTACACAGTATTCACAATTAAAAGGGCCCAAGATTCAGGACCACCTGAAGACAACTGACAAAAAGTAAGCGTCAGAGCCAGAGGCCAACCTCTGCTAGATGAAGCAGCAGCACATGACTCCATTTCTATCTGATAAGGAGACAGAAAAGAGGCATCTCGAACAGATGAAAAACCAAAGGCTGGGGTCCTAAAAAAAACAGACTGGCTTCAAAGAAAACACTAAGGAAGACCCACAGAGCTGTATTAATTTTAGTAAAAATAATCACATGCCAACAGGGGAATTGAACCACTTTCTAAATCATAGTATGAACTCATCTCTTCAGATACTTGGTAAGTGGTCAAAGCTTGTTTTTATAATTACTTTCACTGTCTTGGGCAAAAAGTCTTTCTTATCTTTGGTCCTTAGGTGTGGTATCAGTTTCTTCCATTTTTTTATGTGTTACAAAACAATCTTTTTTTTACTTGACATCAACAAGTAACAACAAGGTGCAGTATAAACACGAAGTTGCTGATATTGTTGCTTTTATACACATAAAATACCAACATCTCCCATACATTTTATAGGCTATACGAAGGTCTCAAAGAATTAATAACAGTTATCCAAAAATATTATAACATTTACGGCTGAAATACAGTAAAGCCTGGTAATATATGTTAAGGAAAAAAACCTAGACCAACATTTTAAATATTGGTTTCTTAAATATGTTAAATTCCCATTAACAATATAATCTAAGCACCAAAACAAACAGCTAAGCAAATTAATTTAAAAATAAAACAATTTCTAAGTAGATGAATATAATCACGATGTTTATACAGCTATAAAGCATAATTTGGAAGCTAAGCCTAGTAAAAGAATGACCTGTAACAGAATGACAGAATCATTTATCAATCGTTGAGCTGTGTGATTTAAAAAACAATTGTTTTCTCTTCCTCTCACCAAAATCTCCATTTGAGATAAGTTTCAACTATTATTTAAAAAAAATTTTTTTAACGTATCTGGCCTACTTTGTGGTGACTGACACAATATTGATAAAACTGCCTTCTTGACCTTCCCCTTGCTCTCCAAAAGAAGTGGTTTAAACAATTACACAAATTTTACAAGAGCTTCTGCCAGGGCTCAGACACCACAATGCAGGGTCACTACCTTAGGTAACATCTGCTCCCCAGAGTCTTTAGGCATTAAGTGGTTCAGTGAGGGCTTCAGCCCTAGTGGTATTTTCAGGTTTTCTCAGCTGGGACTCCAGTCGTTTTTCATACAGCATAGTGACAAAGTCAAGTAGGAACATAAAACTTGCTATAAATCCAAACACCTGAGGAAAAAAATGAGGAAAGGTTATATGAGAATTTTGGAATATAATCTTACATTTCCTACTTGGCTTGCAGAATGTTTCATGTAAACAAAATGTTCATGAATTTTATACACGACTACTCTTTAATGGTAAAAAAATGTTTAAGTCATCAAAAAATGGAAAGAAGTTATAAAAGAAAAACTTCCAGAATAATGGCTATTAGTCAGAGTCTCACAAAATATTAATGTTCTGCCTTATGTGTGCATGTTTATATGTGGAGGGCTAATATATGAAAGTAGGGTTAACAGATAAACATTAAATCCTATAAAATGATACAAAACAAAAATATGTGCATGGTTAGATTGACCCACAGATGTGATAAGGAAAATATGTGACTAGGCAACTCAGCCTAGGTGAGAATGAAAAAAGTTATTAATATCAAAACAGAAATTCCATTTTGAAGATACTATTAGGTTAAATTAATGTTCCAGTTGTCACACTGCAATGACACAGTGACATGACGCCACTACCTACTTCCTCTTCCTTAAATCACTTCCTTAATTGTTCTCTTCTAAAATATGATCAAACGTTCTGAGAATTCTATCAAGAGACAGAAGACCATGCGTCTGCTTCAAATTTAGCTTCTCCACTAGCAAAACCCTTAAGGATAGGGGGGCCAGGTAAGTTCTCTGTAAAAAAGAGAAAATTGATGTAGGTGACGGCTAAAGTCTCTTCCAAATCTAATACTCCCTATCTCCACGATTTTTATTAATAACATTCTCTTACAGTCTGTTGCAGTCTCCTGACCTCTCCTCCCCCCTATAAAGAATATGCATTCCACCTCATTTTACCACAAAGTAAACTGAGCTCCAAATTCATTAAGTCCCCCAGATATCCCCAACATATCCAATCTAAATTTAATTATCAACGCCTCCCACCCTCCCATCCCCCGCCACAAAAGCCAAGTCTTTTTCCCTCTGGAATCTTTATTTTTGACTTCATGGCATTTATCCCCTTATTTTCCTGGCAACCTTCTTAAATACATCGAACTCAGACCAAATGTCACCCTTGTTTTTGAAGCTGTCTCTGATCACCACAAGTGATCTTCTAGCTCTTTTCACACACTTCTGAATTAAAAAAAAAAAAAAACTTCCTCATGCATTTAAGTCTATAAAACTTTTCATAATTTAAATAGTTACAAAAGGTAATTTCCAGCATATTATAAATATCGGCTTTTTAAATTACCTGTCACTATTAAATATATCCAATGAAATATAAATACTGGGACAGTCTAATTAAAATACAAAAATTTTTTTTATAGCTGTAAATTTTTTCCCTGGAACTCAAATATTCCTCAACTTCATTTCACTTTCCCCATAGAATTTTATAGTAATGTATTTTTATACAAATAAGTAGCCAGAGCTTTTAAAGTTAAAAATGAGTTAAAAAACTCATTATTTTATTGATCACCATCTCATACTCCTCTGCAACAAAAATGTTTCTAAACTGAAATTAACCATAAAGTCCTATTAAAACTTTGATTTTTCTCTTCTATTGGTTTATGTACCCATGAATAAATATTGCTTATTGCTAGAATGAATCAAGATTCAATGTTAATTTTATTTCTGTTTTGTTTTTATACGTGTAAGTGCTAAGAAACTGTTGTCATATGAATAGATAAATATAGCCATGCAATTCTCTGAACTCTTTTTGAGTTTTCTATCATAAAAAGCAGTTTTAATGATGTATTAGCTGACAACTCTATTAATTACAACTTCAATTTTGTTTTGTTTTTTTGTTTTTTGAGATGGAGTCTCACTCTGTTACTTACGCTGGAGTGCAGTGGCACAATCTTGGCTCACTGCAACCTCTGCCTCCCAGGTTCGCCTCCCAGGTTCAAGCGATTCTCCTGCCTTAGCCTCTCGAGTAGCTGGGACTACAGGCGCCCACCACCATGCCTGGCTAAGTTTTGCATTTTTAGTAGAGACAAGGTTTCACAATGTTGGCCAAGCTGGTCTCAAACTTCTGACCTCCTGATCCACCCGCCTTGGCCTCCCAAAGTGCTGGGATTACAGGCATGAGCCCCCCACGCCCGGCCTAACTTCAATTTTGTTAAAAACAAAGTATTGGCCGGGCGCGGTGGCTCACGCTTGTAATCCCAGCACTTTGGGAGGCCGAGGCGGGCGGATCACGAGGTCAGGAGATCGAGACCACGGTGAAACCCTGTCTCTACTAAAAATACAAAAAATTAGCCGGGCGTGGTGGCGGGCGCCTGTAGTCCCAGCTACTTGGAGAGGCTGAGGCAGGAGAATGGCGTGAACCCGGGAGGCAGAGCTTGCAGTGAGCCGAGATCGCGCCACTGCACTCCAGCCTGGGCGACAGAGCAAGACTCCGTCTCAAAAAAAAAAAAAAAAAAAAAAAAAAAAACAAAGTATTAATTGGAAACCAGCTGACTTGCACGACGATTTGTTGTCCAGTTGCCAGTCATTCAAGTTCACAGCACTGCTACCAGTCCAAGGCGATGATCCTTGATTTACAATTCCGAAACCCAAAGAACTACATTAACTCCAGGTTTTCGTGATTCATTTGGCTAAAAATTGACACGAAGCAAGACTGTTTACATGGAGTAAGACTATTTACAGTCTTTTCTTATCCCTTTTACTATAAATATTCTTATGTTTTACTTCAGATACACCAATGTTAGATTACAGGGTACTGTCCCAGGACCTCAAGTGGTGTTGTGTAATATAACATATGTACAGCACTACCTTTCTAAAATCCAGAATATTCTGAATCCAAAAAAAATTCTGGCCCCAAGAATTTCAGATAAAAATTGGATCTTTTTTTTTTTTTTTTTTTTGAGACAGAGTCTCGCTCTGTTGCCCAGGCTGGAGTGCAGTGGCGCCATCTCGGCTCGCTGCAAGCTCCGCCTCCTGGGTTCACGCCATTCTCCTGCCTCAGCCTCTCCGAGTAGCTGGGACTACAGGCGCCCGCCACCACGCCCGGCTAATTTTTTTGTATTTTTAGTAGAGACGGGGTTTCACCGTGGTCTCGATCTCCTGACCTCGTGATCCGCCCGCCTCGGCCTCCCAAAGTGCTGGGATTACAAGTGTGAGCCACCGCGCCCAGCCAAAAATTGCATCTTTATTTTCAACTGTCTCTTTGTTGTACTCAAGGGTTTGTTTTACAATTCAGGGTAATCCACCATAATAAGTGATATGGCTTGGGTCTGTGTCCCCACCCAATTCTCATGTCAAATTGTAATCCCCAATGTTGGGGGTGGAGCCTAGTTGGAAGTGACAGGATCATGGTGCTTTGGCGCTGTTCTGTAATAGTGAGTTACTGCAAGATCTGCTTGTTTAGAAGTGTGTAGCACCTCCCCACTCTCTCTCTCCCTCCTGCTCTGGCCATGTAAGATGGGCCTGCTTCTGCCTTGCCTTCTGACATGACTGTAAGTTTCCTGAGGCCTCCCCTGCTATGCTTCCTACAGAGCTGTCAGAACCATGAGGCAATTAAACCTCTTTTCTTCATAAGTTACCCAGTGTCAGGTATTTCTATATAGCAGTGCGAGAAGGAACTAATGCAGCAAGATTCAGGACAAGCAAGTTTTTTTTCTTTTTGAGGGGCAAGGTGGGTGGCGACTGTGAATGGGAAGGTGGAAAAGAGCTGGTGAGACTCCTTCACCAGAGATAAATTCTCAGACATACTAGTTTTAAAAAAGATTACATATGGAGGTTTAAAAGCTGGAAATTAATTTCCTCAACACTATCTCTGCCTCGTACTCCTTGAAAAGTCTGATGAAACTTTGAGGATATGTACAACCCACTGAAAACTGCTGTCTAGACCAACTTTTTTTTCTATTATTTTTTTTCTTCTTGTAGAGATGACGTCTCCCTATGTTGCTTGCCCAGCCTGGTCCTGAACTCCTGGCTTCAAGTGATTCTCTCACCTTGGCCTCCCAAAGTGCTGGGATTACAAGCCTGAGCCACGGCACCCAGTCTCAGAACAACTTCTATTGGTTCATTTAACAAACTCCATTACAATTTTACTTTTCCGTCTCCTTTTCTAGACTGAGCCTCTGAATCATTTCTCCCATATATTCTCCATATCTAGAATAGCACCTGGCATGTAGGTGTGCATTTATTGAACTGAAAGTGGAGAAATATAAAATAATAAAATCAATTTTACCATTTCCATTAGCAATAACACACTGATATGTGGAGTAAGTGGGTTTTTTTTAAACGAAATTCAGTCAAATTCTATAGGCTCTAGGTTTTAAAGGCTATCATATTGATTTGCTTGTAGGTCTTCTATTCAAAATTACACTAAAAAGTAAACTAAAAGAAAAACAACTCTAACATGCTGTATAACTTGTCAAGTACTCTCCAAATTCCGTATTTCTAAGGAAACAAAAATAAGCAATGTTAAAAATACAAGGTACTTACAATTGCAGCAATTTCAGCTGAAGTCCTGTCATGTGTGGAAACAAAAATGATGGATGCCAACAAAAACACACATCCTGTTCCCAAAGTAATATAAAAATCCTATGCATACATACAAAACACAAAAGGAATACAATACAGTTAGATTCATGGAAATGAACTTTTTCATTTTTAACTTTACAAAGCTCTGGCTACTTGTTTTTAATACAACCCAAACTTACATACCCAAACTTCTAACTTTTCAATAAGCCTGGCATTCAATAAATACCCTGTAAAAAAACAGTACCCACACGGGGCTGGGCATATTAAGAGAACACATTACAAGATAATCTTTTAATAACAACAATCCCCTGTGCCAGGAGAGGTGGCATGAGCCTGTAGTCCCAGCTAATTGGGACGTTTTTTATTATCCAGTCTCAAAAAAAAAGAAAAACAAAAAACAAAAAACAGTCCCGGAAAAGATCTAGTGTGTATGTGTGCAAGTGTTTGTGTGTGTCCTCTTTTTCTCTGGGACATATTAAAATTATCTAAGCCAAAGCATTTATTACAATTCCATCTTACTTCCAGCAAAAAAGCATTTTTCTTTCCTTTCAAAGTATTTTATCGTAGGATGACATCTCTGAGAGCACTCCAATGCTTTGAAAGCACTTTCTAAAAGAAAGAATTTTAAAAACCACCCATTATTAAATAGACATATGCCAATAGTGTATTTTTTAGACATGTAAGCTTTCTGGAATAACATTGCCTTCAACTGTTCCAAGTGGGTAATCCACAGTGAGCTTATATGATGAGCTTATCTACTACATAAAAGTTTCCATATCTCATCATAATGCAGCTTACAATCATGAGACGTTTCATGGGTTTCCAAGTGCTCTCTCAGGCATTACCTCGCAAGGCTCTCATATGCCAACTGAAAGCAGTAATGACATATACACTTGATTCAGAAAGGGAAACTTGGTAAAATGATAGCCACTCCAAAGGGTTTTAAGTCTCATACTTTTTGAGTTTTCTGAACTGCAAACTCCACTAAACCTAGTATCAATAAAACTGGCTGGGCACGGTGGCTCATGCCTGTAATCTCAGCACTTTGGGAGGCTGAGGTGGGCGTATCACCTGAGGTCAGGAGTTCGAGACCAGCCTGACCAACATGGTGAAACCCTGTCTCTACTAAAAATACAAAAAAATTAGCTGGGCGTGGTGGTGGGCGCCTGTAGTCCCAGCTATTCTGGAGGCTGAGGCAGGAGAATCACTTGAACCCAGGAGGCAGAGGTTGCAGTGAGCCGAGGTCATACCACTGCACTCCAGCCTGGGCGACAGAGCAAGACTCCATCTCAAAAAAAAAAAAAAAAAATCAATAAAACTATTTAACACAGAATTCCTAAATTGTCAATCATTCGCTTAACATTTATATAAAATGTAAGAGGTTTTTTCGCCGGGCACGGTGGTTCACGCCTGTAATCCCAGCACTTTGGGAGGCCGAGGCGGGTGGATCACCTGAGGTCAGGAGTTCAAGAACACCATGGCCAACATGGTGAAACCCCATCTCTATTAAAAATACAAAAATTAGCTGGGTGTGGTGGCGGGCACCCGTAATCCCAGCTACTTGGAAGGCTGAGGCAGGAGAATCGCTTAAACCCGGGAGGCAGAGGTTGCAGTGAGCTGAGATTGTGCCATTGAACTCCAGCCTGGGCGACAAGAACGAAACTCTATCTCAAAAAAAGAAAAAAAGAGGTTTTCTCTGCTTCTAGAACATGTTTCCCTGTAGTACTTTATTTTTTAATCCCTTTGATTATTTCAAATTTATTACATATAAATATAAAATTCTATTTACTAATATTTGGAATACATTCAAGTTAATTGAAACAAGACAATCATTTTGAGACCATAATGTAGTGTTCAATAAACATGGGTTCTAGAGTCAGTCTACCTGAGTTCAAATCCAAGCTATACCACTAGTAAATGTAAATGTCCCAAAAATGTTGGCTACTGTTGTTCTTAATAGACTCTGACTGCAATAACATGGGATAGAAAACATTCTCTCTTAAAAAATATTATTCCTTTGGGAGGCCAAGGTGGGTGGATCACCTGAGGTCAGGAGTTTGAGACCAGCCTGGCCAATATGGCAAAACCCCGTCTCTACTAAAAGTACAAAAATTAGCCAGGTGTGGTGGCACACACCTGTAATCCCAGCTATTTGGGAGGCTGGGAGAATCGTTTGAATCCGGGAGTGGAGGATGCAGTGAGCTGCTATTGCGCCACTGCACTCCAGCCTGGGTAACAGAGCAAGACTTCTTCTCAAAAAAAAAAAAAAAAAAAAAAAAAAAAAAAAAAAAAAAGTTATTCTTCTCTAGGCACCACCAGTACCACACACTCAAAACACATTCCTCTAAAATAGAAAACCTCTCTTGCATGAAAAAATATTTAAAATCTAAGTGTATTAATATGCAGACAGTAAAAAGTGATTTTTAAACCATGCAAACAAACATGAAATCTTTATGATATTAGGTAAAAAGTACAATATATGTTCTATGATTACAAATATTTTAAATTTTAAAACTATGAATGGAAAAAAAAGACTTAAAAGGAATACAGCAAAATAATACAAAAGCTATTTTAGGACGGACTAATTTTTCTTTTTTCTCAGTATTTTTTAAACCAGTATTTACTCAAAATGACTTTTTAAATGCTCAAGTTTGATATAATAAATGTTTTACTTTTTTTAGGTTACACCATTATACTATACTGGTCAATATTATAATGTTGTTTCTTGTCAAAATGATACTAAACTGGACAATATTATAATACCGTTTCTTGTCAAAATGATCAGTGTGCTTTAAACACTACAGATGCAGCATTAAAATAAAAATTAAACATTTCTAAAAATATTTTTATGGTGATATTGTTTCACTGTTAAGAAATGACAAAATGATTTCAATCTTTAATTTTTTTATATAAATTTTTCCAGCCAGAATTTGGAATATATACATATTTTTTTTTACACATTCAAACTATAAATCAACCAGCTCAGACACTTGAGAACTTTTCCCTTGTCCAAATCTTACGGCATATTCATCTGTAAAAAAAATGTCCAAAGACTACAAATATAATTTAAAAAATTCTAAGGATTATCTGTATCCTTTTAATATATATTTCATAAAACAAATGAGTCCTGTTGTCATTGTCACAGAGATTCCTATAGTGATGGCATTAGCCATGACAGCACCTCAAGATGGTAGGGCACTGGTTCTAACAGGATTCTGCTCCTAGCAAACTAACACAGGAACAAATGCATTCTTAATTCACTTGTAGACAACTTTTCATAAAGCCATTAAAGCAAAATATAGGAAGAATTACATGTTGTTTTATTTTCCCTGATCACTGAAGCTTTAAGCTTTAAATGTTATTTTAAAGCTCCAGAAATATTTCACATTAGTTCATTACTCTATCTCCAATGTCTAGCATATAAATGCCTGGCATATAATAAAGGCACACAATTAATAATTGTAGAACCAATGAGTGACACTCAAAAGTGAGAAACCAGAAGTGACAAAATCCTAGGCTTTTTTAAGTCTAATGTGAATTACATTAAACCACCAATAACTGCAAACTATTGGCAGTGTCTGTCACTCTCATTCTAATCTCACTTTCCTTCTCTATCATCCCCTTGGTAGGAAAAAACGAGGTGCTTAGAAGCAGAGCGAGTTGGAACAAGGGATACTGTCTTTTCATGTTGCTGAGTTTTGAAAACATTACTGCTTTGAACAATAAAACTATGCCAGATTACAAAATAGCTATTAATATAGGGATGATATTTTCTCATGCTTACCGATGATTTTACTTTTCTGGTATCAACTCTCTCATAAAATGGAGTGCAATACACAATCAGTATAAGGAGACTCAGAAGAAAGGCACTGCAGCTTACAAACTCAAAAAAATAAAGTCCTCCACATAAAGTACATTGTGATACAACTTCTTCACAGATGAAGGCCAGCAGAGACAGCAACTACAAATGAAGCAAAACATTTTACTTAAGTGTTTTTTCAGAGAATCTACAGTATTTAGAAAGCTGTTTCTGAATAATACGTTTACTCAAATATTTACAATGAGGAGACTATGGCAAACAAGATTAATGAATAAACCTCATCTACACAGAACTTACAGTTTGGCCACCTTGAAGGAAATACAGGTAAATAAAGAATTAATTAACCTATCGTGTACTAATGCCAGAACAGGGGAAATATATAATATTGTTATAAAAGCAGACAGGAGAGACGCTCAACTTCGGGGTCAGGAAAGGCTTCCTGAAAGAGAAAGCTGAGACCTGAAAAACAGAGTCAGTTTGGGGGATGAAAGATTAAGGAAAGAAATTCCCAGCAGAGAAGCAGTACATAGAAAGGCCCAGAAATGAGAGAGGATGGCATCTGCCCCCTGACCCAACATACAGACAACACACACCCCGACCTCCAACTTAACTGTCAAAGTGAGTCAAATCAACATGGCTTAAGTATAGAGTTTAAGGGAAGAGAATGGCAGCACAAAAATTATTATATGAGGCTAGAGAGGTAAGCTGAGGCCAGATCTAAATGTCCTCATTAATTAAAGAGTCTGGATTTTAAAGTAAAGGTTGACAATGATCAGGTTTATGCTTTCAGTAGTTCTCGCTGGCTAAAATATGGAGAAGGGACCAGAGGTAAGGCAAACCTTGGGGCGGACATCCAACTGGGAAGCTGATGTAGGAAATCAGGGCAAATAATAGCGACCAGGGAGCAGCAATCGAGAAGAGTGGCAATCACTGAGAGATGCAGCAGAAGCTCTTATCAGACAAGATGCAAAAGCTCGTATCAGACAAGATGTGTACAAATAATATGGAACACAAGATAACACATATGTACCTTAAAGATTTTAACTTAAAAACGCACATTTATTAACAATCTGCTGAAGTGAGTCTTTATGGGTCTACTGACTGGAATTCCACATGTTTTCTGCATTAATCACTTTCATCATCTATGGACTACTACTTCCAGACTGATGCTATCTGAAGTGAAGTGAGATCTTAAACACTTGAAAAACACAGTTCAGAATCTTTCTAGATTCAGACTATTTTACCAGCCTTTTACAGTTGCCTTGCTCTTCCTTAATTCCGTGGCAGATAAATCTTTTAGTAACTTATCTTTCAGTCTTTCCAAAGCATTCAATTTAGTTTTAAAGAAACAATTCATTTTAACACTCAGTTTCAGCTTTGTAATATTTAACTGTTTGGCCATAAAAGTATAGTTAGCATAAACCAGTAATGGGAACAACACAACTCAACTGATGACAGAAGCAAGAGTTCCAGAGTGCTAATGAGACGCCTACTGGCCATGGCAGGCTGTGGGTGACCGGTGTGAGGTCAGGATGCTTGGTATGGTGAGTGGAGAATGTTAACTCTGGTTAAATTGGCAACTCAATTACACGCAAGTGGGTTTTAACTACTTCCAACTGCTGTATATGTGGTACTAACATACTGGTCCTCACTGAAAAAAGAGTCAGGTTTTTTTCTTTTTAAAAGGCAAGGGTGCTGGGGAGATAATAAATTCAATTTTAAATGTGCTGTGATTGAGGAGGTCTGTGGAAGAGTTTGGTGAAGATGTAGTTGGAAACCAAATGAATATATGGTCTGGAGCTCAAAGGAGAGGTCTAAGATGCAGATAAAGATGTGGCAGGCAGCAAAGTGGGAGGGTGAGATGACTCAAATGAGGAAAGATAGCCTTATGTGGAAGTCTGAGGAATCTGAAGACTTATGGGATATGCAGAGGGGAAGAAATCAGCAAAGAACAACTAGGAGCAGCAATCAAAGGGGTAGTAAACAAGAAAAAAGTATTTACACACACATGCACAAACACACAAGTAAACAAGAGTGCTAAATGCTACTTAGAGGTCAAGTAAGAACAACACTGAAACACCTACCTTAGACTGAGCTATAAGAAGACTGCCAGTGACATTAGCCAAGAAAAGTTCCAGGGTAGTCAGGGAGAGAAGCTTGATTACAATACTGTGTATTGGGAAGTAAGGGGAGGGTAAGGCAGTGAAAGAGAGACAGCATAGGCAGTAAGTGTGGCTGGGAAAGAATGGCCAGATAGGGCAGTAGTGGATGAGGTCAAAGAGAAGGGAATTTCAACATGGGAGAGAACTGAGCATGTTTAAATACTTAGGCAGAAACCAGTAAGATGGGTGGGTCTAAAGACATAGATAGAAAAATGGCTCTCTAAAGACAGGATTCAGGGCTCAGGTTTGGGACTAACTCTTCTCTAGAAATAGAAGGGATGAGCGTGAAGAAGAGTATTTTGCTTGGGCAGTTTGTGTGGGTTTTGTAGAAGCTGAGGGAATTTCCTGCTGAGGGCCAAAACCATCAAAATGACTGATGACCTAAGTCAGAGGCTAAAGGGAATTCCCTTCTCACCCCAGTCAGGCCAGAAGAAGCAACCAGACAGGTTAATGGCAACAAGATTGCTACCAAAATCAACAGATACATTTCATAGTAATAGTAAATATCTTATCCTTCAAAACATTTTCATTAAAAAGAGACAAACAACAGTTCAGTGGTTTCTTTAAAAACTAAGCATGTATCTACCATATGACCCAGGAACAGAACTCTTGGGCAACTATCTCAGAGAAATGAAAACATTTGTACAAAAACCGGTATGTGAATGTTTATAACAATTTTATTCATAGTAGCCCCAAATTAGCAATAAAAAGGAGCAAACTTGATATATGTAATGTCTTAGATGAATCTCCAGAGAATTACTCAAAGTAAAAAAAAAAAAAAAAAAATCCAATCTCAAAAGCTTACATATTGTATGATTCCATTCATAGCCCATTCTTAGAATAATAAAAATAATAATGATGGCTAACAAATTAGTGGCAGCCAAGAGAAAGGGGAAAGGTGTGGCTACAAAGGGGTAGCACAGGGAAGCCTCTGCTGATGGCACAGTTGTGTATCTTGATTGTGGTGGTGATTATAGAAAGCTATCCACATGGTAAAATTACACAGAATTACACACACATGCACATACAAATGAGTGCATGGGACCTCCCTGTACTTTTTTTTTTTTTTGCAATTTCCTGTGAATCTATAATTATTTCAAAATAAAAAGTTAAAAAATAATAATTCAAATCTATACTGGTATCCAAACCTTTAAGGGATTTCCTCTCCCTCCTACTGGCTATACAAAAATGTATATATCCCCACAACTGAAAATAATTTATATAAAAGAAAAAAATAGTCTAATTGTAACATGAATGGTTACATTCTCTGATTTCCTGTAAGTTAGTGAAGCATGAAATAGCCCAGCATGTCCCAAACAACTTCCTTCAGACAGCTGTTAGGTAGTAAGGTGTTCCCAATCATTATACCACAGGATATAAAGTGACAACGCCAAGACAAATCCCAGAAGGCCACTGTGTAAACATACTTCCTTAGTCTCCTATAATCATACTTACAGGATGAGTTCTTGTTTTTTATTTTTTATTTTTTTTTTGAGACGGAGTCTCGCTCTGTCGCCCAGGCTGGAGTGCAGTGGCACAATCTCGGCTCACTGCAAGCTCCGCCTCCCGGGTTCACGCCATTCTCCTGCCTCAGCCTCTCCGAGTAGCTGGGACTACAGGCGCCCGCCACCAGGCCTGGCTAATTTTTTTGTATTTTTAGTAGAGACGGGGTTTCACCGTGGTCTCGATCTCCTGGCCTCCCAAAGTGCTGGGATTACAAGCGTGAGCCACCGCGCCCGGCCCAGGATGAGTTCTAACATGACTACAGTCTAATAAAATACTAAATATCTAACACTTCACTTGCCTTTTTCTTGCCTCTATGTTAAATCTTGTCCAAGTTTTAAAAGTTTCTGAGAAATTTACAAAATATACCTAGGTTGTATAAAAGTCAATTAACTGAGAGAAGATACCAGCCTAAAACTCTAATTAGGGTCTGGGAATAGCTGAAGCACTCATGTTACAACTAGACTATTAGGCACACTCATGTGTGAAGGCTATATGGCAATAAAAGGTTATCTGTAGGACAGACATAGGCTGCTTGTCTATTCTCAGTAAAAAAAGAAAGACAGGATCCAGCTTGTCCAGAAGCAGTCAGTCTCAAGTCATTACAAGTCCTATTCCAAATGTATTAACAGGTGGCATTCCTACAGACCTTACTGACCTATTGCCTCAGAGCAATAGTAGGAGGCAGGTTCTGCCTGGACATCTTAAGAGAATCAAGGAGAACAATATTAAGTATGGATATCTGGCAGGGCACAGTGGCTCACACCTGTAATCTCAGCACTTTGGGAGGCCAAGGTGGGCAGATCACTCGAGGCCTTCTGCCCAACCTGGTTCAAGACCAGCCTGGCAAAACCCCATCTCTACTAAAAATAGAAAAATTAGCTGGGCATGGTGGCGCATGCCTGTAATCCCAGCTACTTGAGTGGCTGAAGCATGAGAATTGCTTGAACCCAGGAGGCAGAGGTTCCAGTGAGCCAAGCTACTGCACTCCAGCCTGGGTGACAAAGCGAGACTATCTCAAAAAAAAAAAAAAAAGTTTGGACATTTACTAGTTCCCATCTCAAGTTAAAGGCCAAGAAATTGGCACTACAAGCTATAGTCAATATGAAATTCTGTCAGCCAGGTGCGATGGCTCACATCTGTAATCCCAGCACTTTAGGAAGCCAAGGCAGGAGGACTGCTTGGACTCAGGAGTTTGAGACCAGGCTGGGCAACATGGTGAAACCCATCTCTACCAAAAAAAATAAAGAAAAAAAATTCTCTGCCTACCCATCTCTGAGGCTACTAACCTTCTTTTGTAAGATCCCACAGCATTATGCAATTGCTAGCTCAAAGTGTATGTGAACTAGCAACACTCCAACACTGTTCTACGTATAGGAAGATATAAATGATGGAGTAATAAGCTCAATGTACAAGAAACAATAATAACAATATATTTTATACCACATTAACTGAGCATTCATTATATGTAGATTAGAAAATCTCAAGAAAATGTTCGAAGGAGCTGGAGAAGGATGAGTGGAAAAGCAGGACTCAAACCAGGTAGAGACACACACAGAACCTGGATAGACACATGACATTCTAATTCTAGGTGGAGGATGAAAAAGAACATATTCATAAGGGCAAGAATTTGCATAGTAAATCCAAAAATGATAATAAGGCAACTGACCTAACTGGATGGGGATGAAGAAAAAAATGGTTTAGGAGTTAGGTGTGGTTGTGTGATGATCATGCAAGGGAATATGGATGTCTAGATGAAGGCAGCAGGGAACACCTGCCTGGTTTAGTAGGTTAGAAAACAGGAGCAACAAAGGATTGGGTGGGGCCTAAAGGAATTCTACAGTTCGAGTGTAGAAGGGAAAAGAGCAACTTGCTTACCAGCAAGCCACAGGAAGTGTTTTTAAAAAAAGAAAACTCCTTAAAAAGCAGCAAGTAAGGGCCGGGCGCGGTGGCTCAAGCCTGTAATCCCAGCACTTTGGGAGGCCGAGGCGGGCGGATCACGAGGTCAGGAGATTGAGACCATCCTGGCTAACACGGTGAAACCCCGTCTCTACTAAAAAAAATACAAAAAAAATTAGCCAGGCGTGGTGCCAGGCGCCTGTAGTCCCAGCCACTCGGGAGGCTGAGGCAGGAGAATGGCGTGAACCCGAGAGGCAGAGCTTGCAGTGAGCCGAGATCGTGCCACTGCATTCCAGCCTGGGCGACAGAGCAAGACTCCATCTCAAAAAAAAAAAAAAGCAGCAAGTAAACATACTCCAAACTATTAATCATACTGTGACACCTGGCAGTGTGAGGGGTGGGAAAGTGGTTTTATTTTAATATTTTTAGTTGATTTTTTTTTTTTTGGTAAGCACTTTCTTGTATTAAAAAGAAAAAAGTGTAAAAGTTGGCCAGGCGCGGTGGCTCACGCCTGTAATCCCAGCACTTTGGGAGGCCAAGGCGGGTGAATCATGAGGTCAGGAATTTGAGACCAGCCTGGCCAACGTAATGAAACCCCGTCCCTACCAAAAATATAAAAATTAGCCGGGCATGGTGGTGCACGCCTGTAGTCCCAGCTACTCAGGAGGCTGAGGCAAGAGAATCCCTTGAACCTGGGAGGCAGAGGTTGCAATGAGCCAAGACTGCATCACTGCACTCCAGCTTGGGTGACAGAGTGAGGCTTCGTCTCAAAAAAAACAAAAAAAAGTGTAAAAGTTGAAGGAAGAATTTCGAGAAATGAGTAGTCACCAGCATTAAATGCCAAAGTGGTCAAGAATAGGAAGAGAGAGAGAGAGTCCCATCTGGGAAGTGAGGAGCGCCTCTGCCCGGCCGCCCTGTCTGGGAAGAAGTGAGGAGCGCCTCTGCCCGGCCGCCCCGTCTGGGAAGAAGTGAGGAGCGCCTCTGTCCGGCCGCCCCGTCTGGGAAGAAGTGAGGAGCGCCTCTGCCCGGCCGCCCCGTCTGGGAAGAAGTGAGGAGCGCCTCTGCCCGGCCGCCCCGTCTGGGAAGAAGTGAGGAGCGCCTCTGCCCAGCCGCCCATCGTCTGGGAAGTGGGGGGCGCCTCTGCCCGGCCGCCCATCGTCTGGGAAGTGGGGGGCGCCTCTGCCCGGCCACCCCGTCTGGGAAGTCGGGAGCGCCTCTGCCTGGCCACCCCGTCTGGGAAGTCGGGAGCACCTCTGCCCGGCCGCCCCGTCTGGGAAGTGGGGAGCGCCTCTGCCCGGCCACCCCGTCTGGGAAGTGAGGAGCGCCTCTGCCCGGCCACCCCGTCTGGGATGTGGGGAGCGCCTCTGCCCGGCCGCCCCGTCTGGGAGGTCTACCACGGAGGCCAGAAGCAATGTGGGGGCTCGACGTGGTGGCTCACGCCTGTAGTCCCGGCACTCTGGGAGGCCGAGGCGGGTTGATCACTTGAGGCTGGGAGTTTGACACCAGCCTGCCCAACATGGCGAAACCTATGAAAAATACAACAGACCAACCAACCAACCAACCCAGCGACAACAAAACAGGTCTACCCTGGAGTCATACTCTAATTTTTTCTATTTTCCTCCCTTTCTGATCCTTTATCTCACTTTTTCTTCCTCTTCCTTCTCCTTCTTCTTTGTCAAACAGAGGATTGAGTTATTATCATTGATCCATACAAAGTCCCTCTCTCATTTATTTTCTTTAATTCCCACCCCCCATTTCTATTCCCCATCTTCCCATGTGCAACCTTCCTAATATGTTTGATATGCATCTTTTTGTTTGTATGTATTTTTAGAAAATGTGTATTGTTTTGTGTGCAAAAAAAAATTAATTAAAAAAAAGAAAAAAAAATAGGAAGAGAGAAAAAATGTCGCTGAATTAGCTAAGAAATTCATGGTAAATGTAACCCATAAGTAAAAAGGCTCAATTATTATTTTTTGGTAAACAGTTTTGTTCTCAATAGCATGAAGTCATCATACTAAATATTGCTTACTGAATATTAAGCTAAGTACCTAACAACTGTATACCCAATGTAACTCCTTCTAATGACATAAATTTTTACCCAAATATAATTAAGGTAATTATCAAGCTTTTAATGTCAGGAGGGCCCTTAGAGGACATAGTCTCCCACCCTCATGTTTACAAAGATGGAATTAAGCTACTGACAGGTTAAGCCCCCAAGTTAGCTTGGCACAGACAAGAACCCAAGTCTCTGACTCCCACTCTGTACTTCCTCTCCCCATGAAATACTGTTTGTTAAATTCCTTTTATGAGTATGTATGTTTGTGTAGGTTTTCCCTGTAAGACTGGCTTTTTGAAGTTAATCCCACAGTTCTGTATATTTCCTTTAATGTATTAAATCATACAATAAAAACAATTTGCTAGCATCAACAGATTTGGGAAGTCTCAGTGACTAAAAGATGATCTTACAGCTCTGGTGATTTAAACACTGGATAATTACTATCCTGCATCTATCTCTCCATTTCAGTTTCACTACCCCTTCTTTTTTTTTTTTTTTTTTTTTTTTTTTGAGATGGAGTCTCACTCTGTTGCCAGGCTGGGTGCGGTGGCTCATGCCTGTTTCACTACCTTTTCTGAAATTTCAAGTGTTCCTTAAAACGGTCACTATATTAAATACGAATTCTCCATTAATTTAAGTCTACTTATATTTTATAAAAAGAACTTTTAAATGTTTGCCATTAATTATAAAGCTCCATCTACAAAATGATATGAATTATAAATTAATGAACTTTACTACTAAAAACTTTGTAGTTATAAGTTCAAATTTACAAATCCATTAGTCTGAAGAAACAGGCCAGGCCTCCCTTGCCTTAGGCAAATACTTACTCTTACAAAGGTTCAGATATAACTTGCTGATATTACGGATCTTCCTCAAGGTAAAAATAGAACATTTCAATTTACTACACATCAGTTTTCATATTTAAATAATGAAAAGAGTATCAATATAAGAAATGCTTCCAAGTAATTTGTTTCTTGGTACTTATAAGGTAACATTATTTATAATGTAATATATTGAAAAATCACTGGCGATTTCTAAAACTGCTTGCCAGATGAGCGACTAGAATCCCAGTACTGTGCAGCTATCAGGACAGTCAACTGACAGCACAGACACAATGTGCAGCTTGTTGCACAGAAAATTACACATATTTAGGTCACTGCACCAGCATATTAGCAAGCAATTAGGTTACCAAACGTCAATTCTCCCCTTAAAACAAAAACTCCCAGGCCGGGTGCGGTGGCTCACGCTTGTAATCCCAGCACTTTGGGAGGCCGAGGCGGGTGGATCACGAGGTCAGGAGATCGAGACCATCCTGACTAACATACGGTGAAACCCCGTCTCTACTAAAACTACAAAAAGATTGGCCGGTTGCAGTGGCGGGTGCCTGTAGTCCCAGCTACTAGGGAGGCTGAGGCAGGAGAATGGCGTGAACCCGGGAGGCGGCGCTTTCAGTGAGCCGAGATCGCGCCACTGCACTCCAGCCTGGGTGAAAGAGCGAGACTCCGTCTCAAAAAAAAAAAAAAAAAAAAAAAAAAAAAAAAAAAAAAAACCCTCAAAAACATTCACAAAATAAAACATGAACATATGGACAAATCTAAGGATAGTATAAACTGAAAAACTGCATAAACTTAGGACTCCAGTAACTCCTTACACTGAATTCTCAACTATTTCTTCTTAAGCTCTGAAAGGGTGGATGGTAGTTGGGGGATGCTTAGGGTTTTAACAAAACTTAGGTCATATCTAAATGGTAGACACAGCTATGTTAACTTCAAGAGATAGAGAAGTTACGTTCTTTTATCTCTAATCTCTGTGTACAGGCTCCACTCTCTATCCCTTCAATGTTCAATTCAGTTCTATAATAGCAAACCCCATGGAGCATCAGAGGTTTGAAAAAAAAAAAAATCTTAAGAGTGCAAAGAACCTCAGAGGTAATCCAATTCAACCTCCGAAGACTCTAATGTAAGAATTTCCTAAGTATATACACAATGTCTGGTTTTTAAGTTTTAGCCGGGCGCTGTGGCTCACGCCTGTAATCCCAGCACTTTGGGAGGCTGAGGCGGCTGGATCACGAGGTCAGGAGATCGAGACCACGGTGAAACCCCGTCTCTACTAAAAATACAAAAAATTAGCCGGGAGCGGTGGCGGGCGCCTGTAGTCCCAGCTACTCTTAGAGGCTGAGGCAGGAGAACGGCGTGAACCCGGGAGGCGGAGCTTGCAGTGAGCCAAGGTCGCGCCACTGCACTCCAGCCTGGGTGACAGAGCAAGACTCCGTCTCAAAAAAAAAAAACAAAGTTTTAGAACAGGCTTCTTTTCTCTTGTAGGATCTTTGAGATTCTGTTAAGATTTATGGGTCCAGAATAATATACTCAAACATGTAAGTGTACAATATTTTGAATAAAATTTCACAGGGTTTGCAGGTCCCTTGTTAAAACACCTCCTCTTCTGATTATGGGTTTCTCCATTACAGTTGTTTCCTTACTGGAGCTCCCAATTCTGTTTAGTTTTTTAAAAAAATTAAACATCTAAAGTAAAACAACCAATCTATCTAAAGGAAGAATTTGAGTTAAGGCAAAGACCTTGCCTATAGCCCCAGGCTGGAGGACAACTTTTACTGACTTCATATGTAACCTTCTTGGGACTTGCTGGATAATTCCTGTAATATGCTGTTACTGTGAAGAGGTAAGACATTATCAAAACAAAGCAGGAACAAAAAGACAACCATCAAAGTGAAAGGCAGTAATGAAAAAGTACTTTTAAATCTCCATATTAAAGAAAGCATTCTTGTAACATGACAATTTCCCCATAAACAAATAAATGGATTTCATAAAGAGATATTAGTTTTTATTTTTTCTCCATTTCTTCTTATGAATGATGGAGAACAAATAATAGTCTAACGATCTTTTAAGGCAAATTCATCTTCTCTGTGTCCAAGTATAACATTTACCACAAGGCCGGGCGCGGTGGCTCACGCCTGTAATCCCAGCACTTTGGGAGGCCGAGGCGGGCGGATCACGAGGTCAGGAGATCGAGACCATCCTGGCTAACACAGTGAAACCCCGTCTCTACTAAAAATACAAAAAATTAGCCGGGCGAGGTGGCGGGTGCCTGTAGTCCCAGCTACTCGGAGAGGCTGAGGCAGGAGAATGGCGTGAACACGGGAGGCGCTGAGCCTGCAGTGAGTCGAGATCGCGCCATTGCACTCCAGCCTGGGCAACAGCGAAACTGTCTCAAAAAAAAAAACAAAAAAAAAAAACAAAAAAAAAAACATTTACCACAAAAATTGCTGGTTGTGTTCCATGTTTTTTTTCTTCTATAATAGCAATAAGCAAGGAAACTGGTTATGTTCTATTCCAAAGATACAATTTACTAAACTATAAGAAGGTAATCAGAAAATTTACTTTAGCTTTGCCACTTTTTATTAGAAAGAAAAAAATAAACGCAACTGAAAACAGGAGATTTTGTGGGCAGCAAACCAATACAGATTATTTTTTTGAGCAGCAAGAATGCTTCAGATGGGCTGGGCGCAGTGGCTTACGCCCGTAATCCCAGCACTTTGGGAGAGCTGGAGGGCGAAAATCACCTAAGTCAGGAGTTTGAGACCAGCCTGGTCAACATGGCGAAACCCCGTCTCTATGAAAAAAAAAAAAAAAAAATCAGCCGGGCATGGTGCTGCGTGCGTGTAGTCCCAACTACTCGGCAGGAGAATTGCCTGAACCTGGGAGGCGGAGGTTTCAGTGAGCCGGGATTGCGCCACTGCCCCGCCCTCAGACCGAGCAAGACTCGGTCTCAAAAAAAAAAAAAACAAAGCTTCAGATGAATATTCTTTTCTGTTCTAAAGAGTTCTACTATTCACTTAGAAAATTTTAGCTTTACTGCAGAGAAATACAGCCAATACCTAAAAATCATCATGTGACAGCTGACAAGAGCAGAAGGAAGAAGGAAGAAGGTAGAAGGAACAGCTTATGCAAAGGAACAGTGGCAGGAAGGAGCCCCTGATGCCTCGTAATAAATTAAAGGTGGCCAGTGTGGAACCACCTAGAGGGAGACTGGAGAGAAAGATAAGGCCAGATCCTACTGGGTTCCATAGGCCACATTATCACTTGCTTTCAAATGATTTCCCAGTCATCAGCAGATGTGATCATTTTGATCGCTAAACAGCAGTGCCGATTTTCCGACTTCTGTTTTTCTATTCAATAAAAGTAGGTCACCTGAGTTTTAAGAATTTAACTTCTGGTCATTTGAGTTGTAAGGATTTAAGTTCTTTCCAAGGAAACCAATGAGCTAATTTTTACTTAGAATGGTTAGAAAACGAAACAAAGTAAGACAAAACTCATAAACATTATAAGCATTCAGATTTTTCCTAAACTGGTTCTATTGCAGAAATAGAACCTAAACTGGTTCTATTTTTCCTAAACTGGTTCAACCCTCAGTGGTTGAAACAGTACATAGGAGCTCAATACGACTGTAAAGTGAGTAATTTAAATTTCAAAGATGCTTTGATGTTTTCACGAATAGGTTTATGGTACTTTAACTGCTTAAAATAAACTCAATAAAATGGAAAGATGCATACCATGTCCTAGTTCTGCTATCCGCACATACTCACAAAAAACTGTCCTTTTGACTTTCCACGTAGAACCCATATTGCTCAATTTTGAAATAATTCTTTTCCAGTCAATATAAAACTTTTAGAAGACAATTTACCGGACACACACACACCCACACACACGTCAATGCCACGCGTGGTATCGCAGGATTTTGTCCAGCAAGTTAACTGCCCCCATGGGCTCGCAGCAGGAAACCGCAAGAGCCAGAGAAAGATAAACAGCGCTTCACAGTCTAAATACAGGCACTGTAGGCGATAATGCAGGGTAGCAGCAGGGAGAAGAGAGGAAAGTCGCCATAGAGGATGAGTGAAAGATGTTGAAGTGGCTGACTTGGGTCTCCGACGCATTTCCTGAGCCCGCCTAACAGGCTGGGTGGCCCCAGTTCTTGGGATCCCGATGGGGAGAGCCTTGGGACTGAGGGGCCGCCCGGCGGGAGGGCGGAGGGTGACGCCCCCTTCCCCAGGCCGAGAGGGAAGGAACTAGAAGTGTGGAAACCTCCTCTTACTGAACAACCAAGCTGAAACGAACCAGCTCGGCGGCCTCCCAAGCCCGGGCCAGACCCCGCTCCCCAGCCCGGGCTCGCCCTCCCTGACCGCGGACTCACCAGCTGCAAGCCCTTGAGAACGCGCCGGAGCAATGGGAGCCGGCCCAGGAAAAAGTAGGCAGCGAGGCCGCTCCGGGGGCCTCTGGCGGGGCCCGGGTCCTCCTCCGTAGTGGGGCTGTACACCGCTCCGTTCTCCATCGCCTTGGGCCGGGGAGCGCAGCGGCCGCAGCAACCGCACCGCTGACTTCTCTTACTCCAGAAGTCCCCGGTAGCGGGGAAGCGGCCGTCACTTCCTGGGCCTTCTCCCTGGCTTCCGCCCGACTCCGCCCCTTCCCGCCCCCGCCCTTGGCCCGCCCCGCCCCCTCTCTCAGCAAATTTGCTTGTTAGCTCTTGGGATTCCTCCGACTTTCATCCAAGAATTGAGTTCTTTCTGTGAGCCTTTGATGGATTTCTCACCTCCCTCCATCTTTCATCTTCCTGACATTCATTCATTCACTTAATATTTTTGCGTACTTTCAGTGTACAGTGAACCCGGTTCTAGGTGCTTGGGTGACAGCCAAGTACCGCTCAAAATCGCAGGATCGCTAATAACAAAGACAGACAATAAGTAAGAAAACAGATGAACGCCATATTTCAGATAGTGATAAGTAACGTGAAAATATGATACAAAAACAATAGATTCAACTCTTCTGGGGGCTTGACAAATTTGTTTAAAAAAAAAAGAGGAGGGAAAGAGAAGGAAAAAAGGATGGAGAATGGGGTGCTCTACTTAAGTGGCCACTACTAAACTGAGTGGTCAGGAAAGGACTCTCTGAGGACCATGATCTTTGAATTGAATGAGAATCTAAGTATGAGAAGCCAGGCTTGTAAAGTTCTGGGGAGAGCCTTTCATGCAAGTGCAAATGAGTTTTGCAAATGGTCCCGAGGACCAAATGAGTTTGACTCAATCTGAAGCCCAAAGGCCTGTGTCGTTAGGAATAAGTAGGGAGGAAAGGAGATGTTGGAGATGTAGGCAAAGGCCAGATAATGTGGAGGCCTTGCAGAGCAAGGGAAGAATTCGGATTTCATTTTAAGTACAATGAGTTGTCTGTAAGGACTTTCAGAATCGCTCCCTCCCGCGTCTCCCCAAATTCCATTTAGTCTCACTTTTCAAAATCATTTCCTTTGTCTCTTTCTTGGTCACCAACTGCTACAGTCACATATGTTAATTTTGTGTGAACTTGTCAAGGAATATAATTATGTTTTAGCAACTGAAGTTGATTGAGTTACAGGATGTTCACAACAATATAAAGTAGGTTCGACAGTATAAAGTCGGTTACATTCATTTTCAAATGAGAAAACTGAGGCCAAGAGACTGAAATCATATCCAAAGTCAAACAGCCAGGAGCAGCTGGAATGCAGGCCTAAGCAGTCTAACTCGAAACCTTGCTGCTAAACACTAACCCAGAAAACGTCAGCTTCTAACTCATCTCTCCATTGGAGTCTCAAAACCCATGGAAGAGAGAAGGGGTTTCTACTGCCATCAGCTGCTACATCTTCTCCGTGGCCCCAAACCTCCTTTTCTTCTTCCAGTAACAAACAAAAGCTCCCATTCAAATGAATAGAGACAAGTAGATACTGCCCTGCAGGGTCCACCTACAACCAGCCAGAACTACCCTTCTGTCTTTGATTACATACATTCTGAATGTCCTCCCAAGGCCAAGATGCCACCAATTCTGTCCAACAAAGAAGACCACTGTATTTTCACCAGGGCTCCAAGGATTCATTGCCCCATTATTCCTCAAGTCACTATCATCCCAAATTGGACACTACTGATGTCTAAAATTTCCTTGGAAATTCATCCAAAATTAAGATGAGTTGATGACTAGAGAGATGGAGAAAAGATTTGTGATAGGCCAGGCGCAGTGGCTCACGCCCGTAATTCCAGCACTTTGGGAGGCCGAGGCAGGTGGATCACCTGAAGTCAGGGGTTCGAAACCAGACTGACCAACATGGTGAAACCCCGTCTCTACTAAAAATACAAAAATTAGCCGGGCATGGTGGCGTGTGCCTGTAATCCCAGCTACTTGGGAGGCTGAGGCAGGAGAATCACTCAAACCCGGGAGGCGGAGGTGGCAGTGAGCTGAGATTGAGCCACGGCACTCTGGTCTGGGCGACAGAGTGAGACTCCGTCTCAAAAAAAAAAAAAAAAAAAAAAAAAAACAGGCCGGGCGCGGTAGCTCACGCCTGTAATCGCAGCACTCTGGGAAGCCAAGGCGGACGGATCACGAGGTCAGGAAATCAAGACCATCCTGGCTAACACGGTGAAGCTCCGTCTCTACTAAAAATACAAAAAATTAGCCGGGCATGGTGGCGGGCGCCTGTACTCGGGAAGCTGAGGCAGGAGAATGGCGTGAACCTGGGAGGCGGAACCTGCAGTGAGCCGAGATCGCGCCACTGCACTCCAGCCTGGGTGACAGAGCGAGACTCCATCTCAAAAAAAAAAAAAAAAAAAAACATTGTTAAAAAAACAACAACAGGCCGGGCGCGGTGGCTCACGCCTGTAATCCCAGCTCTCAGGGAGGCAAGAGGCGGGAGGATAGCTTGAGCCCAGGAGTTCGAGACCTGCCTGGGCAATATAGCGAGACCCCGTTCTCCCGAAAAAGAAAAAAAAAACAACAACAACAAAGATCTCTAATAAAGAAACTGCAGTAACATATTAATGGTAATATCTAGGTGAAGTATATGGGTGTCCACTGTACAATTATTTCAGCATTTCTGTATCTTTGAGCATTTTCAAAGTAAAGTATTGGGAGGAAGTTACAAAGAAACAAGAATACTTTGAGACAAGAGAGACGATGAAACAGACTTCGTCAACCCTCTTGGTTTGTTTAGGGCACACTTAGGCAATTCTCTAGAGGTCTCTGCTTCTCTTTGCATTTTTAGAAGACACAAATTTAGCCTGTGATTCATAAACTCAAACATGGCGAAGAATCATCTGTGAGGTTAATTAAAAACGAAGATTCTTGGAGATCTAGCCCCAAAGATTCTGAATGTGGATGGGGCTTAGGAATATACTTTTGTAACAAGCTCTTCATGTGAATCTGGGAAGAAATCCATCCACATAGAGAAACACTGTTTTATAATGTGATAAAAGTGAAAGCCATTGTGTAGTAGACAGTAGAGGTGCTGTATTTTCTTTGCTCTGATTGATTTGGGGGTGCCTGGGATTTACAGACTAATATTTCACCCAGGTAAAGAAATGGGCATCCCTCCCATTTTCTTTGTAAATTGAAAGACCAAATAAACATGTTAGTGCTTCATGAGCAAATACTTGCATAGGAAATTCTTTTGATGGGCATATTCACACAGAAAACTGTCACCCTCATTAATGAATAAAACAACTTGCAATAGTCAAATGGTGGGACTCACTATGTTGAAATGAGAAATCTTACTTATGGTGAAAAAAATACAACAAAAAGAAGAAAGGAAGATACACTAAATTTAGGCTTTAAAGAATATTCACTGTTCTCCTTTAAAATTAGATATTTAATTTTTTAAAAAAGAAAGAAAAACATTCACAAGAAGAGAGAGATTGGGAAACATAATTTGATGGGATTTCAGACATTCAAAAAATAATGTGTTAGTGTTGGAGGCTGTTGCGAGACCTTGGTTCTTGTCTTCTTAGTTTAAAAGAATTTAAATAAAAGACACACAGCAAAAGAGATGTAGCATAATTTTTTGCAAAAGAAAAAAAATTTTGAAAGCTAAGAACAGAATAGATGTCACACCCTGAGAGAGAGAGAATTCAGGGCAGGCTGCTCATAAGGATGAGAAAACGTTGATTATTGCTGGAGGTTATTGCTAATCATGTATTATTTGCATGATTATTCATAAGGAGGTGGGAAGAAGTGTTACCATTAGGTTCGTGCAAGAGTAATCGCGGTTTTGGCCATTACTTTAAATGCAAAAACCACAATTACTTTTGCACCAACCTAGTAGTAAGCATCTTCTGGTTGGTCCTCTGGCTGCACATGTGCAGTAGCTGTGCACGCATGTTCATCCCTTAGGTGTCCCATTGGCATCGTAAATCTCCACCCAGGGGCATGTTTTTTGCTATTATAATGAGCAAAAGGTCAGTTTGAGGACAGGCAAAATCAAAGTGCTTATGCTCTCTGCAGAAGAAATTTCCTACTGAAGATAGCTTTGCTCGACTGAGTTCAATCACAATTCAAATGCTGAGGCTTATTGTGTTGACTGTTGGGGTCACCACAGTTGCTGCATCCTGAGGATATGGGCACTTCCTTGACTGCCTATTCTGCCTCAGTACTACTTTTTCGGTTCAGAGTTTAATTTTTTCAGCTGGCCCTCTTACCGGTATTAGCACAGTTAGGCAATAATGTGGATACAAAGTTAGATTATAGACACTATCCTACAATGATACCACAGTAATGTCCACAAAGGACTATGTTACAAAATAGAAAGAGATATGTGTTATAGAAGAGATACAAATTAAATATGTTGCTGATTCGGAGCAGAGAGAAATAACTTTCAGTTAAAAGGATCACTACAGTGGAGCTTCAAGTTGGGGTTAAACTATACTTCAGTTTGGACATACAGATACAGGGCAGAAAGTATTCAGGCAGTAGGGCGGTATGAAGGAAGGCAAAGAAAGTGTGCATAGGCACAGTGAATGAAGGGAGCAGGGAAGGACAGAGTAGCTAAGGAATATAAGCTCGAGATCAAATTTTGGAACGCTTTGAAAATCAAGCTAAGGAACTGGGCCTTTCCATTATTGTTGGGTAATGAAGAACCCCCAACGAGTTTTAGGAAGGAGAGTGAAACGATAGGAGCTTTTCCTTGGGGATATTTTTCTAGCAGCCTTGAGCGCAGTGGTTACAGAGATCCAAGTAAGGGCTATTGTAAAAGTTCAGGAGAGAGGGAATAGAAGCTTAAACTCTGACGTTAATCATGGGGATGGCACCAAGAGAACCTTGGAGGTAAAACCAGTGAGATTTGAGGACTGATTTGTTTAGAGAGTAAGAAAGGCACTGGAGCAGGTGCCAATACTTCAAGTCTGGGTAACGAGGAGATTGAGGGAGAATAATAACAGAGAGGTAATATAGGAGGCAGTAACTCCTATTGGTGTCAAAGTACAAATTTCAAAAAATTAAAAAGATAACTTTCATACAAGCATATAGTAAGCATGCTTCAAAGATTTATCTAACTTATTAATAGGCTGGGCTCATGCCTGTAATCCAGGCAAGAGGATTCCTTGTGTCCAGGAGTTCGAGACCAGACTGGATCCCAACTCTAAAAAAAAAAAAAAAAATTAGCTGAGTGTGGAGGCATATAGCTGTAGTCCCAGCTACTTGGGAGGTTGAAGTAGAAGGATTGCTTGAGCCCAGGAAGTTGAGGCTACAGTGAGCCTTGATCGTGCCATTGTGCCACTGCACTTCAGCCCAGGTGACAGAGTGAGACCTTGTCATAAAAAAATAAAAAAAAATTGCCTTGCCAGCTTGGACACGGCAGAATGCCTCCCGCAAAGAAGGGTGGCCAAAAGAAAAAGGGCCGTTCTGCCATCAACAAGGTGGTGACCCAAGAATACACCATCAACATTCACAAGCGCATCCATGGAGTGTGCTTCAAGAAGTGTGCCCCTTGGGCACTCAAAGAGATTCGGAAATTTGCCATGAAGGAGATGGTAGCTCCAGACGTGTGCATTGCTACCAGGCTCAACAAAGCTGTCTGGGCCAAAGGAATAAGGAATGTCTCATACCGAATCCGTGTGCGATTATCCAGAATGAGGATGAAGATTCACCAAATAAACTCTATACTTTGGTTACCTATGTACCTGTTGTAACTTTCAAAAATCTACAGACAGTCAATGTGGATGAGAACTAACTGCTGATGGTCAAATACATCAAAGTTATAAAATTGCAAAAAAATTACCTAATGTATTAGTCAAGTAATCAGAAGAATGTAAAACTGGTTTATAGGAAGATATGAGAGGTGTGTGCGTGTGTGTGTGTGTGTGCGTATGTGTGTGTGCGTGTGTGTGTGTGTGTGTATTCAGTGAAAGAAAAAAAATAATGCTAGAATAAGATTGCTAGGTTAAATCCAAAACTGGTTTATGGTTTACCGGACAATAAAATTGTTAGCTTTGTGATGAACTCTAACACAGAGAAATCATTTTTATCTCCCTCTAACAAAAATAATTTGCAATTTACCAATTTTCTATAATTAATACCTTAATTACGGAATCTGGGCCCAACTCAGTAACAAATACTAACTCAAAGAAAATTGTCTTTCCCTAGACGATCAGATGACCCTTAGGAGGGTTTTGTAGACAGTGCTCTAGTCTAGGGGTCTGCAAACTTTTTCTTTAAAGAATCGGATAGTAACTATTTTAGGCTATGAGAGCCATGTGGTCTCTGTTGCAACTACTCACCTCAACTGTTGTTGTAAAATAAAAGCAGCTGTGGATGATATAGTAACAAATGGGTGTGGCTGTGTTCCAATACAACTTTTATAATAGCAGGCAATAGGCTGAGCGCAGTGGCTCACGCCTGTAATCCTAGAACTTTGGGAAGGCAAGGCAGGCGGATCACCTGAAGTCAGGAGTTCAAGAGCAGCCTGGCCAACATGGTGAAACCCCATCTAAAATACAAAAATTAGCCGGGCATAATGGCAGGTGCCTGTAATCCCAGCTACTCAGGAGGCTGAGATGGGAGAATCGCTTGAACCTAGGAGATGGTGGTTTCAGTGAGCCGAGATCGTGCCACTGCACTCCAGCCTAGGAGACACTCTGTCTCAAAAAAATAAAATTAAATTAAAAATTAAAATTAAAAAATAATAAAAGCAGGCAGTAGGCTGGATTTGGCCTCCAAACCATAGTTTGCTAGCCCCTGCTCTAGTTCAGCAGTTCTCAAACTTAAGTGATTATGAGAATCCCCTGAAAGGCTTGTTAAACCACAGATTGCTGGGTCCAACCTCCAGAGTTTCAGACTCAGTAGATCTTGGGTGGAACCTGAAAATTTGCACTCCTAACAAGTTCCCAGGTGATGATGATGCTGCTGGTCCAGGGACCACACTTTGAGAACTACTGTGCTAGTATGACATTGAAAGGGCACTTGGTAATCCTTATTTCCAGGTTTTGGGTCATTTGTTCCAACAAAGGGAAGATGAAGAACCCAGATTAGGGCACACTGAGATTGAGGTGCCAGAGGGCATCAAGCAGAGTTTGTGGTAAATAGTTTCAAATTTGGATCTGGAGGCTGGGCGCGGTGGCTCACACCTGTAATGTGGGCACTTTGGGAGTCCGATATGGGCCAACCACTTGAGGCTAGGAGTTCAAGACCAGCCCGGCCAACATGGTGAAAACCTGTCTCTACTAAAAATACAAAAATTAGTCAGGCGTAGTGGTGCATGACTGTAATCCCAGCTACTCGGGAGGCTGAGGCACCAGATCTGTTTAAAAAAAAAAAAAAAAAAAAAAAAAGGACCTGGAGCATTGGAGGAAATAAAGCATTTGGGAAATACTCATAGAACTGAATAGTTACAGCCATAAAAGTGCTAAAAGGATGAACTTAGAGGAAGAAGAGGATTTAGGCCAGAACTTTGGAAGGAGTAGGAAAGAAGGTGAAGAAGAGCCAAGGAAATAAAGCAGTGGTTAAAGAGTGGGAGGAGACAAGAGCAGTGAGGTGAAAGGCAAAGGAAGAGTCTTAAATTGTATGAATATTTCCAAATTCCACAAAGTGTCCAAGAATGCCAGATAAGCAAGAACTTTGGATCAGAGATCTCCTAGGAGAGACAGCTTATCAAAGCTCCTCTCCCAACAAAACTAAACTAGAGAATAAGCAAGTAACATCATCAACCGCCACATTTTCTTTACACCAGCAGAGGGCCGCAAAGGCAAAGGAATGCTAAGGCTTCTGCACTCACTAGTACAGGGTTAGTTCTTAGGTGTCATTAGGGGAAAAGATGGTGTGTCACTTAACCTCCTTGCTTCCGTCATTATTTGGGTATTTTAGTCCAGGACAGTTTGACCACGTGAGTGAGGGATGTGATAAAGGAAGAAGCTTCTGAGTGCCTGGGGAAGGGAAAGGGTGGGGTCCAATTTGGAATTTGGATTGCAGGGAGACCCTGTCATCCCCAGGCAGCCCTAACACAAAGTCTAACCTCATAATGAGTGCCATTGCAGGCCATAGAATCAATCTTACAGGTTTTGTCTTCATTATTGATTAAATTTTATTTTTTGAAAATATGAAACATTGATAAAGGTTTCAAAAGTAGAAACATACGAAAAGGTTCACTTAGAGAAATGTCACTCAGTCTCTATGCCTTCCACCTGATTCCCACCCACCCCTCCACTGTAAGTAACAAATTTTGTTAGTTTCTGGTTATCTTTCCTGTGTTTCTTTAGTGGAAAGGGACAGATACAGATGGGTATGTGTGTTACATATATATTAGTACTTTTTATTTTCATTTATCAATACATCCTAGAAGTTACTCTATGTCAGTTCATAGAAATCAATTTCATTTGAAAAAAATTGTAGTTACTCCATCATATAGCTATGTCACAGTTTATTTAGCCAGTTTTCTATCCATACACATTTAGGTTGTTCCCACTATTTTGCAATTACAAATGGTGAATAAATGTGTGAATACTACTTTTGTATTGTGAATAATACTTTTGTATTACTTTTGTATCTTTAGGGTCAGTTCCTAGGCATGTGATTATTGAGTAGGCATATGCAATTTTGTTAAACTGCAAATTTCATTCACTAGGGGTTATACTATTTGGCACTCCCACGAGCAGTGAAGGAGTGCATGTATTTCTCCATTGCCTCTCCAACAGTGTGGTCAAGCCTTTGAATTTTTTCATTCTGATAGGGAGAAATAATATTTCAATGTAGTTTTTTTTTCTTTGTTTGAGACAGAGTTTCACTCTGTCACCCAGTCTGGAGTGCAATGGCATGATCTTGGCTCACTGCAACCTCTGCCTTCCCAGCTCAAGCAACTCTCCTGCCTCAGCCTCCTAAGTAGCTGCGACTACAGGCATGCACTACCACGCCCGACTAATTTTTGCATTTTTAGTAGAGACAGGGTTTCACCATGTTGGCCAGGCTGGTCTGGAACTCCTGACCTGAACTGATCCACTAGCATTGACCTCCCAAAGTGCTGAGATTACAGGCGTGAGCCAACGCACTGGGCCTCAGTGTAGTTTTAATGCGTACTTCTCCCATGAGGAAAGTTGAACATATTTTCCTATCAAGGGTCTTTTTTATGTTATTTTTGATTTGTCTGTTCATGTCTTTTTTTTTTTTTTTTTTTTGAGACAGAGTCTTGCTCTGTTGCCAGGCTGGAGTGTAGGGACACAATCTCGGCTCACTGCAATCTCTGCCTCCCAGGTTCAAGCGATTCTCCTGCCTCAGCCTCCCGAGTAGCTGGGACTACAGGCACGTGCCACCACACCCGGCTAATTTTTTGTATTTTAGTAGAGATGGAGTTTCACCATGTTGGCCAGGATGGTCTCGATCTCCTGACCTTGTGATCTGCCTGCCTCAGCCTCCTAAAGTGCTGGGATTACAGGCATGAGCCACCGCGCCCAGCCAAGACAGGGTTTTGCTTTGTCGCCCAGAGCTGGATGGAGTACAATGGCTTGATCTCAGCTTACTGCAACCTCCTACACCTGGGCTCAAGCCATCCTCCTGCCTCAGCCTCCTGAGTAGCTGGGACTGTAGGCACGCACACCCAGCTAATTTTTGTATGTTTTTGTAGACCACCAGGGGTTCCTTACAGGGGTTCTGTAAGGTAGACTATTTTCAAACGACTACTAAGAGGTCACTTTGCCTTTTTCACTGTGAGGACATTTGTTTGCACTGCTAGTGGAGTAAAACTGCCAGCACCGTAGCACAAAACAAGGCAGTGGTGTCAAACTCTATTTGTAGTCATTGTATTCTTCACCACTACATGGGAAAAAATAAAGCCAGTTTCACTTAAAAACTCCCTTTATGAACAAGTAAATGATTAATTGTGTTACATTGCAGTCATTTGGTACCAGTCCTTTTACGATTCTATGTGATAAGATAGGAAGTACACCTATAGCATTTTTGCTGCACGCTGAGTGACAATGGCAGCTCTAGGAGAAGAACTCGTGCTATTGAGTTATAAGTAAGCAAAACTAGCCACTTTTTTCACCACCTTACTTGAAAGAACAGGTTTCCAGATTTAGGTATTTGGCAGACATTTTCTCAAAAATAACAAAATAAGCCTGTCAATACAAGGAATACAACTGACAGCATTTGTTGCCATTCATAACATTTGAACTTTCCAATCAAATTAGCATTTTGGAACACTTGTATGTACCAGTGAGCTTGATAGCTTCCCAACACTTAGACTTTTCTAGTGAGATTAGTAGTAATATTAACAAATGGGACTTTTTTTTTTTTTTTTTTTTTTTTTGAGACAGAGTCTCCCTATGTTGCCCAGGCTGGTCTCAAACTCCTAGGCTCAAGTGGTCCTCACATCTCAGCCTCCTGAGTAGCTGGGACTACAGGTGTGCACCACCATGTCAGGCTACAGTGTGATTTTTTTAAGAAATATCAATACTTGGAAGATCCTTTTTTGTGTGATTTTTTTGATGAAATATCAATACTTGGAAGATCCTTGAAACTCAGTAAACTGATATTTTCTAAAAGACCAATAAATTGATGTTACAAATTCACATAGGGGTAACAATCTATTCAAAGTGTAGGATAGGACCAGGTGCGGTGGCTGACGCCTGTAATCCCAACACTTTGTGAGGCCAAGGCAGGTGGATCACTTGAGTCCAGGAGTTCAAGGCAAGCCTGGGCAACATTGTGAAACCCCATCTCTACAAAAAATACAAAAAAAAAAATAGCTGGGTGTGATGATGCACCCTTGAAGTCCCAGCAACTCTGGAGGCTGGGGTGGGAAGATCGCTTGAGCCCAGGAGGTGGAGGTTGCAGTGAGCTGAGATGGAGCCACTGCACTCCAGCCTGGGTGACAGAGCTGTCTCAAAAAAAAAAAATTAAAATTAAAAAAAATTTTTAGAAAGAGTAGGATAGACCAATGGATTCCACACTGCATTTAATCCTTAAAAATCTAACACTTGTCAAATTTTAGCCTCAAAAAAGAAAATTCACAGTTATTTGGAAAAGCTATTAAAATATTCCTATCTTTTCCACCTACATATCTGTGAAGCTGGATTTTCTTTACAGAATTCAACCAAAACAATGTAACACATCAAATTGAATGCAGCAAATATGAGAATTCAGCTGTTCTTCTATCACACAAGACATTAAAGAGATTTACAAAAATATAAAACAATGACACTATTTTCAATACTTTTTTTGTTTGGGGAAAGTTATATTCCATTAAAAATGTTATTTATGTTAACCCGTAAAAAATTTGTTATTTATAAATGAATATTTAAAATGTTTGTTTTATTCCAATATGGTAAATATAGATGAATATTACAAACATTTTCAAAAGCTCTTTGGGGTCCTTAATAAGTAGGAGTGCAAAGAAATCCTGTGACCAAAACATTTGAGAATTACTGTATTTAAGTTTTAGAAAATATTCCTAACCCAAGATAAGATGGAAAAGAGTTGTTACCAACTAATTCTGAAAAGACTGTGGTGATATAGTGCGACCAAATGTGTATATGTGTTTATAATTCTCTCCCTCTCTGTCTCTCTCTCTCTCATGCTCTGTGTGTGTGTATCCCTAATTTCTCAAAGTATTTTGTGTGTGTGTGTATCCGCAATTTCTCAAAGTATGACTACTGCCATCTACTCTCTAATTATCTTCAGCTGATTGAGAAATACGTTAAAAAAATTTTTTAAGTCTAGCCAAGTAAAATAGAGATATCTTTTAAAATATCCTTGAATTCCAAGCACCTCTTCACATTAATAACTACATATTTTTAATTATATGTATGGATTACAATTTGGTAAATCAGTAAAACCGAAAGTTGCTGGTGTTCATTCCTGCCATGTCCCTGTTACTTAAGAGAATATAATGCCAGCTATTCCTGACATTTCCTGGTATAAGATGCCCAAGAAATTACTAGGCAATGGACATAAACACTTTTTCATTTTTCTTTTAAACATTGTTCCTATTTGACATGAGTCATCCAAATGTTTTAAATAATTCCTCATATAAGCCAATTTTGCTATCTGTTGGCTTAAACTATGATAAATGAAGTTTCTTAACATAATAGTCATGATTTTCCTCAACCAAACCAAACCCCTATAATCAGTTAAGAATTATACTTCAGGATGTTTCCAAATGAGGTATTCATATGTCTTAGCCATTTTCTAGGCCACGTGGCTCAAGAAAGAAGAGGTGAGAATTCTAGCAAATTATCCTATATTATACATAGCTTGAATTTCTCCCTAGGGTTTATTAAAGTTTAACCTATTATAATGAAATATTCACTCATTTTTCCTATAATTTTATAAAATGATAATGATCACAGGATAAGTCTTATACATTCAGCAGGAATTGGCTGGCATCATTTTCTACAATCTTATTTCAGCATGGGGAACATCTATTTAGTAAAAACATTAGTAACTGCTACGTGAAGGAAGAACTCCCATATTCTGGGATTCTGCCAGTGTAAACAGCTAGTAATTTCTGTCTAAATGAAAGCCCCCAAGTAAGAAAACTATAGTGGATATTACCATTTGGTTCATTATTCAGTTCCGTGAGGGGACTTATAAAGTGACATTTGATCATTCTACAGAAACAAATTTGACAGGTACTACAGCAATCTTATATGAACTCTTTACAAAGAACACAAACAGAATTTTTTATGAGGTCAACATAATCTTGATATAAAACACTGACAACAACATTAGAGGAAATGAAAATTACAGGTTAGGCTTTCTCAGGAGCATAATGCAAAATTCTAAAAAAAGTTAGCAAATCAAAATCAGGAATACAATACAACTAATATATCAAGATCAGCATAGGGATTTTTCCAGGAATACAAAGTTGGAATAATTTTTTTTTTTTTGAGATGGAGTCTCGCTCTGTTGCCCAGGCTGGAATGCAGTGGCACCATCTCAGCTCACTGTAACCTCTGTCTCCCAGGTTCAAATGATTCCCCTGCCTCAGCCTTCTGAGTAGCTGGAACTACAGGCATCCGCCACCATGCCCGGCTAATTTTTCTATTTATAGTAGAGATGGGGTTTCACCGTGTTGGCCAGGATGGTCTCGATCTCCTGACCTCATGATCCGCCTGTCTCGACCTCCCAAAGTGCTGGGATTACAGGCGTGAGCCACCGCGCCTGGCTGGCTTAATATTTTAAAAGGTAATGTAGGCCGGGAGCGGTGGCTCACGCCTGTAATCCCAGCATTTTGGGAGGCCGAGGCAGGTGGATCACGAGGTCAGGAGATCGAGACCATCCTGGCTAACACGGTGAAACCTGGTCTCTAGTAAAAATACAAAAAATTAGCCGGGCGTGGGGGCGGGTGCCTGTGGTCCCAGCTGCTGGGAGGCTGAGGCAGGAGAATGGTGTGAACCCGGGAGGCGGAGCTTGCAGTGAGCCGAGATAGCGCCACTGCACTCCAGTCTGGGCGACAGAGCGAGACTCCATCTCAAAAAAAAAAAAAAAAAAGTAATGTACTCATACCATTAATAGAAAAAAAGAAAATCATCTCTACAGACGAAGACAGCATTTGATAAAATTAAACACCCATTCATGATAAAACTCATAGCATAAACTGACTAGAAAAAAAGCACCTCCAGGTGGGGTGCAGTGGCTCATGCCTGTAATCCCAGCACTTTGGGAAGCCGAAGTGGGCGGATCACCTGACGTTGGGAGTTGGAGACCAGCCTGAACAACATGGAAAAACCTCATCTCCACTAAAAATACAAAATTGGCCTGGCGTGGTGGCACATGCCTGTAGTCCCAGCTACTCGGGAGGCTGAGGCAGGAGAATTGCTTGAACCCGGGAGGCAGAGGTTGCAGTGAGCCGAGATTGCGCCACTGCACTCCAGCCTGGGCAACAAGAGTGAAAATCCATCTCAGACAAACAACAACAGAAAAAGGGCACTTCCTTTTTTTTTTTTTTTTTTGCCAGGACATGTTCTCATCTGAGAGTACTTCCTTTTTTGATAGTGTCTTTACAGAAAGCATGCAGCAAATATACTTAATGGTGAAATATTGAAAGTTTTTACTCTGGGATGGGGAGCGATTAAAGATGTTTCCTCTCACCAGTTCTATAATAATCTGTATTGAAGTATAGGTGTAATAAACAAGAAGACATTACAAAGGAAGAGATAAAAGTCATTATTTGCAGATTACATAACTATATGTAGAAAAATCCAAAATAAATTACAGGCGAACCATTACATTAATAAATGAAGAGGTGGCTGGGTGCGGTGGCTCACGCCTGTAATCCTAGCACTTTGTTTGTTTTTTTGTTTGTTTTTGGAGACAGAGTCTCACTCTGTTGCCCAGGCTGGAGTGCAGTGCCGTGATCTCTCAGCTCACTGCAACCTCCGCCTCCTGGGTTCAAGCGATTCTTCTGCCTCAGCTTCCTGAGTAGCTAATCCCAGCAATTTGGGAGGCTGAGGCGGGTGGATCACTTGAGGTCAGGAGTTCAAGACCAGCCGGACCAACATGGCAAAACCCGGTCTCTACTAAAAATACAAAAATTAGCCAGGCATGATGGCGGACACCTGTAATCCCAGCTACTCGGGAGGTCGAGGTGGGAGAATCGCTTGAACCAGGGAAGTGGAGGTTGCAGTGAGCTGAGATCACACCATTGCACTCCAGCCTGGGCAATACAGGGAGACTACATCTCAAAAAAATAAAAATAAAATAAAATAAATGGAGGTAAGGTTGCTAGATGAAATCAACATGAAAACTGTATTTACATATATAAGCAACAAAGTAAAATGAAATCTTAGGCCGTGTGTGGTGGCTCACGCCTGTAATCCCAGCACTTTGGGAGGCCAAGGAGTGTGGATCACCTGAGGTCAGGAGTTCGAGACCAGCCTGGCCAACCTGGTGAAACCCGTCTCTACTAAAAATACAAAAATTAGCCAGGAATGGTGGCAGGAACCTGTAATCCCAGCTACTCGGGTGGCTGAGGCAGGAGAATTGCTTGAACCCAGGAGGCGGAGGTTGCAGTGAGCCAAGATTGCACCATTGCACTCCAGGCTGGGTGACAACAGGCAAACTCCGTCTCAAAAAAAAAAAAAAAAAATCTTAAAAGGATCTTATTTTATAATACCATCAAAAGCAAATACTCTCCCAAAAAGCGACGAAAAGGAGATACAAGAGTGCACACTGAAAACTACAAACATTGCTAAGAGAAACTTAAAAAAAACCTATATATAATAAATGGAAGACTATTCTGCGCATAGTTTGGCGATGTTGTAAAGATAACAGTTATCAGCAGGGCACAGTGGCTCACACCTGTAATCCCAGCACTTTGGGAGGCTGAGGTGGGCAGATCACGAGGTCAGGAGTTTGAGACCAGCCTGGCCAACATGGTGAAACCCTGTCTCTACTAAAAATACAAAAATTAGCTGGGCGTGGTGGCTGGCACCTGTAATCCCAGCTACTCATGTGGCTGACACAGAAGAATTGCTTGAATCCAGGAGGCGGAGGTTGCAACGAGCCGAGATCACACCATTGTACTCCGGCCTGGGCGATAGGGCGAGACTCCATCTCAAAAAAAAAGAAAAAGAAGTAACATTTATCCCCAAATTGTTATCCTCAATGCAATCCCAATAAAAATGCCAGAATTTCCGTGGCAATTGACTAATTGGTTCAAAAGCCCAGAAATAGATGTTTGCATAAATAAACAGTCAAATTGTGACAAAGATAGTGCTGCAGAATAGTAAAGAAAGGATGTTTTTTTTTTCTAACAGTGGTATTGGATTAATTGAACATTTGCATTTTAAAAATGAATGTTGTCCCCTATTTCACACTATGCATAGAAATCAATTCCAGGGGGATTGTAGAAATCTGAAACAATAAAGCTTATAGAAAAATGAAATCATAGAATATCTTTATGACTTTGGGGCTAGCAAAGTCTTTTTTTTTTTTTTTTTTTTTTTGACAGGATCTCACTCTGTTGTCCTGGCTGCACTGCAGTGGTGTAAACATGGCTCACTGCAACCTCTGCTTCCTGAGCTCAAGTGATCCTCCTTGTAGCCTCCAGAGTAGCTGGGACTACAGGATCATGCCACCATGCCCAGTTAATTTTTAAATTTTTGGTAGAGATGAGGTCTCACTGTATTGCCCAGGCTGGTCTCAAACTCCTTGGCTCAGGTGATCCTCCCACCTTGGCCTCCCAAAGTGCTGGGATTATGGTGCAAGCCACCATGCCCAGCTGGCAAAGGCTTCTTAAAAACAGGTTATGAAAGCAATAACCATAAAGAAAAGCTGATAAATTGAGCTATATTAAAATCGGTAGCTTGTATTCATCAAAATACACCAATAAGAGTGAAAAGGGAAACCACAGAGTAGAAAAAGATATTTGCAATACATACCTGACTGGAACCAGTGTACTGAATATGTAAAGAATGAGACAAGGCTGGGTGTGGTGGCTCACGCCTGCAATTCCAGCCCTTTGGGAGGCTGAAGTGGGCAGATCACCTGAGGTCAGGAGTTCGAGACCAGCCTGGCCAACATGGCGAAACCCCATTTCTACTAATAATACAAAAATTAGCCAGGTGTGGTGGTGCATGCCTGCAATCCCAGCTACTCAGGAGGCTGAGGCACAAAAATCGCTTGAACCTGGGAAGGGGAGGTTGCAGTGAGCTGAGACCACACCACTGCACTCCAGCCTGGGCAACAAAGTGAGACTCTGAAAAAAAAAAAAAAAAAAAAAAAAAAGGAAAGAAAGAAAGAAAGAGAGAGAAAGAAAGAAAGAAAGAAAGAAAGAAAGAAAGAAAGAAAGAAAGAAGGAAAGCAAGAAAGAAAAGAAAAAAAAAAGAAAAGAAAAGAGAATGAGACAATAAGAAAAAGTCAGGGCAGGCGCAGTGGCTCACACCTGTAATCCCAGCACTTTGGGAGGCTGAGGCAGGCGGATCACCTGAGGTTAGGAGTTCGAGACCAGCCTGACCAACACGGAGAAACCCAGTCTCTACTAAAAATACAAAATAGCCGGACATGGTGGTGCATGCCTGTAATCCCAGCTACTTGGGAGGCTGAAGCAGGAGAATCACTTGAACCCGGGAGGCAGAGGTTGTGGTGAGCCGAAATCACGCCATTGCATTCCAGCCTGGGCAACAAGAGCGAAACTCCATCTCAAAAAAATAAATAAATAAGAAAAAGTCATACAGCCGCCCCCTCCACCTCCAAAAAGGACAAGACTCTTAAACAAGTACTTTACAAAAGAGGATATCCAAAGGCCAGTAAACATGAAATATGCTTTACTTCATTAGTTATCAAGGAAATACAATTTAAACCACAAGATCCTACCATACATCTGCAGAATGTCTAAAACTGCAGACAGTCAATAGTTTGTGTAGACAAGGATGTGGAGCAACTGCAACTCTCATGTTGCTGGTAAGTCATGGAAATTCTTTTTTAAAAAATTATATATAATTCACATAAAATTCACTTTTTTTTTTTGAGATGGAGTCTCACTCTGTTGCCGAGGCTGGAGTGCAGTGGCATGATCTCAGCTCACTGCAACCTCCGCCTCCTGGGTTCAAGAGATTCTCCTGCTTCAGCCTCCCGAGTAGCTGGGACTACAGGTGCGTGCCACCACACCCAGCTAATTTTTTGTATTTTTAGTAGAGACGGGGTTTTACTGTGTTAGCCAGGATGGTCTTGATCTCCTGACCTCGTGATTCACCCGCCTCAGCCTCCCAAAGTGCTGGGATTACAGGCGTGAGCCATGGCGCCTGGCCCAAAATTCACCCTTTTGAAGTGTACAAGTCAGTAGTTTTTAGTATATTCACAAGATTGTGCGACTACCACCACTATATAATTCTAGAGTACTTTCCTTATCCTCCAAATAAACCCCACTAGCAGCCACTCCTCATTTCCTCGCTCCTCTACCTTCTAGCAACCCACTAATCTACTTTCTGTCTCAGCAGATTTGCTGTTCTAGATATTTCACATAAATGAAATCACACAATATGGCTTTTTGTGACTAGCTTCTTTGACTTAACATGTTTTCAGGGTTCATTCATGTTGTAGCATACATCAACACTCCATTTCTTTTCATGGCTGAGTAATATTTTATTGTATGGATATGTCATTTCATTTATCCATCTGTCTGTTGATGGATGCTTGGGTTGCTTCTGCCTTTCGGGTATTATGAATAATGCTGCTGTACACATTTATATACAAGTTTCTGTGAGGACCTTTGTTCTCATTTGTGATTGATATAAACCTTGACATGGAATGGCTGGGTCGTATGGTAACATTTAACCTTATGAAGAACCACTAAACTGTTTCCCAAAGCAGTTGTACCACTTTACATTCCCACCAGCAATGGATGGGGGTTCCAGTTTCTTCAAGTCCTCACCAACACTTACTATTTTAGCCATCCTAGTGGTTGTGAAGTGGTATCTTATTGTGGTTTTGATTTGCATATTCCCAATAACTAAAGACGTTAAGTATCTTTTCATACGCTTATTTTACATTTTTATATCTTCTTTGGAGAAGTGCCTCTTCAAATCCCTTGCCCATCTTTAAACTGGGCTATCTTGTTATTGAATTGTAAGAGTTCTTTCTGTATTCTGGATACTGGGCCTTTCTCAGATCTATGATTGCAAATATTTCCTCCCAAGAATGGGAATTCTTAAAACCACTTTGGAAAAACTTTGGCTTTATCTGTTAAGGCTGAAAACGTATATAACCTATGGACCCAATAATCCACTCCTGCATAAACACTCAACAGAAATGAAAACATGTTTTCCATCAGACATATTCAACAGTGTTTACAACAGCATCATTCATAATAACAATTGAAAGACTGAAAATCACCCAGACATCCTGTGGTTAGGCTGAGTAACAGTGCCCCCAAAAATGTCCACATGCAAATCCCTGGATCCTGCAAATGTTACCTGACTTGGCAAAGAGACTTTGCAGATATGACTGAGGATCTTGACGGGGGTAAATAAGATTTCCAGTTCAGCATGTAAGGAGTTTTGAGGTCATCACTTTGTCCTAAGTAGAGCTGTCAGGGCACGGTGGCTCACGCCTGTAATCCCAGCACTTTGAGAGGCCAAGGCAGGTGGATCACCTGAGGTCAGGAGTTCAAGACCGGCCTGGCCAACATGGTGAAACCCCATCTCTACTAAATATACAAATATTAGCCGGGCATGTTGGCGGGCGCCTGTAGTCCCAGCTACTCGGGAGGCTGAGGCAGGAGAATCGCTTGAACCTGGGAGGCGGAGGTTGCAGTGAGCTAAGATGATGCCATTGCGCTCCAGCCTGGGCAACAAGAGCAAAACTTTGTCTGGAAAAAAAAAAGGAAAAAGAAAAAGAAGTAGAGCTGTCGGAAAAATGGTCACAGGGCAAACCACTGCCTCCCAAATTGGAGACAGACAGGTGACACAGAATCACAACTTACCGGAGCAGAAATCACTGGGCATACACCTCCATGGGAACCAGTACTGGGACAGAGGAATCTGAATTGTAATTGATGAATTGCCCAGAGGTTCAGTTTGGGTAAGTGTGTGAGTTAATAATTCTACAAAGACCCAGTCATAAGAGGGTCCCCACACTTTGTAAGTTTTACCTCTAGGAGCTCTCCCAGGTTCTCACTGTGAAGATCAGAGTGAAGATCTCACCACGAAGATCTCTCGTGCTTCTGGCAGGGGAGGGGGAAAGTAACCATTTTGAAATATGCCAGAGCATTCTGTTCTTAACAAGGCCTGTCCTCAAGAAAAATGATTCTGCCACAGCCTTACCTGTTGAGGTTTTATCAGAGCTAAATCAACCTGGTGGAAGGGAAACACCTAACTCCAGCCCCTTCTAGACATCCTGCCCCACCTAAAGGGGGTGGGGGTACTGAAAAGCACTTGTGAAGTTTACATCCCAGAGGCACAGGCTTGCTAAAACTGAGACCTTATCATACGAATATAGAAAGCTTCCTCTCCCCCCACACCACTAAAGGACTACTTACCAGAGTTCCTTTTACTGTACATCATATCCAGCTGTTAATAAAAAAAGTGCGAAGCATACAAAAAACAGTTTGAAGACAGAGCAAGCATCAGAACCAGCCTGGGATATAGCAGCGATGTTGGAATTATCAGACCATGAATTTAAAACAACTATGACTAATACGCTAACGACTCTAGTGGAAAAAGTAGACAACATGCAATAACAGATGGGTAATGTAAGCAGAGAGGTGAAGTCTAAGAGCGTATCAAAAATAAATGCTAGAGATTAAGAAAAAGCTAACAAAGAATGCCTTTGATGCGCTCACTAGTAGACTGGATTGAAGAATTGCTGAGCTGAGGAAAGAATTGCTGAGCTGGAGGACATGTCAATAGCAACTTCCAAAACTGAAAAGCAAAGAGAAAACAGACACACACGCACACGAAGGAACGAAATGTGCAAGAACTGTGGGGCAACTCCAAACGGTGTAACATGTAGATAATAGGTATACCAAGAGAAGAAAGGAACAAAATAAATATTTGAAGCAATGACTGAGAATTTCTCCAGATTAATGTTACACCAAACTACAGATCCATGAAGTTCAGGAAGCATTAAGAAAGATAAATGGGCTGGGTGCAGTGGCTCACACCTGTAATCCCAACACTTCGGGAGGTCGAGGCAAGAGAATTGCTTGAGCCCAGGAGTCTGCGACCAGCCTGGACAACATGGTGAAACCCTGTCTCCACAAACAATATAAAAATTAGCTAGGTGTGGTGGCGCATGCCTGTAGCCCCAGCTACTAGGGAGGCTGAGCTGGGAGGATTGCTTGAGCCTGGGAGGCAAAGGTTGTGGCGAGCCCTGATTGAGTCACTGCACTCCAGCCTGAGCGACAGAGTGAGACCTTATCTCAAAAAATAAAATAAAATTAATAAAATAATAAAATAAAATGAAAAATGAAAAAAAAACCCTACACCTAGGCATATCATATTCAAATTACAGAAAATTAAAGAAAGTCTTGAAAGAAGTCAGAGGAAAAAAGATCCTCTAGAGGAGCAAAGATAAGAATTTCATCTGGTTCCTTTTCAGAAACAATGCAAGCAAGAGTGTGCAGTGAAATATTTAAAGTGTGGAGGGAGAGTATACGGAATTATTCAGGGGGGGCCAATTTAATCACTTCAGTCCTTACAAGAGGGAGGCAGGGAGGTCAGAATGAAAGTGATGTGATGGATGCAGAGTTGAAGATGCTAGGCTGCTGGCTTTGGAGAAGGCGCCAAGAGCCAAAGAATGCAGGCAGCTTCTAGATGCCAGAAAGAAAGACAACAGATACTTGGAAGGGTGCAGTGGCTCACGCCTGTAATCCCAACACTTTGGGAGGCCAAGGTGGGCGGATCATGAGGTCAGGAGATCAAGACCATCCTGGCTGACATGGTGAAACCCTGTATCTACTAAAAATACAAAAAGTTAGCCGGGCGTGGTGGCAGGCACCTGTAGTCCCAGCTACTTGGGAGGTTGAGGCAGGAGAATGGCGTGAACCCGGGAGGCAGAGCTTGCAGTGAGCTGAGATAGCGCCACTGCACTCGAGCCTGGGCACCATGGCAAGACTCCGTCTCAAAAAAAACAACAAAAAAGACAACAGATACTCTTCTAGAGCCTCAAAAAAAAAAAAAAAAAAAAAAAAAAAAAAAAAAAGCCAGATCTGCTGACACTTAACTTCAACCAGGTGAGGCTTATTTTGGAATTTTAACCTCCAGCATGGTAAAATAATAAATTTGTATGGTTTTAAGCAACCAAATTTGTGGTAATTTCCTGCAGTAACAGGAAACTAATACATACCCATCTATAGCATAATAGACACTATATTTGCACAATGGAATAACATACTGCAATAACTATTGATACATGCAACAAAATGGATGAACCACAAACCTGATATTGAAAGATAGCTGGCACTAAAATAATATTAACGCTATAAGATTCAATTTTTATAAAGCTTAAAAATAAGCCAAACTTATCTGCGTATTTGTAAGTTAGGCAGTGGTTACTTGGTGGGTGGGGATACTGATTCAGGGAGTACACTGGAAGCTTCTGTAAGTGCTGAGTAATGTTCTGTTGCTTATTTTGGTGCTGGTTATATGTGGTCACTTTGTGATACTTCAAACCATACACTTGTACATTTTTTCTGTATTGTATACTTCAATAAAGTTTGCTTAAAAACAAATAGCTTTAAAACAAATTTCCTTGCAAAAAATTGTACAAAAATAGGTTTCAGATTTTTTTTTTTTTTTTTTGAGACGTAGTCTCACTCTGTCACTGGGGCCGAAGTGCAGTGGTGAGCTCTCGGCTCACTGCAACCTCCACCTCCCAGCTTCAAGGGATTCTCCCGCCTCAGCCTCCCAAGTAGCTGGGATTACAGACGCCCACCACTACGCCCAGCTAATTTTTTGTATTTTTAGGAGAGACGGGGTTTCACCATGTTGGCCAGGCTGGTCTTGAACCGACCCTCGTGATTCACCCGCCTCGGTCTCCCAAAGTGCTGGGATTACAGGCGTGAAGTTTTCAGATTTAAACACGATCTATGCAAGGTCTTAAGATTAAACTAAATCCCAGAGTGAACAATTGCAGTAAATTGAAGTAACAACTCAATTAATTTCAAGGATTTTCTAGTACATGTTCAATGCCTCACACACACAGAATGAGTTGGTTTATGCATGCAAACAAGGTAGCAGATATATCCAAGTACACCAAATACTGTCTGCAGTTTTCCTTTTTTCATTAGTTCCACTTACTTCATTAAGTACTGATTTAGAGAGAATCTACACCATCCTTTTGTAGAACCCTTTCTGGACTAAAGATTTTATCACTGGCATTGTTTATCTCAAATATTTTATCAGACAAAATGTTTTCATAAATTTTTGTATGCCAATGAACACCATTTTATCCTCATATACATACACGTGTGTATTCATTTATCTCTTAGAAGGTCAGAAAGCTTAGTAATTATTAATTAGGTCAAACATTTTAAATTAGTCAGCCCTCTGTATCTGTGGGTTCCATATCCACGGATTGAACCAATTGCAGAAGGAAAATATTTGAAAAAAAAAATTGCATCTAAACAGGCACTTTGTTATTTTCTTCTGAACAATACAGTATAAGTATATACATAGCATTTACAGTGAATTAGGTATTATCATCTAGAGATGATTTAAAGTAAACAGGAGGATGTGAATGTTATATGCAAATACTAAACCATTTTATATCTGGGACTTGGGCATCTGTAGATTTTGGTACCTGAGGTAGGTCCTGGAACCAATACCTCATGGATACCAAGGGATGACTGTACTAATGAATCTCATTTATTAGCTGACACATGTAAATTTAAACATAAGAGAATGCAACAAGTTATTTGAACCTGAATGCAGAGAATAAATACTTTATTAACTGATTACAGTTGAAAGTCACAAACAAAAAAGGGGGTATATTAAGGCAAAGCCATATATATATATATATGTATAGACAAATCCAAAGATTGTTACCTCTTTACATTTTAATAACCTCTGCATTTTTCTTTTACACATTTAGGCAGTGTGCTTTCTTTTCTTCTCAGTTAAACACCTTGGCCAATATTTCTAAATAATATTTTGATGACAACTTACAGGATCAGTGATTGAGACAATGACTACTGTATCAAACGCTATCTGATAGTTTTCTTAGCATATTCCGTGTGTGGTGGTACATTTATTTTGGTGTGCAAAATCTGACAACTGATGATTTTTCTCTGTCAGCAAAACTAACAAATTTTGAAAAATGATTTTAATAGTTGTAACTAAAATAAGCTTAGACTTCCAAGTCAGTCAAATGCCCAAATTGCATGTTTTCTGCCCTTCCCCTAAATCCTTTTACATATTTTAAATAGCCTTTAGAATATGATCGATCACATGGTTGTATTTCAGATCTAAAAGTTTTGAGATTTTCAAAATCAAAAATTACTTTCTTATGCAAAATGGCAATGCAAACAGCAATCCTACATAATGTAGAATAATTTTTCTTCTGTATAGCTCCTTCTAAAAAATGGGTAACCACACACACACACACACACACACACGACATAAATTTAGTCCATCTGAAGAAGCACTCCAGCTTTCTAATTCCACTTTTGAAGGAAAAGGCAGAGGCATGTTTACATTATCCCAGAAAACTGAATAAATGGCTTTATTTGGTATCTTCAAGAAGCTTCTCCTTCCGTAGGAGATGTAGGTGTTGTGGGAGAAACTGTAACTGGTTTTCGTGTAATTCTGTCTAGTTCCGCATGAACATCTAAGACAGGCTTCTGGCCTACATTGAAGAAAAAGAAAAAAAAACAAGATTTAGATATAAGTGAAAGCATCGTTTTCACCAATATCTCTTCATTTAAAAAGTGCTAACACTTTCATTAACTTTAGCACACTAAGTTACATAAACAACCTTTAATTTAAAAATTTCAAGCTGGGCATAGTGGCTCACGCCTGTAATCTCAGCACTTTGGGAGGTCAAGGCGGAAGGATCACTTTAAATCAGGAGTTCGAGACCAGCCCAGCCAACATGGTGAAAGTAATCCCAGCTACCTGGGAGGCTGAGGCAGGAGAACTGCTTGAACCCGGGAGGTGGAGGTTGCAGTGAGCTGAGATCACACCACTGCACTCCAACCTAGGCAACAGAGTGAGACTCTGTCTAAAAAATAAAAATAAAAATAATATAAATTTCAAGAAAAAACAAATTCCCTCATTTTAAATTGTGGATCTGTTACCAAATGGAGGTATAACTGGCACCTATCATTTAATCTCATAAAGGTTTTTTTTTCTTTTTAAGGCATAGGACAATAAGAACGGTAAAACAGAAAATAGCAACAAAAATTTAGCATCTAGAGAAGATGAATGAGTGGTAACAACAGATGACAATAAAAATTTGGCAAGGATATGGAGAAACGAACTTTCCTAACCTGCTGATGACAACTTAAAATGATACAGCACTTTGGAAAACATTTTGGCAGTTCTTCAAAACCTTTGTTTAAACCGAGTTACTACACAACCCAATAATTCCACTTAGGTATTTACCCAACAGAATTACAAACAAATATCCACACAAAAATGGATGTTCAAAGCAGGACCATATTGATAATAGTCAAAAAAGTAGATGAAACTCAGATGTCAAAAAGTAGATGAAACTCAGATGTCCATCACCCAGTAAATGGATAAATGAAATGTGGTATACCCATATAATGAAATATTATTCAGCAATTAAAAAGGAATGAAGGCTGGGCGTGGTGGCTCATGCCTGTAATCCCAGCACTTCGGGAGGCTGAGGTGGGTGGATCACTTGAGGCCAAGAATTCGAGACCAGCCTGGCCAACATGGTGAAACGCCATCTCTACTAAAAATACAAAAATTAACCAGGCATGGTGGCAGGTGCCTGTGATCCCAGCTACTCGGGAGGCTGGGGCAGGAGACTCACTTGAACCCTGGAGGCGGAGTCTGCAGTATCGTGCCACTGCACTCCAGCCTGGGCAACAGAATGAGACTCTGTCTCAAAAAAAAAAAAAAAAAGAGAGAAATGAAGTATTGATACATATTACAACATGTATGATCTTCAAAAACATTTGTTAAAGCCATACATTGTATGACTCCATTTACATGAAATGTCCAGATAGACAAATCCACAGAGGAAAGAGAGAAGGTTTAAGGTTTCTTTTGGGGAGATAAAAATGTTCTAAAATCAGATTATGGTGATGGCCTGCCCAACTTAGCAAAGATACCAAAACCACAGAATTATACACTTTATATGAGTGAACTTCATTCTATCTCAAAAAAGCTGTTATTTTTAAAAAGTGACTTGCTCCCCATAAGCATACCTGACTTTTTGGCGGATGGTGGTAAACCACTGCTTCCACCTCCAGCCCCACCTGCAGGGCTACCACCACTCACACCAGGGCCTCCTGGAGAGCCAGTCTTTTTACTCAACAAACTGTTGAAGAAATTTGCCAGAACGCCTTCACTTGTAGCTCCAGCTATAAAAAAATCAAAAAACAAAAAGCTTTAGCCAAAACATAAGATTCTTCCTTAAATTATTATTAATCACACATAGAAAATGAATAAACTTAAAATTTAAGAGTTTTATATTCCAAATTCAAGTCGTTTGATCTTTTGATGCTGAGTAATTTCTCTAATGAGTAAACTTTAAGTGTAAAATAATTATTTAAAAATTAGAATGTTTTAAAAGGCCAAAGGTATTTTAAACAAAAAGATGTTATATACTAATATATATCTCCCTTTTGAAAAGGATTCTTTAAAAATAGAACTGTTGAGAAACTGCCTCAAATATTAGGAAAAGTTACAGAATCCTATATGAAAACCGGTAGAAGTTCCCAGAGATAAATGGGCAAATGATAGCAATAAACAATTCACAGAAGAGAAACACAAACAGAAGGAAAATACTAGAGGAAAAACTCTTATTAGGTGGTATTTAAAGCATGTTAATTAGGTTGTGGTAAAATTGCAACACTCAATGTTGATGATATGCAAAGTTGAATAATCCATTTGAAAAAATATTATCCAAAGGCATAAAAACATAAACTCTTTGACCTAGTAATCCCACTTATGGCAATTATTCCTACAGAAATAACTATTATGCAAATAGTTTTTTTCTTTATGTTAATTGCAGATTACCTATTATAGTGTAAATGTGAATTTCTTCAATGATCTACCAGGAAATTGATTAAATATAACAAAACTTTTATCATGGAAATGATGATACATCACAAATACACTGTAAAATGGTTTACAATCTGGCTAACTATGAGATTATATACCCACAGAGACAAAGCCTAAAAGGTATTACACAAGAATGAAAATAGTTATGGCAAAAGGTGGAATTTTAGATAGATTTATTTCTCTTGTAAAATGTATTGTCTTGTTATTTCCTAGAAAGAGATGTACCTTTCATGTTTGGATCAATTTTTTTTGACCCAGCAGGAATGGGTGACACGCTGGCAACATTAGATGATACAGATCTATTTGGTGTTCGCGGGGAGCCTCCTGGGACTCTTGGTGAGGCATCCTATGTAAAAATAGGAAAATACAATTATAAAAACCTGAAACTTTCATTTTCACAAAAGTTATTATTGTAAAAAGAAATTACTTTGCAACTATCCCCTGTTCTACTGGTACTTTTACACTGCAAGCCATTGACAAAATTGTTAGCAATCCTGTCCTCATTATTAGAGAATGCCAGACAGAGGCCCATAACATTTTAACATACTAATTTTTCCTCTCATAGAAAATAAAGAACATATTGAGTGATGATGTATAGTTAGAAGCTTGGGAGTCAGATTTGGTTTCCAATCTGGACTTGTATTCTACTAGCTTTATAATCTCAGGCAAGCCACAACGTCCTCCCTAAGGTTCCCATTTCCTCATCTGCAAAATGGGGCTAATAACAGTCCTGCCTCATAAGGCGGTTGTGAGAATTTGTAAAATGACATATAAATGACTGAGTATTGACACACAACAAACGTTACAAATAGATCTTTACACTTTTAAAATCTCACAAATTACAGAAGAATTCTGAATTCAAGTTTATATCAAAGTACACCCATATGAAATATGTACATAATTAAGAAAAAAGAACTAAAATAATATGTACTGCATTTTAATCATTTTGTCAAAATTTGTAATACTGACCACAGGCCTTCCAGCTGCAGTTGGTGGTTGCTTTGCTAAAAGGGACTGAAAAAAAAAAAAAAAAAACCAAAAGAATCCTAGTTTAGACATTCATAGCATATACTGGTGTATTTTTAAAGAAAATACACACAAGAACGGTTTACTCATTAACCATACTAAGTCTGCTTCTGATAGAATTTCATACCTGTAGCTTCATAAGAAACACCTGATCATCTTCTGCCATAATTTCCTTCTCATGTACAAACTGAAATGAGCAATGCACAAATGAGCAAATTTAATATATTATGCTAACACAATAATTTATTCTCCAGATTAGACTAATTAAAAAACAGGTCAAGAATTTGAACATTACCTATACTATATTTATATTCACATGCGTGAACTGCCCTACCCAAGGCCTCCAGCAGAGGTGTCCAGTAACTAGCTACAGTTTTGGAAATGTTCTATATCTGTGCTGTTCAATATGGCAGTCACTAGCCACCAGTGGCTATTGAGCACTTGAAATGTGGCTAGTGTGACTAAGGAACTGATTTTTATCTAATTTTACGTTTAAAAGGCATACGAGGCAAGTGGCTACTGTGTTGAACAGCATAACCCTAGCGTCACAAGCATATTAATCATGCTTATAAAATTTGCTAAACAGCAGTTAGGGTGTTTTAAAAGGGCCAGTAATATCCTAGTTAAGTGAAATGCAACTTCTCCCTTGTTTCTCTGAAATAAAAATATAATGGCTCTTCTATGAGCTGAATAATTAGGAAAAGTAATTGCAAAGTCTCCTGCTTCTATTCTTGCTGTATAACACATACCCAATCTATTTTCTTCCCAGGAGCCAGTGATTCTTTTAAAAGGTTAAATCAGATTACATCACTCCTCTGCTCAACCTCTCAATCGCTTTCCATCTAACTCAGAATGAAACCTAAAGTCCTTACTGTAGCTTAATGATAAAGACCCACAGTAACTTAATTCTGCTCTCATCAACTAGCTTCACCTTCCCCACAGCTCTTTCCTGCCTCTGTCTTCCTCATACATTTCTGACTCAGGGCATGTACACTTTTAGTTCTCTCTGCCTTCAGCATTCTCCCCCCTTTATCAAAGACCTTCCCCCATCATTCATAAACAGCATCCCTCACAGCCCAGTCCCCTCGCTCACTCTCCCTACATCCTGCTTTATTTCTGTAGCACTTATCACTACTTGATAGATGTCTATGTATTGGTTTACTATAGGTATCACTCTCCTTCCCATTTAGCACTTAGAACCTAAACAGGGCCTGAGGTGATGCTTAATAAATATTTGTGGAATGAATAAAAGAAAAAGACAACTTAAAAAAAGCATAATCTGTTGGTAAAAGAATGCGAAATATTTTTGCTATTTTATTTTTATGCATGCATTTCTTTTAATAGACATCCAAACCAAATACCACACCAACTGACTTTTCATTTGACCTTTTCTTATTACTAACAATAACCCACAAACAGAAGATGGATGCTTTATATTATGAGTGTTTGGATTCTGAAGATTCTTATATGCTAAATCAAAATTATTTTTTCTTCATATATAAGTCAAGATTAAAGTCAGTCAGTGAGAAGTACTACAAGTTGAGTCTCCTTCATCCGAAATGCTTGCGACCAGAAGTGGAAGTGTTTCAGATTGCTGAATATTTGCATTAATACTTATCAGTTCAGCATCCATAATCTGAAAATCCAAAATGTTTCAATAAGCATTTCCTTTTGAGAGTCATGTTGGAGCTCAAAGTGTTTCAGATTTTTGAGCATTTTGGATTTTCAGATTAGGGATAGTCAATTTATTTATGCAAATACTCATTTTTATAGAGCTTTCAGAAACATCTCTATCTATAGAACATTATACAGTGCATGAAATCAAGATATGGGAAAGCAGTGTATCTTCTGGGATGTGATTTGATAGATTGATACATTAGAGTCAAGACTAAAAATGGGCCGGGTGCAGTGGCTCACACCTGTAATCCCAGCACTTTAGGAGGCCGAGGTGAGCAGACCACTTGAGGTCAGGAGTTCAAGACCAGCCAGGCCAACATGGTGAAACCCATCTCTACAAAAATACAAAAAAAATTAGCCAGGCATGATGGTGGGTGCCTGTAATCCCAGCTACTCGGGAGGCTGAGGCGAGAGAATTGCTTGAACCCAGGAGGCAGAGGTTGCAGTGAGCTGAGATCGCGCCATTTTACTCCAGGCTGGGTGACAGAGCGAGACTCCATCTCAAAAAAAAAAAAAAAAATATATATATATATATATATATATATATAGAGAGAGAGAGAGAGAGAGAGAGAGAGAGAGAGAGAGAGAGAAAATTGGAAGTTCTTGGATAGCTGTGAGCTAATGTGGGTAACTAACTGGAGAGAAGATCCAAGACCTGCCTCAATAGATAGAACCAACAGAATTATTCTAGCAATGTTTTCTTGACTCTTGACCAAGCTCTAGGTTGGAAAGTTCACAGCTTCTACCTATTCAAATTCTGTAAGATCCACATATTCACTCATGCCAATCTCTGATTTCCAAAGCACTATATTAGAATGTGGATTCTGCACTAACAATTGCTAATATAAACATGCCAAGGGCGAAGATTTAATTAGCTGAATAGCTGATTTCTATTTTGCTAAAACAAATCCTTATGTAAACTGTACATTAGAAACACACCAAATTATACTTAGAAACCCTCCAGATGGAAAAGGACATTTTTGCCTTTCTACATTCAATTTTAAAGTATGGACTTCCCCTCAGGTTAGTCTAAAGTCTAAATATTGAGATTATTTACTAAAATGGTTACCTTTCGAACAGGTGGTTTAGTTATGATGTCTTCAAAATTATCTTCTGCTTTTAATGTTTGAAAATTTTCATGTAATATTCCTATTTTCTTATCATTATCCCACCCTGCTGGACTGGAAAGAAATACATATGATAAATTCTCAAGCATTTATATAGTCATTCTTTCATTCAGTCCAAGATCATGTAAAAGGAACACTTTTATGAAGTCAATTTGAACAATTATGGAAAACGAATTAGCTTTTTATTATGATGTCCACGTTTTACTAATTTCTACTTAAAATGAAAGCCTGGGCAACATGCCAAAACACCGTCTCTACAAAAAATACAAAAGAAAAAAAATTAGCTGGGCATGCATGGCATGCACCTGTAGTCCCAGCTACTTAGGAGGTTGAGACAGGAGAATCGCTTGAGCCTGGGGGGCAGGGGCTGAAGTGAGGCAAGATCGCGCCATTGCATTCCAGGATGGGCAACGGGAGTGAGACTCTGTCTCAAAAAAGATTACCTACATTAAAAATGTCGTTAGTGTTAACTTGGGGGAAGGGGGCAGTAATTATTACCTCCCAATTTTATACGGTACCTTTTTTTTTTTTTGAGACAAGAGTCTTGCTTTGTTGCCCAGGTTGGAGTACAGTGGCTCAACCATGGCTCACTGCAGCCTCCATCTCCCAGGCTCAAGTGATCCTCCCACCTCAGCCTCCCAAGTAGCTGAACCACAGGTGTGTACCACCACATCTGGCTGATTTTTAAATTTTTGGTAGAGATGGGGTCTCATGATGTTGCTCAAGCTAGTCTTGGGCTCTTGGGCTCAAATAATCCTTCCACCTCAGCCTCCCAAAGTGCTGGGATTTCAGGCATGAGCCACTGCACCTGGACTATTCAGGTAACTTTTTTTTTTTTTTTTGAAACAGAGTCTCGCTCTGTCACCTAAGCTGGAGTGAAGTGGTGCGATTTCGGTTCACTGCAACTTCCGCCTCCCAGGTTCAAGTAATTCTCATGCCTCAGCCTCCCAAGTAGCTGGGACTACAGGTGTGCACCACCACACCCGGGCTAATTTTTGTATTTTTCATTAGAGAGGGGGTTTCGCCATGTTGGCCAGGCTTGTCTCAAACTCCTGACATCAGGTGATCCACTCTTGGCCTCCCAAAGTGCTGGGATTAGAAGCGTGAGCCACCATGCTCAGCCAGGTAACTTTTTAAAAGCATATCTAGATCTCATATTTGGTCATTTATGTATCATAATCAATTAAAGAATAAGCAGATACAATACACTAATATAGGCACCCAGTAGACAGTTTAGCTCAAAAACCTTTGAAAAAGGGCTCAGGCCAGCAGTAAATCTAAAAGGCAATAATAGATAAATCAAGACAGGTTATAAACAAAAAACAATCTAGGAACAGATAGATTCTCACTTTCTCATCATGGAAAGGTCTATTGGTCCCACCTCAAAACTGAAAATAATGATTCACCATCAAATAGTAGCAATAATACATGATAAAATTATATCTTTAAGAGTCCACTTACATAAATACTGCATCCTTTTCCACAACAACAGCAGGAATCTTATAGGGAAATCCATACAGTTTCTGAACGATGTATTTATATACTAAGTCTATATTTTTGTTTTCTTTTACTGAAGTGTAAATAAGTGCTGCACCATCTGAATAATATGGTTAAAGAAAATTCTGGACAAATGTCATGAGCAAATACCATAAAATTCTGTGTTTTCAGCTTAACTTTTATTTCTATGCATTTTAGTTTCAGAAATAACTCCAAAGGTATATTATATGGTAATCAAGGACTTCAAAAGTAAAAAATACTACCTTCATATGGGCTACAATTAATAAAAGAATTTTTGCATAATCAATTTAACTTAGGAAGGTAGAAGTCTCATTAAGGCAAGAAGTAAAGGTAAATCTAGAAATACTGACACCACTACTACTTCTATATTTAAAGCACATTAAAGGACAATTTTTATGATTTTAACTTTCCTAAACTTCATAGAGGGGATATTATTTATCAACAGCTGTTTTGTTTGCCTTTTCAACAAAAATGGTGTGTAACAGTGTCTCTTTGTAGTTTTTACAAAACCCAGGAATTAAAGACTTCAGGGATAAGGCTCAGGAGACTCACTGGAGAGGGCAAAAGAAACCCAATGTTGAAAGGTGAGTCAGCAGGTACCAATTAGGAAGCTTTCAGGAATAACCCAAGGCAAAAGCACATTTCATGACAAAACTTGAAATAACACAACCTCACATGAAGATGTATTAAAGCAGAGCCTAACTTTGACCTTTTATCCAAAAGACACAGCGGATGTAAATATTAAGACATCCATGGACAATGTGACCACTGACAGACGATGGACTCAGAGTGGCTATCAGAAATTCTATGACCACCCACATTCTAGCACTGGCCCTTGTTTCTCCAAGGGAGATGGTGACCTAGGCCAAGGGGGAAATGCTGGGAGTACAGTCTAACTTCTTAACCGGGATACTCATATTTTCTGGGACATGACCTGAGGCTTATGAACCTAAAAGCGGTATTGCTAAATACAACTTACTAAACTTACTTTGATATGAAACTGTAACATGGTAGAGACAAACATAATCTTAGGCAAAAGTTTAACCGTATTAACTTTGCATTAATGCTCTTCCCCACAATGAAAACCAAATTATGATAATTTGGAAGATTTCTGTAACTGAAAAACTTACATTGCAATTAAAAATTTAATAAAATAAAGGTGATTTTGAACTGTCACTGTCTGTCACTGATAAATACATACCTCATTATCTTGAAATGACTTCCACATTCTGTATTCTTTTAAAATCAACTGGCTCTAACGGTCTCTAATTATTTTGGTAGAAAGCTTCCTTTCTGATTACATTTCTGTATTTACATTTTTAAGTATAGCATTAAATATATGATTAAAGAGACTGTTTATTCTCAAATTTTCTAATCCCCAAAGATAACATAAAAAAAGGCTATAGATACCTACACTACAATTACTCCCACTTTTTATTTTATTTCTGAAGACATTATGGTAGACTAGTACCCTTTAACTCAACCAACTCAGCCATTTGGTGACATGAGAAGAAAAAGGCCCATAAAGAGAAAGAACTGAAGAGAAAAGGGGAAAGGGAAACTATCAGTGTCAAGTGATCTTAATAGGCTTTCTTTAAGTGGTCCTTAAATTAAACACCCACTAATGAAAATGATTTATAATTTGTAGACGCTATAAACATGTGTATTACTCATTACTATCTATTCCTAATAATCATTTCATTACGTTTCAGACTCAAAAACTTTGGCTGGGGAATGCAACTGCAAAATATCTGATCCAAGTCGGTTGGTGAATTTACTCTTCAGTGCATTCAAGGTGTAACTAAGTTTTCAACAGTAAAGTCTCTAAACAGTATTCACTTTTAACCTTCATTTTCTCCCTATTTTAGCTGTAATTATTACTCACTGGCTCGCCTAATCCTTGCAATCTAGATTAACAAGACTTTCCATGGTAGATTTTCCAGGAAGGTTTCTAAAGTTTAGATGATTCTCCAGCCTCACTTTGGAATACTCCAATCCAACATGTCTAGATAGGCAGAGCCAGATTTTGAAACCACTGTTAGGCTATATGTGGAGAAGATAACAACACACTAAACAAATTAAAAATGAAAACACAAAAAACACAATATTGACCTTGCCCTACCACTCACCAATAAATACAGTTTTTAAATCAGATATGTTCATAACTACATACAGCTTACTAGACTTTTCCACATACAATTGATAATTATTTTTCTTAAGCATACTTTAAACAGCAAATCAAAGTAATATACTTCAATATTTGCTTTTCTATCTCAAAATATCCAAATATAAATAATTTGGGAACTAAAATGAAATTTCCAACCAGAGGCAGAAGGAGAAATGTTTACAGAATTTCTCAAGTCCATCAATTTAATTCTTTTAACTTTAAAAAACAAAAACAGGTAAAGTAGTACACTGAATCAATAAATGTATTTAAAAGGATACACTGTAAACAAAACTTCCGGATATGTGACTGAATAAAATCAAAATGTTCATCTCTGTAGTCATGTTCTTTCTCCAATACACTAATGGCATCACACTGTTAAGTTAAAATAATTAAAAATAATACATTTAAAATAATCAAAACTAAATACAGTAATTTAAACAGTTCAATTCTGGATAGGGGAACATCATAAAAGTACCACTCTGATATGGTGAATAAACAGCAGGACACAGAATATCAAGTACTCTATGAACTTTAGTTGGAGGGACTAATGGATAATTTCATCTTTTTAAAAAGTATTAACTTCAACGTTAATGTTAAATCTGGTCAGAACACCAAAGACAAAGTTTTAGTACATAAGGGAAGGAAGAATAACAAGCCTAGCTTGTTCTAAGAAATCATACTTGCTAACTCAACTACTTATAACCTGGAACAAAGTTTTAAAAGATCTAACATCTATTTTAGTTTTATAAAACACTTCTGCATATCCAGGGAGTCTCTACTTCTCACCATTTCTTCTTTGTTCCTGTGTTTATCTGATAATTCTCAAGTGACCTTAATTTCTTTTCTGGTGCTTTTATTCACTCTTATTACAATCTCACTAATGACAAAATAAGGAAACAACTGATTTTTGAAATGTCGCCTGTACAATCAATGAAACAATTCTGAATTCTGCTTGCTACAGAAAAATGCTAAGACAAATACAAAGATGGCATGTTCAAACATCACGACATCCAAATAATTTCACCAAAACCCTTCTGAATTGCAGGTGTAAAATATAAAAATAAACATTTAATAATGGTCATTACACCTAATATTAGTTTGGGGTTAAATCTGCTATGTAATTTTTTGTTACATATATATATATATATACACACCACATATATATATGTTGCATATATATATATATATACAACAAATATATATATGTTGCATATATATATATTTGTTGTGTGTATATATATATATATATATATGCAAAAAAAAAAACCTGACAGGGTGCAGTGGTATGCGCCTGTATTACTTTGGAGGGTGAGGTGGGAGGATTGAGCCTAGGAGTTCAAGGCTAGCTGGGCAATACAGCAAAACTTTCCACAAAAACAAAAATAAAATCATATACAGCACAGAACAGAGTCTCATTATATAATTATGATGAGCATTTCATTGCCCATTTTATGAAATACTGACAGTGATTTCAAATGATTAAAAATAATTATTACACTTTGACTTAATGACACTTTTGGAAAGGCATGGTGGTTTAGTATTAAATAAAAATATTTTAAGGCCGGGTGCGGTGGCTCACACCTGTAATCCCAGCACTTTGGGAGGCCGAGGCGGGCGGATCACAAGGTCAGGAGTTTGAGACCATCCTGGCTAACACGGTGAAACCCCGTCTCTACTAAAAATACAAAAAAATTAGCCAGCCATGGTGGCAAGCGCCTGCAGTCCCACCTACTCGGGAGGCTGAGGCAGGAGAATGGCGTGAACCTGGGAGGTGGAGCTCGCTGTGAGCCAAGATTGCGCCACTGCACTCTAGCCTGGGTGACAGAGCAATACTCCATATCAAAAAAAAAAAAAAAAAAATGTTTTTTTTAACTGAAATCAGAGGATCTGGACTTAAGACAAGAAACTTAGAGAGACTAAGTTTCTAAGACTAAGAGAAATCTCCATTTCTGGAGTCTTTAAACTGACGGCGTTGAACCACCATACTTCTCTCTCTTTGGAAACGCACATTTCCCCATACCCCTACACATTTTAAAAGTTCATAAACTGAAATACATGTGATAGTGTCTTAGATTTTATGAAATATAGTAGATGATCTATTCTGGTTTGAAAATGTTATGACTCTATGACTCGTTTGATACTGATTCCAGACTCTTTAAGCTTAACATTTTTCTTTTGGAAAACAAGACTGCTTTTCATAAGGCAAGTAGTGCTGACGGAACCAATGGAACCAACTTCCAATAAACAAACAGCTCTTCACCAACCAAAACAAAATAAAAAACAAAGCACACAGAAGGATTTCGGTGTGAGATTTTAAGATAGTGTTTTACAGAAAAGGTGTATGTAACAATTAACTATACCAGAACCACCATTTGAAAGCAGATGGCAGACTTTAACTTAATTATTTTAAGTGCTGTCACTCCATTCCTTTGTTATGGATAATTTTTGTACCAAAGTAAAACCTAAGCTAGGTTTTAGATTTTTTAATCAATTTTACTCCAACAATGAATAAATTCTATACCCTCCTTTAATTTTATATGCGCAAATTTTACATAATAAAAAGCATTAATTTCAGGTCTCAAAAGGACTTATGTTCTGTCATTTTCTTAACTATTCCATGGCTTAGAAACAGTAAAAACACACACTTAGGACCAAGTGGGGAGAACATGAACTTGATATATTATTATTATTATTATTATTTTTTTTTTTTTGAGACAGAGTCTCACTCTGTCACCCAGACTGGAGTGCAGTGGCGCGATCTCGGCTCACTGCAAGCTCTGCCTCCCGGGTTCACGCCATTCTCCTGCCTCAGCCTCCCGAGTAGCTGGGACTACAGGCGCCCGCCACCATGCCTGGCTAATTTTTTTTATTTTTAGTAGAGATGGGGTTTCACCATGTTAGCCAGGATGGTCTCGAGCTCCTGACCTCATGATCCACCCACCTCAGCCTCCCAAAGTGCCGGGATTACAGGCGTGAGCCACCATGCCCAGCTGATCTATTATTTTTATTTATATATTTATTTATTTATTTTTGAGATGGAGTCTCGCTCTGTAGCCCAGGTTGGGGTGCAGTGGCGTGATCTCAGCTCACTACAAGCTCCACCTCCTGGGTTCACACCATTCTCCTGCTTCAGTCTCCTGAGTAGCTGGGACTAAAGGTGCCTGCCACCATGCCTGGCTAATTTTTTTGTATTTTTTTTGGTAGAGGAAAGGTTTCACCATTTTAGCCAGGATGGTCTCGATCTCCTGACCTCGTGATCCACCCGCCTCAGCCTCCCAAAGTGCTGGGATTACAGGTGTAAGCCACCACGCCTGGCCTTCTATTAATTATCTTTAAAGGAAACTTAATTTTATTACAAAATATATACAGTGAAATAACCAATAATATAATTTTGATAATAGTGATCCTATCAGAACCTCTTTAAAAAACAGAAACCCTTCATGACTGCATGTCAACTTTATATAATGAGCGCTGCTACATATTTAAAAGTCTATTTTAAGTATATAATCCTCTGATATTAGAGAATATATAAAAACTTAATGTTGAGGCTGGGCGCAGTGGCTCACACCTGCAATCCCAGCACTTTGGGAGGCCAAGGCGGGTGGATCACCTGAGGTCAAGAGTTTGAGACCAGCCTGGCCAAAATGGTGAAAGCCCGTCTCTACTAAAAATACAAAAAATTAGGTGGGAGTGGTGGTGGGCACCTGTAATCCCAGTTACTAGGGAGGCTGAGGCAGGAGAATTGCTTTAACCTGGGAAGCAGAGGTTGCAGTGAGCCAAGATTGTGCCATTGTACTCCAGCCTGGGCAACAAGAGCAAAACTCCGTCTCAAAAAAAAAAAAAAAATTAATGTTGAAAAATAATTTTATAAAAACCAATAAACTATCATTTTACCTGTAATTATTTCTACTAAACTGATTGATCATACAATGAAGTCCAACTGGAATTATGAAAATGAAATTCAATTACAAGTATTTGAAATAACATTTTCTTTCAAAGAAATTATAATTAAGACCACAAAAGCAACATATTAATATCATTAAATACTTTAAACTATTATTTGTTTGTTAACAAAAAATCATCTAGGAGAACTAATGTGTTAACTCCAAAAAACCTGGAAAACAAAACAGTTGTTCATCCTCAGTGAATATCAGTTGCAGAATCCCTAGGAAGCAAACTAACCTTTGTGCAAACTACTAGTACTGGAATGCCCAAGTTATGTGTAAGTGTATCCGCACCCAGAGGTAAAACTACGCTGTCATCTTTGTCTTCTTGTGACGCAGTATTTCTTCTCTGGGGAGAAGCCGGGAAGTCTTCTCCTGGCTCTACATATTCTTGGAAGTCTCTAATCACTGAAAATCAAAGTAAACACAATTTAGAAATTGCTTTATTTCAGCAGGTAACTTTTCTTGCCATAATCTAAAGATAAAATTTACTCAAATTTATACTTAGTCTTGTGTAAGAGAAGAAACGAAAAGGGTTTGAGAAACCTATTTCAAAGAGAATATACAAACACTGGACCCACATTAATAATTAGGAGGCAGAATACTACTACTGCATGGGATGGCTCTACAAAGTAGGGTTCTATCTAGACCTGGCTCAATTTATGCAAAACATTTTGGTCAAGTTACAATTAGTTTTGTCTCTCTACCTTCTCTAATTCACAAAGGGCACTGTATGGATGAAAGAAAAATAAATGTGGGAGAAAAAAATCCCACAACTTAAAAGATAGTCTAGATGATTTTCTAATACTAACTTCCTTTCACTAAACCCTTTACTCAGCTCTCTCCTTTTTTACCTAACTCTGGTACAACTTAATTAAATATTACCAGTGCTGATCAGTTTTTAGGAGTTATTTGCAAGGTTGTCAAAACTGTCACTAAAAAATATAAAGTAAATGTGAATGTATCAAGAGACTTGAAAATATATGTTTTGACTCAGTAATTACTCTCCTAGGAATTCTCAAGTGCACAATCAGTGATGCACATACATAGGGATTTCCATATAACTCTTTTCTTCATGTATAAAAGCAAAACAAATTTGGAAACAAACTGTCTATAGCATAGGATTAAAATAGTATATGAGAAAAAATTATACACAACCATAAGATGTCAAGTTTTCAAAGAATATTTAACGTTGTAGGAAATAGTAACATTAAAAGATACATAAATAAAAGAAGGCCAACGTATGATTCCAGCTTAGAAATAAAAATACTGGGAAAAATACACAAAAGAATTATTTATTTATTTATTTATTTATTTATTCTGAGACAGGGTCTTGCTCTGTCACCCATGCTGGAGTGCAGCGGTGCAATCATGGCTCATTATAGCCCCGACCCAAGTGATTTTCTGGCTCAACCTCCCGAGTGAGTAGCTACAGGCATGTGCCACCACACCTGGATAACTTTTTATTTTATTTTTGTAGAGATGGGGTCTCACTATGTTGCCCAGGCTGGTCTTGAACTCTGGGCTCAAGCAATCCTCCCACCTCAGCATCCCAAAGTGTTGGGATAACAGGGATGAGCCACTGTGACTGGCTATTTTCAATTTTTCTTTTTTTTTTTTTTTTTGAGATGGAGGCTCACTGTGTCACCAGGCTGGAGTGCAGTGGTGCAATCTCACTCACTGCAACCCCCGCCTCCTGCGTTCAAGTGATTCTCCTGCCTCAGCCTCCCAAGGGGCTGGGACTACAGGCGCCCACCACCACGCCTGGCTAATTTTTGTATTTTTAGAAAAGATGGGGTTTCATCATATCGGCCAGGCTAGTCTTGAATTCCTGACCTTGTGATCCACCTGCCTTGGCCTCCCAAAGTGTTGAGATTACAGGCGTGAGCCACTGCGTGCAGCCCTATTTTCAATTTTCAAAAAACAAAGAATGTACATTATTACTTACTTAGAAAAAAATGTGTGTTTTCTCTTAAAGTAATTATGAGCCAGATCTTTGGATCATGAAGACTGACTCATATGGAGGAACACTGTTCTGAATTTACATGGGGTCAAGGAATAGGGAATCCCGAACAGCTGGGCACCGTTCCTCCAGAAACACGGGTCTGTATATACCCTTAGCAGCCCTGGTGACTACCACCCATAAGATCAGAGGCTGTAATCTAATAGTGGCTCTCAAATTTTATGATGCACCAGAATCACTTCAAAGGCTTGTTACATCACAGATTACTGTTTCCACCCTCAAGAGTTTCTAATTCAGTGGTCCAGGACGGGGAGTGAAAAATGTGTACTTTTGATATGTTCCCAGCTATACTCATACTGGTGCTGCTGGTCCAGGGAACCACAGTTTGACAACTACTACTCTAGGATAAATCTAGACTTAGGGAAGAACAATAACAACAAAAACTCCACAGGCAATAGTAAACAGAAAAAAAAATTAAAAGCATTTAGACATCTCTTTCAATGATTTGGTACATACATTTTAAATTTTTACTGTTTTCTTACACATAAATTCCAGCAAGCTGTCAATTTTTCTTTAAAAGTTACTGTCAGTGAATAATAACAAAGGAGTTCATCTATGTATTTCCTTTCTTTTTTTTTTTTTTTGAGACAGAGTCTTGCTCTGTCACCCAGGCTGGAGTGCAGTGGTGCAATCTCAGCTCACGACAATCTCTGCCTCCTGGGTTCAAGCAATTCTCTGCCTCAGCCTCCCAAGTAGCTGGGATTACAGGCACCCACCACCATGCTGGGCTAATTTTTTTTTTTTTTTTGTATTTTTAGTAGAGACAGGGTTTCACCATCTTGGACAGGCTGGTCTGGAACTCCTAACCTCGTGATCCACCTGCTTTAGCCTCCCAAAGTGCTGGGATTACAGGCGTGAGCCACCACGCCTGGCCTACCTATGTATTTTCTTATGCAAAGCACAATATTGGCAAATGAAGAAATCTAAGTGACATTAAAAAATGTTACAGGCAGCCGGGCGTGGTGGCTCATGCCTGTAATCCCAGCACTTTGGGAGTCTGAGCAAGGTGGATCGCTTGAGCTCAGGAGTTCAAGACCAGCCTGGGCAACATGGCAAAACCCTATGTCTACAAAAAATAAAAAAATTAGTCAGGCATGGTGGTACGTGCCTGTAGTCCCAGCTACTAAGGAGGCTGAGGTGGGAGGATGGCTTGAGCCGGGGTGGCAGAGGTTGCAGTGAGCCAAGACTGTGCCACTGTACTTCAGCCTGGGCAACAGTGTGGGACCCTGACTCAAAAACAAAAATAAAAAAATAAAAAATGTTACTGGCTTACAACCTGTTAGAAATGACTCATACAATTTTCATAATTCCCATAAAAATCTCCAATTCACATGGGCATGTACAAAATATGTACTTTGTAAATCATAAAACCATTTTAATATCTTTATATGTATACTGTCAACATCTTTCTAGGCACATTTCATTTTGACAAGGTCAGTAAGATTACTAATCAAAAAATGAAACTGCTGAAAATGAGCAGCTGAAGAAAGATTCAATCTTTTCACCCTGCAAAGCTACTTTCCAAAATGAACACACACAGCTTTTTGGCAAGGAGAAAAGGCATCTCTACTAAACAGTTTACCATTGTGTCTTATGTTTCTAATTTGAAACTATATTAAAACCCAGCACATCATCTAAATAGAATTTTAAAAACAGTAGTTATAGGCCGGGCCGGTGGCTCACGCCTGTAATCCCAGCACTCTGGGAGGCCGAGTGGGGTGGATCATGCCGTCAGGAGTGCGAGACCAGCCTGGCCAATATGGTGAAACCCCGTCTCTACTAAAAATACAAAAATTAGCAGAGCATGGTGGCAGGCGCCTGTAATACCAGCTACTTGAACCCAGGAGGCAGAGGTTGCAGTGAGCCAAGATTGCGCCACTGCACTCCAGCCTGGGTGACAGAACAAGACTGTCTCCAAAAAAAAAAGAAAAAAAAAGTACTTACAATATGCTTACTTCATTAAACCTTCTTTATAGTCAAAAATTCCTAATGATTAAAGTCCGCCAAGACATTTTGTATTTGAAACCTACATTGCTATTTCTAGACTACTTACACTTTTGTTCCATTTGTTTCATTTCTTCAGGAGGGATTTTCAGTTTGTCAACATGTTCTCTAACAACACTTGCCCATTTCTGTAAAGAATCCAAAGCAGTCCAAGGCTTTGACATGTCAACAACCAGCATAACTAGAGTATCCTTCAGAGATATGGCATCCAGTGAAAATTTAAGGAGGCCTTTGTGATATAGGTCTCCATCTAAGATCCATACATTACATCTTGTTTGATCTACAACAGACAAAACAAAGTAACCAAGGCAACAAGATTAAGTCATTTCATCATCCAACTAACAGTACCACTTGGTATTTTAGTGCATCTCCACAGGAGATGTGCTATTGGCTTTGACCAAGTTCAACAATTTAGGCCATCTACCAATTTATTTAAAGGCTTAAAATGACTTAACTGCCAGTAAAGTTCAACTGTTTGGGCCATCTGCTAATTTATGTAAAGGCTTAAAATGATTTAACTGTAGCATCCTCTACTTCATATTTCTTAATCCAAAACCAGAGGATGCATAACTTGTTTATGTTTTTACCATCAGCAGATAGAGATATGCATACTCAAGATATCATACACAAAAATGAGGAGGCAAGTGATCTATAGAAGAAAAAATAGCTGATAGATAAAAAAAGCTGAGTAGATAATATTTTTATCAGAAAATTAGAAGGTGAAATGGGAGTCAACAAAACAATCATTATCTGAGGGAAGATGAGCTGAAAAACTGAGATTCTTCAAGTATGGCAGGAAAGAAGTATCTGCACACCAGGATACCTTAAGATGCTTAAAAGTATCATATATGAATCCCAATCCCAAATTAATAAAAGTATGCCTAAACATAGCTATTTCTTAACCAGCATGACATCACGGAACTTCTAGTAAAAAATTACACACTAAAAAAAAATCAAGACTAATGTGAATGCCAGTGCACCTCAGAATAGACTTCAGAAATTTATGTTACAAATGACACTCACCATCCCTGTCTTCATCATGCACATTTAAGTACAAATATTCCAGTCCTCTTCCTTTCTTATACTCCTCTATTCCCTGAATTTTTCTTATTAAGCTTGTTTTTCCAGCTCCATCTTCACCTAGATATACAAAAAAAGGATAAATCTTATAAATTATAACACCGATTATTTAAGGATGCTTTCTAGTACCAAGTGAAAAACCCAAATGGAACTAGCTTCAACCAAAAAGGCAATTTGATGAAATATAATAGAGCAGCTACAGTATCAAAGATGAAGACTTGGCTGGGCGTGGTGGCTCACACGTGTAATCCCAGCACTTTGGGAGGCCGAGGCAGGCAGATCACTTGAGGTCAGGAGTTCAAGACCAGCCTGGCCAACATGGTGAAACCCCGTCTCTACTATAAGTAGAAAAATTAGGCGTGGTGGTGCATGCCTGTAATCCCAGCTGCTCAGGAGGCTGAGGCAGAAGAATCGCTTGGACCTGTGAGGTGGAGGTTGCAGTGAGCCAAGATTGTGCCACTGTACTCCAGTCTGGGTAACAAAGCAAGACTCCGTCTGAAGGAAAAAAAAAGATAGAAAAGATGCAGACTCCATCACGACCAGGAATCTCTCTCCCAGTCTTGCTAAATCTTGTCCTATCCTATTGCAAATGACTTCCTCTATGGATAATTTTCAGGAGATGAGAAGGTAAAGTGAAACACCTTAGGTTTCAGGAATTTCCACTCTCATGTCATCCCAGTTTAATCTACAAGGAATAAAAGACTCTTACTCTTAGCTTTCAGTCTGAAGAACCTCAGGTAAAAGACTCTTAATTGGCCCAGTTTGAGTTATATGTCCACCTAAGGGCCAATCAAGGGGGATGGATGGCACATCAATCAGTTCCCTGTACATTAAGACAGGGAACTGTGACCTTTACCAGAACCATGAAGCCATAATAAATACGTAGCAGGAGAGATGGTGAGAAAATGGGGATAACAAGTTGGGCAAGAAAAAGTGTAGGGGGGATGTACAACAGACAAAAATTAAAAATAGACTTAAAAGTATTAATGACAGAAAATCAAGTGATTTAAATTTGACACAAGTATTTTTTAAAAAGGTTTAAAACTAGGCTAACTAGCCCGGGCACGGTGGCTCACACCTGTAATCCTAGCACTTTGGGAGGCCAAGGCAGATAGATCACAAGGTCAGGAGTTCGAGACCAGCCTGGCCAGCATGGTGAAACCCCATCTCTACCAAAAATACAAAAAATTAGCTGGGCACAGTGGTGCGCATCTGTAATCCCAGCTACTCGGGAGGCTGAGGCAGGAGAACTGCTTGAATCCGGGAGGTAGAGGTTGCAGTGAGTCAAGATCGCGCCACTGCACTCCAGCTTGGGCGACAGAGTGAGGCTCTGTCTCAAAACAAAACAAAACAAAACAAAACTAGACTAGCTGTTCAACGTTTTGGTGAGGGCTTTTTAGTATTGTGAGTATTTAAATGCTACTTACATGTTACTGTTCATGGACTTATTAGAATCACAGTAATAGTATTTATAGATATGAAACTGGAGTTGCTTGAATCTAAGGACTTATTCCTGGAGATCTATGAGTTCTCTGAGAATTTAAAAATTGTCTTCATTTTCATGTTAAGCTAAAAAAAAAAATACGTCTTAAGTCTTTATATCTGAATGCTGCCACAAGATTGCAGTGCCCACCTCTGCAATGGTGTTTATAATCCTGCTGGGGCCAAGGTGAAGCCAAGTGATGCAGACAGAACAGAAAAGAGAGTCAACACACAGGCACGCCAAATTCAAAGTATCCCAGAGCAGTCAATTCCATATTCAACTGCACTGGGCAGACTGGTTCTTTTTATGAAACATTTTCCAATACTTCATAGCAATGTGTAACCTTAAATAGGCAATAAAAAAGGTGACAGTAAGAAATCCAAAGGAAGTAAATACATTAAAGAGATATCTGTACTCCCATCCGATGTTCATTGTGGCATTATTCACAATAGCCAAGATATGGTATCAACCTAATTGTCCATCAACTCCATCAACAAATGAATAGATAAGGAAAATCTGGTATGTGTATATGTGTATATGTACATATGTACATAATAGTATTGCATTGCGGGTATGTGTATGTATAACATATATGTGTGTGTATATGTTATATGTATACACATACACACACATATATTATACACACACATACCCGCAATGCAATACTATTTAGCCTCAAAGAAGGAAGGAATTCCCATCATATACAACAATATGAATGAACCTGGAAGGTTTATCATTATGTTAAATCAGGGGTCCCCAACCCGCCGGGCTGTGGACCGGTACCAGTCTATGGCCTGTTAGGAACCAGGCCACACAGCAGGAGGTGAGCCGACAGCATTACCCCTGAGCTCCACCTCCTGTCAGATCAGCAATGCCGGCATTAGATTCTCATAGGAGCCCAAACCCTAATGTGAACTGCGCACGCCTGGGGATCAAGGCTGCATGCTCCTTAGGAGAATCTAAGTAATGCCTGATGATCTGAGGTGAAAGAGTTTCATCCTGAAACGTCCCCACCTGGTCCATGGAAAAACTGTCTTCCATGAAGTCGGTCTCTGGTGCGCAAAAAGACTGGGGACTGCTGTGTTAAATGAAACAAGCCAGGCACCGAAAAGCAAACACTCCATGATCTCACTCATACATGCAGCCTTAAAAAGTTGATCTTACAGAAGTTGAGAACACAACAGTAGTTACCAAGGACTGGGGCCATGGTGGGGGAGGGAGTTGGGGAAATAGATGTTGGTCAAAGGTTACAGAATTTCAGTTAGGAGGAATACCTTCAAGAGACCTATTGTACAACTTGATGACTATAGTTATTAAAAATACACTGTACTGAAAAATGCCAAGAGATTAGATTTTAAGTGTTCTCACAACAATGACAACTATGTGAGGTAATACATGTTAATTAGCTTGATTTAGCCATTCCATAACGCATATATATATTCCCAAACTTCATGTACTGTAAATATATACAATTTTACCTAATTTAAAAAAAGAATTTGACATTAAATTTGTATTTTTCAGTACTATTTTTACAATGTACCATTAAACTGGCTCATCAAAAAAAGAGATTAGGTTTAAAAATAGTAATATCTATGATGACAATGATTCCCATAATGATCATGTTTAAAATGCTTAAAATGGAAATAACCAGTAAAAAATAAAATATAATAATATTTCTATTACTAAACCCAACACTGGCATTTAATTTGAGCAAAACATCAGTTGTTACACTGATGTTGCTAATTTGAATTTTACCAAGTTCTATAGTTTCTATGGCATTTAATTTATAAGTACTTATAAATCAGTATAGTTTCTATGGCATTTAATTTATAAGTACATTTAATTTATAATTTTGGGGTCTGGAGTTATTTGGGAACTATAAGCCAAAAAGAAAAAAAGTATATCTAGTTGCCTCAGCAGACACAAGCATTAGACTTTATATAATAAAAATAATTTAAATCACCATGTGAAGAGATCTATGAATATCTTCTTTTAAAAGGAGCCCGAATCTGTTCTAGAACTAGGAAAAGAATCAAGATTTCTTAGGGTTTTTACTCTTATGACAGGCTACTTTCCTAAAAGAAATCCTCTAAGTTGAAATGATATCAACTTAATTTGGATTATCCCACAAAAACAATGTTTTGCACTGTAAGTAAAAACCTAGTGCCCAGCCTTATAACAGAAGCTTATTGAACAACACAATGTTCAATAAGTATTTTGTAAAGCATACGCAGATCCATAAAAATAAGCAGTAATTAGTTAAGTAAAACTACATACAATATGACCCAGGACTTATCTTATTTCTTTAATTCCCACTTTAAATGTTAGAAAATGAAAAGACACTAGCTTGATTTTTTTTTCTTTTTTATTAATTTTTTTTTGCACACAAAACAATAAACATTTTCTAAAAATACATACAAACAAAAAGATGCATATCCAACATATTAGGAAGGTTGCACATGGGAAGACGGGGAATAGAAATGGGGGGTGGGAATTAAAGAAAATAAATGAGAGAGGGACTTTGTATGGATCAATGATAATAACTCTATCCTCTATTTGACAAAGAAGAAGGAGAAGGAAGAGGAAGAAAAAGAAAGTGGGATAAAGGATCAGAAAGGGAGGAAAATAGAAAAAATTAGAGCATGACTCCAGGGTAGACCTGTTTTGTTGTCGCTGGGTTGGTTGGTTGGTTTGTTCTGTTGTATTTTTCATATGTTTCGCCATGTTGGCCAGGCTGGTCTCGAACTCCCAGCCTCAAGTGATCAACCCGCCTCGGCCTCCCAGAGTGCTGGGACTACAGGCGTGAGCCACCACGTCCAGTACCCACATTGCGTCTGGCCTCTGTGGTAGATCTCCCAGACGGGGCGGCCGGGCAGAGGCGCTCCCCACATCCCAGACGGGGCGGCCGGACAGAGGCGCTCCTCACTTCCCAGACGGGGTGGCCGGGCAGAGACGCTCCTCACTTCCTAGACGGGGTGGCGGCCAGGCAGAGGCGCTCCTCACTTCCCAGATGGGGCGGCCAGGCAGAGGCGCTCCTCACTTCCCAGACGGGGTGGCCGGGCAGAGGCGCTCCTCACACCCCAGACAATGGGCGGCCGGGCAGAGGCGCTCCTCACTTCCCAGACGGGGCGGCGGGGCAGAGGCACTCCTCACATCCCAGACGATGGGCGGCCGGGCAGAGGCGCTCCTCACTTCCCAGACGGGGCGGCGGGGCAGAGGCGCTCCTCACATCCCAGACAATGGGCGGCCGGGCAGAGGCGCTCCTCACTTCCCAGATGGGGAGGCCGGGCAGAGGCGCTCCTCACATCCCAGACAATGGGCGGCCGGGCAGAGGCGCTCCTCACTTCCCAGACGGGGAGGCCGGGCAGAGGCGCTCCTCACTTCCCGGACGGGGAGGCCGGACAGAGGCGCTCCTCACACCCCAGACGGGGCGGCCGGGCAGAGGCGCTCCTCACTTCCCGGACGGGGAGGCCGGACAGAGGCGCTCCTCACACCCCAGACGGGGCGGCCGGGCAGAGGCGCTTCTCACACCCCAGACGATGGGCGGCCGGGCAGAGGCGCTCCTCACTTCCCAGATGGGGCAGCCGGGCAGAGGCGCTCCTCACTTCCCAGACGATGGGCGGCCGGGCAGAGGCGCTCCTCACTTCCCAGACGATGGGCGGCCGGGCAAAGGCGCTCCTCACTTCCCAGACGGGGCGGCCGGGCAGAGGTGCTCCTCACATCCCAGACGATGGGCGGCCGGGCAGAGGCGCTCCTCACACCCCAGACAGGGCGGCCGGGCAGAGGCGCTCCTCACACCCCAGACGGGGCCGCCGGGCAGAGGCGCTCCTCACTTCCCAGACGATGGGCGGCCGGGCAGAGGCGCTCCTCACTTCCCAGACGGGGCGGCCGGGCAGAGGTGCTCCTCACATCCCAGACGATGGGCAGCCGGGCAGAGGCGCTCCTCACACCCCAGACAGGGCGGCCGGGCAGAGGCGCTCCTCACACCCCAGACGGGGCCGCCGGGCAGAGGCGCTCCTCACTTCCCAGACGATGGGCGGCCGGGCAGAGGCTGCAATCCTAGCACCCTGGGAGGCCAAGGCAGGCGGCTGGGAGGCGGAGGCCGCAGCCAGCCAAGACCACGCCACCGCACTCCAGCCCAGGCAACACCGAGCACCTAGTGAGCAAGACTCCGTCTGCAGTCCCAGCACCTCAGGAGGCCGAGGCGGGCAGACCCCTCGAGGTCAGGAGCTGGAGACCAGCCTGGCCAACATGGCGAAACCGCGCCTCCAGGCAAAGGACAAAAACCAGGCAGGGGTGGTGGCGCGTGCCCGCAATCCCAGGCAGCCCGCAGGCCGAGGCAGGAGAATCACGGGAGCCGGAGGCAGGGAGTCTGCAGCGTGCCAACTATACTGCAGCCCAGGCAACAGAGGGAAGAAAAGAAGGAAGGAAGGAAGGAAGGAAGGAAGGAAGGAAGGAAGGAAGGAAGGAAGGAAGGACGGACGGACGCACGCAAGGAAGGAAGGAAGGAAGGAAGGAAGGAAGGAAGGAAGGAAGGAAAGAAGGAAGGGACACTAGCTTGATTGAGCCATTCCACAATGTACACACATTTCAAAACATATTGTACACAATATACACAATTTTTATCAATTTTTAAAAAGTGAAAAGACACCTTCATAAGGGTAAAAACTTCAGATGAGTTTATTTCAACTTATTTCTTAAAATATTAATATTTGAAATTACTTAAATATAAAGGCTTCCAAATAAAAAATACGTAGCTGCAGAAAATCTCACACATAAGCAAAAGAATAGAAACCATATTATCTAGAAATAATCATTGATAATTTGGTTATCTCTGATGGCAATATTATGGGTAATTTTTTCAATAACAAGCTTGTGTCTTCCTTTTAGTTTAACTGATCTCTAAAGGTTTAAGTTAGTAGATTCAGAACAGATTTTGAGCCTGAATTCATGACATCAAAAATACTATTGGCTGGGCACAGTGGCTCATGCTTGTAATCCCAGCACTTTGGGAGGCCGAGGCAGGTGGATCACCTTAAGTCGGGAGTTAGAGACCAGCCTGACCAACATGGAGAAACCCTGTCTCTACTAAAAATACAAAATTAGCCAGGTGTGGTGGTGCATGACTGTAATCCCAGCTACTTGGGAGGCTGAGGCAGGAGAATCGCTTGAACCTGGGAGGCGGAAGTTGCAGTGAGCTGAGATTGCGCCATTGCACTCCAGCCTACGCAACAAGAGCGAAACTCCGTCTCAAAACAAACAAACAAACAAAACTGTCAATCTAACTATTTATGCTCACTATTTTAAGTTTTTGCAGCCATCACTAGAGCATGGTTGTTTCCTTTTTCTAAAGACTGAACAGGGTTCTCCTCCACTTACCATGAGATCAGAGTTTATTCCTCTCTGTGAATGTTGTCAATCATTCGTTTGAATGGACGAATTAATAATTTTCTAACTATTAGAACTACCAGAATCACCTGCAGGATTTGTTATAAGGTATCAGAATCACCTGAGAAGTTTGTTAAAACACAGATTACTGGGACCCACCCCCTTAGTTTCTAATCCAGTAAATATTGAGTGGGGCCTAAGAATCTGCATTTCTAACAAGTTTCCAGAGATGCTGATACTTCTGGTACGGAAGCCACACTGAAAACCACTCCATGGCTGAATGTGGTGGCTCATGCCTGCAAACCCAGCACTTTGGGAGCCGAGGCAGGAGGATCACTTGAGCCCAGGAGTTCAAGACTGGCCTGGGTAATCAAGTGAGATCCCATCTCTATTTATAGTTTTTAAATTAAAAAAAAAATTTTAACAGCAAATTAAAAAAAAAAAAGAAAACCACTGCATTAGACATTTATTAAACTAAGCCAAACACTAAGAATATGAAGATCCTTACACCAAAATTGTTGTCCTCTAAGAGCTCATAAATTGGAAGGGGATAACAAATAGGAAACAGTTTCAAGATATTGTCATTACAACTACACCAGAGATATGCAACAAATCAGGAAGTCAGCCCAGAGAGAAGAGCCTGGATTTACTTGGAAGTCAGAAGTCTTTGCAGAAAAGGTAACACTTTAGCCAAATCTTGTACAGTTAATGAACCATGGAGAGTCTGTCATTCCAGGAAGTAAGAACACATGAGAAAAGCAGGTACAGAAACCCAGAAGCAAAGAGGTGTCCTTCTAGGAAGGACAAATAATTTGAATGCATGAAATTTAGGATGTGAAGGGTAAAGGAAGCAAAAGGTGAAAACAAACAGAGGAGGCCAGATCATGAAGGGCATCTTATGCCAGGCTGAGAAGGTCAGACTATTCTGAAGATGAGGAACCACTAGCACAGTTTAGGTACTTTAGAAAGAGTGCTATGGAAAAGTGTGGAAGAATGACTGACAAGAATAAGTTTAGGAGTAAAGAGAGTAGACAATAGGCTATTAATGGAGTCCTAGCAAAAAATGAGGTAGTTCTGAACCAAGGTATGGAGGCAGGGACAATTATACTCAAAGGCTGTTTTGGTTGGGAGTTGGCAGAGAGAAGAGGCAGACAGAGAAGTCAGAGAAGACTGCCTGGCTATAAGTTCAGAAACACCACCTCTTTACCAGCTGCCTCTGAAGTGTTTGGTCCTAAGTCTTTTTGCAGACTGCTCTTCTATCCCTACCCAACATGTGTTACCTAGGGTTCCTTCCTCAGTCCTCTGCTCTTCTCACTGTATATGTAATTCCCAGAGACTGCAAATCCACGACTTCAATTCCACCTAAAATCTGGTGACCCACAGACTTCCTTCAAGGCTCAGCTTCTCCCAAACTACTTACTAGTCATTACTACTGGATGTCCCATGAATACCTCACATTTCAATATGCACAAAGCATTATCATCATCTTGCCACTTCCCCCAAAACATTGACTTACATAATTAATATAAGATTTCAACCTCAAAGCCTTTATATCCACTATTCCCTCTACCTAGAACAAAGTTCCTTCACATATCTGCATGTTGCCTAACCTCCTTTTTGCCTTCCCTCAAACATTACCTCCTCAGGTAGGCCTCCCTGACCACCTCATTCATTCATTCCTTCTTACAAACAAGTATTTACTATTCATTCATTCATTCATTCACTTTAAAGACAGGTCTCACTCTGTTATCTTTCTTCATTCATTCATTCATTCATTTTTAAAACAGGGTCTTACTATGTTGCCCAGGCTGGTCTCAAACTCCTGGCCTCAAGCATTCCTTCCGCTTAGCCTCCCAAGCACTGGGATTACAAGGATGAGTCACTGAGACCCCCACCTTTTCTTCCCCCATCTCATTTAGAATTACAACCTCCCAACATTCTTTTTTTTTTTTTCCAGTGAACATACTAAGATACTATGTATTTTACTTAGTCTCCCCCAACCTCAAAAGCAAGCTCCAGAAAAACAGGCATTTCTATTTTGTTCACTGCTGGCATCCCTAGTACCTAAAAAGCACATGTGACAAATGTGCCTATTATCTCTGCTCCTTTCACAGCAAAATGTATACTTTCGTTGTTGTTGTTCTTGAGACGGAGTCTCCCTCTTTCGCCAGGCTGGAGTGCAGGGTGCGATCTTGGCTCACTGCAACCTCCACCTCCCAGGTTCAAGTAATTCTCCTGCCTCAGCCTCCCGAATAGCTGGGACTATAGGCACACGCCACCACACCCAGCTAATTTTTTAATTTTTAGTAGAGATGGGGTTTCACCATGTTGGCCAGGATCTCTTGACCTCGTGATCTGCCCGCCTCGGCCTCCCAAAGTGTTGGGATTACAGGCGTGAGCCACCGCAACCGGCCTAAAATGTATACTTCTAAGCCTCCTACAGAGCAGCCACTGACACATCTTGTCTCAAACAACAAAAAGTGCTATCGGCTGCGCATGGACCTCAGCGTTTTGGGAGGCCAAGGCAAGAGGATCACTTGAACCCAGGAGTTGAAGGCCAGTCTGGTCAAGACAGGGAGATCCTCTATCTACAAAAAAAATAGAAAAATTGGCCAGGTGTGGTGGTGCACACCTGTGGTCCCAGCTACTCAGGAAGCTGAGGTGGGAGGACAGCTCAGGCATGGGAGAATCAAGGCTGCAGTAAGCTGTGATCATGCCACTGCATTCCAGCCCAGAAAGCAGAGTGAGACACTATCCCAAAAACAAAAACCAAAAACCCAAACCAAACCATAGAAAAGTGCTATCAATTCAGTTGCAGCCAAAAATTGATCTAAGTTTCACAAATCCCTAAATGCAGGATACAAATTTTGTCCCCTTACCTACTTTGAGAGTATTTTAAAACTATATTGTATATTAATGAGTTTGAAATGCAAAGGCCTAAAAAACTAGGACAGAAAAAGGATGAAGTCAACATGTTTCCATACAATAAAAATTAAAGACTAGAATTATGTCCTTTCGCCCATACCTTAGTCAAATGGAGCCACTAGTGGTTCCCACTTCCCTCTCTATGGAAGCAGCAAGCAGCATACAGCAGTGAACACTTACAGAGTGCCTGCCTGCAAGAGTATCCTGCCAACTGTAACTAACACAACAACTCTGAAGGGCGTGATTATCTCCCATTTGGCAGGTAGGATACTGAGGCTCAGTTAAGTACCTTATCCAAGTTCACACAGGTAGGAAATGACAGAGCCAGGTCTGAATTCATAGGAATTTAATGCCAAGGCACACTCTTCCTAATACTCAACAGTGCTGGTGTCTTTAGAGACCACTAAAGCAAGACTGTTTGGGAGCCGTGGTGGCTCAGGGCTGTTGTCCTGGTGCATGAGGAGGCGAGGCTAGGCACCTGAGGCCAGCCTGGGCAACATAGAAACCTCTAATCTATGTAACAGCAACAACAAAAAGACTGTTTATTTTTTGTATTATGACTCTCTGAAGAAAAAAGTTATCTCCACTTCCAAGAATCACTCCTATTTTCAGAAGAGAAAGAAAAATGAATTAATGCATTCTTCTCTGTGGACTTCGTCTGAGTGACAGGTGGGTATGTTCCTAGTCTTCTGAATCTAACTTGAAGTACCAGAAGTTTGTTTTACTATGCTGATAATTTTTTCTCTGCTAGAATTTTAAATGATGACAGCTATTCCTCTTAACATTCAGTACTTTGTAGATGTGTTTTAAGTAAACTTTACAACATGAAATTTGAAAAAGGAAGGAGCATATGGTCAAATAAATGTAGTATGTTAAACATGGTAGTTTCAGATTATTTCCCCACCCTGTGATTTCAAAATTTCTCACTTCTTGTAACAAGTTAGAAATGGTCACATTGAGAATAAATAACATTTTATAAACACAGCATTTTGGGGCTACAAGGAACTGTAATAAATCCCCTCTTCTTACAAATGGGGAAACTGAGGCCAAGGCTACAGTCACGAAGATTGGTGGTAGCATAGAATAATCCATGCCTCCCAAGAGAATCCAAGTCAACCTCTGCAAGGATACAACTCCCTTTAGATCTTAGGGTAAACAGAATAAGGAAAAAACAAAAACTTATTCCCAAGAATATTCTGACCACCTCACACACTGCTTTGGCAGGAAGAAGGTTCTTAAAATGTTTCAGGAAGCATTTTATTTATTGAAACAAAATCTTTCTGGGAGCGAAATTTCTATCAACCACTCTTCCTCCTCTCTCATTTATCAACTTTAATAACATCTGGTAATTGAAATTTTTGAATTTTTTTTTTTTTTTTTTTTGAGACAGACTCTCACTTTGTCACCCAGGATGGAGTGCAATGGCGCAATCTTGGCTCACTGCAATCTCCGCATCCTGATTCTCCTGCCTCAGACTCTCGAGAGCTGGGACTACAGGCGCATGCCACCATGCCCGGCTAGTTTTTGTGGTTTTAGTAGAGACGGGGTTTCACCATGTTGCCCAGGCTAGTCTCAAACTCCTGGCCTCAAGTCATCTGCCCGCCTCAGCCTCCCAAAGTGCTGGAATTATGGCATGAGCCACCTCATCAGACCCTGGTAATTGAAAATTGAACATTCATATTTTATAAACATTTTGAGCCCATTTCTTCTTTTCATACATCTTAAGCTTCAATTCAAAATCCTCTTAAGACCCCTCAGGGGATTATGCAGCTTTCACTTTCTTTACACGTAAATGCAGTCTGACATGATGTGTCTTGATGGCAAATGCAACATCTGAAAACAGATCTGTTTCATAAAAGGTCTAAAAAGCTAATGAAAACAAAGATTCTGTAAACAAAATCCCACTTTTTATCTCCTATTTTCCAGGAATCTGATCTGAGGTATCTGCAAAGATGCAGTCTTGTTCTAGGGTTATACACATCTTCCAATCATATTATTTGTTAAACTATTTTTCTCTTTTTATGTCTTTAGGCACAAAACTTAACATGTGGCCTCCTCCCAGTTCTCTTCTCCTCACTCTATTAATACACCACTTAAAGGCGAGCATTCACTAAGTATATACCACCCCCAATCCATTTCCATCCTGCAGCTGAGTGATCTTCCTGAACCGATCTCATTATGCCACTCTCTCTCTTAAGATCCTTCATCAGGGCATTCTAGTTAATGATAACACTTGCTGAAGTATTTAGAGGAAAGTGTACTGATATCTGCAACTTACTCTGAAATGCATTTTTAAAAAATGGGTAATAGAGCAGGACACATGTGATAAAGCAAATGTAATTAAATGTTAATGGTAGAATCTAGGTTGTGATATGAGTATTAACTGTAAAATCCCTTCAACTTTTCTGTTTGTTTGGAATTTTCGTAAGATGTGAGAAAAAAACCCGTCAGGGTCTTCCTGCTGTTCTTACAGGTAAAGGGCAAAATGTAAAGCTCCCTTACCTTTCCTGCCCATCTCTCACCATGTCCACCACCAACATGCTAGGCTCTAGACACATAATTTCTTTCAGGAACTTCTGGTCAGACGCCTCGTTCTCTCCCAACTCTACACCTTCCCATATGCCATCACTTCTCTCTGGAATACTCTTCCCTTCCCCTCACCTGGGAGAACGCTATCTTCTTCTGGTCTCTAGGAAGCTTTCTTTGACTCCCCATGTTTGGTTAAGTGCCCTCTTTGTGCTCTCAATAGCACACTGCAGACTGAATAGCACACTGTACTGCAGAAGGTCATCTTACACGTGTGTTTCTTCCAGCAGTCTATAAGTGTGTCAGGTCTGTCCCCAGCATTCAACGAATACTCTTCAGGCAGGTTCTCCTAACAGTCAGCTAGACATAAAGTCTTTGCTTTTAAGGAGATTGCTTGCTTACCAAATAGAGAAACCACGTCTTATGTATAGATCTTTAACCAACCTTCATATTCTTTTTGTTGCTTTGTGGGTTTCCTTCTTGTTTCTCTGTTTTGTTTTGAGACAGGGTCTCATTCTGTCACCCAAGCTGGGGTACAGTGTGCAATTATGGCTCACTGAAGCCTCAACCTCCTGGGCTCAAGCAATCCCCCCACCTCAGCTTGAGTAATTGGGACTACAGGGGTGTGCCACCATGCCTGGCTAATTTTTTAATTTTTTGTAGAGATGGGGTCTCCCTGTGTTAACCAGGCTGGTCTTGAACTCAAGCAATCCTCCCACTTCAGTCTCCTAAAATGTTATGATTACAGTCATGAGCCAGGACATCTGGCCCAAACTTTCCTATTTCTTGATTCCGACCACAATCTCTATTTTCATAATATACTTCATCTGTAACTGCTTGTTCTGGCCATTTACCACAATCTATTAAAATCATTCATTACTCATATATATAAAACTCGAATGGCCACCTCTCATCAATAACAGATCAATTAATAGTGTAAGCTCATAATACATTCCTCCTTCACTAAACTTAGGAGAACTTTTTCTAGCCATTGGACCAAGGGTTGGTCCTTAGCTGCCTTGCCACAACCAAGCTGGACAATGTTTGAAGATAATAAAAACTCCATCATGAACCCTCTTCTCTTTATTCACCTATACAATTAGAAGGATAAAAAATGTTAAAGTTCAGGATGCCTGTCCTTTGACACTGATACGTTTAAAAATCATGCTTGGATGGGCACGGTGGCTTAGGCCTGTAATCCCAACACTCTGGGAGGCCGAGGCAGGTGGATCACCTGAGGTCAAGAGTTTGAGACCAGCCTGGCCAACATGGCGAAACCCTATCTCTACTAAAAATACAAAAAAAAAAAATTAGCCAGGCATGGTGGCAGGCACTTTGTAATCCCAGCTACTCGGGAGGCTGAGGCAGGAGAAACACTTGAATCCAGGAGGCGGAGGTTGCAGTGAGTCGAGATCACGCCACTGCACTCCAGCCTGGGCAACGACAGCAAGACTCTGTCTCAAAAAAAGTAAATAAATAAAAATAAAATAAATAAATAATAGAAATAAATATAAAAATAATGCTTAATGGCAAACAATTTAAAAAATTAAGTCACTAAATTATAAGTTATTGTTTGGAAAACACAACACACCTAATAGTTCCAGTAAAATAAAACAAAAAAATTTACTTTATTCTACACAATTAATATACCTTTAAAGTGGCAAGTAAGTACAGAAAAGGGGTTTCAAACAATGCTTGAAATAATCCAGCTACCTATCTTCAGTTCCTTGGCCTTCAGCTGGCAGTGAAACAGACACATCAGCTTTAAGACTGGCAGCCAAATAGTTAACGATCTGTAAACATATAATTACACAAGTAGAGAGTTCCAGTTCAAACAGACTGGATGAAAGCCCTTCCATAAAGAACCCTTTAGGTAATGAGGCTAAAATTATTTTCTGAATATTTTATCTAAATTTGCATGTTTATATACTAGATTTTCTTAAAGAGGGCATATTTAAAAAAAATCATTTCATTACAGCCTGAGCAACATGGCAAAACCCCATCTCTACAAAAAAATATAAAAATTAGGCGGGCATGGTGGCACACGTCTGTAGCCCCAGCTACTCAGGAGGCTGAGGTGGGAGGATCACCTGAGCCCAGGAGGCTGAGGCTGTAGTGAACTGTGATTGCACCACTGCTCTCCAGCCTGGGCAACAGAGCAAGACCCTGTGTCAAACAACAACAAAAATTTCATAAAAGCAATACTATTAATTTTCATGTCTACATGCAGGTGCTACAAAACTTTGTCTGTAAAGGACTAGACAGCAAATATTTTAAGCTTCTCAGGCCACATAGGTCTCTGTCACACATTTTTGTTTTATTCCCCCAACTCTTTAAAAATGTAAAAAAAAAGAAAAGAAAAAGAAAATCTCAAATTCCACACATGGTCACCAAAACAGTACAGGGTGATACTGCTTTATCTCCCTGATAGATCTCTAACTCAACAATAGAATGTAATCTCCATCAACTTTATAATAACAATTAACAGGGGGCCGGGCGCGGTGGCTCATGCCTGTAATCCCAGCACTTTGGGAGGCCGAGGCGGGCCGATCACCTGAGGTTGGGAGTTCGAGACCAGCCTGACCAACATGGAGAAATCCCGTCTCTACTAAAAATACAAAATTAGCCGGGTGTGGTGGCGCATGCCTGTAGTCCCAGCTACTCAGGAAGGCTGAGGCAGGAGAATTGCTTGAACCCAGGAGGCAGAGGCTGCGGTGAGCCAAGATCACACCACTGCACTCTAGCCTGGGCAATAAGAGCAAAACTCCATCTCAAAAAATAATAATAATAACAATTAACAGATTAGAACTATGAAGACTTAGAAATGTGATTTCTAACTGCAACACTGTCATTATTGATTGTGTAAACCAGTTAAATAATTCCATTTGTTCCCCAACTTCTAAATGGAGAAGAGTAAGATCAGACCATCTCTATAGTGATGGGTTTAAAATGCTTTACTATTATCACCCATTACTACTACTTCTTTTTTTTTTTAAAGACAGGGTCTCGCTATGTTGCCCAGGCTAGTCTTGAACTTCGGGGCTCCAGCAATCCTCCCATTTGAATTTCCCGAGTAACTTGCACTACAGGTGTGTGCCACTGTGCCCAGCTTCATCCATTACTTCTTGATCAGTCATACACTAGAAATAAAACTCATATATATATATAGGTTTTGTGTGTGTGTGTGAGATAGGGCAACTCTGTTGCCCAGGCTGGAGTGCAGTGGCAAGATCTCAGCTCACTGCAGCCTCGATCTCCTAGGCTCAGGTGATCCTCCCACCTCAGCCTCCTGAGTAGCTGAGACTACAGGTGCATCCACCATGCCTGGTTGATTTTTGTATTTTTTGTAGAGCAAGATTTCACCATGCTGCCCAGGATGGTTTCAAAGTCCTGAGTTCAAGCGATCTGCCCACCCTGGCCTCCCAAAATGCTGAGATTATAGGCGTGTGCCACCATGCCCAGCCCAACTCCTTTGTAACTTACATCAGCAGTTTAAAAAATATAACAATAAAAACAAGAATTGTGAAAAATGAGTAGTCAAAGCAAAAAATTAAGAACACATAATACTTTAATGATAATAGCTATCTTGAACACTTCCCAAGTATGCATGCCACTGTTTGACATGGTCCCCAGCATCATGAACATCAGGAGACAGGGAATTCTAATGTGCTATATACCTTCCTTATCCAATTGAGATATCAATATTGTAAAGCTGACATTTTTGATTTAGCCTTATATGACATAAATTATCCTATTTTATCTGAAAGCTCTGGTGACAAGAGCCATGAGGGGTCTTCACTAAACTACCTGTGGTGTATATCTTCTGCATGGCCTTCCACAGGTTATCTGGAGGACCCAGGTAGGGTGAGGGACTTTTGGTGTGCTCCCCATCTCCTAGAGGGCATCGTCCTCCCTCACATTGGTAGGTAAGAGTAGGGAGAGACTATTAACCAAACGCAGGACACAAAGTGACTGTAAGTAAACATTTATGCATGCCTATTCATGACTACATCCCTCCAACATGTCAAGGGGTGCCTGTAGAGCAAAAAGACAAACCCAATTTTGAATTCCAGCTGAAGGCCAGGCGTGGTGGCTCACAGCTGTAATCCCAACACTTATGGAGGCCGAGGCAGGTGTATCAACTGAGGTCAGGAGTTCAAGACCAGCCTGGCCAACAATGTGAAACCCCATCTCTACTAAAAATAGAAAAATTAGCCAAGTATGGTGGCATGCCTGTAGTCCCAGCTGCTCCAGAGGCTGAGGCAGGAGAATCACTTGAACTAGGGAGACAGAAGTTGCAGTGAGCCGAGATCGTGCCACTGCACTCCAGCCTGGGCAACAGAGTAAGACTCCGTCTCAAAAAATAAATAAATAAAATGAATTCCAGCTCAGTTGTGTAACCTGGGGCTTAAAACCCTTTCCTGTAAAACAGTAAACATGCTACATAACGCGGCACCTAGCAGAACACCCAACACAAGTAACAGACACAATACATGATAGTTCCCATCCCTGCAGCTGGCCAAAGCCCTACCTTTGGATTGATCATTCAGCAATTCACATTACATTAAAAAAAACAGAACTTATCCTTAATCATTTTCCTTACTCCCACAGGCTGTCTAGATATGAATTTAAAATAACATTTAGTTGGCCGGGCACAGTGGCTCACGCCTGTAATCCCAGCACTTTGGGAGGATAAGGCGGGCAGATCACCTAAGGTCGGGAGTTCAAGACCAGCCTGACCAACACGGAGAAACCCCCGTCTACTAAAAATACAAAATTAGCCAGGTATCGTGGCTCATGCCTATAATCCCAGCTACTCGGGAGGCTGAGGCAGGAGAATCGCTTGAACTGAGGAGGTGGAGATTGCAGTGAGCCAAGACTGCACCACTGCACTTCAGCCTGGACAACAAGAGCAAAACTCCGTCTCAAAAAAAAAAAAAAAAAAAAAAAAAAAAAAAAAAAAAAAAAAAAAAACACCAAAGAAAACATTTAGTTTAATCCAATAACTATCTACCAAGATCAGTAAATGCTAACCACAGTAGTTGATTATAATGGCTATTAATAGTTCCCATGCCCTAGGAGGTCAAAGTCACACTAAAGCAATGGTTCTTAATCAAATATGGTATGTATTCTACAATTAAATCATCTTTACATTAAGATGCAAATTTTTAACCTACTAGACAGCCAAAGATTAAAATGAATAATATTTAGTATTGGCAATGGTGCAAAACAAACAAGTATTCTCACATACTGATGGTAAAAATGTGGCCGGGCATGGTGGCTCACACCTGTAACCCCAGCACTTTGGGAGGCTGAGGTAGGCGGATCACGAGGTCAGGAGATCGAGACCATCCTGGCTAACATGGCGAAACCCCGTCTCTACTAAAAAATACAAAAAATTAGCCAGGCGTGGTGGCACACGCCGGTAGTCCCAGCTATTCGGGAGGCTGAGGCAGGAGAATTGCTTGAACCCAGGAGGTGGAGGCTGCAGTGAGCCAAGATGGCACCACTGCACTCCAGCCTGTGTGACAGAGCAAGACTTCATCTCAAAAAAAAAAAAAAAAAGTAAAATAGTAAAATAGTACAACTTTCCTAGAAGACTGACAATACTTACGTAGAAAAATTTAAAAGACCTAACAATTGCACTTCTGGGAACTTATCCCAAAGAAAATACTGGGCAAGTGGAAAGTGAAGTATAACAATAATAATCTGTCTACCAATCCATTATAATTATGGTATAGCTATATATACTATTCAGTCAATAAACAAGATAAAGCCGTATCTATTAACATGAAAAAAAAAACCATGTTACACGAAGTGAACCATGGTACACGACATTAAAAAAAAATCTGATTGCAAACAATATAAATCATGAGTTTATTTTTAAGAAAAAAATATTCACATAGAGAAAATGAACACGACCTGGTGTGTTAATAGATGCTCGTACCTATAACCCTAGCACTTTGAGGCCAAGACCAGAGGATCATTTGAGCACAGGAGTTTGAGACCAGACTGGGCAACATACTGAGACTCCCATCTCTCCAAAAAATAATTAGCCAGATATGGTGTCCTGTAGTCCCAGTTACTCAGGAGGCTGAGGCAGGAAAATCACTTGAGCTCAGCAATTGGAGGATGCGGTAAGCTATGATTACACTATCACACTCCAGCCTGAGGAACAGAGCAAGACTTTCTCTCTAAAAAATAAAAAATAAATAAATAAGAAAAAATGAACACTTACCTCTAGGTGGTAGGATCATGCATTATTTTCATGTTCTTTCTTTCCTTCTTTTGGGACACGGTCCGGCTCTGTCACCCAGGCTGGAGTGCAGTGGTGTGATCACAGCTCACTACAACCTTGGACTCCCAGGCTCAAATGAACCTTCTGCCTCAGCCTCCCAAGTAGCTGGGACAAAAGACATGTGCCACCACACCAGCTATTTAAAAAATTTTTTTTGTAGAGGCAGAGTCTTGCTGTATTACCCAGGCTGGTCTCAAGCCATGCCCCCACCTGGGCCTCCCAAAGTGCTGAGATTGCAGGCGGGAGCCACTGAGCATGGCTATTTTCACTTTATCTTCTTATCTTTTTTTTTCTTTCTCTGGCAAGAAACATGCATTACTTTCATAATTTAAAATAATGATTTCCAATTTTGAGGGGAAAGTGTTTTAGACATAATTTCTTTTGGTTCTTTTAATCCCATGATGTACGAAATAATCTCAGTTTACAGGTCAGGAGGTTCTAATTTGTCCACAACTCCACCGCTTCAAAGGATAGGGAGGCTGACTCTAAGATCTTGTGGCTTTTGTCAGGACTCCTTCCACCATACCTAAACTGCCTCGCCCCTTTACTCTGGGTTTTAGGCCCTTTTCACCGGTTGTTCTCCTCCCCACCCTTCTTAGCAAAATTGTACTCAGATACTACCTTTTCCACAAAATATTTCGTGACCTATTTAGCAATTATTTCATACCGACATACTTGATCTTTACTACTTTGAGTCTCTTCCCCACAGGAGTTTATAAGCTCCTGGAGGGCAGGAGCTGAGTCTTAGTCATCCTGTTTACCCCAGATGATTCAGCAAAGCATTTTATACATGACATGTCTCTAATAAATGTTTGGTGAAAAAAAAGAATAAAATGGTAATCTGTGGGGTCTTTCTAATAGCCACTGTCCTGATTTTACAAATAAAGCAAATAAGGCCCAAAAAGGTTAGTCCATGGTCACTTACTTTTTTTTTTTTTTTTTTTTTGAGATGGATTCTTGCTTGGTCACCCAGGCTGGAGTGCAGTGGCGTGATCTCGGCTCACTGCAACCTCCATCTCCTGAGTTCAAGCAATTCTCCCTGCCTCCACCTCTCGAGTGGCTGGGATTACAGGCGCCCACCACCACACCTGGCTAATTTTTCTATTTTTAGTAGAAATGGGGTTTCATCATGTTGGCCAGGCTGGTCTCAAACTCATGACTTGAAGTAATCTGCCTGTTTTGGCCTCCCAAAGTGCTGGAATTACAGGCCTGAGCCACCAAGCCTGGCCACTTAGACTTGTTAGTGACAGAGTCCCATGCTGAATTTTGGACTTTTCTTTTCCTATTTCAAGACTCCTTCCTGTTTTATATTTTCTAAGTGCTTTTACTGGCATTCTCTCTCACATGGATTTCACACCAGCTGAATTACTGCTCTACCAGCCTGTATCTGTGATTTGCCAGTTCTGTTTTCTGCTTTTGACAGTAGCACTGGGGGAAATATTATATGAAGTCCTCTTAACAATTCTTAAACCTGTGCTCAAACTATACCTAACTGGAATAACAATGATACTTTAAGTAAAGACTGTTCATCATTTGTTCAACAGATATTCACTAGGCCCCTATTATGTGCCACACACCATATCCCATTAACCAGAAATCTCTATTAAATGGCATTTGTGCTTACTGATAAAACTGACGCCAATAATCACCTAACACAGCCATGCGCTGTGGGTCAGACCTACAACCCCAGTGATTCAGGAGACTGAGGTGGAAGGATCACTTTAGCCCAGGAGTTGGGGACCAGCCTGGGCAACATAGTAAATCCCTGTCTCTAGAAAAATATAACAAATTTTTAAAATTAGCCATCGTGGTGGGAATACATGCCTATATTCCCAGTTACTTGAGAGGCTGAGGCAGGAAGATCTCTTGAGCCCAGGAGTTTGAGACTGCAATAAGTTATGATCGTGCCAGTGTACTACAGCCTAGGTGACAGGGCAAGACCCCGTCTCTAAATAAATAAATAAACAAACAAACACACACAGAGGTTCACAAACTTCAGGCCACAAGCCAAAACTGGCCTGCTGCCTGTTTTTGTAAATAAAGTTTTATTGAAACAAGGCTGTACCCATTCATTTACATATTATCCATGGCTGTTTTGGAACTAAAAGAGCAGAACTGAGTTGTTGCAACAGAGACCGTATGACTTACAAAGCCTAAACTATCTACAATCTGGCCCTTGACAGAAGAGTTTGCTGACCCTATTATAAGATGCCAATATGCCATCTTACTCTCAAAACACTTTATATTTGGTGTATTTTTAGTAGTAGTAACATATAATAAACATGTAATAAATAATTTCATGCTAATTCTTTGAAAAAATTCAATATCATATATGGTAACAGTCTATTCCTTGCATCATATTCCCATAACCAATCATGCCAGAAAACAGCAAGGTTCCATGATCATGGAACCTTGATGATCTTTAATCCCAGCTCTCACCAAATCAATAGTTTTAGACTGAACACTCTCATTATTTTTATAATCAGTCCTCATATAGAAAACCATACACTCCCTTGCCAGTTACAAGTTACTTCTCTGAACAGATCTCTGAATTCCACTGTGTATATCTTAAGGTTTCCTACAATAGCTCAAGCATAATAATTTTATTCCTGAAGTGGGGGAAAAAAAGACTTTCACATATACTTATTGATGATGTTCAGCATTTTGTGGGACTCTTTTGGCTGCATATTACCGTGGACTAATACCTTCAGGGAACAATATAGTGACTTTACATTTCTTTCCTGGGTGGAATTAAATGGCCTACATCTATATTAATTAATTAAAACCCAATTTCAATATGCCTTAAAACATTTCTTTAAAAATATTCAATAACTCACATGATTAAAATAAGAAAATTTACAAAATGTCAGATCAAATAAGGCTTTGGAGATCATTAAATTCAAATAGCCTAATTTACAGATGAGAAAGATGAGGCTTACATGACTTGACAAAGGACCAGCTAGTTTTCATTAATTCACACTGACGGCAAATCAAAAAGTTACACTGAAGTCCTATCTAAAAACCAGGCACTGTGCTCAGGACCAGGATTACAGATGTACCTGTGTTGACAATGAATTCAATTAATCTAAAGAAGTGATACTGTTTGCACTAAAAGATACACACTCAGAAGAATCAGATAAAATTCCTTAATAACTGCTAAGCATCCTCTTACAAGGAAAGCTCTTTTCCTTTAGGGAGACTGTATAGATAAGTGTACTAGCTCTGGGAGCCGGGCTGCACAATTTTTTTTTTTTTTTTTTGGAGACAGAGTTTCACTCTTGTCACCCAGGCTGGAGCGCAATGGTGCGATCTTGGCTCACTGCAACCTCTGCCTCCCTGGTTCAAGCAAGTCTCCTGCCTCAGCCTCCTGAGTAGCTGGGACTACAGGAGCCCACCACTATGTCTGGCTAATTTTTGTATTTTTAGTAGAGACTGGGTTTCACCATATTGGCCAGGCTGGTCTCGAACTGTTGACCTCAGGTGATCCACCCCCCTCGGCCTCCTAAAGTGCTGGGATTACAGACAGGAGCCACAGGGCCGGCCTCAGGCTGCAAAATTTTGAATACTGATTTTGCCTCCTGGCTATGTAACCCTAGGACAATTTACTTAACATTTCTGTTTCTGGCCAGGTGTGGTAGCTCATCCCTGTAATCCCAATACTTCGGGAGACTGAGGTGAGAGGAGGACTGCTTGAGCCCAGGAGTTCAAGACCAGCCTGGGCAAAATCGTGAGACCTCATCTCTCCAAAAAGTACAAAAATTGGCTAGGAGTGGTGACACACACCTGTAGTCCCAGCTACTTAGGAGGCTAAGGTAGGAGGATGGTTTGAGCCCAGGAGGCAGAGGTTGCAGTGAGCCCAGATTACGCCACCATGCTCCAGCCAGGGTGACAGAGTAAGACCCTGCCTCAAAAACAAAACAAAAATTATGTGTCTGTTTCCTGATCTTTAAGGGGATAGAGTACGTAAACAATCCTTACATGACTAGTACCTGTAAGTGCTCTATGTTAGGTATTATTATTATTATTTTCCTTAGGGACTTTTCTTATCAAAACATGGGAAAGTAATCAATATGGAGAAACTGCCTTTAAAGGCAGCCATTAAAATACAAATATGCCCAGCGCGGTCGCTCATGACTGCAATCCCGGCACTTTGGGAGGCCAAGGCGGGCAGATCACCTGAGGTCGGGAGTTCAAGACCAGCCTGACCAACATGGAGAAACTGTCTCTACTAAAAATACAAAATTAGCCAGGTGTGGTGGCACATGCCTGTAATCCCAGCTACGCAGGAGGCTGAGGCAGGAGAATCGCTTGAACCTAGGAGGCGGAGGTTGCAGTGAGCCAAAATCTTGCCATTGCACTCCAGCCTGGGCAACAAGAGTGAAACTCCATCTCAAAAACAAATAAACAAACAAAAAACCAAATATCATCAATTGTATTAAAAGTAATTGAATATAAAAGGTAAAAATGAAAACGCAGTTCTTAAAAGAACAATTTAGAGGTTAGAACCTACTTAAAATACATGCACGAGAAGTCCTACCTTTATTAAAAACAAATCTTAATGAAATCCATTCTCAAAACCTTTCAAGAAAGAAGAGTCAATATCATAGACATTCTGGATTTCATTAGAAGTCAGGCCTAGGCAGATTAAATGATTACTTAAACACAAGTGCCATGGCGACAGCTGCATCCCAGAATCCAATAAATATTTGGATTTTCCTTTAAAATAATTACCAGTACTTTCGTTCAAAGACAGCCTTTGAGTAGAAAGAGTTTTGTACCTGGCACTCTCTCCCTTGCAGGAACTTCTATCAAGTTAGAAATCCATGCCAGAGTCACAGAACAGGGCCCTTATGTTGTGTGACCTTGGAAAATCCACTTAACAGGTCTCTACAATTCATTACCCCATCTATAAATTGATGCCCTGATCAGGGAGGAGAGAGGTGAAATGAGATTTGTATGAAAATCCTTTGAGAATGGCTCTTACACATACACACATTACTAGTTATGACCCTTAACTCCCATCAGGTAGTAGGAGAGAGCATGTGGCAAGCTAAACTGCAATTTGTGTGTGTTGTGAGGGGAGTACTTAGGTCTATATCACTGTCCCTATTCTAGGTTGTTTCTGAAATGTAAAGCCTTGTCATAGGCTCAGATTTGTTTTTTTATTTTATTTATTTATTATTATTATTATTATTATGAGACAGGGTCTCACTCTGTTGACCAGGCTGGAGTGCAATGGCGCGATCTCAGCTCACTGCAACCTCTGCCTCCAGGGCTCAAGTTGTCCCTCCACCTTAGCCTCCTGAGTAGCTGAGACTACAGGCATGCACCATCATACCCAGCTTTTTTTTGAGACAGAGTCTTGCTCTGCTCTGTCACCCAGGCTGGAGTGCAGTGGCACGATCTTGGCTCACTGCAACCTCTGCCTCCCGGGCTCAAGCAATTCTCCTGCCTCAGCCTCCCGAGTAACTGGGATTACAGGTGTGTGCCACCATGCCCGGCTAATTTTTGTATTTGTAGTAGAGATGGGGTTTCACCATGTTGGCCAGGCTGGTCTGTAACTCCTGACTTCAGGTGATCCACCCACCTCGGCCTCCTAAAGTCTGGGATTACAGGCAGGAGCTGCCGTGCCAGGCCAATTTTTTTATTTTTTGTAGAGATGGGGTTTCACCATATTACCCAGGCTGGTCTCCAACTCCTGAGCTCAAACGATCCACCCCTCGGCCTCCCAAAATGCTGGGATTACAGGCGTGGGCCACTGTGCCTGGCCTTAGACTTGTTTTTTTAAATAAGAGACTCCAGAGACCACTTGCATTCATGAAAGATTTATTAGGGCCAAGCATCCTCCTGCCTAGCACCTTCAAACTCATAACAAAGAAAACCACAATCCCTATTTGATATTTCTTTCCTCCACCAGCACAGAGTGAATGCTGCCATACGTGATGGTGAAATGTCTGTAAGAAATCTTCAGGGGTATTTTAGAAACTTAACTCTATTTTTGTAACCAGTATACAAATCAGTTATTAGCTCCTTCCAAAGCTGAAAAGGACTCGCTGATGAAAATCCCAATAGTACTGAAAGAAAAATATTAAATTTCAAGCTCATATTACCTGATATTAGATGGAACTTTATGAACTATTAAGTTCATAAAAAAGGAAATTTAATCTATTCTTATATGGTGGAGTGAAGGAGGCTGGGGCCTCTAAGAACACTCAGTCCCATGAACAGACCCAGTGTCAAAGCGGGGTTAAAAAAAAAAAAATGGCACAACCTCAGTGCAAATTAGGTATACCAAAAAATGAACAAAACTGCCACTTTTGTTTTACCATAAACAGAATCATCTATACAATATCTAATGTGCAGAAATAACTGGAGAAAATGTATAAAATAGGAATAAAACTACTGAATCTTACCTTTACCATGGCAGTGTTTCCAAGTAAGTCTTACTTAATTAAAATAGAATCAATTTCAATGAGGTCATATGAACATAAATTCATTTTAGCTTAGTAATGAGTAGTAATCTGTTTAAGTTAGTAAATTAAAAATACATTCTACAATTTTTTTTGCTTTTGGATCCTAATTTATTTTTGCTCTATTAATATCACTTATGTAGGCACTAATTCAATTTTTTAAAAGTTCTGATCACAAATATTTTCTAATTCAGTTTAAGATAAATCCACGACAAAGTATCACGTGCAAATATTACCACTATACAAACATTAACTCATTTGATTCCCCCTACAACCCTACAGGCGGGTATTATTATTTCTATAACAACCATTTTAAAGATGAAGAAACGGAGGTTTATAGATGTCAAGCAACTTGCTTAAGATCTTAGGGCTTATATGTGATAGGGCAGTGACTCAATCCAGGCTAATCTGCAGTAGGTGCTTTCAATCACATTTAAAAACAAGGGTAAAAACTAATTTTTCAACTAGCTCCATGTAGCTTTAAAGAATATCAGTAATCATATATTCTTGCTTGGCAGCAGTCTATTAAAAAAGTAATTTTTTCTATGTAAACATTCGTATTTAACCATGCAGCCTATCAAGTAGTACTTGACTTCTTGTTTCCTGTTTTTAGATGGACATAACCAAAACAACAACAACAACAACAAAAAACACTCTGGTATTCAGCCGATACCAAACACCTAAGTTTTTAAATTGGATCATCGTATAAGCCAAACTTCAGTTATCTCGCATGTAAAGAACTATATAGAGAAATTTCTCCTATAAATGATTCAGGAGCTAAGCCTACAAAAATGCGAACCTGCGAACTATTCTCCTTCAGTCCTCTATCCCCACCTCCAGAGTCACTAAAGAAACAGAATACACAACTTCCAGAGAGCCAAGGAGATAACAGAACAATCAGGAGAACTGACACTGGACCGTTTCTCCTTATTACATCCATTTGCCTGAAGAGACTTAACTAGAAAGTTGTGTTCTACTGCCCTTTACAAATTTCAGAATTATATGTGACAGTTAAGGTAGCTGCAACACGAGCACATTGTACCAGAGAGAACGCTGAATCAAGAACATTTATCGCCAGGTCTTAGTTCTAGCTTCTGTCAATTATACAAAGAGTCAGCTATTAAATATTAATGGCATGCCATTTGCGCTGGAGCTCTCGCGAAGAGCCTCCTGCTACCAATTTTTGTGATGAAAGAAAACCTGTCATTTTCTAGATAAACCCCAGGCCACCAGAATCCCTCAGATGGGCGATCGAATTCTGTCCTTCCCAGGGGAGGCTGTCAGGGCCACCCCCATATCCCGAGGAGGAGGAGGAACCTGAGGGAGGGCGGGTCCCCGCAGGTCCTGGGTCAAGGGTCTCGTGTTCCCCTTCTCTCCCAGCCGTCCGCGACAGGTCGGGAGGCGAGGCGGGGCGGGGCTGGGCCGGCTGTCCGCACAAAGAGAGCCAGCGAGCTAGCCCCGCGGACCAGGTACCCCGGGCCGCTGGGGGCCGGGCGGGGCGGGGCGAGGCAGGGAACTCTTACCCAGCAGTAGCACGTTCTTCCCCGCAGGGAGCTTGGAGCGCGAGCGGGTGGAGACCTCGCTGAGGATGCAGGACCTAACGGGAAGCAAGGCGTACGGTGAGGCCGGAGGCCGCAGCCGCAGCGCGGGAGGGACGGACCCGGCCTCAGCGCGCCGGGGATGGGGCTGCCGGGAACGCAGTGGCCAGGCCCGGCGCCGAGCTCCAGCGGGCACGGGATCCCGAGGCGTCCGCGCAAGGCCGGGGGAGCCAGCGGGGGCTGAGGGAGGGGTGGAGTCGTTACCAAAGGTTCTGCCCGTCCTCGTCGTCGCCTGCCGCGGCGCCACCGTTGCCCGACGCTATCTCGTTGCCCAGGGGGCCGCCAGTGTAAGTCGAGGATAATCCCGGCGGAGAAGAACCGAAGGAGCCGACTCGCCCCACGGCCGCCATCTTGGTCGGGAATCACACCACTCCCGGCAAGACTAAATGTGCGAGGCGGCTGAGGCGGCGGCGGTGGAGGCGGCGGGAACCCGGATATGGGGCGTTCAGCGCACGGGAGCGGGGCGGGGCCTGCGGGGGCGGGGCCCCGGGGCCGGGCCGGGACTGAAGGAGCTAGCGAGAACGGACTGCGCGTGCGTGGCTGCCTGGCCGGCGCGGAGGGGCTGAGCGTACGCTGGCGGCGGCGTGGGCCGCTATGCTGCAGCTGAAGTCCAGTGATCTGACAGTACTGAAGCGCTTTCCTTCCGCTCATCCGCGGTCCTGGGCTGCAGCAGGGGGGTTGGGTGTGTCAGGTGAAAAGTGCTCCCTCCCACCCTTCAGACAGGTCCCCAAACCCTGCAGCCTACGCGGAATTCCTGCATTGTCATTGCCGGCCCACCCACTGTTCAGGCTGAGAGCGGTCGCCCGCCCAAACCGGCGCTTCGCCGGCGCCAAGATAGAAATGGGTCGCCCGGCTGGTAAAGAGGCTGCCCTGCAACCCTGGGCTGGAGTATTGCTGTGGTCCTGGATTTCTGGACTTGACTTGGGTTCTCAAGTGGCGAAGTGTTCCTCAACCTGGACTCACATCAGAAGCAGGTTCTCCGAGCCCCTAAGCAGCGGCGTGACAAAGTAATTGTTTACCCTGGAAATAGACTGTTATTTTAAAAAAATTATTGTCAGGGCTTGCTGTAATGTTCTTGATGTTTTTGTATGAGATCCTCCATGTGAGATTTGAAAAGATCCACTATGCGGGTCATCTAACCGGTCACTAGACGTTGATTCCACACTTACTACGTCGAGCACAGTTGACACTGGGAATACATGGATGGACTTATACTAGCCCTAAAATAACTCCTTTCCTATTAGAACTTTACTAGGTAAATGTATTTGAATGTCTGAACTCCATGTTTAGAAGGAGTCAATGGTTTTAAGGCTCTGTCCTAGTACACCTGTAAGAGCATTTGCTTAAAATTGCCTGGCCTTTGTATGTTATCTCTATCACTTCATATTTGAAAATCACTTGCTAGAATATGGCCTGATCAATGCTGTTATGCTAGTGAGAAAATCCACAACTAAAGACTATTTGCTGTATATTAGCGTTACGGTTAGGAGTCTGAAAGCCTTTGGAGGCTGGCAAATCTGAGTTCAGGTCTAACCCTTCGAGTTTACTGGCTGTGTAACCTTAGGCAATTTACTTAACCTCCGTGAGTCTCAGTTTCCTTATCTGTCAAATGAGGATAAAAGGACCTAGAGTTGTTGTGAAGATTAAATGAGATGATTCATGTAAAATGGCTTAGAATAACGACTGGCAAATCTTAAGCGCTCACCACATATTAATTGTTATCAATGACTTTCTTTACATTTCACACCATTAATATCTGACCAACCTCTAGAAGTGATGGGCCTAAAGAACACTTGGAGCTAAAATTCTTTGTCATCCGTAATGCCAGCGCTTTGGGAGGCCAAGGCGGGCAGATTGCTTAAGCCCAGGAGTTCTTGATCAGCCTGGGCAACATGGCGAAACCCCGGCTCTACAAAAAATTAGCCAAGCGTGGTGGTGTGTGCCTATAGTCCCAGCTATTTAGGAGGCTGAGGTGGGAGGATCACCTGAGTCCAGGAGATCGAGGCTGCAGTGAACTGCGATCATGCCATTGCAATCCAGCCTGGATGACAGAGCAAGACCCTGTCACTAAATAAATAAAGAAATAAATAAAATAAAACTTTTGATTTTGTTGTTTATATACTTAGGAAAGGAACCAGAATCCTCCCCAGTAGTCCTACACTTTCTGTGGCACAAAGCAGGATGGTGACCCCCAGGATAAGCTGAGTCTTTATGTCTCTGTTCTAAAGGAGAGCTGTATACTGCTCTTGGCCCCTCTGAAAGCCAATTTACTCTGTACTTTATTCTTTCAGTCATCTTCCTCAGAGCATTTTCCCGTCAATTTTGTTGTCAGTTCCATATCATATTTGCTTAGTCTGAGAAGTGTTTACTTTTATAATAGTGTCAGGCTTCTAACACCTCATGACTTCCAGATGCTCAACTACCCACCTAAATTGAGGTCAAAGTTGTATTCCTTGTGGTTTTATAATATCCCTATCCAGCATTCTTCCATTAAGGTGGCTGACAAAAGTAGTCATTTATGAATGCCTACTATGTGCCAGGCATTCTGTGTGTTGTATTTGCAATCCTCATACTTTGTAAGGGTCAGCAAAATTAAGTAACCTACCCCAGGTCACACAGATCAGAAGTTGATAGATAAGCTGAGATTTTTTACTATCTAGTCTGTAAAATGACCTAGGCCAAATCATGTTGAAATAAATGTCCTGGTAATTTTAGATGCTGTTCTGGTAAATACCTTCTGTGAAAACCTCTACATTACAAAAATAGGGAAGCTATATATTATGAGGAAGTCTATAAAAGGAAATAATTCATCAGTCCCTTGGAATTTTTGTTGCATAAATGCTGTTTTATAATTCACCTGTTTTCTATACTATGATTGCTTTTTCTTTATTGCCCAATGTTTTCTTACATCTAAAATTAATAACCAACTTGTTTTTCTTTTTTTTTTTTTTTTTTGAAATGGAGTCTTGCTCCATTGCCTAGGCTGGAGTGCATTGGTGCAATCTTGGCTCACTGCAACCTCTGCCTCCTGGGTTCAAGCAATTCTCCTGTCTCAGCTTCCCGAGTAGCTGGGACTACAGGTGCCTGCCAACACACCTGGCTAATTTTTGTATTTTTAGTAGAAACGGAGTTTCACCTTGTTCGTCAGGCTAGTCTCGAACTCCTGACCTCAGGTGATCCACCCGCCTTGGCCTCCCAAAGTGCTGGGATTATAGGCATGAGCCACCGCGCCCGGCCAACCATCTTCTTTTTCATTTGCTTAGATTTCCATGTCTTTAATTCAGTTTCAAATTCCCGTCCCAGCTGTGTAAAACTCCTTGTTAGGTATTTTAACAATTTTACCCTCTTAAAGACACCTTTAAGAACCTGGCCTGCTCCAATCTGAGTTGGTTATTCTGAAACTGAATACACAGCTGTCATCCTGTGATCTTTCACCATTGTTCAGGAGATTCCCTTTGCCTCAATCTTGTGTCTTCTTGTTTTAGTGGAGAAGTTCCCCCAATAGTTTTTTGATAAAAAGGCTCACTGGCAAGTCTTTGGAGACCAGTGTATCCAGTCAAGGTCAACCAGAGGAAAAATGGCATTCTTAAGGGGGTGCTAGAGGAAAGCTTAATGAAGGGACTGTTTACAAAGGTGTGAACAGTGTGAAGAGATAGGACTAGCAACAGCAGGAAGCCTTAGGCCTGAAAGGGGTAGAGGAAGGAGTGTTTACTAGAATCCAGAGAGAGATGCAGCTTATAGGAAAGAGTTGCCCACCAAGATTTATAGTCTTCAGTAAAGGAACACAGTATCCATCTCTTTCTTTCTGCCCCCTGGTCTCCCACCAGTGTCACCCTTTGACCAAACTCAACCAGAAGCCAGAGGGCAAGAAACCCAAGTGAAGCAATCCATGCAGGTCTACCTCCCTGAGCACAAAGTGGGAATAGAGAAGGATCTCAAGGGGCAAACGATATCTAGCACACCTCCCGTGTTTGAAAATGCATTTAATCTACCCTCACTTGATAATAGTTTGGCTAAGTGTAGAATTCTTGAGTTACAAGCTATCTTCCCTTAGGTTTTTAAAGCCTTGGCCCCCTTATCTGTTGGATTCTAGTGTTGCCATTGAGAAATCCAAAGCCATTCTGATTTCTAAATCTTTGTTATGTGTTCTTTTCTCTCCTTATTGGAATCCTTTGCAACTTCCACAAATTCCCACTAACACATCTATCCCCCTTCCATTATTTGCACTTTCATACTCTTCCCTCCTGCTAAGTATCGAAAGAATAATCCATAGTCTTATACTAAAGCATTCTCTATGCACTAGAACCCATCTCCTACCCTCAACTCAAGGACATTGTTCCAAAAATTATTCCCTTTCTTTCTCTACATAATCGTTTTTGATTTCCACTAGATTATTGCCATTAATATACAAACATACTATTGATTCTCTTTTTTTTTTTTTTGAGACGGAATCGCGCTCTGTCACCCAGGCTGGAGTGCAGTGGCGCTATCTCGGCTCACTGCAAGCTCCGCCTCCCGGGTTCACCCCATTCTCCTGCCTCAGCCTCTCCGAGTAGCTGGGACTACAGGCGCCCGCTGCCACGCCGGCTAATTTTTTTGTATTTTTAGTAGAGACGGGGTTTCACCGTGGTCTCAATCTCCTGACCTCGTGATCCACCCGCCTCGGCCTCCCGAAGTGGTGGGATTACAAGCGTGAGCCACCGCGCCCGGCCCTGATTCTCTAATTTTAAAAAAAGAAAGAAAAATTTCCCTGAACCCCACTCCTTCACCAGCTACTACTACATATCTTTCCTTTTATTTGAGACAGGGTCTCCCTCTGTCTCCCAGGCTGGAGTGCAGTGGTGCAATCTGGGCTCACTGCAACCACTGCCTCCCGGATTCAAGCGATTCTCCTGCCTCAGCCTTCTGGGTAGCTGGGATTACAGGTGCACACCACCACACCTGGCTAATTTTTGTATTAGAGACAGTTTCACCATGTTGGCCAGGCAGGTCTTGAACTCGTCACCACAAGAGATCTGCCCTCCTCGACCTCCCAAAGTGCTGGGATTGCAAGTGTGAGCTACCACGCCGTGCCTCTTTCCTTTCTTTGACAGCAAAACTCTTTAAAAGAATTGTCTCTTTATGCTATCTTAAATTCCTCTTCCCCCTTGCCCTTATGGCTCACTTCAATCAGGCTTTTACGCCTATGACTCTACAGAAACTGCTCTAACCCTTGTCAGTGACCCCCTTGTTGCTTAATACAATGGTACACTCTTTATCCTTGTCTTTCTTGACCTATCAACAACATAGGATACAGTTGCTCGTTCCTTCTGGATATCCTTCATGTCGCTGCCAGGTCACCATGTTCTCTTTGTGTTTTTCCTCCCTTGGTACCTGTTCCTTCCCATTCTGCTTTTCTTTACTCATTTTTCTGACTGCTAGTGTTCAAGGACCCCAGGACTCAGTCTTTTTTTTTTTTTTTTGAGACGGAGTCTCGCTCTGTCCCCCAGGCTAGAGTGCAATGGCGCGATCTCCGCTCACTGCAAGCTCTGCCCCCTGGGTTCGCGCCATTTTCCTGTCTCAGCCTCCCAAGTATCTGGGACTACAGGCGCCCGCCACAACGCCCGCCCAATTTTTTGTATATTTAGTAGAGACGAGGTTTCGCTGTGTTAGCCAGGATGGTCTTGATCTCCTGACCTCGTGATCCACCCGCCTTGGCCTCCCAAAGTGCCGGGATTACAGGCTTGAGCCACCGTGCCCGGCCAGGACTCAGTCTTTGTTCCTTTTCTCTCTCTACACTCACTCCCTTGGTTATGTCATCCAGTCTAACTACTTTAAATTCCATCTATATGATAAAGACTTCTAAATTTATTGCTCCAGCCCAAAGCTCCATCTGGAACTCCAAGTTAATATAGCCAACTGCCTATTCCACATCTCCACTTCAATATCTAATAGATATCTCAAACTCAACATGCCCCAAACTGAACTTCTGTCCTATGGGAACAAAGTATCTTCTACCTATGGCTTTCCCCATTGGGTAGCAACTCCTTGTTGCTTTGTTGCTTAGGCCCAAAACCTGAGTCATGCTTGACTTCTCTATTTCTCTCACACCACACATTGAATCCATGAGGAATAATCCTGTTGTCTCTACCTTCAAAATATACCCACACTCCAACTTCTTACCGCACTTCCCCTGATACTTTTTGACCTGAGCTATCATTTCTTGCCTAAATACTGTAAAAGGCTCTTCAACATAACATCTAGAGTGATCCTTTAAGAATGTAAGTGAGACCACGTCACTTCTATGCTCAAAACCCAACAGTGGCTCCTCATCTCAGTCGGAGGAAAAGACAAAGATGTTACAATGACCCATAACGCCATGCAGGATCTGGCCCCACCGCCTGACTTTCTCCGTTCCTCTTCCCTTACATTTCCCCCTTTCAGCCGCATCAGCCCAGCTGCTGTTTCTTGAATATGTTGTGTGTCTCTTTGCTTTGAGGCCGTCGTTCTAACTGTTCCTTCTGTCTTGAAGGAGGTGAGGAGCTGTCCATCCCAGTGTCTTCCCCCAGGTAGCCAGTTGGCCAACTCCCTCTTCTGCAGTGAGTGTGCTCCGTTCTCAACTTCTCAGTGAGGTCTATCCTGACCACTCCATTTAACATTGCACTCTGGCCCTTCACCTCTGAAATTCCAGGTTCTCCTTACCTTGCTGTCCTTTTTGTTCTCCATAGCACTTATTATCGTCTAACATAGTATAGGATTTACTTGTTTAGTAGAACTCAAGCTCTGTGAGGGCAAGGATCTTTATCTTCTTCAGTAATGTATCCCAAGCACTTAGTACCTGGAACATAGCAGGCCTTCTGTAAAAATTTGCTGAAGATACGAATAAATGAATGAACCTACTTGTTACCAATGTTCCAAAATTTCAGAATGGGGGGTGTGTGTGTGGGCGCGTGTGCACGTGCTTGTGTGTGTGTGTTTAAGAGAAGAAGATAAAAATTCTTCATTCCAACACCTGAAAGCAGGAGCTCTCTTTTATGATATTTTAACCATTAAATTAATTTATTTAGAGACAGGGTCTTTCTCTGTTGCTCAGGCTGGAGTGCTGTGGGACAATCATGGCTCACTGTAATTTCGAGCCCTGGGGCTTAAGTGAATCTCCTGCCTCAGCCTCCTGAGTAGCTAGGACTATACCTGTGTGCCACCATGTTCCAGCTCTTTTTTTTTTTTTTTAGACAAGGTCACACTATCATCCAGGCTGGAATGCAGTGACCTGATCTCAGCTCACTGCAACCTCGACCTCCTGGACTCAAGTGATCCTCCCACCTCAGCCTCCTGAGTAACTGGGACTACAGGTGCATGCCACCACGACCAACTAATTTTTTTTTTTTTTTTTTTTTGAGACGGAGTATTGCTCTGTCGCCCAGGCTGGAGTGCAGTGGCTCAATCTCGGCTCACTGCAAACTCCGCCTCCCGGGTTCACGCCATTCTCCTGCCTCAGCCTCTCCGAGTAGCTGGGACTACAGGCGCCCGCCACCACGCCCGGCTAATTTTTTGTATTTTTTAGTAGAGACGGAGTTTCACCGTGGTCTCGATCTCCTGACCTCGTGATCCGCCCGCCTCGGCCTCCCAAAGTGCTGGGATTACAAGCGTGAGCCACCGCGCCTGGCCAACCAGCTAATTTTTTAAGTTTTTATAGAGACAGGGTTTTGCTTTGTTACCCAGGTTGATTTTTTTTTTTTTTTTTGGTAGAGACAAGTTCTCACTATGTTACCCAGGCTGGTCTCAAACTCCTGGACCCAAGCCATCTTCCTGCCTTAGCCTCTCAAAGCACTGGGATTACAGACATGAGCCATCACACCCAGCCTTAACCATTTTAAAAATATAAATCACTTAAAAGTATATTACACACCCCACTCCTTTCCTGTTTTAACAAGTTATATAAATATAGATTTATGTTTTCCTGAAGGCCCTTGACTTCCTTAGGCTCATCAGTAATACTACCGTGTTAAATCTGGGAAGTGCTTAGGTCCTACTGGGATTCCCCGGCTGTATCCCAGATGGCTCTGCCTTTTAGTTTGGTTTCTAATTCAGCTGAGCCTCAGGGCCTGTAAGTGGGAAATGGAACACTAGCCAAAAGAGAGACAGCTCCTCCTCTCTACAGCTTCCTGTCTCCCAAGAGCTACACGTCTCTCCTCTCTGCTTGCTTCTCTTCTCTCCTCTCTCTCTGTCGACCAGCGTCCTCTGCAAACTCATCAGCTTTCTCAAGGTCACATTGGGTATTTCTCTATCTCAAGAAAAGTGATCACTGGACAGACACAAGAGCTCTGCAGAAAACTAGTTTGACTGGGAGGGGAACTTTCCGTAGGTCTGGAGGCGGGTACTGTAGAACCACTTCCTCTTTCTTTTGGGGATGCCTCCTTCTCTGGGAACCAAAACAAGGCAGCTACAACTTGGGCTGCTTCCTATTATATCAGTTCCACAGGCTGCCACCAGCAGATTTTCAAATAAAACCTGCTTCACCCGTGGTGCCAAATGCTGGCAGTCGCAGTTGATATAAATGCTGGCTGAAAAGCCAAAATCAAAAGAAAAAGGAAGTAAGCAAGACGAGTGGACCCTTAAAGTTTCACTCTGAGCAATTCAAATGATAGCGTTGAAAAGGACTTCAGAGTTTAAATAGTCCCATCCTCTACATAATATATGAATCTTTTTTTTTTTTTTGGTAACATTCCTGACATTTGAGACAAACTGGTAATGCTAGAATTTTCAGAGTCCTTGCTAGCCGTCTCTCCCAGCAGACCCAACCAGGGATCCCATTAAAGAGAGAGCAAACACCCACGGTTGCTTATATTTGTTTTCCTTTGAGTCATGTTTTTCTCATTCTAAGTACCTCCTTAGAATGAATGAAATGATGGGTATCTAATTCATTTCACAGTCACCAGCCCCTCTAATTACAGACCTATCCTTCCTCCTGCTTCTCACCTAGGGATTTTTATCAAGTGAACCCTCACAGAACATCATATCTTAGAGAGAGGTGACAGCATGCTGGCAGCCCTCGCTCGCTCTCGGCGCCTCCTCTACCTGGGCTCTCACTTTGGCGGCACTTGAGGAGCCCTTCATCCCACTGCTGCACTGCGGGAGCCCCTTTCTGGGCTGGCCAAGGCCAGAGCTGGCTCCCTCAGCTTGCAGGGAGGTGTGGTGGGAGAGGCGTGAGCTGGAACCCGGGCTGCGCAGCGCTTGCGGGCCAGTTGGAGTTCCGGGTGGGCATGGGCTTGGCGGGCCCCGCACTCCGAGCGGCAGGCCTGCCCTGCCGGCCCAGGAAATGAGGGGCTTAGCACCTGGGCCAGCAGCTGCACAGGGTGTGCTGGGTCCCCCAGCAGTGCCAGCCCTGGGGGAAATGGGGGAAATGGCACTGTGCTCCATTTCTCGCTGGGCCTTAGCTGCCTTCCCTCGGGGCAGGGCTTGAGACCTGCAGCCCGCCATGCCTGAGCCTGCCCCTCCCTCCGTGGGCTCCTGTGCGGCCAGAGCCTCCCCGACGAGCGCCGCCCCCTGCTCCACGGCGCCCAGTCCCATCAAGCACCCAAGGGCTGAGGAGTGCGGGCGCACGGGGCAGGACTGGCAGGCAGCTCCACCTGCGGCCCTGATGGGGGATCCACTGGGTACAGCCAGCTGGGCTCCTGAGCCTGGTGGGGACTTGGAGAACCTTTATGTCTAGCTAAGGGATTGTAAATACACCAATCAGCATTCTGTATCTAGCTCAAGGTTTGTAAACACACCAATCAGCACCCTGTGTCTAGCTCAGGGTTTGTGAATGCACCAACTCACACTCTGTATCTAGCTAATCTAGTGGGGACATGAAGAACTTTGGTATCCAGCTCAGGGATTGTAAATGCACCAATCAGCAACCTGTCAAAACAGACCAATCAGCTCGCTGTAAAACAGACCAATCGGCTCTCTGTAAAATGGACCAATCAGCAGGATGTGGGTGGGGCCAGATAAGAGAATAAAAGCAGGCTGCTGAGCCAGCCGTGGCAAGCTGCGGGGGTCCTCTTCCCCACTGTGGTAGCTTTGTTCTTTTGCTCTTTGCAACAAATCTTGCTGTTGCTCATTGTTTGGGTCTACATTGCGTTTGTGAGCTGTAACGCTCACCAGGAAGGTCTGCAGCTTCACTCCTGAAGCCAGCCAGACCTGGAACCCACCAGAAGGAAGAAACTCTGAACACATCCGAATATCAGAACGAACGACTTCAGATGTGCCACCTTTAAGAACTGTAACGCTGGCCGGGCGCGGTGGCTCACGCTTGTAATCCCAGCACTTTGGGAGGCCGAGGTGGGCGGATCACGAGGTCAGGAGATCGAGACCACGGTGAAACCCCGTCTCTACTAAAAATACAAAAAAAATTAGCCAGGCATTTTGGCAGGCTCCTGTAGTCCCAGCTACTCAGAGAGGCTGAGGCAGGAGAATGGCATGAACCCAGGAGGTGGAGCTTGCAGTGAGCCGAGATTGCGCCACTGCACTCCAGCCTGGGCGACAGAGCAAGACTCTGTCTCAAAAAAAAAAAAAGAACTGTAACGCTCACTGCGAGGGTCCGCAGCTTCATTTCTGAAGTCAGTGAGACCAAGTACCCACCAATTCTGGACACATTAGCACAAAGAGGTGGAGAAATACCTAAGAGAAAGTAGAAATAGACTTTCTTGATGTGTTTGTTTTTTCATAGAAACCCCCAGAAAGTGCCAGGTGCAGTGGCTGTCACCTGTAATTCCAGCACTTTGGGAAGCAGAAGAGGGTAGATCACTTATGGCCAGGAGTTAAAGGCCAGCTTAGCCAACACTGCAAAACCCCATTTCTACAAACAATACAAAAGTTAGCCAGACATAGTGGGGCATGCCTGTAATCCCAGCTACTCAGGAGGCTGAGGCAGGAGAATCGCTTGAGCCTGGGAGGTGGAGGCTGCAGTGAGCGAAGATCAAACCAGTGCACTCCAGCCTGGGCGACAAAGCAAGACTCCACCTCTAAAAAAAAAAAGCCCTTTTATTTTTACATCTAATGTGAAATCCCTCCTTTCTTAAAAAAAAAAGTTCTGGTGGTGCATGTGTGCATCCAAGTATACTTCAGGACAAAATTTTATGAAGAAATTTTTGTTTTGTTGTGGTTTGTTTTTTTGAGATGGAGTTTCACTCTTGTCATCCAGGCTGGAGTGCAACGGCTCGATCTCAGCTGACTGCAGACTCCGCTTCCCAAATTCAAGCAATTCTCCTGCTTCAGCTCGCAAATAGCTGGGATTACAGGAGTGCACCACCGTGCCAGCTAATTTTTTTGTATTTTTAGTAAAGACGGGGTTTCACCATGTTGGCCAGGTTGGTCTCGAACTCCTGACCTCAGGTGATATGCCTACCTCAGCATCCCAAAGTGCTGGGATTACAGGCGTGAGCCACCGTGCCTGTCCAAGAAATTGTTTCTCATTGGCTTAGATATGTATCATTGAGAAATAACCCTCTCTGAATATATATATTTTAATTCCAGGATAAGGTAATAGTAGAATTGCCTTTCATTTCAGACTGAACTTCTCACCACAATATCCATATTCATTCTTGGAAAATGGATGATGAAGGGAAGGATAGTAACCTATAAAATCAACTCATACAGCAGCTTGAGTGGGCAATAAGTGAGATGCACAGGGAAAACAAAGACACTTGTCTTTTAGGCTGGAAGCATTCTTCATCTAAGTGTTTTAATTATCTACTTACACATTTTTCAATACTAAACAGATAGGAATTTTAGGGTGCTTAGTTATCATTGTTTTAATCTATTCTTTGCCACTGAAAAGAGGAAAGAAAAAGGTCCACTGACCAATGTAAATTGTATATTTATTATACATATTTTTGGAGGATCTAATTTTCTTGTAATCAAATACTCCGAAGTTCAAGTCCATTACCTTTATTTAGTGATTTTAATGCCGCTTAGTTCTCAGATTTCCAGTGTTACACTCTACTGCCCTCTTTGCTTCCTAAAGGAAAAGATATTTAATAACTAATTTTATAGATTGAGATCTGCCAACACTAGGTCACAAAGGTAATTAAGTTTTTCTTCTTTGGAGGCTCTGTGTTAGGCAAAAATGGGAAAAAATGTAATTCTCTGGTATTTTTAGAAATGTGCTATCTTTTGTAGCTGTAGGTGATTTCATATTCATACCAATTTAGTCTACTTTAGAGCTAATTATGACTTCTTGGTGCTCTTACTAAAAGTAAACCTAGAATTATAGTCTATTATATTCTCCACCAACCAAAACATTATGTATGTTTCTTTTTTCCCACACGGGAAAGAGAATGAAAGAGCTGCCCAGTGGGAATTTTTTATAAGCAAAATAAATCCATTCTTTTACACCATACAATGTTACTAAGTTGTTTATTTGAAGATATTTAAGGAGATTCTAAGGATCCTAAACTTTCTGCTACTGGCAACAAAAAGTTAAAGTTGCCTAGTAATGTGAAAGTGGAATCCAGAAGCACTTCGTCTTTTATGATCCTTCCTTAGTAAATCCCAGTATTGTTTTGAGGGGTCAGCTTCATCCTATATTCAGTTCACCTATTGGTAAATGAGGACTATCCAGATAAACTACTGGAATTTTCAGTCTGATATATACATATATATGTAAAATTTTCACCCTGATATACATATATAAAAACATATATCAATATAATATAGATATAGTATGTATGTAAAAATATATCAATATAATATATAGATAAAAATATATCTGAAATACATATAAATATATGTAAATATCTATATATAGATATAGATAGATATAGAAATACATATAAATATATGTAAATATCTATCTCTATATATAGATATATAGAGATAGATTTTTTTTGAGACAGAGTTTTGCTCTCGTCCAGGCTGGAGTGCAGTGGTGTAATCTCGGCTCACTGTAGCCTCCACCTCCTGGGTTCAAGTGATTCTCCTGCCTCAGCCTCCCTAGTAGCTGGGATTACAGGCTTCCACCACAACGCCCGGCTAATTTTCGTATTTTTAGTAGAAACAGGGTTTCACCATGTTGGCCAGGCTGGTCTCGAACTCCTGACCTCAGGCGATCTGCCAGCCTCAGCCCCGCAAAGTGCTGGGATTACAGGCGTGAGCTACCATGCCTGTAGGTAAGTCTTGAATCAAATTATGTTAATGTTAAATTGAGGAACACGGCAGTTAATTTGCATTATTTAGATGATACAGAATGTTTGGATTTAATGTTTGTGGTAAGGGTAATGGGTTATACAGTCCATGCTCCAGAATCAGATGAAGGTGAGTTCAAATTTAGACTCCTGCCACTTACTAGCTCTGTGTCATTGGAGCTGCTTAAATGCTAAAGCATGTTTCCTCAACTCTAATAGAGTTCTTCTGAGGAATAAACAACCACACAAATCTGACACATAGCGGGAACTCAATAGATGTTAGCAGAAATGTTTACTGTTATTTTTATTTGAGATAAATGTATAAGGCTATTTTTTAGTGCACAGTTTATCAATTTTAAGTGGTTTAAATGTGCACACAGATACCCTGGGATCCTCGTTAAAATGCAGATATGGACTGGGTGTGGTGGCTCATGCCTGTAATCCCAGCACTTTGGCAGGCTGAGGTGGGTGGATCACTTGAGGCCAGGAGTTGGAGACCAGCCTGGCCAACACAGCAAAATCCCATCTTTACTAAAAATACAAAAATTAGCCCAGCCCAGTGGCAGACACCTGTAGTCCTTGCTACTCAGGAGGCTGAGGCAAGAATTGCTTGAACCTGGGAGGGGGAGGTTGGTTGCAGTGAGCCAAGATCCTGCCACTGCACTCCAGTTTTTTAAGACAGCAAGACTGTCTCAAAAAAACAAAACAAACAAACAAAAAAAGTGCAGATTCTGATTCAGTTGGACTGGGGTGGGGTCTGAGGTTCTTCATCTCTAACAAGCCTCCAGGTGGACATTCGTATCACTGAATGCAGAACACGATTACACAATAGAAAGAACATAAGCTTTGGATTTATCCTTCTATGAACTGGAATCCTGGTGAGCTATGTGACCTTGTCAAGGTCAAACTTCCTCCTCTCTAAGAGGGAGATGATAATATCTATTTCTAAGTAAATCAATTTTCATCAAATAAAAAATAGTATACCAAAATAGTACCTGGCATACTGTAGGTGCTTAACAAATATAAGTTCAGGCCAGGCGTGGTGGCCCACACCTGTAATCCCAGCCCTTTGGGAGGCCAAGGCGGGTGGATCATCTGAGGTCAGGAGTTCGAGACCAGCCTGGCCAACATGGTGAAACCCCATCTCTACTAAAAATACAGAAAAAATTAACTGGGTGTGGTGGCCGGCACATGTAATCCCAACTACTGGGGAGAAGGAGGCAGGAGAATCGCTTGAACCCAGGAGGTGGAGGTTGTAATGAGCCGAGATCGCATCACTGCACTCCAGCCTAGGTGACAGAGTGAGAGTCCTCAAAAAAAAAAAAAAAAAAAAATATATATATATATATATGTATATACGTGTGTGTGTGTTCAGTTTTTCTATAAGAAATGCTTTATTGGTCTGTCCAGTATGGGGTTGTGATAGTTTCCCTTCCTAAAAGAATGGAAAATTCCAGTTTCCTTTGAAAACTTCTTAGAATTCTAACTTGATGAAATCAACATCAACATTGGTTTAAAAGTTTGTCACTGCATAGCAAGCAAATCATTTCATACCAGATGGCGTGCAAACAGACTGGGAAAATGCCGCAGGCAAGCAATGGGACTTGGACTCAGAGGGATTTCTGCAGGAATGGATAACTGAGAAAAGGAGCTAATTCTGAAGCTTTTTATTTTACTATTATTTTCTTCTACCCTTTTTATTATGGAAAATTTCAAACATAAATGTACAGAGGGTGATATAATGAACCCCACATACCCATCATTCAGCTTTGGTAGTTATCAGCACATGGCCAATCTTTAGTTTGCCTTCCTCCCTCTTCCTCCATCTCTGAATTATTTTAAAGCAAATTCAAGACATAGTATTTGATCTATAAATATTGCAATGCATATCTTTAAAAAAACAAGGACTCTTGGCCGGGTGCAGTGGCTCACGCCTGTAATCCCAGCACTTTAGGAGGCCAAGGTGGGTGGATCAAGAGGTCAGGAGTTTGAGACCAGCCTGACTAACACTGTAAAACCCTGTCTCTACTAAAAATACAAAAATTAGCTGGGCGTGGTAGCGCTGGCCTATAATCCCAGCTACACAGGAGGCTGAGGCAGGAAAATCACTAGAACCCAGGAGGCAGAGGTTGCAGTGAGCCGAGATTGCAACACTGCACTCCAGCCTGGGTGACAGAGTAAGACTCTGTCTCAAAAAATAAGTAAGTAAATAAATAAAATTTTAAAAAAGGACTCTTCCTTTAAAAAACATAACCATAATACTGTTATAATAATTCATTCAAAAGTAACATTGAATTTATAGTATATATTTTAATTGTCATCCAATTTTACTAGGCAATGAGATAACTATTAAAGTAGAATTCAAAATAACCCAACACTTAATTACAAGGTAAATACACTTGTTCCCTGAACATTGCTGTTATCAAGGAAGGCAGAACAGTCATTGTCTTATCAGCAGCAATGACATTCATGGCATTCCTCCTGTTACTGCTCCAGCTGGTTCCTAATTGGTCTGCCAGCTCTAGGTCTCGATTACATCTTTAAAATTGTCCCCTGCATTCTGAGCCCTCCCAGCTTAATTATCTCTTTTTGCCAGGAGCAGGGCACCCCTGGCAAGCTGATCTGAATTCCAGGCTCTCCAAAAATGCTTAGAGTTCTAGGATATAAAATACTAGAGCTGGAAGGGACTTCATAGTTAAGCTACTAGAAAAAAACCAAGGGGCAAGAGTGTTAAATAGCTTGCTTTGCCTCTTAATTACCTAAAAGCCTCTCAAAATAAAGGCAAATTATTATGTGTCTAACCTGACCCTTCTGTGTGGTAAAATTTCAAGGAATTTCTTCTATTACTTTACAGTATTTGGTTATTCTTTCTTGAGTTATCTCACTGAAATCCTTCTTGAACCCACATAAAATTTCCATTCCAATTTTTATTTTATTGATTGGTTGATTGACTGATTGAGACAGGGTTTTGCTGTGTTGCCCAGGCCAGAGTGCAGTGGTGTGATCTTGGCTCGCTGCAACCTCTGCCTCCTGGGCTCAAGCCATCCTCCTACCTCAGCCTCCCAAGTAGCTGGGACTACAGGCACGCACCACCACGCCCAGCCAATTTATGTATTTTTAGTAGAGACAGGGTTTTACCATGTTGCCCAGGCTGGTCTCGAACTCCTGAGCTCAAGCTATCCACCCCTCAGCCTCCCAAAGTGCTTGGATTACAGTTATAACCCACTGTGTCCCGCCTCAATTTTTATTTATAAACTATTTCACATATACGGCTACTAAAAATAAGGTAATATACACCTGTTAATATATTAATACACATTATACAAAATAAATATAATATCACCATAGAAAATCTTTTCCTCTTGATTTTTTTTTTTAATTGAGGACACTAATCTGCCACCTCTTAAAATTTTTTAAAGAAAACTCATTCTACTCCCATTCTTTTCCAATCCCTTCTTCCTTAGAGGTAGTCTTTACCTTAAAAATAGATGAATTTCATTCTCATGCAGAAGTATGTTTATACATTCAATTGTTTTGCATGTTTTTAATTTTTACATGTAGGATACACTGTACGTGCATTTTACAAATTGCCTTTTTCACTCTATATTATGTTTTCAAGACTGAGCCATATAGATACATAGGTGAATCGTAGATCATTCATTGTAATTGCTATGTAGAATTCTACAGCATGAATAACCCGCAGTTTATTTCATCTACTCTCCTTCTATAGGAATAATTAGGTTGTTCTTTTAGACAATTCTGTTACACTTATCACTAGGTACCCTGGACTTTTTGCAACTAGGCTAAATGGCATCTTTGCAAATACCACATACTTAAAATTGTTGATTGCTGGTGCAACCAATGTGCTATTGATATTTGTATATTGATCTTGTATCTGTTTATTTTGCTGAAGTATTTTATTCATTCCAATAGCTTATCTCTCAGTAGATTTTCTTATGGGGGAATGGTGATCAATTTACTGAGCTCACCATTTTCTTAATATCTTTTATTATAATAAGATGGAGAAATTTGGATTTATTAGAATTCTAGGAGAAGGGGTGACTTGAAAGCTAGAGTAATAGGGAAGCTGATGGGACTGTTCCTCTTGAAAGAAGCAGCCAGAGCTGGGGAACTGCTCTCCGAAACCTTCATGTACAGAGAACATAAGGGCTTTTGAAATGGAGTAACATGAGGAACTAGCTGGGGGCCCCATGAGATGGCAGATGGCTGCATAATCTGTAATGTGACCCCCTCCTCTGTGTCTTCACATTTTTAGTAAAAATGGAAGATGGTCACATGCTTGGTCTCAATGATCTTTTTTCAGGAACTATAAGGAGATGTGGCTCTGTATATAATGTACATGATGCAGGGACCATAGAACTGCAATAGCCTTGTGACCACCAAGGCCAGGATCCAAACAAGCCTAAGAAAGTGGATTCTGAAATCTTGGAGAGGGACTGGAACTGCTCAGGCTTGGGAAATGGGATTCAAACCAAGTTTCCTAAACTTTAAGGGCAGGAAATCTCCCAAATGATACTTGGATTTCCATCAACAGCCATCTGATTTGTATGCTTCCCATGTGGAGTATACAATGTAAAAAGACAAGGTTCCGTTTTGTTTTGTTTTTGGAGACAGAGTCTTGCTGGAGACTCTGCTGGAGTGCAGTGGCACAGTCATAGCTTCCTGTAGCCTCCAAATCCTAGGCCCAAGCAATCCTCCCACCTCAGCCTCCCAAGTAGCCAGTATTACAGGCCCATGCCACCACATCTGGCTAATTTTTTTTTTTTTTTTTTGGTAGAGACAGGATCTTGCTTTGTTGCCCAGCTGGTCTTGAACTCCTGGCTTCAAGTGCTCCTTCTGCCTCGGCCTCCCAAAGTGTTGGGATTACAGGTGTGAGCCACTGTGCCTGCCCTTCACTATTTAAAAATATATATATTATTTCAAATTTTGACTTTGTTAATTCTTTGGCGTTCTGTGAAATTGTAGTGTTTGTAATCAGAGAAGTATGAAAAGAAATATCATCTTCGAATTGTCTCCTCTGTGGTTTGTCATAAAGGCAAAATGGTGTTACTAGATTCATATCCTGTGGGCCCTCTACACATTTAATGAATTATAGCCATATGTTATCTAAATGAATAATAAATTAATATATGTACCGGATAATAAATAGATGATAACGTAGATTAGTTTATCCTTTTAACCCACTGCTATCAAGGAGAAGAGAGTAGGGGAACAGCTTGGAGTCTAGGGGCAAACTACGTGGGTTAAATCCGCACTCCACCACTTTCCAATTCTACGTGCTTTGAGGCCATGACTGGACTTCTGTGTGCCTCAATTTATTATCCGTAAAATGGAGACACTAATGGTAAGGTATTTACCACATGGGGAAGCTATGAAGATAATTGAGTAAAACTTTGTCAAACCCTTAGAACAGTGCCCGCCATGTAAAAAGTGTTATTTATTTATTATTTTAGAGATGAGGTCTCACTCTGTCACCCAGGCTAGAATGCAGTGGCATGATCATAGCTCACTGCAGCCTGGAACTCTTGGGCTCTAGTGATCTTCCTGCGTCAGCCTCCTAAGTAGCTGGGATTATAGGTGCGAGCCACCATGCCTGGAGAAATTGTTATTTACCGTTAACCTTCATTATTATTAACATTAAAGAGAAGGCAAAATCCTAAAGGAATAGCCCAAAAGACAGCTTATTTTAGGGAATAATGAGATAGGGAAAAGCTTCACACAGTGTATGACTGAAACCAAACAATGGAGGCAGTGGAGGGAAGGCACATCTAGAATCAGAATGGGGGCTTAAAAGAGGAAGGCCAGGTGCGGTGTCTTACACCTGTAATCCCAGCACTTTAGGAGGCTGAGGCAGGTGGATCACTTGAGGTCAGGAGTTCAAGACCAGCCTGGCCAACATGGTGAATCCCCATCTCTACTAACAATACAAAAATTAGCTAGATGTGGTGGCGCACACCCATAATTCCAGCTACACAGGAGGCTGAGGCAAGAGAATTGCTTGAACCTGGGAGGCAGAGGTTGCAGTGAGCCGAGATTGCACCACTGCATTCCAGCCTGGGTGATGGAGTGAGACTCTGTCTCAAAAGAAAGAAGAAAAAAAAAAGAGGTGGCAGATGCAAATGTTTTCTCTTTTGAAGTTTTGCATAGAACAACGTCTACATGCCTAGTCCTGGCATTTGGGAAATTAAAGAAGTTCTTTATCATATGTTAGAGAAGCTCTTCATGCAGCTTCCATAGCACTTGCTGCAATAGTGCTGCATAACAACGTGCCCCAAAACTTGGTGGCATACAACACTGAGCATGTATTTATTGCTGTGCATCTGCAGGTCAGCTGGAATGGACTCCAGACTATGGATCTGCTCCATGGGATTTGTTCTGTGGTCCAGGATGAGGGCCAATGACTGCCTAGGACACGTTTTTCTCCTGGTGGAGGTCAGAAGCTCCCAGAGGCCTGGGTGCAGAACTGCCACACTTTCAACTCCATCCACCTTCCATTGGCCACAGCAGGCCACATGGCCAAGCCCAACATCTGTGGGAGAAGGAAGTACTATTTTCCCATGGAGGTCAGGTAGGAAAGAGAGAATATATACTGAACAAAAAGCTCACTTTCTATAATTTCTGTCTATGACTTTTATAGTTTTGATCATGTTTCCTTTACTTTTTTAGAATGAAAAATTCCAGTCTCTTTCTTCTTCCCATTCCTGCTTGGCTTTTCTCTCTGGTCTCCTTACCATGTTAGATGTGACCCCTTTTGTTGACCTTCTTGCTTATATGTCCATATTAAACTATTGGGCTTCAGGGTAAAGTTGGAAATAGATTCCATTATCCTTTTCTGGGATCAAGATGAATAAACGAAGTGAAAGGAAACCAACATTTCTGGAGTTAGTTGCATGCCAAGCATCATGCCAGGTATTCTTTATACCATGTTAGGCATCCTTCATGCACAGTCTCTTTCAATCCTTATAAACTCAAATGCATCTAGGAACTAGGCAGACAAATGAGTGAGTGAGTGGGATATAATTTTCTCACTTCATACATCACTGCATTTCACAGCAGTACCACTATTCACAATAGAAAGGAATCGTCATTGAAATGTAAGCCCCATTTTTCAGTTAATAATTTTTCAGCAGGCACCTTTTGTCTATCACAGCTCTTCCTGTGGACCACTTCAGAATAGCATGTTACATTGTCTTTTTTGATATAGACTCACTCTGCTAGTTAAACACTTAGAAATATTCTAGTCCTTAAAGAACACTGCTGTCTCATAATTTTCTTTAGGTATACATCCCTCCTTTTCTGTATTTAAATTTCCCACTTTTGTTAGAGATATGCATACAGAGATAGTTCACTTTCCTCTTGATTATGAGAAAACAACTACACAGGAGTGATGACAAATGGCAACTGACACTCAGCTATATTGTCAGGGGTTTATACTGGGAATAGTGGGCACCATGATGAAGTAGAGAATACATACCCACCCTAGACGGGGAAGCATCACTCAGTTCCAGACAGTTATTGCCAGTTAGGAATTCAAGCCCAGCATTGCTAGATCTTCTCTTTCCCAAGACAAGCCAGGAATCCAGGTTTTATTCATGTAAAATTTCCTAATTTTTAAATGTCACCAACATTTAAATGTCAGGACAGACTAATTAGGCTCTGTTGTGTAACGTATCATTGGTTCTGCACATGATACAAAGCATGATGCAGGTCAACAACACTCTGCTCCAGTGGGCAACTCAGGAAATCAGGATTCCTTTATTATGTGATGCTGCGATCTCAACACATGGTTTCCATGGTCATCACCACAGGAAGAAAGAGGTAGAAGATGCACACCAGCTCTTAAGTACTTTGGCCCGGAAATGACACACATCATTTAAATTCACAGTCTATCAGTCAGATGGAGTTGCTTGATTCCAAAGAATGCAGGGAAATGAACGGGAGCAGTTGGACATTTGATGACCACTAATTTTTACTACCATAGCAATTAATTCAAAACAAACAGACAAACCAGCAAAATCTCTGAGCAGATCAAACAAAATACAAGTGCAGTCTAGACCCAATCCAGGTACTCTCGTACTAGAGTAATTATTTTATAGTTGAAAAAAACTGAAGCTCAAAGAGATTAAGTGCCTTGCTCAAGCCACACAGCTAATGAATGGCAGACTAAGACTATATTCTTTTTCCACATCATGCTAATAATGGGTACTTTTTAACTGACTGAATGATATAGACGGACACCCGTGCTTCCTAAGCACCCCCTTAAAACTATTTCATGCCTGGTATTAAGTAAAATCTCACAATTAAACAGAACTCTACTAACTCTAATATTTGATCTATAGACTTTGGTGTAGTCCAGTGGTTCTTCAACTTGAAAGAGCATCAGAAACAACTGGAGGGTTTGTTCCAACACAGATCGTTGAGTCCCACCCCAGAGTTTCTAATTCATTAAATTGGGGTGGGTGGGTAAGATTTTTCATTTCTAATGAATTCACATGTGATACTGATGCTGCTGGTCTGGGGGCACCCTTTAAGAGCCATTGGGCTAGGGTTAGATACTGAATCCTAGACTTAGCCCAGACAACAAACTAGTGCGAATGGGCCACTTAACCTCTGAGTTTCCATTGCCTCATCAGTACAATAAGCATTTTGGACCAGTTCTACTATTATATGAGTCTATGATTAAGAACTATCTTCAAACAAACATAGTAAAATACCTTGGTGAGGGGCATGCATTGACTGGGGAGGGGCATGAGGAAGAGACTTCTGGGATGGAAATGTTCTAGTTCTTGATCTGGATGGTTGTTATATGTGTGTACCTAGGTAAAAATTTATCAAGCTGTGCATTTAAGATTAATGTACATTATATAATTTAACACATGTATGTGAACTTCAATAAAAATATTTTTAAAAAGCTTCTTGCCAAAAGTGGAATTAAAATGTCTGGATATTCTAATTTTTATTTTTAGTGTGACACAGCTAATATAATTTTTTTATTGCCTGCATAAATAATATCCATCAATGTCATACTAAGTAACAAAAAAATAAGGCTTTAACATCCATACATTTGTACAGCTAGGGGATATTAAAACTGCAGCCAGTATGAACTTAGCTCTTCATTCTGTTTACCCAGAGAGACCAAGGCAGTAAGGAAACTGGGAGCATTGCAGAGGTGGAAATGGGAGAGCATATTCTTCTGTGTTTCATAAATTCAACCTGGATGTTACAAAAACAGATGGTTCCCAAATGACCTGGGTGAATATCGCTGGATCTTCTTTAAGATGCAACGAATTTTGCCAGTTCCCAAATAAGGGAGAGAAGAATCACATATGCAGTTCATTTGGATTGACTCAATTGAATGCATTGGTCCATAAAACAAAACACAAAAAAAGAACAAAAAAAATGAAGTAGTTCAGACTTATATTCTGGAAAAGAAGCATATGTCCTGGAATGAGAGAGATGTGGGAGATATGAATCTACAGACTCCTAAGTCAGTCTCAGTTCTGGACTCTCAGTGAAGTGCTGGAGCTAAAGAGTGCATCTCTTCTCAATGCTATGTTCACTTACATTATGTTGGGAGCTTCAATCTGGCCACAGGGGAAATTTACACCATGGGTATCAGCAAACGCTGCAAATGAGGATACTTTATTTCAGGGAGTCAGCCTACCAGCACATTACTGCTCACCTACCTCTTGTGGTGGGGACATCTTGACCATATTGAATATGCTTTTAGTATATACATATATGGAGTTTTTCATACAACATGAAGTCTAACTGTAACTACAACATGAAGTCTAACTACTTCATCTGGTGCTCAAAAGAACAGCTAGCTCTTCCTACATCAGAAGACAAGTTGACGGTTTGGAGCTTACATAGAAGGCCAATTTCGTGTCTGTAGCTCCACAGAGTAATATTTATGTCTTAAGCTACCTTGTGATTGATTTCAGGCTCTTTTCAAATATATATTCAAAGTATTGTCCAAGCACGATGGCTTATGCCTGTAATCCTAGCACTTTGGGAGGCTGAGGCAGGCAGATCGCTTGAGTCCAGGAGTTTGAGATTAGCCTGAGCAATGTGGTGAAACCCCATTTCTACAAAAAGTACAAAAAATAGCCAGCTGCAGTGGTGCATGCCTGTAATCCCAACTACTTAGGAGGCTGAGGTGGGAGGATGGCTTGAGCCCAGGAGGTTGAGGCTGCAACGAGCCAAGATTGTACCACTGCACTCCTGGGTGACAGAGTGAGACACTGTCTCAAAAATGAAACAAAACAAAAAATCCAAAGTATTTCAAAGATAATTATGTGCTGTTTTAAGACAAGAGCTGCTGTGCAGGCTGTGGCTTCTAAGTGAACTAATTCCTATGCTAATGTGCAGGTCCCGGAAAAGCCAATGATTCATTTTGGTGTTAATGACTGGAAGTCAGGGCCAGATTTAACTAGGGACCAGGATTGTATCTTGATACAACTATCAAGCCAGGGTACTTTTTCATTTTGGCCAAAACATTGCTGCAATATCCATGATCTACTCAGAATTTACTGAGAATCATGATGATGTTTTAGAAGGAATATTCATTCTCATGGAGTTAAGGGACTTGGGATGTACAGTCTAGGACTTGTACCTAATTAAGATCTTGGATAAATCATTTCACTTCTCTAGGCTTTGGAGTCTGAGGGATGAGGGGGTAATGTGGATAATCTCTTGTGCCTTCTAGCTCTTCAGAAAAGAAAAACTAAACCAGCTTGCAGCCAGTGTGTAAATTGCAGCCATAAATAAACAGTTGCATGTGTAAATATGCAATGTCTACATGGTGTGATTGAAAAAGTTTCTATGTGCCACATCTCCAGTATGTCCCGTCCATGTATACTCTGGCCTCATAATGTGAGTCTCTGCATAGAATTAGAGCAGTGTGGCATGGTAGCAAGGAGACTGGAAGAATGCTGCTTCTGAGCTGTGTATCTTTGGGTACATTACTTAATCTCTCCGGTCTTAGTTTCCTCATCTATAGATGAATGGGTTGAATACCTACTCACGGGGCTGTTGAGGATTAAGTAAACTGAGTATTCGAAAGGGCTTCGTAAGATAGCATAATACAAATATTAATTATTAACACTCATCCCTGTAGTGTGGGAAGTGATTTAAGATGTCAGAATTACAGTGAAATTCTGCATGCTTAATAATAAGAATAGAACAAAAGCCTTCATAAGAGAAGAATGTTCTACTTAGAACATTCAAAGACATACCATCAACAAAGACCACTTAACTTCCTAACTCAGGAAATAGTTCATAAATAAGTTGATTCTTAGAGATTGAACAATGGATTATTCAGATTATTCAGTCTGAAATTAGGTAGGCGTTTTGTTCTCCCTCTATCTCTTGCTAATTGTACACATTAAGGTTAGAAGAAAATGAAAAGCAAGAAGGTGTGCTGCCTGAGAGGGACCAGCTGGCCACCAAGTGTTCCTCCCCAGCCGGCACCCTTATTGCCTTCCCCCCAGCACTTAGTCACCAGGTCATCTCTCAGGGACAGATTCACATTAGTGGAGTTCAGAGAGGCTGATGTATAAACTAGAATTATATTTTATTGATTTACGAGGAGACACCTTGCTGAGGAGCTGAACATCTGCATTATTTTTGCCAGTAAGTTCTAGACACACAAATAACAGTTATAGAAACAGAAAAGCCAAATTATGGTGGTTTAAACAAGACAGACATTTCTCTTTCCCATAAAGGAATTCTGGGCATATGCAAGTCCAAACCGATATAGTAATTTCAATGTGTCATCTGAAATATAAGCTTTTATTCTTCTGCTCTGTCATCCTCAACCTGTAACTTCCTTTCTCAAGGTCACTCCATGGTCCAAGATGACTGCTAGAAGTCACTCATGATGTCCATGTCCCAGGCAGCAATAAGGAGGAAAGAAGAAAGGAGGATATATCCCCTGAGTTTCAAAAGACTTTCCATTAGTCCCATAAATATTTCCACTTACACTTCATTGATAAAGATCTAGTCTTATAGCCCCATCTAGCTACAAGGGCAGTTGGGAAATGTAGTCTTTTAGCCAGGCACATTGTTACCCCAAATAAAGTGGAGGTTCTATTATTAAGAAGGGAATGAAAGGATGTTGAGGTAGGCATTTCTGCTGCAGCTACCCAATTACAATCATAAGGTGGCTGCATGAGCAAAGAGTTAGATATGTGATTTAAAGACCACATTGTTAGGCTGAGCTTCTCAAACTTCAAACACAGTTTGGCTCAAACACAGCTAAGGCTGAACTTCTCAAACTTCAGTGTGCACACGAATCACCAGGGATCTTGTTAAAATGCAGATACTGGTTCAGAATATCAGAGGTTGGGACTGAGATTCTGCATTTCTAACAAGCTCCCAGATAATGCTGGTCTGTGGATCACATTTTGAGTAGAAGGACTTAAGGCATCATTCCCAACATTATTGGTATTTTCTCTAACAATCAGGGAGAAGCAGGTAATGCAGCCAGAGTACTGCATGGGAAACCATGGGCTAGGGGTGCTTTGGGTGCCTGGATTTGGAGTAAGTGCTCACTAGCTAAAGTTCAATGCTACAACTTGCTCTAACTGAACCTACTATAGCAACTTTCCCTTTCACAGCGTCTGCCCTACATGCATACTGACTGAAATTCCTTCAAGGAGTGAGTTAAGAAAGAGGGAGGAATGAGAAACAGGGGAAAGTAGCCACTCTGGGCATCATGATCTTGACTCAGAATTCAGTCTACTGTTCTGCTTAAGAGAACAGACTTTGGTTACACTGAGGCAGGAATTTTATTTTTGCCCTGCCTTGAGAAGTGCCTTGGGTAGGACGTAAGGCCATCGAGATGGCTCCCAGACCCAAGATATCCACCATCTACCACCCATGGAAAAAGACAAAACTACAACACCAAATGTCTCTTGCTTTGCTTTGCTCCTACTTAGCCCAATAGACTTTTCCAGATTGCAGAAGATAATTCTTTTTGATATATGTGGGACTCCATCAACTGCCCATTCTTACTAGTTATGCCATTGCAAAAGGGTCACATAATAAGAGAGACATAGGTTACTACTATATTTTAAACTCCTGGATGGTTTTTTTGTTTTTTTTTTTGTAAAGAAAAGCCAAAAGAGGCTGGGTACAGTGGCTCATGCCTGTAGGCAGATCAATGTGAGATCAAGGTGGGCAGATCAATGTAAGATCCGTTTGAGACCAGCCTGGCCAAAATGGCGAAACTCCATCTCTACTAAAAATACAAAACTTAGTTGGGTGTGGTGGTGCACGCCTGTAGTCCCAGCTACTCCGGAGAATTGCTTGAACACAGGAGGTGGAGGGTAGTGGGCCAAGATGACACCACTGCCCTCCAGCCTGGGTAACAGAGCGAGACTCCATCTCAAAAAAAAAAGGCTGGGTGTGGTGGCTCACACCTGTAATCCCAGCACTTTGGGAGGCCGAGGTGGGTGGATCACCTGAGGTCAGGAGTTCGAGACCAGCCTGGCCAACATGGGAAACCCTATCTCTACTAAAAATACAAAAATTAGCCAAGTGTGGTGGCAGGCATCTGTAATCCCAGCTACTCAGGAGGCTGAGGCAGGAGAATCACTTGAACCCGGGAAGTGGAAGTTGCAGTGAGCTGAGATTGAGCCATTGCACTCCAGCCTGGGAGACAAGAGTGAGACTTCGTCTCAACAACAACAAAAAAAAGCCAAAAGAGAATTACTTTAAATGCACTGCATATTATAAGTATTTACTTCAAATACATTTATAGTTTTAATGTATATACAAGATGCAATGATTGAATATATATAAAGCCAAAAGACTATATCTGAGGCCCTTTGTGACTGCAAGGCCAAGGCCAATGGCCCTTTTTACTCCTTATGATAAACTTTGGGACCAGACATTCCCTTGCTCCCTCCCCATTCCCAGTGTGCTTGGGTGAGCTCTATGGCATGAGCTACTAATTGTCTATCTAATATCCACCATTCTTATCTTCCTTTCCAAGCCAACTGCAACTTTATTTCAGGGGCAACGGGCCACATAAAATATATAGTCTCCCAGTCTCCCTTATAGCTTGGTGTGGGCTATGTGACCCATTCCTGGACAATGGGATTTGGACAAAAGTCCACTGGATGGGGCTTCAGCAAAATCATTATTTTAATAATAGAAAGGGACTGCTCATCTGACATGGATTTTTCTCTTCTGCCTTTCTGCTTTGAATAAAGGCGTGATGGCTGGAGGTGCAATAGTTATTTTGTAATCATGAGGATGAAAGCCAAATGCTAAGGATGAAAAAGCACAAAAATGAAAACAATATGGATTGCTAATGACATTGTGGATTTAGCATATTAGTCTTGAACTACTACCTCTGGATTTGTTATATGAGAAAAATAATTCCCTGTTTGGAACTTACTGTAAGAGCTCCTCTTTTTCTTCTCTACTCTTGGCTCTTTTCCCCCTCCCTTCTCCAGCATTGTTATACTGTGAAGTCAGGGCCAGTGAAAACGAATAGGGGTATGAGAGGAAGAGATGCAAATTTATCGGGGAAACCCGCCCCCAATATTTCAACGTAGGTTCTTTCTATTTTCCCTAAGTGTTGGCCAGTCTGAGAAAGAGAAAGAGTACAAAGAGAGGAATTTTACAGCTGGGCCACTAGGGATGACATCACATATCAGTAGGTCCATGACGTCCCTTGAGCCACAAAACCAGCAAGTTTTTATTAGGGATTTTAAAAGGGGAGGGGGTGTATGAACAGGGAGTAGGTCACAAAGACCACATGCTTCAAAGGGCAATAAAGATCACAGGGCAAAGGGCAAGATTAGGATTGCTGATGAGAGTCTATGTCCCGCTGTGCACACATTGTCTTGATAAACATCTGTGTTTTTTTTTGTTTTTTTTTTTTGACACAGAGTCTTGCTCTGTCACCCAGGCTGGAGTGGCATGATCTTGGCTCACTGCAACCTCCGCCTCCTGGGTTCACGCCATTCTCCTGCCTCAGCCTCCCGAGTAGCTGGGACTACAGGGGCCCGCCGCCACGCCCGGCTAATTTTTTGTATTATTAGTAGAGGTGGGGTTTCACTGTGTTAGCCAGGATGGTCTCGATCTCCTGACCTTGTGATCTGCCCGCCTCGGCCTCCCAAAGTGCTGGGATTACAGGCGTGATCCACCACACCCAGCCTTGATAAACATCTTAACAGAAAACAGGGTTCTAGAGCAGAGAACTGGTCTGACCAAAATTTACCAGGCTGGAATTTCCCAATCCTAGTAAGCCTGAGGGTACTACAGGAGACCAGGGCGTATTTCAGTCCTTATCTCAACCACATAAGACAGACACTTCCAGAGTGACTATTTATAGGCCTCCCCCCAGGAATGCATTCCTTCCCCAGGGTATTCCTTGCTGGGAAAAGAATTCAGTGATATCTCTCCTACTTGCACGTCTATTTATAGGCTGTCTGCAAGAAGAAAAATATGGCTCTATTCTGCCTGACCCCACAGGCAGTCAGACCTTATGGTTATCTTCCCTTGTTCCCTCCAAGTTGCACTGATTTCATATTGTTCAAACACATATGTTTTACAATCAATTTATACAGTAGTGGTCCTGAGGTGACGTACATTCTCAGCTTACGAAGATAATGGGATTAAGAGATTAAAGTAAAGACAGACATAAGAAATTATAAGAGTAATATTAGGGAAGCGATAAATGTCCATGAAATCATCACAATTTATGTTCAGAGATTGCAATAAAGACAGGCATAAGAAATTATAAAAGTATTAATTTGGGGGACTGATATATGTCCATGAAATCTTCACAATTTGTGTTCCTCTGCCGCGGCTCCAGCCAGTCCCTCCATTCGGGGTCCCTGATTTCCCACAACACGAATTCTGGTGTATTAGTCCACTTTCACACTGCTGATAAAGACATATCCAAGACTGGGTAATTTATGAAGAAAAAGTTTTAATGGACTCACAGTTCCACATGGCTGGGAAGGCCTTACAATCATGGCAGAAGGCAAAAGGCAGCAGGCAAGAGAGAATGAGAGCCAAGCTAAAGGGGAAACCCCTTATAAAACCATCAGATCTCATCAGATTTATTTATTACCATGAGAACAGTATTGGGGAAACCAGCCCCATGATTCAATTACCTCCCACCAGGTCCCTCCCACAACATGTGGGAATTATGGGAGCTACAATTCAAGATGAGATTTGGATGGGGATACAGTTAAACCATATCATGTGGTAATGATATGAGTCCTAGGTTGATTCCATATATATGAATGGCTTAATTTGTAAACAGCAGATGCCCTGGACATGCAGTCTAGAACAGCACTTCTCACACTTTAATGTACAAACAAATCACTAAGGGATCTTGTTTAAAATGCAGATTTTGGCCAGGCATGGTGGCTCACACCTGTAATCCCAGCACTTTGGGAGGCCGAGGCAGGCAGATCACCTGAGGTTGGGAGTTTGAGACCAGCCTGACCAACATGGAGAAACCCCATCTCTACTAAAAATACAAAATTAGCTGGGCATGGTGGCACATGCCTATAATCCCAGCTACTTGTGAGGCTGAGGCAGGAGAATTGCTTGAACCCAGGAGGCGGAGGTTTCAGTGAGCCGAGATCGTGCCACTGCACTCCAGCCTGGGCAACAAGAGCGAAACTCCGTCTCAAAAAAAAAGAAAAAGAGAAATGCAGATTTTGATTCCGTAGTTTCTTGGGAGAGGCAGTGCACCATGGACCCTGAATGCCCCTACATGTCCTTGCTCTGTATGACGAGAATGCAAGACTCTGGCTGCTTATTACCAGGATCAATTCTTAGGGTTGTTCTTGCAGACAGTAACTTCGTGGAATGAATTAATTTCCCTCCCCAGCACCCCCAACCCTAAACAAAAAACAAAGAGCAGGCTTGCTTACTGCTCAATATAAAAACAGTGAATTCCCTAATCTCAGTGTGTCTCAGCTGTGGCACAAACCCAGCATCATCTGGGCCTCTCCACATCTCCCCTATGAGACCTGGGAGACATGGGGAACTGATGAAAAACAACGTTATGCTCATGATGCCAGTTGTGATGTGAGTAATAAAATCCTTTATCTCTGACCCAGGGCTCGTGCACTCTGTCAGCATCCATGAAACAGTAACAGGCTAACTTATTAACCTGGAATTAAGATAAAATATCAGATCCTTCATAGACACTGACATAGTTCTTGGGGTGGGACCTGAGATTCCACCTTTCTAACAAACCACCAGGTACTTCTGGTACTACTCATCCAGGGACCACTTTTTGAGTAGTAATAGTTTTGAAACATTAAGCCCTGGATTTGCCACTAACGATATGGCCTTGAGCAAGCTACTTCACATTTCTGAGACTGAGTTTCCACACCTACAAACAGATGAGTTTGAAGATCTCTTCCCAAATTAACTCTATGATTCCAGGTCCCTATTACCATCAAGTAATGCCTCTTCCCATTCTTTCATTACTTCAACCAACACATTTATATACCCATCATTTGCAAGACACCAGGAATAGAAGGTTGAGTGATAGCTGGATGTGCTCAGAGTTGGGCAAACAATGGACAGTAAAAGCCACCCCATAGGGAGACATAAAGACAGTGCTAAGCAAGTCAATTGCCTCCTTAAACTGGTTGAGTGACCACATAATTTATTCCAAACCAAAGCATTTTTGAGAGTGAAAGAGGAGGTTATTAATAGCTACACCAGGATGACAGGCATAAACTGGGACAATCCTGGAGGCCCTATTCTTAGGGCCCCACAAAGCCCTAGTTCCTTCCAGATTTTCTTTTTCTTTTTTTTTAACTTTTGTTTGAGGGTACATGTGAAGGTTTGTTACATAGGTAAACATGTGTCATGGGGGTTTGTTGTGCAGATCATTTCGTCATTCAGGTATTAAGCCCAGTACCCAATAGTTATCTTTTCTCCCTCCACGCCCCCATCAAGTAGACCCCAGTGTCTGTTGTTTCCTTCTTTGTGTTCATATGTTACCATTTAACTCCCCCTCCCCTCCCCTCCCCTCCCCTCCCCTCCCCTCCCCTCCCCTCCCCTCCCCTCCCCTCTCCTCCCCTCCCCTCCCCTCTCCTCCCCTACCCTCCCCTCCCTTCCCTTCCCTTCCTTTTCTGATCAAAGACCTTTATTCTGGTCCTCATCATGCAGTAAGCCGCTTAAGCAGAACACTTTCTTCATCTCTGCTCCAAGCAGCAGCGGCTGCATCCAGGCCTAACTGGAAGATGGACACACGTTGTGGAAGATCTTGTAGGGAAAAGCCAACGGTTGAGATTGAGGCTTATCCCGGTGTGAGTGAGGGTGGAACAGGAAGAGTATGTATGCGAGTGCCAAGACTGTTCTTCAACGCTGAAGCCTGCAGAGAGGGGCGAGCTGAAGGACGCAGATGAAGGCCAGGAACCTGCACCGCTGAGCAATTGACCTGAAGTACCTTCCAGAAAAGCAGATTCATCCACAGCTTCTATTGCATTATCCCAGTCTCTCCTCTGGTGGATTTTGCTGTTTCCCTGTTGAGCACAGCAGCAGGCATCTTTTGCAATGGTCTCCACACACAGTTCCCCGGCTCAGGCCAGAATGGCTGTTCTCTGTCCCGTCTATGTCTCGTCGGGGTCAGCCTTCGCCAAGGCCTTCGCTGGCGCCGGAGGCAGCCTTGAGGGACGAGCCCCAAGCACTCTCATCGGGGCTTGGGGCTGTGGGACCACTGCCTCCCCACTAGGTCGCCCCTCCACTGCTTCCAGCTGCCCCCGAGTGAGCTGCCTGGCCACCTATTGTGTTTAGAAAAAGAAAGTCACCATTTTATCAGTTTATCTGTTTTTGTGTGTGCTTGTTTGTTTTTGTTTTGTTTTTTAGACAGAGTCTCTCTCTGTGGCCCAGGCTGGAGTGCAGTGGTGCAGTCTCTGCTCACGGTAACCTCCGCCTCTCGGGTTCAAGCGATTCTCCCACCTCAGCCTCCTTGAATAGCTGGGGCCACAGTTGCATGCCACCACTGCTGGCTAATTTTTTTTTCTTTCTGTAGAGACGGGGATCTCTCTGTGTTGCCCAGGCTGGTCTCAAACTTCTGGCTTCAAGGGATCTGCCTGCCTCAGCCTCCCAAAGTGCTGGGATTACAGGCTTAATCCCACTGCAACCGGCCTGAATTAATTTTACTGGACATATTTGAAGTTTACAGCATGATGTTATGGGATACATATATTAATAGCAAAATGGTTACTTCAGTGAAGCAGATTAACATATCTGTCATCTCACAGATACTTCTGTTTTGTAACAAGAGCTGCCAAAATCTACTTGTTTAACAAAAATTCCTAACACAACACAATTTTATTAACTATATCCTCACATTATACATTAGCTATCTAGACTTGTTCATCTTACATCCTTCCAGACCTTCAAATCCTCTCTTTGTCTTTCCCACTCTTCACCCATTTCTTTCCCTCCTGGCTTGGGTCCTGAAATGTCCTATTGCATTACCTCAAAAGCTAGTCACAGGAGAACAATGATTTGCTTTGGCAAGGCAAAGACAGTACCAAGTCATTGCATAATCTCCTCTCACATTCGGAGTTCCTGAGCAGCTGCTCTGGAGGTGGATGAAAATAACCCATCATTTCAGTTTTTATAACCCATTCAGGTAAGAATACTATTTTTAGGGCACAATAATTTAAAAGCTCTTGCTGGCCTAGGGGGAAATATCTTCAACCCTTTAGAGAAATGAAGTGGGTTCTTGTCTTTTCTTTTCCTGCCAGTGTCCAGAAAGAGTTTTTTCTCTGTAGTGACATGAAATGATTCGCTGCTTACTTGCACTGAGGGTTTCAAAAACTGGTGCTAAAAATACCCAACTTAGAAAGTTTCAGACCATTGGAATTTAGGACACCTTCCAGCTTCATGGTCTTCATTTATCAAAATAAACTTAATGTCCCCTAATTTCACCTTGATTTTTTGGAAGTAAAAGTGATACCCTTTGAGTACTGTCAGATACATAAGGAATGAGGTTCTCTTAGTTTGTATTTCCCCAAAGCAGACCGTGAAGCAAGGATTTGGGGGCAAATAGTTTATTCAAGACCAAAGTGAGACAGTGTGTAAGGGAGACAAGGAAGGAAGGAAAGCTAATAAAGCATATATTAATAAGAATACTGCTTCCCTCCTTCCTTCCTTCCCTCCCTCCCTCCCTCCCTCCCTCCTTCCTTCCGTCCTTCCTTCCTTCCTTCCTTTCTTCCTTCCGGGATGCTCTCCCTCTGTTGCCCAGGCTGGAGTGTAGTGGCATGGTCTCGGCTCGCTGCAGCCTCCCTGCCTCGGGCTCCCATGATTCTCCTGCCTTGGCCTGCCGGGTGGCTGGGATTGCGGGCGTGCACCACCACGCCTGGCTGGTTTTTCTATTCTGGGTGGAGGCGGGGTTTTGCCACGTTGGCCAGGCTGGTCTCCAACTCCTGACCTCCAGTGATCTGCCCGCCTCGGCCTCCCGAGGTGCTGGGATCGCAGACGGAGTCTCACTCACTCGGTGCTCGGTGTTGCCTGGGCTGGAGTGCGGTGGCGTGGTCTCGGCTCGCTGCAGCCTCTGCCTCCCAGCCGCCTGCCTTGGCCTCCCAGGGTGCTAGGATTGCAGCCTCTGCCCGGCCGCCACCCCGTCTGGGAGATGGGGAGCATCTCTGCCTGGCCGCCCATCGTCTGGGATGTGAGGAGCACCTCTGCCCGGCCGCCCCATCTTGGAGGTGAGGAGTGCCTCTGCCCGGCTGCCGCCCTGTCTAAGAAGTGAGGAGCGTCTCTGCCTGGCCGCCCATCGTCTGGGATGTGAGGAGCCCCTCTGCCTGGCCGCCCCATCTGGGGAATGAGGTGCGCCTCTGCCTGGCCGCCCATCTTCTGGGATGTGAGGAGCGCCTCTGCCTGGCCACCCCGTCTGGGAGGTGCGGAGCGCCTCTGCCTGGCCGCCCCGTCTGGGAAGTGAGGAGTGCCTCTGCCCGGCTGCCCATCGTCTGGGATGTGAGGAGCGCCTCTGCTGGGCTGCCCCGTCTGGGAAGTGAGGAGCGCCTCTGCCCAGCCGCCCATCGTCTGGGATGTGAGGAGCGCCTCTGCCCGGCCACCCATCGTCTGGGAAGTGAGGAGCGCCTCTGCTGGGCCGCCCCGTCTGGGAAGTGAGGAGCGCCTCTGCCCGGCCGCCCCATCTAGGGAGTGAGGTGCGCCTCTGCCTGGCCACCCCTTCTCTGGGATGTGAGGAGCGCCTCTGCCCAGCCGCCCCGTCTGCGATGTGGGGAGCGTCTCTGCCCAGCCGCCCTGTCTGGGAGGGCAACAAGCTGTATCCATGGACATCAGCAGCAGTTTACATATGCAAAAGAGACAAGAATGGGATAACGTAGCACTTCAAATTACTACCAGAAAAAAATACTTCTCAAGTGTGTCCTGGTTAATAGAGAAATAATTTGCCCAAACTTATAAACAAGACATTGTTTATAATGATGGTGCCACTGCACTCCAGCCTGGGCGACAGAGAGACCTCATCTCAAAAAACTAACTAACTAAACAATTTTTTAAAAATACTCAATTCATTTCCTTCTCTCATAGTTAATAAAATAATTGCATAATAAAAAAATAAGAATACTTCTGTTGTAGGCAAATTTTGTTCTTGTTGCTGTTGTTGTTCTTTTTGAGACTAAGTCTTGCTCTGTGGCCCAGGCTGGAGTGCAGTGGCACGATCTCGGCTCACTGCAACCTCTGCCCTCCCTGGTTCAAGCGATTCTCCTGCCTCAGTCTCCTGAGTACCTGGGATTACAGGCACGTGCCACCATGCCCAGCTAATTTTTGAATTTTTAGTAGAGATGGTGTTTCGCCATGTTGGTCAGACTGGTCTTGAACTCCACCTCAAGTGATCCGCCCACCTTGGCCTTCCAAAGTGCTGGGATTACAGGCATAAGCCACGTGCCTGGCTGGCAAATGGGTTTTAATCCTGCTGAGAGTCTACTGGAACATGCCTCAAAACTCTCCCACTGTGGGGTGAGAGAGTTGAGGTATTTATATTCCAATGCCCATCCCTCAGTGATTGAGAGCTGCTCCTGGAACATTAACTACCTGACACTTGTGAACTACTCTGAAGTGGACTGAACAACTCCTACTCCAAGGACAGGGAGTGTGCTAGAACAGAGAGACATAGGAAGTCCTCCAGGTAGGCAAAGAACATATGGGTGGGGCACTGACAGCATCTGCTACAAGGGTCAAAGTTGGGTTCATAAATGAACCATGTATTCCTCACTTAAGACATACAGTATGGTCATTTGGAAAACCATTTTTGCCTTGCAAAGTCTGTTTGCCTTTAATAAAGTAGCAGAAAATCCAGCTGTATGTACTAGCTGTGGAGCAAGCACAATGTGGAATGAAAGGCCTCATCATTTGCAATTCCCAGCCCCCAACTCCAGTGGCACTAAGAGTAAATGAGATCACCCTCTCTCTTTAGTGTCAGCACAAGTCTGGGCAGAAGATGACACCACTGACACTCAAAAACTGAGACAGCAGCATTTGCGAGATACAGGAAATAATAGGGGCTCAGACTCCATCATTATATCTAGACAATGCAAGTAGCAATGCTAATTACCTATGATAGCCATGACAATTAAATCCAGTGAGTAAAAGATGTCCAGAATAGCGCCTGGTGCCCATATTAGGACTCTTGCAGACAAATACGAAGGCCCAAATATGTACTGTTTTAATTCTTCTGGAAAGAAAAAAACACTTGTTTTTTTTTTCCTGTTTATAAAAATAATACATATTTCTGGTATTTGTAGAAAATGTAGAAAATACAGAAAAAGATAAAGGGGAAAATAGAATTCCATCTTATGATCTTTGATAAACAAATTTATATATATAAAAGTTTAAATAAGGGGAAAACTAGAATTCCATCTTATGATCTTTGATAAACAAATTTATATATATAAAAGTTTAAATATATAAATTTCAGCTCTTTTATAATATAATTGTATACTGGAACCAGTTGGATCTTTCTACATACAGCATGTGGTGTTATTTCCTGGTTTTTTTTTGTTTTTGTTTTTGTTTTTTGGCATGGAGTTTTGCTCTTGTCGCCTGGGCTGGAGTGCAGTGTCATGATCCTGGCTTCTGGCTCACTGCAACCTCTATCTCCTGGGTTCAAGCGATTCTCCTGCCTCAGCCCCTGTGAAGAGCTGGGGTTACAGGCATGCACCACTGCGCCCAGCTAATTTTTGTATTTTTAGTAGAGATGGGGTTTCACCATGTTGGCCAGGTTGGTCTTGAACTCCTGACCTCAGGTGACCCGCCTGCCTCAGACTCTGAAAGTGCTGGGATTACAGGCACGAACCACCGCATGCCTGGCCCGTATCCTGTTTTTCATATGGTATACAATAGGCTGTATAATTAATTCTGTATGCCACCGAACATTCTTTGAAATATTTCTATTGTCCGAATCATATTTAATCAGATGGATGTTCCATAAATCATTTGGTGATTCTTCTGTGAATTTCCACTTACAGTAACTGTGGTGAACACTTTTGTACTGACCACTTGGCATCTGAGTATTTAGTTGGGATGTACTCTCAGATGTGAGATTACAGAGTCAAAAGGTAAGAAGGCCGAAAGTCTGGGACTGAGTTGTAAGGGACCATCTCCTACCAGTGGTCTTCAGTGGAAATCTGTGACATACAGAGATGCCTCCCCTTGGCTGTGGAGTCGCAGGCCAGATCTGCCACCATATAGAATCAGAGACCTCAAGGTTGTAGAAACCCTGGAGATTATCTCCCCCCACACCCTCTTTGTTTTTCTGATAAAGGAACTGAATTTCAAAGAGGCTAAGTCATTTGCAATTTTTGGCTATTATCTACCATTTCTTTTGGACACACATGTAAGCCCTTGACAAGCCTCTCTGAGAGAGCACAAATGGACCAGACTTGGCCAGGCCATCAGACTCTGGACTTGGGTTGTTTTTAGATATTAAATTACATCATGACACAGAAGATAAAATGGCTAGACAGCTGGCTTCCCTGCCAGAAGGGAGGATATGCTCTTCTGGTTCTCAGGAGACTGAAAGGGTACCTCCTTCATCAGCTGACTACACATAATAAGATAAACTATCTCTTCCTACATTTGGAAGAACCACGAGATTTGGTGGACTGCCTTGGAGCAAAAATAAACCTTCAGGAGAAACAGTCCACTGGGTCAGACTGAGTCAATAAAACCCACACTGGAAAGGGCAAAGTGCTTTTTTTTTTTTCTGAGACAGAGTTTTGCTCTTCTTGCTCAGGCTGGAGTGCAAGAGCGCGATCTCAGCTCACCGCAACCTCCGCCTCCTGGGTTAAAGCGATTCTCCTGCCTCAGCCTCTGAGTAGCTGGGATTACAGGCATGCGCCACCACGCCTGGCTAATTTTGCATTTTTAGTAGAGATGGGGTTTCTCCATGTTGGTCAGGCTGGTCTCGAACTCCTGACCCCAGGTGATTCGCCCACCTCGGCCTCCCAAAGTGCTGGGATTACAGGCGTGAGCCACTGCGCCTGGCCAAGGGCAAAGCGCTTTCATGAGATTGGCTAGTTCTTTCCTTATTTATTAAATGGGGACTTGGACTCTCAGATATAGGATATATTTTGCAGACATTGTCACAGCCGTACTTATATCTCCAAAAGCATCAACCGCTTCTACCGCACGCACCTGAGAAGTTTTATCTAAGAGCTTTCTCTAACTTCAGGAGTCTTGGTCAGGCCCATAGGCTCTCCTCTACCAATTCTGGCATCAGCCCCAACTCACATCCTTGTGTTAAGGTCTGCTTCTTGGGAAACCCAACCGAAGACAATCTAGCCCTTTGAGAGTAATTGCAGGAAACCCTGATAAGAGAAACCAGTTAGTGCAGCAGATGACCATTGTTACAGATGTTAGATTCAGCAGACAAGCACATTCAAACCACTACTCTAACTGTTTTCCATGTGTTCGAAAAACTAGAGGGAAGATTGACCATGTGAAGAAGACATGGAAGATATTTTAAAAGCCCAGTGGAATTTCTCCAGATGAAACAGAGAAAGGGAAGCAACTCAGAAAAAATTCAGGCAATGGCTGCGGTGGAGCAGGATGCCAGGCTGACAGGCAGAAGCCAAATTATAATTGTTACAATTAGGGTCAGGTACATAAAACAGGAAGAAAAATTAGTAGTAGCTTAAACAAGAGAGATTATTCCTCTCTCATGTAAAATAAATTTTACAGCGCAAAGCTGAAGGGGAGGGTAAGAAACAATAAAGGAACAAAAAAAAGATCACCAATAAAGGAATAAGATTTATACTAGCATCACATTTATTATCATCATGAGAAGTCTTAGAAATTTTGTCTCCTCTTTCTGCAGAAGAAAGATGTAGTATATCAGAAACAGTGGAACTTCCTGAGGAGAGCTATGAAAAGAGACTCTAAGATATCAGCTATTTAAGCAGCCTAAACACATCCAGTTCACATTCGATCAAAACCTCAGGGAGCTCCCACAAGAATGCTTTCAAGAAGCATGGAATAAATTTCGAGCAATAGAAAATAATACACTTTGGGAGGCCACGGTGGGAGGATTGCTTGAGGCCAGGAGTTCAAGACCAGCCTGAGCAACATGACGAAACCCCGTTTCTACAAAAAATACAAAAATTAGCCATGTGTGGTGGCATACACGTGTAGTCCCAGCTACTAGGGAGGCTGAGATGGGAGGATTGCTTGAGCCCAGGAGTTAGAGACCAGCCTGACCAACATAGTGAAACCCCGTCTCTTTTAAAAATACAAAAAATTAGCAGGGTGTCATGGTGCATGCTGTAATCCCAGCCACTCGAGAGTCTGAAGTAGAAGAATCACTTGAACCCGGGAGGTGGAGGCTGCAGTGAGCTGAGATGGCACCACTGCACTCCAGCTTGCATGACAGAGCAAGACTCTGTCTTAAAAAAAAAAAAAGTGGCCCGTTGTGGTGGCTCACGCCTGTAATCCCAGCACTTTGGGAGGCCAAGGCGGGTGGATCACAAGGTCAGGAGATGGAGACCATCCTGGCTAACATGGTGAAACCCCGTCTGTACTAAAAATACAAAAAAATTAGCCGGGCATGGTGGCAGGCGCCTGTAGTCCCAGCTACTCAGGAGGCTAAGGCAGGAGAATGGTGTGAACCTGGGAGGTGGAGCTTGCAGTGAGCCGAGATTGCGCCACTGCACTCCAGCCTGGGCTACAGAGCAAGACACCATCTCAAAAAAAAAAAAAAAAAAAAGAATATTCAAGTGATTACAGAGGTCATGACATTGATTGGCCCTGTTGTGAAGGAAATGTACTTCTGTCATCCCACTTGACTCAGCCAGGAGTAATATTTGCATAATAATGTAAACTCTGTTTCTTGAATTTCAGCATTTAGGAATAACATGGATGGTTGAACCCATGGATACAGAGGGCCAACTGCACATACAATGAGTGCTTGAAGTGCACTGATCTTCAGTGAACAGCTCACTGACTCTTTACATGTGTGTATACTAGAGCAGCTATCACTCAGACGGAGGCATGGAACGTCACCAGCACCCCAAAACATTTCCTCATGCTCCTTCCCCATCAATCCACCTCTTCCTAGAAATAATCCCTATTCTAACTTCTATCACCATTGATCTGTTTTGCCTGTTCTTGATCTTCAGATAAATCAAAAAGAATATTTTCTTGTGTTCGTCTTTTTTCACCAAACATAACGAAAATTATTTCTATTGCTGCTACCTCAGTAGTTTATTCTTTTTATTGTAGTGTGGTATTCCATCATATGACCAGTCTAGAAACTGGGTTTTGCCATGTTGTCCATGCGGGTCTCAAACTCGTAAGCTCAAGCGATCTGCCCACCTCAGACTCCAAAGTGCTGAAATTATAGGCATGAGCCACCATGCCTGGTCAGCATTGGGGAGTTTCAAGAACAACTATTCCAGCAAGGGAGGGGAACTTCACCACAGCTGCATGTCCTAGCCTTGAAAGTCACGCAGCATTGCTTCTGCTGTGTTCTCTTTTTTACAAGTAAGTCACCAACACACCCAGATTCAAGGGTAAGGAAAATAAAATCTACCTTTTGGTAGGTGAGTGGCAATATGCTAGATGAGCATGTGGGAGATATTTTGCAGCCAATTTTGGAAAAATACACTCAACCATTCTGTCCCACACCCAACTGTTTTTCTCCGTTGTCCTTTTTCCTATTGGATATTGTCTTATTTATTTATTGTGTTTAGTGAACCACCTCCCTTTACTGGAATATATGCTCTGAAATGGCAAAAACTCTGTTATTCTCTACCCTCTCACCAGTACTTGAAGGTGCTTGTACATAGTAGGCAATAAATATGTTGATTAAATAGTAAGAATTTTAGCCAGGCACCATGACTCACACCTGTAATCCCAGCACTTTGGGAGGCCAAGGCGGATGGATCATCTGAGGTCAGGGGTTTGAGACCTGCCTGGCCAACATGACGAAACCCCGTCTCTACTAAAAATACAAAAATTAGCTGGGCGTAGTGGCAGGTGTCTATAATCCCAGCTACTCAGGAGGCTGAGGCAAGAGAACCGCTTGAACCTGGGAGGTGGAGCTTGCAGTGAGCCGAGATCATACCATTGCACTCCAGCATGGGCAACAAGAGTGAAACTCCATCTCAAAAAAAAAAAAAAAAAAAAAAGTAAGAATTTTGTATCAGGGAACAAGTAGATGCCTCTGGTCAATAAACCAATTACTAGAACTATAAGAATATTTTTAGACATGTGGACCTAACCGCCAAAGAACTAAAACCAGAATTAGTTTTAAGGAGTTGCCTGTAGGGTACAAGATGGGAAGAGGAAAGATAGGGCAGAGGGTTAGTGCCTTTCTGTGGCATGTGTACGTATGACAATTTGTTTTGTTTTGTTTTTGAGACAGGGTCTCGCTCTGTCACTTAGGCTGGAGTGCAGTGGCGCAATCTCGGCCCACTGCAACTTCTGCCTCCCGGGCTGAAGCAAGTGATCCTCCCACTTCAGCCTCCTTGAGTAGCTGGGACTTCAGGCACGTGCCACCACTTGTGGCTAATTTTTTTTTTATCTTTTGTAGAGATGGGATCTTGCCACGTTTGTAGAGATGGGGTCTTGCCATGTTGCCCCAGCTGGTCTTGAACTCTTGGACTCAAAGTGATCCGCCCACCTTGGCCTCCCCAAGTCCCAAAGCTGCTGTCTGATGCAGCTTAACACCCAACACCATGCCTGGCCTGTATGACAGTTTTAAAAATCCATGTACTTATATTTCTTAGATATTGAAAATTTGCTACCTGCACCTGCTGCGTTCCCACCCTCTGGAGACCTGGGAACCTGGCTGCAGCCTGGGAAGGCTGGAGAAGCAGATGGCGGCACCCACCAGCTCCTCTCCCCGTCCCACCTCTTCCCTGGGGGACCAGACCCTACCTGTGTGGTGGTGGGTGGGCTGATTGTCAAGATATGTGTCATATACATTTGTATCAAAAATAAAGAAGTGACTATGAAAAAAAAGAAAATTTGAAAAGATTAAATTTTTAAAAAGGTGATTGTAGAAAATGTGGAAAAGCTAGAAGAGAATACAAAGGAATACAGTATTATTTGTAATCCTTCCACCTAGAAAGAGCCACTGTAAACAGTTTGGTCTATTATCTTCTTGTCAAAATTAAAATAGACAGTTCTGTGTCTTGCCTTTCCCTTTTCCATTCATTAATTCTCTTTTTGATCTAGTGCTAAGAGTCATACTCATTAATTCTGTTATGAGGATTTGCACTGGGCCAGAAATGCTGCCTGACAAAGATATTTGACCTAAGGTTAAAAATTCTGTTAGTTCTTGTTTCTCCTGCTGGAGGACCGCATAATTATACCTTTTTCTTTTCCTCTCTCCACCCTTGCAGTCCACCCGCACAATCCTGCTTAACCCACTCTTAACCCTGCTCTCTTCCCCTTGTTCAGGGACTGCTTGAGCCCATCATTATCTCGTTCTCCTCAGCCACAGGACAGCAGTGTGTGTCTTTTTAAGCTATGGCCACATAACAAACTACCCAAAACACAGTGGTTTAAAACAACAAGGATTGTACAATTTTTCAAAATTCTTTGGGTCAGGAATTTGAACAGGCACAGCTCCATCATATCTATTCCATATGCTGTCTGCTGCAGCTTAACGCCCAACACATCTGAAGTCTCAACTAGGATCACTGGAAAGGCCAAGGGCAAATGGGACCCCTTAAATTGAGGTCATGTGTCTGGGGCTTTGCTCACACTGTCATCTAAGTGCTGGTGTGGTCTCTCCAGCAGGGCAGTCTGCCTTCTTACAAGGCAGCTTGGGGCTCCCAAGAGCTTAGGCCTTGAACTGTGATGGCATTCCATTGGCTAAAGCAAGTCACAGGTCCAGCCCAGAGTTCAGAGGAAAGAAGCACACAGGGTACAAACACCAGGAGGCATGGGACGCAGGGGGCCACCAATATATCCGACTACCACGCATCAGATGGACTGGAATCCAGATCCGGTCTCCTCAGTTTATGGGCTACATTGCCTTGGCTTGATTTCTTCACTTCTCTGAGCCACCATTTCCTTTCTTATCTGTAAAATAATTAGGACATCATTTCTCCCGGGCAGAATCATTGTGTGCATTCAATTATGCATTGTGCCTGGAACCTTCGCTGCATGAGATTTCATAGAAGAGACTCAAGCATTACAAAGACATGTAGACTGTAAACCTGATGGGGCCATGAGAACACAAGCTCCTCGCAACCTGAAAAAAATCTTTGGGAGAGCTTCAGACTTCCAAGGAATCAGAAGTTGGAGGCAACAGCGTTTAAATCTCAAACAAAAAAATGATCCCAGTGAAAAAAATAGATAATATTATATGGTTGCAGGAGTGCAGAAGTTTTTCTTTTTTTCTCCATCTTGACTTTTTTCTTCTCTTTAGCAATGTCTTGCCTCTATTTTAAGTTTACTCTTTTTCTTCTTATCTCTTACTGAATAATTTTGTCTGCCAAGTAACCTCTTGTTCTAGCTCAAAACCTGGAGCCTCAAGAAGCCCTTCCCGTGTTTATCCACCTTCTTCTCTGGAAGAGTCCCCATAACTGGTCCCCACTGAGGCTGGAAGAAAGCAGAGCTCACACCCCACAGGAGGTCACGAGAATTCTGCCTGGGCTCTTCCTCCTGGCCTCCTGCCTTGCCATGTCCACTCTGAGGCCCCTTCCCCCACACGGTTCGAGGCTCCCTCAAACTGAAGGGATGTGTAAGCAAGCGACCTTTAACCCAATTAGAATCCTCCTGCAATCTGTGCTAATCTTCTTAGGTGTTAATATTTAGCATTACCTTGTACTACCCAGGTGCCAGTCAGGGCAGCTGCTTGAAGCCTTATCAGCAAACCCTTTAAAAATGCTTCCTTGTTTTTCTTCCCCCTGCTTCCTTGATGGGGATTCTGGGGCTGGCAAGGGGTGGGTAGAAATGACTGTTCCTTTGAAAGTCAAATATTTAATGAAGGGCACAGGAACTATTTCTCAGAGTCGCTATCTGCTGCAGGATAATTAGCACTTTATTAAAGGCTCATATTTAATGTAACAGTGAGGAAGGTGATTGGTGTTTCTCAAGCTTGAAAGAATCGATTCTGGTCCAGTAGGTCTGGGGCGGGTCCTGAGTTTCTGGATGTCTGAGAAGCTTTCAGGAAACACTGCTGCTGGTGGTCTGGGAACCACATTTCGTGTACTAGTCAGGGTTCTCCAGAGAAACAGAACCAATAGGATACATACCTTTATAACATATACACACACAGATGTACGCACACATGGGAAGTCCTCACTTAATGTCATCGGTAGGTTTTAAGTGAAACAATGTATAACAAAACCAATTCTACCATAGGCTAGATGATACAAACAAGACTTAAATTTCTATGGCATATTTCTGGTCACAAAAACATTAGCGAACTTCTAAATAAACACTTACAATATTAACATTGAAATAAATATGAGTTATTCATACACTTAAGAAAAATTAATAAAAATAAGTAAAATAATCATTTACCCAGTTTTTGGGGAATCAGTGAGTGATGGTGATTATAGTGGCTGTGGAATAAATCAAGGAATCAATGTTTGCAGAGTGAAAATTGTAAGGAACACCTCCTGTGACCATAGGGCTCATAAACACTCACACATAGGGAGGGCTCAAAAAGTGCTTTTGTCCCACATTGTTTATTGTGGTGCATTTGTATGATTATCAGATACTTTACAAATTTTTATTTTATAATAATGTGTATTTATCCATTCATTTTCCAACCTGCTTATTCAAGTACAGGGTTGCAGTGGCAGGAGCTTATCCCAGCAGTTCAGGGGCAGGGCAGGAACCAGCGGTGGACAAGACCCATTCCATTGCAGGGCACACTCGTATGCCCATGCACACTCACCAGACTGTGACCATTTAGACACACCAATTCACCTAATGTGCACATCTTTGGGATTCAGGAGGAACTCAGAGTACTGGGGGAAACCCATGCAGACATAGGAAGAATGTGCAAACTCCACACGGACAGTGGCACTGGCCAGGAATGAATTTTTTTTCTCATCAACATTATAATGAAATGATGTTGAATGAAACGACGTTATTGGCTGGGTGCAGTGGCTCCCACCTGTTATCCCAGCACTTTGGGAGGCTGAGGCAGGAAAATTGCTTGAGGCCAGGAGTTTGAGACCAACCTGGGTAACATAGCAAGACCCTGTGTCTACAAAAAAAAAAAAGTTTTAATAGATGGATGTGGTAGATTGTGCTTGTAGTTCTAGCTACTTGGGAGGCTGAGAAGAGAGAGAGGGAAGGAAGGAAGGAAGAAAAAAAGGAAGGAAGGGAGGGAAGGAGGGAGGGGCTGACTCTGGGCACACCTAGGAGTTAGCCCTGCTCTGGAAGGAGCAGCTCTGGTTCAATGAAAGATTATTTTCTTTTTTTGAGACAAAGTTTCACTCTTGTTGCCCAGACTGGAGTGCAATGGCACCATCTCGGCTCACTGGAACCTCCAGCTCCCAGGTTCATGGGATTCTACTGCCTCAGCCTCCCGAGTAGATGGGATTACAGGCACCTGCCACCATGCCTGGATAATTTTTTGTATTTTTAATAGAGACGGGGTTTCATCATGTTGGCCAGGCTGGTCTCAAACTCCTGACCTCAGGCAATCCACCCACCTCAGCCTCCCAAAGTGCTGGGATTACAGGCATGAACCACTGCACCCGGCCTCAGTGAAAGATTCTTGTTTAACCTCACCAGTTGAATTATTTCCTGGGTGAAGCCCCAGTGATAGCACTTGCTTGCATCAGTAGCACACTTCTATCTCCCTGTCTCAGCCTACGCACTTGCTTCCAAGCCGAAACTACCTGCTATATCTCTATATTCAAGAGATATAAGAAGTTTAATTTTTCCTCTGGATAAAGGCAATTAGCTAACACAAATGACAACCTCAATTACCAGGTGAATTTAGGATGAGCTACATGCAGGAAACAGCGCTACCAAATCAAATAAAGTGGGCTGCTCCAGGTCTTATAAATCAAAAGAATGGGCCGGGCGCGGTGGCTCACGCCTGTAATCCCAGCACTTTGGGAGGCTGAGGTGGGCAGATCACTTGAGGTCAGGAGTTTGAGACCAGCCTCAACATGGAGAAACCCCGTCTCTACTAAAACTACAAAATTAGCCGGGCATGATGGTGCATGCCTGTAATCCCAGCTACTCGGGAGGCTGAGGCAGGAGAATTGCTTGAACCTGGGGGGTGGAGGTTGCGGTGAGCCGAGATCGCACCATTGCACTCCAACCTGTGCAGCAAGAGCGAAACTCCGTCTCAAAAAAAAAAAAAAAAATCAAAAGAGTGGTCATCCCTTTGCAGCAAGCCATTTCCCATAATACAGAGGTCGGGGGGTCAGGGCCCTTCTTTCCAGAATCACAGACTCTGGTAAAGTTCAACATTGTCAACATACAATTAATCATTATGTTGTGAATTCTTGACCAATAAAACTGATAATTTAATTCCTAGTTAAAAGAAAAGAGGGAGGAAGGAAGGAAGGAAGGAGGGAGGGAGGGAGGGAGGGAGGGAAGGAAGGAAGGAAGGAAGGAAGGAAGGAAGGAAGGAGAAAGAAGGAAAGGGCCAGGCACATTGGCTCACACCTGTAATCCTAGCACTCTGGAAGGTTGAGGCGGGTGGATCACTTGAGGTCAGGAGTTTGAGACCAGCCTGGCCAACAGGGTGAAACCCTATCTCTACTAAAAATACAAAAATGAGCTGGGCGTGGTGGCACTCGCCTGTAGTCCCAGCTATTCGGGAGGCTGAGGCAGGAGAATTGCTTGAACGCAGGAGGCTAAGATCTTGCCACTGCACTCCAGCCTAGGTAACAGAGTGAGACTCCATCTCAAAAAAAAAAAAAAAAAATGAAGAGAGGAGAGGGGAAGGGAGGGAAGAAGGAAGGAAGGAAGGGAGGGAAGGAAGGAAAGAAGGAAGGAGGGAAAGAGAAAGAAAGAAAAGAAAGAAACAAAGAACGAAAGAGAGAAAGAAAGAAAGAAGAGAGAGAAAGAAGAAAGGAAAGAAAGAACTGCTATTATTCGAGGATCTGCTGTATACTGCTGTGTGTGTGTATGTGTGTGTGTATACACACACATACACACACACTTAGCAAGGAAATGCTACTAAGTAGTAAGGAAGGGAAGGGACAGGCTACGGACATCTTTCTGCAGCTCTGAGAAGCAGCAAACAACTCTCCATTTTTCCAGACATCTCTTAGCAGCAAAGAGCTTGGGATTTTGAGTCAGAAAAGGCTGTCTTCTACTCTGCTTTCTACTCCCTGTGGTCTTGGGCAAGTCATTTGAGCTCTCTGAGAGTCAGTTCCCTCATGTAAAAAACGGGGTGGGGATAATATCAATCTCTCTGAATTGTTCAGGGGATGCTGTGCCACAGTGAGTATGATGGCCTAGCAATGCCTGGCACATAGTGGGCCTCCCCCAATGGTACCATGTCTTGCTATTGCAAGGATGGAATCCAGAAACCTAAGCAAGCACTCACTGTCTTCAGCTTTTCCATATTCAGAGTGAGGATGTGGCTTTGTTTTCACAGGTCCAGAGTTAATTAACAGCAGTGTTAGTGGGTGTGCTCCCATGTTCAGATGGTTCTCTGCTTTGATGGGTACACTTCAGCCACCCTAGGGCGAAATGAGGTCATGCTTCGGAAGCGGGAAGAGAAGGCCTCCTTCTCATTAGCTGTCACACCCTCACATGTTTAAGTGTTTTTCATAGACTTTGTTTTCCATTATTAAGTGACACCCTTAGTAACAGACATCCTTGCCACAGATCCTTCTCAAATGGCAAAAAATGAGAATATTTCACAGTTCTTGTGAGTTCATGTCCATTTTTTTCTCCTTAACTCACAAAAGCATTTTCTTTGCCTCCATGTGTTTTATTCCTAAGCTTCTGGCTTTCCCAGACTTCCTACCTAAGCTGCCACACCTGCAATTCCTTTAAAGGACTTATTCTGTTTGTCTGAACTTTCAAATTACTTTAAAATAACTATGGACTGTTCTGCTGATAAGCAGAAGATAGGACCAACTTATTTCTCTGGGTTTCTCCTGTTTTGACTCTTGCCATTTACTCTGACATGTTATTTAAATTTTACTGATGATTCAACAGAAGCTGCCACCAGCAAAACCAGTTGTTTTGTGCCTGAGAACATCCTTCTGCTGGCCTAATTGTCTGTGATGATGACAACAACCTGATTTCTTTGGCTTTCTCTCTCAAGATGCTTGGGAAGAGTTGTAGCAACAGCATGTATGATTAATTCATTAACATATCTCCAAATTTCCTTCTCCTTACTTATAGGACTGGTTTATTATAGCAGTTTTAAAAAACTAGATCTTGAGCACAGTCATCGTCTCTTCATTTATCAAAATGAAGCAAAATTTAGCAAAATTCCTAAACTGCAACTGCTACGATTTCTAAATTAAGAGAACAAAATTGGGTAATGGGAGGTATAGAGTATAGAGTTGTCAAGAAAGAAAAGAAGTTAATGGAGCAAGGCTGAATAGTGTGACTTGGGAAATCAAAGATGGTGCCCAAATGGTTTAGTTCGCTAGCTGTGAAAGTGTATTAACCAACCTGATTTGCATTTCAGAGACCTCCTGAATTCAAGTTAAGGGTTTTTTGTTCTTGCTTGTTTGTTTTTTGAGACGGAGTTTCTCTCTTGTAGCCCAGGCTGGAGTGCAATGGCCTGAACTCGGCTCACCACAACCTCCACCTCCCAGGTTCAAGCAATTCTGCTGCCTCAGGCTCCTGAGTAGCTGGGATTACAGGCATGCGCCACCATGCCCAGCTAATTTTGTATTTTTAGTAGAGAAGGGGTTTCTCCATGTTGGTCAGGCTGGTCTCAAACTCCTGACCTCAGGTGATCCGCCCCACCTCGGCCTCCCAAAGTGCTGGGATTACAGGCATGAGCCACCAAAGGTTGTTTTATTTTTAAGCCTTAAAGCAATTTAGGACTAATTAGTATATAAAATGTTTTACATTTAAGAAACAAAGATAGGTCGTGAGATAGGCTAATTGGGAGGAAATTTTGATGAAGAAAAGATATAAACAAAAGCAAGAGGAGTATAAATTCATTTTTCCTCCAGAGACCACATATTCAAGCAATGTTGATGAAATTCAGCACAATAGGAGAAGAAAGAGAAGAAATACTTTCACTGGATTCTTGGAGGCCCTTACTCTCGATTGAATGCTCCTTCAACTTCAATCAGGTGGTCCTTCAACTTCTTATTTTTAATGATCCCTTGGTATTAACTTGTTAAAAGGTTTAAGTGTTAATTGCTAATGTCTAATCATTTAACTTGCTTTCTTTAAGTGTTTACACTAGTACTAAACAAGTATCTGGCTAGGATGTTAGGAAGAAGTTTCTGAACTGGGACAGAGTTTAGACTAGAATGATGACGCCCAAGTTTTCTCCTAACATCAAGATTCAACAAAATCCTTGGTTCTAGAACAGTCTAGGGACTTTCCTCTCTCATAGCCCTTGGCATTTAGAATACAGCTCTGGGTATGCTGGGGTGTTCTCAGGTCCTTTTATTTTGCTGCCTCTAACCAAAGCTACTGGTCTTAGGCCAGAGGGGTGCTTTAACAGTAATAATTCCTTTTCATGAAAGGAAGTGTTCACATTTCAACCCCATTATTGAGTGTAAGTTCTAAATCCTTCCCCGCTGTTCCTTGGAATTGTGATTTAACATGACTGGTAGCACCAGAATGCAGTAAAACACATGCTTCTACTTGCAAGATTATTATGTAAATGATGCAGTTTCATTATTGTCTTTTGGAGCCATCCTTCATGTACTAGTATCTATGTGAACTGTTTTTCAAAGGGTTCAATAGAGAAAAATGTTAGAATAGTTGTAATTAAATTAATTCTTTTTTACTTTAACTTTTATGATTTTTAGTGTGTTTATTACAGAGTAATTAGAAAGTATAGTAAAGAGAAAAATAACAGTAGCACTTTATGTGGAAGGCTGTTTTTGTTGTTATACTAGCAGAATTTGAGTTTCATGGGTCCAGGGCTGGGGGTGGCATCCTTTAACATTTTTCTCTAACTGGGATTCCTTCTTTTTTGAAGGATCTTATCCCTAGAAAAGTTTCTGTTTTATTGAGGAGGATTTCCATGAAAATTATAACTATTCTAGGCTTTTTAAAAAGGCAATTCCAGTAAGTAAACTAGAAATTAATAGGTTTTTGAAATTCAACTTCTGAAGATTTCAAAGTCCCTAATTCTGGCCCTGAAATCGAATCACTCTGGGAAAATACTCCACCCCAATTCTATTACAAATTTTTGTTTTTTTCAGACAGAGTCTCACTCTGTGCCCAGGCTGGAGTGCAGTGGTGCAATCTCAGCTCACTGCAACCTCTGCTTCCCTGGTTCAAGCGATACTCATGCCTCAGCCTCCTGAGTAGCTGGGACTACAGGCATGCGCCACCACACCACACTAATTTTTGTATTTTTAGTGGAGAGGGGGTTTCACCATGTTGGCCAGGCTGGTCTTGAATTCTTGACCTCAGGTGATCCACCCACCTTGGCCTCCCAAAGTGTTGGGACTACAGGCATTGAGCCACTGTGCCCGGCCTCTATTACACATTTTAAGGTTAAAATACATGTACACGAATCATTAAAAAGCTCAGAAAGATATAAAATGAAGCATAAGAGCCTTCCTTCCCCTTCGACTCCAGTTTTTCCCCCTAAAGGAACTTAAGTTTCTTCTCTATACTTCTAAAATATGGGGATTAGGATCAGATGAGGTCCCTAACCTCTTGGAACCTATACCCTTGTAGAGGAGCCAATTATTAATGAAATAATCAGACAATTACAACATTGCAATTGTAGCAAGTGCCTACCAAGGAAAGCTATTAGGTGCCATGAGAGCCTGTAGCTGGGGTACGTGGCCAGGAGATGGGGAGGCTGCAAAGGTTTCCAGAATGAAGTGACACTTGAGTTGAAAGGGGAGATAGGAATTAACTAGGTCAAGAGGAGCAGGTGGAGATGAAGAGTACTTCAGGAAGAAAAACAGTATGTGCAAAGCCCTGTAGTGGGAGGATGGCTCATATGAAAGACTGACAGGCAGAGAGTGAACAGCACAAAGGGAGCACGGGAAAGATAAGGCCAAGAGGGAGATAGAGGCTAGACCACAAAAAGCCTTACAAACTATATGAAGAACGGTTTCCATCCCAAGAGCAAGAGTGCGACAGATTGGTGCCCATCCATTCTACCCTTTGGTGTGACTGCAGGGGCTGGAAAGCTAAAAACTACATTCACAAACACCTTGCAACTAGGGAACTGGAGGTGTCTAGATTCAGCCAATCAGATTCACTCACATGAGGCCTAGAAGGTGGAGATGAGGCAAGTCCATGCTTCACTGTTTCTGCAGTTTCTGCTGGTGAGCACGGTCCAGAGCATAGTTAGGAAGTGCTCTGGGGTCAAGGGATCCAGTGTTCTAAGAACATGTGGGGGGTCTTTTAAATTCATTTATTCATTTGGCCATTGCAGATCTAGGAGAGGCAGCATTACCCTGGAGCCAACATGTATAGCAGTAGTAATGCCCTCATCCCTGGATAAGATCGCGTGCTATGGAGCCCACAGTTCCAGTGGCAGCTCCCAGTTTCTCCATTTGGGATGAAGATAACAGCTCCCTTAATAGTCCAGTTCTATTGTATTCTGAAAGTCATTCCTGGGGACCCGACCTGGAACCCACTCCCCTTAGTTCTCCCAAAAGTTTCATAAGCACTTAATTCCCTGTATCAAACTCCTTTTTGCTGGGAAGAGTCATAAGTAAGTTGTCTGCAAATGAACCGTCACAGATAAAAATCAAAGCTAGTAAAACTTTTGAGGCAGGAGAGTGCTAAGATCAGATGACCGCAATATGGAAGATTAGCTGGAGGGCTTTAGTATGGATATGTGAAGGCCAATTAGAAAGCTGTTTGTTCAGGGCCTGGTGTGGTGACTCACACCTGTAATCACAGCATTTTGGGAGCCTGAGACAGATGGATTACTTGAGGTCAGGAGTTTGAGACCAGCCTGGCCAACATGGCAAATGGCAAAACCCTGTCTCTTCTAAAAATACAAAAATTAGCTGGGTGCAGTGGTGGGTGCCTGTAATCACAGTTACTCGGAGGCTGAGGCAGGAGAATAGCTTGAACCTGGGAGGCGGAGGTTGCAGTGAGCCTGGATTGCGCCACTGCACTCCAGCCTGGGCGACAGAGTAAGACTCTATCTCAAAAAAGAAAGAAAAGGAAATATTTTGTTTTATTTTAATTTTGATTTTACTTTTATTTTTATTTTTTTTAGACTGAGTTTTGCTTTGTCGCCCAGGCTGGAGTGCAGTGGTGCAATCTCACTCACTGCAACCTCTACTTCCCAGGTTCAAGTGATTCTCCTGCCTCAGCCTCCAGATTAGCTGGGATTACATGTGAGCACCACCACTCTCAGCTAATTTTTGTAGTTTTAGTAGAGATGGGGTTTCGCCATGTTGGCCAGGCTGGTTTTGAACCCCTGACTTCAAGTGATCTGCCTGCCTCCGCCTCCCGAAGTGCTGGGATTACAGGCATGAGCCACCGCGCCTGGACTAATATTTTGTTTACTTAGGTGTAGTGACCTTGTTTCTAATCATAAGGCCGAGTTTCCCATGACTGGTGTTTTAAGTGGAATATTGATGTTTATGTGGAATATTTTTATTTTGCTCCCTGTGGATAAAACATCTTAATAACCATAGGATCAGAATCTGAAGCTGCTAGAAATCAACACCCTAAGCGTTCTTTCATCCATCCCCATTCTCAGCAGGATCCAGCAAGAGCATCCCAAAGAAATGAAAACTTACTTGTTTTGAAGAGACACAACAAAGATACTGTGGGGCAAGGGGGAACAAACCAACAGTAAAACATGTACTCCAAGCAAGAAAGAGGTTTCTCCTTATACTTTTAAAAAATCATAAAAGATGAATTCATTATTATCCCAAGACATCTTGAATCAGAAATTTGGGTACCTAATTATTCTATAAAATTAAAATGACAGCATCTTTGGAGAGACAGTTGCCTGGCAACTCAAACCAGGAGGTTGTCTTTAGATCCTCTGCAATCATGTGTGTCTATTTTGGTTTTTGTGTTGAGCTCATTTCCTTCCCTACAATCCAAAACTGAACAATTTCTGGAGTAAAATTCCACTCAGAAAAAAGACTATTTTCTTTCAGAAGATACTTTTATTAGTAAGTGCAGCTGTCTGCATGCAGTTGATTCGCTCTATTTTCAGGGCTGGTGCGTGAACATATAAGAAAAGAAAAAATCCCAGCTGAGAGGAGGTTTCAGATGGAGACGTATGTTTTGAGACCAAAAGCCAGACACCAGCTTTCTAAGAGAAGAATCTGGTTCAGCATCTCACAAAAGATCAAAGTATAATTTAACCAGGTGAGATGAGCTTTGCAAACTCCTACCACTTCATTGAAGCAAGGAGGGCTATCTAGGTAGGCTTTTCCTTTTCAAGATTAGAAGCCCTGAGTCTCCCATCTCCTGAATTAGTGATCTGGTTCCAGATTTTTTCATTCTGCATATAGACCAAAAAAAGTTAGATAATTGCATTATTTATGATTCTTTTTATTATAAGCAAGAGAACTCAAGTTGAGAGAACTTTCACAAAAGAGAATTTACCAAAAGATTTGGGGCACTCACAAAAGGCCCTCCAAATAACTTGGAAATGGGCAAGAACCACAGAATGGTCCAGAAGAAGCCTGTGCTGAGACAAGTCAATTTCAACAGTCTATTCTGTCTTTGTATTACTCACTCAAAACTCATAATCCCAGGATAGAGTGTCGAATTGGCTGAGTTGAGATTACGTGTCTGGGCCTGCTGTACTAGGGCAATAAGAGGAAGAGCCCTGTGGAAGGAACACACAGTAACTCCTTCAGCTTCTAGATGGAAGGGCGAGTACCTAGATTTACAGTCACAACAAGACTGTCCACAAAAGAGGACACAACAAGACTGTCCACAAAGAGGGAAAGGAAGCAGATTTCCCAAAAAAGAAACTGGGGCCAGGTGCAATGGCTCACGCCTGTAATCCCAGCACTTTGGGAGGCCGAGGTGGGCAGATAACGAGGTCAGGAGATCGAAACCATACTGGCCAATATGGTGAAACCCCATCTCTACTAAAAAAATACAAAAAATTAGCCGGGCATGGTGGTGCGCACCTGTAGTCCCAGTTACTCGGGAGGCTGAGGCAGGAGAATCGCTTGAACCCAGGAGGCAGAGGTTGCAGTAAGCTGAGATTGCACCATTGAACTCTAGCCTGGCAACAGAGCAAGACTCTGTCTAAAAAAAGAAAAAAGAAACTCTGGTTCTATTAGGAAGAGGGAATGAAGGCCAAAAATATCAAATGTTCATCACTGTCTAAGTTGAGTTCCCAGAAGAAGAAACTGGGGCAGGGATTCTTGTACTAGAGACATATTGAAGATGTACTTTCAATAGAAACCTGTAAGAAGGTAAAGGATAGAGCAGGGGCAGAGGTTAAACAATGATAGGGTTTCAGCTGAAGTCTAATTTCAGCCTGATCCCATGGATGGTGTGAATTACATCACAGACTCGTCGTCTTTAAGGAAAGGGCTCAACATTTGTTTATCTCCCTGCCCCCATTATCAGTCAGTCATTGGGTGCATGATGCCCTGATAGAAAATATAACCTCCCAAGCATTTCTAGAGAAAAGCGTACGTTTGTGCCATTAGCAGGCAATGCTTATAGTAGCTGGGGCTGGGGATGCCAGCACAGTAAAGGCAATGAGGGTGGTGCACTGACATTGTTGACTACAATTTTAATAATAAAGGCAAGGTACCTGAATTTAATTTGCTAAGTCCAGACTTCCCGTCTATGAACTGCCACATCCCATGATTACCATAGGATACTGGGACTACCACTAATTCTGAGACAGAATAAAGGAAAGGGATGGATTATTTATTGTGCGGCTGTTTCATTGTGGAAAATGATGTGATTAACAAAGAAATGCCAATAAAGAGTAAAAAGAGGTAAATTTTCTTTAACCATTTCCCATTTGCCCCAAGAACCCTGCACTGGCAGCAAGCTGCACTTTTTTTTCCTAAATTATAAATGGGTTAAACAAAAAAAGATGTGGAAACTTATGGACATTTTCAATGAACAATGGCTAAAGGAGAGAGGGTTCTAGGAAGGAGGACACTGAAAAAAATTAAACTAATATACTTTCTAATGCATTTGAAGAAATGAACCAGAAAAAAATATTGAAAAAGTCTTATAGACCTAATGGGCAGTTTGGGAATAATTAGTGATACATGCACAGAAAATGAAATAAACAAAAGGTTGTTAACTCTAGAAAAAAACAAAGAGTTGTACAAGAAAGAAAATGTAACTACAGTTAACAACATTTACAACATAAATAAGCAACATTACTCATTATATTATGATTAATATAAAATATATACATAAAGGGAAAGCCATTGAATAGAATTTGATCCTCCTCATCCATAATGGGAGGATATGCTGGGTATTTGCCTATTTGTTCTTAAATTCATTTCCTGCCTTGCCCCTTCCCAGGCTCATATTGCACAGGCTACTTCTGTAAACTATGCTTCCAAGATCTTGATGACTGTTTTGGCTGAGTTCAGCCAACAGGAAGTGGTAGCCAGGGATTGGAGGATGGCAGTGAAGAAGACACCAGGATATTTCTCCTTCCCACTCTTCCTGCCTTAGATAGAGCCCCTCTGGCTCTGGAGATGATAATGATTGTTTCCTGCAGTTGCTTAAGTTAAGGGTACCTCCGCTTCCCTTAATTATCCTTCCAGGTTTTCTAAGCCAGGGTTCTCAACCTCAACACTATTGACATTTTGGTCTGGATGGCTCTTCGTTTTGGGGGATTGTCCTGTGTATTATAAAATGAGTTGCAGCATTCCTTGAGAGACTCTATCCACTAGATACCAGTAGTCACCACCCAGCTGTGACAACAAAAATGTCTCCAGAAATTGCCAAATGTTCCCTAGGGGGCAAAATCACCCCTAATTAAGAACTGAAGGCTGGGCCAGGCGCGGTGGCTCACGCCTGCAATCCCAGCATTTTGGGTGGCCGAGGTGGATGGATCACTTGAGCCAGGTGTTTGAGACCAGCCTGGCCAACATGGTGACCATGTTGGGATGTAACCCGTCTCTACTAAAAATACAAAAAGTTAGCCGGGCGTGGTGGCAGGCACCTGGAGTCCCAGCTACTTGGGAGGCTGAGGCAGGAGAATGGCTTGAACCCAGGAGGCAGAGCTGGCAGTGAGCAGAGATTTTGTCACTGCACTCCACCTGGGGCAACAGAGCGAGACTCCATCTCAAAAAAATAAACAAATAAAATAAAAAATAAAATACTGGGAAAAGAGAACATGAGCAATTCAGTATTCTAAGTAGAAAGCTCCAGGGAGAGGCTTAAAATTCTTATTCTCAAAAACAGATTAAAGAAGTCCTTATTCTGATCTTTTGTTTTTAATCTCACCTAAACCATATTCTCTTATATTTTACCCAGAGCCAAGTATGGCAGTCATCTAGCTTTTATAAATGAGTCATATTTATTTCTTTTCCAAGATATCTCCAGGCTGCCTCCTCCCACATGGTTTTGGCTGCAGAACTGGCTTACCTGGTTGTAATCATGTAGTAGTCAGAGAAAACTACTAAAGGCACTATTGTAAATATTACAGGAACACTGAAATAACATTAGAGACCCTGGATCTGTGTGGGTTGTGTCCCTCCAGAAAAGGTAGAGGGGAAGGTTTGCAGATGTTGCTTTACTGACTTGTGTCAATGTTTCTTATTTCAATAGCATGCCTTTCCCAAATCTCCATTCATCTCATCTCCCAAACACTGATTTCTACCATCAGCTCTTGTTTATCTTTGTCTCTCCCCATCACAGCAACTGAAACAAAGTTTTGAGATTGAATTCTTGATTTGCTTGATTGTTGTGACTGCGTTCCAGTTATTTTGGAAATGCATCCATCTGATATATGACCAACTAATAGAAGACAGTTTTCAATCTTCTAAAACATAAAACGATGGAAATATATGTATGCGTGTGTATTTTTGTGTGAATAAATATATAAATACATGTACCAATAAGACATATATTATACATGCATTATATATATTTTATATATTAAATACATATATGTATGTTTTTGTATATACATTAATATTATCATATGCATTTATTTACATGGAAATACTTTTTGTTCTGACTAAAAAAGTAATAGATACTAATTATGGGAAAACTAGGTAATACAAAAAATATAAAGAAATAGATAAAAATTGGCTGGGCACAGTGGCTCACACCTGTAATCCTAGCACTTTGGAAGGCTGAGGCGGGTGGATCACCTGAGGTCAGGAGTTCGAGACCAGCCTGGCCAACATGGTGAAACCCCCGTCTCTACTAAAAATACAAAAAAGATTAGCCAGGCGTGGTGGTAGGCACCTGTAATCCCAGCTACTCGGGGGATTGAGGCAGGAGAATCGCTTGAACCTGGGAGGTGGAGGTGGCAGTGAGCCGAGGTCGTACCGTTGCACTCCAGCCTGGGCTACAGGAGCAAGACTAAAAAAAAAAGAAAGAAAGAAAAGAAAAAGAAGAGAAATAGATAAAAATCATGAATACTCCTAAAGTCCAGTAATAGCTACTGTATGAGTCAAAATTAATTTCAGCTACAATTACCCAGAAAAAATATCCAAAATAACATCAAATAAAGGATATTTCTCTAATATAAAATGTCTGGCCACTGGCTATCTAGTGCTTGTACAGTGGCTCCAAATCCATCATAATCCATCAACTTCCAGATCTTCACTCCATCATTCTTAAGGTATAACTCCCATCCTCATGGTCTAAGATATCTGCCAGAGCTAGTCATTACATTCACATTCCAAGTAGCAGATTGGTGAAAAGAGGCAAGCAAGGTACAAAGAACATGTCCTTTTAAAGTGGTTTTCTTTTATACTTTTTTCTTTAATTTTAAAAAATGTATAGGCTGGGTACAGTGGCTCATGCCTGTAATCTCAGCACTTTAGGAGGCCAAAGCAGGAGGATCACTTGAGCCTGGGATTTCAAGACCAGCCTGGGAAACATAGTGTGAACCTGTCTACAAAAAATTTAAAAATTAGCTGGGCCTGGCAAAGCACACCTGTGGTCCCAGCTACTTAAGAGGCTGAGATTGGGGGATTGCTCGAGCCCAGGAAGCTATAGGGAGCTGTGATCACACCAGCGCACATCAGCCTGGGTGACAGAGTAAGACCTTGTCCCTAAATAAATAAGTAAATAAATAAATAATAGAAATAGAGTGTAGCTATGTTTCCCAGGCTGATCTTAAACTCCTGGACTCATGTGATCCTCCCAGTTCAGGCTCTCAAAGTGCTGAGATTACAGGTGTGAGTCACCACATCTGTGATAAGGTGGTTTTCCAAGAAGCTGCCACATAATATATTTTATAACTAATTGACCAAACTCAGTCACACAGCCACATAGCTGCCAGAAAAAAAAGGAAATATAGAACATTTAGGTGGGCACTGGAGTGGGAACACCAGAATAAGGATCTCCAAAAATCTACTCCTCCATAACAGTAATAAAAACACTGACAAAAATAGTCAAAATCAACTTTTTCAGAATACTGGATATTAATCAAAGGCTTGCAACAATCCAAAAAGCATTTCTTGAAGAAATTGGCTGAATCGTCGTTAAAAAAAAAAAAAAGTGAGCTTTGTGACATTTTAACTAGCCCTGTTTACAGATTCTCTCCCCACATGAAGAAATAAAGAAATACCACTGGTAATGGTAACTACATAAGTAAATACAAAAAACAGTATAAAGGTAATTTTTGTTTGAAATGTTCCTTTTCTCCTATCTGATTTAAAAGATAACTGCATGAAACAATACTTACAAGTCTATGTCAATGGGTATATAATGTATAAAGATACAATTTTTATGTCAATAATAGAACAAAGGGGAAGGGAAGGAATGAGCCATATAGGAAAAAAGTTTGTGTATACTATTGAAATTAAGCTGGTATTAATACAAACTAAATTGTTTTAAGTTTAGATGTTAATTGTAATCTCTAAGGCAATCACAAAATAACTCAAAGAATCCTAAAATAAATTAGAAGGGAATAAAAATGGTACAGTAAAACATATTTAACAACATAGGAAAAAATAGGCAAATGGCAATTATAAAGACTCTTATTCATAATTACATTAAGTGTAAATGGTTTAAACACTCCAATTAAAGGCAGAGATTGGCAAAATTGATGAAAAACATGATCCAACTATATTGTGTCTACAAGTGACACACTTTATTTTTATTATTATTGTTATTGTTATTATTATTATTTTATTTCAATAGGTTTTTTTGGCAACAGGCAGTGTTTGGTTACATGAATAAGTTCTTTAGTGGTGATTTCTGAGATTTTGGTGCACCCATCACCTGAGCAGTGTACACTGTACCCAACATGTAGTCTTTCATCCCTCACCCCCTACCCCCCTTTCCCCCAAGTTCCTGAAGTCTATTGTATCATTCTTATGCCTTTGCATCCTCATAGCTTAGCTATCACTTATGAGTGAGAACATATGATGTTTGGTTTTCCATTCCTGAGTTACTTCACTTAGAATAACGGTCTCCAATTCCATCCAGGTTGCTGCAAATGCCATTATTTCATTCTACAAAAGACACACTTTAGGCTCAAGATATAAAGAGCTTAAAAGCAAAAGGATGGGAAAAGATATACCATGCAAAGAGTAACCAAAAGAGAGCTAAAATGGCTGTATTAATATCGGACAAAATGGACTTAAGACAAAAAAATTATTTCTAGAGACAGAGGCCATTTTCTAATGATCAAAGAGTCAGTCTTCAAGAAAGTGTAACAGTTATAAACATATATTAACCTAATAACAGAGCCAAAAAGTAAATGAAACAAAAACTGACAGAATTAAAGGAAAAATAGACAATTCAACAATAAGAGTTGGAGACTTCAATACCTCACATTCAGTAATGGATAAAACAACTAGACAGAAGATCAACAAGAAAATAGAATACTTGAATAATACTATAAACCAACTAGGTCTAATATACATCTATAGAACACTTCACCCAACAACAACAGAATATACATTTTTCTCTAGTATATATAGGCCACTCTCTAGGACAGAACATATGTTAGGCCATAAAATGCATATCAAAATCTATCACTATATTTTCTTTTTTTTTAATAGAAGGGACTTTTATTATTTTTTCAGAGAATTCAGACAGCCATTGATTAAACAGAGCCATTTCTCAGCGCTCTTTTCTCTCCATTTAAGAAACTGGAATATAGCATGATGAGAATGATGATGCCAAAACAAGATTGCTGGCTCACATCATCTAGGGTACAAATACGCACTTACTTAATCACTTGACACTTCATTGAATGCAAGGCAATATTTAGCGTCTTTGCCTTCGTTGTACATAGCTGAAGCGGGAGCCCAGGGAGGGGAAGACTGCATGGTTTTCCTTGGCGGGGGAGGTGTGCACCCTGCAGTCCTGTCATGTTGTGGGAAGATCAGCCCATGTTCTGTTGGTTGCCACAGCCCCTATGATGGGTGTCCTTCCAGTTATCCCACTCCCGAACTCTGCAGAGTGTTCATCATCCTCTCCCTCCTTTACTTCTTGATACTTCTGTTGCTGAGCTGCTTTTCTGAATTCCTCTGATGTTGCTGTGGCTATTCCCTGATCTGGCAATGCTCCATATTTCCGATGTTGTTCATACCAGTCACTCACCGTCATAGTTGCCAGACTTGGATAACTAGCTCCAAATAATTTGGCCTGGGCTGTGTTCCACGTGAGAATGAAGGATTTCACTGGAGGCCTCTCCTGGAGAGATGAGTTAGAAGCTGATGACTGTCTTCAAGAGTCTCTCTCAGGATCTTTATTTCCTGGTCAATGCTCTCAATCTCTTCTAAGCTGGTATCAATCCACCTCTGAAGGTGAAGAAGATAATATTCACGAACATGCTCATCATCTGCTTGACCACTTTCCACAGCAGATTTCACTGCAGACAACCTATGGTCCAACTCCTTCTTCTGCTCGTATCTCTCTATTTTAGCCTGTCTTTGAGATGCCATAGCAACGAGGCTAGGATAAGCCATGGAGGAATTAGCAGTGTGATTTTCAGCTGAGTTGTTCTTGGTTTTGGGCAGCTCAAACTCTGCAACGTGATAGTAATGGCACTGAGTTAAGTAGTTTATAACATGTTCTCGAGCCCGCTGCAAATGATCTAGACGCTTGCTGGGGTTGACTTGTTTCATGGTGAGGGCTCCTTGAAACGCTGGCACCAACAGATACTTCAGCTCGGTGAAAGCAATCTCTTCCAAATTTTCATTTCAATTGAACAAGTTGAGCTGTGATAACATTTCGGGAGCCTTCTCAAGGAGGCCGAGGCCCTTGAACACCTTCTCCTGGACTATCTGGTAACCGGTGGTTTCAGCCGCTAATTCTGCTTCCTCCAGAAGCTGTTTGCCTGTTTCGAGCAGCAGGGAGAGCCACGGCAACAGTAACTCATCTTCAGCAGCCATCTTGGGGAGGGAGGGTGTATTTTCTTTTTAAGAGAGACAGATCTCACTATTTTGCCCATGCTGGACTTAACCCCTGGGCTCAAGTGATCCTCCTTCCTCAGCCTCCCAAATATAAAAAATGTTAAAATTGTAAATGTATTGAAATCATTCAAATTATCTTCTTCAATCACAATGGAATAAAATTAAATTCAATAACAGACGGAAATCTGGAGAATTTGCAAATATGTGAAAATGAAACAATACACTCATAAATAACTAAATGGTCAAAAGAGAAATCACTGGTGAAATTAGAAAATACTTTGAGTTGAACAAAAATGAAAACACAGTATTCAAAAACTTATGGGATTCAGATAAAACAGTGCTAACAGGAAATTTATAGCTGTAAGTACTTACAATTTAAAAAAAGAAAGATGCCAAAACAATTGCCAACCTTCCTCATCATGAAACTAAAAAAAAGAAGAGCAAATTAAACCCAAAGCAAGTAGGGGGAAGGAAATAATAAAGATTCAAGCAGAAATAAACGAAATACAGAACAGAAAAGTAATGGAGAAAATAATCAAAATGAAAAGTTGGTTCTTTGAAAAGATCAACAAAATTGATAAATCTTTAGCTAGACTAGGAAAAAACGAGAGAAGATGCAGGTTTCTAAAATCAGGAATAAAAGAGGGAACATTACCACAGAGTTTACAGAAATAAAAAAGGTTATAAGGGACTACTATGAATAATCGTATGTTAACTAATTAGATAACCTAGAAATAGAAAATCTCAATCGAGTTATAACAAGTGAAGAGAATGAATTAGTAATCTGGGCATCAATATGCCAAGATAATCAGGACTCTTAATGCTAAGGAAGAGGAAGATTGCAGGAGGCTACCATCAGTCTCTGCCACGACTACTGTTGACACTTAGGTTGACACTCCTAGAGTAACATATATGTGTAATTTATCATGTAGACCATTTGGTGACCTAACCAATTTGGTTTATTGGAAATTTAAAATGTAACAACATTTCAAAGGAAGAAAGTCTGAGTTATTCACCAAGTTTACCACCTTGCCAAATTGGCAATTTGTCCATAAAGAAACAATTGGTTGTTTTTTCTTACTTCGTTTTCTAAGAGGGTAATGTGAAAGCACTCTCTGAGAGAGCTCACGTAATTCCGCACCTCCAGTTACTAGCTCTGTACTAATTTCTCTAAAACTTTTTCTCTAGCCTAATGTTTTCTCTTAAGCTCCAGAGCCTTATACCCAGGGGCTTCCTGAAAATCTCCACTTGGATGTTTTGCAGGTGCTTCCAACTAAAGATGTCTAAAACTAGACTGGGTGTGGTCTTTCTTTTACTTTTTTTTATTTCAAAAGATGAGATCTCACTATGTTGCCTAGGCTAGCTTTGAACTCCTGGGCTCATGCCATCTTCCCACCTCAGCCTTCTGAGTAGCTGGGACTAGGCATGTACCACTGTGTCCAGCTTGAGTGTGGCCTTTCTGATTAAAAGGTAGCCTTTTTGGCTGGACGCAGCGGCTCACATCTGAAATCCCAGCACCTTGGGAGGCTGATGTGGATAGATCGCTTGAGCCTAAGAGTTTGAGACTAGCCTGGGCAACATGGTGAAACCCCATCTCTACAAAAAATAAAAATAAAAAATTAGCCGGGCATGGTGGCATGCGCCTATAGTCCCAGCCACTCCGGAAGCCAAGATGGGAGGATCGCTTGAGCCTGTCTATGTGGATTTATCTATTCTGGATATTTCATATAAATGGAATTGTACAAAATGTGACATTTCGTGTTTGGTTTCTTTCACTTAGCATAATATTTTGGAGGCCATCCACATGGTAGCATACATCAGTATTTTGTTTCTTTTTATGGCTGAATAATATTCCATTGTATTTCATTCCATAATTTGTTTATTCTCCATTGATGGACAGTTAGACTTTTTCAACTTTTTGGCTATTGTGTATAGTGCTGTTATGAATGTGTACGTGTACTTGTTTGAGTGCTCATTTTCAATTCGTTTGGTATATACTTAGTAATGAAATTGTAGGGTCATATGGCTACTTTATGTTTAACTTTTCGAGGAACCACAGTTTTTTACTGTGACTGAACCATTTTGCATTCCTACCACAAATTACCTGTGTTCCAGTTTCTTTACATCCTTACCAACATTTGTCATTTTCTGTTTGTTTTTTAAATAATAGCCATCTTGATGTTTGTGAAATGGTATCTCACTGTGTTTTTGATTTGCATTTTCCTGATGATTAATGATGTTGAGCATCTTCTCATGTGCTTATTGACCATTTGTATATCTTCATTTTTGTTTTATTTTATAACTTTTTATGCTTAAAATAATTTTTAATAGAGACAGGGTCTCACTATGTTGCCCAGGCTGGTTTTTCTATTATTTATTTATTTATTTATTTATTTATTTTGAGACGGAGTATTGCTCTGTCACCAGGCTGGAGTGCAGTGGCGCGGTTTGGCTCACTGCAACCTCCCGCCTCTCATTCTCCTGCCTCAGCCTCCCGAGTAGCTGGGATTACAGGCGCCTGCCACCATGCCCAGCTAATTTTTGTATTTTTAGTAGAGATGGGGTTTTACCTTGTTGGCTGGGATGGTCTCGAACCCCTGGCCTCAGGTGATCCACCCGCCTCGGCCTCCCAAAGTGCTGGGATTACAGGCGTGAGCCACCGCGCCTGGCCATCCCCCCCAGGCTGGTCTTGAACTCCTGGCCTCAGGTGATCCACCCGCCTCAGCCTCCCAAAGTGCTGGGGTTACAGGCGTGAGCCACCACACCTGGCCATCCCCCCCAGGCTGGTCTTGAACTCCTGGCCTCAAGCAGTCCTCCTGCCTTGGCCTCCCAAAATGTGGAGATTACCAGCATGAGCCACCACACCCAGCCTGTATACCTTCTTTGGAGAAATATCTATTTAATTCCTTTGCCTTTTTAAAAATCAGATTGTTTTCCTGTTCTTGACTTGGAGTTCTTTATGCATTCTGGATATTAATCCCTTTTCAGATATATGATTTGTACATATATTCTCCCATATTATAGGTTATTTTTTCACTCTGTTGATAGTATCCTTTGATGCATGAAAGTTTTTACTTCTGATGAGTTCAGTTTATCCATTTTTTCTTTCGTTTCCTGTGCACTTGGTGTCATATCCAAGAAATCATTGCCAAATCCAGTGTCATGAAGTTTTTCCCTGTTTTTGTCTAAGATTAGTTTTATAGTGTTGCTCTTATGTTTAGAGCTTTGATCCATTTTGAGTTAATTTTTTTCTTTTCTAGACCTTTGATTATTAAGTTAATTTTTCTATATGGTATAAGAGTTCAATTTCATTCTTCTGCATGTGGAGATCCTGTTTGCCTCTTCTATTCTTTTGTTTTTAGCTTTTTATATTTAATGCATGCCCATTTGGAAACAATTTTGAAGTTACTAATCCATTTTCCCATCCTCAATTATTTATTATTTATTTTTTTGCAGCCTGAATAACAGGCTGGATAACTGTCCCCTTTTATTATTTTATAACAGCTTTATTGAGATATAATTCACATACCATACCATTCACACATTTAGAATGTACAATTCAGTGGTTCTTAGTGGCACTATCATCACAATAATTTTAGAACATTTTTATCACCGCAAAAAGAAACTCACATCCTTTATAGCAGTCACCCCTCATTTTCTCCCAGCCATTCCAGCCTTAGGCAACCACTAATCTACTTTCTGTCTCTAGAGATTTGCCTATTCTGAATATTTCATATAAGTATCATACAATACATGGTGAGCTATTTTTACTCACTAACACTTCAGACCCAAAATGTGTGGGTTTTTTTTCCCTAATACCAGCCAATTCTCCAGCTCTCCAGACACCAACTGGGTGTCCAACAACTCAATTTAAATCTGACACTATCTACACAGAATTAGTGTCACACCAAGTTAAGGACTCATTCATACAGGATCATCCCCACTTCAGTCAACAATTGCAAGTCCAAGGTTGCTACCTTTACTTCTGACCAACTGGCTATAAATTGGGTTTCTCGTGAGCCCCTACTCAGGCCTAGTAATTTACTAGAGTGTCTCACAAAACTCAGGGAAACCCTTTACTTGCTATTACCAGTTTATTATAAAGGATACAAGCTAGGAAGAGACAAATGGAAGAGAAAAATAGGACAAGGTAGACAGGGAAGGGAAACAAAGTTTCTATGTCCTCTCTGAACATACCACCCTCCCAGTACCTCAACGTGTTCACCTACTTGAAAATTCTTCAAACCCAACATTTACGGGTTTTTATGGAGATTTCATTACTTACCCATGATTGATTAAATCATTGATGATTGGTGATTAGCTCAATCTCCTGCCTCTCTCCCCTCCCAGGAGGTCAGGGGGTGGGAATGAAACATCCAACCCTCTAATCATGCCTTGTCTTCCTGAAGACCATCCCCCATCCTACAGTTTTCTAGGAGTTACCAGCCACCAGTCATTTCATCAGCATGCAAAAACACTCATTACTCCAGAAATTCCAAGAGTTTGGGGAGCTTTGTGTCAGAAACTGGAGTCAAAGACCAAATATTTATCGTTTATTATATACATGTAGTTTTTTGTAACTGGCCTCTTTCACTTAGCATAATACTTTCAAGGTTTATCCAGGCTGTGCTCAGTGGCTCACACCTGTAATCCTAGCACTTTGGGAGGCTGAGGCGGGCAGATCATCTGAGGCCAGGAGTTCAAGACCAGCCTGGCCAAATGGTGAAACCCCATCTCTACTAAAACTACAAAAATTAGCTGGGTGTGGTGGCGGGTGCCTGTAATCCCCGCTACTTGGGAGGCTGAGGCAGGAGAATCGCTTGAACCTGGGAGGTGGAGGTTGCGGTGAGCCGAGAATGGCGTGAACCCAGGAGGCAGAGCTTGCAGTGAGCCGAGATCACGCCACTGCACTCCAGCCTGGGTGACACAGCAAGAATCCGTCTCAAACAAAAAAAATTTATATATATATATATATATATATATATATATATATATATATATATATATATGTTTTGTTGTTGTTGTTGTTGTTGCTGTTGTTGTTTTGAGATGGAGTTTCATTCTTGTTGCCCAGGCTGGAGTGCAATGGTGTGATCTTGGCTCACTGCAACCTCCGCCTCCCGGGTTCAAGCCATTCTCCTGCCTCAGCCTCCCAAGTAGCTGGAATTACAGGCGCCTGCCACCACACCCGGCCATGGTTTTCTTTTGTTAATCTGCCTTTTGTTACAGGGGCCTTAGCCATGGACCTTTTGATGGGTAAGATATTATTTTTCTTTCCCACAATATACACACTAAACATCCAGCAGTGGAAATGGTGTGCATGTCATTTGTGATTTTGATGAAATATTATTGCATTAAATTTAGAAAAGCAGTTGACATACAGTAAAGAGTTAACTTGAGACAATGAATGTCATGGGATAATGCTTGATTTGGTAAAATGTTTCATCTAAATAGTTCTCCTAGTTGTCCCTTAGCATAGGGAATTACTTACTCAAGCTAGTCTTGTTTAATAAATTTCCATTTTCCAGCATTTGATTAATCTTGACAATTGGGGTGTAAGTGGTGATCCCAGCACTTTGGGAGGCCAAGGCAGGTGGACTGCTTGAGTCCAGGCGTTTGAGACCAGCCTGGGTAACATGGTGAAACCCCATCTTTATAAGAAATACAAAAAAACTGGGGCCGGATGCAGTGGCCCACGCCTGTAATCCCAGCACTTTCGGAGGCCAAGGAGAGAGGATCATCTGAGGTTGGGAGTTCAAGACCAGCCTGGCCAATACGGTGAAACCCCGTCTCTACTAAAAATACAAAAAATTAGCTGGGTGTGGGGGTGCACACCTGTAATTCCAGCTATTCAGGAGGCTGAGGCAAGAGAATCACTTAAACTCAGGAGGCAGAGGTTGCAGTGAGCCAAGATCACACCACTGCACTCCAGCCTGGGTGACAGAACAAGACTCTATCTCAAAAAAAAAAAACAAAACCCGGCCACCCACCGTCTGGGAAGTGAGGAGCGCCTCTGCCCGGCCACCCACCGTCTGGGAAGTGAGGAGCACCTCTGCCCGGCCACCCCGTCTGGGAAGTGAGGAGCGCCTCTGCCCGGCCGCCCCATCTGTGAAATGAGGAGCGCCTCTGCCCGGCCACCTATCGTCTGGGAGGTGAGGAGCGCCTCTGCCCGGCCGCCCCGTCCGGGAAGAAGTGAGGAGCGCCTCTGCCCGGCCACCCCGTCCGGGAAGAAGTGAGGAACGCCTCTGCCCGGCCACCCCGTCTGGGAAGTGAGGAGCGCCTCTGCCCGGCCGCCCCGTCTAGGAAGAAGTGAGGAGCGCCTCTGCCCGGCCGCCCCGTCCGGGAAGAAGTGAGGAGCGCCTCTGCCCGGCCACCCCGTCCGGGAAGAAGTGAGGAGCGCCTCTGCCCGGCCGCCCCGTCCGGGAAGAAGTGAGGAGCGCCTCTGCCCAGCCGCCCCGTCTGGGAAGTGAGGAGCGCCTCTGCCCGGCCGCCCCGTCCGGGAAGAAGTGAGGAGCGCCTCTGCCCGGCCGCCCCGTCTGGGAAGGGAGGAGCTCCTCGGCCCGGCCGCCCCGTCTGGGAAGTGAGGAGCGCCTCTGCCCGGCCGCCCCGTCTGGGAAGTGAGGAGCACCTCTGCCCGGCCACCCATCGTCTGGGAAGTGAGGAGTGCCTCTGCCCGGCCACCCATTGTCTGGGAAGTGAGGGGCGCCTCTGCCCGGCCACCTATCGTCTGGGAAGAAGTGAGGAGCGTCTCTGCCTGGCCACCCTGTCTGGGAAGTGAGGAGCGCCTCTGCCCGGCCGCCCCGTGTCTGGGAAGAAGTGAGGAGCGCCTCTGCCCGGCCGCTCCGTCTGGGAGGTCTACCATGGAGGCCAGAAGCAATGTGGGGGTTGGACGTGGTGGCTCACGCCTGTGGTCCCGGCACTCTGGGGGGCGAGGCGGGTTGATCACTTTGGGCTAGGAGTTCGAGACCAGTCTGGCCAACTTGGCGAAACATGAAAAATACAACAGACAAACCAACCAACCAACTCAGTGACAACAAAACAGGTCTACCCTGGAGTCATACTCTAATTTTTTCTATTTTCCTCCCTTTCTGATCCTTTATCCCACTTTCTTTTTCTTCCTCTTCCTTCTCCTTCTTCTTTGTCAAATAGAGGATTGAGTTATTATCACTGATCCACATAAAGTCCCTCTCTACCTTATTTTAACTCCCACCCCCCCCATTTCTATTCCCCGACTTCCCATGTGTAACCTTCCTAATATGTTTGATACGCATCTTTTTGTTTGTATGTATTTTTAGAAAATGTTTATTGTTTTTGTGTGCAAAAAAATTAATAAAAAAAAAAAGAAAAAAAAATAAATAAATAAAAAATAAAATAAAAAAATAAAAAAAAAAAAAAAAACCAATTAGCCGAGGCTGGTGGCATGTGCCTGTAGTAACAACTACTAGGGAGACTGAGGTAAGAGGATTGCTTGAGCCCAGGAGATCGAGGCTGTAGTGAGCCATGATTGTGCCACTGCACTCCAGTCTGGGTGACAGAGCTAGACCCTGTCTTTAAGAAAAAAACCCCAAAAACTTAACAATTGGGGTTCTCCCTGGAAACAATGCAGCAAGATGCTACACCTTCCAGAAAGCATAAAAATAATTCTCTATTTATTTGTTCCCTGGCAACAATACTCTTTATTTTTATTCACAGAGAAATTTCAGAAATATTTGCTGATCAGTGCAACTTTGGCAAGGAAGGGGAAAAGTGAAAATAGCTCTCTTAAAATTCAAAAATTGATATGGCAGTTTAACCTTTTTCATTTTTACAGCCCCAGGTGGTACTCATGACCCTAAAGAGCAAAAAGCATATCAAATATAAAGGCAGAGTGAATATGATCAGAGAGGAGCCTTCGTCACGGTTCTTTGGGATACACTACATGAAGGTGCTGCAGTTCTCAGGAGGTAAGGGTTCAGATTGCATTTATAAGGCTCAACAGTAGGTCTCAGGCTAAATTTTATTTTATTGTCCATCCTGATTAGTCCCTGTGGTAGACAGTATTTTTGTTTCACAACTCCTTCTTCCTTCCCCATGCTTGCTATGCTTTACTATAGATAAAGTATGCTTCTCTACCTAATTCACGTTGGGCATGGTCAATATGATGTGGGTGGATGTATCATATGCTGTATCTGACCAGAAACTTTATATGAGTTTGTGAAATTTGGCATGACCTCCTGCATTTCTGCCTTTTGCTTTGAGGAGAGAATGCCCTAAGTAGCCATTGCCTGCTTAGCCTGGGTCCTGGAATGAGAAAGACGTAGAAAAGACCCAAACCTAAGCCCAAGTGAGCCGAGACAACCCACATGCAGTGCAGACCAGTGAGTGAAAAATAAATATTTGTTCTTATGAATCACTGACATTTGGGAGTTATCTGTTATGCAACATTATTGCAGCAAATCCTGACTAATACAATCATTGAGAAACTAATTGTTCTCATCAGTGCCTATTGTGAACAATCAAACAGACTAGAATGTGCGCAATGGGTTTCAATCAGCTGTTCCCATTTTCCCAGGCATCAATCAGATGGAGCAAAGTCTATGTAAGAGACCAACTGGCTTGTCTTGAGGATGCTGAAGGTGTTCTTAAAAGGGAAATTTGTGGGGGTTTTTAAAAGTCTGTGTTTATATACTAGACGCAAATATTCCAGAAATATTATTGGTGAGAAAATCAAATTACAGAACATAATGAGAGTGACTTGTATGGACACTCTCATTCAGAAAAACATGCAATCGAGCAGCTTCAGAACTTCTATATAGGTGGGCTGGATGTGTACATAACAATCTCATTGAAAGGGAGTTGGGACAAACAAGGAGGCTTGACCTTGTATTTGCATAGCACCTTAATTGAAAAATATCCCAATTGGCTATATCAAATAATTGGTTGGAGAGAAGCTGATGAAGATTATGTGGGAACTCTAAAACCCCACACTCACACATAATCCCCGGCTGAGACAGTGTTAGATTAAGTGTATCTATAAATATGTCAAGAGGGGACATAGAAATGTACATATCAAAATGTTAATGGAAATTATAAGTGAAAAGTGAAATTTGGGGGAATCTTTACCCTCTTCTTTGTACTTATCTGTATTGTTGGAATCTTTTGCACTGAACATATATGATTTCCCCCAAAACAATGAAGCTATTTTCTACAGAGAAAAGGAATTCTACTGACCTCCACTTTTTCCTTCATCTCAATTTAATCACCTAAATGGTGCCTAAAAATCCCCAAATTTTAGTTTTCCCCACTATGTCTTTTTTTTTTTAGATGGAGTCTCGCTCTGTCACCCAGGCTGGAGTGCAGTGGTGTGATCTCATATCACTGCAACCTCCGCCTCCCGGGTTCAAGTGATTCTTCTGCCTCAGCCTCCCAAGTAGCTGGGACTACAGGCGCATGCCACCACACCCAGCTAATTTTTTTTTTTGTATTTTTAGCAGAGACAGAGTTTCACCATATTGGCCAGGCTGGTCTCGAACTCCTGACCTTGTGATCTGCCTGCTTTGGCCTCTCAAAGTGCTGGGATTACAGGCATGAGCCACTGCGCACGGCCCCCCGCTATGTCTTACCTTTTTTTTTTTTTTAAGCTATCATCTTTTTCGCAAAACAACCAAATATAAAAGAAACAACACAAGGCATGTAAAAGAGCCCTGGTCTGATGGCTAAGATTCCAGTTCCAGCTCTCTATTTCTCTCGGGACCTCAGCCTCCGCATCTAAAACGAGAAGGATTGAACTAATTAGAAGTTACAAACTCAGGTGCCTATAGGAACCAAGGAGGAGCCAATGAGAGAAGCAAGTGGGCTGGAAACAGTGGGGCTGTATTGCACGGGAGGACACCAGCCCAGCTAAAGGAGGAAGCCTTTATTCTGTACCACAGAAGAAGGCTGTGCTACAGGGTTTCAGGCCCAGGGTTGCAAGATCTTGCAATTTATTAAGTCTGGAAATCAAGTTTTTATATGAAATCTCCTGATTTTTAAATGTTGGCCGGTAAAATTTTAAAATGTTTTGTGAATGCCGGGCACGGTGGCTCACACCTGTAATCTTAGCATTTTGGGAGGTGGAGGCAGGTGGATCACAAGGTCAGGAGATCGAGACCATTCTGGCCAACATGGTGAAACTCCATCTCTACTAAAAATACAAAAATTAGCCAGGTGTGGTGGCGCGTTCCTGTAGTCTCAGCTACTCGGGAGGCTGAGGCAAGAGAATTGCTTGAACCCAGGAGGCGGAGGTTGTGGTGAGCCAAGATCGCGCCACTGCACTCCAGCCTGGGCGACAGAGCAAAACTTGGTCTCAAAAAAAAAAAAAAAAAGTTTTGTGAATTCCTTTCTGACCAAAAACCTCAGCTATGAATCCATCTGGCAGCCAGTGAGTGACACTGGGTCAGGTGACCTTCAGGCTCCTTGTGTCACTCTCCTGGAGCCCACCCAGGGGCAACCTAGTCACAGGAGACCTCACAGTTCCCAAGATCAAGTAAGATAATTTATTTGTTATGTCAAAAAATTTATCTAACTAATGAGCTTGCTAAATGACCTCTGTGGCTCAATTAAAATATAACTGAATATACCAAAACATGATTTCTTCATAGCCATGGGGATCAGAGGATTATGCAAAAAAAACATTCCAGGCACTGTTCTAATGTTTTAAAGTATTATTTTATTTAATCCTTACTATAATCCTGTGAGTGAAATTTATTGCCATACCCAAGTCATCTAGGTTTTCTTTTATGTTATATTCTAGGAGTTTTAGAGTTTTGAGGTTTACATTTACTTTTATGATCCATTTTAAGTTAGTTTTTGTGAAAAGTTTGAGATCTGTTATCTAGATTTGGGTTTTGTTTGTTTTATATGTGGATGTCCAGTTTTTCCAGTACCATTTGTTGAAAAGACTATTTTTGGCAAGGCATGATGGCTCATACCTGTAGTCCCAGCACTTTGGGAGGTTGAAGTGGGCAGATCACTTGAGGTCAGGATTTCGAGACCAGCCTGGCCAATATGGTGAAACCCTGTCTCTATTAAAAATACAAAAGTTCGCCAGGAGTGGCGGCACATGCCTGTAGTCCCAGCTACTCAGGAGGCTGAGGCAGGAGAATCGCTTGAACCCAGGAGGTGAAGGTTGCAGTGAGTCGAGATCACACCACTGCACTCCAGCCTGGGCAACAGAATGAGACTCTGTCTAAAAAAAAAAAAGGAAAAGACTTTTTTTTGCTTCATTATATTGCCTTTGCTCCTTTGTCAAAGATCAATTGACTATATTTATGTGGGTCTATTTCTGGGATCTCTGTTCTGTTTTATTGATTTGTTTGTTTTTCAGACGGAGTCTCACTCTGCCGCCCAGGCTGGAGTGAAGTGATGTGATCTCGGCTCTCTGCAAGCTCCCCTTCCCAGGTTCAAGCCATTCTCCCACCTCAGCCTCCCAAGTAGCTGGGACTACAGGTGCCCGCCACCACACCCGGCTAATTTTGCTTTTGTATTTTTAGTAGAGACGAGGTTTCACCATGTTAGCCAGGATAGTCTCGATCTCCTGACCTTGTGACCCGCCTGCCTTAGCCTCCCAAAGTGCTGTGGTTACAGGCGTGAGCCACCGTGCCTGGCCTTGATCTGTTTGTTCTTTCATCAATACCACATTGTCTTGATTACTACAGCTTTATATTAAGTCTTGAAGTCAGGTAGTGTCAGTTCTCCAGCTTTACTCTTCTTCAATATTGTATTGACTATTCTGGGTCTTATGCCTTTCCATGTAAACTTTAGAATCAGTTTGTTGATTCCACAAAATAACTTGCTAGACTGGGATTGGGATTGCTTTGAATCTATAGATTAAGTTGGAAAGAATGACATCTTGACTCTATTGAGCCTTTCTATCCATGAACATGGAGTATCTCTCCATTTATTTAGTTCTTCTTTGATTTTGTTCATCAGAGTTTTCCAGTTTTCCTCATATAGATCTAGTACACATTTTGTTAGATTTATACCTAAGTATTTCATTTTGGGGGGTGATAATGTAAATTATACTGTTTTTAATTTCAAATTCCACTTGTTCAGTGCTGGTGTATAGGTATACAGTTTCCTTTGTAATGTTTTTGGCTGGTTTGGTATTAGGGTTTAGTTAGGAAGTAGTATCCCCATCTGCATTTATCCTCTTAAAGAGAAAGTAGATAATTAGTAGAATTTCTTCTATAGACATTTGGTAGAATTCACCAGTGAATCCATCTGGGTCTGGTGCTTTCTGTTTTGAAAAGTTATTAATTATTCACTCAATGTCTTTAATAGACACAGGCCTATTCAGATTGTCTATTGCTTCTTGTATGTTTTGGCAGTTTGTGTCTTTCAAGGAATTGATCCATTTCATCTAGGTTATCAAATCTGTGGGCATAAAGCTATTGATAGTATTCTTTTATTATCCTTCTATTGCCCATCATATCTGTAGTGATGTCACCTTTGTAATTTCTGATATCAGTAATTTGTGTTCTCTCTTTTTTTCTTGGCCTCATTGTTTCTTAAATCTATGTTAGTCAGATTTTTGTCCATACCACTTCCCAGAAACTGCCTTTGTCAAGGTCAACAATGACCTTCAATTGTCAATTCCAAAGGTCAACTTTCAGTCTTTATCTTTCTTGACCTATTGGCAACAGCGGACCCAGCTGATCACTCCCACTTCCTGGAAACACTCGCCTCACTTGGCTTCTATGACACCACAATTCCCCGATTTTCTTTCTTCCTCCTGTGGTTCTGTTCCTGGTCCTTTGCTGTTTCTTTCTAATCCCCACAGCCTCTTAATGTTAGAGGGGTTTAGGGCTCAGACCTTGGACGACCTCTCCTCTTTTCTACCTTCATTCTCATGGCAAACTCATCCAAATCTTATAGTTTTCAATATCACTATATGATGATGACTCTCAAAAGTATCTCTAGTACAGACATCCTCTCCCCTGAATTCCAGAACTGTGAACTCAATAGTCTAATGAATATCTTTATTTAAGACAAATGGGGCATCTCAATTTTTTTTTTTTTAAACAAGCTCGGGCAAATTTTATTAAAGGAAAATTTTGCATCGTTTACTTTCCACCAGTTTGTTCTGGCATGCTTCTGATGATGTCAGAATCACCTGGATCAATGATAGCCAGTGTGCACACTCTGTAGTATTTTCTGCATGCTGTGCCCAGTTCAATATTATTGCCACTGTAGTGATGGACACCAGTTTTGGTCAACATTGCATAGTACTCTATTTCGGATTTCCTCAAAGCTGAGCAGTTGATAGCAAGAATGACCAATTTAGCTTTGCCTTGGCTTCAGAGTCTGCTTGTACCCCAGCAAGTACTTTCCACTTTTCATAACGAGTTGGAGCCTAGAGTTGATCAACTCCAGTGACTTTTCCGTCTTCTTTGCAGCCACCATCTTCCTGCCTCAGGTGCGAGACGGCCCTCAACCAAGAGCAGCCGCTAAGATGGCCAGGAAGCGAGGAAAAAAAAAAGGGCATCTCAATCTTAACAAGTTCAAACTGAGCTCCTAATATTCTACCTCAAACTTACTCAGTCTGCCCTCTTTCAAATCTTGGTTCTTGGGTTGGCATCTTCCATGACTCCTCTTTTTCTCTTACGCCTCTGGCTCACCCATCTTAGTCTGTCAGCAAATTCTCCTGGCCCTACATTCAGAATGTATCCAGGTATAACCATTTCTTATCACTTCTGCTATCATCTGGATCCAAACTCCTGTTACCTCCCACATGAATTATTTAATTAGCCTCCTTTCTTGTCTCACTACTTTTATACTTGCCTCTGAAAATCTATTCTCAACATAGCAGCCAGAAAAATTATGTTAAAATGGAAGTCAGGATGGGGTGATGGCTCACACCTGTAATCCCAACACTCTGGGAGGCTGAGACAGGAGGATCACTTGAGGCCAGAAGTTTGAGACCAGCCCGGGTAACATAACAAGACCCTGTATCTACAGAAATTTTAAAAATTAGCCTGGTATCATGGTGCATGGCTATAGTCCCAGCTACTAGGGAGGCTAAAGTAAGAGGATCGCTTGAGCCCAGGAGTTTGAGGCTGCAGTGAGCCATGATTGTGCCACTGCACTCTAGCATGGGTGACAGAATGACACCCTGTCTCAAAAAAATAAAATGGAAACCAGAGCATGTCACTCTTCTGCTCAAATCCCTGCAGTGGCTTTCCATTTCTGTCAGAGAGGAAGCTAAAGTTCTTATAGTGCCTAAGATGCTCTGTATAATCTGAATGCCCTTTACCTGTCTAATTCATTTACTACTCTCCTTCACACATATTTCTCTCCATTTATACAAATGGAATTTGTCATTGTTTTGCCTCAAACATGCCAGTATGGCTACATCTTAAGGGCCTTTGCAACATCCATCTATTTGAAGTGATTCCCCCCGCCACCAGATATTCATATGGCTCATTCCTTTTCTTCTTCAATTTTTGCTCAACTGTCACCTTCTTAAGGAGGTCTACCCTGCCCACCCCATTAAAACATAGTCCCTCCCCTCCTCCCCTGAACACTTTTTCCTTGCTTTACTCTTTTTTCCCATGGTGACTTATCCCCTCTATCATACCACAGAATTAGCATAGTTCTTATGTTTATTGTTTATTGCCTATCTCCTGCCAGCTAGAAAGGCAAGCTCTTTGAAAGCAAGGGTTTTGTCTATTCTGTTCTCTGAAGTATCCCCACCATTTAGAATAGTGCCTTCACAGTGAGAAGGACCTATATTAGGACTTTTGACATCATTGACATTGTTTGGAATTCTTTTATGTTAAAATTATTCGATTTAGTAAACGTAAAAATATAAAATACACAATATATCACATAATATTTGTCACCCTGTCTGTGCATTTCTGTGTATATACAAAACTAAGAACCTAAAAAAATTAGGTAGTCTGAACCTCTTTTGATCTCTGAGGGACTCTAAGTGAATATTTCAGAGTTGCTACATTTGAAGAAATCATATTTATTGATGTACTTCTCTTAAGGAGGCAAATTAAGAATTCTTAGCTGGGTGTAGTACTACAAGCCTGTAGTCCTAGCTACTTAGGAGGCTGAGATGGGAGGATCGCTTGAGCCCAGGAGTTCAAGGCCAGCCTGAGCAGCATAGTGAGATCCTATATCTTAACAACAAAAAAAAATTCTGTGAAAAATAATTGTTTTCTTTTTTTTTTTTTTTTTGAGACGGAGTCTCACTCTGTCACCCAGGCTGGAGTGCAGTGGCACAATCTCGGCTCACTGCAGCCTCCTCCTCCCTGGTTCAAGCGATTCTCGTGCCTCAGCCTCCAAGTAGCTGGGATTACAGGCACACAGCACCACACCCAGCTAATTTTTCTATTTTTAGTAGAGACAGGGTTTCATCATGTTGGCCAGGCTGGTCTTGAACTCCTGACCTGAAGTGATCCATCTGCCTCAGCTTCCCAAAGTGCTGGGATTACAGGTGTGAGCCACCTTGCCCTGCCAAGATTTGTTGATAATCTCACAAACCAAAAGCAGATTAACACTAAGTATCTTTGTGCACCTCGTTGGTTTCTCACCTTCTGTTTTCTCTCAAAAGAGTTAAATAGGCTGGGCGCGGTGACTCATGCCTGTAATCCCACCACTTTGGGAGGCCGAGGCAGGTGGATCATGAGGTCAGGAGATCGAGACCATCCTGGCTAACACGGTGAAACCCTGTCTCTACTAAAAAATACACAAAAAAATTAGGTCGGCACGGTGGCAGGTGCCTGTAGGCTGAGGCAGGAGAATGGTGTGCACCTGGGAGGCGGAGCTTGCAGTGAGCCGAGATTGCACCACTGCACTCCAGCCTGGGTGACAGAGCGAGACTCCGTCTCAAAAAAAAAAAAAAAGAAAAGAAAATTTTGTCATTTGTGGCAACTTGGATGAACCTGGAGGACATTATGCTAATTGCACTAAGCCAGGAACAGAAAAACAAATACCCCATGATCTCACTTGTATGTGGAGCTAATAGAAGTAGAAAGTCGAATGGTGATTACCAGGGGCTGAGGGGAGGGAGTGGAGGGGGAAAGAAGAACTGTTAATTGAAGGGCACAAAGTTTCAGTTTGGCAAGAAAAATAAGTTCTAGTGAGCTACCCCACAGCATAGTGACTATAGTTAATAATAGTGGATTGTATCTTTCAAAATTGCTCAGTGAGGAGATTTTCAGTGTTCTTATCACAAAGAAATAAGTATGTGAGGTGATGGATATGTTAATTAGCCTGATTTAATCATTCTACAATGTATTCATGTATCATAATATCACAGTTTACCCCATAAATATATACAGTTATTATCAGTCAATTAAAAATGAAATATGGCCAGGCGCAGTGGCTCATGCCTGTAATCTCAGCACTTTGGGAGGCCAAAGCAGGCAGATTGCTTGAGTCCAAGAGTTCGAGACCAGCCTGGGCAACATGGCAACATGGTGAAACCCTGTCTCTACAAAAACAAACAAACAAAAATTAGCTGGACGTGGAGGTGCACTCCTGTAATCCTATCTACTAGGGAAGCTGAAGTGGGAGGATGGCTTGAGCCTGGAAGGTTGAGGCTGTAGTGAGCTGTGAGCATGCCATTGCACTCCAGCCTGGGCAACAGAGTGAGGCCCTGTCTCAAAAAAATAATAAAATGAAATAAAATATAAGGGACATGAAATAAAGCAAATTATCATGACAGGAAGTCAAGCCTTGCCAGTCTACAAGTGCTTTGGGACAAGATGTAGGGACAGCTGAGTGGGATTTCCCAGCATTTCCTGCAATTGAGTAAGGTCCAACTGCTTGCAAGGTTAATGAAATATGGCTAGTCACCAAAGGAAGTTAAACAGTAGCAAAGATCCAAAACAAAGTTACCTGCAGGACAAGATACCTAGGTTTATTTCCATTTGCATTATTTGCTATAAATAGTGAGGCCTTGGCCTCCTTGTGCCACCCTAAGGAAAAGGACTATTGTTCTTTCTTTGGTTTTATTGATAAATGAAAGGGCAAAGGTGGAAGGCGTACCCACAGTCAGTAAAGTTCTCAGACTAAACCAGCTGGACTGAGGAGGAGAAACAAGACATGGTATGCATAGGGATATCTGGCAGTCCAGACAGAAGTAAGTCAGAGAAGAGATATTTCTTCTCTGAGATATATCAGAAAGATAGTGGCTAATCCATCACAGACACAACAAATACAGATTGAGTGGAGGAACACAGACCCCAGTCAGTCTCACTATGTGGTTAACTTATGTATGTATTTCAGCTAAGTTATTTACATTCATATTGGAACTGGACCCACAAGGTTTAAACCTGACAGTTTTGAGAGAGACATTATCAGACACTCTCAAAAAAAGAAACCTGTTTAAAAAATGCCTACCTGGCTGTAGAATAATTTATGATATGGTACCACCTAGTGGTCAATGGTAAATGTATGTTTTCAAGTTAAGTATGTACAAGCAAAGGCACAAAGATATTCAATACATATGTAAAATGCATGTCCACAAGGATCACTGTCCTTTATAACCTGACAGTCGATGTTTTGAAAACCATTGCTTTTCATATATATTTTCCCCTTTTAAACTGTTTTCTCTACCTTTTCCTTAATGGTAGTTAGTATTCCATGGTATGGAGTTGTCTTCATTTATTTAGCCAATCTTCCACAATGATCATGTGAGATATTTTCCGATTTTTTGCTATTTCAAAGAATATTACAACCACCATTTTTTTACATGTAACTTGTCTTCCTTTGCATGATAACTGTGCAGACACATGTCAATAGAGGGTTCTGGCCAGACCCGGTAGCTCACGCCTGTAATCCCACCATTTTGGGAGGCCAAGGCAGGCGGATCATCTGAGGCCAGGAGTTCGAGACCAGCCTGGCCAACATGGTGAAACCCTGTCACTGCTAATAAAACAAAAATTAGCCAGGAGTGGTGATGCACGCCTGTAATCCCAGCTACTTTGGAGGCTGAGGCAGGAGAATTGTTTGAACCCAGGAGGCAGAGGTTGCAGTAAGCCAAGTTCGTGCCATTGCACTCCAGCTTGGGTGACAAGAGCAAAACTCCATCTCCAAAAGAAAAAAAAAAGTTCATTTCTTGTGCAGAAATAAAGTATAACACATACAATTATCTACGGCACATAATACTTGGTAATGATATTTAAAAATTATGTTACTAGTTTATGTATTTACTATGCTGTACTTTTATCATTAGAGTGTACTCCTTTCTACTTATTATAAAAAAAGTTAACTGTAAAACAGCCTGAGGAAGGTTCCTCAGCAGGTATTCCAGAGGAAGGCATTGTTTTTGTTTGTTTGTTTGTTTTGAGACAGTCTTGCTCTTTTTCCCAGGGGGTGAAGTGGCACGATCTCAGCTCACTGCAACCTCCACCCCCCAGGTTCAAGCAGCTGTCCTGCCTCAGCCTCCCAAGTAGCTGGGACTACAGGCATCGCCACCATGCCTAGCTAATTTTTGTATTTTTAGTAGAGACAAGGTTTCACCATGTTGGCCAGGCTGGTCTCCAACTCCTGACCTCAGGTGATCCACCTGCCTTGGCCTTCCAAAGTGCTAGGATTACAGGCGTGAGCCACTGCACCCAGCCAGGCATTGTTATTATAGGGTTAACTAAGGTTAATTTATCATTGAAGATAAATGGTTTTCTGGCCAGGTGCAGTGGCTCACACCTGTAATCCCAGCACTTTGGGAGGCCAAGGTGGGAAGATCGCTTGAGCCCAGGAGTTCAAGACTAGCTTGGGCAACATAGTGAGACCCTGTCTCTTTTTTTTAATTAAAAAATTAATAAATAATGCCGGGTGTGGTGGCTCACGCCTGTAATCATTTCACTTTGGGAGGCTGAGGCAGGCAGATCACCTGAGGTCAGGAGTTTGAGACCAGCCTGGCCAACATGGTGAAATCCCATCTCTACTAAAAATACAAAAATTAGCCAGGCATGGTGGCATGTGCCTGTAATCCCAGCTACTTGGGATCCTGAGGCAGGAGAATCATTTGAACCCAGGAGGCGGAGGTTTCAGTGAGCTGAGATCGTGCCACTGCATTCCAGCCTGGGCAACAAGAGCGAAACTCTGTCTCTAAATAAATAAATATATAAATAATAAAGAGAAAAATTTGTTTTCTATAAATGTAGTGTGGTTTAAGTGTACAGTGCTTATAAAGTCTACAGAAGTGTACAGCAACGTCGTGGGCTTTCACATTAACTCACCACTCACTCATTGACTCACTCGGAGTAACTTCAAGCCCTGCGAACTCCATTCATGGCAAGTGCCCTACAAGGGTGTACCATTTTTTATCTTTTTTTTTTTTTTTTTTTTTTTTGTATTTTTAGTAGAGACGGGGTTTCACCGTGGTCTCGATCTCCTGACCTCGTGATCCGCCTGCCTCGGCCTCCCAAAGTGCTGGGATTACAAGCGTGAGCCACCGCGCCCGGCCATTTTTTATCTTTTATACTATCATTTACCGTGTCCTTTCTACGTTTAGGTACACAAGTATTTACCATTGTATTACAATTGCCTACAGTATTCAGTAAAGTAACATGCTGTTCAGGTTTGTAGCCTGGGAGCAATTGGCTGCACCATAGCCTAGGTGTGTAGTAGGATATACTATCCGAGTTTGTGTAAATACACTCTATGATGTTCACACAATGATGAAATCACCTAATGACACATTTCTCAGTAGGTATCCCTGTCCTTAAGCAATGCATGGCTATATTTCTGTAATATCCTTTTCCAAAATGCATAACTTTATTCTAACCATGAGAAAACATCAAACAAATCCAAATTGAGGGGCCTTCTCCAAATTTCTCCAAACTGAACAGTAGTCTCCAAAAACTGTCAAGATCATCGGAAGATAAAGAAAGACTGAGGACATTAGAAGAGACTCAGAGCCTGGGCGGTATGGCAAGACTCTGTCTCTCAAAAAAAAAGGTTTGAAAAAATTAGCTCAGCATGGTGGCAAATGCCTGTAATCCTAGCTACTAGGGAGGATGAGGCAGGAGAATCACTTGAGCCCAGGAAGTCAAGGCTGTAGTAAGCTATGATTGTGTGACTGCACTTCAGTCTGGGTGACAGAGTAAGACCCTAACTCTAAAATAACAGCAACAAAAGACTAAGGAGAAGCCTGGACAACAAAGTGAGACCTCCTCTCTACAAAAAAAAACAAAAACAAAAAAATGAGGTGAGTATGGTGGTGTGTGCTTATAGACCCAGCTACTTGGGAGGACTATAAGCACACATCACCACACTCACCTCATTTTTTTTTTTTTTTTTTTTTTTTTTTTTTTTTTTTTTTAGGAGGCTGAGGTGAGTGGATCACTTGAGTCCGGGGGTAGAGGTAGCAGTGAGTCACGATCATGCCAGTGCACTCCAGCTTGGGTGACAGAGTGAGGCACTGTCGCAAAAAAAAGACTAAAAAGAAATAATAACTAAATGCTATGTGAATGTGAAATCCTGGAACAGAAAAAGGACATCATTGGAAACACTGCTGAGATTTGAATAAGTTCTATGCTTTAGATAATAGTACAGGCACACCTTGGAGATATTGCAGGTTTGGTCCAGATCACTGCAATAAAGTATTTCAATAAACCAAACCACATAAATTTTTTGGTCCCCCAGAGCATATAAAAATTATGTTTATACTATACTTTAAGTCTGTTAAGAGGGCAATAGTGAGCATGCCACTGCACTCCAGCCTGGGTGACTAGCGAAACCCTGTCTCAAGAAAAAAAATAATACTTTATTGCTAAAAAATGCTAATAATCACTTGAGCCTTCAACAAATGTGTATTTTTTTTTTTTTTGCTGTTAGAGGGTCTTGCCTGCACGTGGATGGCTGCTTACTGATCACCGTGGTTGTTACTGAGGGTTGGAAAGGCTGTGGCAGTTTTTAAGGTAAGACGACAATGAAGTTTGTCACACCAATGGGCTCTTCCTTTCGTGAAACATTTCTCTGCAGCATGCGATACTGTTTGATAGCATTTTACCCCACAGTAGAACTTCTTTCAGTATTGGAGTCGAACTCTGCCACTTCTTTATTAACTAAATGTATGTAATATTCTAAATTATTTGTTGTCATTTCAACAATCACTGGCCGGGTTACAGTGGCTCGTATCTGTAATCCCAGCACTTTGGGGAAGCTGAGGCAAGCAGATTGCTTGAGCTCAGGAGTTCAAGACCAGCCTGGGCAACACTGTGAAACCCTGTCTCTACAAAAAATACAAAAATTAGCCAGGCATGGTGGCATATGCCTGTAGTCCCAGCTACTCAGGAGGCTGAGGCAAGAGAATCGCTTGAACCTGGGAGGTGGAGATTGCAGTGAGTTGAGATCACACCACTGCACTCCAGCCTGGGCAACAGGGCAAGACTCCATCTCAAAACGAAACAAAGCAAACAATGTTCACAGCATCTTCACCAGGAGTAAACTTTGTCTCAAGAAACCACGTTCTTTTTTTTTTTTTTTTTTCTTCTCAAGACCTAGTCTTGCTCTGTCACCTAGGCTGGAATGCAGTGGCGCAATCTCGGCTCACTGCAACCTCCACCTCGTGGGTTCAGGCAATTCTCCTGCCTCAGCCTCCTAAGTAGCTGGGATTACAGGCGCCCACCACCATGCTGGGCTAATTTTTGTATTTTTAGTAGAGGTGGGTTTTTGCCATGTTGGCCAGGCTAGTCTCGAACTCCTGACATCAAGTGACCTGCCCGCCTTGGCCTCCCAAAGTGCTGGGGTTACAGGCGTGAGCCACCATGCCTGGCCAAGAAACCACTTTCTTTACTCTTCTGTAAGAAACATCTCCTATCTATTCAAGTTTTATCATGAGGTTGCAGCAATTCAGTCACATGTTCAGGCTCTACTTCTAATTCTAGTTATCTTGCTATTTTCTACCACATCTGCAGTGACTTCTCACTGAAGTCTTGAACTCCTCAATGTCTTCCATGAGGGTTGGAATCAACTTCTCCCAAACTCCTATGAATCATTCTGACCTCCTTCCATGAATCACGAATGTTCTTTAATGGCATCTAGAATGGTGAATCTTGTCCAGAAGGGTTTCAATTTACTTTGCCCGAATCCTTCAGGGGAATCACTATTTATGGCAGCTATAGCCTTACAAAATTTATTCTTTAAGTAATAAGACTTGAAAGTTGAAATTACTCCCTGATCCATGGGCTGTAGACTGAATGTTGTGTTAGCAGGTATGAAAACAACATTCATCTCCTTGTACATCTCCATCCGAGCTCTTGGATGACAAGGTGCACTGTCAATGAGCAGTAATATTTTGAAAAGAATCTTTTGTCTGAGCAATAGGTCTCAACAGTGGGCTTAAAATATTCAGTAAACCAAATGTGTAAACAGATGTGCTGTCATCTAGGCTTTGTTGTTCCATTTGTAAAGTACAGACACAGTAGATTTAACACAATTCTTAAGGGGCTTAGGATTTTCAGAATAGTAAATGACCATTGGCTTCAACTTAAGATCACCAGCTGCATCAACCCCTAACAAGCCAGTCAACCTGTCCTTTGAAGCTTTGAAGCCAGACATTGACTTCTCCTCTCTAGCTATAAAAGTCCTAGATGGCATCTTGTTCCAATATAAAACTGCTTCATCTACATTGGATATTTGTTGTTTAGTGTAGCTATCTTCACCAATGATCTTAGATCTGGGTAACTTGCTGTAGTTTCTACAAAAGTACATGCTGCTTCACCTTGCACTTTTATGTTATGGAGATGGCTTCTTTCCTTTACCTCATGAATCCACCTGTGCTAGCTTCAAACTTTTTCCTGAATCTTCCTCACCTTTCTTAGTCTTCATAGAATTGAAGACAGTTAGAGCCTTGCTCTTGATTAGGCTTTGGCTTAAGCGAATATTGTGACTGGACTGATCTACCCAGACCACTCAAACTTACTACGTATCAGCAATAAGGCTATTTTACTTTTTTAGCATTTGTGTGTTCACTGAAGTAGCACTTTTATTTGTTATTATTTTTGAGACAGAATCTCACTCTGTTGCCCAGGCTGATGTGCAATGGTGTGATCATAGCTAACTGCAACCTCGAACTTCTGGGCTCAAGCGATCCTCCTGCCTCAGCCTCCTGAGTACCTGGGACTACAGGCTCATGCCACCACATCTGGCTAATTTTTATTTTCTATTTTTTGTAGAGATAAGATCTCATTATGTTGCCCAAGCTAGTCTTGAACTCCTGGGCTTAAATGATCCTCCTGCCTACGCCTCCCAAAGCACTGAGATTACTGGTGTGCGCCACCGTGCTTGGCCTGGAGTACTACTTTTAATTTCTTTGAAGAACTTTTCCTTTGCAATCACAACTTGGCTAACTGTTGGGAGCAAGAGGCCTGGCTTTCAGCCTGTCTTGGCCTTCAGCATGCCTTCCTCACTAAGCTTAATCACTCTCACTGTTTATGTTCAAAATTGTACTGAAAGTTCTAACTTTTGGTTTAAAGTGAGAGATGTGGGACTCTTCTTTTCACTTGAGCACTCAGAGGCCATTGCAGAGTTATTAATTGGCCTAATTTCAATATTGCTGTGTCTCAGGGGATAGGAAGGTCCAAAAAGAGGGAGAGAGAACAGCAGACCCCACCTTTTTGTCACCAGGGACCAGTTTCACGGAGACAATTTTTCCATGGACTGGGGGATGGGGAAGTAGTTTTGGGATGATTGAAGCGCATTACATTTATTGTGCACATTATTTCTATTATTACATTATAATAGGTAATGAAATATTTTTACAACTCACCATAGTACACAATCAGTGGGAGCCCTGAGCTTGTTTTCCTGCAGCTAGATAGTCCCATCTGGGAGTGATGAGAGACAGTGACAGATCATCAGGCATGTGCAGATCCCTCACATGTGCAGTTCACAATAGGGTTCGCACACCTATGAAAATCTAACGCCGCTGCTGATCTGACAGGAGGTGGAGCTCAGGACGTAATGTGAGCAATGGGAAGTGGCTGTAAATACAACACAGATGAAGCTTTGCTGGCTCGCCCGCCTCTCACCTTCTGCTGTGCAGCCCGGTTCCTAACAGGCCATGGACTGGTACTGGTCTGTGACCCAGGTGTTGGGGAACCCTGATATAGGGGAATGGCCAATCCATGATGCAGTCAGAACACACATATTGATCAATAACCTTGCTGTCCCATGTGGGCACAGTCCATGGCACCCCAAAACAATTACATAGTAACATCAAACATCACTAAATACAGATCACCATAACAGATATATAATAATACTAACGTTTGAAATGTTGTGAGAATTACCAAAATGTGACACCGTGACATAAAGTGAGTACATGCTATTGGAAAAATGGTGCTGATAGACCTGTGTGATGCAGGGATGCCAGAAACTTTCAATTTGTAAAAAAAAAAAAAAATTCGCAAAGCACAATAAAGCAAAGTACAATAATACAATGTATGCCTGGGTTATACCAAGATTAATTTCCTGGCTTTAATGACTGTACTATGGTTATATAAGAAGGTAGCATTAGATGAAAATGGTTGAAAGCTATATAAGACTTCTCTGAACTTTTTTCTAAGTCTGAAATTAGATAAAAATAAAAAGTTTTTTGGTTTTGTTTGTGTTTCCGAGACAGGGTCACTCTGTCACCTAGGCTGGAGTGCAGTGGCATAATCTCGGCTCACTATAACCTCCACCTCCTGGATTCAAGCAACTCTCCCACCTCAGCTTCTTGTGTTGCTGAGACTACAGGCACACACCACCATACCCGGCTTTTTTTTTTTTTGTATTTTAAGTAGAGATGGGGTTTCACCGTGTTGGCCAGGCTGGTCTCCAACTCCTGACCTCAAGTGATCCGCCTGCCTTGGCCTTCCAAAGTGCTGGGATTACAGGCATGAACCACCATGTCCAGCCAAAAATTTTTTTTTCTTTTTTTTTAAAAGGTGGCCAGGCACGGCGTCCTCACCCTTGCAATCTCAGCACTTTGGAAGGCTGAGGTGGGTGGATCACGTGGTCAGGAGTTCGAGACCAGCCTGGCCAACACAGTGAAACCCCATCTCTACTAAAAAATACAAAAATCAGTCGGGCATGCTGACAGGCGCCTGTAATCCCAGCTACTCGGGAGGCTAAGGCAGAATCGCTTGAACCCGAGAGGCTGAGGTTGCAGTAAAACAAGATCATGCCACTGCACTCCAACCGGAGCAACAGAGCAAGACTCCATCCCCCCCCAAAAAAAAAATGTGTCCATCTACAAATGTCAGCAGAGGATTTGGTGTAAAAATATTGAATATAGAACGTGCACATTAAAGCCAATAGTTATTTCATATTCTTTAGCACAATTTTTAAAAAGTATTGTCTCATGTTTTAGTAAGAAAACATATCTGAACTCCCAGAATAAAGGAATGGAACGAAGAAAGTAGCTAAAACCACTGTCATCCTGGGGTGACAGTGGACACACAGCTTTTTCCCTTGAGGAGCAGCAGTCTTTTCCCCTGAGAAGCTTGACACAGTGAGGGGAGGCAAGAACAGACTACACTAAAATAATTTAGCCAGTCACTAAATAAACAGAGGAAGGGGACAGTATACAGACTTACTACAATGTATTGTGTCCAGAATTGGTTCCTTCCTGTGGGTTCTTGGTCTCGCTGACTTCAAGAATGAAGCTGCGGATCCTCGCGGTGAGTGTTACTGTTCTTAAAGATGGTGTGTCTGGAGTTTGTTCCTTCAGATGTTCAGATGTGTCCGGAGTTTCTTCCTTCTGGTCAGTTTGTGGTCTCGCTGACTTCAGGAGTGAAGCTGCAGACCTTCACCCTGACTGTTACAGCTCTTACAGGTGACACGTCAGGAGATGTTCGGGAGTTGTTCGTTCCTCCCGGTGAGTTCCTGGTCTCACTGACTTCAGGAGTGAAACTGTAGACCTTCGCCATGAGTGTTACAGCTCTTACAGGTGGCACGTCGTTCGTTCCTCCCAGTGACTTCCTGGTCTCATTGACTTCAGGAGTGAAACTGCAGACCTTCGCCACGTTAAAGCTCTTAAAGGTAGCGCGTCTGGAGTTGTTCTTTCCTCCTGGTGGGTTTGTGCTCTCGCTAGCTTCAGGAGTGAAGCTGCAGACCTTCATGGTGAGTGTTACAGCTCATAAAGGTAGTGCAGACCCAAAGAGTGAACAGCAGCAAGATTTATTGCAAACAGTGAAAGAACAATGCTTCCACATCATAGAAGTGGAGACCCGGTTGCCACTTCTGGCTCAGGTGGCCTGCTTTTATTCCCTGATTTGTCCCCACCCACATCCTGCTGATTGGTCCACTTTACAGAGAGCTGATTGGTCCATTTTACAGAGTGCTGATTGGTCCACTTTGACAGAGTGCTGATTGGTGCGTTTACAAACCTTTAGCTGGACAGAAAAGTTCTCCAAGTCCCCATTCAACCCAGAAGCCCAGCCAGCTTCACCTCTCTGTATTACTAAAATGTTTCTGACAGAAACAATTATGGAACATACAAAGAAACAACAAAGTGTGATTCACTCTAGAAAACAAACAACAAACAAAAAATACAGGCAACAGATACTGCATGTGAGAGCAACCAGACTTCAGATTTAACAAACAAGTCCTTCAAAGTATAATACTTGTTACAGATATGTTGGAACAAACTAAAGGAAACCATGATTAAAGAAGTAAAGGGGCCTGGTGTGGTGGCTCACGCCTGTAATACCAGCACTTTGAGAGGCCAAGGCGGGTGGATCATTTGAGATCAGGAGTTCAAGACAAGCCTGGCCAACATGGGGAAACACCATCTCTGCTAAAAATACAAAAATTAGCTGGGCGGTAGTGGCATGTGCCTGTAATCCCAGCTACTCAGGATGCTGAGGCAGGAGAATTGCTTGAGCCTGGCAGGCCAAGGTTGCAATGAGCCAAGATCACGCCACTGCACTCCAGCCTGGGCAACAGTGTGAGACTCTGTCTCAAAAAAAAGGAAGAAGTAAAGGAGACTGGGCCCTGTGGCGCTTGCCTGTAATCCCAGCACTTTGGGAGGTTGAGGTGGGTGGGTCATTTGAGGTCAGAAGTTCGAGACCAGCCTGGCCAACATGGTGAAACCCCATCTCCACTAAAAATACAAAAAAAAAAAAAAAATTAGCTGGGCATGGTGGCACACGCCTGTAATCCCAGCTGCTTGGGAGGCTGAGGCAGAAGAATCGCTTGAACCTGTGAGAAGGAGGTTGCAGTGAGCCGAGATTGGCCCACTGCACTCCAGCCTGGGCGACAGAGCAAGATTCCGTCTCAAAAAAAAAGTAAAGGGGTTGGGAGCAGTGGCTCAAGCCCCTAATCCCAGCATTTTGGGAGGCTGAAGTGGGCGGATCACTTGAGGTTAGGAATTCGAAACCAGCCTGGGAAGCATGGCAAAACCTCGTCGGCACAAAAAATTTAAAAATAAGCTGGACATGGTGGCACATGCATGTAATCCCAGCTACTCAGGGGGCTGAGGTCAGAGGATGCTTGGGCCTGGGAGATCGAGGCTGCAGTGAGCCATGACCACGCCACTGCACTCTAGGATGAGTGGCAGAGAGAGATCCTGTCTCAAAAAAAAAAAAAAAAAGGCAGTTACAGACTGATGAGTAATGGAATTACAGGTGTGAGCCACTGCACCTGGACTAACCTGCATATTTCTCAATAAAATATCCCAAGTAAATGTGGCAAACATTGAGCTTTGTTCAATCTGGGTGGTAAATAGACTTGTCATATTATATTCTGTACTTTTCAGTGTTTTGAAATATCTCATAATGATGATGATGATAAAAACATTATTCCTCAAATTCCCCATACTTATAGTTGAAATAATTTATTGGATGTACGTTTTAAAGAGTAATAAAAGTATATCTAAAATATATATTTTTTTCACAAGTAAATTTAAAAAGTCCACAGGAGATGGCACCAACAGATCATTGAAAAACACTCTTCATTGGTAATTGGACACAGAATTACAAAATACAGATAAAATAGTGAAAATCCCATTGTACTATTAATACTTCTATTAATAATATATATATTTTTTGAGACGGAGTCTTGCTCAGGTGCCCAGGATGAAGTGCAATGGCACGATCTCAGCTCACTGCAACCTCTGCCTCCCGAGTTCAAGCGATTCTCCTACCTCAGCTTCCCGAGTAGCTAAGATCACAGGCACCTGCCACCACATCCTGCTAATTTTTGTATTTTTGGTAGAGATGGGGTTTCACCATCCTGGCCAGGCTGGTCTCGAACTCCCGACCTCAGGTGATCCGCCAGCCTTAGCCTCCAAACATGCTGGGATTACAGGTGTGAGCCACCGCGCCCTGCCTTTTTTTTTTTTTTTTTTTTTTTTTTTTGAGACAGAGTCTCGCTCTGTCACCCGGGCTGGAGTGCAGTGGAGTGATCTCAGCTCACTGCAACCTCCACCTTCCGGGTTCAAGCAATTCTCCTGCCTCAACCTCCAGAGTAGCTGGGATTACAGGCACCCGCCACCACGCCCGGCTAATTTTTGTATTTTTAGTAGAGACAGGGTTTCACCATGTTGGCCAGGCTGGTCTCGAACTTCTGACCTCGTGATCCTCCCGCCTCAGCCTCCCAAAGTGCTGGGATTACAGGCATGAGCCACCATTCCCAGCCTATCAACAATATTTTGTATCTGCATAGAGATACAAAATATAGGGTGCTGTGACTCACACCTGTAATCTCAGTACTTTGAGAGGCCAAAGGCAGGCTGATAGTTTGAGCTCAGGAGTTTGAGATCAGCGTGGGCAACATAGTGAAACCCCACCTCTACCAAACATACAAAAAAAAAAAAAAAAAAGTCAGGTGTGAGGCTGAAGTGGGAGGATCACTTGAGCCTGGGAAGTCAAGGCTGCAATGAGCCGAGATGGAGCCACTGCACTTCAGTCTGAGTGACAGACCGAGACCCTGTTTCAAAAAAAAAAAAAAAAAGGAGGGGGAAGGGGCGGGGAAGGTGAGGCAACAAAAGAAAAGAAAAGAAAAATGATAAAACCACAGACCCAAATGCCACCAAACGTTGTAAGATATCTCTACAAGAAATAAGCAAGCTCTCTCAGGAAGGCTTGGGATGAAAGAGGAGACTTAGCTGGGTTAATATGTTTTTTCTAAGTCTGTTGCCAAAGAGTTATATCAGTGAGGATCTAGCTAGGAAAACAGAAACCACTCTAAGCATTTAAAAAACACCCAATACTTTTTTTTTTTAATTAAAAAAAAAAGAAGAAGAAATTGAGCTGGACGCAGTGGCTCACGCCTGTAATCCCAGCACTTTGGGAGGCCAAGGCAGGTGGATCACAAGGTCAGGAGTTCAAGACCAGCCTGGCCAAGATGGTGAAACCCTGTCTCTACTAAAAATACAAAAATTAGCCGGGTGTGGTGGCGGGCGCCTGTAACCTTAGCTACTCAGGAGGCTGAGGCAGAGAATTGCTTGAACCCAGGAGGCAGAGGTTGCAGTGAGCAGAGATTGCGCCACTGCACTCCAGCCTGGGCAACAGAGTGAGACTCCATTTCAAAAAAAAAATTAAAAAATTAAAAATAAATTTAAAAAAGAAGGAATCAAAAAGTAGGAACTGGATGGAAGAGCTGAGAAAACAAGCAAAGGAGTAAAGCAACCCAGGCCTTAGCAACAGAAGGACACCACCACCACCCTCAGCTACAGGAGAAAGGGAAGGATGGAAGAGATGTTTCTGACATCCAAGGGCTGGGGTCACTGAACAAAGCCTGCACCATCATGGGACTGTTTGGGGATAAAGCCTTTTCCAGAAAGACTTCTGAGGCAGACATGAAAAGGGAGAAACACCTTGCCCTTCCTCTTGCCCTGTAATATCTCACTGATGCCTTCTGTTGACTGAATTTCACTGAAATGGGAGCCTGGGAAGCAGCCTAGAGGAGTGAGCCCTGTGATACAGAGCAGAGCAGGACAAGGACAAAATGTAGAGCCAAGGGCAAAGGAAATCCCTTCCATGAGTTATAACCTTATAAATTATGGCCGAACTTTTTTTTTTTTTTTTTTTTTTTTGAGACGGAGTCTAGCTCTGTCGCCCAGGCTGGAGTGCAGTGGCGCGATCTCGGCTCACTGCAAGCTCTGCCTCCTGGGTTCACGCCATTCTCCTGCCTCAGCCTCTCCGAGTAGCTGGGACTACAGGCGCCTGCCACCACGCCCGGCTAATTTTTTTGTATTTTCAGTAGAGACGGGGTTTCACTGTGGTCTCGATCTCCTGACCTCGTGATCCACCCGCCTCGGCCTCCCAAAGTGCTGAGATTACAAGCATGAGCCACCGCGCCCGGCCTTTTTTTTTTTTTTTTTTTTTTGAGACAGGTTCTCAATCTGTCACCCAGACTGGAATGAAGTGGCAAGAATACTGCTCACTGCAGCCTCGACCTCCTGGGCTCAAGTGATCCTCACACCTCAGCCTCCCAAAGTGTTGAGATTACAGGTGTGAGCCACCACACCCGCCCCCACCTACCTTTAAAAATCGTTGCTTGCAAGCCATCAAGAAGGTTGGATCTTAAGCATGAGCTGCCCAATTCTCCTTGCTTGGTGCCCTACAGATAAACACTCCTTTCTCCCACCACAAACCTTGGTGTGGGTATTTGGCCTTACTGTGCCAGGTAAAGGGACCCTAGTTCAGTTAGACAACATAAATATTTGCAGTGCATGTGTACTACCCAAGTGCATGACTTCACTGACAAATACGTATAATCCCAGGGCTTTGGGAGGCCAAGGCAGGTCAAACAAAATTTGCCAGACTTGGGTCCAACGGTTACTACCACACTTTAAGTTAGCAAATAGCTTTCCCTTGGAAGCTTGATTTGAACAGCCAGTAAAAGAGAAGCCCAGCTGGGCCAGGGGCTTGATGTCCCTGGGTATGTTACTGCTTTGGCAAAAGGGGCAGAAATTTATGCTTTTGCACCGTTGTAGTACTTCTTGGTAACAGAGTGTTCCTGTGATGAATCAGTTGCAAAACCATTTGTAGTTTCCATCTAAATCTTGATTATGGGAATAATAACACCTTGATTTAACCCTCAGGGACCTAGAAAGAGTCACATCTAGAGTCCAACAACTCTTTTCAAGTTCTAGTTCTAAAACTTACTAGCTGAGCAAGTTGATCTACTGATTTACTTTTTGGAAATCAAAAAAAGCCCCAGTTTCCTTATCTATAAAATGGGTATGAATATCTGTATCACAGGAATGTTAAGGATAAAAAGAGAAATAATTGTACAAATTCTGTATGAAACCATCAAAGGCCATACAAAAGTAAAGACTAACACCCCCGATATAGTGAGGCATTATATTTTAAAGTTGTGTGCTTACAGATATTGTAGTGCTTACTAGGCATCGGACACATATACAAATCAATGGAAATACAATATTGATAATATTTAAAGGCAGAATTTGGAGATAACAGTTAGGGTGGTGGCAAGGGGATTTGTGCCAAGAGATTGTCCCCAAAGTGTAATAGAAGATTTGAAAGATGTTAGTACAATCTTTTTTTTGAGATGGAGTCTGGCTCTGTCACCAGGCTGGAGTGCAGTGGCGTGATCTTGGCTCACCGCAACCTCTGCCTCCCAGGTTCAAGCGATTCTGCTGCCTCAGCCTCCCGAGTAGTTGGGACTACAGGTGCATGCCACCACGCCTAGCTAATTTTTATATTTTTAGTAGAGACGGGGTTTCGCCATGTTGGCCAACATGGTCTCAATCTCTTGACCTTGTGATCCGCCTGCCTTGGCCTCCCAAAGTGCTAGTAGTACAGTCTTTGGCAGTCAAAAAGTCTTCTTGGGAAAATGACACTCATCCTTCCTTGGCAGGTGATGGCATTGGTTATACAAGAGTATGTGGCCGGGCATAGTGGCTCATGCCTGTAATCTCAGCACTTTGGGAGGCCAAGGCAGGTGGATCACCTGAGGTCAGAAATTCGAGACCAGCCTGGGCACATGGTGAGACCCCATCTCCATTAAAAATACAAAAATTAGCCAGGCATGATGGTGCATGCCTGTAGTCCCAGCTACTCAGAAGGCTGAGGCAAGAGGATCGCTTGAACCCAGGAGGTAGAGGTTGCAGGGAGCTGAAATTGTGCCACTGCACTCTAGCCTGCGTGACAGAGAGACTCAGTCTTAAAAAAAAAAAAAAAAAAGAAAGAAGGCATGCGGAGTGGAGGCTACAGGGGATTATAGACAAATGCCATGGCAAATGCAAAAAACAACGTAGTGCCTCTGAGGAACCCCAGTAATATGGCCAAAGTGGGGAGTATGGAGACATGAAGCCAGAGGTCAGAGCCAGATTGTGAAGGCCCTTAAAAGTCCTTGTAGGTCGAGCACAGTGGTTCACACCTATAATCCCAGGAATTTGGGAGCCCGAGGCGGGTGGATCACCTGATGTTAGGAGTTCGAGACCAGCCTGAGCACCATGGGGAAACTCTGTCTCTATTAAAAGGACAAAAAATTAGCCAGATGTGGTGGTGGGCACCTGTAATCCCAGCTACTCCAGAGGCTGAGGCAGGAGAATCACTTGAACCCGGGAGGTGGAGGTTACAGTGAGCTAAGATCTCGCCATTGCACTCCACCCTGGGCAAGAGCGAAACACAGTCTCAAAAAAAAAAAAAAAAAAAAAAAAGTCCTTTTAAGGAGTTTGGACTTGGTACTAAGAGCATTGAATTGTCTTAAATGGGTGTGGATATAATCCGATTCGTATTTTTAAAAATCTTTGGCTAAATGGAAGCATTCTAGAGGAAAACAGAACAGATGACAAGGTTGAAGTGGCGCTAGTCTCATTTGGGATTTAGGCTTAGGAATGGAGTAGCAGTGAGAACGGGAAGATCCAGCCTATTTAAGAAGTAGAATGCACAGACCTTGGTTGGTTGAACTGGATGGGGAAATGAACTAGTAGATGTTTCAGTTACCTGTTGCTGCACAACAAAGCATCTTCAAACGTAGAAGTTTAAAAGAATAACATGGGCCAGGCGCGGTGGCTCAAGCCTGTAATCCCAGCACTTTGGGAGGCCAAGGCAGGCAGGTCGCGAGGTCAGGAGATTGAGACCATCCTGGCTAACATGGTGAAACCCCGTCTCTACTAAAAATACAAAAAATTAGCCGGGCATGGTGGCGGGCGCTTGTAGTCCCAGCTACTCGGGAGGCTGAGGCAGGAGAATGGCGTGAACCCAGGAGGTGGAGCTTGCAGTGAGCCAAGATCGTGCCACCGCACTCCAGTCTGGGTGACAGAGCAAGACTCTGTCTCAAACAAACAAACAAAAAAAGAATAACATGGACATCCACATGAAAAGAATAAAGTTGGACCTATAGTTCACACTATATGTAAAAATTAACTCAACATGAATCAGAGACCTAAATGTAAGAGCTAAAACTTTATAATTTTACAACTTTCAGAAGAAAACATAGGAGTAAATCTTCAAGAGCTTGGGTTAGGCAGTGGTTTATTACATTTGACACCAAAAGCAAAAGTGATAAAAGAAAAAATCGATAAATTGGACTTCAGTAAGATTAAAAATTGGCCGGGCATGGTGGCTTACACCTGTAATTAATCCCAGCATTTTGGGAGGCTGAGGCAGGAGGATGGCTTGAGGCCGGGAGTTTGAGGCCTGCCTGGGTAGGATTTTGTCTCTACGATGAAATAAAAAGCTTAGCCAGGTGTGCTGGTGCATGCCTGCAGTCCCAGGTACTCGGGAGGCTGAGGTGGGAGAATCGCTTGAGCCCAGTAGTTTAAGGCTGCAGTGAACTATAATCGCACCACCACAATTCAGCCTGTGGCGACACAGCAAGACCTGTCTCAAAACAAACAAACAAACAAACAAATAATAGATTAAAATTTTTTGTACTTCTTGTATCGGATAAAACACTTGTATCCAGAATATATACTTTTACAACTCAACAACAAAAAGACAAACAGGTCAGGCACGATGGCTCATGCCTCTAATTCCAGCACTTAGGGAGGCCGAGGCAGGTGGATTGCCTGAGTCCAGGAGTATAAGACCAGCCTGAGCAACATAGCAAAACCCCGTCTCTACTAAAAATACAAAAAATTAGCTGAGCATGGTGGCACGTGTCTGTAGTCCCTGCTACTCTGGGGGCTAAGATGGAAGAATTGCTTGAGCCCAGGAGGTCGAGGCTACAGTGAGCCCTGATCATACCAGTGCACTCCAGCCTGGGTGACAAGGTGAGACCCTGTTTCAAAATAAATAAATAAATAAAATAGAAATAATAATTTTTTTTTGAGACAGAGTCTTGCTCTGTTGCCGGTCTGGAGTGTAGTGGTGCGATCTCGGCTCACCGCAACCTCTGCCTCCCGGGTTCAAACGATTCCCCTGCCTCAGCCTTCCAAGTAGCTGAGATTACAGATGCCTGTCACCACACCCAACTAATTTTTTTTTATTTTTAGTAGAGATGGGGTTTCACTACGTTGGCCAGGCTGGTCTCGAACTCCCGACCTCAGGTGATCCATCTGCCTCAGCCTCCCTCCCAAAGTGCTGGGATTAGAGGTGTAAGCCACTGTGCCTGGCAATAAAAAAATTTTTTTTTTCTTGAGATGGAATTTCACTCTTATTGCCCAGGCCGGAGTGCATCAGCCTCCCAAGTAGCTGGGATTACAGGTGCCCGCCACCATGCCTGGCTAATTTTTGTATTTTTAGTAGAGATGGGGTTTCACCAGTTTGGCCAGGCTGGTCTTGAATGCCTGACTTCAGATGATCCACCTGCTTTGGCCCCACAAAGTGCTGGGATTATACGCATGAGCCACCACACCTGGCCAAAAGAAATTTTTTTAAAAAAGACAAATAATAGCCAAGCATGGAGGCTCACACCTGTAATCTCAGCACCTTGGGAGGCTGAGGCAAGAGGATCACTTGAGCCCAGGAGTTTGAGACCAGTCTGGGCAACATAGTGAGCCCCGTCTCTATTAAAAAATTAAAAAATTAACTAGCATGGTGGCACATGGTCCCAGCTACTCAGGAGGCTGAAGTGGGAGGATTGCTCAAGCCCAGGAGGTCAAGGCTGCAGTGAGCTATGATCACACCATTGCCCTCTAGCCTGGATGACAGAGTGAGATTCTGTCTTTAAAAAAAAAAAAAAGACAAATAATCTGCTTTTGGGGAAAATCTGCCAGGTGTGGTGGCACATGCTATAGTCCCAGCTACCAGCTACTTGGGAGGGTGAGGTGGGAGGATTGAGGTTGTGGTGAGCTATGATTGAGCCACTGCACTCCAGCCCCAGGAGAGGCCCCAACTCTTAAAAAAAAAAAAAAAAAAAAGACAAATAATTCAATTTAAAAATGGGCAAAGGACTTGAATAGACACTTCTCCAAAGAAGATGTACAATGGCCAATAAGCACATGAAGAGAAGCTCAAAATTATTAGCTATCAGGGAAATGCAAAAGAAAATCACAATAAGGTAACACTTTACATTCTCCTTGGATAGCTATAATCAAAAATACAGTAACAAGCATTGGTGAGGATGTGGAGAAATAAAAACTCTCATACACTACTAGTGGGAACATAAAATGCTGCAGCCACTTCGGAAAACAGTTTGGCAGTTCCCCCAAAAATTAAACAGTTACCCTACGACCCAGCAATTCACTCATAGCTATAGATCCAAGAGAAAACATATATCCATACAAAAACTTGCACATGAATGTTTTACATAACATTATTTCATAGTAGCCAAATAACAGTAACAACCCAAATGTCCATCAGCTGATGAACAGATAAACAGAATGCGAATTTTTTTTTTTTTGAGACAGAGTCTCACTCTGTCACCCAGGCTGGAGTGCAATGGCATGATCTCGGCTCACAGCAACCTCTGCTTCCCAAGTTCAAGTGATTCTCCTGCTTCAGCCTCCCGAGTAGCCGGGATTACAGGCATGTGCCACCATGCCCAGCTAATTTTTGTATTTTTCATAGAGATGGGGTTTCACCTAGTTGTCCAGGCTGGTCTCAAACTCCTGACCTCGTGATCCACCTGCCTCGGCCTCCCAAAGTGCTGGGATTACAGGCGTGAGCCACCACGCCTGGCCCGATATATTCTTACAATGGTATATTATTCAGCCATAAAAATGAATAAACTTCGGATACTTGCTACAATGTGGATGAATCCTGAAAATATTATGCCAAGTTAAAGAAGCTAGACATAAAAGGTCACATATTGTATGATTCTCTTTATATGCGATGTCCAGAATAGGCAAATCTATAGAGACAGAAATCAGATTAGTGGCTGGGGGCTGGGAGAAATGGACAATGACTGCTAATGGGTACAGAGATTCTTTGGGGGGTGATGAAATTGTTTTGGAATTAGTGGTGACAGTTGCACAACTTTGTGAATATACTAAAACTCATGGAGTTGTACACTATAAAGGGATGATTTACATGGTATATGAATTATACAATTTTAAAAATTAGATATTAAAAGACCACAAAAGGCCGGGCGCGGTGGCTCACGCTTGTAATCCCAGCACTTTGGGAGGCCGAGGCGGGCGGATCACGAGGTCAGGAGATCGAGACCACGGTGAAACCCCGTCTCTACTAAAAATACAAAAAATTAGCCGGGCGTGGTGGCGGGCGCCTGTAGTCCCAGCTACTCAGAGAGGCTGAGGCAGGAGAATGGCGTGAACCCGGGAGGCGGAGCTTGCAGTGAGCCGAGATTGCGCCACTGCACTCTAGCCTGGGCGACAGAGCGAGACTCCGTCTCAAAAAAAAAAATAAATAAATAAATAAAAATAAAAAAATAAAAATAAAATAAAAGACCACAAAAGACAAAGGTTTATTACTTTTCACAATTCTAAGAGTTAACTGGGCAGGTTTTCTGCTTCATGTAGCTAGGATTACTCATGTGACTGTATTTAGCTGGCAGCTGGGCTGGATTGGATGATTCAAGGAGGCCTCATTAGTACGTCTGGAACCTTGGTGCTGGCTGTCAGCTGTGACACCTTGGTTCTCCTCCACATCCTCTCTCCCTCTTTTTTTCTCTCTCTCTCTGTTTCTCTCTCTCTCTCTCTCTCTCTCTCTCTCTCTCTCATCTCTGTCTCTGTCTCTCTCTCCAGCAGAACAATCTGGGCTTCCTTACAGCATGGCAGCTGAGTTCCAAAACAGAGACATGGAAGTTGTCATGCCTTTTAAAGGCCAGGCCCAGAACTGCTTCAGCATCCCTTCTGCATTCTATTGGTCAGAGCACAAGGCCAACCCAGACTCAAGGGAAGGAGAACTTGACATGACCTTTCTTCACCCCCCAGCTTTGCTGAGGTATGATTGAGCAAATAAAAAGTGCATATATTTAGGGTATGCAATGTGATGTTTTTTGTTGTTGTTGTTTTGAGACAGAATCTCACTCTGTCGCCCAGGCTGGAGGGCAGTGGCGTGATCTCGGCTCACTGCAAGCTCCGCCTCCCGGGTTCACGCCATTCTCCTGCCTCAGCCTCCCGAGTAGCTGGGACTACAGGCACCTGCCACCACGCCCGGCTAATTTTTTATGATTTTTTAGTAGAGACGGGGTTTCACTGTGTTAGCCAGGATGGTCTCAATCTCCTGACCTCGTGATCCGCCCGCCTCAGCCTCCCAAAGTGCTGGGATTACAGGCGTGAGCTACCGTGCCCGGCCATGCAATGTGATGTTTTGATATACATATACATTGTGAAGTCATTACCACAGCCAAGCTAATTAACATATCAATCACCTCACATAGTTACCATTTTCTGTTTGTTTGCTTTGAAAAAGGGTCTTTCTGGCCTGTCAGGGTGGCTCGTGCCTGTAATCCCAGCACTTTGGGAGGCTGAGGCAGGTGGATCACGAGGTCAGGAGTCTGAGACAAGCCTGGCCAATATGGTGAAACTCTGTCTCTACTAAAAATACAAAAATTAGCCAGGTGTGGTGGCTCATGCTTGTAATCACAGCTACTTGGGAGCCTGAGGCAGGAGAATCGCTTGAACCTGGAAGGCGGAGGTTGCAGTGAGCGGAGATCACACCACTGCACTCCAGCCTGGGCAACAGAGGGAGGCTCCATCTCAAAAAAAAAGGAAAAGAAAAAGGGTCTTTCTCTGCCACCCAAGCTAGAGTGCAAAGTGCAGTGGCATGATCACAGCTCACTGCAACCTCCCAAGCTCAAGCAATCCTCTTATATCAGCCTCCTGAGTAGCTGGGACTACAGGCACGCACCATAACACCCAGCTAATTTTTAAAATTTTTGTCGAGACAGGGTCTCACTGTGGTGCCCAGGCTGGTCTCAAACTTCTGAGTTCAAGTGATCTTCCCACCTCTGCCTCCCAAAGTGCTGGGATTATAGGCATGAGCCACTGTGCCTGGCCTGTGTGTGTGTGTGTGTGTGTGTGTGTGTGTGTGTGTGTGTTGTGAGAAGACTTGAGGTCTACTGTTTTAGCAAATTTCAGGTACAGAAGGACTTTTAAAAGTTCATGCAGGCCCAGCGTGTTGGCTCACGCCTGTAATCCTGGCACTTTGGGAGGCCGAGGCAGGTGGATCACCTGAGTTCAAGAGTTTGAGACCAGCCTGGCTAACATAGTGAAACCCCATCTCTACTAAAAATACAAAAAATTAGCTGGACTTGGTGGTGGGCGCCTGTAATCCCAGCTACTTGGGAGGCTGAGGCAAGAGAATCATTTGAACCCAGGAGGCATAGGTTGCAGTGAGCCAAGATTGAGCCAGTCCACTCCGGCCTGGGCAACAATAGTGAAACTTCATCTCAAAAAAAAAAAAAGTTCATGGAAAAATAGAATTAAAAAGATAAACTTCATTTCTTAACATAAGCTTCATTGAGTTCAAGACACTTATAAATGATGATACCAGATCACTTGAGGAAAGGAGTTTGAGGCTAGCTTGGGCAACTTGGTGAAACCCTCTCTCTACTAAAAATACAAAAATTAGTTGGGTGTGGTGGCACATGCCTGTAATCCCAGCTACTCGGGAGGCTGAGGCATGAGAATGGCTTGAACCTGGAAGGTGGAGGTTGCAGTGAGCTGAGCTCATGCCCCTGCACTCCAGCCTGGGCAACAGAGGGAGACTCCATTAAAAAAAAAAAAATCTTAAAGCGCACCCATTTTTATTCAGCTAACAATGTAAAAAAGACGTGCATTGACATGATTAAATCCCCAGGCCCCTCAGTTCTTTAGTGATCTGCTTGCCTTAGCCTTAATGTTAGAAAAAAAAAAAAAAAAAAGTCAGAAGAAGCCAAATCATGACTGTAAGGTGGACGCCTAATGATTTCCCACTGAAACTCTCAAAAAATTGCCCTTGTTTGATGAGAGGAATGAGCAGGAGCATTGTTGTGGTGGAGAAAGTCTCTCTAGTAAAGCTTTCCTGTGTGGTTTTGTTTCTTTTCAGTTTTTTTGCTTTTTTTTTGTTTTGTTTTGGGACAGAGTCTCACTCTGTCGCCAGGCTGGAGTGCAGTGGCGTGATCTTGGCTCACTGCAATCTCTGCCTCCCTAGTTCAAGCGATTCTCCTGCCTCAATCTCCAAGTAGCTGGGACTATAGGCACACGCCACCATACCCAGCTAATTTTTGTATTTTTTAGTAGAGACAGAGTTTCACCATGTTGGCCAGGGTGGTCTTGATCTCTTGACCTCGTGATCTGCCCACCTCGGCCTCCCAAAGTGGTGGGATTACAGGTGTGAGCCACTGCACCCGGGATTTTTTTCTTTTTTTCCTAAAACTTTGGCTAACTTTCTTAAAACACTCTCATAATAAGCAGATGTTATTATTCTTTGGCCCTCCAGAAAGTCAACAAGCAAAATGAGTTGAACATCCCCAGTAACTGTTGCCATGATCTTTGATCTTGATTGGTATGCTTTTGCTTTGACTGGACCCCTCCCACCTCTTGGTAGCCATTGCTTTGATTATGCTTTGTCTTCAAAATTGTACTGGTAAAGCCATGTTTCATCTTCTGTTACAATTCCTAGAAGAAATGCTTAAGAATTTTGATCTCATTTGTTTAAAATTTCCATTGAAACCTTTGCTTGTCTACAGTTGATCAGGGTGCAACTGTTTGAGTAACTATTTAATGGAAATTTTGCTCAACTTTAATTTTTTAGTCAGACTTGTGTAAGCCGAACCAATTGAGATGTCAATGGTACTGGCTATTGTTTCTGCTGTTAATCGTCTGTCTTACTCAATTAGGGCACAAACCAAGATAGATTTTTTTCTTGAAAATTGATGTGGATGATCTGCCACTTTGCACTTTGTCTTCAACATTGTCTCATCCCTTCTTTTTTTTTTTTTTTTTTTTTTTTTTTTGAGATGGAATCTCACTCTGTCCCCCAGGCTGGAGTTCAGTGGCATGATCTTGGCTCACTGCAGCTCCGCCTCCTGGGTTCAAGTAATCCCCCTGCCTCAGCCTCCTGAGTAGCTGAGACTACAGGCACGCCCCACCACGCCTGGCTAATTTTTGTAATTTTTCAGTAGAGTCAAGGTTTCATCATTTTAGCCAGGCTGGTCTTGAACTCCTGACCTCAACTGATCCACCCACCTTGGCCTCCCAAAGTGTTGGAATTACAGGCATGAGCCACTGCACCCGGCCATCTCATCCCTTCTTTTTTTTTTTTTTTTTGAGACGGAGTCTTACTCTGTCACCCAGGCTGGAGGCACGATATCGGCTCACCACAACCTCCACCTCCCGGGTTCAAGCGATTCTCCTGCCTCAGCCTCCTGAGTAGCTGGGATTACAGGCGCCTGCCACCACACCCGGCTAATTTTTGTATATTTAGTAGAGACGGGGTTTCACCATTTGGGCCAGGCTGGTCTTGAACTCCTGACCTTGTGATCCACCGGCCTCAGGCTCCCAAAGTGCTGGGATTACAGGCGTGAGCCACTGCGCCCGGCCATCTCATCCCTTCTTAAAATGAGTTATGCATTTGTAAACTGCTGATTTGTGGGGGGCATTCTCTTTATAAACCTTTTATAAACAATAAATTATTTCACCATTCTTCCATCCAAGCTTTACCAGAAATTTGGTGTTTGTTCTTGCTTCAATTTTAGCAGAATTCATATTGCTCTGAAAGGGGCTCATTTCAAACTGATGTCTTATCTTAGTGCCTGAAACCGAATCCTATTTTGACATGTTATAATAAATTAGTATGAATTAATTTTGGTGCAAAAAGGGTTTGAAATCATGCATAGCTTTTTCATAATACATATTTTCCATGAACTTTTTGAAGACTCCACATATACAATACATTATTATTATTATTATTATTGAGACAGGATATTGCTTTGTTGCCCAGGCTGGAGTGCAACCTCCACCTCCTAGGCTCAAGCAATCCTCCCACCTCAGCCTCCTGAGTAGCTGGGACTACAGGTGCCTGCCACCACACCTGGCTAATTTTTGTATTTTTTGTATAGACGGGGTTTCACTATGTTTCCCAGGCTGGTCTCAAACTCCTAGGCTCAAGTGATCCACCTGCATCAGCTTCCCAAAGTGCTGAGATTACAGGTGTGAATCACCACACCCAACCTTACAATACATTATTATTAACTATAGTCACCATGCTATACATTGGGTTCGACTCCACCTCCTGATGGATGGGAGGAGCAGCATGTGCGTATTGGGATGGTAAGAGTTGTCAACCAAGAAGCTAGACGTAAAAGGTCACATATTGTATGATTCTCTGGAGGCAGTCTTCCACAAGCAGTAAGAATCACATATAGGCCAGGCACTGTGACTAACGCCTATAATCCCAACACTTTGGGAGGCCGAGGTGGGTGTATCACTTGAGTCCAGGAGTTTGAGAACAGCCTGGGAAACATGGCAATACCCGGTCTCTACCAAAAATACAAAAAATTAGGCCAGGCGAGGTGGTCACGCCTGTAATCCCAGCACTTTGAGAGGCTGAGGCGGGTGGTTCACCTGATGTCAGGAGTTCGAGACCAGCCTGGCCAATGTGGTGAACTAAAAAAACAAAAATTAGCCAAGCACAGTGGCTTGCGCCTGTAATCCCAGCTACTCGGGAGGCTGAGGCAGGAAGATTGCTTGAACCCGGGAGGCGGAGGTTGCAGTGAGCCAAGATCTCATCACTGTACTCCAGACTGGATGACAAGAGAGAAACTCCATCTCAAAATAAATAAATAAATAATAATAAAAAAATAACAAAAATATAAAAAATTAGTCAAGCATGGTGGCGTGCACCTGTAGTCCCAGCTACTTGGGAGGCTAAGGTGGGAGAATCACCTGAAACTGGGAGTTAGAGGCTGGAGTGAGCCATGATTACACCACTGCACTATAGCCTGGGTAACAGAGTGAAACCTGTCTCAAAACACAGACACAAACAAACAAACCACATACAGTCTAAAGTACTGTGAATGGATAGTGGTATCATTATTAGCTGGAGGTAAAGTGACTCACCATAGTTTATGACGGAGCAAAATCCTACTGAGTTTTTCCACCTCCCCACTCCTGAATTAATTATCCGTCATTGATGTCAGCCTGATTGTGAAAAAAGGGAGAGGTGCTGATATTGAAAATAGAGGGAAGAGAGCCCAAATATCTTCAATATAATAGCAAATCCTAGAGTCTAGAATGTAGTAGTTAAGATAATAGCCATTTACCAGTCTTGTGGCTTGGGAAAGTGGATTAACATCTGTGCCTCAGTTTCCCTATCTATGAAATGGGGGACAAGAACCAACATAGATGTGACCACATGTGAGAAAGTGAAAAGGGAACTAAGAAAATTAAAAAAAAAAAACAACAGTTCTGTTAGTAGAATGTTCCCAACTGGACATAAACAGCACTGACAGAATATGAACAATGTTCATAGACAGTTTCACCATGATCGTGTTTTGGACAAGACAGAAACAAGGCCCTCAACAACCACAAAAATGAGAAAACACGCCCTTCTTCTAATATAAGTGATCCTGCTTTTTTTTTTTTTTTTTAGCAATGACAGCTGTAGCTTGCTTTGTTCCTCCTTCTGTTTAGATAAAACCAAGACTGAATTGCCTGTTTCCTGACAACATCCAATTCAAATTTGGCCTCCTACTTTCCCAATCCCTTTAGAATAAGCCCAAATTCTGTAAGAGATTCCTCCTAATTCCTTTTCATTAAGATGCTTCCCACTACACTTCAGGTGTGCCTTTTTATTATTTTTTATTATTTATTTATTATATTTATTTATTTATTTATTTTAGAGATGGAGTTTTGCTCTTGTTGGCCAGGCTGCAGTGCAATGGCACGACCTCGGCTCACTGCAACCTCTGCCTCCCGGGTTCAAGCAATTCTCCTGCCTCAGCCTCCCAAGTAGCTGGGATTACAGGCACCCATCACAACACCCGGCTAATTTTTGTATTTTTTTTTAATAGAGACGGGGTTTCACCATGTTAGCCAGGCTGATCTCAAACTCCTGACCTCAGGTAATCTGCCTGCCTCAGCCTCCCAAAGTGCTGGGATTATTGGCATTAGCCACCATGCCTGGCCAGGTATGCCTTTGCCCGACCAGGTATGCCTTTTTATGGTGGGCACATATTCATCAAAAGTCATACTAGAGTATTCATATTGGCCTTATTCAACATAGATAAAATATCCAAATGCTCAACAATAAAATGAATACATAGATTAAGGAATATTCACATAATGTAACATTATAATATATAACAATGAGAAACAAATACAACTTCATTCAACAATGTGAATGAATCTCATACTATCGAGCAAAAGAAGCTAGACCCTAAAAAATATATTGCATAATGTATATACATTAAGTTTAAAAGCAGGTGAAACTAATCCATAGTCTTAAATGTCAGCATAATGATTATCCTTGTGGAGAGATGGGAAGAGGCATGAGGGGAACTCCCAGGTACGGGTAAAGCTCTGTCCTTTCTCTGGGTGCTAGTTATATGTATGTGTTGAGTTGATGAAAAGTCAATAAACTGTACTTATGATTCATGCACTTTTCTTTGTGTATGTTAGCCTGAATTAAAAAGCTTAAGAAAAAAACGAATAATTTTTTTTTTTTGAGACAGAGTCTTACTCTGTTGCCCAGGCTGGAGTGCAGTCGGGCGATCTTGGCTCACTGCAATCTCCGCCTCTCGGATTCAAGGGATTCTCCTGCCTCAGCCTCCCAAGTAGCTGGGATTATAGGTGCACACCACCACGCCTGGCTAATTTTTGTATTTTTAGTAGAGATGGGGTTTCACCATGTTGGCCAGGCTGGTCACGAACTCCTGACCTCAAGTGATCCACTCGCCTTGGCCTCCCAAAGTGCTGGGATTGCAGGTGTTAGCCACCGTGCCCGGCCAAAAACAAATACTTTTTTAAAAGAAAGTTTAAAACAAAAGTTAAAAAAAAAAAAACAAACAGGTACAAACCTGAAAAATCTCCCAATTAACAAAGCTGGGACAATTTTAGCAACAAAATAATGTAGTATTGGAATGCAACCATTATAAGATAGACATCCATAAGTCCATACTGATATAAATAGCTAAATGAGGGAGAAGAGGCAAACTTCCCTTAGGGGAGATAATTTATGTACATACTCCCCACTGCAGGAGGTAGAGCTTAAATACCCCGCCTTCCCACCTTGAGTGTGGGTTGCATTTATTGACTTGGTTCCAAAGTAGTGTGGAAGGGTAGGAGTAACCGCACAGTAGAGAAAACCGGCAAGCACTACCTTAGAGAGGTAATCAAGGTTAACATGATCAGTGATGTCATTTTGACAGCATGTACCCTTGATTCTATGTGATGAGAATAGCCAGTCACCTTGTGGTCTTTCTCCTAAACACCCAAAACCCCAGTCTAACCATGAGAAAAACATTGGCCAAACCCAAATTGAGGCACATTCCACCAAATATCTGAGGAGTAACTCTTCGAAACTGTCAAGGTCATCAAAAACAAGGAGAATCTGAGAAACTGCCACAGCCAAAAATAGCCTAAGACGACATCATGAATAAATGCAATGTGATGTCCTGGACAGGATCCTGGAACAACAACAAAAAAGGACATTGAAAGAAAGCTGGTAAATGTGAATAAAATGTGTAGTTTAGTAATAGTGCACCAATCAAACTGGTTTCTTAGATGTGATCAACGTACCATAGTAAAATAATTAAGATGTTCACAACAGGAGAAACTACGTGAGGAGACAGGAACTCTAGGTGTCATCTTTGCAACTTTTCTCCACAACTACAACTATTCTAAAATAAAAGGCGTTTCTTTTTAAACGGGGATCCTCAACAGCGCCTCTCTCATGGGGTTGCAAGAAATCAATGAGATAGTACAGACCAAGTGCAGGGCTCAGTGCTTAGCACATAAATGTCAGATGTGGTTATTGTAATCTTATGTAACATTGAGGGACAAAAGCTCTGACACCTCGATGTTTTAATTAGAATAAGCAAAGGACAGAGGCGCGTACGTCCTACCGCGTCCGCCCTGCGAACATCCAGAGGTTCCAGTCAGAGTACGTCCGGCCGGAGGCGGGGCGCGGAGGGGACGTCGGCGTGGGGCGGGGCCAACAGCAGTTCCCACGCCGGCGCTCCAGGCGCGGCAGGCTGCCGCCCCCGGAAGTAGTGGGTACCGGGACGCCGTGAAGCGGAAGCTGTGTATGGCGGGAGGCTGTGGCTGTCCCTTGGTGGGGAAGCTGTTGCTGTTGCTAGACGACGGGAACTAGCTCTCGTCACTTCCTCAGCCCGCCGTCTGCCCACTCCTCTAGCCGGAACCTGGGGGCCCGGAGCCGGGATAGGCACAGAGTTGTCCTCGGAGGTCCAGGACAGCGGCCAGCGCGGCCGCGGGAGTCAGGGCCACGCCACCTGCAGAGAAGAACCCGAGCCGAAGCGGGAAGATGGCTGCAGACAAGCCTGCAGGTAGGGCGTCAATGTCCCGAGCGACGAGACGGCGGGCCGTGCGGGGCCGGGCGGACCCTGAACTCGGAGGCGGCGGGGCCCGGGGTGGGAACTCCAGGGCGACTTGAATTTGGGCGTGCATTTCTTTACCTCATCCTCTGTCTCGGCTGTCGCTAACATGAGTGTTCGGGCCCCGGGTCCAATAGTTGTTTTACTCAAGTGCAGTATGAAGTCGCCACTGGCCGCCTTTGCCCTGCTCTTCAGAATAACTCCGGCCCAAAAAGCTTAAATGTATTTTGCCGCTTCGCAGAATTTTCCGCTTCTTCGTGGGAAAAGCAGACAAGAGAAAGTCACCCTGGAGTACACATCTGCCTGTAATATCGCGTGGCTGAGGCTGGGATTCACCTGGGCTGTTTTGACCACATGTGGCTTCCTCTGGTCATTGACTCCTGTGAAATTACCTTGGAAAAAACACTTTTTTTTTCTTGGTAGAGACGGGCGGGGGTCTCGCTATGTTGCCCAGGCTGATCTCGAACTTCTGGGCCCAAGCGATCCTTCCGCCTTGGCCTCCCAAAGTAAACCACTTATTTAAATAGGCATAAAATCCCATTGTCTCTCTACAGCCTGTGCTCCTAAAATCTTGCGTTTGGTAACTAATTGCTCTAGTTCCTCGAAATTACTTAATCTCGATGGTTTTCTTTATGGATTATTGCTCCCATTCCTAGAATCTTCCACATTAAGGAATATAAAATTATTTCCTGACCATGTCCGGAATGTTTCCCGCAAGGAATTAATATTCTTTGTGGCATCCAGGTTTTATTGGAAAGAACTTAAGTGACAGGATTTAAAAGTGATGGAACTTAAAATTTTTAAAGTGAATTTAATTTAAAATTAAAGAAAAACTCAGTGTGCTGTGGATTTTAGTAGGTTCTGATCACAATAACTGACAAGTCAACTTCACTTGGAAATTAAAGTAAGCCAATTCTATTTTAGGTACAGAGGAATAAAAATCATCAGAGGATCTCTTCAATAATCTAAGAAGAAAAACAACAGAACAAAGGCCTGGAGAGGGTATAAGGAATGTGCTGTGAAGTTTTGGATAGGTTGGTCAGGGAAGGCCTCTGGTGAGATGATATTTGAGCAGAGATACGAAAGAAGTGAGGGAATGAGCCGTATCGAATGAGGAAAGGTGGATGAGGGAGAGACTATTAGACAGGAAAAAGGCATGGCCTGTCCAAGGCTGGACCAGGGGACCAACATCTTCCTCCTTATTTTAGAATAGTGTCTGTGTTCCCCACATTTACCATTCCTACTTGCTCATACCATTGTGCTTGCCCGAAATCACCCTTTTAGACCTAAAGCCCATCCAGTTTTCAAATCCTCAGTCATAAAGCCTTCTACCTGTTCATTTATTCATTCGCAAAGATTGAGTGTTGAATAATGGATATGACACACTCCCTGCCTTTGAAGGCCTGCTGTTCAGTCTGTTGGAGGAGACAGACATATCCTAGTTGCACTTCTGTTTGGTAAGAGCTGTGTAATGTGTGTAGTTGAAGAGTAAGGTCCACAGTGATTAGGGGACTGTTTTTTTCATTGGTTTAAGTTTATAGGCCATACTGAAGGAAACTTCCTGCTTTGATAAAAGGTTAAATTTGTATAAAATAGATGAGTGTTTAGTGTAGCTCCTTTGAATCTCTGCTCATCTCCATCTCAACTGCTGTGTTTCTGGCCTTTATCTTTTAATATGATCTGTGTCGCATTGAGTAGTCTTCTCATTGGTGTTTGTCTCTTGTCTCTTCCTATCCCATCCATTTTCCTCACTGTCGCCCCCGCCTTTTTTTATGTCCTAAGACATTCATTGAATCCTGTCATTCCCCTTCCTATAAAGTTTTTAAGACTGTACATGCTTTGGGCATCAAGTCATCATTCTTTTTAGTTAATTTTTATTATATTTTCTTTCTCCTTTTAAGTCCTCATTGTTTTTTTTGGTTTTTTTTTTTTTTGAGACGGAGTCTCGCTCTGTCGCCCAGGCTGGAGTGCAGTGGTGCGATATCGGCTCACTGCAAGCTCCGCCTCCGGGGTTCACGCCATTCTCCTGCCTCAGCCTCCCGAGTAGCTGGGACTACAGGTGCCCGCCACCACGCCCGGCTAATTTTTTTTGTATTTTTTAGTAGAGAGGGTTTCACCGTGTTAGCTAGGATGGTCTCGATTTCCTGACCTTGTGATCCGCCTGCCTCGCCCTCCCAAAGTGCTGGGATTACAGGCGTGAGTTACCGCACCCTGCCGTCCTCACTCTAATGTGGTTTGTTAGCATCTTCAAAATCTATTTCCAGCTGGTTTTTCTGTATCAACCCACCCAGCTCTTCACATCATAAATTACTGTTGCAAAGCATTGTGTTTTTTGAGCTTCTGAGCCGTAATGTCCTTTCTCTTCTCCATCTGGTGAACACTATTCATTCAAAGTCTATCTTACATGCTGCTTCCTCTCTGAGCTCATGAGGTCCGGATATTTGTCACGGAGGGTCTTGTGTGTGTGTTCTTTATCAGGTAAGAAAAAAGGGTCATGAAAGGACTTAAGGTGAGTGATCTGATCACACTGACTGTTGTAGGTGGTGGATTTAAATGAAGTAAGACAGGAAGCCTAGAGACCACCTGAGATGAGTTAATGTTGTGATATTAATTTATTCAGTAAACATTCACCAGTGGCCTGTTTTGCCAGGTACTACTTTAGGAACTGGGCAGGAACAAAACAAAGTCTCTGTTCTGGAGCTTATGTGCTATGAAGGACAGATAAGCATGTAAACAAAATGAAAAATAAGATGATTTCAAGTTCTGATAGATACTCTGAAGAAGGCCGAGTGCGGTGGCTCACACCTGTAATCCCAGCATTTTGGGAGGCTGAGGGGGGGCGGATCACCTGAGGTCAGGAGTTCAAAACCAGCCTGACCAATATGATGAAACCCCCATCTCTACTAAAAATACAAAAATTAGCCGGGCATGCTGGCGCATACCTGTAATCCCAGCTAGTCGGGAGGCTGAGGCAGGAGAATTGCTTGAACCCGGGAGGCAGAGGTTGCAGCGACCCAAGATCACGCCACTGCACTCCAGGCTGGGTGACACAGCGAGACTCCATCTCAAAAAAAAATAAATAATACTCAGAAGAAAAAATGAGTAAGAGAGGCTGTCCGCAGTTGCTCACACCTGTAATCCTAGCACTTTGGGAGGCTGAAGTGGGAGGATTGCCTGAGGCCAGGAGTTTGAGACCAGCCTGGGCAGCATAAGTGAAACTCTGACTCTAAAAAATAAAAAGCCAGACATCGTGGTGTGTGCCTATAGTCTCAGCTCCTAGGGAGGCTGAGGTGGGAGGATTGCTTGTACCTAGGAGTTCAAGGCTGCAGTGAGCTTTGATCACGCCACTGTCTGGGCAACAGAAAGACCCTCTCTCAAAAAAATAAAATAAAAGGCCGGACGTGGTGGCTCACACCTGTAATCCCAGCGCTTTGGGAGGCCAGGGTGGGCAGATCACGAGGTCAGGAGATCGAGACCATCCTGGCTAACACAGTGAAACCCCGTCTCTACTAAAAATACAAAAAAATTAGCCGGGCCTGCTGGCGGGCGCCTGTGGCTCCCGCCTGTAATCCCAGGACTTTGGGAGGCCGAGGTGAGTGGATCACCTGAGGTCAGGAGTTCGAGACCAGGCTGGCCAACATGGTGAAACCCTGTCTTGACTAAAAATGCAAAAATTAGCTGGTCGTGGTGGCAGACGCCTGTATTCCCAGCTACTCGGGAGGCTGAGGCAAGAGAATCACTTGAACCCAGGTGGCAGAGGTTGCATCGAGCCAAGATCGTGCCATTGCACTCCAGCCTGGGCAACAAGAGCAAAACACCGTCTCAAAAAAAAAAAAGAAAATAGAGGATGACTGAAAGCCTTGTTTTTCAGATAGATTAGAGGAAGGCTTTCTTAGAGTTGACATTTAAACAGAAACCCTAAGGATAAAGAGCCAGCTGTGTTGGGAAGAATGATCCAGGTAAGAGGAGCAACGAATGTACAAATGTACAGAACGCTTGCTTGGAAAATGTTTAAAGAACATCAAGCAGACCCCTTGAATACAAGCTCCCTGAAGATGAGAGACTTTTGTCTGTGTTAGTTGTGGTCTAGCTCTAGTCCCTAGAACAATATCTGACAAATAAAAGACACTCAACACATAATTTAAGGCTGGGCATAGATGCTCACACCTGTGGGAGGCTGAGGTGGGAGAATCGCTTGAGGCCAGGAGTTCAAGACCAGCCTAGGCAACATAGCCAGACTTGTCTCCATAAAAAATAAAAAAAAAATTAGCTAGGCATGATGGCGTGACCCTGAAGTCCTAGCTACTCCAGAGTCTGAGATGAGAGGATGGCTTGAGCCCAGGAGTTCAAGGTTGCAGTGAGCTATAATTGTGCCACTGTACTCTAGCCTGGGTGACAGTGAGACCCTATCTCAAACAGAAAACAAAACAAAAAAGCCAATACACATAATTTATAGCATAGTGGGCAAAGGCAGCATGGCAAGAGATAAAGTCACAGTTGTATCAGGAGTTGGTGTATGTTGGGCGTTATAGGTCATGGAGGGAGTTTGAATTCATTTTAACTAATGGGAAGCGAGTGGAAGTTTTCAATAAGGGCATGATGGTGTGATCTGATTTATATTTAACTGATCGTGGTAAGGAATGATAAGAGTTAAGAGTAGGGGGTTTGAAATCAGATAGTTTAGTTTCATCCTATCTGTACTACTTGGTATTTGTGTGACATTGGGCAAATTTCAAGAAGCCTTTTTTTTAAGCTTCACCTTTCCTGCGTGTAGAATGAGAACGATGAAAGTATCTACCTCACAGGTATGGTAACAGGTTAAATGATATAATCTCAGGCTCTGAGTTTTTTGGTTTTTTTATTTTGTTTTGAGACAGGGTCTCACTCTGTCACCCATGTTGGTGTGCAGTGGCACCATCATAGCTCACTGCAGCCATGAACGCCTGGGCTTAAGCAATCCTCTTGCCTTAGCCTCTTGAGTAGTTAGGACTATAGGTGTGTACTACGTACCCAGATAATTTTTTTTTTTTTTTTTTTGAGACAGAGTCTCGCTCTGTTGCCCAGGCTGGAGTGCAGTGGCGCGATCTTGGCTAACTGCAAGCTCCACCTCCCGGGTTCACACCATTCTCCTGCCTCAGCCTTCCGAGTAGCTGGGACTACAGGCACCCACCACCATGCCTGGCTAATTTTTTTGTATTTTTAATAGAGACGGGGTTTCACCTTGTTAGCCAGGATGGTCTCGATCTCCTGACCTTGTGGTCCGCCCACCTCGGCCTCCCAAAGTGCTGGGATTATAGGCATGAGCCACCATGCCCGGCCCGTACCCAGATAATTTTTAAATGTTTTGTAGACATGGGGTGTTGCTATTTTGCCTAGGCTGGTCTTGAACTCCTGGCCTCAAGCGATCCTCCTGTCAGTTCTTGGTGTTTTCTAAATGCTGACTAATATTACTTTAGGGTAGTGGTAGGATGGAGAGGAGAGGCAAATGGGAAAAATGTTTAAAGATTAAAATTGGCAGATCTTGATGACTGATTAGAAAGTCGTGCACCTTGGAAAAGGGTATTAGTTGAGCCTCAGTTTCCACATTCATAAAATGGGGATCCTAATAGCTTTCTGTTGTATTTGCTTCACAGGGTTTTTAGCTTGTAAGGTTCACCTGAGGTAAGTTGCATGTTTTAGCCCACAACTTCTGGGACGCTGAACTCAATTAAGGTGCTACCTTTTTATTTGAAAGATACAAACCCGGGGTAGTGAAAGTGAGGGAGAGAAGAAAGTAAGGCAAAGGAAGACACAGTAGGTTACATCCCTGGCTACTGCTTCACTTTGAGCTGTGAAGAGACATAGGTCACTTGTGTGTGAGAGTCTTCTGGAGGGATTTTCAGGAGAAACTTCAGAGAGAAAGGAGGGATGATTTATCTGTCTAGGTTCCTCCCATTTTCGGTTGCCAGTTGGTTAGGACTCACCCCATGGGGAACTAATTTACCTGTGCTTCTGTGTTGCATGCTTTCCCAGTGATGTATCACCCGGCTGATCCCACACCCTGAATTGTATTTCAACCAAATCCTGCAGGGAGGAGTGTCTTAGGGTGTAGGTAGGTGCACCAACCAAAAACAGGGGTAGTGGAAGGTTCACAAGGTTTGTGTCTCTATATAGCATGGAAAAGTAATATGAAACCAGTGTCATTCTTGACTAAGGAAATAAATACCAACAGTGTTTTAGGATTTTTTTTTGGTGGGGGGTACTCTTTAGGGTTATTTGAAAGGAGAAAGTAGCTGGAGTTAGGACACAAAATCCCAGATTTGAAGTTATCTGAGAATTTGCACTAGGAAGATGGTGGTGGTAGTCTCAATAAGAAAAGATTGATAACATTATGAAGAAGGGAAAAACAGAACCGGATGAGTAACAAGAAATCAAGACGAGTACTTTATGATGTTGGTCGGGCATGGTGGTTCATGCCTGTAATCCCAGCATTTTGGGAGGCTGAAGTGGGCAGATCACCTGAGGTCAGGAGTTTGAGACCAGCCTGGCGAACATGGCAAAACCCCGTCTCTACCAAAAATATAAAAAATTAGCCAGGTGTGGTGGCATGCACCAGTCGTCCCAGCTACTCAGAAGGCTGAGGCAGGAGAACCGCATGAACCCGGGAGGTGGAATTTTCAGTAAGCCAAGATCGTGCCACTGTACTCCAGCCTGGGCAATAGAGTGAGACTCTCTCTCAAAAAAAAAAAAAAGAGAGAGAAATTTTAAGCCAGGACGACCAGAAAAACTGTAGGAAGAACGAACAAGTGAGACTATTTTAAGTCAAGACTATTTTTATTTAGGCCGGGCACTGTGGCTCATGCCTGTAATCCCAACACTTTGGGAGGCTGAGGCGGGTGGATCACCTGAGGTCAGGAGTTCAAGACCAGCCTGGCCAACATGGTGAAACCCCGTCTCTACTAAAAATACAAAAATTACCTGGGCGTGGTGGTGCGCCTGTAGTCCCAGCTACTCTGGAAGCTGAGGCAGGAGAATCACTTTAACCCGGAAGGCGGAGGTCGCAGTGAGCTGAGATGGTGCCACTGCACTCTAGCCTGGGCGACAGAGCAAGACTCCATCTCAAAAAAACTCTATAAAACCAAATGTAATCCCAGCACTTTGGGAGGCCGAGGCGGATGGATCACAAGATCAGGAGATCGAGACCATCCTGGCTAACATGGTGAAACCCCGTCTCTACTAAAAATACAAAAAAAAAAATTAGTCGGGTGTGGTGGCGGGCACCTGTAGTCCCAGCTACTCAGGAGGCTGAGGCAGGAGAATGGCGTGAACCCTGGAGGTGGAGGTTGCAGTGAGCCGAGATTGCGCCACTGCACTCCAGCCTGGGGAACAGAGCAAGACTCCATCTCAAAAAAAAAAAAAAAAAACCCAAATGTGTAAGTTTTCCATACCTACCTACCTAGTCTTACTTTGCAGCTAACTAGTACCAAGTTTGCCATTCTTCCACACTTTTTCTATTCCTACACAAGTTCATATGCTGAAAATACATATTTTAAGTCATTTATATATGATATACAGAGATGAGTTAAGTATACTACAGCAACACTGTCCCGCCATTTGCTTTCTTCAAGGTCCAGTGAGGAATCTGTGCATTATTTGTTTTTTGTTTTTTTTTAAGATGGAGTCTCCCTCTGTTGCCCAGTGGCAGGATAATCAGCTGACTGCAACCTCCACTTCTTGGTTTCAAGTGATTCTCCTGCCCCAGCCTCCCAAGTTGCTGGGACTACAGGTGCATGCCACCATGCCCGGCTAGTTTTTTTGTATTTTTAGTAGAGAAGGGGTTTCACCATGTTGGCCAGGCTGGTCTCGAACTCCTGACCTCGTGATTCGCCCGCCTCAGCCTCCCAAAGCGCTGGGATTACAGGCATGAGCCACTGCCCCCGGCCTTATTTGGTGTTTTTTCAACTTTTTATTATGAATGATTTCAAACACGTAAAAAATTTAAAAAATAAAATGAATATCTATATATCTACCCCCTAGTTCAGCAATTGTTATATTTTACCGTATTTGCTTCCTCTATCACTAACTATGACTTTTTTTTTTTTTTGAGATGGAATCTCACTCTGTTGCCCAGGCTGGAGTGCAGTGGTATGATCTTGGCTCACTGCAACCTTCACCTCCCGAGTTCAAGCGATTCTCCTGCCTCAGCCTCCCGAGTAGCTGGGATTACAGGCACACGCTACCACAGCCAGCTATTTTTTTTTGAGATGGAGTCTCACTCTGTTGCCCAGGCTGGAGTGCAGTGATGCGATCTCGGCTCACTGCAACCTCTGCCTCCTGGGTTCAAGTGATTCTCCTGCCTCAGCCTCCTGTGTAGCTGGGACTACAGGTGTGTGCCACTACGCCTGGCTAATTTTTTGTATTTTTAGTAGAGATGGGGTTTCACTGTGTTAGCCAGGATGGTCTCAATCTCCTGACGTCATGATCCACCTGTCTCAACCTCCCAAAGTGCTGGGATTACAGGCGTGAGCCATGGCCTGGCCACGCCCAGCTAATTTTTGTATTTTTAGTAGAGACGTGGTTTGACCATGTTGGCCAGGCTGGTCTTGAACTTCTGAGCTTAAGTGATCTGCCCGCCTCGGCCTCCCAAAGTGCTGATTTGAGCCAACACGCCCGGCTCTAGCTATGACTTTTAATGTTGAATCATTTCAAAATATGTTATAAACATCATAACACTTCATCTCTAAATATTTCAACATGCATTTCTTAAAAATAGGGACATTCACCTATGTAACCACAATACCATTGTCATACTTTAGACAATTCATGTTTTAATATATTAAAAATTTCCTGCCAGCCAGGCATGGCACCTCACACCTGTAATCCCAGCACTTTGGGAGTCTGAGGTGGGAGGATCGGTTGAGTTCAGGAGTTAGAGACCAGCGTAGGTAACATGGTGAAACCCTGTCTCTACCAAAAATGTAAAATATTAGTAGTGGTGCACGCCTGTAGTCCCACCTACAAGGGAGGGTGAGGTGGAAGGATCACTTGAGCCTGGGAGGCAGAGGTTGCAGTGAGCCAAGATAACACCACTGCACTCCAGCCTGGGTGACTGAGTGAGACCTTGTCACCAAAAAAAAAAAAGCCAATTTCCCGCCAGGCGTGGTGGTTCATACCTATAAATCCTAGCACTTTGGGAGGCCGAGGTGGGTGGATTGCTTGAACCTAGGAGTTCAAGACCAGCCTAGGCACCATAGTAAAACCCTGTCTCTACAAAAAATACAGAAAGCGGGGTGTGGTGACATGTGCCTGTAGTCCCAGCTATGGCTATATTTTTAAAATTTATTTGTAGGCACAGGGTCCCAATATATTGCCCAGGCTGGTCTCAAACTCTTGGGCTGAAGGAATCCTTCCAGCTTGGTCTCCCAAAGTGCTGGGATTACAGGTGTGAGCCACTGCACCCAGCTTTATCTCCTGTATTTTCTTAAACTCTAACTTATTTCTACAGGCTTGATTAGATATAGGTTCAACATATTTTTGAGAAACTTTGTAGGTGATGGTATATACTTTATTTTCTGTATAAAGTACATAATGTCAAGTTATCCGGTCTTAGTGATGCTAAATTTGATCAATTTGAGGTGCTGACAGGAACATCTTTTTCCATTTTCAATTAGAGGTAATTTGTGGAGTAATCGGCATTTCGTAAATATCCACTGTTGTTGATTCTTTCCTCAATCAGTTGTATTATTGAGGGTTACAAAATGATTTTTACCTAGTTCTTTTGTAATTTCTACCTTTGTTAGTGAATGTTCTTCTTTAAAGAGTAGCTCTCCTGGGCTGGGTACAGTGACTCATGCCTGTAATCTCAGCACTTCGGGAGGCCAAGGTGGGCAGATCACTTGAGCCCAGGAGTTCAAGAGCAGCCTGGGCAACAAAAGGAGAGCCCGTCTCTACAAAAAGATTGAAAAAACTTAGTTGGTGTGCTGCTGCATGCCTGTAGTCCCAGCTACTCGGGAGGCTGAGGTAGGAGGTCACTGGAGCCCAGGAAGTCGAGGCTGCAGTGAGCCGTGATCACACCACCACACTCTAGCCTGGGCTACAAAGTGAGACCCTGTCTCAAAAACAACAACAAAAAAGAATAGCTTTCCCATATTGACTGTTAGTCTTCCCAGAAAGACATGTTAAATGCTAAAAGCTTAATTCATTATTTTCAATTACTAGTTTTTAGAACAAGGAGTTGATGTGGTAGTGACCTATGTTTGATATTTAAAGTGGTTTTTTTTCTTTTTTAAATTTAATTAATTTTTTTGAGGCAGGGTCTCACTCTGTTGCCCAGGCTGGAGTACAGGGGCATGATCTTGGCTCACCGCAGCCTCAACCTCCTGGGCTCAAGTGATCCTCCCACCCCAACCTCCCAAGTAGCTGGGACTACAAGTGCATGCCACCACACCTGGCCAGTTTTTCTATTTTTTTGTAGAGACAGGGTTTTGCCATGTATCCTGGGCTGGTCTCAAACTCCTAGACTCAAGCAAGCCTCCTGCCTCGACTGCCCAAATTGCTGGTATTACAGGCTTGAGTAAGTGTTTTTAATATTCGAATTTAGAGTAATATATTGGTCTTTTTTTTTTTTTTCCAGACAGAGTCTCACTCTGTCACCCAGGCTGGAGTGCAGTGGCATGAGCACTGCTCACTGCAGCCTTGACCTCCCAGGCTCAAGCAATCCTCCCACCTCAACCTCCCAAGTAGCTGGGACTATAGGCATGCGCCACCACGCCTGGCTAATTTTTGTATTTTTTGTAGAGATGAGGTTTCGTCATGTTGCCCAGGCTAGTCTTGAACTCTTGAGCTCAAGCCATCTTCCCACCTTGACCTCCCAAAGTGCTGGGATTACAGGTATGAGCCACTATGCCTGGCACTTATATTAATCTTATGATTTCAATTTAAAATGTATAATTGACTGAATATTGATTTATACTTGTGAATTTAAATTGAAACCTTATTGTAGTTATTTTATTTTGTGGACACTAGAGAGTACCTAAGAGTCACTGTAAGTTTAATTTTTTAGGTTTGTAAGTTATTCTCAGGAAATTTTTTTTTCTTGACACATGTTAAAATACAAAAATTTTGTCTTTTTAAGTCTAACAATTATACTTAAAATTGAATATATTGTTGGGGTTTGGTGGAGGGGGGGTTGCAATAGTTCTGACTTGATAAATTTTTTTTTTTAATTAAAAAAAAGCGTTTGGTACTCTACACTTTTGGAGAAACTTCTCTAGTAACCAACTGTAGAAATGATCCCTGAAAGTGTAGTCTTGATAAAATTTTTTAAGTAGTTAACATTTTATGTTTGAAGATGTTATGTTGAAGGTGAACTTTGAAATGAGTTTAGACATTCATCACAGGCCTTTAAAATTAGACCTCCAAGTAGAATAAGTTGTCTAAGTTCAGTGTAAAAATTTGAGTAAAATCCATGCTTTTTGAATTTGTTACTTTAATAAATTAAGTATTAATATTTTAAAACTAGAGTAAATCTCAGTCTTTTCTATGCATAAAAACAACTCCTCTTACGTGTGAAAACAAAATACTCATCAGCAGTGGCAATATTCTGCTTTGCCTAGCTTCCTTAAAGCATGCTGATACTGTTTTTTCTTTTTTCTTTTTTTTTTTTTTTTTTTTTGAGACGGAGTCTCGCTCTGTCGCCCAGGCTGGAGTGCAGTGGCGCAATCTCGGCTCACTGCAAGCTCCGCCTCCCAGGTTCACGCCATTCTCCTGCCTCAGCCTCTCTGAGTAGCTGGGACTACAGGCGCCCGCCACCACGCCCGGCTAATTTTTTTTTTGTATTTTTAGTAGAGACGGGGTTTCACTGTGGTCTCGATCTCCTGACCTCATGATCCGCCCGCCTCGGCCTCCCAAAGTGCTGGGATTACAAGCGTGAGCCACCACGCCGGGCCCTTTTTTTTTTTTTTTTTTTTTTTTTAAGACAGTCTTGCTCTGTTGCCTAGGCTGGAGTGCAGTGGCATGATCTCGGGTCACTGCAATCTCCGCCTCCTAGGTTCAAGTGATTCTCCTGCCTCAGCCTCCTGAGTAGCTGGGATTATAGGCGCGCACCACCATGCCCGGCTAATTTTTGTATTTTTAGTAGAGATGGGGGTTTCACCATGTTGGTCAGAATGCTCTCAAACTCCTGACCTGGTGATTTGCCTGCCTTGGCCTCCCAAATTGCTGAGATTACAGGTGTGAGTCACCGCGCCCAGCCTAATTTTTGTATTTTTAGTAGAGATGGGATTTCACCATGTTGGCCAGGGTGGTCTCAAACTCCTGACCCCAGGTGATCCTCCTGCCCTGGCCTCCCAAAGTGCTGGGATTACAGGCCTGAGCCACTGTGCCGGCCATGCTGATATTGTTGATTTGAATTTCTGTTCCTTTATTTCTGCACTACTGGGCAGGATGCTCAATTCTGTAGCATTGCTTGTTACAAATGGCTTATTCTTTGGGCTGCGAAGTGTGTGCTTTCCCATTTCTCCAGCTCCTCTTGTCCAGCTTAAAATGGAGGGAATATGGTTTAGTGAATAAACAATTTGAGGTTTTGTAAGTCAAGTATACTTGTTCAGATGATAGAAATCATATGTGAGGTGTGTTAACCTAGCTGTATAGTGAATTGTTTTTCTTCGAAGTGGCATCCTTCTTAAGATTTAAAACTTTCCTTCACAATGGCATCATTGGTATTTTGTGACTGTGATCGTTGATTTCCTTAGGTCTTTTAACATCCCTTTTTTCTTTGGAAAAGTTTTCTTTTCTTGATATATCAGTGGAGCTGTATTTTGATGAGTGTAGCTTGTAGTCTCCTCCAATCAGATTTGAATGATTAACGTTCTGTATTGGAATGTGTCTGTGCTTTCAGTTAACTGATGATTTTCAGTTTTGAAAACGTGGTGCATTTCTTCTCTGCATAGTTCAAACCTAAAGGCAATTGTTTGGTTAGAAATGAAGTCTATTGGTGTAAAGACTGTCAAGGTTTGTGGGTCAAAGAGCTCTGTACGCATAGAAAGTCAGCCATGTTCATTAGGCCAGAGTAGAAGGAAAGTCAAGCTTATGGGTGAACGGTCGTATACTCTTTCAGTTGGCAATGGAGACTACTTTTGGACAAGTAAAGAAATGCTATGGGATTATGTGCAGAGTCTGTCTGGTAAGAAGTCAGTAGTTATAAATAATAAATTTTTTTAAAACATTAAAAAAACTGATTACAAAAATGAATACCCATTTCTGGCAGAAAACTTGAGAAATGTACAAATATTTAACAGGGAAAATAAAAATAATCCTGTCGAAGTGTGTGTGTGTGTGTGTGTGTGTGTGTGTGTGTGTGTGTGTATTTGAAATGGGGTCTTGGCCAGGTGTGGTGGCTCACGCTGGTAACCCCAGCACTTTAGGAGGCCGAGACAGGCGGATCACTTAAGATCAGGAGTTCAAGACCAACCTGGTTGACATGGTGAAACCCCGCCTCTACTAAAAATACAAAAATTAGCTGAGCATTGTGGCGGGCACCTATAATCCCAGCTACTCAGGAGGCTGAGGCAGGAAAATCACTTGAACCTGGGAAGCAGAGGTTGCGGTGAGCTGGGATTGTGCCTGTGCACTCCATCCAACCTGGGCAACAGAGCGAGACTCCGTCTCAAAAACAAAAAAAGAGGAAGAAGAAATGGGGTCTCACTGATTGCTCAGGCTGGTAGTCAAATACTGGGCTCAAGCGATCTTCCCTCCTAAGCCTCCTGAGTGGTGAAGTGTGTTTTTTTAAAAACAGAAAATTTTTATCCTGAAGTTAAAGAATGTAGGTAAAATAATGGTTTGTTAACATGTAAAAGGTTATTTATTGAGCTCAGTTCTGTGAAACGTGTGTAGAAATGGGAATTTCAGAGGCTGTTGTCAGCCTTAGAGTCCAGCTTATCTATTTATTTATTTATTTTGAGATGGGGTCTCACTGTCACCCAAGCTGAAGTGCAGTGGCACAATCTCAGCTCACTGCAACCTCCACCTCCTGAGCTCAAGTGATCCTCCGTCCTCAGCCTCCCAAGTAGCTGGACTACAGGCATGTGCCACCACACCTGGCTAAGTTTTGTGTTTTTGGTAGAGATGGGGTTTCGCCATGTTGCCCTGAGCTCAAGATCCACCCTCCTCAGCCTCCCGAAATGCTGGGATTACAGGCGTGAGCCAATGTGTCCAGCCCAGCTTATATATTTATCTTAAATTGGCTTCTCTCGTTTTCTGGAGAATTTTAGGAGACTTACATTTTCTTTTTCTTTCCTTTTCTTTTCTTCTTTTTTTTGAGATGGAGTCTCGCTCCGTCACCCAGACTGGAGTGCAATGGCGTGATCTTGGCTCACTGCAGCCTCTGCCTCCCGGGTTCCAGCAATTCTCCTGCCACAGCCTCCCAAGTAGCTGAGATTATAGGCATATGCCACCAAGCCCAGCTAATTTTTGTATTTTTAGTAGAAACGGGTTTCACCATGTTGGCCAGGCTGGTCTGGAACTCCTGACCTCAGGTGATCCACCCATCTTAGCCTCCCAAAGTGCTGAGATTATAGGCATGAGCCATCATGTCCAGCCTGAGACTTCCGTTTTCTGGGTTACTGACAGCAGTGGCCACATAAACTACTCTACTTTTACTGGAGAATAGAAGCTCAAAATTTTCAACACCTGGGTGAGTTGTTGGGTGTTTTGTTTTGTTTTGTTTTGTTTTGTTTTGTTTTTTTTCCCCCTTTGCCCTGTATTTCTAAGGTGCTCTTACAGTTGGGCCCAAAAGTCTCATTAAAGAATGTCATCTAATCTAGGGCATATTTTACTTATTCATTTTATTCATATTTATTATTATTATTATTTTTGAGACAAGGTTTCACTCTGTCACCCAGCTGGTCACAGCTCACTGCAGCCTCAACCTCCCAGGCTTCAGCGATTATCCCACCTCAGCCCCCCAAGTAGCTGGGACTACAGGCACATGCCACTATGCCTGGCTAATTAAAACAATTTTTAAAAATAGAGACAGGGTCTTTTTTTGTTTCCGAGGCTGGTCTGGAACTCCTAGGCTCAAGCAGTCCTCCTGCCTTGGCCTGCCAAAGTGCTGGGATTACAGGTGTGAACCACTGTGCCCAGCCAAGGGACATATTTTAGAAGAAGCTTTAGAGAAAGCTTGATGGCAAACTAAGAATTTTTGGCATTTGGTTTAAATTATGTTTCTTTATGAGAGAAGACACATTTTTTAAAACGTTATGTTTCCTAAAATCTTTAATAATAAAAGAAACATGAAAGGTATTTATATTCTTTGTTAAAATTTTATGGTGACAATATGTGGATTGAGTATTCTGTTTCAATCTAAACTTATAACTTGCTTTCTGAGGTCCTAAAGTCCTGTGTCACATTTTTACACATTTTAAAATAATTGGTCCTTACCTTTTTTGTGCACCTGACAGTTTTGCAAAACACATGTATTGGGTAAACAGTATGTTCTTGTAGTGAAACTCATTGTTATTGGCTTTCCAAAGAAAAAACTTTAACATTGTTCTTTGAAACTGGCAGACGTCATTCACTTAACTCTTAGCTTTTCCTCCTCCCTGTCGTATACTAAAGTGGAAATAAAATACTAATTGACCTGCTAACTTTAATTATCAGAAGTAACACTTTTTAATAAGCCCAAATACTGGAATGCCTTTTTTATATGGCAGACAAGTTCTTAGATGAGTTTTTTTAAATACAAGTTATACAGTATTACGTTGTTATAAGTGGTGACTCTCAAAAAGGTGTGCAGTCTTCTGGGGGTTTCGTAGTGATCTAAAGAGCTGTTTCATAGTCAAGTCACATGAAATTGAATTTTACTGTTAATTTTTATGTTTAAATTACAGACATAAATATATTTTTAAAAATATAACTACAAGAATTTTTAGTTCTGGTAAAAGAAAAGCAGGGAAGGGAGCTATATTTATTTAGCATCTCCAATTAAAGACAGGCCAAAGGAAGACTGGACTGAAAATGTGACTGATTCTAAGACTTGTGCTCTTTTAATTATGTCATATTGCCTTCTTGGAAAAGGGAAGTTGGGAATCTTCACTGACTGCTGACATGTGCCAGGCTAGGACTTCCCAAAGTTAGTTCTGTTGACAACTGGTTCTTTTATTTTTAGTTTATTAAGATGAGGTCTTACTCTGCTGCCCAGGCCGGAGTGCTGTAGCACAATCTCAGCTCACTGCACCCTCCACCTCTTGTATTCAAGCAATCCTCCCACCTTCGCCTCCCTAGTAGCTGGGACTACAGATGCATGCCACCATGCCCAGCTAATTTTTGTATTTTTTGTAGAGACAGGGTTTCACCATGCTGCCCAGACTGTTCTTGAACTCCTGGGCTCAAGTGATCCACCCGCCTTGGCCTCCCAAAATGCTGGAACTACAGGTGTGAGCCACCACACCTGGCCAACAACTGGTTCTTTGAGATGCTCCTAGTGTCTAGGCAGTTATCAAAAAGTGCCCAGATCATAAGTGCACATACAGTTTGATGAATATTTTGCTGTGTATCTTTGTAGACTTTATACTTATTCAGAGGTACGTATTTGTGTATATATTTTTATAAAACATGGGATTCAGTTGTACAAAGCAGTTTGCAATCTGTTTCTTTTATTTAACAACATGTTGTAAATATTTTTCCACATCAAGTTATATAGACTTAATAACTGTTAATGTGCCATTGTATTCCTATACCATGATTTAGTTATCAAATCTCTTGAAGAATATTTATTTCTAGACATTTAGTATTATTGTTTTAATTTACAATTATTTAATAAATAATGAGGATGAATTTCATTTCATGTTATTAAGCCATTCATATTTACTCTTCTTTCAGCAAGTTTCTGGTGTTTGAGGAACACTATGAAGGACTGTGGCAGGGTTCTTGAGGATAAGGGAGTTTGTTTATCTAGGCAACTCCTTGAAGCCATTATAGAGGGAGTCACACTTCCCAGTATCCTGGAAGGGGGCTTGTGATGGAGAAGTGCGAAAGTGGAGGCTACTATGAAAGATACAACTCTGGGGCACCATACTGGGGGAGCATTCTACTAGCTCTAGCCCCAACTTGAGTCCATGTTGGCAGATCTATAGAAGGAGAGGGAAGAATGGAAAGGAGACAGTAAGCAAAAGAACCCCATGACCAGTGTGATTCTTGACAACTTTCTGGAAAGTTGGTTGTAGGCACTCTTGAGGGGTAAACTTGGGGACAAGGTGGTCTACTATTTCTCATGTGGGGATTTGTCTTCCATAGAAACCTTAATTGGATATGAGTGCTGCTTTAGGAACAAACATATCAGTTTCTTTTTTTTTTTTTTTTTTTTTTGAGATGAAGTCTTGCTCTGTCACCCAGGCTAGAGTGCAGTGGCATGATCTCGGCTCACTGCAACCTCTGCCTCCCAGGTTCAAGTGATTCTTCTGCTCCAGCCTCCCAAGTAGCTGAGACTACAGGCTTGCACCACCACGCCCGGCTAATTTTTGTGTTTTTAGTAGAGATAGGGTTTCACCATGTTGTCCAGGCTGGTCTTGAACTCCTGACCTCAGGTGATCTGCCCGCCTCGGCCTCCCAAAGTGCTGGGATTACAGGTGTGAGCCACTGCGCCCGGCCTCAGTTTCTTTATAGAAGCATGTTTGGAGTTACTGAATCTGAGTTGGAAGAGATGCTAAAAGCTATTTAATACAGACTCTTATTTTAGTAAATAGGGAAGCTGAAACTTGCCCCAGTTCCACTTTGTAGCATCTGTTTAATTTCAGAAATGACATTAAAGTTTTAGTCTTATTTCAGTTCTAAAAATTGTACGTCACTGTGCAACCTGCCTCCCGTCTGTATGTTGAAAATGATAGAATCTGCACTATTGTGCTACATATCAGGGGTTTACTCTGCCAGGTACATGCCAGTTACTTCACATATATTCTTACTAAAGCCTTACAATAACTTAGAAAAGGGTTTTCTTATCCCCATTTTGCAGATAGGTTCAAGCTTTGGAGGTCTTTGAGTTTCAGTCTGAGGCAACAATTCTGTATGAAAAAAATTCCTGTATAAATATTAGAAATTCAAATATTGTGAGACTTTGAAATTCTTTGAAGTCATACACAGTGACATTGCCATCACCTACCTATGTTTGCGGCCCATGACATCACATTTATGCAGTGGTCACATTTCCTTTTAATGATGTTTCTATTAGTGGTGCGTGGAGCTTTTGCTGGTGAGTAGAACCAAGAAACAGGATATTCTTTGGGAGATAGTAAAATATAAAAGGCACCTTTTAAAAACAAATGGCAAATTTTTGCAGAAAAGAAAACTTAACATTAAAAATGACTAGGCCAAGCGCAGTGGCTCACACCTGTAATCCTAGCACTTTGGGAAGCTGAGGCCAGCAGTCACCTGGGAGGTCAGAAGTTTGAGACCAGCCTGGCCAACATGGCAAAACCCTGTCTCTACTAAAAATAAAAAAATTAGCCAGGTGTGGTGGCAGGTTCCTGTAGTCCCAGCTACTCGGGAGGCTGAGCCAAGATTGTGCCACCGCAGTCCAACCTGGGTGACAGAGCAAGACTCCATCTAATTAAATAAATAAAATAAAAATAAAAAATAAATAAAAATGACTAATATTTACATTACCTATATAGTATTCTTGCCAGAAATGTTAAACTGCATGTACTATTGAGGAAATAGAAAAATTCAGAATGTAGGACATTCTAATTCTATTTAATTAATTCTAATTGGCTTAGACTCTTGAAATAAATAAAAAACCAAAAAACAATGACCTAATGATATTGTGTAGCTCTGTGTCCCCACCCAAATCTCATGTTGAATTGTAAATCCCCAATGTTAGGGGAGGGACCTGGTGGGAGGTGACTGGATCATGGGGGTGGATTTCCCCCTTGCTGTACTGGTGATAGTGAGTGAGTTCTCACTAGATGTCATTATTTAAAAGTGTGTAGCACCTCCCTCTTTGCTCTGTCTTCTGCTGACCATGTGAAGATGTGCTTGCCTCCTCTTTGCCTTCTGCCATGATTGTAAGTTTCCTGAGAACTCCCTATATGTGCTTTCTGTACAGCCTGTGGAACCATAAGCCAATTAAACCTCTTTTCTTTATAAATTGCCCAGTCTCTGATAGTTTTTTTTTGTTTGTTTGTTTTTTGACAGAGTCTCACTCTGTTGCTCAGGCTAGAGTGCAGTGGCACGATCTCGGCTCACTGCAAGTTCTGCCTCCCAGGTTCACGCCATTCTCCTGCCTCAGCCTCCTGAGTAGCTGGGACTACAGGCGCCTGCCACCACGCCCAGCTAATTTTTGTATTTTTAGTAGAGATGGGGTTTCTCTGTGTCAGCTAGGATGGTCTCGATCTCCTGACCTTGTGATCCACCCGCCTTGGCCTCCCAAGATGCTGGGATTATAGGCATGAGCCACCACACCTGGCCTTTTTTTTTTTTTTTTCCCTCAAAACAGAGTCTCACTCTGTCGCCCATGCTGGAGTGAAGTGGTGTGATCTCAGCTCACTGCAACCTCTGCCTCCCTGGTTCAAGCAATTCTCATGCCTCAGCCTCCCAAGTAGCTGGGATTGTAGGCATGAGCCATCACGCCCAGCCAACAATGACTCTTGAGAGAACTATAAAAAGTATTGAAGCATTTGTTAGAGTACTTAACACACTTTTGTTCTGAGTAGTTTTAGGTTTGGTTCAGCTGAGATTTTTACCTTTATTTTGGAATTTATTTTCAAATTAAAACAAAAAGCAAAACATCTAATATTTAAAATAGTAAATTATAGAGGTAGGAGGTAGTTTTCCCAGCTAAACAGATTATTAACCTTTACTGTGAATTTACATGGACACTTAACATATTAAACTTTTTAAATGTGTTAATATTTTGGATTTCTGAGCCTATGAAAATATTCCTTGCCTGGAAATTAGCTGTAAGCTCTTATCAATGTAGTTTTCTGATTAAGTGTTACTACTTTCCAACCAAATTATAAATCTCTTAAAGGCGTCGTAGGTGTGTTTATATCTCCAGCACCTGGCATAGTTGCTTGAATATGTGGGACTGTATATTGCTGGGTGGCAGATCTAATATTTTTTAAAGAGCACAATATTCTCAGCTTGAATGTCTTCATCAACAGAGCTTGTGGTCTTTATTTAAGTGGGCAGGTTTTCATTGTGTTTCAACTTGGCCAAAGGAACCTTTTCAAGTTTTCAGAGGAGTAGCTTCTTATTAGCTTATAACATTAATCAGTTATTGGTTTTTTGGTTTTTTGGTTTTTTTGGTTTTTTTTTTGAGACGGAGTCCCACTCTGTTGCCCCGGCTGGAGTGCAGTGGCATTATCTTGGCTCACTGCAAGCTCCACCTCCCGGGTTCATGCCATTCTCCCGCCTCAGCCTCCCAAGTAGCTGGGACTGCAGGCGCCCACCACCATGCCCAGCTAAATTTTTTTTTTTTTTTTTTTTGTATTTTTAGTAGTGACGGGGTTTCACTGTGTTAGCCAGGATGATCTTGATCTCCTGACCTCGTGATCTGCCCGCTTTGGCCTCCCAAAGTGCTGGGATTGCAGGCGTGAGCCACCACGCCTGGCAACATTAATCAGTCATTGTTGAGAGAGCCCTAACTCTGGCCACTTTATTAGGAAGAACACAAGATGAAAACTAGGGACAAATTCACTATATAGTAGTCTCCCACCTTTTCCTCAAGAGATACATTCAGGGTCCTCCAGTGGATACTTGAAACCACAGATAGTACTGAACCTATGTACTGCTTTTTTTTATACATACATAACTATGATAAAGTTTATAAATGAGGCACAGTAAGAGATTAACAACAACAGTAATAAAATAACAGTTATCTGAATGTGGTTTCTCTTTCTCAAAATATCTTACTGTACCCTACTCACCTTTCTTCCTATGACCTATTGATCTGATAACCAAGATGGCTACTATGTGTCCAAGGGGGAGGTATCTTATACAACATGGAATGCTGGACAAAGGAATGATTGACTTCCTGGATGGGACAGAGCGGGACACTGCAGGATGGCAAGAGATTTCATCATGTTACTCAGAACATTGCTGTTTAAAACTTAAGAACTGCTTATTTCTGGAATTTTCGATTTGATATTTACATACCATACTTCACCTTGGGTAACTGAAACTGCAGAAAGTGAAACTGGATAAGGAGAGACCACTGTACAACTTTTATTTCTAAAGAACTGTAAACATTTGTGTGTTTGCAGATCAGGGAGCAGAGAAACATGAAGGCACAGGTCAGTCCTCTGGGATCACTGATCAAGAGAAGGAGTTATCCACCAATGCTTTCCAAGCCTTCACAGTAAGAAATGGCTTCTCTTAATCTGCTCAAGTTGTAGGGTTCTGTCAAGTATGAATCTTTTCATAGTGAATTTTTAAATTTACAATTTTTACTCTGTAATAATTCAAAAGTTAATTTAGAGATAAGTAGGTTTAATTTTAAAAATAAATGTTTTAGAGTTTAAATATGGTGAAAGGAATGGGAGTAATTGGAGCCATTCCCAAGTTTTTGTAAACATGTTTTAACTCATATACTGTTGTTTTTAAGTCTTCTAAATTTAGATTTGTAAGTATATGGGTCAGTCTTTTCATTTCACTATGCTGTTCAATTATTTATTTATTTATTTCTGAAAATATCAGATTCAAAAATTATTTTCTTGAAGGTACTTTAAAATGGAACCCCAAAACTTTATTGGCAGAATTTTAACTTTTCTGACATTAAACAATATGAAAGAAAACCTTATTTGGTTATCAGGTTACGTGCATGTAAGCAGAAGAACTTGATGCTTGGGTATTCAAAATATATTTACTAGAAAATAAAATTTGGAGTGATTATATTAGCTTTCTTGACTAGTCTCAGCCATTAATACCCTGCTAGCACTATATGTATATACCAGTATATTTATCATATCAATATATGTGTCGATGTCAGGGTTTTGAGTCTTAGGAAGTAAATATCCACAGTTTCTTAACTGACATAATATTGCTTTAGTGACTGATTAGTATATGTAGGGAAACTACATCTTTCTTTTTAAGAACTTTTAAGATAAAGATGAATGAAATATATTTGGAATGATACACTGTTCTTAAAGCTGGTATGTAATTTTGTGTGTGTGTGTGGTTTTTTTTTTTTCAGTCTGGAAATTATGATGCCTGTCTACAACACCTTGCCTGTCTACAAGATATAAACAAAGATGATTATAAAATAATTTTGAATACAGCAGTAGCTGAGTTTTTTAAAAGTAACCAAACAACAACAGATAATTTGAGACAAACACTTAACCAACTGAAGAATCAGGTGATATACAAATGAATTTAACTATAAAAAATATTGTTCTGTTCTTCAATTTATGAAATACAAATAGTTAAGGAAAATAAAGGTGATTCGTCTGGTATTTCTTGTCTGAAGCATTTGTTAGCATTAATTTTATTTCCATAAAATTATTATTCCAGGAGATAAAAGGTATGTTGTGGGATTATTTTTTTAATTGGGGTTTTAATTAACTTGAACAGAATAGACTAATATACCAAATTTGAATGAGCTTTGGAGTTTTGAGAAAGAACTATATGAAGAAGCTTAGCTGTGGAGATATATCTTGTTTATAATTACAAAAATATGATTAATCCTAATGTCAAGTTTTTTTAGCATTTGGATCAGGAGATGATTAATTAAATAGAAGATATTCTGCTTTGTATCTGGCTTGAGGCTTGAATTGGGGATTGGTCTGGTGATAACGGCAATGTTTCTTGAATCCTGGGGCTAGACTTTTGGTGTTCAAGAGGGCTGATAACAGTGATGGTGCTGATAGGATCAGCTAGCATATGTTAAGTGTTCACTGTGTGACAGGGCTCTGCCAGGAGCTTGTGTGCAACTTCTCATTTGTTCTTCTCAGTAGCCCTATGAAAAAGCTATATAATTTTTCTTATTTTAAAAGTGGGAAAGCCAGGGCACAGATAGCTGTGTAAATTGTCCAAAGACACAAAGTTTTTAAGTAGTAAGAGCTACATGAACTCAGTTGTATTTAACTCTAGAGTCTGTAATTTTAGTTACTGCTTCATGCTGTTAGGGAGTCATGGGATCTTTCCTGTAATCATGAGTACCATGATACTGTATAGTATCACCCTAAAGTGTGACACAGGTAGAAGCAAGTTGTCCCTTCAGGCCCTCTATAATCCTTTATAGGCATAAAGTAATTTTAAAACCCCATTAAAATTCAAAAATGAGAATAATAGCTACCATTTATTGAATGCATACTTGGTGCCAAATTCTGTATTAAGTGCTTTTTATGCCTTATCTCATATAATCCTCACATTCAACTCTTGAGGCAGTAGGTGCTTATTATCTCAGTTTTAAAACCAGGGTTTAGGAAGTCTAATTTAAATTTACACAACTAGGAAGGAAGAACAGATTTAAACCAGGCCTTCTGACTCTTGAGCCTGTTCTCCTACCTGTCTCAGTCTTCATAAATTTATATGTCCTCACGTTTCCTCATTACTCCAGTATTATTACTGATGACTTTATCTAGTGTTCCAGAATCAAAAGAAAGATGATGCTTACTGATAATCTAGTACATGCACCCTATGACCCCATAGACAGTTTCTTCCAGGACAAATTTGTTTGGTTTTTGAGAATAAGTTCAGCCTTTAAACTTTTTTTGAATAAGCAATTCCTGCAAACTTCCAGTTAGGCCAAAAAAACTTTGTGAAGTTCTTTCACTAGCTTTTATTGTTTATAAGGTTTGTTAGGGCCTTCCAACTCTTGAGTTTCCTAGAAGTGTTTGTATTTGTGATTACTGGCTTCCTTAAATCATACTTCTGTTCGCAGTCACATTGGGCACAGTGACACACCTTTTCAACCTATTCCATTTTAATTAACAAACGTCTAATTTCACTTAATGAGTAGTTTTTCTTTTGGCTGGAGCAATTACTAGATTATTTTGGTGAGTTATAGAACATATGGCAAAGTTATTCGTGTGATAATTATTCAACCATTGCTGAATCCAAAACGCTATAGTTTTATCTAAAAGCTTTTCTGGCTAAACTCTTCTTAATTCAGTCCCTCTCCATTACATAACTACAGAAAGCGTTGCCTTTGGAAATTGAGTTTTCACTGTTTGAAGATACTGTTTTTAATCTCTTTAAGATAGTGACTTGATAAGTGAAGATTATAAAAAGTTCCCAAACTCATTGAAATGCACATGTTGTTGGTCAGCTGGGACCACTTGCTAACATTTGAACCATGTCAGGCTTAACCACGTGGGTGGTTGGTGTCTGTTGAAGTCCAGTTACAAAATTTACAAATCATTGTGTGTTGTGAACCTTCAGGTTCCTTGCCATTGGTCAAAACAAGGCTGTTAAATCCATGTACTATGTATCAGAGTTCTAAGGAAGTGTTGGTCTTAGAGTTAATTACTTAATATTGAACAATAATTTATTGCAATCTTCATAATGGCAAAGGTTAGTTTTGATACAGGTAGACTTCCAATTTCATGTGTTATATGGAATTGTGCAATGGTTGTAAAGCTTGATTAAAATTTAAAAGCCCGTTGCTACAGCTTACAGAAGGGGGTATACAGTTTGAGAATGCAAAGTGTCATGCTTTTTTTTTTCTTTTGGTGTCAGTTATAGATGTTAGCCTTTAGTGAAGCCCATAAAAGCCTTTTCTAACCATCATGTGTGCAATAATATATTTTTGTTATTGAGTACTTTAAAAATATTCTTTTTTACGGGAACAAAACCTGAAAATATACTTTCTAGCCCTATGGCCTTGGGCAAGATAATCAAGTTTTCTGTGCCAGTTTCCTTATGTATAAAGTGGAAATGAAATTATCTGTGTCCTCGGCCGGGTGCGGTGGCTCATACCTGTAATCCAAGCACTTTGGGAGGCTGAGGTGGGCAGATCGCCTGAGCTCAGGAGTTCAAGACCAGCCTGGCCAACATGGTGAAACCCCATCTCTACTAAAAATACAAAATTAGCCAGGTGTTGTGGTGCATGCCTGTAGTCCGAGCTACTCAGGAGGCTAAGGCAGGAGAATCACATGAACCCTGGAGGTGGCGGTTACGCTGAGCTGAGTTCGTGCCACTGCACTCCAGCCTGGGTGACTCCATCTCAAAAAAAAAAAAATTATGTATGACCTTGAGGTCTGGTGAGGATTAACCCGTAAAAAAGTTTTAACATAGCAAGTCTGGCACATGTTAAATAGTTAACTGTTTTTGTTTTGTTTTGTTTGATACAGAGTCTCGCTGTGTTGTTCAGGCTGGAGTGCAGTGATGTGATCTTGGCTCACTGCAGCCTCTGCCTTTTGGATTTAAGCAAGTCTCCTCCCTCAGCCTCCCGAGTAGCTGGGACTACAGGCACGTGCCACCACACCCAGCTAAATTTTTTTTTGTATTTTGTATTTTTAGTAGAGACGGGGTTCACCATGTTGGCTAAGCTAGTCTCGAACTCCTGACCTCAAGTGGTCTGCCTGCCTCGGCCTCCCAAAGTGCTGGGATTACAGGCATGAGCTGCCACGCCCAGCCAGCTATTATTAATGTTTAAATTTTACCTTAGTTTTTACAAAATGAAATCAAACTATGAATACTACGTGACATTTTTATGGGAAAGGTCATTTTGAGTTTGTTGCACGCCTGGTGTAGCCTCTTGTAGGTTGTGAGACTAGGAGATGGGAATCCTACTCAGAAGCCGTGTTACCAATTGAAACAGGGAACATAGCTTCACAGTGACAAGGAAGATAATTGTCTAGCCATGTGCTGGGTACTTAATAAAGTCTCATCAAAACATTTTACCTGAAATTTTATTATGTGTGGCACAGAAGAATGAAAATAATTTTTAGTATGTGAGAGTAATTAAAATCTAAAGATACTGTTGAAAGTGTGGAAAAATTCAGAATAAGAATGTTGGCCTATGTTCCTTTTTATTCATATGAATTCTTTCACTTTTGCTTTTTATTTCTTTAATGTTGTTAAAGTATAATCTCTGTTGATTGCTTTATAGGTCCACTCAGCTGTTGAAGAAATGGATGGATTAGATGATGTTGAAAACAGCATGTTGTACTATAATCAAGCAGTCATTCTTTATCATCTGCGGCAGTATACAGAAGCCATATCAGTTGGTGAAAAACTTTATCAGTTCATAGAGCCTTTTGGTATGTTATCTGTCAAGTCAAAAATTTCCCTATCTTCCCTATACTTGCAAAGTTCTCTGGTACTTTTACCTAGATAACCTAAATCTGAGAAGTCCATGTCAGTATTCAAAGAAAAGCCATATCAGCTTTGCTTAATGGTTAGAAAAGATAAAAATGTAATTCAGGTTTTCTTTGAGTGTCCCTTCCCAAATTTTGAAGATAACTGTTAAAAGTGCTGTTGGAAAGTGTTGAAAACACTTAGTGATATTTGTGGGGTTTTTGCTGTTTCAACACTATTTTAGTGTACCTGATCCTTTCTTACTTTAGTACATTAAGGAAGTAGCATTTTGGAATGTTAGGGGACAGTGAGGTATTTCATTTTTGCCTATTGCCTTACTGAAATTTTTGGTGGTAATTATGGAGTAGGAAGTATAGAACAGAGTTAGTTTTTTTGCTATCTTAATTAGCTTACTAACCTCAAGTAGGAGTAGCAAGAAAAGTAAGGGCAAAGGAAAAAAGAAGAGCAAAGGAGAAAGCTGGACCCAGGAAATGGTTGTTAGAGAAGGCTGTTGGTTTCTAGCCCACAAGCAGTCAAATTCCATTTGTGAGTTACATTTTTGTCTTTTTTTTCCATGATTGCTTTCTTTTACATACAAAACACAAATGAGAATTCCTGATTTATCAGGAATGCCTTATTGCTGATGTGGTTACCACAGGACAAGTGGTGGGGTGTGATAGCGCTCTGTGGTGCTTTGGGAAGAGGTAGAGAGTCCCCTTTTGCTGACAGCTGGTTGAACAGCTGATTACTATGGCTCCAGAGAGCCATTCTGAGGTGCTTCTCTTCTTTCCCTCAATCCTGAGAGCTTGGTAGCTGGACAGACTTGGCAGGAGAGACACCAATGGTAAGGGATTATGTAATTAGTGACCACGTCCTTCTGTATAGCTGGAAATCAGAGTTACACTTTTAGGACTGTACACATTTTTCTATAAAGTTACTGTTATTGATGCTTCTTAGAATTTCAATATGGAGAAACTGCCTTTAAAGGCAGCTGTTAAAATATAAATATGCCCAGCGCGGTGGCTCATGCCTGTAATCCCAGCACTTTGGGAGGTCGAGGCGGGCAGATCATCTGAGGTCAGGAGTTCGAGACCAGCCTGTCCAACATGGGGAAACCCCGTCTCTACTAAAAATACAAAATTAGCCGGGTGTGGTGGCACATGCCTGTAATCCTAGCTACTCAGGAAGGCTGAGGCAGGAGGATCACTTGAACCCAAGAGGCAGAGGTTGCAGTGAGCCAAGATCGCACCACGGCATTCCAGCCTGGGCAACAAAAGCAAAACTTGTTCTCAAAAAAAAAAAAGGAATTTCCGGAATTCATGAAATCCTATTAATCTGCACTGTGGCTGAACAGAATATATTAACAGTAATCAACTAGTCAGTATTCACATCCATTTTTCTTTTAAAATATTATGGCTTTTTTTTTTTTTAAACTTTTACTGCTTGGATTTTTTTTAAAGACTGTTTTTTTAGAGAAGGTTTAGATTTACAGCAAAACCAAGTTTCCTCTTGTACAGAGATTTCCCATGTGTCCTCTGCCCCAACACATCCATAGCCTGCCTCATTACCATTATCCCCCAACAGCGTGGTGCATTTGTTATAATTGATAAACCTACATTGATACATCATAATCATCCAAAGTTCATAGTTTATGTTAGGGTTCACTCTTGGTGTTGTATGTTCTATGTGTTTGGACAAATATATTCATTATAGTATCATACAGAGTATTTTTCACAGCCCTAAGAGTTGTGTGTTGTGCCTATTCATTCCCTTTCTACCTATAACCACTGATCTTTTTACTGTCTCTATTGTTTTGCCTTTTCTACAGTGTCAAACTTGGAATCATAACTACTCAGCTTCTTTTTTTTTTTTTTTTTTTTTTTTTTGAGATGGGGTCTCTTTCTGTTGCCCAGGCTGGAGTGCAGTGGCGTGATCTCCACTCACTGCAACCTCCACCTGCCAGGCCCAAGCGATCCTCCCACCCCGGCCTCTTCAGTAGCTGGGATTACAGTCACTCGCCACCACACCCAGCTAATTTTTGTATTGTTTTGGAAAGACTGGGTTTCGCCATGTTGCCTAGGCTGGTCTTAAACTCCTGGGCTCAAGCAATCCACCCACCTTGGCCTCCCAATGTGCTGGGATTACAGGTGTGAACCACCGTGCCTGGCCAGTACTCAGATTCTTCATACAACATGTGCTAATTGAGCACATGGGCCAATACTGTGGGCCAGACACTGTTCTGGGTCTGGAGATAATGCAGTGAATGAAATACAGAAACTCTTTTCCCCCGTTAAGCTTCTATTCTAATGGGAGAGAAAGCAATAATAAAACAGCCATCCGTTGGTATTCAAGGGAGACTGGTTCTAGGACACCCCTCTTCAGATACCAAAATCTGCTGATGCTTAAATCCCTTATATAAAATGGTGTAGTATTTACATACAGTCTTTGTATATGTCCTCCTGTACATTTTAAATAATCTCTAAATTACTTATAATACCTAATACACTGTAAATGCTATGAAAATGTTTTTATACCATATTGTTTAGGGAACGGTGATGGGGAAAATGTCTGTACATACTCAGTGCGGATGCAACAACTCTTTTTTTTTTCTTTTAACATTTTCAGTCTGAGGTTGGTTGAATCTGTGGGTGCAGGTCAGATACAGGGGGCTGGCTGTATACTGAATGCTATGAAGTAAAGCTAAAATTGAGTGAGAATGTAGAGATTGACTGGGGATGTTTTAAGTAAGGTAATCAAGCAAGACCTGGGACGAGATGGTATTTGAAACAAGACCCGAATAAAGAAAAGACGTTATCCTTGCTACTGTTTAGAGGGAAAGCATTCCCACTGGAGATAATGGGATATGGAGAAGACTTGAGGTGAGAGGCTGTGTTTGGTGAGAGCAATAGCAGCAAGATCATTGTGACTGGAGCTAGGTAAGGAGGATAATAGGAAATAAAGTCAGAATTAGCCACGGGCAGAACAGGTAAAGCCTAGGGCAGGGCTTACTGTCTTAGGTACAGTGAGAAGCCCTTGGAGATATATGACCTTTGCACACCAGCTGTGTTAATTTCAGTTTTTAAATGAATTCCACTCTTTAAAGCCTTTTGAAATTTTCTCTTCTAGACATTTTTCCTTTTATATTCTTTTTTGAAAGGAAAGATAGTTTTATGTCACACCAGGTTAACTTTCCTCTCTTCATTGGGTTCTTTTTCTTTTGAAGGTCTTGTCTCTTGGCAGTCTCAATTTTGTGATATACTCCAGCCCATACCTTGCTTCTTTTGCTTCTGTAATCAGATGTTTTTTTTTTTTTTTCCATCTCCGTGACCTAGAAAAGAAATGTACTTCATGGAGTCATAGACTTTTTTAGTTAGAAGGAACCTCACAAGATCCCCTGGTCCACCCCTCTGCCTTCAGGCAGGTAAAATATTCTCCTCATTTTACAGGTCAGCCAGCTGAAGTCTGAAAAGTTAAACGATGTACAGAGACCACACATACCTAGTTAGTGGCTGAATAGGTGCAGGTTGAGTATCCCTTATCCAAAATGCTTGGGACAAGAAGTGTTTCAGATTTGGGATTTTTTTTAACTTTGGAATACTTGCATTATACTTACTGGTTCAGTATTCCTAACCTGAGGTCCAGAATGCTACCATGAGCATTTTATTTGAGCATCATTGGTGCTCAAAAAGTATTGGATTTTGAGGCTGGACACAGTGGCTCACACCTGTAATCCCAGCCTTTGTGAGGCCAAGGTGGGTGGATCACTTGAGCTCAGGAGCTTGAGACCAGCCTGGGCAACATAGTGAAACCCTGTCTCTATAAAAAAAATTAGCCAGGCATGGTGACACATGTTTGTGGTCCCAGCTACTCAGGAGGCTAAGGTGAAAGGATCTCTTTTTTTTTTTTTTTTTTTTTTTTTTTTTGAGACGGAGTCTCGCTCTGTCACCAGGCTGGAGTGCAGTGGCGCGATCTCGGCTCACTGCAGGCTCCGCCCCCCGGGGTTCACGCCATTCTCCTGCCTCAGCCTCCCGCGTAGCTGGGACTACAGGCGCCTGCCACCTCGCCCGGCTAATTTTTTGTATTTTTAGTAGAGACGGGGTCTCACCGTGTTAGCCAGGATGGTCTCGATCTCCTGACCTTGTGATCCGCCCGCCTCGGCCTCCCAAAGTGCTGGGATTACAGGCGTGAGCCACCGCGCCCGGCCTGAAAGGATCTCTTGAGCCTAGTAGACAGAGGTTGCAGTAAGCCAAGATTGCAACACCGCACTCCAGCCTGGGTAACACAGTGAGATACCATCTCAAAAACAAAAAAAGTTTTGGATTTTGGAGGATTACAAATTTCAGATTTCAACATTTCAGGTTAGGAATGCACAACCTCTATTGGAATTCAGGTTTCTTTCCGCCTAAAGTAATATTCCTCATTACGTGTGCTAGTGTTTAGTAGATGTTTTCCCAAGGAAGATTTAATCACTGGAATTTCTGAAATGAGAGGCCTTGCAGTGCCTAGTAAAATGACATTGTTGACATTGCAAGTTGCTTTCATTCATGGCTCTAGGTGATATGCATTCATTTGAGTAAAGACTTATGCTTTGCTATTTAAAGCTTTGTATCCTGTTTTGGAGGGTGGTCTGAGATGTGTGCATTACTTTAGGATGTGACTATTCTTTTCTGTGTTTTTTTCTCCCAGAAGAAAAATTTGCCCAAGCAGTGTGTTTTTTGCTTGTAGACCTGTATATATTAACCTACCAAGCTGAGAAAGCTTTGCATCTTCTTGCTGTCCTAGAAAAAATGATTTCACAGGGTAACAATAACAAAAATGGAAAGAATGAGGTGAGTCTTTAAAGGTGATCAGACTAAAATCTAAAATATGATTAATTCTCTCTACTTGTTGGTTTACTGGATTAAAAAGAAAACAATTAAAATATGATTAATATTTGTGGTTATGAACTTAACAGCTTTAAGATACAATTTTCATATTATAAGCTTTATCATTTTAAAGTATAGAGTTTAGTGGTTTTGAGTGTACTCACATTCGTACAACCATTACTATCTAATTTCAAAATATTTTTGTCACCCCAAAAAGAAACCCTGTACCATTTGCAGTCACTCCCCATTTCCCCCTTTCGTCAGTCCCAAGCAGCCGTTAATCTTCTTACTGTCTCTGAATTTACCGTCTGGACATTACATATGAATGGAATCATAATATGCGGCCATTTGTCACTGGCTTTTTTTACTTAGTGTAATGCTTTCAAGCTTCATCCATATTGTAGCATATACTTATTTTTTTTTCCATGTACTTCATGCCTTTTGTGGCTGAATAATATTCCATTCACTATATGAATATGCCACATTTTAAAAATTTCTTTATCAGTTGGTAGACATTTGGGTTCTTTTCTACCTTTTGGTTATTATATATAGTGCTTCTATGAACATTCATGTACAAATTTTTGTGTGGATATATGTTTTCAGTTATCTTGGATATAATATTTAGGAGTAGAATCACTGGGTTATATGGTATCTTAACTCTATGTTTAACCCTATACAAGACTGTTTTACAAAGTGGCTGCACTATTTTAAATTCCCACCGGCCACTTGTGAGGTTGTAATTTCTCCCATTGTTACCAACACTTGTGATTGTCTATCTTTAAAAGAAAATTAGCTATCTTAGGGGTGTGAAGTGGTATCTTGTTACAGTTTTGATTTATATTTTCATAATGACTAAGGATGTACATTGAGTGTCTTTTCATATATGAGCTATTATTTTTATAGAATTGAAAGATTGGAATTAAGACAATAGAATCCATAACCTGGATAAACACTTTCATTCCCTATGCTTTCATTAGGGAATATTTCATCATTAAAGTTCTTCAAAAAAAAAAAAAAATACATGGCTGGGCGTGGTAGCTCACACCTGTAATCCCAGCGCTTTGAGAGTCCAAGGCAGGTGGATCACCTGAAGTCAGGAGTTTGAGACCGGCCTGGCCAACATGGTGAAACCCTATCTTTACTAAAAATACAGAAAATAGCTGGGCATGGTGGCACACAACTGTAATTCTAACTACTCAGGAGGCTGAGGCACGAGAATCTGGGAGGTGATTGAAACTGGGAGGTGGAGATTGCAGTGAGCCAAGATTATGCCACTGCACTCCAGCCTGGGAGACAGAGCAAGACTCAAACTCAAAAATAAAAAAGCATACATTTATGATGTTTAAGCTTCACCATGTTCTGGTGAGAGACTTGGTGCCCAGTATGAGTATATCCTGCGTCTCATGTTTTTCTTTTACTTGTGCTTCTGGTTATCAAGGGATGACCCTTCTTTCTTCCGTTTTCTGCCCCTTTGTTTTAAAAGGAGTGTTTGCAGGAAACATTGCCAATACTTTTTGCCTGTGTACATTCTTGAGGTTTAAAAAGAAAATAAACATCTGGCATTACTTTTTTCAATTTTAGTGTGTATTCATAAGGGATTTCAGTTGAATAACCTTAGCATTATACCGAAACATTGTGTAGTAAAATATTTATATTCAGTACTTGTAATATTTGATTAAATATAATTTAGTTTAGCAGATGCTTATGTGCTCTGCCAGGTTCTAAGGTACTCTGCTAGGTACTAAGGTGACAAAAACAAACAAAAACATTGCAGTCCTTGCTTTCAAGGATCTCAGGTCTAGGAAGAGATAAATTGGGCAACATCTGGTCATGAACAGGGAAGAAAGAGGTGAAAGAGGTTAGGGAATATTTCAAAGGAATTTGGATGTTTGTTTTGGGCCTCGGAAGATGGTTAATAGTTTGACAAGTCAGAAAAGGAGGAGTAGAGCAAGATAACTAGCCTGGCAGAGAATATCACAAAAGGTATGAGCTTATGGTGTGCTGGAGACCTTTCTGGTAATGAAATGAGCAGTACCAGAGAAATGCAGAGGAGAGCAGTGGGAGATGATGTTGGCAATATGAGTGTGAGTGATAGCTTGAAGAACTTTGAATTAGAAAGTTCAAATTTGATGTGATTGGCAGTGTTCATAACAGAGAAAGTTTTAAGAAGTGGGTGGATCTGTTCGGGGTTTTAGAAAGATATTCTGAGTTTTGCTTAAAGTAATATTCATGGTTTTTAAAATAAGCCCAGGCTGGCCACAGTGGAGACCCCCATCTCTGTGAAAAATTAAAATTGTAAATAAATAAAACCAGCTCATCATTACATTCGACTGTGAGCTTCTCATGAGTAGAGCTTCCTGTCACCCACTCTAGACTACTGAACCTCAGTCTCTAGGAGTGGGACCTGGGATTCTGCATTTTTTAAAGACAGGGTCTTTCTCTGCCACGTCAGGCTGGAGTATAGTAGCACAATTACGGCTCACTGCAGTCTTGATCTCCTGGGCTCAGGCAGTCTTCCCACCTCAGCCTCCTGAGTAGCTGGGACTACAGTTACATGCTACCATGCCCAGCTAATTTTTGTATTTTTTGTAGAGATGGGATTTTGCCATGTTACTCAAGCTGATCTCGAACTCCTGGGCTCAAGCGATCCGCCCGCCTCAGCCTTCCATAGTGCTGGGATTACAGGCATGAACCACCATGCCCTACAAATTCTACATTTTGAAAATGCTCACTAGGTAATTTAGATTAGCTCACTTGGAAATCACTGATTTAAATTATGGTCAAAAATATTTAATTTTGATAAACTTTGTTTCATCACCCTACAGACTGGTAATAACAACAACAAAGATGGATCTAATCATAAAGCTGAAAGTGGAGCTCTAATAGAAGCTGCAAAATCAAAGATACATCAGGTAGTATAAATTTTAAAGGGGGGGCAACACATGACATATTTAATTGTAGTTATGACAAATGAAGCAATGACATAGATCATTGGAAGCAGTCAATAATTCAAGGTGCATGTATTTGTTTGTCTTTTGAAGTATTGTAGTTTAGAAGCACATTTATCCTAAATACATTTTGCTTAAGAGGATAATATAATTTACTTAAATTGCTCTATAAATAAAGTTCGAGAGAAATGGCATGGGAATGTACTGCATGATAAAATCAACTGGAATTTTAAAAAGTCATTGTTAGCCATGTGCGGAAGAGGATTGATAGGATTTTTGCCCGGAACTTGAGTATTTAAGTTTTTTGTTTGTTTTTTGAGATGGAGTCTCACTCTGTCACCCAAGCTGCAGTGCAATGGTGCAATCTCGGCTCGCTGCAACCTCCGCCTCCCAGGTTTAGGAGATTCTCCTGCCTCAGCCTTCCTAAGTAGCTGGGATTACTGGCGCGCGTCACCACACCCGGATAATTTTTTGTATTTTTAGTAGAGAAAGGATTTCACCGTGTTGGCCAGGCTGGTCTCAAACTCCTGAGCTTGGGTGATCCACCTCCCTCGGCCTCCAAAGTACTGGGACTACAGGCGTGTAGCTAAATTTTTATTCTACCATGATTTTAGTATTTTGAAGTATATTCGAACAGTACAGTGAAAATAGCATATTTTTTAAAATTGTAAACTTGATTTAGCAAGTAATTAGTGTAACTATGTTGTAAATAGATTGGGTTTTCTTAACTAGAAAGTAAAACTTTATGTAAATCCACCATAGTTTTAACATACTAACATTTTCCCTTTGACAGTACAAAGTACGAGCTTATATCCAAATGAAGTCTCTGAAAGCATGTAAAAGGGAAATCAAGTCAGTCATGAATACAGCTGGAAATGTAAGTTTCTTCTGGACTTTTGTTTTTCAATTTGTGTCTTTCTTATTTAGACTATGGGTATTGTCAGTTTTAAATAATTTATCTTAGTCTTTTACATATACTGCCAGATATGGACCTTGCTATTTTAAAGTTGGGAAGTAGTAATAATACTGTGTCTATAGTTTGATTTTTTTTTTTTTTTACTTAAAATTACAACAAGCGCTTTTCTATTTTATGTAACCTTCAAAACCACCATTTTAAATAACTGCCTATTTTTCTGTTACTGGTTTATCACAACTCACTTAAACATTTTGCTAATATTAGACATTTAGGTTATTTTAGAATTTTTTAGTATTATACTCAAAACATTTATGGCCAGGCATGGTGACTCACGTGTAATCCCAGCACTTTAGGAGGCCAAGGTGGGCGGATCACCTGAGGTCAGGAGTTCAAGACCAACCTGGCCAACATGATAAGACCCTGTCTCTACTAAAAATACAAAAATAAGCCGGGTGTGGTGGCGTGTGCCTGTAGGCCCAGCCACTGGGGAGGCTGAAGTGGGAGGATCACTTGAACCCGGGAAGCAGAAGTTGCAGTGAGCTGAGATTGTGCCATTGCACGCTAGCCTGGGCAACAGGGTGAGACCCTGTCAAAAAAATTTAAAAAAATAAAAAAAAATTATTAAAAATCTAACAGTCAAATTGTAGCCAAAACCTGCCCCTTCCAAATGACTTTTGGCTTGACAGTACCTTCGATTTAACTGAGATAGAATTACTTCTTCCTTCCACTCCCTCCACCCTAATCTTTCATTGATAATTTTTAAGGTGGTGTAGGAAAGAAACAGAATTGTGAACAATCTTGATGCTTCTAGAAAAACTATAAATTTAGAAGTATAAAGTCATGAGAAAATATGGTTAAAAATCTCAGGCAGGATCCAGATTAGTCACTGAGTTAGTTAATATGCTAGTGATTTTTGAGAACAATCATGTCCTAGACCTGAGCCTAAGAGGGAAAGACCCAGTTAGCCAGCCAGCCATTATCAAACCTTTTTTTTTTTTAATGATAAAAGACATAATTCCTAGCCGGGCGCGGTGGCTCACACCTGTAATCCCAGCACTTTGGGAGGCTGAGGTGGGCGGATCACAAGGTCAGGAGATCGAGACCATCCTGGTTAACACGGTGAAACCCCGTCTCTACTAAAAATACAAAAAATGCGCCGGGCGTGGTGGCGGGTGCCTGTAGTCCCAGCTACTCGGGAGGCTGAGGCAGGAGAATGGCGTGAACCTGGGAGGCGGATCTTGCTGTGAGCTGAGACAGCACCACTGCACTCCAGCCTGGGCAACAGAACAAGACTCCGTCTCAAAAAAAAAAAAAAAAAAAAAAAAAAAGACATAATTCCTGCCTTAAAGGAGACCACAGTCATAGAGGAAAGACAATTGAAAATTATTATAATTCAGTGTATGCCGGGCGCGGTGGCTCACGCTTGTAATCCCAGCACTTTGGGAGGCCGAGGCGGGCGGATCACGAGGTCAGGAGATCGAGACCACGGTGAAACCCCGTCTCTACTAAAAATACAAAAAATTAGCCGGGCGTGGTGGCGGGCGCCTGTAGTCCCAGCTACTCAGAGAGGCTGAGGCAGGAGAATGGCGTGAACCCGGGAGGCGGAGCTTGCAGTGAGCCGAGATCGCGCCACTGCACTCCAGCCTGGGCGACAGAGCGAGACTCCGTCTCAAAAAAAAAAAAAAAAAAAAAAAAAAAAAAAAAAAAAAAAAAAAAAAAAAAAAAGAAAATTATTATAATTCAGTGTAATAGTCATCCTAAATCAGCGAAAACTTCAGGAGGAATAGCTACCACTAAGAATAAGCACTGAAAGCCCTTGTTTCTTTAGTGACCAGAACTTTGGGATGGGCAGGAGGCAGAGCAAAGGATAAACTAGGATTCAGAAGGAAAGCCTGTTGCTAAATTAAGTGAATAAATAGGCCAGGCATGACGGCTCATGCCTGTAATCCCAGCACTTCGGAAGGCTGAGGCAGGCAGATCACCTGAGGTCAGGAGTTCGAGACCAACCTTGCCGACATGGGGAAGCCCCGTCTCTACTAAAAATAAAAAAATTAGGTCGGGCATGGTGGCTCATGCCTGTAATCCCCACACTTTGGGAGGCTGAGGCAGGCGGATCCCAAAGTCAGGAGTTCAAGACCAGCCTGACCAACATGGTGAAACCCCATCTCTACTAAAAATACAAAAATTAGCCAGGTGTGGTGGCATGCGCCTGTAATCCCAGCTACTCAGGAGGCTGAGGCAGGAGAATTGCTTGAACCCGGGAGGCGGAAGTTGCAGCGAGCCGAGATCACGCCACTGCACTCTAGCCTGGGCGATGGGCGAGACTCCGTCAAAAACAAAAACAAAAATTTGCCTGGTGTGGTGGCTCATGCCTGTAATCCCAGCTACTCAGGAGGCTGAGGCAGGAGAATTGTTTGAACCCAGGAGGCGGAGGTTGCAGTGATCCGAGATCGTGCCACTGTACTCCAGCCTGGGCGACAGAGCAAGATTCCATTTCAATCAATCAATCAATCAATCAATCAATCAATCAGGATTTCAGATGTCCTCCTGGATGGATGTTTAGTCTCCAGAGCTCTCTGCATGCTTTCGTACTCTAAACAGGTAGTACTATCTAGGGTCCTCCACCATGACGATTCTTAGGAGAAGTGAAAGGTCATCTACCATTCAAAACGTGATCTTTGGAACAGCAAGATTAGTGCTTGCAAATAAGGCATTCTGTTGAAAATTCTTCCATTTGTAGAATGGCACTTTTTTTTTCCTATTTATATCTCTGTAGGTTCTAATGAAAGGTGCATTTGTATCTTAAAAATTAAGAAAGATCACTAGTCTCTCTAATAACTATTAAAATGAAGGACATAGATTGTGTTGTCAAATTGGTTTTCAGTTAGTAGTGTAGTAGATGAACACAATCAGTTGATAATCTATAGACTGTATTCTTATACATATACCTATATTTATTTTTTCAGGTGGACCCTTAGTAATTATTTTGACAAAGTGCTTTCTGACAAGTTTCAATTTTTTTGGTTGTGAGAGCAATGAAAAATTTAGAGACTATATAGTTTTTTGTGACTGTGACTTAATTGATTCATTTATGGTTTTGAACACATGTCAGTACAATAGTATAATTAAGATCTTACATTAGGCATCTGAAAACAAATTATAAGTAACTTTTATATTTTCTCTACAGTCTGCACCCTCTCTCTTTCTTAAAAGCAATTTTGAGTACTTAAGAGGTAATTATCGAAAAGCCGTGAAGCTATTAAATAGTTCAAACATTGCTGAGCATCCAGGATTCATGAAAACAGGTAAAAGAAAATTGTGAAATTTTAACTTTTTTTTGCCTGGCTTTTCTACCCCTTCTTGCTTGTCCACCTCCCAACACCCAGTCTTTTGAGTGATTTATGCTAATTTTTTAATGAAAATGTTTTACTATTTCTGGTGCAAAAATTTCCAGGAATTCTTTTTTCTACTTTAGAAGAAACCTCATGAGCCGGGCGTGGTGGCGGGCACCTGTAGTCCCAGCTACTCGGGAGGCTGAGGCAGGAGAATGGCCTGAACCCGGGAGGCAGAGCTTGCAGTGAGCCGAGATTGCGCCACTGTACTCCAGCCTGGGCTACAGAGCAAGACTCCATCTCAAAAAAAAAAAAAGAAAAGAAAAACCTCATTTCTTCTTGCTTTCACTTTGCTTGCTTGCTTTTTTTTACTTTTCCAGGTTGGATTGCTTTCCTCCCCTCCCCTCCCCCACCTTCTTTTTTTCTTTCTTTTTTTTTTTGAAATAGGGTCTTGCTTTGTCGCCCAGGCTGAGTGCAGTGCCACAATCACAGCTCACTACAGCCTCAACCTCCAGGCTCCAGCGATCCTCCCACCTCACCCTCCCAGGAAGCTGGGACTATAGGCATGCACCACCATGCCTGGCTTATTTATTGTAGAAACAAGGTCTCATTATGTTGCCCAAGCTGGTCTCAAACTCCTGGGCTCAAGTGATCCGCTGACCTCAGTCTCCCAAAGTGCTGGGATTACAGGCATGCACCACTGTGCCTGGCCCAGATAGCTTGTCTTTTTTCTTTAACCTGACTTGCCCTCCCTCCCTCCCTCCTTCCCTCCCTTCCTTCCTTCCCTCCTTCCTTCTTTCTTTTCCTTCCTTCCTTCCTTCTCTTCCTTCCTTCCTTCCTTCCTTCCCTTCCTTCCTTCCCTTCCTTCCTTCCCTTCCTTCCTTCCCTTCCTTCCTTCCCTTCCTTCCTTCCCTTCCTTCCCTTCCTTCCCTTCCCTCGCTTCCTTCCCTTGCTTCCCTCTCTTCCCCCTCTTCCTTCCTTCCCTTCCCTTCCTTTCTTTCCTTTCTTTTTTTTTTTGACAGAGTCTTGCTCTGTTGCCCAAGCTGGAGTGCAGTGGCACCATCTTGGCTCACTACAACCTCCACCTCCCTCCCAGGTTCAAGCGATTCTCCCACCTCACCCTCCCGAGTAGCTGGGACTACAGGCATGCACCACCATGCTCAGCTAATTTTTGTATTTTTTTGGTAGAGACAGGGTTTCCATGTTGCCTAGGCTGTATCGAACTCCTGACCTCAAGCGACCCGCCTGCCTCAGCATCTCAAAGTGCTGGGATTACAAGTGTGAGCCACCGCACCTGGCCCTTTCATTTGTTTTGATAAGATCCTTGGACATTTGCTTTGTGAAGTGAGACTTTTTTTCTTCCATCTTTTTTTTTTTTTTAGTGAATTACCATCTATACCAGAAAAATTAGACCTTTTAAGTAAATAATATAATGTTTTTACTTTTTTCTGCCATAAAGGCAGTTAATAATATAATTTTTTTCAGTAACTTGCCCAATTAATATGACTTCTTTAGATCATTACCTGTATCAAAAATCTATAATGCTAGGAAGATAAGTATTATTACATATTCTTGCCTCTATTTAGACTAAAAAGTGTTACAAATCCTTTGATACTAATGATAATATGAAAGTAAAAATTGTGACTGTCATTTAGGTTTATATCATCAGTATTTGATGGGGCAGGAAAAGGAAAATCACTTATTCGAGAAATGAGGATAAACTATTGAAAATGTATGTTTTGCCTCAAGTTTAAAATGCAAACAATATGTTTTTTTGGTATGTTTTCTCTTGTTTTTTTTGGATTCTATTCAGATACACACACAGAATACACATGCAAACGTACTGAGACCTTCCCCTATTTACCCTTTCAGTTCACAGGAGTGATGGAGGATGGAGAAAGGCACTTTGTTCCTTATAATTCTCTTGTGGGTATTATTTCTGTTCTGAATACCCATTTCTAATTCTGCTCAATTTTAGTGTTTTGTTTTCATTGTCATAGTTTCTCCTCAGAGGTCCACTAACACACAACATGCAATGATCCCTCAAACTAAAAAGATAATATACTTTGAGAAAATTTTGCTTAGGATTTTCTTGATGTATATGTCAATATTGACATTGTCGGGCCGGGCGCGGTGGCTCAAGCCTGTAATCCCAGCACTTTGGGAGGCCGAGGCGGGCGGATCACAAGGTCAGGAGATCGAGACCATCCTGGCTAACAGGGTGAAACCCCGTCTCTACTAAAAATACAAAAAATTAGCCGGGCGTGTTGGCGGGCGCCTGTAGTCCCAGCTACTCGGGAGGCTGAGGCAGGAGAATGGCGTGAACCCCGGGAGGCGGAGCTTGCAGTGAGCCGAGATCGCGCCACCCCACTCCAGCCTGGGGGACAGAGCAAGACTCCGTCTCAAAAAAAAAAAAAATTGACATTGTCAGTCTTTATTTATTTATTTATTTATTTTTATTTTTTTTTTTTTTTTTTGAGATGGAGTCTTGCTCTGTCCCCCAGGCTGGAGTGCAGTGGCGCGATCTCGGCTCACTGCAAGCTCCGCCTCCCGGGTTCACGCCATTCTCCTGCCTCAGCCTCCTGAGTAGCTGGGACTACAGGCGTCCGCCACCACACCCGGCTAATTTTTTTTTTTTTTTGTATTTTTAGTAGAGACGGGGTTTCACCGTGTTAGCCAGGATGGTCTCGATCTTCTGACCTTGTGATCCACCCGCCTCGGCCTCCCAAAGTGCTGGGATTACAAGCTTGAGCCACCGCGCCCGGCCGACATTGTCAGTCTTTAAAATGGAGGCAGGAGCTGGAAGCGGTGGCTCATGCCTGTAATCCTAATGCTTTGGGAGGCCAAGGCAGGAGGACCAGGAGTTCGAGGCTCCAGTGAATCATGATCATGCCACTGCACTCCGGCCTGGGCAACAGAACAAGGCCTTGTCTCTAAAAAAAAATTAATAAATAAAGATGGCCAGGCGTGGTGGCTCACACCTATAATCAATCCCAGCACATAGGGAGACTGAGGCCGACGGATCACTTGAGGTCAGGAGTTCAAGACCAGGCTGGCCAACATGGAGAAACCCCGTCTCTACACAAAATACAAAAATTAGCCAGGCATGATGGCATGCGCCTGTAATCCCAGCTACTTAGGATCCCAAAGTGCTGGAATTGTAGGCGTGAGCCACCAAGCTCAGCCTAGTTTTTCTCTTTTAAATATTGTCATTGCTTAATTTAAAAATATGTCAGAAGATTACCTTTAGATTTTAAGTGCTAAACAATAAATATCCTGATTATTAATTTTGTCTTTCTAGTCAGGCATTTTATACCACTAAGGGCCATCGTTTTGGAATATTTGGGTAGCTATTTAGAAAAAGAATATTAAAGGCCAGGCACGGTGGATCACGCCGGTAATCTCAGCACTTTGGGAGGCTGAGGCGGGCGGATCACAAGGCCAGGAGATCAAGACCATCCTGACTAACACGGCGAAACCCCGTCTCTACTAAAAATACAAAAAATTAGCCAGGCGTGGTGGCGGGCGCCTGTAGTCCCAGCTACTGGGGAGGCTGAGGCAGGAGAATGGCATGGACCCGGGAGGCAGAGGTTGCAGTGAGCTGAAATTGCACCACTGCACTCCAGCCTGGGTGACAGAGCAAGACTCTGTCTCAAAAAAAAAAAAAAGAAAAGAGAAAGAGTATTAAAGCTGAGATTACTTTCATTACGCCAAAATAAAATTCAGAGAGATGAAGGATTAACATTTAAAAATAAATAAAAGCAGTAAGATAAAACTTGGATGGATATTTTAATTTTGTGATGGGGAAGGCTTGAATAAACATTTTCCAAAATCTAAGTACCATAGAATTTAGAAAACATGGCTAAATTTGATCACATTAAAATGTTAAACATTTTATGATTAAAAATGTAAACACACATACACATACTGAACCAAGTCACAAAACAAATGACAAACAGAGGTGGGCAGGAATATTTGAAACAGATGTGACAGAAGGTTTCTATAATATATAAAACAACTAGTAACCAACAGAAAAAACATCTGTAACCAAATAAAGAAATAGATCGGCCAGGAATGGTGCTCACGCTTGTAATCTCAGCACTTTGGGAGGTCGAGGCAGGAGGATCACTTGATTCCAGGAGTTTGCAACCAGCCTGAGCAACATAGGGACCCTGTCTCTGCAAAAAAATTAAAAAATTAGCTGGGCATGGTGGTCCATGCCTGTAGTCCCAGCTACTCAGAAGACCGAGGCATGAGGATTGCTTGAGCCCAGGAGGTCAATGCTGCAGTGAGCCCTAATTATGCCACTGCACTGTAGGCTGGGCGACGGAATGAGACCCTGTCTCAGAGAAAGAAAAAAAAATAATACGGATGAAAGATAAGAAGAGGCAACACAGGCTGAAAAATACAAATTCCCAAACATGAGAAGATGCTTAGCTGCAGTGGTATTTAAAGAAGTGTGAATTAAAATCAGTAGAGACTTACAGTTTAACAGACATACTCTTTTTTTTTTTTTTTTTTCTTTGAGACAGTCTCTTTCACCCAGGCTGGAGTGCAGTGGCGCCATCTTGGCTCACTGCAACCTCTGCCTCCTGGGGTCAAGAGATTTTCCTGCGTCAGCCTCCTGAGTAGCTGAGATTACAGGCACCCACCACCATGCCCGGATAATTTTCCTTTTTTTTTTTTTTGAGACGGAGTCTCGCTCTGTCACCCAGGCTGAAGTGCAGTGGCATGATCTCGGCTCACTGCAAGCTCCACCTCCCAGGTTCATGCCATTCTCCTGCCTCAGCCTCCCGAGTAGCTGGGACTACAGGCACCCGCCACCACGCCCGGCTAATTTTTTGTATTTTTAGTAGAGACAGGGTTTCACCATGTTAGCCAGGATGGTCTTGATCTCCTGACCTTGTGATCCACCCACCTCAGCCTCCCAAAGTGCTGGGATTACAGGCGTGAGCCACCTCACCCGGCCCAATGCCTGGCTAATTTTTGTGTTTTTATTGGAGGTGGGGTTTCACCATGTTGGCCAGGCTGGTCTCGAACTCCTGACCTCAAGTGATCCACTCGCCTCAGCCTCCCAAAGTGCTGGGATTACAGGCGCAAGCCACCGCACCTGGCCTCACTCTGTTCTTTTCTATATATTCTTGCTATTCACTTAATATACTTTGGTTGTTTCCATGCATACTTGCTTCCTTGTTTCTAATTTCTACATAATATTTCATTAATGGATGCAATGCATATACATTATATTACTGATAAACACTTTTTGTCTTTTGCATTTTTGTATCATTTGTCTACAGTTACTAAAAATTAGCTGGGTGTGGTGGCTCATGCCTATAATCCCAGAACTTTGGGAAGCCAAGGTGAAAGGGTTGCTTGAGCCCAGGAGTTCGAAACCAGGGTAGGCAATATAGTGAGACCCTGTCTATTTTAAAAATTGTTTTAAAGAAGGAAAAAAACAATCAGAACAAAATTAGACTAACAAAATAGGACTGGTTTTTTAAAAATAATTTGTATCACCTTTAATAAAAGAGATTTTAAAAGGAGTTTTAACATTTTTCAGATATTTCCTAAATTTCAAATGCCTTGTGAACTGTTCTTTAGGGAGTAAGTGGAATGGTAACAGTGTTAACTCATGCAAGATGAGCCCAATTCTTGTCTGAGGGACATCAACATTAAAATTTTTCTGTGGACAAATTTATTTGCATTTTTTTCAGGTGAATGCTTGAGATGCATGTTCTGGAATAACCTTGGTTGCATCCATTTTGCCATGAGCAAGCACAATTTGGGAATATTTTACTTCAAAAAGGCTCTGCAGGAGAATGACAATGTCTGTGCACAGCTCAGTGCAGGTAGTACTGATCCAGGTAAGCCCAGTACTGGGAGACAGTTTGTATTTACTACTTCAGAAAAGCATGATTTAAAAAGCATGAATGTGGTTAAAATACCCACCAAGTAGACTTACATATAGTTAACTCTGATCTTACCCAACAAGTTTGGCCCTGGGGATTTTTAGTAGATATTGCTACTTTGAATAGCAATAACAAGGTGTTAAGAGTAATTTTGAATTATCCAGAAATTTAAGATGCATTCCATTTTTCATTGATTTGAAAATGAGTAATTCCCTGTGGTAATGTTATATACCAGAATGTTTGATTAGTCACAACATGGCTGCCAAACTAGGTTTATTACAGATTTTTTTTTTTTTTTTTTTTTTTTTTTTTTTGAGACAGAGTCTAGCTCTGTCATCCAGGCTGGAGTGCAATGGTGTGATTTCAGCTTATTTCAACTTCTGCCTCCTGGGCTCAAGTGACCCTCCCACTTCAGCCTCCTGAGTAGCTGGGACTACAGACACATGCCACTGTACCTGGCTAATTTTTGTGTTTTTTGTAAAGATAGGGTTTCACCATGTTGCCCAGGCTGGTCTGGAACTCCTGGGCTTAAGTGATCCTCCCACCTCAGTCTCCCAAAGTGCTGGAATTACAAGTGTCAGCCACTGTGCCCGGCTTATTATAGATTCTTTGCAGAGTTTTACATGTGATAGTACTGGCAGCATCTGACAGTCTTTAAGCAAATTCCTGACATTTATCCTTTAATATTCATTATCATATGGATTCTTGATCTGCAATGCCTAAAATCAAACAATTATTTAGCTTTTAAAAATAATAACCAGGCCGGGCGCAGTGGCTCACCCTGTAATCCCAGCACTTTGGGAGGCCGAGGCAGGCGGATCACGAGGTCAGGAGATCGAGACCATCCTGGCGAACACGGTGAAACCCCGTCTCTACTAAAAATACAAAAAATTAGCCGGGCGAGGTGGTGGGTGCCTGTAGTCCCAGCTATGTGGGAGGCTGAGGCAGGAGAATGGCGTGAACCCTGGGGGGGCGGGGCCTGCAGTGAGCTGAGATCGCGCCACTACACTCCAGCCTGGGTGACAGCAAGACTCCATCTCAAAAAATAATAATAACAATAATAATAATAACCTATTTAGGCCAGGTGTGGTGGCTCACGCCTGTAATCCCAGCACTTAGGGAGGCCGAGGTGGGCAGATCACAAGGTCAGGAGATCGAGACCATCCTGGCTAACACGGTGAAACCCTGTCTCTACTAAAAATACAAAAAAACTTAGCCAGGCATGGTGGCAGGCGCCTGTAGCCCCAGCTACTCAGGAGACTGAGGCAGGATAATGGCGTGTACCCGGGAGGCAGAGCTTGCAGTGAGCCGATATCCCGCCACTGCACTCCAGTCTGGGCGACAGAGCGAGACTCTGTCAAAAATAATAATAATAATAATAATAACCTATTTAATTGATGACAAATGTATTATAAATCAAGGTAGACCGAAACATTGAATAGATGATAACACATGACAATAAAATGGTTAACCAAGATGAATTTTATTTTTTTTTCTGAGACGAAGTCTCACTCTGTTGCCCAAGCTGGAGTGCAATGGCATGATCTTGGCTCACTGCATCCTCCACGTCCCAGGTTCCAGCAATTTTCCTGCCTCAGCCTCCCGAGTAGCTGGGACTACAGGCACACGCCACCATGCCCGGCAATTTTTGTATTTTTAGTAGAGACGGGGTTTCACTATTTTGGCCAGGCTGGTTTTGAACTCCTGACCTCGTGATCTGCCCGCCTTGGCCTCCCAAAGTGCTGGGATTACAGGCGTGAGCCACTGTGCCCAGCTGAAAATTTTAAAAAGTGGAAACTTTATACAGACTCTAAAAATGTTGGCTAGGCAATATGGCTTATGCTTGTAATCCCAACATTTAGGGGAGGCCAAGGTGGATCACTTGAGTCCAGGAGTTCAAGACCAGCCTGGGCAACATAGTGAGACCCCCCATCTCTACAAAAATAAAAATAAAAAATAAAAGAGAATAAAGTAAAAATGTAGAAAAGTAGTATAAGGTTCAAAGGAGTGAGAGCGGGTCCCATCTCTTATCTTTGCCTTCCTGGAACATTGTTGCCTGAGGAGCTGGCAAATGAGAAGAGACATCTCTGGCTCTGCCAGCATAGACAACTGAGATGACACTGGAGAATATTTGTGGGGTTGAGGATGGAGACCACCATTGGTGAGAACTATTAAAACTCAGATCAGGATTATTGGTGTTAAACATGGTAGTGTCTAAGTACTTAATGGAGTAAATGTTTTCAAGGTTACCATTACTGTAAATCTAATGATGTATTCTTATCTAATTTTTATCACTAGGTAAAAAATTTTCAGGAAGACCCATGTGTACGTTACTAACCAATAAGAGATATGAATTGCTGTATAACTGTGGAATTCAGCTTCTTCACATTGGAAGGCCTCTTGCTGCCTTCGAATGTCTGATTGAAGCTGTTCAGGTTTATCATGCAAATCCTCGCCTCTGGCTACGGCTGGCTGAATGCTGCATTGCTGCCAATAAAGGGGTGAGTGCTACTTGGGTATCTTTTTGAACCCTGTCTTCTCCCCACTTACTACTTCTCCCTGGAATGGTTAAAAAAAAAAAGAAAAAGAAAAAGAAAAAAACCTTGGAAACATACATAAGACATTTCTTTTTTTTTTTTTTGAGATGGAGTTTCTCTCTTGTTGCCCAGATTGGAGTGCAATGGCATGATCTCGGCTCACTGCAACCTCCACCTCCCGGCTTCAAGCAATTCTTCTGCCTCAGACTCCCAAATAGCTGGGACTACATGCACATGCCACCACGCCCAGCTAATTTTGTATTTTTAGTAGAGATGGGGTTTCACCATGTTGCCCAGGCTGGTCTTGAACTCCCGACCTTACGTGATCTATTCACCGCGGCCTCCCAAAGTGCTGGGATTACAGGCTTGAAATGTATAGATAGTCTTCTCTTCTTAACCACTGGGAAAAAAAAAATTAATTTCAAAAAGTCATTTGTTGGCTGTGCGCAATGGCTCACGCCTGTAATCCAAGCACTTTAGGAGGCTGAGGACGGTGGATCACTTGAGCTCAGGAGTTCAAGACCAGTCTAGACAACATAGTGAGACCCCCATTTCTACAAAAAATTATTGGGTATTGGGTGTGGCAGTGAGCGCCTGTAGTCCCAGCTATTCAAGAGGCTGAAGCGGGAAGATCGTTTGGGCGTGGGAGGTGGAGGTTGGAGTGAGACCAGATAGAGCCACTGCACTCCACCTTAGGCAACAGAGCGAGACCCTGTCTCAAAAAAATAAAAATAAAAATTTAGAAAGTCATTTGTTAACGTTCTCATTCTTGGTAAGTAAGTATGGCAACATTAAAGAGTTGAAGCCAGTGAGAAAGTCATGTATGTTGGAACAGTGGTCTGCTAGCTGCTCCAGGGGTCAGGATACATGCATCTGCTGGCATAAGAATAGTGTGTAGCCTGGTGATTAGAAAAGGTCTGATCACAGCTGGGCGCGGTGGTCACGCCTGTAATCCCAGCACTTTGGGAGGCCGAGGCGGGTGGATCACGAGGTCAGGAGATCGAGACCATCCTGGCTAACACAGTGAAACCCCCGTCTCTACTAAAAATGCAAAAAATGAGCCAGGTGTGGTGGCGGGCGCCTATAGTCCCAGCTACTCGGGAGGCTGAGGCAGGAGAATGGCGTGAACCCAGGAGGCGGAGCTTGCAGCAAGCCAAGATCGCGCCACTGCACTCCAGCCTGGGCGACAGAGAGACTCTGTCTCAAAAAAAAAAGTTCTGATAACATAATGTGGAAAGAGCTGCATTAAGCTGGATTTCCTTCATTGCCTGAGGGTTTTACTTTGGTTTCAGTAAATGATACAGAGTTTATGGATTACCAGGCTGTTCCTCTCTGACACGTGATTGCCCATGGTAGCTATGAGAATAGGCCAGTTTACATTGCTTTCCATGCTTAGATTATCTCTAAATGGCAATTGGTGGAAGCCTTTTGAATTTCAATTTGGGAGGGATCAGTAGGAGATAGGGGAAAGATGGGTTGTATCAGAATTACCAGATATGTGTGTCTTCCATTTGCTACCCCACGCCCTGCCCTTGCTGTGCTTTTTGGGTGTGTGTAAACATTGGGAAGGTATGGTACCTGGAGGTTTTACCTTGTGTGCCTACCATAGGTGATATAAGATGTTGAGGCTCTCCTCCTGCTGAACAGCAGTTTCTGAGAAGTACAAGAACTAAGGGGATTAAAGAAGTGTGTTTGCTAGTTTTCATACGTGGTACTTAGGTAGTTTATGATTTGAGTATACCAACAGAGGAAGAGATGAGTGATTTGTCTTTGAAAGACTTTAATGATTTAATTATACTTTGCTTTTTAAAAGACAACTTTCTTATTGGTTAATTCTTAACTGATAAACAGTTCTAGGCAGAATGTATACTTCTTAAAGGTAAAAGAAGCAAATAGAAATTGCTTATTCTCTTTAATCTGTTTATAAATTTAAGTGTTGGGGGCCTTTCTTTGGTATTTACTGGAAACCAGGGAGTTACTTTTTTTCTGGGACTAGGGAAAGATTGTAAAGTTTAATATTTTCTTTTTAAATTAACTGGTTTTAGAAATAGTACTTTTAGGATTGTGTTTGTTCTACAGAAGCCTTTGAGCTTATAAGGTCTCCTCCCCTCCCCCTAGAGGAGAAGGAGCGGGAGGGGAGGATAAGTATTTTCCATATTAATATGCTGCCAGTCCTGTTTTTTTCTTTTTTCCTAGAAAAGTTGTAAATTTGTAATTTTTAAAAAATGGTAAAGATGACTTTTGGTTGCCATAACCTCATGAACACACACAATTTGTGCTGCTAATAGAAAACTTGCCACCAGTAATATCTTTGTCTGTGCTTTTCCTCCTCCTAAAAAAAACTTTAGGGTAACCTAAAAAACAGTATAAACAAGCCCAAAACACTAATAAAATCAGAGGACAAATCCCAATATGAGTAATTGTAAACTCCAAATAAAATTTCATAAAATTTGTTTTATTTAGTCAGGACAGGAGGTGTGCTGAACAAAGTAGTCTGTACCTTGAGAAATAAATTCATTTTGGATTAAAAAAAAATTAACTTGTTTATGCTAAGGAGGACATTTTGTCCTGAATATCTGGTACATATTATTTCAGACTTGGCAGAGGCAAGGCTTATATTTACCTGGACAGTGTATAAATATGGGAAAAGATCTGCTAAACAAAAATAGTCCCAATATTTTAATTATGTATGATCCTTTTACCTTAAAACTTTTCTGGCACACTTTCTGGCTATCAGTGATTGAAGGTATGGATTATTATTCTACATTTTTTAGTTCCAGTCCATCACGGGCCAGTTTGTTTTCATCTGTTGCATCTTCATATCTAGCCATTTGGATCAGTTTTCATGGCCTTAGCAATAAGAAAAGAGAAGAGAATATGGATGAATCCATGTAAATTTATCACCACAACTAGGAAAAGAAGTCAGAATGGAAGTCCTCACAATAATGGTTTAAAATATCCACTTTTTCATTAATATTGCATGGCCTCTCTATACACAATTAGTTTTGATCAGAGCAGTTTTATTGTATTTTTTTAGCACTGTGTAGTATGTTCTTTATTAAAAGTCGTATATGGAAGTACAACTATAGTAAGTTACATTCAGGAGCAATAAGTAACAGTACAGAAACATTTGTGTTTAGAGAAAAGACTTTTTGCAGGGCAGAGATTAGTTTTGCAAATTCATATTGATTGACTCCAGTTTGTTCTGTTATGTGAGAATTTGGATGTCATTATAAGATAACTACTTGGGATTCCACTTGCAGATAAATTAGAGACTTGTTTTATTTTATTTTTGAGACAGGGTCTCACTCTGTCACTCAGGCTTGAGTGCAGTGGCGTGATCATGGCTCACTGCAGTCTCGAACTCCCTGGTGTCAAGCGATCTTCCCTCCTCAGCTTCCCTAGTAGCTGGGACTATAGGCATGCATGACCGTGCTTGGCTAATTTTTGTATTTCTTTGTAGATACGGAGTTTCACCACATTGCCCACACTGGTCTCGAGTTCCTGGGCTCTAGCGATCCACCCGCCTCAGCCTCCCAAAGTGCTAGGATTACAGGTGTGAGCCACCTTGCCCAGCTTAGTTTTATTTTTTAAATTAAAAAAGATTTGGCCTAGAGCAGTGGTTCGTGCCTGTATTCCTAGCACTTTGGGAGGCTGAGGCGGGTGGATCAGGAGGTCAGGAGATCAAGACCATCCTGGCTAACATGGTGAAACTCCATCTCTACTAAAAATACAAAAAATTAGCCAGGTTGTGGTGGCAACCACCTGTAGTCCCAGCTACTCAGGAGGCTGAGGCAGGAGAATTGCTTGAACCCGGGAGGCGGAGGTTGCAGTGAGCTGAGATCGCGCCACTGCACTCCTGCCTGGGCGACAGAGTGATACTCCATCTCAAAAAAATAAATAAATAAAAGATTTTTCCTGGCTGGGCGTGGTAGCTCACACCTGTAATCTCAGTACTTTGGGAGGCCAAGGCGGGCGGATCACTTGAGGTCAGGAGTTTGAGACTAGCCTGGCCAATGTGGTGAAATCCCATCTCTACTAAAATACAAAAATTAGCCAGGTGTGGTGACAGGCGCCTGTAATCCTAGCTACTCGGGAGGCTGAGGCAAGAGAATCACTTGAACTCAAGAGGTGAAGGTTGCAGTGAGCCGAGACTACACCACTGCACCCAAGCCTAAAAAAAAATTTTCCAGCCTCAGCAACTTGGCAAAACCCTGTCTCTAAAAAAAAAATAATAAATAGAAAAATTAGCCAGTCATGGTGGCACACAACTGTACCTGTAGTCCCAGCTACTTGGGAGGCTGAAGCAGGAGGATCACTTGAGCCCAGGAGGCTGAAGTTGCAGTGAGCCGAGATCGTGCCACTGTACTCCATCCTGGGCAACAGAGCCAGACCTTGTTAAAAAAAAAAAAAAAAAAAAGAAGAAAGAAGGAAAGAAAGAAAGAAAGAAGGAAGGAAGGAAGGAAGGAAAGAAAGAAGAAAGAAAGGGAAAGAAGAAAGAAAGAAAGAAAGAAAGAAAGAAAGAAAGAAAGAAAGAAAGAAAGAAAAGAAAGAAAAGAAAGAAAGAAAGAAAGAAAGAAAGAAAGAAAGAAAGAAAGAAAGAAAGAAAGAAAGAAAAGGTAGATACAAGGGGGTCTCACTGTGTTGCACAGTGAACTCCTGGTTTCAAATGATCCTCCTGCCTTAGCTTCCCAAAGGGCTGGGATTATGGGCATGAACCACTGCACCCAACCAAATTAGAGACTTAGAATGAAGGGGGATCACAAATGAAATTATCACTGTGAGCTCTGTAGTGAGATAATACATCTTAATCAAATATCCTAAAGTACTATGTATGTGTTAGTAGCTTTTGTTATTTTCAGTTTAATGTTTATGCATTTGGTGTGGGGATTTTAATTTCCTAGAAGGCAAGTATTGTGTCCATGTAAATTTTTACCATGTACAGCTTATTAAAGTTTATATATTGTTGACAATGTAATTAATACTTTGAATTAAGAAGGAAATGATCTGTGTTTTAGGAAGTGGAGCTGCTTCTTTTTTCTTTTACACTATTTTGGGGTCTCGTATTTTCCTTACTCTGATGTCAAAGTACCTGTAATATGTAGCATGGTACTGGAGGTCTAGAATATTCTAAGTAAATGATTCTAAATAAATTATTGGGACATAATTGAATTGGATTTTGTTCTTAGAATGTTCTCCAATCTCATGTAAACAAAATGTAGCACATATCCCAGATTTTCAGCCTTATATACTTTTTCCACTAATACCAAACATGTTTCCATTATCACCAAAAAAAGTCCTCATTGATTTTAAGAACTTTCTTAAATTTAGAGTAATTGTGAGAGGTATTCCCTCATTTTTTATACCACATCTTACAATTCCCTTAAATTTATTGGAAATTATTTGTATTTTGTAGACTTCTGAACAAGAAACTAAAGGCCTTCCCAGCAAAAAAGGAATTGTACAGTCTATTGTTGGTCAAGGCTATCATCGTAAAATAGTTTTGGCATCACAGTCTATACAGAATACTGTTTATAAGTAAGTATTTTGCAAAGAAAAAGTGTATATATATTTAATACTAGTTTACATAATGTTACTTATATATAAAAGTATGATTAGGATTTATCATTGCATAGGAGGAACCACTTTGTAACTAGATTTTATTGCTATTTCAACAAACAGACCCTCATGTATAGGTCCATAGTGAATGTTATCTAACGTGATTTTGGTTTATTACATCCATGGGTGCTGCAATTACTGATGGCCTAGGAAACCCTAGTCTGTTCAGTGCCATTATTAAGAATGTCCAGAAGAGGGCATCTTGGTATCTCCTTTTTATGTAGTTTTGGTTATCATTGATACTTTTCATTTAGGTATTTTCTTATAGTCCCTAGGACTGAAAATACATGAAAGCGAAGTCTTGCTATTCAGACAAAAAAGGTGTATTAAAACATAAAGCAACCAAAGCAGTATAGAAGCTGTCACATGTATAATCTTCATTTGACAATTTGGAATTGCCATTATTTGTAAAGTGACAAACTTTGCAAATAATTAGCTGCCTTAATTTGTTTCTGTCAAAGAAGAAAATTGTTCTGTACCGTTTAAAAGTTTTTCCAAAGTTTAAAAAATATCAGATACACAATAATTTAGTTAAACTATAATGCAGGAATATTTTTTAAAACTATTACGATAAAGCATTTCAAAGTTTTAAAGCAATTTCAAAGTTGTTACTACTTTTCAAAATTTTATTTTTCCCTAGTAAAAATTCTGTTTGGGTATATCAAACCAACAGAAAGCTGTATAAAATGTCAATGAAATTATAAGACAAAAAGTAATGTTGCTGTTTCAAAGTGTATAGAGGCATTTTTGAAAGCAAGGATCAACCAAAGTAAGGCTTAGACGTGAAAATCTGTTTTCTTCCCTTTCATCCCATTCTTAATATACCTCTCCTTGCCCTCATTACAGTTGCCCTTGTCTGCAGTTTCTGTAATATGTTAACATTAACATTGTGATATACATCGAATTGTCTCTCCCCCTTGGGTCTCATTCCTGGAGACACAGTGTATGTAATTTATATACTTGCAATCCATTATTTATACTATTTACAACCTATACTTAGGATTTGGGTTCTTTAGCATGCTTTTATAACTGCTTATATTAAAATTTCTACCTATCAAAAGGCATAGCTTTCATTTATAATCGATTGGTTTTATTCCTCATAATAAAAAAGCCTTATTTAAAAATATTTTGTCCACTTAGCTAATTTGGTTTTGTTCTTTTAAGTGATGGGCAGTCTTCGGCCATTCCTGTAGCCAGTATGGAGTTTGCAGCCATATGTCTCAGAAATGCCTTGTTGCTGCTACCTGAAGAACAGCAAGATCCAAAGCAGGAAAATGGGGCTAAAAATAGTAATCAATTAGGTGGGAACACAGAGAGCAGCGAAAGCAGTGAAACTTGCAGGTATTCTAATCCTTGTGACCTCCCTTGGCAAAATCCTTTCAGGACTTCTTTAGTAAACCCTTTGTTCTTTAAGTAAATTCCTAAAATCTCCAACCTGAATTTCTGAAATTCTCTGTTTTGCATAACAAGAAAGGAAAGTATTTATGTTTCTAAGTCTTTCTGGAAGAGAGAAATAAGGTGAAGGCTAAGTTAGGAGAGATCCTTGAAAAAGAAAAGTAGAAAGTAGCAGCCTCGGCCGGACTCAGTGGCTCATGCCTGCCTGTAAAAGGCTGAGGCAAGAGAATCGCTTGAACCCAGGAGGCAGACGTTGCAGCAAGCCGAGATTGTGCCACTGCACTCCAGCTTTGGCGACAGAGTGAGACTTCATCTCAAAAAAAAAGTAGCAGCTTTTCATTGACAAGAGGGATATTTGTAAGAAGTCCTATTGTCAGACAGCTTTAAAAAAATTTGGCCAGGTGTGGGGGCTCAAGCCTGTAATCCCAGCACTTTGGGAGGCCAAGGTGGGTAGATCACTTGAGGTTAGGAGTTCAAGACCAGCCTGGCCAACATGGTGAAACCCCATCTCTACTAAAAATATAAAAATTAACTGGGCGTGGTGGTGGGCACCTATAATACCCGCTACTAGGAAAGCTGAGGCAAGAGAATCACTTGAACCCGGGAGGCAGAGGTTGCAGTGAGCCAAGATCATGCCACTGCACTCCATCCAGCCTGGTGACAGAATGAGACTCCATCTCAAAAAAACAAAAAATTTATTAAAATAAACACTTAACTCCTAAAGCTGCTCATTTCTTATTATCCTCTGTCTATGCTCTTAATATACTATAATCACTAACCTCCAGAATATTTTTATATATTTCTGGTTTTCTAGTATAAATTCAAAATTATGCAATTTTGGGGTGCTGGAGGAGGCCAAGAGTTCAAGTCTAGCCTGGGCAGCATAGCAAGACCCCATCTCTTCAAAAAAATTAAAAATAAATAAATAAATAAAAATTATGTGACTCTATAGAAATTGGGAGAACTTTATCTAGTACGGACAAAACACGTACCATTATATATAGGAAATTCAGCTTCTTTCTTTCTTTCTTTTCTTTTTTTTTTTTTTTTTTGTCGTTGTTTGTTTGTTTTTGAGACAGTCTCCCTCTGTCACCCAGGCTGGAAAGCAGTGGCATGATCTCAACCTCATTGCAACCTCCACCTCACAGGCTCAAGTGATTCTCCTGCCTCAACCCCCTAAGTAGCTGGGATTATAGGCCCAGCACCACTATGCCCGGCTAATTTTTGTATTTTTAGTAGAGATAGGGTTTTGCAATGTTGTCCAGGATGGTCTTGAACTCCTTACCTCAAGTGATCTGCTATCCTCGGCCTCCCAAAGTGCTGAGATTGCAGGCATGAGCCACTACACCCAGCTGGAAATTCTGCTTTTTATACATGGTATCGTTAAACTTACATCTCCCATCCCAGCATTTTTTCTTGATTATAATAGCAATCAATACATGTTTATTATAGAAAATTTGGGCCAGGTATGGTGGCTCATACCTGTAATCCCAGTGCTAAGGGAGACCAAGGCTGAAGGATTGCTTGAGGCTAGGAGTTCGAAGCCAGCCTGTCCAACATAATGAGACCCCATCTCTACAAGAAATAAAAAAATTAGTTGAGTGTGGTGCCAGGCACCATTAGTCCCAGCTACTTGGGAGGCTGATGTAGGAGGACTGCCTGAGCCCAGGAATTTGAAGCTGCAATGAGCTATGATCATGCCACACTGCACTCCAGCCTGGGCAACAGAGTCTCAAAAACCCAGTCTCAAGAAAAGGCAGGGGTTGGGGGGTCAGGGTAATTAGAATAATGAGAAATGCGTGAAAATTTTCAGTTACTTCCTTTCTGTAGTAAAGATACTGTTTTCGGTTAGAGATTTTTTAAAGCAGTATTGGAGGGGCGGGAGCAGTGGGGTAAGAAACTAATATACAATATAGCTTTAAGATGTTAGTGTTACCAAATTACTAAGCATTTCCATTGTTTAACTCTTTTACACTTTTGTTGTAAAAAGTTACACGGGAGGCCGGGGCGAGGTGGGTCACCTCTGTAAATCCCAGCACTTTGGGAGGCCAAGGCAGGCAGATCACCTGAGGTCAGGAGTTCGAGACCAGCCTGGCTAACATGGTGAAACCCTGTTTCTACTAAAAATACAAAAAATTAGCTGGGCGTGGTGGTGTGTGCCTGTAATCCCAGCTACTCGGGAGGCTGAGGCAGGAGAATCACTCAAACCTGGGAGGCGGAGGTTGCAGTGAGCCGACATCGTGCAATTGCACTCCATCCTGAGCGACAAGAGCAAAACTCTGTCTCAAAAAAAAAGTTGGGAGTAAGGACAGGGAAACAAAATTTTACGTTTAATTATTTATTTGTTGCTCTTCATAATTAAGACTCTTACCTCTATTTTAGCAGTAAAAGCCATGATGGAGATAAATTCATTCCAGCTCCACCTTCTTCTCCATTGAGAAAACAGGAATTAGAAAACTTAAAGTGAGTATCTAAACAAAATTAGCATTGCATCTATTGAAATGAACACATTTATGGCTGGGCACAGTGGTTCATACCTGTAATCCCAGCACTTTGGGAGGCCGAAGCTGGTGGATCACTAGGTCAGGAGTTCGAGACCAGCCTGGCCAAGATAGTGAAACCCTGTCTGTACTAAAAGTACAAAAATTAGCTGGGCGTGATGGCGGGTGCCTGTAATCCCAGTTATTTGGGAAGCTGAGGCAGGAGAATTGCTTGAACCTGGGAGGCGGAGGTTGCAATGAGTGTGCCACCGCACTCTAGCCTGAGCAACTCCATCTCAAAGAAAAAAAAAAAAGGAACACATTCTTTTTTATCTTGTTTATACTGTTAATATGATGAATTACACTGATCAAATGTTAAACCAGTCTTTCAATCTTGTGATAAACCCTACTTGGTCAGAATGTATTTTCTTTTGTATAAATTTTTAGATTTGATTTGTTAATACTTCGTTGGGAATAAGTGCTTCTATATCCATGAGGAAGATTGGTCCATACTTTTCTTTCCTTGAAATTATTTTGTCAGATTTGGTTTCAGGATTATGCTGACCATATAAATGAGTTGAGAAGTGCTTCATCTTCCTCTGTTTTCTGCAAGAGTCTGTGTAAGATAGGTATTACTCATGGATACAAAGAGGGGAACAACGGGCGCTGGGGCCTCCTGGTGGGTGGAGGGTGGGAGAGGATCAGAAAAAATAACTGTTGAGTACTAGGCTTAGTACCTGGGTGACAAAGTAATCTGTACAACAAACCCCCATGACACAAGTTTACCATATAAAAAACCTGAACATGTACCCCTGAACTAATAAAAAGGACAAGTATTACTTCTTCCTGAAGTATTTGATAGAATTCACCAGTGAAACCATCTAGCCTAGGATTTTCTTTGCAGGAAAATTTCTGATAATGAATTCAACTTGTTCAACAGAACACTTTTTTCAGATTTTGTATTTCTTTTTTTTTTTTTTTTTGAGATGGATTCTCGCTCTGTCGCCCAGGTTGGAGTGCAGTGGCGTGATCTTGGCTCACTGCAAGCTCCGCCTCCTGGGTTCCCACCATTCTCCTGCCTCAGCCTCCCGAGTAGCTGGGACTACAGGCGCCTGCCACCACGCAGGGCTAGTGTTTTGTATTTTTAGTAGAGACAGGGTTTCACCGTGTTAGCCAGGATGGTCTCGATCTCCTGACCTCGTGATCCGCCCACCTCGGCCTCCCAAAGTGCTGGGTTTACAGGCGTGAGCCACAGCATCCGGCCTGTATTTCATCTTATCTCAGTTTGGTTAAGTATTATTTTTCAAGGAATTTTCTGAGTTGTCAAATTTATTGGCCTAACATTGTTCATAATATTTTTTTACCTTTTTAATGTCTGTAGAATCTGCAGTTATACCTCTGTTTTCTTTCTTTTTTTTTTTTTGAGACGGAGTTTTACTCTCTGTCCCATGCTGGAGTGCAGTGGTGTGATCTCGGCTCACTGCAACCTCTGCCTACCAGTTTCAGGCGATTCTCCTGCCTCAGCTTCCCAAGAAGCTGGGATTACAAATGCCTGATAGCACGCCTGGCTAAATTTTTGTGTTTTTAGTAGAGACAGGGTTTTACCATGTTGGCCAGGCTAGTCTCGAACTCCTGACCTCAGGTGATCCACCCGCCTCGGCCTCCCAAAGTTCTGAGATTACAGGCATGAGCCACTGCGCCCGGCCAATTTTCATTTGTGATATTTGTGGGATCTCTTGCTTTCTGTCTTTTCTTTCCTAAGCAGTCCTGCTAGCAATTTACATATTGGATTGATGTTTTCAGAGAATAGACTTGTACTTCATTTTCTGTTTTCTATTTCATTTCTGCTCTTTATTTTATTCTTCTACTAACTCTGAGTTTATTTTGCTCTTTTTTTAACTTCTTATGCTGGTCACTGATTTTTAGATGGTCCTTTTCTACACAGTTCCCTTTAAGCCTGCTGTGACTTCATTCCACAAATAGTTATGTTTTATTTGTTTATTTCACTCCATGGTGTCTTTTTTTAAAAATTAAACTTCATTTAGAGACGATTGTAGATTCACATAATAGTCTAAAAAGTAATACAGATGCCTGGGCAACATAGTGAGACCCTGTCTCTAAAAAAATCAAAAAATTAGGCCAGGTGCAGTGGCTCACGCCTGTGATCCCAGCACATTGGTGGGATGCAGAGGCAGGCAGATCAGCTGAGGTCAGGAGTTCGAGATGAGCCTGGCCAACATGGTGAAACCCCATCTCTACTAAAAATACAAAAGTTGGCGAGGTGTGGTGGCGGGTGCCTGTAATTCCAGCTACTTGGGAGGCTGAGGCTGGAGAATCACTTGAGCCCAGGAGGCAGAAGTTGCAGTGAGCCAAGACTGCGCCATTGCACTCCAGCCTAGGCAACAAGAGTGAAACTCTGTCTCAAAAGAAAAAAAGAAAGAAAGAAAAAAAGAAAAAAAATTATCTGGGCATGATGTTGCATGCCTGTGGTTCCAGGTAGCTGACAGGCTGAGGTGGGAGGATCACTTTAAGCCCTGGAGGTCATGGCTGCAGTAAGCCGTGATTCTACCACCAAACTCCAGCATGGATGACAGATCGAGGTTCTGTCTCTAAAAATAAAAAACAATATAGAGACCTAATCTGCCCTTTACCCAGTTTTCTCAGAGATAACTTCTTATAGAACTTTCATACATGCTGGGCGCGGTGGCTCATGCCTGTAATCCCAGCACTTTGGGAGGCCGAGGTGGGTGGATCACAAGGTCAGGAGTTCAAGACCAGCCTGACCAATATGGTGAAACCCCATCTCTACTAAAAATACGAAAATTAGCTGGGTGTGGTGGCATGTGCCTGTAGTCCCAGCGACTCGGGAGGCTGAAGCAGGGGAATTGCTTCAACCGGGGAGGCGGAGGGAGGTTGCAGTGAGCCAAGATCGTGCTATTGCCTGAGCAACTGACACTGTCTCAAAAAAAGAACTTTAGTACAATGTCACAGTCAGGATATTGACACTGATACAGTCAAGATACAGAACTTTTTTTGTTTTACAATATTTTCATTACATTCAATTTCTTAAAATTTTTTTAAAATTTTGTGGCCGGGTGCAGTGGCTCATGCCTGTAATCCCAGCACTTTGGGAGGCCGAGGCCGGTGGATCACAAGGTCAGGAGATCGAGACCATCCTGGCTAACATGGTGAAACCCTGTCTCTATTAAAAATACAAAAAATTAGCTGGGCATGGTGGCGGGCGCCCGTAGTCCCAGCTACTTGGGAGGCTGAGCCAGGAGAATGGCGTGAACCTGGGAGGCAGAGCTTGCAATGAGCCGAGATCGCGCCACTGCACTCCAGCCTGGACGACAGAGCGAGACTCCATCTTAAAAAAAAAAAAAAAAAAATTTTTTTGTATAGGTGTGAGGTCTTGCTGTCCTGTCCAAGCTGATCTCAAACTTCTGGCCTCAAGCAATCCTCTCACCTTGGCCTCCCAAAGCACTGGGATTATAGTTGTGGGCCACCGTGCCTAACCCAGAACATTTTTATTACTACGAAAGATCCCTCATGTTGCCCTCTTATAGCCATACCCACTTCCACTCCTGCTCCTGCCCCTTATTTAACCCTTGGTTATGACTAATCTGCTTTTAATTTCTATAATTTTGTCTTTCAAAAATGTTATATAAATGGAATCATACAGTATGTAACCTTTTGGGATTGATTTTTTTCATTCAGTATAATTCTTGGAAAATTCATGTAAGTTTGCTGAGTAAATCAATTGTTGTTCCTTTTTATTGGTGAATATTATTCCATGGTATGATTGTACCTCAGTTTAATCATTCACCTTTTGTAGGACATCTAGCTTTATTCCAGTTCGGGGCTGTTACAAATAAAGCTGCTAGAAATATTCACAGGTATTTATGTGCACATAAATCTTTGTCTCTCAGGGATGAATGTCCAACAGTGCTGCATAGTAGGGGAGTTACATGTCTAATATTTTAAGAAACTGCCAAGGCTGGGCGCGGTGACTCACGTCCGTAATCCCAGCACTTTGGGCGGCCGAGGCGAGCAGATCACGAGGTCAGGAGTTCGAGACCAGCCTGGCCAACATAGTGAAACCCTGTCTCTACTAAAAATACAAAAAATTAGCCGGGCATGGTGGCGCGCACCTGTAGTCCCAGCTACTCTGGAGGCTGAGGCAGGAGAATCGTTTGAACCCAGGAGGCAGAGGTTGTGGTGAGCCGAAATCATGCCACTGCACTCCAGCCTGAGCAAGAGTGAGACTCCGTCTCAGAAAAAAACAAAAAAACAAAAACAGAAAAGAAAAGAAACTGCCAAACTCTTTTAACAGAGTGACTATACCATTTTACATTCCCACCAGTGGTATATGAGTGATCCAGTTTTTTTACCACAATATTTCGTATTTTCTTTTTTAAAAAAAATTTATTTTTTCATCACATACTTGTTTTGATATTTGTGTGTGTTGTAGGTATTTTTTTTTTTTTTTTCCGCCAGGCTGGAGTGCAATGGCATGATCTCGGCTCACTGCAACCTCCACCTCCTGGGTTCAAGCAATTCTCCTGCCTCAGCCTCCTGAGTAGCTAGGACTACAGATGTGTACCACCATGCCCAGCTAATTTTTGTATTTTTAGTAGAGATGGGTTTCACCATGTTAGCCAGGATGGTCTCTTGACCTCGTGATCCACCCGCCCCGGCCTCCCAAAGTGCTGGGATTACAGGCATGAGCCACCGCACCTGGCTTGTTGTAGGCACTTTTTACTTTACTCATTCTAATAGGGAAGTAAGATGTGTAGTGCTATCTCATTGTGATTTTTATTTGCATTTCTCTAATGAACTTCTTTTCATGTGGTATAGCTTTATTGTTTTGTTTTGGTGTGTTGTCGTTGTTGCTGTTGTTCTGAGACAGTCTTGCTGTGTTGCCCAGGCTGGAGTGCAGTAGAAGGAACTCAGCTCACTGCAACCTCCGCCTCCCAGGTGCAAGCGACTCTCATGCCTCGGCCTCCTGAGTAGCTGAGATTACAGGCATGTGCCACCACACCCTGCTAATTTTTGTATTTTTGGTAGAGATGGGGTGTCACCATGTTGGTCAGGCCAGTCTCAAACTCCTGAGCTCAAGTGATCTGCCCGCCTCAGCCTCCCACAGTGCTGGGATTATAGGCGTGAGCCACCACATCTGGCCTTTACCGGTAATTTTGTAGTCTGTAAACTGCTCTGTACCTTACTTTGTTCCCATATCAGCACAAACCTTTGTTTCACTCTTTCTCATGGGTGCCTAGAGTTGCATTTTGTGGATATGATCTAATTTATCTAACATTGCTTTTTATTGAGCTGTTTATAATGTTCTCAGCTTTTGCTGGTACAAATAATGCCGCAGTGAATATGGTTATACCCATTTAAAGGGAATCCTTAATGAAGAAGACATTTGAAACAGTTTTTCAAACTTGATTTAATTTTTACAAGTTTACTTGAATGAATACTAATCTTTTTTTTTTTTTTTTTGAGATGGATTTTTGCCCTTGTCTCCCAGGCTGGAGTGCAATGGCGTATCTTGGCTCACTGCAACCTCCGCCTCCTGAGTTCAAGCAGTTCTCCTGCCTCAGCCTCCCAAGTAGCTGGAATTACAGGCATACGCCACCACGCCCGGCTAATTTTTTATATTTTTAGTAGAGATGGGGTTTCACCATGTTGGTCAGGCTAGTCTCGAACTCCTGACCTCAGGTGATCCATCCGCCTTAGCTTCCCAAAGTGCCGGTATTACAGGCATGAGCCACCCACCTGGCTTAATGAGTACTAATCTTAGGATTGCTTTATTTATGTGTGCAATTTAAGAAGTATATTGTTTCTGCCAGGTGCAGTGGCTCACGCCTATAATCCCATCACTTTGGGAAGCCAAGGCAGGCAAATCGCCTGAGGTCAGGAGTTCGAGACCAGCCTGGCCAACATGGCAAAACCCTGTCTCTACTAAAAATACAAAAAAATTAGCTGGGCACGTTGGCACACACCTGCAGTCCCAGCTACTCAAGAGGCTGAGGCAGGAGAATTGCTTGAACCCAGAATGCAGAGGTTGCAGTGAGCCGAGATTGTGCCACTATACTCCAGCCTGGGTGACAGACTGAGACTCTGTCTCACATACACACACAAAAAAAGTAGTATATTGTCTTACAGTAGTTAAACATCTGCAGAGTTGTGTAATTTAACTTTACCTTCTGAGAATGTCATTAAAGAGAAGTGTGCATACAGGATGGGATTCCTCTCAAAGAGTTTTGTACCTTTCATGGGTCCAGCTGTTTGCTTTCCATATGTCATAGTAGGAGGATTGATAATTTTCAGAGAAAATAATATTACTTCCATTTTTTGTGTGTGTGAAAAGGAGCATAGGGCTTCCATAGGGAATGCCGTCATCATAAAGTGAGGCGAGAGTGGATTCTGTAGTATATATATATTTTTTTCTTATGGAGCAGATGGGAGGGAGAAAGGAAACAGTACAAGATGGAAGGAGCTTTAGGGTAGATTTATAAAAAGGACTGCTATGCCAGACAGTAGCAATGGTAACGTGGACACCAATGGTGAAGGGGAGTAGTCGTAAAAGAATTGTGTCGTAATTTTCAAAGCCGTAAAGCTCACAATGCAGTTGGGTGTGTTAAAGGGCAATTCTGTGGCAGGAGCCAGCTGTCTTCTATGTAAGGAGCCTGAGCACTGTGTTTTAAGATTGTGAAATTCTTTGAGATTTCATCTATTTCTGACCTGAACTCTTTAAGGTTATTGAAAATGTGACTAGTATATAGTTTAGCTTTTATGGACTATTATATTTCACCCCTTGTGCTCAATAATACCCAAGACACCAATGCAAATCCCCATTTTCTGTTTCCAGCATAACTAATATGCAGTAAATGATCATGACTTTTCCAATGGCCACTTTTTATGATATAGGTTTATAGCCCCTTGAGTATTTTTGTTGTTTTTCATTTGTACATAAATTAAGGTAAGTCCAAAAAATTTCATTCTAACCAATTTACCAAGTATGTTTTTAGAAGGCAGATAATAATTAAGTTGCGAGATTCTATATTAAATCAAGGTAGTTTTCAGAAAAATATTCTCACAATTGAAATTAAAATGTGGCCCCAGGCCAGGCGCGGTGGCTCAAGCCTGTAATCCTAGCACTTTGGGAGGCCAAAGCGGGCAGATCACGAGGTCAGGAGATCGAGACCATCCTGGCTAACACCGTGAACCCCCATCTCTACTAAAAATACAAAAAATTAGCCGGGCGTGTTGGCGGGCGCCTGGAGTCCCAGCTACTCGGGAGGCTGAGGCAGGAGAATGGCGTGAACCCGGGAGGCAGAGCTTTCAGTGAGCCAAGATCGCGCCACTGCACTCCAGCCTGGGCGACAGAGCGAGACTCCGTCTCAAAAATAAAATAAAATAAATAAATAAAAATTTAAAATAAAATAAAATAAAATAGGCCGGGCACGGTGGCTCACGCTTGTAATCCCAGCACTTTGGGAGGCCGAGGCGGGCGGATCACGAGGTCAGGAGATCGAGACCATCCTGGCTAACATGGTGAAACCCCGTCTCTACTAAAAATACAAAAAAAAATTAGCCGGGCTTGGTGGCGGGCGCCTGTAGTCCCAGCTACTCGGAGAGGCTGAGGCAGGAGAATGGCGTGAACCCGGGAGGCAGAGCTTTCAGTGAGCCAATATCGCACCACTGCACTCCAGCCTGGGCGACAGAGCGAGACTCCGTCTCAAAAATAAAATAAAATAAATAAATAAAAATTTAAAATAAAATAAAATAAAATAGGCCGGGCACGGTGGCTCACGCTTGTAATCCCAGCACTTTGGGAGGCCGAGGCGGGCGGATCACGAGGTCAGGAGATTGAGACCATCCTGGCTAACATGGTGAAACCCCGTCTCTACTAAAAATACAAAAAAAAATTAGCCGGGCTTGGTGGCGGGCGCCTGTAGTCCCAGCTACTCGGAGAGGCTGAGGCAGGAGAATGGCGTGAACCCGGGAGGTGGAGCTTGCAGTGAGCCGAGATCGCGCCACTGCACTCCAGCCTGGGTGACAGAGCGAGACTCCGTCTCACACACACAAAAAAATAAATAAAATAAAAATAAATAAAATAAAATAAAATGTGGCCCCAAATTAGGAAAATGTCTCAGAAATCAACTAACTAGTTTAACTGTAAGGTTTGGATGAAGTTAGAGATACTAATATAATGGATCAAGAAAGTTATACAGTCATCCTTTGGTATCCTTGAGGGATTGGTTCCAGGGCCCCCAACAGATACCACAATCCTCAGATATAAAATTCCTTACATAAAATGGTGTAGTAATTGCAGATAACCTGTGCACATCCTCTCATATACTTTACTTATTTTTATTTTATTTATTTATTTTTTTGAGACGTAGTTTTGCTCTTGTCACCCAGGCTGGAGTGCAATGGCTCAATCTTGGCTCACTGCAACCTCCTCCTCCTGGGTTCAAACGATTCTCCTGCTTCTGCCTTCCAAGTAGCTGGGATTGCAGGTGTGTGCCACAACGCCTGGCTAATTTTTGTATTATTAGTAGAGATGGGGTTTCACCATGTTGGCCAGGCTGGTATTGAACTCCTGGCCTCAAGTGATCCACCCATCTTGGCCTCCCAAAGTGCTGGGATTACAGGCATGAGCCACTGCACCCAGCCTTCTCTCATATACTTCAAGTCATCTTTAGAGTACTTATAATACCTAGTGCACTATATATGCTGTATAAACAGTTGTCATACTGTATTGGTTTTTAATTTAAAAAAATTATTGTAGTTTTTTTTATTATTATATTTTAGAATATTTTCTTTTTTTTATTTTTTATTTTTTTATTATTATTATTATTTTTTGAGACAGAGTCTCGCTCTGTCGCCCAGGCTGGAGTGCAGTGGCACGATCTTGGCTCACTGCAAGCTCTGCCTCCCGGGTTCACGCCATTCTCCTGCCTCAGCCTCTCCGAGTAGCTGGGACTACAGGCACCCGCCACCACGCCCGGCTAATTTTTTGTATTTTTAGTAGAGATGAGGTTTCACCGTGGTCTCGATCTCGTGACCTCGTGATCCGCCCGCCTCGGCCTCCCAAAGTGCTGGGATTACAAGCGTGAGCCCCCGCCCCCAGCTATTTTAGAATATTTTCTATTTATAGTTGGTTGAATCTACAGATTTGGAACCTGTGGATTCCAAGCACCAGCTGTACACATAATGACACTTTTAGAAATTTGCTTCCGTTTCTGAACCACTCAATGCTGTATGAAGCCATAAGTTTTATTCAGTTAAGGAGATAACATACTCACACAAACATTCTGGGCCCTGGAATTAAATAAATGCTATGACTTTGAAATTTTAAGGTGGTTCTGTTCCTAGATGTTTACCAAAGAGAAACAGAAGCTTGTCCACAAAAGAATTTTATAGCAGCTTTACTCCTGGTAGACAAAACCTAGACATAGCCCAGGTATTCATCAGTAGAAGAATGGATAACTAAGTTGTATTACACTCGTATTTTGCAATACTAGTCAGCTATAAGGAAGAACCAGTGAGGTCGGGCACAGTGGCTCATGCCTGTAATCCCGACGCTTTGGGAGGTCCAGGCAGGCAAATTGCTTGAGTCCAGGAGTTTGAGACAAGTGTGGGCAACATGGTGAAACCCCGTCTGTACAAAAAATTGGCCAGGCATGGTGCTGCACGCTTGAAGTTCCAGCTGCTCAGGAGGCTGAGGTGGGAGGATCACCTGAGCCCTGTAGGTTTGAGGCTGCAGTGAGCTGAGGTTGCACCAATGCACTCCAACCTGGGTGACAAAGTGAGACCCTGTCTCAAACCAAAACCAATTACTAATGCACAAGTTAATATGGATGAATCTCAAAACATTTTTCTGTTTCTTCTTTTCCTTCGCATAAGGTATCTACTGTGTGATTCCATTTATACCATTTATATGACAAACAAAACTTTATGAATAGACAAAACTAATTTATGTTGCTAGAAATCAGAACAGTGGTTGCGGGAATTGGCTGGAAAGAAATATAAACGCATCAATTTAAGCAGCAGACCCCGACCTTTTTGGCACCAGGGACCAGGATCATGGTAGACTATTTTTCTGTGGACAGGGTTGCAGGGGAGGTGGTTTCAGGATGATTCAAAAACATTACATTTATTGTGCACTATATTTCTATTATTATTACATTGTAATATATAATGAAATAATTATACAACTCACCATAATGTAGAATCAGTGGGAGCCCTGAGCTTGTTTTCCTACAACTAGATGGTCCCATGTGGTGGTTATGGGAACAGTGACAGATCATCAGGCATTAGATTCTCATATGGAGCACACAACCTAAATTCCTTGCAGGCGCAGTTCACGATAAGATATGCACTCCTATGAGAATCTAATGCTGCTGCTGATCTGACAGGAGGTGGAGCTCAGGCAGTAATGCAAGTCATGGGAGCAGCTGTAAATATAGATGAATATAGCTGTAAATATAGGTGTGGTGGCGGGCACCTGTAGTTCCAGCTACGCGGGGGGCTGAGGCAGGAGAATCACTTGAACCCGGGAGGCGGAGGTTGTGGTGAGCTGAGATTGTGCCACTGCACTCTAGCCTGGGCGACAGAGCGAGACTCTGTCTCAAAAAAAATAAATATAATAGGCCAGGCGAGGTGGCTCACACCTGTAATCCCAGCACTTTGGGAGGCCAAGGCAGGTGGATCACCTGAGGTCAAGAGTTTGAGATCAGCCTGGCCACCATGGTGAAACTCTGTCTCTACTAAAAATACAAAAAAATTAAGTGGGTGTAGTGGCGCATGCCTGTAATCCCAGCTATTAGGAGGCTGAAGCAGGAGAATCGCTTGAACCCAGAAGGTGGAGGTGGAGGTTGTGGTGAACCCAAATGGCGCCTTTGCACTCCAGCCTGGGCAACAAGAGTGAAAGTCCGTCTCCATAAATAAATAAAATAAAATAAAAATAATTTTACGTGTTTCTTTTAATGTTATTTTTTAAACGTGTCTGTTAGAAAAATTTAAATTACATTTATGGCTTCAGTTATATTTCTTCCTTTTTTCTGTCTTTTACAAAAAAATCTGTACCACAAACTTTCACTACACCACACACAAACTTCTGGCCTCAAGCAATTCTCCCACATCAGCCTCCCGGATAACTAAGACTACAGGCATGGGCTGGGCTTGGTGGCTCACGCCTGTAATCCCAGCACTTTGGGAGGCCGAGGCGGGCAGATCACTTGGTCAAGAGATCGAGACCATCCTGGCCAACATGGTGAAACCCCGTCTCTACTAAAAATACAAAAATTAGCTGGGCGTAGTGGCGCACCCATGTAGTCCCAGCTCCTCGGGAGGCTGAGGCAGGAGAATTGCTTGAATGCAGGAGGCAGGGGTTGCAGTGACCCGAGATTGTGCCACTGCACTCCAGCCCGGCGACAGAGCAAGACTCCGTCCCAACGCTCCCCCTCTCCAAAAAAAAAAAAAAGACTGCAGGCATGTACCGCCATACCCAGCTACTTTTTTATTTTTTTTGTAGAGCCGGGGTCTCACTGTGTTGCCCAATCTAGTCCTAACACTCCTGGGCTGAAGTGAAACTCCTAGGCTGAAGCAGTCTTCCCACCTTGGCCCCCAAAGCATTGAAATTACAGGTGTGAGCCACTGCAGTTGGCTATGGCTCTAATTATATTTCTCTTGAACAGGGCTGCTCTAAGGTTTTAAGACAAGTGTGTTCGAATGTCTGTATGTTATAACATGATTTTTACATGTGTGAATGTTGTTACTATTCCACAGTTTTTTTGTACCACAAATTTTAACTGAATTATTTATCTCTTTAGAAAATTTCTTTTGTTAAAAGTCTTAATACCCAAAGGAATCTTAGAACACAGTTTCTTGGGCAGGATTGATATTTTGGCTATATTCGTTGATTTAGATGTGAATGTTTGCAGCATACATTTGGGAGATGATAGGTTTTTGAAATAACAATGATTGATCGTAATAGAATAATGTATTTTTCTTCTGATGTGTTTTTTGGTATTTATTTATTTAGAGATGGAGTCTCGCTCCGTGGCCCAGGCTGGAGTGCAGTAGCGCAGTCTTGGCTTGCTGCAACCCCTGTCTTCCGGGTTCAAATTATTCTCCTGCCTCAGCCTCCCGAGTAGCTGGGATTACAGCTGCCCACCACACCCGGCTAATTTTTGTATTTTTTGTAGAGACGGGGTTTCACCATTTTGGCCAGGCTGATCTCAAAAACACCTGACCTCAAGTGACCTGCCTACCTCTGCCTTCCGACGTGCTGGGATTACAGGTGTGCGCCACCATGCCCGGCCTGTTTTTGTTTTTTGTTTTTTTGTGTTTTTTTGTTGTTGTTGTTGTTGTTGAGAGGGAGTCTCACTCTTTTGCCCAGGCTGGAGTGCAGTGGCACAATCTTTGCTCACCCACCTCTGGGTTCAAGCAGTTCTCCTGTCTCAGCCTCCCGAGTAGCTGGGATTACAGACGTGCATAACCACACCCAGCTAATTTTTGTATTTTTAGTAGAGATGGGGTTTCACCATTTTGGCCAGGCTGATCTCGAACTTCCAACCTCAGGTGATCCACCTGCCTCAGACTCCCAAAGTGCTGGGATTACAGGCATGAGCCAACGCATCCAGCCAAGAGTTCTTTATATGTCCTAGATACAACTATCAGATATATGACTTGTAGTTATTTTCTCACATTCTGAGGGTTGTCTCTTCACTTTTTTGAAGGTGTCCTTTGAAGCATAAACGTTTTTCATTTTGATGAACTTTAATTCTTATTTTTGTTGTTGCTTGTGCTTTTCATGCCATATCTAAGACTTCTTCACTAAATCCAAGATCATAAGGATTTACCATGTCTTCCTCTAAGAATTCTAAGTTTTAGCACTTAAATTTAGGTCTTTTATCCATGTTGAGTTAAATTTTTTTTTTTTTTTGAGACTGAGTTTTGCTCTTGTTGCCCAGGCCAGAGTGCAGTGGCATGATCTCTGCTCACCTCAACCTCCACCTCTCGGGTTCAAGTGATTCTCCTGCCCCAAGCCTCCCGAGTAGCTATGATTACAAGAATGTGCCACCACACCTGGCTAATTTTGTATTTTTAGTAGAGACAGGATTTCCCCATGTTGGTCATGCTAGTCTCGAACACCCGACTTTCGGTGATCTGCCTGCCTCGGCCTCCCAAAGTGCTGGGATTACAGGCATGAGCCACCGCGGCCTGCCTTATTTTTAGTTGATTTTTATAGATGAGGAGAGATAAGGCTCAACTTCATTTTTTTTTTGCATACTACGATCTTGTTAATAGTAGAGAAATATCGGGTGATGGGTGCACCAAAATTTCACACATCACCACTAAAGAACTTGTATAACCAAATACCTGTTCCCTCAAATACCTATGGAAATAAAATGAAGGTAGGAAGGAAGGGAGGGAGGGAGGAAGAAAGGAAATAGCTGGGTGTGGTGGCTCACGCTTGTGATCCCAGCACTTTGAGATGCTAAAGTGGGAGGATCCCTTGAGTCCAGGAGTTCAAGATCAGCCTGGCCTACATAGTGAGACCTTGTCTCTACAAAAAATTTAGTCTGGGCATGATGGCGCACGCCTGTAGTCCTAGCTACTTGGGAGACTGAAGTGGGAGGATCGCTTGGGCCCAGAAGGTAGAGGCTGCAGTGAGCCGAGATCACACCAGCCTGGATGACAAGAGCTAGACACTGTGTCAAAAAAGTAAGGGCTGGGCACAGTGACTCACGCCTGTAATCCCAGCACTGTGGGAGGCCAAGGTGGGTGGATCACCTGAGGTCAGGAGTTCGAGACCAATCTGACCAATACAGTGAAACCCCATCTCTACTAAAAATATAAAAATTAGCTGGGTGCGGTGGTGTGTGCCTGTAGTCTCAGCTACTCAGGAGGCTAAGACAGGAGAATTGCTTGAACCCTGGAGGCCGAAGTTGCAGTGAGCCAAGATCGCACTACTGCGCTCCATCCTGAGCAACAGAGCAAGACTCCATCTCAAAAACTAAAAAGAGTAAAGAAGTAATTTCATAGATTTAGTCATATAACAATATTTCTTTTTTTTTTTTTTTTGAGGCAGAGTCTTACTCTCTTGCCCAGGCTGGAGTGCAATGGCGCGATCTCGGCTCCTGCAACCTCTGCCTCCTGGGTTCAAGCAATTCTCCTGTCTTAGCCTCCCGAGTAGCTGGGATTACAGGTGCATGCCACCAGGCCCGGCTAATTTTTGTATTTTTAGTGGAGACTGGGTTTCACCATGTTGGTCAGGCTGGTCTCGAACTTCCTGACCTCGTGATCCGCCCATCTCAGCCTCCCAGAGTGCTGGGATTACAGGCGTGAGCCACCGGGCCTGGCTATATAACAATATTTCATTGTTGCATAGTGGTTTAATAACTGTCATGGGTATGAACTGACTCTTACCCACATCAGCCTCCCGATGTGCTGAGATTATAAGCATGAGCTACAGCACCTGGCCTGAAAATGAAATTTTAATTTAATTGGTCATTTCTAAAATGGGAGGCCACAAAAGGGATAAAAGGAAATGTTTGGAGCAAATTTAATTAAGCCCAGTTAAGTTATTCCACAAGTGTAAATTATAAAGCTTAATTAGTTCTTTCAGACTCTAATGTGACAGTCAGTGAATTATTTTCCATTCAGTTAAAAGGGACCTCCTGTGGTCCAGTGTTTATAAAAGAAGATGAATCAAACAAATGGTTGATAACATAAATATTATAGACAGTTTTAGTGTGCTTAAGAAACCATATTTCTTCTGTTGTTAGCCCAGTGGTGATATTGTAGCCCATAAGACATAACTAAAAGAGGATTATGGCTAATAATCTTTTGAATCTTATATTGCTTTTGCTAGAGATCCAGCCCCATTTCAGTCTCACAACTGAGTGTGGTCCTCCTGAAACTTGTTCATCTAATGAATTCTACCATAGAAGGAGCCTACCTGTGTGACATTTCCTTCACACTGTCAGCAATTTGTGTTCACGTTGGCATGATTCACATCTGCCTCCAAGGATCTCATTTAGATGAACTGGTGTTCAGATTGATCACAAACCAGGGTTAAAATAATTCTTCAGGCCAGATGGGATGGCTCACTGTAATCCCAGCACTTTGGAAGGCCAAGGCAGGTGGATCACCTGAGGTTGGGATTTCGGGACCAGCCTGACCAATATAGAGAAACCCCATCTCTACTAAAAATACAAAATTAGCTGGGAGTGGTGGTGCATGCCTGTAATCCCAGCTAGTCGAGACGGCTGAGGCAGGAGAATCGCTTGAACCCAGGAGGCAGAGATTGTGGTGAGCCGAGATCACGCCATTGTACTCCAGCCTGGGCAACGAGAGTGAAACTCTGTCTCAAAAAAAAAAAAAAAAAAAAAAAATTCTTCAGTGGTCTGCCACTCTGTGGAAACCCCACAGGGCCACTAATGTGGATAAATCATTTAACCCCTGTGGGCCGCCTTTTCCTTTTCTGTCAAATAAAGCAATTGGATTAGGTGATCTTAAGGTCCTGTCCATGTGTAAAATGCTAAGTCTCTGTGACTTTATATTTTATTTGCTGCCCAGGATAAGACTGTGGTTATTTGGGATGCTAGATTTGATAAAGATAAAACTTTTTTAGCTTTTTTGCGTTGGACTTCTATTTGTGTTGGATTTAGACTATGTTTGTCAGTAAGATTCTTTTTGCACAGAACTGTTATTAGCAAAATGTTTACAGAAGACAAAATTAAAAACTAATTGAACATCTAAACTTCTGTTAAGAGTTGAAAGTTGGTTGGGTGTGGTGGCTTATTCCTGTAATCCCAGCACTTTGGGAGGCCGAGGTGGGCGAATCACCTGAGGTTGGGAGTTGGAGACCAGCCTGACCAACATGGAGAAACCCCTTCTCTACTAAAAATACAAAAATTGAGAAGTTTCCCCCTTGGGCAGTGGCGGAGGTGGTAACCGCGATAGTAGCAGCTCTGGCGGCAGTAACAGTGACTATGAGGATGGTGGCAGCTGCAGTAGGACCTGCAACATCCCAGAGGTTTTTCCAGAGCTTCTTGGATGCTCTAATTGATGAGGACCCCCAGGCGGCATTAGAGGAGCTGACTAAGGCTTTGGAACAGAAACCAGATGATGCATAATATTAGTGTCAAAGAGCTTATTGTCACATTCTTCTTGGGAATTACTGTGTTGCTGTTGCTGATGCAAAGAAGTCTCTCGAACTCAATCCAAATAATTCCACTGCTATGTTGAGAAAAGGAATATGTGAATGCTATGAAAAAAACTATGCTGCTGCCCTAGAAATTTTTACCGGACAAAAATTAGTGCAGATGCTAATTTCAGTGTCTGGATTAAAAGGTGTTAAGAAGCTCAGAATGGCCCAGAATCTGAGGTGTGGACTCATCAGTCAAAAATCAAGTATGACTGGTATCAAACAGAATCTCAAGTAGTCATTACACTTATGATCAAGAATGTTCAAAGAATGATGTAAATGTGGAATTTTCAGAAAAAGAATTGTCTGCTTTGGTTAAACTTCCTTCTGGAGAGGATTACAATTTTAAACTGGAACTTCATCCTATAATACCAGAACAGAGCATATTTAAAGTAGTTTCAACAAAGATTGAAATCAAACTGAAAAAGCCAGAGGCTGTGAGATGGGAAAAGCTAGAGGGGCAAGGAGATGTGCCTACACCAAAACAATTCATAGCAGGTGTAAAGAACCTACATCCATCATCATCTCCTTATACAAGAAATTGGGATAAATTAGTGGGTAAAATCAAAGAAGAAGAAAATAATGAAAAGTTGGAGGGAGATGCAGCTTTAAACAGATGATTTCAGCAGATCTCTTCAGATGGTTCTGATGAAGTGAAATGTGCCATGAACCAATCCTTTGTGGAGTCTGGTGGTACAGTTTTGAGTACCAGCTGGTCTGATGTAGGTAAAAGGAAAGTTGAAATCAATCCTGATGATATGGAATGGAAAAAATACTAAATAAATTAATTTGCTCTCACACACACACAAAAAAATACAAAAATTAGCTGGGCGTGGAGGTGCACGCCTGTAATCCCAGCTACTGGGGAGGCCAAGGCAGGAGAATTGCTTGAACCCAGGAGGCAGAGGTTGCAGTGAGCCAAGATCATGCCATTGTACTCCAGCCTGGGCAACAAGAGCAAAAAACTCTGTCTCAAAAAAAAAAAAAAAAAAAAAGTTGAAGGTTGACAAGTTTAACATTTTTTGAATTATTGTAGACAAATTAGCATTAATATTTTTTTCTTTAGAGATTTTATTTATTGGCCAGGTGCGGTGGCTCACTCCTGTAATCCCAGCACTTTGGGAGGCCGAGACGGGAGGATCATGAGGTCAGGAGATCGAGACCATCCTGGCTAACACGGTGAAACCCCGTCTCTACTAAAAATGCAAAAAATTAGCTGGGCGTGGTGGCGGGCACCGGTAGTCCCAGCTACTCAGGAGGCTGAGGCAGGAGAATGGCATGAACCTTGGAGGCGGAGCATGCAGTGAGCCAAGATCGTGCCACTGCACTCCAGCCTGGGCGACAGAGCGAGACTTCATCTCAAAAAAAAAAAAAAAATATATATATATATATATATATATATATATTTTTTTTTTTTTTTTTTAATTTTATTTTTTTGAGACGAAGTCTCGCTCTGTTTTCCAGGCTGGAGTGCAGTGGCGTGATCTCTGCTCACTGCAACCTCTGTCTCCTGGGTCCAAACGATTCTCCTGACTTGGCCTCCTGAGTAGCTGGGACTACAGGCATGCACCACCATGCCCAGCTAATTTTTGTATTTTTGGTAGAGACGGGGTTTCACCATGTTAGTCAGGCTGGTCTCAAACTGCTAATCTCAGGTGATCAGCCTGCCTCGGCCTCCCATAGTTCTGGGATTACAGTCATGAGCCACCGTGCCTGGCCTCTTTTGAAATTCAAAAATCTCGGCTACTCTGGGTTTACTGCCCATGGGGTAGCCCTGCTCTCCAAGGACCATTACAAAACAAAAAAACAGATATTCCCATATTCAGTTTGTTGAAAGAAATTACATTAACTGGGCACGGTGGCTCACGACTGTAATCCCAGCACTTTAGGAGTCCAAGGCAGGCAGATCACCTGAGGTCAGGAGTTCGAGACCAGTCTGGCCAATATGGTGAAGCCCCATCTCTACTAAAAATACAAAATTAGGCATGTGTGGTGGTGAATGCCTGTAGTCCCAGCTACTCAGGAAGCTGAGGCAGGAGAATCACTTGCAACCGGGAAGTGGAGGTCGTGGTGAGCAGAGATCATGCCATTGCACTCCAGCCTGGGTGACAAGAGTGAAACTCCATCTCAAAAAAAAAAAAAAAGAAAAGAAATTACATTATTAGATTTTTTATTTTTATTTTCTTTTTTCTTTTTCTTTTTCCTTTTTTTTTTTTTTTTTTTTTTTTTGAGACGGAGTTTCACTCTTGTTGCCCAGGCTGGAGTGCAATGGCATGATCTCAGCTCACTTTAACCTCTGCCTCCCAGTTTCAAGCAATTCTCCTGCCTCAGCCTCCCAAGTAGCTGGGATCACAGGCATGTGCCACCATGCCTGGGTAACTTTTTGTATCATTATTGGATTTTTTAAGGAAATTTTTCAAATGTTTGCTGTGAGGCTACTTTGTAAATTTATTTTCCTTTGACAAATGGTGACTGACTGGATTTACCCTCATTTTAGCCTTTTTAAATAAGGGTTAAACTATTTCAGATATTTGGTTTAGATTTCTTTAACTCACAGGATCTATGGCTTGACAAATTTTAATGCCTAGTCTTGCATAGCTTGTTGTAACTTGGTGCTTGAAGAAAATGTTTACTCCTTTCTTTTCCTTTCCTTTTTTTTTTTTTCTTCTTTTTTTATCTCCTTTTCCAAGGGTTGGCATTCTGGGGACCTAGAGCTAGTTCCTTCAGCATGTGAAGGGGAGAGTGGGGTTTTGTCAGATCCTCCACAGGGGGGAAAAGCTAGTGTCTCTTCCCTTGAGGTATAGTTCTTCCAGTCTGATGAACTGTCAGATCCACTGAGTCATTGGTAAAGCAGATTGGACAGTGACTCGAGGAAGTGGGGGTGGGGACAATATTTTAAGTAGTAACTATCAAAAGTAAAGTGATTCTCTGGGGACTCAGTAGAGCCATGTGTGCTTCTAGTGTTAGCAGTCTGCAGGAATTGTGCAGAGTGCGGTGTTTTCTAAGAGGAAAAGGAGGATGAGTGTGAGAGTGATGAGAGGTGAGTTGGGATGGATTGTAACGCACCAAGAGAAGGGAGCACAAATGTTGGTTTGAGTTTCGCGCAATGAAACTTGCTTAATCCTGATGGCTCTTAATCAGAATGTCAGCCCTAAAGTTTCATATTCACAGTTGAGAACTTTTAATTGAATGATTATTTTTTATAGAGTCTTTTACCCTGTTTTGATTTAGAATTTGAAGAAAGCAGATTTTTATATTATACGTAATTATAGTTTGGGCTTCCTGGGAAACAGAATCCTGCTGCAAATCTTACATGACTGATTTCTGGACCCAAAGTGGGTTTGACAGTGGGCTGGAGCAGTAATAGCCCACCTACTGTCGGGAGAGGCCAGGGCAGGCATTTCCCAGCAAGCATGCCTGAAGCGGGTCTTGTCCTAGACTCTAGGACCTAGATCATGCAGGAAAAGTCCCGTTTGTGGGAGCTGGAAAAGAGTTGGCTTCATTAGCAAAGTGACCTACCAACAGGAAAGGTGGGGGTCTGGAGAAGCAGATTTAAAATGTTAAAAGCTGTGTTTCTTTAACGAATACTTATTAAGCACCTACTGCCTATGTGAGATACTGCTCTTGTCTGTGTAGGAAACCACAGATGTGTGCTTCTGCTTTTAAGGAGCTTATGTTTTACACTGACCTTTGGCAGAGTCACATATGAAAATGGATATCGGGCCGGGTGCAGTGGCTCACACCTATAATCCCAGCACTTTGGGAGGCCAAGGCGGGCAGATCGCAAGGTCAGGAGTTTGAGACCAGCCTGGCCAACATAGTGAAACTCCATCTCTACTAAAAAAATGCAAAAAATTAGCTGGGCGTGGTGGCGGGCACCTGTAATCCCAGCTACTTGGGAGGCTGAGGCAGGAGAATAGCTTGAACCAAGCAGGCAGAGGTTGCAGTGAGCTGAGATTGCGCCACTGCACTCCAGCCCAGGCAAGAGAGCAAGACTCCGTTTCAAAAGGGGAAAAAAAAAAAAAAGGATACTAAATTTTGTAACTGTCATTCACATAGGCCCTGAAGTAATTTTTTTTTTGTGTGTGACGGAGTTTCGCTCTTGTTGCCCAGGCTGGAGCGCAATGGCGCGATCTCACCTCGCCGCAACCTCCACCTCCCGGGTTCAAGCGATTCTCCTGCCTAAGCCTCCCAAGTAGCTGGGATTACAGGCATGTGCCACCACGCCCAGCCAATTTCGTATTTTTAGTAGAGATGGGGTTTCTCCGTGTTGGTCAGGCTGGTCTCGAACTCCCGACCTCAGGTGATCCGCCTGCCTCAGCCTCCCAAAGTGCTGGGATTACAGGCATGAGCCACCACACCCAGCCACTAATGGTCTTCTTGAGCCTCTGGAGACTGGACCTTTAATAGTCTTTTTTTGTTCGTAAGTAGTACATATGAGCTGGGCGCGGTGGCTCACGCCTGTAATCCCAACACTTTGGGAGGCCGAGGCGGGCAGATCATGAGGTCAGGAGATCGAGACCATCCTGGTTAACACGATGAAACCCCGTCTCTACTAAAAATACAAAAAAATTAGCCGGGCGTGAAGGTGAGCGCCTGTAGTCCCAGCTACTCAGGAGGCTGAGGCAGGAGACTGGCGTGAACCCGGCAGGCGGAGCTTGCAGTGAGCCGAGATCACGCCACAGCACTCCAGCCTGGGTGACAGAGCGAGACTCCATCTCAAAAAAAAAAAGTAGTACATATCTGATATGTTGTAGTTACTCAGTATACTTCTTGAATGAATGAATGTCATTGCCATTTTAAAATTAAAAATACAAATAAGCCAAAAGGAGAAATTAAGTCACCAGTCTTGCCACACAGACCTAACTGCTAACATTCTTCTAAAGATGGAAGATAACTAGCCTTCTGCCTCTGGTCCCTTAGTCTTCCTTCATGGGGAGGGTTCATTGTAGGGACTGTGGCCATGGGACAACCTTGCTGGTAAAGCCAGCTGTTGAAGAGCCAGAAATATTGATAGTAGGCTTGCCAGGAAAATTCCTTTGAAAGTGGCACTACTTGGTTGCTCTCAAATTACTATCTTCTGTAACAAGGGTCAGATTTAAAATTATATACTCAGGGACAAAATATAAACTTGTGTTTGGATTAAACTTTTTCTGCCTGTTTAAAAAGACAAGTTAGAATACCTATGTTGTGTATGCCTAGAACTTAGAAAAATTATAATGTACAAGAATCTTTTCCGTTGTGTTTTTTTGTAAGTGGTCTTGTGAGTTAATAAAGAAGCAATGTGATTGGATGGGAAGAACAGCGGATTGGGAGTCTACAATGTCAAATGTTAGTCCCAACTAATCACACACTAAGCTAAAGACTGTGTTTACTCACTGTGAGTCTCAGTTTCCACATCAGTTAAACAAGGAACCACACTAGACAGTCTTTCAGCCCTCCCATGGTAGTATAAGGCATAAACCTCAATTTCCTTATGCTTCTCCAGGACCAATCTACTTTTCTGTGTTAAGAGTTGAGGGTCTGCCTTTCTAAGATTCTAGGAACCAAATTCTAGGGCAGTTTTCTAAGATTCTAGGAACCAAAAGTTAGCAAGTGAAGAGGAAACAGGATACTTTTGAATTTGCCCAGCTGTGCTTTTTATAGGAAGAGCCATTTCTAGTCAGAGGATTTCAGAACATTTCAAAACTCTGTGGTGATATACTGGTTACATTCTTCCTTAGACTAAAATTACAACCTGAATACACTTAATGATACATATGTGTATTGTAATTTGTAAACATAACTCAAAACCCTGTATCTGAGTCAGGTCATTTGTGGTTAGCCATTCAGACTTCATTTCTATTTGACAAGGGTTTATTTTAAGATTGCTTTGTGGAGCAGTTGTTTAACATTCAAGTGATCTATTAGTGTTAAGTCTTTAACCAGACTTGTTTTAAATGAGCTGTCTGTGAAGTAGAAAACCAAATATTATAGAAACTTAGATTTCCAATCCAACTTAGCAAAATCAGTGTAACTTAAATGTTGTCTTCACATATGTTTGTTTAACCTGTTTTTTTCCTTCAGTATTCCTTTAGAAGAATAGTAACTGTGTGAATAAAACTTTTTAGTTACTCTTGATACTGTTGTTTAGCAAGAACTGTAGACTTAATTGGTTGAGAAAAGAACATTTGGAGTAAATGAATGCTTTAGTAAGTTAATTATTTCTTAGCATATCACAAATATATGTAGAAAGAATAAGATCTGATTCTACAGCTTTATTCGTAGGTTACTAAAAGCAAACTTCTATGGAATTTAGTTCTCATTAGGCTATATATATATAGTGTGTGTGTGTGTGTGTGTGTATTTATACATACATACATACATACAGGCTATGTATTGTAATCCATTTGGTTATTTTGTTGGGGATGTGGGTCAATTGGATGAAAGCTAAAGATGACTTATGTAAATAGCCAGACTATGCTTCAGAATTGTTTTACACATCAATCTAATTCTTACCGTTAGTACCGTGGCTTCCTCTCCTCTTTCCTGGTGTCCAGATTGTGACAGCTAAAGTGCATTTCTTCCTATTTAGCAAATATAACCATTATCAATTTTTAAAATGAGATTTTCGGCCCCTTCTCTTTTGTGTTATAGGTGCTCCATACTTGCTTGCAGTGCCTACGTGGCTCTGGCTTTGGGTGATAACCTTATGGCTTTGAATCATGCAGATAAACTTCTTCAGCAGCCCAAGCTGTCAGGATCTCTCAAGTAAGTGTGGCTTGCCCTGTTTGTCCCGGTTTCTTTTGTTTTGAGGTTTCTCCTTGGTTTGTGGTTTAAGTTGCTTCTTTTGACTCCTCCAGTGGAATATATATTTGTAAGGAAAGCAACAGTTTAAAAGAACTTTTTTTAACCCATGCCTCTGCAGTGAAAACATTTTCACTTGTGCTGTACTGAGTGTTAGGAGACAAAAACTTCGGACTCTAGTGTCCACTTCTAGGCTTCACTGCAGCACTTTAATTCCCCAAATAAGTCAAGTCCTCAGAGAGAAGACCTACAGAAAAAGGAGTTTGGTCAATGTGATAAATCTACTTTGAGGGACCAGGCGCGGTGGCTCATGCCTGTAATCCCAGCACTTTGGGAGGCCAAGGCAGGCAAATCACGAGGTCAGGAGTTCAAGACCAGCCTGGCCAACATGGTGAAACCCCGCTTCTACTAAAAATACAAAAAGTTAGTTGGGCGTAATGGCGGGCACCTGTAATCCCAGCTACTCAGGAGGCTGAGACAGGAGAATCGCTTGAACCCAGGAGGCAGAGGTTGCAGTGAGCCAAGGTCGCACCACTGCACTCCAGCCTAGGCTACAGAGCAAGACTGTCTCAAAAAAAAAAAAAAAAAAGACAAGAATTTTAAAATATCTTTCCAAGCTACTGTGTCATTCCAAAATCAGCTAGTTTTAGTCAGATTCCAAATACTTCTTCATTAATATCATGGTCATTCTGAAATTTTCCAAGGCACATTATCTTTTCTTTTACCAAAATTGAGTAAAATACAGGCCGGGTGTGGTGGCTCATGCCTGTAATCCCAGCACTTTGGGAGGCCGAGGTAGGCAGATCATTTGAGGTCAGGAGTCCGAGACCAGCCCAGCCAACATGGTGAAACCCCATCTCTACTAAAAATACAAACATTAGCCAGGCATGGTGGTAGGCGTCCATAATTCCAGCTACTCGGGAAGTTGAAACAGGAGAATTACTTGAGCCTGGGGGGCGGACGTTCGGTGAGCCAAGGTTGCACCATTGCACTCCAGGCAGAGTGACACAGCAAGACTCCCTCTCAAAAAATAAAAATAAAAATAAGGCCGAGCGCGGTGGCTCACGCTTGGAATCCCAGCACTTTGGGAGGCCGAGGCAGGCGGATCACGAGGTCAGGAGATCGAGACCACGGTGAAACCCCGTCTCTACTAAAAATACAAAAAATTAGCCGGGCGTGGTGGCGGGCGTCTGTAGTCCCAGCTACTCGGGGAGGCTGAGGCAGGAGAATGGCGTGAACCCGGGAGGCGGAGCTTGCAGTGAGCCAAGATTGCGCCACTGCACTCCAGCCTGGGCGACACAGCGAGACTCCGTCTCAAAAAAAAAATTTTTTTTTTAAATAAATAAATAAATAAAAATAAAATACAGCTTGAATTTTTGTATGATGCTGATCCTGGAAATTTTATCAAAAGCCACGAGTATTCTGCACAACATTAGAACAGTTCTTTCATTCATCGTATAGGTATATACTTATTAATGCCCAAATATAACTACTTACTCTTTTGCTTTTTAGTGATCCCCAAACATACCTAGTGTTGTTGTTTTTGTTTTTTTTTAAGTAATTAAGGCCAGGCGTGGTGGCTCACACCTGTAATCCCAGCACTTTGGGAGGCCTACATGGGCAAATCATTTGAGGTCAGGAGTTGGAGACCAGCCCTGCCAATATGGTGAAACCCCATCTCTACTGAAAATATGAAAATTAGCCGGGCATGGGGGCGCACTCCTGTAATCCCAGCTACTAGGGAGGCTGAGGCACGAGAATTGCTTGAGCCTGGGAGGCAGAAGCTGCAGTGAGCCAAGGTTGTACCACTGCACTCCAAACCGGGTGACAGAGTGAGACTCCATCTCAAAAAAAAAGTAATAAGAAATCATTCAACTATATAAGAGACTTTGTCACAGTTCAAATATAAGGGAGCTCCTGCTCTTCTGCAAGAAAATCTTGTCCAATATTCAGGCCTAGAGATGGGGAAGATCCTAATTTTCAGTTCAAGGCATTTGGGTTGCCTCTAAAGTACCTTCCATCCTTACCATTGCCCAACTCAAAATGCCAGTGTTGGGAATTGCAGCTGCTGCTGGTGTTCAGATTGTGGTATATACGGCCATTATGAGAGAACTGGACTGTGTGCGTGTGTGTGTGTGTGTGTGTGTGTGTGTGTGTGTGTGTGACTGAGTCTCTCTCTGTCACCCACGCTAGAGTGCAGTAGCGCAATCTCAGCTCACTGCAATCTCCACTATCTGGGTTCAGGCGATTCTCCTGCCTCAGTCTCCCAAGTAGCTGGGATTACAGGAGCCCACCACCACACCCGGCTAATTTTTTTTCTTTTTCTGAGACAGTTTCACTCTTGCCCAGGCTGGAGTGCAGCGGCATGATCTCAGCTCACTGCAACCTCTTCCTCCCCAGTTCAAGGGATTCTCCTGCCTCAGCTTCCTGCATAGCTGGGATTACAGGCGCACACCACTATGCCCTGCTAATTTCTTTTTTTTTTTTTTTTTTCTTATTTTGAGACGGAGTTTCACAGGCATGAGCCACCGCACCTGGCTAATTTTTGTATTTGCTCTTATTGCCCAGGCTGGAGTGCAATGGTGTCATCTTGGCTCATCACAACTTCCACCTCCCAGGTTCAAGCGATTCTCCTGCCTCAGGCTCCCGAGTAGCTGGGATTACAGGCATGCACCACCACGCCCGGCTAATTTTGTATTTTTAGTAGAGATGGGGTTTCTCCATGTTGGTCAGGCTGGTCTCGAACTCCCGACCTCAGGTGATCTGCCGTCTTGGCCTCCCAAAGTGCTGGGATTACAGGCATGAGCCACCATGCTCGACCTGGAGAGTTTTAAAACTATTAAAGTTTAGTTTGTGTTGTTGTTGTTCTTGTGTAGAAAGTCATTAAGATGGCCGGGCGCGGTGGCTCACGCCTGTAATCCCAGCACTTTGGGAGGCAGAGGTGGGTGGATCACGAGGTCAGGAGGTAGAGACCATCCTGGCTAACACAGTGAAACCCCATCTCTACTAAAAATACAAAAAATTAGCTGGGCGTGGTGGCGGACGCCTATAGTCCCAGCTACTCTGGAGAGGCTGAGGCAGGAGAATGGCATGAACCCGGGAGGCAGAGCTTGCAGTGAGCCAAGATTGCGCCACTGCACTCCAGCCTGGGTGACAGAGCGAGAGTCCATCTCAAAAAAAAAAAAAGTCATTAAGATTTTGAGCAGATCAAAATGTCCCCAGTTAAAAAAAAAAAAAAGCTGGGCATGGTGGCTCACGCTTGTAATCCCAACACTTTGGGAGGCCGAGAGGGGCAGATCACGAGATCAGTAGATCGATCTTAATTTTTATTTTTATTTTTTTTGAGATGGCGTCTCACTCTGTCATTCAGTCTGAGGTGCAGTGGCATGATCACTGCTCACTGCAGCCTCAGTCTCCCAGGCTTAAGTGATTTTCCCACCTCAGCCTCCTGAGTAGCTGAGACTACAGGTATATGCCACCACGCCCAGCTAATTTTTGTAGAGACAGGGTTTTGCCATGTTGCCCCTGCTCTTCTCAAACTCCTGGACTCAGCAGTCCACCCACCTAGGCCTCTTGAAGTGTTGAGATTAAAGGCATGAGCCACTACACCCAGCCAGTTGATTCGTTTTACCTAAATAAATTTAGATTTCAATTTAAGGACATGAAATATGAGACATATATCCAATGTATAATAACATAATATACCCAGCATTATTTTACATTGGGTATTTTTGTGATGTTGTACTTTTCAGTTTGGAATCTGTTTTTTCATTTTAGGTTTCTGGGACATTTATATGCTGCAGAAGCCCTCATCTCTCTCGACAGAATATCTGATGCCATTACTCACTTGAACCCGGAGAATGTCACTGATGTCTCCTTAGGGATCTCTTCAAATGAGCAGGACCAAGGTTAATGAGGACACCTTTGATCAGAACTGGTCACTGTTTCCATTCCCCTCCTGTCATAATTCAGGATGTGTGGAAATTTAAGGGCATGGTGATAATGAGAAGAAAGTTTTAGGTTGGCTTTCCACATTTTTGTCTGTACTTACTTTGTAGCAGTTGTTTGCTAAGTAGACCTGACAGTTAATGATCACATCATCTAAATTCTCACCTTTGAAAGGCTGGTACTGTTAGAATGGTTAATTTTGGTTCTGATACTATTTATTTGTTTTCCTTTGGAGTGATTTTAAAATCCACAGGGGAGTAAAAATATTGCATTCAAGAGTCAGTTTTAGTCCGGGCGTGGTGGCTCACGCCTGTAATCCCAGCACTTTGGGAGGCTGTAGCAGGAAGATCACTTGAGCCCAAGAGTTCGAGACCAGCCTGGGCAACCTGGTGAGACCCCCGTCTCTATTTTAAAAATAAGGAAAGAAAGAAAAGTTTGTTTTAAATCATTGCTAAATTTTTAAATAATTGCTGGGTGTGGTGGCTCACACCTGTAATCCCAACACTTTGGGAGGCCGAGGCGGGTGGATCACCTGAGGTTAGGAGTTCAAGACCAGCCTGGCCAACATAGTGAAACCCCATCTCTACCAAAAATACAAAATTAGTAGGGCGTGGTGGCGCAAGCCTGTAATCCCACCTACTCAGGAGGCTGAGACAGGAGAATCGCTTGCACCCAGGAGGTGGAGGTTGCAGTGAGCCAAGATCACGCCACTGCACTCCAGCCTGGGTGACAGAGCAAGACTCTGTCTGAAGAAAAAAAAAAAATTAATAATTAAAGCTGTGTGACATTCATTTTACTCAAGATTAGTGCTCAGGTTTGAGATGGTGGTGGGTGGTAGCATTCTGACAATTTTTAATGGAATCTCTACTACATGAAAAGTAAATAAATTGCTTTTTATTAAATTTCCATTTCATAAAGAAAGTTAGGTTTTTAGAAAATATGCTCTCAGCTGGGCACAGTGGCTCACGCCTGTAATCCCAGCACTTTGGGAGGCCGTGGTGGGTGGATCACCTGAGGTCAGGAGTTCAAGACCAGCCTGACCAACATGGTGAAACCCTGTCTCTACTAAAAATACAAAATTAGCCAGGCATGGTGGTATGCCCCTGTAATCCCAGCTACTCAGGAGGCTGAGGCCAGAGAATCACTTGAACTCAAGAGGCAGAGGTTGCAGTGAGTCGTGCCATTGCACTCCGGCCTGGGCGGCAACAAGAGCAAAACTCCATCTCCAAAAAAAAAAAAAAACCAGCCTGACCAACATTGTGAAACCCCCTCTCTACTAAAAAATACAAAAATTAGCCAGGGATGGTGGTGCATGCCTGTAATCCCAGCTACTCAGGAGGCTGAGGCAGGAGAATCGCTTGAACCCAGGAGGCGGAGGTTGCAGTGAGCCAAGATCACGCCACTGCACTCCAGCCTGGGCAACAGAGCGAGGCTCCATCTCAAAAAAAAAAAAAAGAAAATATGCCCTCTACCTTCTGAGCCTGAGGAGAAAAAAAAGAAAATATGCTCTGTTGTTCTGCCCCTCAGATTTATTTTCATGTTTTTATAGGATCAGACAAAGGTGAAAATGAAGCAATGGAATCCTGTAAGTAAGAAGTTTTGTGATACTTAAGTAGCCTGGCCTGCATCCCAAAAATTTAGATTCTAAATCTTCTGTGTTCGTTTTTCTGCCTGAGGAATACTGCTGTGCCGAGTGGCTCCTCAAGGCGATAGATTGGGTTGCTCCCTTGCTGTTGGCACGGCTTCTTCACCGGTGTCTACACTCTTTTTCCCCAGCTGGGAAGCGGGCCCCTCAGTGCTACCCCAGTTCCGTCAGCTCTGCCAGGACTGTGATGCTGTTCAACCTTGGCAGCGCTTACTGCCTGAGGAGCGAATATGAGAAAGCCCGAAAGTGTCTCCACCAGGTGAGTCCAGAATGGAAGGAACTGAACCTTGTAAAGCAGCCAACACAAGTTTGAGGTTTATATTTTTTGTTACTTTGTTTGAGGCATCTGGTCAGTTTGTTAAATATTGGAATATCACTTTCCCAGATTTAAAAATATTCTTGCAAGGTGAACAACTGATCAGCATTGTAAAGGAACCTAGACACTTAATGGAGAGTTTTTCTTGATGATTTTATTTAAAAAAATTTTTTTTTTTGCCGGGTACAGTGGCTCATGCCTCCCAGCACTTTGGGAGGCTGAGGCAGGCGGATCATGAGGTCAGGAGTTGGAGACCAGCCTGGCCATATGGTGAAACCCCATCTCTACTAAAAATACAAAAATTAGCCAGGTTGGTGGCACGCGCCTGTAGTCCCAGCTACTCATGAAGCTGAAGCAGAAGAATCACTTGAATCCGGGAGGCGGAGGTTGCAGTGAGCCAAGATCATGACACTGTATTCCAGCCTGGGCAACAGAGCGAGACTCCGTCTCAAAAAAAAAAAAAAAAGAATGTTTAAATTTCAAATCAGCAAAATAAAAGGCAACTTGGGGCCGGGCACAGTGGCTCACATCTGTATCCCACACTCTGGGAGGCTGAGACAGGCAGATCACTTGAGTCGAGGAGTTTGAGACCAGCCTGGGCAACATAATGAGACCCTATCTCTACTAAAAATACCAAAAATTAGCCAGGCATGGTGGTGCATTCCTGTAGTCCCAGATACTTAGGAGACAGAGGTAGGAGGATTATCTGAGCCTGGGAGGTCGAGGCTGTAGTCAGCCAAGATCGTGCCACTGCACTCCAGCCTGGGCAACTGGAGTGAGACCCTGTCCCAAAAAAAAAAAAAAAAACATAATATGAAGAAGTAACTTGACAGTTTTAATTATTAAAATTCCAAAAGATGGAAAACTGTCTAAAAGATCACTTATATAAATAATAGTGCATCTGTACAGTTGAAGACAATGAAGCTATAAATTCTAGGTACTAAAATGGAAAGATGTCTAAGACATACTAAATGAAAATAGCAAGGTGTGAAACAGTTTCTGTATAACCGTGTATACATGCATAAAAGATCTCTGAAAGGACACACCAAGAAACTGCGAACATTAGTTGTTGGGGTGGCAGGATGAATACTACATGGCTGGAGCAGTAGAATGGGAGACTTTTCACTGTATACTCTTATGCTTTTAATTTTTTCTTTTTTTTTTTTTTTTTGAGACGGAGTTTCGCTCTTGTTGCCCAGGCTGGAGTGCAATGGCGTGATTTCGGCTCACTGCAACCTCTGCCTCCCAGGTTCAAGCAATTCTCCTGCCTCAGCCTCCCGAGTAGCTGGGATTACAGGCATGTACCACCACATCCGGCTAATTTTGTATTTTTAGTAGAGACGGGGTTTCTCCATGTTGAGGCTGGTCTCGAACTCCTGACCTCAGGTGATCCACCCGCCTTGGCCTCCCAAAGTGCTGGGATTAGAGGCATGAGCCACTGTGCCCAGCTGCTTTTAAATTTTGAATTGTGTAAATCTTTTTTCAAAAAGTGAATTATAGGCCGGGCACGGTGGCTCATGCCTGTAATCCCAGCACTTTGGGAGGCTGAGGCGGGCAGATCATGATGTCAGGAGATCAAGACCATCCTGGCTAACACAGTGAAACCCCGTCTCTACTAAAAATACAAAAAAATTAGCCAGGCGTGGTGGCATGTGCCTGTAGTCCCAGCTACTTGGGAGGCTGAGGCAGGAGAATGGCATGAACCTGGGAGGCGGAGCTTGCAGTGAGCCAAGATCGCGCCACCGCACTCCAGCCCGAGCAACAGAGCGAGACTCTGTCTCAAAAAAAAAAAAAGTGAATTATAAATCCACCTTTCAGAAAGCCAATACTAGAGAAACTCCATACACACTAAAGAAAGCTACTGGCAATATATAACTAAAATAAACCTCTGAATTCTACTACTGAAATGGTGCATCATGAAGCTTCAAGGAAGATTTTGATTGGATCTCTTTAATAGGTCACCTGCCAATCCCTGGACCAATCATGGGCATTGAGCCATACCTGTAGTAGGGGACTGGGTACCACCATTGGCAGCCCCAGAGGAATCTCACAAAATTAGAAATAATTCCTCAAAAGGACATTCATCCAGCAAATATCTGTTGAGCACTTACTTCTGAGCTAAGCCATGGGAATAAGACTGCACATAAGCAGACATGCTACAATCTTGCCCTTGTTTGTAGACCTTTGCAGTTAGGAGACACCTTCCTAAAAAGGGAATTGCATGGTCATAGGATATGCAGGATTTTAAGACTTCTGATATAGAAAGTTTGTGTCAAATGGTATATTCTCTAGCAGCAGATGAGAAGGCCCACATTCCCACATGCTTGCCACAGCAACTAAAGTTGATATTAAACCTCTTCTCAGGAGATAGGGTGGCTTTCAGCCGGGCGCAGTGGCTCACGCCTGTAATCCCAACACTTTGGGAGGCCGAGGCAGACGGATCACCTGAGGTCAGGAGTTCGAGACCAGCCTTACCAACATGGAGAAATCCTGTCTCTACTAAAAATGCAAAAATTAGCTGGGCGTGGTGGCACATGCCTGTAACCCCAGCTACTCGGGAGGCTGAGGCAGGAGAATTGCTTGAACCCAGGAGGTGGAGGTTGCGGTGAGCCGAGATTGCGCCATTGCACTCCAGCCTGGGCAACAAGAGCGAAACTCTGTCTCAAAAAAAAAAATAAAAAAAAATAAAAGCCTATGGGGCTTTCACATAGGTTCCTGCTTATGTAAGTAGCCTTGTTGTGCCTAGAAGTGATGATGCTTTACCATGTGGAAAATAACTACAAATTCTATTTAGTCAACTTTGTGGCATCTGGTCAGCATTTCTATCCCAAATCAGAAAAGTTAAGTGACAGGCTGTCCAGAGTAACATGTTTGATATTATCTAGGCATTGAGTGTATGAGTTAAACCAGTAAGAGTTAAAATGTTTCACTCTTCTCAGTAGCAAGGCTAGGGTGTTAAGCATCCCCTCTCAAAGTGCCCCCAAACTCCAGTCACTGCAGCAAACAGAGCTTTTGATCTAAATTTACAGTGTGTACAGTCCAGCTCAGGTTCTCATACAGCAGGTGGCCATGGCTGCTGCCACGCTGGGAGAGACAGATGGGGTCAGGCCTGGTTCGGGGTCTGAAGGGGGTTTTGTTTTGGTCCCTTGGTTTTTAGGTTAATCCAATGGCTGGACCTTTGTTAATTGGGAGGCCCACCCTGCCTGGGAGGGAAGAACAGTGATGTGAAGAGTTGGAAAGGGCTCGGAGTAGATGTTTCCAAGGTTGCCTGCCCACCACTAACCATTCTGAACAGCCTGTAAGCAAAATGCCATTAAGTATCATAAAGATGTTGCCTTGAATTCTTGTATTTTAAAAAAAGCTTCAGACTGTGGTCATTGCAAAAAAACAGTAAATAAAATGTGTTACTAGCCACTTGGATGAAAAATAGAGATTTTACTATCCACAAAATGGGCCGGGCACAGTGGCTCACGTCTGTAATCCCAGCACTTTGGGAGGCCAAGGCGGGTGGATCATCTGAGGTGAGGAGTTCAAGACTAGCCTGGACAACATGATGAAACCCCGTCTATACTAAAAATACAAGAAATTAGCCGGGCGTGGTGGCAGGAGCCTGTAATCCCAGCTACTTGGGAGGCTGAGGCAGGAGAATCGCTTGAACCCAGGAGGCAGAGGTTGCAGTGAGCCTAGATCACGCAATTGCGCTCCAGCCTCGGCAACAAGAGCAAAACTCCGTCTCAAAAAAAAAAAAAAAAAATACACAAAATGGTATAAAGACGATCTTGCCTATACAGCTTGCCTAGAAAGCTAGGTTTAGATGTATAAAATCTCATTTTCTGAAAAGAATTGTTATACCTCAGTGTTGTGGCGAGAGGAATAAAAGCCTCCCCACCTCATTCATGAGGAACTTCTTAGAAGCACATGCTCTGGGCAACATGCCCCGCTAGTCTGAGATTTCTCCTAATGCTGCCAAAAACCAACCTAGTACACATTTCTGGTCCTCCCCAACATCTCCCACGTTCAAGCTACTACCTTCAGTACCATTTTTCCCCATTTTCTACCTATGAGATATCTACCCTGCAAGGACTAAAGCAGGCCTCCCTTACCCCAAAGCTCTGTTTGAAAGAAACTTCTCGGCCGGACGCGGTGGCTCACGCTTGTAATCCCAGCACTTTGGGAGGCCGAGGCGGGCGGATCACGAGGTCAGGAGATCGAGACCACGGTGAAACCCCGTCTCTACTAAAAATACAAAAAAATTAGCCGGGCGCGGTGGCGGGCGCCTGTAGTCCCAGCTACTCGGAGAGGCTGAGGCAGGAGAATGGCGTGAACCTGGGAGGCGGAGCTTGCAGTGAGCCGAGATTGCGCCACTGCACTCCAGCCTGGGCAACAGAGCGAGACTCCGTCTCAAAAAAAAAAAAAAAAAGAAAGAAACTTCTTTCGGGGCCGGGCGCGGTGGCTCACGCTTGTAATCCCAGCACTTTGGGAGGCCAAGGTGGGCGAATCACGAGGTCAGGAGATCGAGACCACGGTGAAACCCCGTCTCTACTAAAAATATAAAAAATTAGCCGGGCGTGGTGGCGGGCGCCTGTAGTCCCAGCTACTCGGAGAGGCTGAGGCAGGAGAATGGCGTGAACCCAGGAGGCGGAGCTTGCAGTGAGCCGAGATCGCGCCACTGAACTCCAGCCTGGGCGACAGAGCGAGACTCCGTCTCAAAAAAAAAAAAAAGAAACTTCTTTCTTTCTCTCCATATTCACAGCACATTCACTGCCTTCCTCCCTGGCATTTACGTAACTTTGTTTGGATTATTGTTAGTTATTTGCATGCTTGTTTATTATCAGGGGAAGTCCCTGTCTTATCTCCATACCCACTTCTGTTCAATAAGTATTTGTAGAAGTCCATTATCTGATTAGATTAAGAGAAGGGGCAGGGCTGTCTGGAAGCAGTGAGCAACTAAAACTAGATGGGGAAATACAAGTTGATAATAAGGTGAGGAATATTTTGGCTGTAGCCCAAAGAGGCCCAGACTGAGGAAATAAACCTGTAATTTCAGCACTTTTGTCCAGAGCAGTCCAGGCTTCTTTCTTCAGGACTGGATTGAGAGAAACTGCTGGCCGATGCTATGGCTCTTACTCAGATCTAAGGGCAGCATGTTGCCTAAACTAGTAAATTATTTTATTGGACTAAATTGAACTGTGTTTCAGTCCTTAAGAATGGAGACATCAAACATGCTACGTGGTACGTTTTTTCTGTATTACTATTTAAGTTTGAATTATTATTCCTGACATTGATAACTTACAGTTTATAATACTGAAGTGTTACTTAGGAAAACAAATGGGCATGCAGATTTTGATGTAATTGCAACTGTATGTGTCTGTTGTGAAAGCCACCAGCAGAATTGGATGGTTGACTATAGTATCGGGGTGTCCAGTCACCCATCTCAAAACCCAGAGTATTACATGTCTAGCTTAATTGGTAGGTTTTAAGGCAAAAGGAGCTGAGGCTCATCACAGCTGAACAACAGGTAGTCCCTAGGAAGTCACTTGGGAATGAGCTTGAATAAGTTTGTTACCTTGTTGGTTGGCAGATGTACTTGAAGTGTGTATCTTAAGCTGTTGTTTTTTCACGGGCATCTTTCTGTTTTGAGCAAAGGCGGCTTCAATGATCCATCCTAAAGAGGTGCCCCCTGAGGCCATCTTGCTGGCAGTCTACCTTGAACTGCAGAATGGTGAGTAATTCTCTCTGTTTAGGACTTTATCCCTTGAAAGAGCCTGAGATTTTTTGGTTGGGAGACAGGGTCTCACTGTGTTGCCCAGGCTGGAGTGCAGTGGTACCATCGGAGCTCACTGCAGCCTCCAAACTCCTGGGCTCAAGCAGCCTTCCCACCTCAGCCTCCCAGGTAGCTGGGACTACAGGTGCACGCCAATGAGCCCAACTAATTTTTTAAATTTTTTGTAGAGATGTGGTCTCGCTTTGTTGCCCAGGCTGCTCTCGAACTCATGGGCTCAAGCAATCCTCCCATCTTACCTTCTCTAGTAGCTGGGATGACAAGCATAAGCCACCATGCTCAGCCAAGGCTGAGATTTTTTTTTTTTTGAGACAGGAGTCTTGCTCTGTAGCCCAGGCTGGAGTGCCGTGGTGCGATCTCAGCTCACTGCAAGTTCCGCCTCCTGGGTTCACGCCATTCTCCTGCCTCAGCCTCCCGAGTAGCTGGGACTACAGGCGCCCACCACCACGCCCAGCTAATTTTGTGTATTTTTAATACAGACAGGGTTTCACCGTGTTGGCCAGGATGGTCTCGATCTCCTGACCTCATGAGCTGCCCGCCTCGGCCTCCCAAAGTGCTGGGATTACAGGCGTGAGCCACTGCGCCTGGCAAGGCTGAGATTTTTAATGTCTGTTTTTTCTCTTCAGAGTCAGAAATTTGCCTTCCTTGAAGATAGGTGACCCATCAAATTCTTTTTTTTTTTTCTTTTTTGAGATGGAGTCTCGCTCTGTCACCCAGTCTGGAGTGCAGTGGCACTATCTCAGCTCACTGCAGCCTCCGCCTCCCGGGTTCAAGGTTCAAGAAATTCTCCTGTCTCAGCCTCTCAAGTAGCTGGGATTACAAGCGCCTGCCAACATGCCTGGTTAATTTTTTTATTTTTAGTAGAGACCAGGTTCACGATGTTGGCCAAGCTGGTCTTGAACTCCTGACCTCAGGTGATCTGCCTGCCTCAGCCCCTCAAAGTGCTGGGATTATAGGCATGAGCCAGAGCGGACGACCCATCAAATTCTTCTACATAAAAATATAGTTAGGGCCGGGCGCGGTGGCTCATGCCTGTAATCCCAGCACTTTGGGAGGCTGAGGCGGGTGGACCACGAGGTCAGAAGATCGAGACCACGGTGAAACCCTGTCTCTACTAAAAATACAAAAAATTAGCTGGGCGTGGTGGCAGGCACCTGTAGTCCCAGCTACTTGGGAGGCTGAGGCAGGAGAATGGCGTGAACCTGGGAGGCGGAGCTTGCAGTGAGCCGAGATCGCGCCACTGCACTCCAGCCTGGACAACAGAGCGAGACTCAGTCTCAAAAATATATATATATATATAGTTAGGAGCTGGGCGCAGTGGTGCATGCCTATAATCCCAGCACTTTGGGAGGCTGAGGTGGGCTGATCACCAGAGTTCAGGAGTTCAAGACCAGCCTGGGCAACATGGAAAAACCCCATCTCTACAAAAAATACAAAAATTAGCTGGGTGTGGTGGTGTGCGCCTGTAGTTCCAGCTACTTGGAAGGCTGAGATTGGAGGATCACTTGAGCCCTGGAGGTTGAGGCTGCAGTGAGCTGAGATCATGCCAGAATGAGACCTTGTCTAAAAAAATAATAATAGGCCACAGTGGCTCACGCCTATAATCCCAGCACTTTGAGAGGCCGACATGGGTGGATCATTTGAGGTAGGAGTTCAAAACCGGCCTAACCAACATGGTGAAACCCCATCTCTACCGAAAATACAAAAATTAGCCAGGTGTGATGGCGCACGCCTGTAATCCCAGGTACTTAGGAGGCTGAAGTAGGAGAATCGCTTGAGCCTGGGAGGTGGGAGGTTGCAGTGAGCCGAGACACGCCACTGCACTCCAATCTGGGCGACAGAGTGAAACCCTGTCTCAAATAATAATAATAATAAATATCTATATCTATCTAGATATATTGATAAATTGATAGATATAGTTAGGGAGTTTTTGATATCCTACAAATACTCCTTACAAGTTAAGTTTATCTCCTTTTATCTGAGAAAATACAGAATCATAACTTCAGACACTTAATTATAATTAATCACTATTAATTAACCTTTCTCCTAGGCAGCTAAATGACTGAGAACATGAGTTAGAATGCAGTTGCTTTGAGTTGTACACCGTAGTATTTTGAACACAGATATTAACAAGTTTTACAGTAAGCCAGTTCTTGCTGAGAATTATTTATTCAAACATAAATGTAGGTCATGCCTTTAGGGCATATACGATCTCCAAGATGTATCTCACTAGAAGAAAGGCTATTGGCTCTAAATATGAGACAGCATGAAGGAGAAAAGAGACATGAATGAGAGAGATTAGAAGGGACAGAAATAGGCCGCGTGCGGTGGCTCATGCATGTAATCCCAACACTTTGGGAGGCCAAGGCGGGCGGATCACGAGGTCAGGAGATGGAGACCATCCTGGCTAACATGGTGAAACCCCATCTCTACTAAAAATACACAAAATTAGCTGGGCGTGTTGGCATGCAGTTATAGTTCCAGCTACTCAGGAGGCTGAGGCAGGAGAATTGCTTGAATCCGGGTGGCGGAGGTTGCACTGAGCCGAGGTCGCGCCACTGCACTCCAGTCTGAACAACAGAGCGAGACTCCGTCTCAAAAAAAAAGGGACATAGGCCGGGCGCAGTGGCCCACGCTTGTAATCCCAGCACTTTGGGAGGCCGAGGCGGGCAGATCACGAGGTCAGGAGATCGAGACCACGGTGAAACCCCGTCTCTACTAAAAATACAAAAAATTAGCCAGGCATGGTGGCGGGCGCCTGTAGTCCCAGCTACTCGGAGAGGCTGAGCCAGGAGAATGGCGTGAACCCGGGAGGCGGAGCTTGCAGTGAGCCGAGATTGTGCCACTGCACTCCAGCCTGGGCGATAGAGTGAGACTCCGTCTCAAAAAAAAAAAAAAAAAGGGGGACATAAATGAAGTCACAGCCAGGCGTGTAGTCCTAGCTACTCTGGAGGCTGAGGCGGGAGGATTGCTTAAGGCCAAGAGTTCAAGGCTATAGTGTGCAGTATTGCTCCTGTGAACAGTCACTGCACTCCAGCCTGGGCAACATAGTGAGACCCTGTCTCTTTTTTAAAAAATAAAAAATAAAAAAAAGGCTGGGCACAGTAGCTCATGCCTGTAATCCCAGCTACTCTGGAGCCTGAGGCAGGAGAATTGCTTGAATCTGGGAGATGGAGGTTGCAGTGAGCCGTAATCGCCCCACTGCACTCTAGCCTGGGCCACAGAACAAGACTCTGTCTCAAAAAAAACCCAATGTTCTAAGGCATAACTCCTTGTTGACCTTGGGAACTCTTACAAGGCTCCCCCTTTTTTAATAGCTGAAGAAGGGGTCTTAAGTGCCTGGCACCCAGCGGGCCTTAGCCTCCTTAAAGATGTGATTAGGGTTAGTGCATTGCCCTAGACTGTTTCATTGTTTTTTGTTTGAGACAGGGTCTCACTTTGTCACCCAGGCTGGAATGTAGTGGCGTGATCTTGGCCTTGACCTCCCAGGTTCAAGCAGCCCTCCTGCCTCAACCCCCCAGGTAGCTGGGACTACAGGCATGCACCACCACGCCCAGCTAATTTTTGTATTTTTTTGTAGAGACGGGGTTTCACCATGTTACCCAAGCTGGTCTCGAACTCCTGAGCTCAGGCGATTTGCCCACCTCAGCCTCCCAAAGTGCTAGGGTTACAGGCGTGAACCAACCCTCCCAGATGATCGTTTCTTTTATACAGCCCACCTATAACAAGTTCTCTACCTGGGCTGTACCTTAGAATCACTGGGAAGCTTTTAAAAATTCCATTGCCCGGGCCATGCCCTACATCACTTAAATCAGAATTTCTGGGGATAAGATGGAGGCTTTATGGGATTCCAGTGTACAGCCAAGGCTGCAGATGACAGCTCTTCTAGATCATCTTTTACCTCCTTAGCAGGATTTTCATGTCTTGCTTTGTGTGTGGTAGTATTGTTCTGTGCTTTGTTTTTTAACGGGAAGTATTTTTATAGGTAATACTCAGCTGGCCTTACAGATCATCAAAAGGAATCAGCTGCTCCCTGCAGTGAAAACACACTCTGAAGTGAGAAAGAAGCCAGTGTTTCAGCCTGTCCACCCGATCCAGCCCATCCAAATGCCGGCTTTCACCACTGTGCAGAGAAAGTGATACTTCACTTTTGGAAAACTGTTACCTGAGACCCAGGGGAGTATTTACTGGCCATTTTAGTTGTATCACAGCAGAATGAATAAAAGATGGTGAAGGCTGTTAATTTTGAGACGATTCTACCCCTGACTTTTGGCCAAAAGCTTACTTAAAATTAAGGATTTACTAAGTCATCATCAGCTGTTTTTCTTAATTTCAACCAGACTATTAATTTTGAGCCATTATGTAATATATGCCATAGGCAATTAAAACATAATTTTATCAGAAGTCTTACACAGTCTTTTATTGACTATTAGATTATTTTAGCATCTGAGGTTTTGTGTTAACGTTTAAAAATTGACAAAGAACATCAGCAGTAGATAAATAGCCAATTCAGAAGCCGACCTGAAGGTGAAAGGGAGGGAAAGAGAGTTGATGTGTTTTATGTCTAGTTATGACTGAAAAGACCAGAAAATGTGTTAACAAATTAGGTTAAGAAGATACAACTGGGCCAGTCACAGTGGCTCATCCCTATAATCCCAGCACTTTGGGAGGCTGAGGTGGGCAGATCACTTGAGGTCAGGAGTTTGAGACCAGCCTGGCCAACATGGTGAAACCCCGTCTCTACCAAAAATACAAAAATTAGCCAGGCATGGTGGCACACACCTGTAGTCCCAGCTACTCAGGAGGCTGAGGCAGGAGAATCGCTTGAACCTGGGAGGTCGAGGTTGCGGTGAGCCGAAATTGTACCATTGCACTCCAGCCTGGGCGACAGAACAAGACTGTCTCAAAAAAAAAAAGACACAACTGATCTGTTAGGAATCATTTGCTTAAAAAGTGCAAACACAACAGAGTTCAGTGTACTGACCACTGGCCTTGTTCACTCTCCTAGGTTCTGGAGTCTGTTAGCAGGCAGTTCAAGGTTCATTACTAACCCTTTTGCAAATGCAAACAAGAATTTAATAGCTTCTTCCCAAGAGACAGTTATGTGTTGTGGGATTGACATTGACAAAATTTGCCAATAGGATGGATATACACTAACATTAAGTAGGGGGAAAAAATACAAGTGGGTGCAGTGGCTCACATCTGTAATCCCAATGTTTTGGGAGACCAAGGCGGGAGGATCGCTTGAGGAGTTCAAGACTAGCCTGGGCAACATAGCAAGACTCTGTCTCTAAAACATTTTTAAAAGCTGGACATGGTGGCCCATGCCAGTAGTCCTAGCTATTCTGGAGGCTGAGGTGGGAGGATTGTTTGAGCCTAGGAATTCAAGGCTGCAGTGAGCTATGATGGCACCACTGCACTCCAGCCTGAGTGACAGAGTGAGACCCTGTCTCAAACAAACAAAAGACAATGTAGATTTGCTCTACTAAATTGGGTGTCCCCCTAGTTAAGATGGTGTTTGGTAGATTCATCTAAGCTTGCCATTTAGGAATATCCCTTAATGTCACAATGCTTCACTTCCCTAGTTTGGAGACACATTAGCTGAATCTACATGTTACCTCAGTTTCAGAACTAGAGAGACAAGTGTGTGGATAAGCACTGATTTATCTGAAACTTTATCTGAATTATTCTTTTTTTTTTTTTTTTTTCGTTTGAGACGGAGTCTTGCTCTGTCTCCCAGGCTGGAGTGCAGTGGCACAGTCTTGGCTCACTGCAACCTCTGCCTCCCGGGTTCAAGTGATTCTCCTGCCTCAGCCTCCTGAGTAGCTGGGATTCCAGGTGCCCGCCACCACGCCTGGCTAATTGTTGTATTTTTAGTGGAGATGGGGTTTCACCATGTTGGTCAGGCTGGTCTGGAACTCCTGACCTTGTGATCCGCCCACCTCAGCCTCCCAATCTCCCAATCCTCACTCCCTGCTACTAGGATTACAGGCGTGAGCCACTGCACCTGGCCGTTTTTGTTTTGTTTTGTTTTGTTTTGAGATGGAGTTTTGCTCTTGTTGCCCAGGCTGGAGTGCAATGGCACAATCTCGGCTCACTGCAACCTCCGCCTCCCAGATTCAAGCGATTCTCCTGCCTCAGCCTCTGGTGTAGCTGGGATTACAGGCATGCGCCACCATGCCTGGCTAATTTTGTATTTTTGGTAGAGATGGGGGTTTCTCCATGTTGGTCAGGCTGGTCTCGAACTCCCGTCCTCAGGTGATCTGCCCACCTCAGCCTCCCAACATGCTGGGATTACAGGTGTGAGCCACTGAGCCCAGCCCATCTGAATTATTCTGTTGCTGACAGGAAACGGAACTCAGGTAATGATATATACTAGAACTGAGTATTTGTGACTGAGATAGGCATTGCCTGCCAACAGACTCAAAGGGGAGAATATGCTCCTCTTTTTAAACATGGATGGATGGATGTAGAGGCTCCATTGATCGAGTGCCACATTGTAGTTGTTTTGTACACAGAGTAGATCTTTACAGGTGGACATAGAAAGCGAGATAGCCTAGCTAACTTGGACCTCTTGAAGCCCCTTCTAAGTAGGACCATAGGACCCGTAATCGGCACTGCTGTTGGTTTAAGTCTGCCGTCTCTGCTTTCCCGTACTCCAGACCGACAACAGTACTGTGAGACCCACTCAAATGAGCAGAATTGCTTAGCCTGGGAATTTTCTGGAGAGTAAGTCCACAGACTTCATAAATTGCCAGGAACTCACATAGTCATGGTAGTTTGAAGGGGAAAAGCCCTATAATTGTACTTCAAAAAAACACATCTTTAGAGAAATCAAGAAATTAGAACTTTCTCTGCATGTTGGTTTGTTTATGGGAAAGCAGGCAATACCTAGTAAGGGTAGGGCAGGTCCTATGTTAAATAAGACTATATTTGGCTGCAAGTAGCAAAAAATAGGTCTGTGATTTAAACAAAGATTATTTTTCTCTCACTTGAGAAGGGGATTCGAAGGCAGCTGCTGGCCTGGGTTCTAGTGTCCCGTGACGCCATCCAGGACTCAGCTTTGTTTTTCCATGCCGTTGTCCTCAGCATTTGGGCATTTGTTTCCATAGTCAAAAGATATTCCAGTATCACGTCAACAATGAAGGCAAGAAAAATAGGGCAAAAACTAGCTAATCTTGATGGGAGACTATCTGGAACAAAACTTTCTTAGAAACCCCCAGCAGCCTTGAGCTTAACATCTCTTTTGTCACATCATGTCATGGAGCCATCCTAAGCTGCAGGGAAGCCTGGCAAAGATGTCATAACCATGTCTGCTGCAGTTGCTGGCATAGCCCTGCACATCCTAAGGGAGGCCAATTCAGTCTTTTCAGATTAATGTTCCAGCAGCTCAGCTTTTCTTTCCACTGCCTACTGTCAGCAGAGCCCAGCAAATTAAATATAAGTTCTTCACCTCTGTGTCTGGACTCATACTGGTTCCCATAGCCAGGAAGGCTTCTTCCCACCTATTTTTCCTGCCCCAATTTGTTAAAGCCACCTCTGCTAACTGAGGTAACTCTGTCAGAGGGGTTTGAACCAGAGCAACTCCATCTTAAATGGGAGCTGGGTAAAATAAGGCTGAAAGCTACTGGGCTGCATTCCCAGGTGGTTAAGGCTTAATAAGGCATTCTAAGTCATAGGATGAGATAGGAGGGCAGCACAAGATACAGGTCATAAAGACCTTGCTGATAAAACAGTTTGCAGTAAAGAAGCCAGCTAAGACCCACCAAAACCAAGATGGCAATGAGAGTGACGTCCTCACTGCTACACTCCCACAAGCGCTGTGACAGTTTACAAATGCCATGGCAACATTGGGAAGTTACTCTATATGGTATAAAAACGGGAAGCATGAATAATCCACCCATTGTTTAGCACATCATCAAGAAATAACCATAAAAATGGGCAACCAGCAGCCCTCAGGGCTGCTCTGCCGGTGTAGTAGCCATTCTTTATTCCTTTACTTTCTTAATAAACTTGCTTTCACTTTACAGACTTACGCTGAAGTCTTTCTGAATTCTCTTGGAGTCTAGATCGGGACCCCTTTCCAGTAACAACCCTATCTATACAAAAAGGCTTTTGGCCAGGTTTGGTGGTTTACGCCTGTGATCCCAGCAATCCGGGAGGCCAAGGCGGGTGGATCATTTGAGGTCAGGAGTTTGAGACCAGCCTAGCTAATATGGCGAAATCCCCGTCTCTACTAAAATATAAAAATTAACTGGGCGTGGTGGCGGGTGCCTGTTATCCCAGCTACTCGGGAGGCTGAGGCAGGAGAATCACTTGAACCTGGTAGGTGGAGGTTCCAGTTAGCCAGGATCGTGCCACTACACTCCAGCCTGGGTGACAGGGCAAGACTCTGTCTCAAAAAAAAAAAAAAAAAAAAGGCTTTAAATGTCACTTACTAAAGTTTTTCCTGGTTGTTCCCAGTTTCTTCCCCTTTTGTATCTTCCCTGGTACATACAGTTTCTTCTGTGGTATATGGTTTTCTGGAATTTAACAGGTATGAGAACCACACGCATTAGTCTCAAAATATGGCAACTTATTTGCTGGGGTTTGCGTTTTTAGGTTTTTGGGTTTTGTTGTTGTTGTTGTATGGTCTTACTTTGTTGCCCAGGCAAATGTTGCAGTGGCTCTATCAAGGCTCAGTGCAGCCTGGACCTCCTGGGCTCAAGTGATCCTCCCACCTCAGCCTCCCGAGTAGCTGGGACTATAGGCAAGAGCCACCATGCCCAGTTTTGTATTTTTTGTAGAAGCGGGTTTTTGCTATGTTGCCCAGGCTCATCTCAAACTCCTGAGCTCAAGTGATCCACCTGCTTCAGCCCCGCAAAGTGCTGGGATTACAGGCATGAGCCACCATGCCTGGCCTTTGCTGGGGTTTTGAATTCTGAGAGCCATTAGGTCTGTTCAAGCTCTACCACTCATTCAGCTGCATCATCTACAATATGGGACAAAATCAACCTCATGAATTTCTTCATGGACCCAGGAGGATGTTGTTGCAAGTGTCTCCCAAACCACATGGCATGAACCCTCAGAACCCCTGGAGTAGTCTTCCCTTGTGCCTTCTGGCCCTTAACCCATAATTTGGCCTCCTGCAGAGCTCTGTTAAAGCCATGCCCTTGACTGGAACATAGGCCGGCAACCTTGCATGGCCTTACCCAATGCACTGCCATCTGCCTGCATATGGATACTATGCACCCTCCGCCTCCTCTTTCATATCAGAATGCCACCTCTCATAGTCCCTTTCTGACTAGTTTTCTGACAGCTCTGCCCTTAATCTAAGTGACTTTGAGCAAATGACTTCATCTCTCTTGAGGTTTTTTGACCAGTTTGTAAAATGCTTTTCTCCAGGGCCTAGTGTGAGGATTAAAATGAGATGATGAATGCAAATTGTGCCTGGTGGACACTTAATACAGGTGAGTTCACTTATCCCTCTTGTTACTGAAAGGGCCTGCTCAGCCCAGTCTCCCTCTGTACTTCCTTCATCTCAGTGCTACCTCTGAGTCTCTCTCATTCCTTCCTGTTCTTGGAAGCCACCTGGAGAAAAGTGACTGATGACATCATGGACCCTCTAGCCAGACTGTTTGGCTTCAAATCTTGGTTCCCTCTCTGGAATAATTTTGATATGAAACAAGTTGCTTTGCTTCTTTGTGCCTGAGTTTCTTCCTCTGTAAAATGGGGATACTAATTCATAGGATTAGAATGATGTTTAAGGGTGCGGCCATTGTACCATTGCTGAATGTGCCTTGAACTCCCAAATGTTTGAAAGGGAACACCATAATTTTGACTGTATCATGTAAAAGTGATATCAAAGCAAAGACTTTCCTGAACCACTGACTAACAGTAGCACTGAGGCTGGACAGTGGGGAATGGAGGGGGACTCCTTGAGATAAATTACCACCTCCTTCACTTTTTTTCTGAGACGGAGTCTCACTGTGTTGTCCAGGCTGGCCTCAAACTCCTGGGTTCAAATGATCTTCCCACCTCAGTTTCCCTAGTAGCTGGGACTACAAGTGCAAGCTACTGCACCCAGTCCTCCTTCACTTTTGATTTGCTCAATACCTAGTGGCATCCTGTGTTCTCATCCTATTCTTTCCTGCCTTGCCCAGGACCTCATCTTGTGATGACAAGAGGTACCAGGTCTCCTTGCCTCAGATTCCTTCTCCCACCCATTCTTCCTCACTACAGCCTGTAACTTCCTGTAGCACAGCTCTGGCTCCTGCCTAGGGGTTGCTTCAGGGATACCTGAGGTCTCTTTCTGCCCTTCCTACGTAGCCTTTTTTTTTTTTTTTTAAGCAGAGACAACATCTCACTATGTTGCCCAGGCTGGTCTCAAACTCGTGGCCTCAAGTGATCCACCTCCCAAAGTGCTGGAATTACAGGCATGAGCCACCACACTCAGTTTAGCTACTATTAATCCCTCCCTTATGCCCCATTTGTTCCACCACTGGATTCTCTGCCATCCCCTAAAAGGAGTCACCATTTCCTACCCTCAGAGCTTTGCTTCAGTCTCTTCTGCTGCCTAGAATTTTCTCCCTTCCAGTTTTAATGTGTCAACATCCTGGGCATCCCAAACTGCCTCTCCATAGCCCTAACCTCCCCCAAGGGATTTCCTCTTATGCCCCCACTCTTCATTTCACACATGCTTACTGAGGGCATGCTCTGGTCCCAGAAGTTTTTTTGTTTGAGCCCCATAGTAACTAGGCAAATCTGCAAGCGCATGTCTTTCATGACGTGTTCTTTGTTGACTATTTTCTTTCCCCTGCTGGATTGTAAGTACCTTTGAAGACAGGCTGTGCATTATACAGCGTGTGGATTATTCTAGGTGAACAATAAAGTCTGCTAAACAGAATTTTTGGTGACATGTCCTTTCTAGGCCTGGCAACGACACCCAGGGCCTACTTCTTTCAAGGTGGTGAAGGCCTATTAACATAAGCCCAAGGTTCACAGGGCCTCAGCATCCTTGACCTCTGCACCTTTATGGAGTGAGAGTTAAATAGTAGCCCGGGACGGGTGGGTTAGTTACTGGTCAAAGTCAATCCTCCAAGTCAACTTGGCCCGGCCTAAAGTAACCAAACCCATGCAGAAAACTTGCAATTTAAAAATTCATCTTCCCTTTCTTCCTGGGAAGGACTGGGCAGAAATGCAGGCTCCAGGGTGGGAGTGGGGCTGCGACGGGAGGAGGCAGCGAAGTTCATTAGCCCCCTCATTTGGGGCAATAGGAATCCGTGTGGTGACAAACAATTGTCCTGGAGGATTTAGGGGGATTTGGCCAAGTGTCCCTGTGGGCCCCCAGCCTCCTCCTAATCCCGTCCACATTTCAGACTACTTAGGATCGCATTAAATGTCAAAGCCGGCGTTTAGGGAAATATCTACATTTCGTATGCATCGCTCGGATGAAAAGAAAAGCTGAAACGAACCTCGGAGCTTTTGGCGCGAGAGGCGCTCTGTGTGGTCCCGAGTGTGAATGGGAAGAGGGGGGCGGCGCCCCGGGGGCCTCCCCGCCCAGGAATGCAGGCCTTTCACATGTAGAAAATGCTAATGCTTTGTTCCTGCTTCGGCCTCCCGGAGGCGCAGAGGCGCCCGGCCGGATTGTCCCGGCCGCATTTGCATGTGAGCGGCCCCAGATCCCCGTCCCCACCCGCGGCCCTCCCCCACCCCAGCACGGCTGGCCGGGGACTTCTGTCCTCGGGCTGGGGCCGCCTGCAAACGTCCTCTGCCGTCATTTATTTCATCCCGGTTAAAGCCACAAATAGCTACTTTCTGAATGGATAGCCTTTCCCCTGGGGCCCCGGGCAGATGAACATTTTTTACTCCATACTTGGGACACTGACACACAACCTCTGTTCCAGCGAGGAAGGGCACGGCGTTGGCTGAGCCATGCCCCGCTCCAGCGTCACATTTATGTCCTGTGACGAACACGCTGTATTTGGCGTGACACTAGGGGCTCCAAACTACCCATTACGTGGTTCGTCTTCAGTTGCATCCAAGCGACCGCAGGTGGCGGGGCCGAAGGGGTAAAGGTATATTTCTTGCACGTTTTACGGAAGAAGACACACCCCAGAGTTGAGGGGCCACCGGGGTCCTTCTCTGAGCACAGGCGCCCGGAGCGCAAGTGCGCGGACTGACCGAGCGGCCGGCGCGGCGGCGCCGGGCGGACTTAATCGTGGGCGCAGCGCGAGGCTCGGGACCCAGAGCGCCACCTACCGGCGGCACGGTCGGCGCAGCAGGCCCCAGAAGGGCGGGGGACGCTGTCAAGCCCAGGGGCACTTCAGCGAGGAGCCCCACCCGCCCTCCAGCTGAGCCTCAGCTGTGGCCCACATCCGGGGCCCAGAGCGCGGCGGAAACGCCGAAGCCCGGCCGGCAGGTACCCGCACGTCTCCTTCTGCCACCGCGGAGCTTGCTTCATTAATTCCGTTGCATGTGACTTATTTTCTTTCTTTTACTTTATTTTTATTTATTTCATTTTATTTTATTTCACTTATTTCATTTCAATGTTTTATTTGGTTTATGGTTTTACTTCATTAATTCTGTTTTCCCCATTATTTAATTAATTTTATTCTGTCTCAGTATTTATTTGTTTCACTACTTTGTGGGTGAAGGGAAAGGGCGGATACCTTTTTTGTCTTATTTTTCGTTGTTGTTGTTTTTTGAGACAGAGTCTCGCTTTGTCGCCCAGGCTGGAGTGTAGTGGCTCAATCTCGGCTCACAGCAACCTCTGCCTCCCGGGTTCAAGCGATTCTCCTGGTGACCCGCCCTCCTCGGCTTCCCAAAGTGCTGGGATTACAGGCCTAAACTTACTGCGCCCTGCTGGCCTGAATCATATTTTTTAAACCCCTTTCAGGTGCCTGCTCTAGGCAAGATACCTTGCCCAGTGTACAGGGCAGAAAACAGATGACCACATAGTCCTAGGCTCAAGAGCCCCAAGCCAAACTGACAAACAACAAAGACCCAATAATTCAAACCAGGCTCCATGGAGGAGGTGTCATTTCAGGTGGGCAGATACAAAGGGATAGGAGGCTGCTTCACGTGCCTGGATAATAGGGGCCGTGTTCCAGATCAATACAAGGGAGGAAGAGTTCCGTCACACTGTGGAGAGTCTCTTATGTTGGAGCGAGCTGTCTGCAATTTGAGTTAGACCAGGGCCTGGGCCCTGATGGTTCTGTGGTTTCCATGGGAGGGCCTTCAAGGTTGTGACATCTGCCCCCCATACCATGTACAGTATGGTATGCGTTATGTATTATTTTGAGGATAGGGGAAGATGATTCCCTATTTATTTGCTATCAGTTCTCTAGAAAGCGTAATGAATTGCATTTCTGAATATTCACCTTATTTTCCCCCAATCTTTAATTTTGAAAAATATTAAGTATGTAGAAAAGATGGATGGCTGGGCCCGGTGGCTCACGCCTGTAATCCCAACACTGGGAGGCCAAGGTTGGCGAATCACCTGAGGTCAGGAGTTCAAAACCAGCCTGGCCAACATGGCGAACCCTCATCTCTACAAAAATACAAAAATTAGCTGGGCATGATGGTGGGTGCCTGTAATCCCAGCCGCTCAGGAGTCTGAGACAGGAGAATTGCTTGAACCCCAGAGGCAAAGGTTGCAGTTAGCCGAGATCACACATTTGCACTCCAGCCTGGGTGACTGAGCAAGAATCTGTCTCAAAAAAAAAGGATGGAAAAGTCACTTAATGAAACTCTTTATGTCCTAGATCTACCAATTGATTCTTTGCCAGCATTTACTTTAGCATGCTTCCTCTCTCTCTCTCTCTATCTCTCACACACACACAGAAACACACACACACACACAAACCTGTATGTATGTATCTCTTTTCTTTTTTTACTGAATTTTTTTTTTTTTTTTGGAGACGAGTCTCCTTCTGTCACCCATACTGGAGTGCATTGGTGCGATCTCAACTCTCTGCAACCTCCGCCTCCTGACTTCAAGTGATTCTCCTGCCTCAGCCTCTTGAGTAGCTAGGACTACAGGCACGTGCCACCACGGCTGGCTAATTTTTTTTTTTTTTTTTTTGAGATGGAGTTTTACTTTTGTTGCCCAGGCTGGAGTGCAATGGCACAATCTCGGCTCACTGCAACCTCCACCTCCGGGGTTCAAACGATTCTCCTGCCTCAGTCTCCCGAGTAGCTGGGATTACAGGTGCGCCCCACCACACCTGGCTAATTTTTCTATTTTTGGTAGAGATGTGGTTTCACCATGTTGACCAGGGTGGTCTTGAACTCCTGACCTCAGGTGATCCGCCTGCCTCAGCCTCCCAAAGTGCTGGGATTAGAGGTGTGAGCCACCGCGCCTGGCCTAATTTTTGTTTTTTTGTTTATTTATTTTTTTTTAGAGACGGAGTCTCGCTCTGTCGCCCAGGCTGGAAGTACAGTGGCGCGATCTCAGCTCACTGCAACCTCCACCTCCCAGGCTCAAGCAATTCTCCTGCCTCAGCCTCCCGACTAGCTGGGACTGCCATGCCCAGCTAATTTTTCGTATTTTAGTAGAGACTGGGTTTCACCATGTTGCTCAGACTGGTCTCGAACTCCTGAGCTCAGGCAATTCGCCCGCCTCGGTCTCCCAAAGTGCTGGGATGACAGGCATGAGCCACCATGCCCGGCCTTAATTTTTGTATTTTTAGTAGAGACCGGGTTTCACCCTGTTGGCCAGCCTGGTCTCAAACTCCTAACCTCAGGTGATCCACCCGCCTTGGCCTCCCAAAGGCCTCAGCCTCCCAAAGTGCTGGGATAACAGGCGTTAGCCACCACCCCCGGCCTACTGAACTTTTTTTTTTTTTTTTTTTTGAGACGGAGTCTCGCTTTCGTTGCCCAGGCTGGAGTGCAATGGCACGATCTTGGCTCGCTGCAACCTCTGCCTCCCAGATTCAAGCGATTCTCCTGCCTCAGCCTCCCAAGTGTCTGGGATTACAGGCATGTGACATCACGCCTGTCTAATTTTGTAGTTTTAGTAGAGACGGGGTTTCTCCATCTTAGCCAGGCTGATCTTGAACCCCTGACCTCAGATGATCCACCTGCCTCGGCCTTCCAAAGTGCTGGGATTACAGGTGCAAGCCACTGCCCCTGGCCCCTGCTGACCTTTTTTTTTTTTTTTTTTGAGATGGAGTCTGGTTCTGTTGCCCAGGCTCGAGTGCAGTGGCACAATCTCGGCCCACTGCAACCTCCACCTCCCAGGTTCAAGCGATTCTCCTGCCTCAGCTTCCTGAGTAGCTGGGATTACAGGCGCCCTGCCTCAGCTTCCCAAGTAGCTGGGATTACAGGCACCTGCCACAACGTGCAGCTAATTTTTGTATTTTTAGTACAAACGGGGTTTTACCGTGCTGGCCAGGCTGGTCTTGAACTCCCGACCTCAGGCGATCAGCCTGCCTCGGCCTCCCCAAGTCCTGGGATTGCAGGCGTAAGCAAACACTTTGGGAGGCTGAGGCAGGTGGATCACCGGAGGTCAGGAGTTGGAGACCAGCCCAGCCAACAGGGTGAAAACCCGTCTCTACTAAAAATACAAAAAGCCGCGCCACTGCACTCCAGCCTGGGTGACAGAGCGAGACGCCGTCTCAAAAAAAAAAAAAAAAAATACAAAAAGCCGGGTGAGGTGGCTGGCTCCTATAATCACAGCTACTTGGGAGGCTGAGGCAGGAGAATCGCTATAACCCGGGCAGCAGAGGTTGCAGTGAGCCCAGATCGCACAACTGCACTCCAGCCTGGGCGACACACAGCCAGACTCCCTCTCAAAAAAAAAAAAAAAAAAAAAAAATTGAGGCCAGGCATAATGGCTTATGCCTGTAATCTCAGCATTTTGGGAGGCTGAGATGGGCAGATCACTTGAGCTCAAGAGTTCAAGTCCAGCCTGGGAAACATGGTGAAACTCTGTCTCTACCAAAAATATAAAAATAAAATAAAATTAGCCAGGCATGGTGGCGCTCGCCTGTACTCCCAGCTACTCAGGAGACTGAAGTGGGAGGATCACTTGAACCCAGGAGGCAGAAGTTTCAGTGAATCGAGATGATGCCACTGTACTCCAGCCTGGGGGAGAGAGCAAGACCCTGTCTTAAGAAAAAAAAAAAGCCTTTTCACAAGATGGCGCCGAAAGCGAAGAAGGAAGCTCCTGCCCCTGCTAAAGCCGAAGCCAAAGTGAAGGCTTTAAAGGCCAAGAAGGCAGTGTTGAAAGGTGTCCACAGCCACAAAAAAAAGAAGATCCGCACGTCACCCACCCTCCGGCGGCCCGAGACACCGCGACTCCGGAGACAGCCCAAATATCCCAGGAGAAACAAGCTTGACCATTATGCTATCATCAAGTTGCCGCTGACCACTGAGTCTGCCAAGAAGATAGAAGACAACAACACACTTGTGTTCATTATGGATGTTAAAGCCAACAAGCACCAGATTAAACAGGTTGTGAAGAAGCTCTATGACATTGATGTGGCCAAGGTCAACACCCTGATTCGGCCTGATGGAGAGAAGAAGGCCTATGTTCGACTGGCTCCTGATTACGATGCTTTGGATGTTGCCAACAAAATTGGGATCATCTAAACTGAGTCCAGCTGCCTAATTCTAAATATATATACATATATATCTTTTCACCATTAAAAAAAAAAAGGGGGGCCGGGCGCGGTGGCTCACGCTTGTAATCCCAGCACTTTGGGAGGCTGAGGCGGGCGGATCACGAGGTCAGGAGATCGAGACCACGGTGAAACCCCGTCTCTATTAAAAATACAAAAAAATTAGCCAGGCGTGGTGGCGGGCGCCTATAGTCCCAGCTACTCGGAGAGGCTGAGGCAGGAGAATGGCGTGAACCCGGGAGGCGGAGCTTGCAGTGAGCCGAGATTGCGCCACTGCACTCCAGCCTGGGCGACACAGCAAGACTCCGTCTCAAAAAAAAAAAAAAAAAAAAAAAAAAAAAAAGGCCGGGCCCGGTGGCTCACGCCTGTAATCTCAGCACTTTGGGAGGCCGAGGCGGGCAGATCACGAGGTCAGGAGATTGAGACCATCCTGGCTAACACAGTGAAACCCCGTCTCTACTAAAAATACAAAAAATTAGCCACGCGTGGTAGCGGGCGCGTGTAGTCCCAGCTACTGGGGAGGCTGAGGCAAGAGAAAGGTGTGAACCCAGGAGGCGGAGCTTGCAGTGAGCCAGTATCGCACCACTGCACTCCAGCCTGGGCGAGAGCGAGACTCCGCAAAAAAAGACTAATATCAAAATCTCCCTTCTAGGAAATTACAAACATTTTCATTTCTCTTAGATACCAATTGGAATGCCTTCCTGATGACTTGCTATTGTATATCTTCGCTAGTTCTGAAGGCCACAAGTCAAGATCAAGGTGCCAGCATGGTCAGGTTCTAATGGGGCTCTCTTCCTGGCTAATAGATGCTGCCTTCTCCCTGTGTCCTCACTTAGTCAGGAGAGAGGGCCAGGAGGACTGGTTTCTTTGTTTATTTTCTTTTTTTTTTTTTTGAGACAGGGTCTCACTCTGTCGCCCAGGCTGGAGGGCAGTGGCATGATCTCGGCTCACTGCAACCTCCGCATCCTGGGTTCAAGCGATTCTCCTGCCTCAGCCTCCGGAGTAGCTGGGATTACAGGCGTGCATCACCACGCCCAACTAGTTTTTTTGTGTGTGTGTATTTTTAGTAGAGATGAGTTTCACCACATTAGCCAGGATGGTCTTGATCTCCTGACCTCGTGATTCACCCGCCTCAGCCTCCCAAAGTGCTGGAATTACAGGCATGAGCCACCGCGCCCAGCCGCTCACCCAACTAATTTTTGTATTCTAAGTAGAGACGAGGTTTCACCATGTTGGCCAGGCTGGTCTCAAACTCCTGGACTCAAGTGATCCACCCACCTTGGCCTCCCAAAGTGCTGGGATTACAGGTGTGAGCCACTGTGCCCAGCTGGTTTCTTTAAAAGTTTGCTCTTGCAAACTCTTGCCAGGCGTGGCGGTGGGCGCCTGTAGTCCCAGCTACTTGGGAGGCTGAGGCAGAATGGCGTGAACCCGGGAGGCAGAGCTTGCAGTGAGCTGAGATCGTGCCACTGCACTGCAGCCTGGGCGACAGAGCGAGACTCCGTCTCAAAAAAAAAAAAGTTTGCTCTTGCTTTTCTGTCTATTTAGCTCCTAGCACTCCTATCCCCACACTGCTTCCAAAACAATCCAATAAGGAAAGCACAACGACATCCAAATTTCCCTTTGTAAAAATGGCGTGTTTTCTAGGTTGAGAAACTCCGATTTCCATTTAATTATTGTGGCTTTCATTAGCACTGAACACCAGAAAGGGAGGAATCTGGGAGATTTGGGAGATGGCTGCAGATGCAGGCAATGGCCAAAACACTGGTTAGAGGAGCCCTGTTAGGATGAGGAGATGCAGCACAGTGTTGAGAAGTGGTTAGTGTGGCTGCTTTTGCTTGACTCACATCTGGTGAAATGCAGGGTGCACAGCAGTCCTGAGGTGGGGATTAATCCATCATCATCTGGTGGGGGCAGATTTTTAAGGTCCTCTATCTCAGATAGGGTTTAATGTCAGGGCAGGAAAGGAGCATAGATAGGAAAGGTTGTAAACAAAAAAGTCTTCGGCCAGGCACAGTGGCTCACATCTGTAATCCCAGCACTTTGGGAGGCCGAGGTGGGTGGATCACCTGAGGTCAGGAGTTCCAAACCAGCCTGACCAACATGGAGAAACCCCATCTCTACTAAAAATACAAAATTAGCTGGGCATGGTGGCGCATGCCTGTAATCCCAGCTACTCGGAAGGCTGAGGCAGGAGAATCACTTGAACCTGGGAGGCAGAGGTTGCGGTGAGCCGAGATTGTGCCACTGCATTCCAGCCTGGGCAACAAGAGCAAAACTCTGTCTCAAAAACAAAAAACAAACAAAAAACAAAAACAAACAAAAAAGATCAAGACATTGAGACCCGCCGGGTGCGGTGGCTCACGCCTGTAATCCCACCACTTTGGGAGGCCGAGGTGGGCGAATCACGAGGTCAGGAGATTGATACCATCCTGGCTAACACGGTGAAACCCCGTCTCTACTAAAAATATAAAAAATTAGCTGGGCGTGGTGGTGGGCGCCTGTAGTCCCAGCAACTCGGGAAGCTGAGGCAGAAGAATGGCGTGAACCCAGGAGGCAGAGCTTGCAGTGAGCCAAGATCACGTCACTGCACTCCAGCCTGGGCGACAGAGCAAGACTCTGTCTCAAAAAAAAAGAGATTGAGACCATTCTGGCCAACATGGTGAAACCCTATCTCTACTAAAAATACAAAAATTAGCTGGGTGTGGAGGCAGGTGCCTGTAGTCCCAGCTATTCTGGAAGCTGAGGCAGGAAAATTGCTTGAACTCAGGAGGCAGAGGTTGCGGTGAGCCGAGATCGCACCACTGCACTCCAGCCTGACAGAGCAAGACTCTGTCTCAAAAAAAAAAAAAAAAAAAAAAAAAAAAAGAACAGTGTGAAAAACTTTGAAAATCACAGGATTTTGTGATCAAAAACCTGAAGTCACATGCAGCCCCTCATTTGGGCTGTAAGCCCCTCACAGGCCCCAAAATTGGGGCAGCTGTTGTGGAGCCCAGTATTGCTATGACAATTGTCCCTTCAACTTAGAGTCTGATGCTCTGTAGAACTCTGAGTATGGGTTTTATCTGTCTGTCTATCTATCTGTCTATCATCTATCATTTTTTACTACAATCCAGGCTAGACTAATCATTAAAATAGAGAACAGGATTCTTGGAGGAGATGACAAGCTGTGGTCCCTCCTTCACTGATTCCTGCAGTAAAATTCATAGAACAAAAGGATTCAAGGCTGGGCGAGGTGGCTCACGCCTGTAATCCCAGCACTGTGGGAGGCCAAGGCAGGTGGATCACTTGAGGTCAGAAGTTTGAGACCAGCCTGGCCAACATGGAGAAACCCCATCTCTACTAAAAATACAAAAATTAGCTGGGCATGGTGGTGGGCAACTGTAATCCCAGCTACTCGGGAGGCTGAGGCAAGAGAATCACTTGAACCCAGGAGGCAGAGGTTGCAGTGAGCTGACATCCTGCCATTGCACTCCAGCCTGGGCAACAAAAGTGAAACTCCATCTCAAAAAAACAAAAAGCACTTTGGGAGGCCAAGGCGGGCGGATCACCTGAGGTCGAGAGTTCAAGACCAGCCTGACCAACATGGAGAAGCCCCGTCTCTGCTAAAAACAAAAATACAAAATTAGCCGGGTGTGGTGGCGCATCCTGTAATCCCAGCTACTCAAGAGACTGAGGCAGGAGAATCGCTTGAAACTGGGAGGCAGAGGTTGCAGTGAGCCGAGATCGCGCCATTGCACTCCAGCCTGGGCAACAAGAGCAAAACTCCCTTTGGAAAAAAAAAGGATTCAGCAGAAACAGATAAACATGGTGAAATTGAGGCCAAAATTTAAGAGATTAGGCCTAGACTTTTTTTTTCTTTTCTTTTTTTCTTTTGGAAATTTTAACCAGGTTTGGCTGTTCATGAAAACTAGCTGAGTTTTTTCTGTGTTTTAAGTGGGAGTGAAGTTCTGAAAGAGTCAGGAACAAATGGAAGAAAATGGAGCTAACGGGGGACTTGGGGCACAGCCAAGTGTTCTTAGGCCCACTGAGTCAAAGGCACAAGAATCAAACTGGAGAGAGTGAGGAGCTCAAGCCAGACAAAGCCAAAGTGGTAGATTTCCTTTCTTAGGCCAACTAGGTTTTCCTTTGCTGGGAAGGAAGAGGGGCTTTTAAATTTTTGATCTAAAATAGAGGTGAGTTTAGGGTGCCGTACAGCTGCATTTTTCACCCCTCAGAATCCCTTCTGCTTGAAAAAGGTCTTAATGAGGTCTAGTGGCCCTAATTCGACCTGCATGGTCAGTGTTTCTTTCTTTAGAGACTGATCCTACTGAATTAAAATTCAATTAATCCAACTTTAAGGGCAAGAAAAACTATTTGTGAAAAATCATTAAACAGCACATAAAATCCTTTGAGGAAGACTGAATACTAGGAGAAGTACAGCCTGGCTTTTGTTAAGGTACTTTGGGCCCAATGAGTTAATTTTTTCAAGGAATTTTAACAAGATAGTGGTCAAAGTGGAATTTGTTCATGTAGTTTATTTAAGGTTTTACAAGGCCCTGCAAAGAATCCCTCCCCTAAGTCTGGAGGAGAAGAGAGTTTGTAAAAACGTGGTGAGAGGTAAAATCTTAGGGGGGCATTTTTAGACTTGGGAAGAAACAAAACAACTGGCCTAGATGCTTCAAAAATATCAGGGTCCTGCCCAGGCGCTTAAACACTTTATGGCAGGGTGCGGTGGCTCACGCCTGTAATCCCAGCACTTTGGGAGGCCGAGGCAAGTGAATCATGAGGTCAGGAGTTCAAGACCAGCCTAGCCAACATGGTGAAAGCCCATCTCTACTAAAAATACAAAAAAATTAGCCGGGCGTGGTGGCCAGCGCCTGTAATCCTAGCTACTCAGGAGGCTGAGGCCAAGAACTGCTTGAACCTGGGAGGCAGAGGTTGCAGTGAGCCAAGATTGCACCACTGCACTCCAGCCTGTGTGACAGAGCAAAACTCCGTCTCAAAACAAAAAACAACAAAAAAAGGAAACTGAGGAGACTTGACAACTGAATGTAGCATGTGATCATGGATTGGGTCCTGGGAAAGGAGAAACAAATTTGCCCAGAAAGGACAGATTTGGGACAACTGGTGAAACATGAATCCAGTCTATGGATTAGATAATTGTACTATATCAACATTTAATTTCCTGACTTTGAGAACTGTACTTTTGTTGTGTAAGATAATGACCATGGTCTTAGGAAATGCACAAGGAAGTGATTAGACATAGAGGGGCATCACTGGGAGCGCTGGTTCACTCCTGTAATCCCAGCACTTTGGGAGGCTGAGGTGGGCGGATCACGTGAGGTCATGAGTTCGAGAAATAGAAGGGCATCATATCCACAACTTTACTCTCAGATGGTTCAAGAAAAATAGTATACGTGTGTATAGCTATATATACTCCACTTATAATACACACATATGTACATATCCCAACAAATACATACCGTGTACATGTAATACATGTATATAATATATATAGTAATATATATGTAAATATATGGGAGAGAAGAAGTGATAATGCAAATTGGGCAAAGTGTTTATATTTGGGGACTCTAGGTTAAGGTTATATTGGAGTTCTTTGTACTATTACAATTTTTCTCTACATTTGAAATTATTTCAAAATACAAGGTAAGCTAATATAAAAATAAGTAAAACTAAATAAATTTAAGAAGAGATAAAAGCTTTAAAAAAAAGCCAGGCATGGTGGCTCATGCCTGTAATCCTAGCACTTCCGGAGGCTGAGGCAGGAGGATCATTTGAGGCCGGGAGTTCAAGACCAGCCTGGTCAATATAGTGAGACCTCATCTCTATTAAATAAATAAACAAACAGGCCGGGCACAGTGGCTCGCTGCCTGTAATCCCAGCACATTGAGAGGGCGAGGTGGGTGGATCACAAGGTCAGGAGATCAAGACCATCCTGGCTAACACGGTGAAACCCCGTCTCTACTAAAAATATACAAAATTAGCTGGGCGTTGTGGCGGGCGCCTGTAGTCCCAGCTACTCGGGAGGCTGAGGCAGAAGAATCTCTTGAACCAGGGAGGCGGAGGTTGCAATGAGCTGAGATCGCGCCACTGCACTCCAGCCTGGGTGACAGAGTGAGATTCCATCTCAAAAAAAAAATGAATAAATAAATAATAAACAAATAAATAAATGAAAAGAAACCTTAAAAGAAAAAAAAAGAGAAACAAAAAGGAGGGCCAGGCGCGGTGGCTCACGCTTGTAATCCCAGCACTTTGGGAGGCCGAGGCGGGTGGATCACGAGGTCAGGAGATCGAGACCACGGTGAAACCCCGTCTCTACTAAAAATACAAAAAAAAAAAAAAAAATTAGCTGGGCGTGGTGGCGGGCACCTGTAGTCCCAGCTACTCGGAGAGGCTGAGGCAGGAGAATGGCGTGAACCCGGGAGGCGGAGCTTGCAGTGAGCCGAGATTGCGCCACTGCACTCCAGCCTGGGCGACAGAGCGAGACTCCATCTCAAAAAAAAAAAAAAGAGAAACAAAAAGGAGGTAGATAAGGAAAGAAACAATCCGTGACATTTTTTGATTTCCTCTTGCCCCATAATATATCAAGACAGGTGCTAATAGGCTACACAAGAATTAAGAATCACCCCAAAGAGGTTTGTAACCAAACTAGGAAGACCTAAGGCATTTGCATTAATTGAAAACCTGTGGTCATCCATGTATCCAGGAGCCATCATTCAACAAAGAGTTACTAAAGACCTCTGGTGCCCAGGCCAGTATTTGTGACTTAGCTCCTGCCTCCAAGGAGCTGGCAGTTTTCTGCAAGAGACCAACACACACAAAATTATTGCAGTGTCCGTAAGAATTGTGATGGTGGCATGAATGTGGGAGCGTGCATCTCAGTCTGGGGAGGGAACCTGCCAGAAACAACTTACTTCTCTGAAGATGTGACACTGAAAGTAGGTTTTGAAGGCTGAGTAGGAGTCAGAGAAGGGAGTTGTGAGCCTTGGTAGAGGAGACGGTCTGCAAAGCACAGAGATAGGAGACAGTATGCAACAGCCAAGCAACAAGGGCACATTAAGCAAAGTGGGTGCTGAAAAGCATCACGCAGGAGGCTGGACAGGTGAGTCATGGCTGAAAGGCTTAGAGGAGGCTAGAGTTTCTGAGCTAGGATTTGAAGAAGGAGACTGCCAAGGATTCGTGAAAACCACGTATTATAGACAAACAGAGGGAATGAGCACACAGGTCAGGAATGAGCAAATCCCAAGGCTAAGGGGACGGTAAACACTCTGGAGCCTGGGAGTCTGCACAAGGTGGGGTTGTGCAAGGTGTTTGCTTCTCACCTGAGCCTGCAGGCTTTCACATGAGGCCTCAGCCTATAGTCCCATGGTCAGGGTCAACCCAGGAAAACAGAAATGACTTTACATATTTATAACAGAGAAATTTAGTGGGGAGATTTTGTTGGACAGGTGAGGGAATTAAGAGGTCAGCTACAGCAGGAAGCCGCTGCCACTCCTAGGCTGGAGGGTCAAGGGAGGAAGTGATGTTACCTGAACCCAGGGGTCTAGGTCACCTGCTGGAAGCTGAAGCCACAACAGGCCTGGAACTGGAGCCATGTAAGAGATGCAGCCACTACTGAAGACGGGAGTTTCTACCCAAGGCAGAGGGAGGAGAGAATACCCTGGCTTTTCCCTTCTCATCCTCTCGTCAACTGCCATCCTCCTATTGGCTAAACCCAGCCAAAGCCAACTGACATAGGAACTGAGGGAATATAACTGAGGATCAGCCTCGCTGTGATCTAGGACAGAGCAGGGGAAGGGCTGGGAATGGACCTGAGGGCACCCAGACCCAGAAGCAGTCCATATGGGAGCTGTTTTCAGTCCCACACATAAATTGGGCAGTCTTTTCTGTCCATGTATCAGCACTGACCCATTCAATCCCCCAGTGTTCTTCGGCTCAGGAAATGGTACCATCATACATCCAGGTGCTCAGGTAAAAACTCTGGAGTCAACCCCACTCTTACCTTTTGACTTCTGTCTTTCATCCAACCCATCAACAAATCCTAAGGGCTCTACTTTATTTTGTTTTTTGGCTTTTGTTTTTTGTTGTTGTTGTTTTGAGATGGCACCTCGCTCTGTTGCCAGGCTGGAGTGCAGTGGCTTGTAAAATGGAGAAATCAAAAGTGCCATTTTCTGGCTATTTAGAACCATTATCGAGTTTGTATTGGGGCCAAGCAGTGTTGTAGAAGAAAATAAGACGCTTAGGTTTTAGGTCAGGCAAGAGTTGAAGAGGTTTTAAGTTTTTGAGAACACAGGCTAAGGGGAGGGTGGAAGGTTGTTCATAGTGAAGGAGGCAAGTCCAGAGAAAAGAGGGGGTAGAGACACGGAGAAGGGGGGTTAGTGAGCAGCCCTGGGCTGCAATGCGGGTGAGCAGCCAACGCAGGCATCCCCACAATTGACTTGCCACCGAGAGAATGTGGGTGAATGACCAAGGCAGGTGTCCCCGCGGTGATCAGACACCAATACAGTGTGGGTGAATAATCAGGCAGGGGTCCCTGCAGTGATTAAACACCAAGGGAAGACTGTCTTCCCGAGTCCGTGACCAGTGCCGGAGTTTTGGATCCACAGATAAAATGTGTTTCCGTTGTCTCTACTAGAGAGGAAAAAGAACTGGAATTGGAAGGACAGGGAGACTGAAGGGTAGCAAGACAGGCTGGAGAAGAGAGTGAAAAGACCGCTTACCCGATTTGAAATTGGTGAGATGTTCCATGGGCTGGTTGGTCTGAGGACCAGAGGTTGTAGGTAGATCTCATGGAGTGAGGGTGAGGACAGGGGACTGGTCTCCCCAAGGAGTCCTCCTGTCCCGGGTCTTCGGCACCAAATGTCACGCACGTCCGTGTGAAGAGACCACCAAACAGGTTTTGTGTGAGCAACAAGGCTGCTTATTTCACCTGGGTGCAGGTGAGCTGAGTCCTGAAAGACTCAGGAAGGAAGATAAGGGTGGGGCCATTTTATAGGATTTGGGTGGGTAGTGGAAAATTACAGTCAAAGGGGGTTTTTCTCTTACGGGCAGGGGCAGGGGTCACAAGGTGCTCAGTGGGGGAGGTTCTGAGCCAGGAGAAGCGATTTCACAAGGTTAATAGCTCAGTTAAGGTTGGGCAGGAACAAATCACAATGGTAGAATGTCATCAGTTAAGGCAAGAACCAGCCATTTTCACTTCTTTTGTGATTCTTCACTTGTTTCAGGCCATCTGGACAAATACATGCAGGCTTGGGCTCAGAGGTCTGACACAAGCGATTCTCTTGCCTCAGCCTCCCCAGTAGCTGAAGTTACAGGGATGCACCACCATGCCCAGCTAATTTTTGTATTGTTATTTTTTATTTTTTTATTTTTTTGAGACTGAGTTTTGCTCTTGTTGCCCAGGCTGGAGTGCAGTGGCGCGATCTTGACTCACTACAACCTCCGCCTCCCAGGTTCAAGCTACTCAGCCTTCCTGATCTGCCCACCTCGGGCCTCCCAAAGTGCTGGGATTACAGGCGTAAGCCACGGTGCCCAGCCAATTTTTGTATTTTTAGTAGAGACAAGGTTTCACCATGTTGGCCAGGATGGTCTCGATCTCCTGACCTCATGATCCACCCGCCTCGGCCTCCCAAAGTGCTGGGATTACAGGCATGAGCCACAGCGCCCCACAAAGGCTCTACTTTATTTTTTTTTATTTTTTTGAGACGGAGTCTTGCTCTGTCACCCAGGCTAGAGTGCAGTGGCGCAATCTCGGCTCACTGCAAACTCCGCCTCCCGGGTTCACGCCATTCTCCTGCCTCAGCCTCTCCGAGTAGCTGGGACTACAGGCGCCCGCCACCACGCCCGGCTAATATTTTTGTATTTTTAGTAGAGACGGGGTTTCACCGTGGTCTCGATCTTCTGACCTCGTGATCCACCCACCTCGGCCTCCCAAAGTGCTGGGATTACAAGCGTGAGCCACTGCGCCCGGCCCAAAGGCTCTACTTTAAAAACATTGTGTATTTCATTAGTTTGAAAAGGCACATTTTTCTTTTTCTTTCTTTTTTTTGAGACGGAGTCTCACTCTGTCACCCAGGCTGGAGTGCAGTGGCGCGATCTCAGCTCACTGCAAGCTCCGCCTCCCGGGTTCATGCTATTCTCCTGCCTCAGCCTCCCAAGTAGCCAGGACTACAGGCACCCACCACCATGCCCGGCTAATTTTTTGTATTTTTAGTAGAGACGGGGTTTCACCTTGTTAGCCAGGATGATCTCGATCTCCTGACCTCGTGATCTGCCCACCTCGGCCTCTCAAAGTGCCGGGATTACAGGCCTGAGCCACCGCACCCAGTGAAGAGGCACATTTTTCACTTGACATTTCTGAAGTTGGGATGAAGTTTTCAGAGCATTAAACTAGTGGAGTTTTTCCTCATGTGGTGGTAATAATGGTATATGCTTCAATTATTTATTGCTGCTTAACAAACCACTTGAGAACTGAGCTGCATAAAACAACCACCATTTTACCTTGCTCACAGATTTTGTGGGTCTGGAATTGAGAGAAGGCACAGCAAGAAATATTTGTCTCAGCTTCACAATGCCTGGAGTCTTAGCTGATAGCTGGGATGACTGTAAGGGCTGGAGGCTAGAGTCATCTGGAGAGGAATCACTCACATGTCTGGCTCCTTGGTTGGGATGACATGAATAGCTGGGGGCTCACTGGCTGGCTGGTTATCTATCTATCTATCATCTATTGTTATATATTCTCGGAACTTCTCCATGTGGACTCTCCACATGGCCTCTCTATTATGGCAGCTCATGGTTCTGAGGGCCAGTGTCCCAGCTTCTTATTCTGATTGGACTGCTATAATAAAATACCATAGACTAGGTAGCCTGTAAACAACAGTTTACCTTTCTGAAAGCTAGGAAATTGAAGGTAAGGTACCAGTAGATTTGGTTTCTGGTAAGGGCCTGTTTCTTCATAGAAGCCATCTTCTCGCTGGGCGTGGGGGCTCACGCCTATAATCCCAGCACTTTGGGAGGCCGAGGTGGGTGGATCACCAGGTCAGCAGTTTGAGACCAGCCTGACCAACATGGTAAAACCCCATCTCTATTAAAAAATCCAAAAATTAGCTGGGTGTGGTGGCACGCGCCTGTAATCCCAGCTACTCAGGAGGCTGAGGCAGGAGAATCGCTTGAACCTGGGAGGCAGAGGTTGCAGTGAGCCAAGATCGCGCCATTGCACTCCAGCCTGGGCAACAGAGTGAGACTCCAACTCAAAAAAAAAAAAAAAAAAAAAAAGAAGGCATGTTTTCATTGTAACCTCACAGGGTAGAAGGGGTGAGGGATCTCCCTGGGGTCTCTTATAAAGGCACTAATTCATCATGAGGGCTCCATTCTGATGACCCCATCACCTCCCAAAGGCCCCATCTCCTACCTCCTAATACCATCACCTTGGGGGTTAGGATTTCAACATAAGAATTTTGTGGAGACACACAAACATTCAGATCATAGCGCCCAGTGAGCAAGACGAAAGTTTGCCTCCGAAGTCACATCGCATCACTTCCACTGTACTCTGCTGCTTGAAGCAGTCATAAGCCCACCCAAATTTTAGGGGAAGGCACACAGACCCCTGACCTCTCCATAAGAAGAGTGTCAAAGAATTTGGGGCTATGTTTTAGAACTGCCACAGTGTATCTTAAAATTAGTGGAGTCTTAGAGTCCACAAAATACATTATCTTGAATTTGAGCACCCCTCACAACCTCTACTGCTAACACCCTGGTCCAAGCTGTAATTACCATCCATCTGCCTCAGTGATTCCGATCCATCCCTCCTAGGCACCCTCACCATCTATTCTCTACACAGTAGCCAGAGTGATCCTTATAAAACATAAATCATGGCCGGGCATGGTAGCTCATGCCTGTAATCCTACCACTTTGGGAAACCGAGGCAGATGGATCACTTGAGATCAGGAGTTCAAGACCAGCCTGGGCAACATGATGAAACCCTGTCTCTACTAAAAATACAAAAATTAGCTGGGCATGGTGACTCATACCTGTAGTCTCAGCTACTTGGTGGGGCTGAAGCAGGAGGATTGCTTGTACCTGGGAGGTGGAGGCTGCAGTGAACTGTGCCACTGCACTCCAGCCTGGAGGACAAAGTAAGACCCTGTCTCAAAAAAACAAAAATAAAAACCCACAAACAGGCCGGGTGTGGTGGCTCATGCCTGTAATCCCAGCACTTTGGGAGGCCGAGGCAGGCAGATCACCTGAGGTCAGGAGTTTGAGACCAAACTGGCCAACATGGTGAAACCGTCTCTACAAAAAATACAAAAATTAGCCAGACGTGGTGGCGGGCACCTGTAATCCCAGCTACTCGGGAGGCTGAGGCAAGAGAATCGCTTGAACTCAAGAGGCGGAGGTTGCAGTGAGCCAAGATCATGCCATTGCACTCCAGCCTGGGCAACAAGAGCAAGACTCCATCTCAAAAAAAGAAAAAACCCACAACAAACAAAAACACTTAAATGATATCATAGACTGCCTTGATCTTAATCTTCTATTGGCTTCTTACCACCCAGAAGAAAATCCAAAGTTCTAACTTGGACTTATAAGGCCCTATATAATCAAACTCCTGACTTTATATCTGACCTTACTTCCTGCCAGTTTACCCCCCTGTTCATTCCATTCTTTCACTGGCAACATTGCTGTTTCTCAAAGGAATCTATCATATTTACACCTCAAGGTGTTTTAATTTGTGGTCCCCTCTTTCTGTTATTCTTCTCCCCTAGGTATCTACATAGATATCTTTCACCTCATTCTGGTCTCTACTCAGATGCCATCTCTTCAGACAGGCCTTCCTTGACCTCTCCATCCAAAAATAGCACATTCAACTCTATCACTCTGTCCCCACACCCAGCATGGCTTTGCTGTGCTTTGCTTTACAGCATTGATCACAAAAGGCTAATCTGCTCCACTTACATGTTTACATGTGCATTTACATGTGCATTGTCTGCTCCAACTTCAAGGCAGGGACTGTTTTGTTCACTTCTGCTTTCCCAAAGCCTGGTATATGGTAGGTGCTCAATAAATACTCATTGAATGAAATTCATTTCATTACTGCCTCATTTCCTCATTGTGTAACCTCGGGCAAATAACTTCTCTGGGCAGTTGGCAAGCAGGCTGGTGGATGGCTGTTCCTGCAGGGTCTCACTCACATAGTTGTTAGTTGGCCAGCTGTCTGTGGGGAGATGGAGGTAACTGAGCCACATGTCTTTCATCCTCCAGCAAAGTAGCCCAGGTGATCATATAGGTTGAATAGCAGCAAGAAGGCAAGCTCCACATTCTCTTCTGCTTGTGTCATGTTTGCTGTTGTTCCATTGGCCAAAGCACGTCATGTGGCCCTTCCCAGAGTCATGGTGAGAGGGCACAGTCAAAAGGCAAGCATACAGGGAGGCGTGAACAAATCGGGGGCCACGATTACAACCGTCTACCCCAACAGCTAATTTCAGAAGAGAGGACTAGCTTAAGTGCAGCAAAGGTGGGAGGTGGCAAAGAGGAAAAACAACTTCTGACCCAGCATTCTGGAAAAGCAGTGGACTTTGAGTCAGTTTTGTTTTATTTTGTTTTGTTTTTTTGAGACGAAGTCTCGCTCTTGTCCCCTAGGCTGGAGTGCAATGGCGCGATCTTGGCTCACTGCAACCTCTGCCTCCCGGGTTCAAGCGAGTCTCCTGCCTCAGCCTCCCGAGTAGCTGGGATTACAGGCATGCACCACCACACCCAGCTAATTTTTGTATTTTTAGTAGAGATGGGGTTTCACCATGTTGGCCAGGGTGGTCTTAAACTCCTGACCTAAAGTGATCCGCCCACCTTGGCCTCCCAAAGTGTTGGGATTACAGGCGTGAGCCACCACGCCCAGCCAGTTTTTTTGTTTTTTGTTTTTCAGACAGAGTCTTGCTCTGTTGCCCAGGCTGAAGTGCTGTGGCATGACCAAGTCTCACTGTAGTCTCAACTTCTCGGGCTCAAGTGATCCTCTCACCTCAGCTCCCTACTAGCTGAGACTATACGTGTGGGCCACCACGCCCAACTAATTTTTTTTTTTTTTTTTTTTTTTTTGTAGAGATGGAGTTTCACCATGTTTCCCAGGCTGGCCTTGAACTCCTGGCCTCAAGTGATCCCCCCCGTCTTGGCCTCCTAAAGTGGTGGGATTACAGGCATGAGCCACCATGCCCAGCGATTTTTGTAGTTTTTGTAGAGAGGGGGTTTTGCCATGTTGCCCATGTTAGTCTCAAACTCCTGGGCTCAAGTGATCTGCCCTCCTCAGCCCCGCAAAGTACTGGGACTACAGGCATAAGCTACCATTACAACCTAACATCTGTTATTTTATCTATTTATTTATCTATTTATTTATTTATTCATTTATTTATTTTTGAGACGGAGTCTCCCTCTGTCGCCCAGGCTGGAGTGCAGTGGCGTGATCTCAGCTCACTGCAAGCTCTGCTTCCGGGTTCATGGCATTCTCTTGCCTCAGCCTTCTGAGTAGCTGGGCACCCACCACCACGTCTGGCTAATTTTTTGTATTTTTAGTAGACACGGGGTTTCACCGTGTTAGCCAGGATGGTCTCGATTTCCTGACCTCATGATCCGTCCACCTCAGCCTCTCAAAGTGCTGGGATTACAGGCGTGAGCCACCGCGCCTGGCCCTATTTTTTTACTTTTTAATAGTAGCCATTTTGATCGATGTAAGATGGTATGACACTGTGCCTTTGACTTGCATTTCTCTAATGATTAGTGATGTTGAACATTTTTTAAAGCTTGTTTGCCATATATATGTCTTCTTTTCAGAAGCATCTGTTCATGTCCTTTGTTAATTTTTTAATGGGGTTGTTTGTGTTTTGCTTGTTGATTTGTTTAGGTTCCTTATAGGTTCTGGATATTAGATCTTTGTCAGATGCACAGTTTGCAAATATTTTCTTCCATTCTGTAGATTACCTGTTTACTATGTGATAGTTTGTTTTGTGTGCAGAAGCTCTTTGGTCTAATTAGGTCCCACTTGTCAACTTTTGTTTTTGTTGCAATTGCTTTTGGAGTCTTTGGCATGAAATCTTTGCCAAGGCCTGTGTCCAGAATGGTATTTCCTAGGTTTTCTTCTAGGGTGTTTATAGTTTTCGGTTTTACATTTAAGTCTTTAATCCATCTTGAGTTGAGAAGGAAGGGATCCATTTTCACTCTTATGCATATGGCTAACCAGTTATCACAGCACTATTTATTGAATGGGGAGTCCTTTCCTATTGCTTGTTATTATCAGCTTTGTCGAAGATCAGATAGTTGTAGATGTGCAGCTTTATTTCTAGGTTTTCTATTCTGTTCCAATGGTCTACGTGTCTGTTTTTGTACCAGTACAACACTGTTTTGGTTACTGTAGCCTTGTAGTACTGTTTGAAGCAGGGTAGTATGATGCCTCTGGCTTTGTTTTAAAAGCACTGTCTCATTTAATTTTCATAATCACCCAGAGCACTAGGTTCCATTTTCATCTCTTTTTTTTCTTTTTCATTTTTGAGATGAAGTCTTGCTCTGTTGCCCAGGCTGGAGTGCAGTGGTGCAATTTTGGCTCACTGCAACCTCTGCCTCCTGCATTCAAGTGATTCCCCTGTCTCAGCCTCCCAAGTAGCTGAGATTACAGATGTGCACCACCATGCCCAGCTAATTTTTGTATTTTTAGTAGAGATGGGGTTTCACCATGTTGGCCAGGCTGTTCTCAAACTCCTGACCTCAAGTGATCTGCCTGCCTCAGCCTCCCAAACCTGGGATTACAGGTGTGAGCCACTGCTCCCTGCCACAATCTTGAGCAACAAGAACAAACCTGGAAGCATCACACTACCTGATTTCAAAATATACTGCAAAACTATAGTAATTAAAACAGCATGATATTGGCATACAACAGATATATAGATCAATGGAACACAATATAAAGCCCAGATATAGATCCATGTGTTTATGCTCAATTAATCTGCAACAAAGGTGCCAAGATCACACAATGGGAAAAGGACAGTCTCTTCAATAAATTGTGTTGGGAAAAGTGAATGTTTACAGGCAGAAGAATGAGATTGGACCTTTACAGCACACACAAAAATCAACTAAAAGTGGATTAAAGACTTAAAATATAAAACCAAAAACTGCAAAACTACTAAGAAGAAACAGGGAAAATGCTTATTCACATTGGTCTGGACAATGATTTTTTTGGGTATAACCCCAAAACCACAGGCAACAAAAGCAAAAATAGACAAATGGGATTGCATCAAACTAAAAAGCTTCTGCACAGCAAAGGAAACCAACAACAGAGTTGAAAAGAACTTACAGCACGGGAGAAAATATTTGCAAACCACACATCTGATAAGAGTTAATATCTAAGATATATAAGGAATTCAAGTAGTTCAACCGCAAGAAAACAAATAACCCAATCAAAAAATGAGCAAAGAGGCCAGGCACGGTGGCTCATGCCTGTAATCTCAGCATTTTCGGAGGCCGAGGTGGGTGGATCACCTGAGGTCAGGAGTTTGAGACCAGTCTGACCAACATAGTGAAACCCTGTTTCTACTAAACATACAAAATTAGCTGGACGTGGTGGCACATGCCTGTAATCCCGAGTACTCGGGAAGCTGAGGCAGGAGAATCGTTTGAACCCAGGAGGTGGAGGTTGCAGTGAGCTGAGATGGCACCATTGCACTGTAGCCTGGGCAACAAGAGCGAAACTCCATCTCAAAAAAAGAAAAAAAAAAAAAAAACAAAAAAAAAAGCAAAGAGCCAGGTGCAGTGGTGTCTACCTGTAGTCCCTCCCACTTAGGAAGCTGAAGTGAGAGGATTGCTTGAGCCCAGGAGTTTGAGGCCGGCCCAGGCAACATAGGGAGACCTCATCTCTAAAAAAATAAAAATAAAAAATTTAACGGGCAAAGGACCCAAATAGATATACCTCAAAAGAAGATATATAAATGGCCAATAGGTGTATGAAAAAATATTCAGCATTGGCCGGGCACGGTGGCTCACGCCTGTAGTCCCAGCACTTTGGGAGGCCAAGGCAGGCGGATCATGAAGTCAAGAGATCGAGACCATCCTGGCCAACATGGTGAAACCCCGTCTCTACTAAAAATACAAAAATTAGCTGGGCGTGGTGGCACATGCCTGTAGTCCCAGCTACTCGGGAGGCTGAAGCAGAAGAATTGCTTGAACCTGAGAGGCGGAGTTTGCAGTTAGCCGAGACTATGCCACTGCAGTCCAGCCTGGCGAGAGAGCGAGACTCCATCTTAAAAAAAAAAAAAGAGCCGGGCGCGGTGGCTCACGCTTGTAATCCTAGCACTTTGGGAGGCCGAGGCGGGCGGATCACGAGGTCAGGAGATCGAGACCACGGTGAAACCCCGTCTCTACTAAAAATACAAAAAATTAGCCGGGCGCGGTGGCGGGCGCCTGTAGTCCCAGCTACTCGGAGAGGCTGAGGCAGGAGAATGGCGTGAACGCGGGAGGCGGAGCTTGCAGTGAGCCGAGATTGCGCCACTGCACTCCAGCCTGGGCGACAGAGCGAGACTCCGTCTCAAAAAAAAAAAAAAAAAAAAGAAAAGAAAAATACATCACCATCACCACTCATCAGGGAAATGCAAATCAAAAGCACAGCAAGATATCACTCACACTTGTTAAAATGGCTATGATCAAAAAGACAAAAGATAACAACATGTGGAGAAATGGAAACCCTTGTACACTGTTGGAGGGATTATGAGTTGGTAGAGCTGTTATGGAAAACAGTTATGGTGGTTCCCTGAAAAATTAAAAACAGAACCACAAGCTGGGCATGGTGGCTCATAGCTGTAATCCCAGCATTTTGGGAGGCCAAGGCAGAAGGATTGCTTGAGTCCAGGAGTTTGAGACCAGCCTGGGAATCATAGTGAGACCCTATCTCTACAAAAAATAAAAAATTAGCAGGGCCTGGTGGCCGCACCTGTAGTCCTAGCTCCTCGGGAGGCTGAAGTAGAAGGATTGCTTGAGCCTGGGAGTTCAAGGCTGCATGCAGTGAGCTATGTTTCAGCCACCACACCAGCCTGGGTGACAGAGTGAGACCCGTCTCAAAAAAACAAAAGAACTACCATATGATCCAGTAATCCCACTTCTGGGTATATATCCATAGAAAATGAAATCAGTATGTTGAAGCGGTATCTGCACTTCCATGTTCATTGCAGCATTATTCACAATAGCCAAGATATGAAATCAACCCAAGTGTCTGTGGAAGGATAAATGAATTTTAAAAATGTAGTATATCCAGAGAATGGAATACCATGGAGCCTCAAAAAGGAAGGAAATGTGATCATTTGGAACAACATGGCTGAAGTTGGAGGACATTATGCTAAGTGCGGTAAGCCATAATAAGTGAAATAAGCCATTATGCTAAGTGAAAATAAAAAGACAAATATTGCATGATAAAGATATCACTTATATGTGGAATCTTAAAAAGCTGAACTCATAGAAGCAGAGTGTAGAATGATAGCAGCTCGGGACTGGTGGGTAGAGGAAATGGGGAGATACTGGTCAGTTATTATTATAGAGCTGTTTAAGTCATGCAGGATGAGTAAGTTCTGGAGATCTAACATACGGCAATTATAGTTAATAATACTGTATTGTATAGTTGAAATTTGCTAAGATAGTAGTTTTTTTGAGGGGGTGGGGGGTGGACTGAGTCTCGGTCTGTAGCCGGGCTGGAGTGCAGTGGCACAATCTCGGCTCACTGCAACCTCCAGCTCCCGTGGTTCAAGCGATTCTCCTGCCTCAGCCTCCTGAGTAGCTGGGACTACAGGCATGCGCCACCACGCCCAGCTGATTTTTTGTATTTTTAGTAGAGACGGGGTTTCACCATGTTGGCCAGGATGGTCTCGATCTCTTGACCTCGTGATCTGCCAACCTTGGCCTCAGAAACTGTTGGGATTACAGGCATGAGCCACTGCGCCCGGCCGAGAGTAAATCTTTTTTTTTTTTTTTTTTTTTTTTGAGACGGAGTCTCGCTCTGTTGCCCAGGCTGGAGAGCTGTGGCGCCATCTCGGCTCACTGCAAGCTCCGCCTCCCGGGTTCACACCATTCTCCTGCCTCAGCCTCCTGAGTAGCTGGGACTACAGGTGCCCGCCACCATGCCCGGCTAATTTTTTCTATTTTTAGTAGAGATGGGGTTTCACCATGTTAGCCAGAATGGTCTCAATCTCCTGACCTCGTGATCCACCCGCCTCAGCCTCCCAAAGTGCTGGGATTACAGGCGTGAGCCACCGCGCCTGGCCCTGAGAGTAGATCTTAAATGTTCTCACACATACAAAAAGCAAAAAGTTAACTATGTGAAGTGATTAATATGTTCATTGGCTTGATGTGGTGATTATCTTTTTTTCTTTCTTTTTTTGAGACAGGGTCTCACCTTGTCACACAGCTTGAAATGCAGTGGTGCAAACCCTGCTCACTGCAGCCTCAACCTGCCAGGCTCCACCAATCCTCCTGCCCCAGCCTCCAAAGTAGCTGGGACTACAGGTGCATGCCACCATGCTCGGCTAATTTTTTTTTTTTTTTTTTTTTTGAGACTGATTCTTGCTCTGTCGCCCAGGCTGGAGTGTAGTGGCGTGGGTTCACGCCATTCTCCTGTCTTAGCCTCCCGAGTAGCTGGGACCACAGGTGTGTGCCACCACACTCGGCTAATTTTTGTATTTTTAGTAAAGATGGGGTTTTGCCACGTTGGCCAGGCTGGTCGTGAACTCCTGACCTCAGGTGATCTGCCCATCTCAGCCTCCTAAAGTGCAGGGATTACAGACACAAGCCACCAACATGCCCACCCTGGGAGACCCTATCTCTAAGAAGAAGAAAAAAATTGTCTGTATTATTCACAATATGACTTTTTTTTTGAGATGGAGTCTTGCTTTTATTGCCCATGCTGGAGTGCAGTGGCGCTATCTTGGCTCACTGCAACCTCTGCCTCCCAGGTTCAAGCAATTCTCCTGCCTTAGCCCCCAGAGTAACTGGGACTATAGGCATGCACCACCAGGCCTGGCTAATTTTTGTATTTTTAGTAGAGACAGGGTTTCACCATGTTGGCCAGGATGGTCTCGAACTCCTGACCTCAGGTGATCTGCCTAGGCCTGGCATTACAGCCATGAGCCACTGTGCCTGGCTTGTTTTTGTTTTTTCTTTGAGACAGTGTCTTGCTCTGTTGCCCAGGCTGGAGTGCAGTGGCACAATCACAGCTCACTGCAGCCTTGACCTCCCAGGCTCAAGTGATCCTCCCGCCTCAGCCACCTGAATAGCTAGTAATATACTATTGACATGTGCCACCACACCTAATATTTTTGTTTTTTTGTAGGGACGGAGTAGTGCCATGTTGCCCAGGCTGGTCTCAAACTCCTGGCCTCAAGAGATCCTCCTGCCTTGGCCTCCCAGAGTGCTGAGATTACAGGTGTAAGACATTGTGCACTCATATACACTTTATTTATCAATTACACCTCAGTAACCCTTGAAAACACTTTTAATTTAAAAATAGTCAGGTGCAGTGGCTCATGCCTGTATCCCAGCACTTTGGGAGGCCAAGGTGGATGAATCAGGCCAGGAGTTCAAGACCAGCGTGGCCAACATGGCAAAAGCCATCTCTATTAAAAATACAAAAATTACTCAGGCGTGGTGGTGCATGCCTATAATCCCAGCTACTTGGGAGGCTGAGGCATGAAAATCTCTTAAGCCCGGGAGGCAGAAGTTGCAGTGAGCTGAGATCACGTCACCGCACTCCAGCCCAGATGACGGAGCAAGACTCTGTCTCAAAAAAAGAAAAAAACGTCAGGCGTGGTGTCTCACGCCTGTAATCCCAGCACTTTGAGAGGCCAAGGCGGGTGGATCACCTGAGGTCAGGAGTTTGAAACCAGCCTGGCCAACGTGGTGAAACCCTGTCACTACTAAAAATACAAAAAATTAGCCGGGCATGGTGGCAAGCAACTGCAATCCCAGCTACTCAGGAGGCTGAGGCAGAAGAATCGCTTCAGCCCAGGAGGTGGAGGCTGCAGCGAGCCAAGATGGCACGAGCCTGGGAAATAGAGTGAGACTCAGTCTCAAAATAAAAAAAGAAAAAAGAAAAAAAAAATCTCCCCTCAATTTTTTTTTGAGACAGAGTCTCACTCTGTTGCCCAGGTTGGAGTGCAGTGGCACTATCTTGGCTCACTGCAGCCTCCACCTCCCGGGTTCAAGCGATTCTCCTGTCTCAGCCTCCTGAGTAGCTAGGACTGCAGGTGCACACCACCACAATCGGCTAATTTTTATATTTTTAGTAGAGACCATGTTGGCCAGGATGGTCTCAATCTCCTGACCTCATGATCCACCTGCCTCAGCCTCCCAAAATGCTGGGATTACTGGCGTGAGCCACTGTGCGTGGCCTTAAAATTTTTTTCTGGCCGGGTGCAGTGGCTCACACCTGTAATCCCAGCAATTCGGAAGGCCGAGGCGGGTGGATCACCTGCGGTCAGGAGTTCAAGACAAGCCTGGCTAACACAGTGAAACCCCGTCTCTACTGAAAATACAAAAAATTAGCCGGGCATGGTGGCAGGCGCCTGTAGTCCCAGCTACTCGGGAGGCTGAGGCAGGAGAATGGTGTGAACCCGGGAGATGGAGCTTGCAGTGAGCCAAGATCGTGCCACTGCACTCCAGCCTAAGCGACAGAGCGAGATTCTGTCTCAAAAAAAAAAAAAATTTTTTTTTTTTCTTTAATTTAAACTTTCTGTAGAGATGAGGGTCTTGCTGTGTTGCTCAGGCTGGTGTCAAACTCCTGGGCACATGCAATCCTCCTTCTTTGGCCTCCCAAAGTGCTGGGATTACAGGTGTGAGCTACTGTGCCTGGCCAATGAAGCTGTTTTAAAAAAGAGCTGGGAGTGGCTGGACGCAGTCACTCAAGCCTGTAATCTCAGCACTTTGGGAGGCTGAGGAGGGTGGATCAGGAGGTCAGAGGTTTGAGACCAGCCTGGCCAACGTGGTGAAACCCCTTGTCTACAAAAAAAAACAAAAATTAGCTGGGTGTGGTGGTGTGTGCCTGTAATCCCAGCTACTCAGGAGGCTGAGGCAGGAGAATCACTTGAACCTGAAAGGCGGAGGTTGCAGTAAACCTAGACTGCACCACTGCACTCCAGCCTGGGCGACACAGCAAGACTCCATCTAAAAAAAAAAGAAGAGCTGGGAGTAATGGATGTCCCAATTATTTATTGCTATGCTGCAACAAATGACCACAAAATATAGTGGCTTAAAGCAACAGTCATACCATTAGATTTCACAATTTTGTGGATCAGGAATTCAGACAGGCTCGGCTGGGTGGGATGCTCAAGGATGGAGGTTTCAAGATGGCTTCACTCTTACACCTACCACCTTGGCAGGGACAGCTGGGAGGCTGGGCTCCAGTGGGTCCCTGTCCTTCATGGAGATTTTGAGCCTCTTCATGTGGTCTCTCTGGAAGGAAGGTCAGACTTCTTACATCGTGGCTCAGGCTATGAGAGACCAAGGTGGAAGCTGCCAATTCTCTTAAAGGTTAGGCCTGGACCTGGCATAGCATTACTTCTGCCATGCTTTATTAATCGAAGTAGTCATGTTCTGGGAGGAGGGAAAAGGCTGAGTTGGAACTGCCAGGCAGAAGTTATACTGGGAGCTATGATGGCACCAGTGCACTCCAGCCTGGACAACACAGTGAGACCCTGTCTCTAATAATAGTAATAATAATAATAATAATAATAGTAATGCAAAATAAAAAAGGGAGCCATAATGGGTCCTAGGCAGTTGAGTCTGGGTATATGATGGTTGTTGGTGGGCCTTGTGTGGAAGAGTGATGGAAATAATACTGGGTCGGGCATGGTGGCTCATGCCTGTAATCCCAGCACTTTGGGAGGCCGAGGTGGTTGAAACACCTGAGGTCAGGAGTTCGAGACCTGCCTGGCCAACATGGTGAAACCTCGTCTCTACTAAAAATACAAAAGTTAGCTGGTATGATGGTGCATGCCTGTAATCTCAGCTACTCGGGAGGTTGAGGCAGGAGAATCACATGAACCTGGGAGGTGGAGGTTGTAGCAAGCCGAGGTCGTGCCACTGTACTCCAGCCTGGTGACAGAGCAAGACTCTGTCTAAAATAAAATAAAATGAAATGAAATTAAATGAAATTAAATTAAATAACACAAAAAAGGAAGTAATACTGGACAGGGAGTTATGAGAGAGTAGAGAGGTCTTCGGCTGTCAGGTTAAGCAGTTAACTTTTCTAGGTAAGAGGTAGTCCTTGAATTCTACAGCAGGTGAATTCAAGGAATGAGTGAAGGACAGGATTAAGCCAAACAAGGATGAATAAATGGCGTAAAAATTTTCAGCTACAAAATCAGGCAGCATTTGGAGTAAGAAGCTGGTCAGCCTTAACAGCATGTATGGATTTATATATCTTTTGATTTTTCTGCTTTATTTATTTATTTATTTGAAACAAGTTCTCGCCCTGTAATTCACGCTGGGGTGCAGTGACATGATCTCGGCTCACTACAACCTCAACCTCCCGGGTTCAAGCGATTCTCCTACCTCCGCCTCCCAAGTATCTGGGATTACAGGCGTGTGCCACCACACCTAGCTAATTTTTGTATTTTTAGTTGAGACAGGGTTTCACAATGTTGGCCAAGCTGGTCTCGAACTCCTGACCTCAGGTGATCTGCCTGCCTCGGGGAGGTACCACGCCCAGCCCTGGATAATTTTTTGTATTTTTTGTAGAGATGAGTTTTTGCCATGTTGCCCAGGCTGGTCTCAAACTCCTGGGCCCAAGTAATCTGCCCTCCTTGGCCTCTCAAAGTGCTGGAATCACAGGCATAAGCCACCATGCCCAGCCTATATTTTAAAAACAACTTTCATTGCTTTTAACCCTTATTATGAAAGATACAAATTTCATTTTCAAAAATCCAGAATGACAGCTTAGCTTTAAAATGGTTGGCAGCAGGCAGCCACTTTGGGGTCTTGAGCTGGGAATGACAAGAGGCAAGACTACAACTTTCTATTATGGAAGGGAAGGAGGATGTGGTTTGTTGTGTGAGATGCTGAGGTCCAGGGGAGGGTAGTGATTAGACAATGACAAACTTAAGGGTCGGGAGGCAGTTTGCAAACCACTCTGCTGAATACCAATTATTACACTTTTTTTTTTGTCTTTTTTTCCCCGCCTGTTTGTGGAGAACGAGGTCTTGCTATATTGCCCAGGCAGGTCTCGAACTCCTGGGCTCAAGCTATGCTCCTGCCTCTGCCTCCGTAACAGCTGGGATTATAGGCGTGAGCCACTGCACCCAGTGACTACCAATGATTAAAAAACAGTGAACGGGCCGGGCGCGGTGGCTCAAGCCTGTAATCCCAGCACTTTGGGAGGCCGAGGCGGGTGGATCACGAGGTCAGGAGATCGAGACCATCCTGGCTAACACAGTGAAACCCCGTCTCTACTAAAAAATACAAAAAATTAGCCGGGCGTGTTGGCGGGCGCCTGTGGTCCCAGCTACTCGGGAGGCTGAGGCAGGAGAATGGCGTGAACCCAGGAGGTGGAGGTTGTGGTGAGCTGAGATTGCGCCACTGCACTCTAGCCTGGGGGACAGAGAAAGACTCCGTCTCAAACAAAACAAAACAAAACAAAACAAAACAAAACAAAACAAAACAGTGAACGGCCAGGCGCGGTGGCTCATGCCTGTAATCCCAGCACTTTGGGAGGCCGAGGCGGGCGGATCACAAGGTCAGAAGATTGAGACCATCCTGGCTAAGATGGTGAAACCCCGTCTCTACTAAAAAATACAAAAAAAATTAGCCGGGCATGGTGGCAGGCGCCTGTAGTCCCAGCTACTCGGGAGGCTGAGTCAGGAGAATGGCTTGAACCCGGGAGGTGGAGCTTGCAGTGAGCCTACATCGCACCACTGCACTCCAGCCTGGGTGACAGAACAAGACTCCGTCTCAAAAAAACAAACAAACAAAAAAAAACAGTGAACATGGGGCCCGGCACCATGGCTCACGCCTGTAATCCCAACACTTTGAGAGGCCAAGGCAGGTGGATCACGAGGTCTCAGGAGTTCGAGACCAGCCTGGTCAGCATGGTGAAACCCCATCTCTATTAAAAATACAAAAAAAATTAGCCAGGCACAGTGGCACGCTCCTGTAGTCCTAGCTACTCGAGAGGCTAAGGCAGGAGAATTGCTTGAACCTGGGAGGCAGAGGTTGCAATGAGCAAAAATCACGCCACTGCACTCCAGCCTGGGCAACTGGGCGAGACTCCATCTCAAAAAAACAAAAATAAAAACAAAAACAAAACAAACAAAACAAACAGTGAACATTTATAGCTTGGTACTATACTAAACATTGTACATTTAGTAACTCATTTAACCCTGATACGTACCTGTATCATTCCCATTATATGGATTAAAAATTTGAGGCACCGAAGGGTTAAGCAACTTGTCCGAAGCTCCAGTTAAGCGTGGTGGAGCTCTCAAGTCTGTAGTCCCAGCACTTTGGGTGGCTGAGGCAGCAGGATTGCTTGAGGCCAGGAGTTTGAGACCAGTCTGGGCAACATAGTAAGACCTTGTCTCTAAAAAAAAGAAAAAAGGAAAAACAAGAAAAAAAGAGTAGTGGAGCTGAAGTGTTAGTTTAGCTGAGTTCTGTAGTTAACCACCAAAGCTAGATATTTACTTTTACCTTTTATATGTGCAATTCAAGTTTCTCTATTCTTATTTATAAAGTTCTAGGTGACTAGAGCTTCCATGATATCATCTGACATGTTGCTGTTCTGGACTCAGGGTTGCTGAAAGCAGCTGACACACTCTGTTAATGATTCCAAAGCCAGAGTCAGAACTCCATCTCCCCCTAACTGGCAGGATGCAGGCAATGATTCAGTAGGTTAGGCTGGTTCCCCCCACTCCATCCCCTCACCCCCTGCCATCGTTCAAAATAGTAATTATGATGTAATGTTTCTTTAATGTTTAAAAAAATACTCTGGTGATTTATGGACTTAAAAATTATCTGAATGCACCCTGAGGATGATGGTGAAAGGTGCAATTTTGACATCAAAACAAGCGGGTGCATCGAATATTTAATTAAAGGATCAGATGAAGAAAGCAGATACAAAGTCGCTCAGAAGGAAATGTGGCCTAACCCCCAGCCCAAGGTCTGAGAGAGTGGCAGAAGCTAGTGTTACCTTTGAATACAAAACATGGCTACAGACGAATTCAAGAAAGAATGAAAATTTATTGCTTCTATAATTTTAGGGCTAGTTTTTTTGTTTGTTTTTTTTACGAGGAGGAGTCTTGCTCTGTCACCCAGGCTGGGGTGCAGTGGCAGGATCTCAGCTCACTGCAACCTCTGGGTCCCGGGTTCAAGCAATTCTCCTGCCTCAGCCTCCCGAACAGCTGGGATTACAGGCGCCTGCCACCACACGCGGCTAGTTTTTTGTACTTTTAGTTTCTTTTTAGTTAATTATTAAAATACAAGATGATTTATTTTCAGGATTCTTGAAGGCATACAGACTCCCTTTCAAATGTAAATGACTGGAGGAAAAACTGGAAGCCTGCGTCCTCCTCCTTTGCTAACAAAGGGTGTTTATTAGCTAGGATGGCAATGAAAAATTTAATACAATGTAGTTTATAGCAGTGGACTGTGTCTTTGGCTCCTCATCTAGATGTGTGGCTCTGGCTCCTCATGGATAAGCTGTATAAAGCCTTATTAGATTCAAATACTAACTGTCACTATGCCATATTAAAAAAAACATTAGAGCTATAAGCTGTATTTCTTATACAAGTGGGGTTAAATTGGTTGAAGATTTCCCTCTTTCCTACCGGTGCTAAAAAATTGTCTTAACCAAAATTAGGAATGTGCTAATTTAACAATTTACACTACAGGCCTGCTTCCTGGCAATGTGCTGTCAATTCAAGAAAAGAAAGAAGGAAAGCTACTTCACGATCAGAAATCAAACCTCACCCCCACTTCTCTCTCTCTCTTTTCTTCCTTTTTTTTTTCTCTGAGCAATGGTCCCCAGGAAACAAACCCACAAACCGCTGTCAAGTTTGATTCCTCTTTCTGGAGTTACAGCCTTCCTGCTCCTCCGTGATGGCTCAGCTGACGTACTACCTCTGCTACTCGTTTTCAAAATACATGTTGAGTCTCAGGACCAGGAGGACAATTGAGATTTTTTTCCTTGTCGTCTTTCTTTTCTTCTTCTTTCTTTTTTTGGTGGTGGGTGGGGCCAAACTAAGAGGGAGACAGCAGGTCTGGGCCATCCCTCTTCTGACCCTCTGGGGCCATCTTCCTTCTGGCAATTCTCTTCCCCCATCTGTTTTCCTCTTGTTTTTGTTTTTTAAAAGAGAAGGAAAAACAATCAAAGAAAGGAAAAGAAACGAAACAAAACAAAATTACATGAAACATCTCTATGGCAAGGCCAGTATGGTAGAAAATTATGGTAAAAAATTATAGGAGTGCATTGACGCATATGAGCATTTCATGTTTCTACACAGGTCTCAAATTATGGAAGAAATACATTGTTTAGGCAAGAGATTGTGGCATGAGAAGCTTTCTCTTTAATTTTTAAATTATACAAAGTTTGCTTCTTCGTTTGGCAAAGGAGGGGCTCTGTTTTGGTCTTATTTGATCAATAATTTTTCACTGCTCACACATTTCAGAAAATGTTCACTGATCTTCGTTATGCTCCAGGTGCTGAGGAGGGAGCTCTGGGGGCAGCTGAGGGCTTAGGCATTCCTGGTGGGGCTGCCAGGCTCTTCCTCAGCCTGGGAAATGCTCCCATCTCAGGACAGCACCCTGGCCCCCGAGATGGCTTCATCCTTTTGGAGAGGTACTTCTGCAGCTTCCTAGGGCCATCAGCACATGTGTCCAGCTGGGTTGATTTAAGGGCTCTTTCCAGGGTGATCTTCCCATGGATTCCGATGAGCAAAACCAGAGGAGCTGGGGAGGTCCATGTAGTGTATTTTTAAATTTCTCCCTCTTTATGATCCAGGCATAGTTATGCAGGTTGGACACTGAGGTGTTTTTTTAAATTGCTTATCGAAGTATAATTTAAACAGTGAAATCGTGCACAGATCTTAATGGCATTTATAAATTTTGACAAATGTACATACACGGCAATCTATTTTTATTTCACCACCTCAGAAGGTTCCTTCATGCCCTTTCCCAGTCAATACCTCCTCATCCCCAAGGTTACTTTTCCTCTCCCTATAGCTTAGTTCTGTCTGTTCTAGAATTTCCTGGAAATGGAATCGCACAGTATGAACTCTTTTGTGTTTGGCTTCTTTCTCCCAACACGATGTTTTTGAGTCATCAGGTTGTTGCCTGTACCAGGTTAAATAGGATATCACTAACAGCGAGATAGTGTTAAGAAGGGGACAATTTTTACCCCGTTGGCCTCCAGGCCAGATACTACCTAAATCCTGGTAAGTGGCCCTCCTTGCCCTTCCAAGTGAGTCTCTCTCCAGGGCCATGCAAGTTCCTCTCCCAGAACCGCTCAGGCGGCCTCGGGCACCACCCAGATGGCTGCGGGGCCATCACCAGGTCGCCTCCCCAGAACAGCTGCCCCCTGCTTCCCCCCAGCCCCATTAAAACTCAAAAGGGAACTCTGGCCCCTCTGCCGATCCGAATTCATACTCGCTTAATTCCATGCATCCAACTGCACACAACCGTGTGATGTTTTGGTTATCAGATATGCAGAGTTCTTTAAAAAACGTAAAAAGAAAAAAAGAAAAGGTGGGTAAAAACCGAGATCTCCCGGCAGTGGATATGTCTCGGTTGAGCCAGGGATTCAGAATGAAATCTTTTCTTTTTTTTTTTTAAATAAACGGAAGAGTCGTTCTCTGCTCCTCGCTCAGAAGGTTTCAAAGGTCGTCACACTGAAGCCCGGGGGCGTTCATCTCCCCAGCGGCCGGGAGAAGGGAGGAGGTTGGAGGGAGGAGGGAGGGAGCACACAAAAGCGGGCCGTGCTGAGAGGGCTAATGTTTCCTGTTTGCCTGGAGCCCCCTCCCCTGCCTCCCCTCCCCCAGCCCCCTCCCAGCACTCGGGCGGAAGTGAGTTTGCTCCTTTGGAGATTAAAAGGATTCCGAATTCCGATCAGTCCCAATAACCGGCGTACTGAAGAGAAGAGGAGGAGGAGGAGGAGGAGGCAGAGGCGGCAAAGCAGAGAAAGAGGGGGCGCGCGCGCGCGCACGCACGCAACCCGAATTGGGGGAGTTGTGCAAAGCCCCAGGAGGCCGGGGCACGGCGGGAGCAAAGCTCGGTAGGCGCAACGCGGCCGAGGCCACCCGCGTCCGGATCGGCGACTCGTTTCAGAAAGATGACGCGGGCGCGAGCCGGCGGCGTTGGCCACGCGGCTCCCGAGCTCGCCGCGCGGGGCTGTTGCCGGTTCCACTGATTCATCCAGCGCGCCCGAGAGGAGCCTCCATCCCCGAGGCTCAGGATCGGAGGGGGGACCAAGGCGAGGGCGAAATGGCCCGATGACAAAGGAAATGTGATCCCCCTTCTCTGCCAAGGTTTCAGAGAGGACGGACGTGAGGAGGAGGAGGGGCGCAGGGCGCGCGCGGAGCTCGGATAGCATTGCACGACGGCCCGCGCAGAGCGGGTACATCTAATATCTCCCTGCCGATGAATAATTCAGAGCGGCCCGCGGGGACCTGCGGCCCCGCGCGCTAAGCCGAAGGGGAAGGAGCGTGCGGGAGGCGCCCAGGCCAGGCGAGGCGGGGGCACGAGGGCTCCGGGCCGCGTGGGGCGCGCGTGCGTGTTAAGCGCGGGCAGCCGCGGCCCGGCTGGGCAGGCGCGCGGGAGACTCGAGGCGCGTGGGACGCGCGTGCGTACTGCACGCGTGCGGCCGCGGCTGGGCCACCACGAGCTGCAGCTGCTGCGGGGCCCACCGCCCTGCAGGGGAGGCCGTGCCTGGCCGTGCGCAAGCCCCAAGCGCAGCACGCCGGGCCACCCAGGAGCCCCTGGCCGCCGCGTCATGCGGCGGGGCGGCCGACGTCGCGCGGGGAGACACCGGCTTGGCGACGCGCCGCTCCCGCCTTTACTAGTTTGGGGCGCCTTCCCCTCCCAAGAACAGACTAAATCCGTTTAAAGAAAAGCAACGCACCAAATACTCGTGGAACCAAATTCTGCTCTCGCCAGGACTGGGACTGCACAGCGAACTCTCCTTTTGGGAACTACTTTCGGCTATCGCGAAGCGAAGCCCCAGCTGCTCCAGGGAGTCTTCCGACCTCCCTGCCCCCTCTCGCCCCTCGCCTGTCGGGGCTTGTTCCGGCGTTCCCTCTTCGGAAGGCACGCGGCCCCCAAGTTATCCGGAGGAATCTGTGTCGCCGGTGGATAGTAGCATTTAATGCCTGCAGTGTCGGGGGTGGCAGCGCTCGGGCCGGACGTGGCGAGGCCAAGCGGGCAGCGCTGCTCTGGTGCCGGCTCCCGGATTGCAGGCCTAATCGATGCATTTTTCTGAGTGAGTCGGTGCCTCCCCCACCCACCTCGTCCGCTCTCTCCTCCTCCTCCTCCTCTTCCTCTCTGGTCTCCTCCCTCCTGCGGGCTGGGTTGCAAATGGCTTCGTTCCCCGAGACCGATTTCCAGATCTGCTTGCTGTGCAAGGAGATGTGCGGCTCGCCGGCGCCGCTCTCCTCCAACTCGTCCGCGTCGTCGTCCTCCTCGCAGACGTCCACGTCGTCGGGGGGCGGCGGCGGGGGCCCTGGGGCGGCGGCGCGCCGCCTACACGTCCTGCCCTGCCTGCACGCGTTCTGCCGCCCCTGCCTCGAGGCGCACCGGTTGCCGGCGGCGGGCGGCGGCGCGCCGGGAGAGCCGCTCAAGCTACGCTGCCCCGTGTGCGACCAGAAAGTAGTGCTAGCCGAGGCGGCGGGCATGGACGCGCTGCCTTCGTCCGCCTTCTTGCTTAGTAACCTGCTTGACGCGGTGGTGGCCACTGCCGACGAGCCGCCGCCCAAGAACGGGCGCGCCGGCGCTCCGGCGGGAGCGGGCGGCCACAGCAACCACCGGCACCACGCTCACCACGCGCACTCGCGCGCGTCCGCCTCCGCGCCGCCACTCCCGCAGGCGCCGCAGCCGCCCGCGCCTTCCCGCTCGGCACCCGGCGGCCCGGCCGCTTCCCCGTCGGCGCTGTTGCTCCGCCGGCCTCACGGCTGCAGCTCGTGCGATGAAGGCAACGCAGCTTCTTCGCGCTGCCTCGACTGCCAGGAGCACCTGTGCGACAACTGCGTCCGAGCGCACCAGCGCGTGCGCCTCACCAAGGACCACTACATCGAGCGCGGCCCGCCGGGTCCCGGTGCCGCAGCAGCGGCGCAGCAGCTCGGGCTCGGGCCGCCCTTTCCCGGCCCGCCTTTCTCCATCCTCTCAGTGTTTCCCGAGCGCCTCGGCTTCTGCCAGCACCACGACGACGAGGTGAGTGCGTGGGGGCGTGTGTTTGTGTCCATCGGATAACTGCGTGTTATCCGACAGGGTCTCCCGGCCGGTCCCACAGCGAGGGGAGGAGGCCCTTTCCGAATTTGCTTTGTATTTCCTTTGGCTACGTGGCAGTCCTTGCTACCAAAGTAGATCATGACCTGGGAAGTATGTAGAAGTGGATTCTGTGTACGTGTCGCGAGGGGCCCCGAAAAATCCCATAGCGTTGGGTCCTCCCTTTCCCGATTTTAATTTCTGTGTGGCAAAACGCGGCAATCGTCTTCAGTTAGGCATGAGTTGGGAAGAGATAGGTGTGCGTGTTTGTGTAGACGTGGCCTGCTCTTGTGGGCACACCAGAGGCCTCTCAACGTGCTGAGAAGGCGCTCCTTTATTTTCAGATTTTTGTTTGGAAAACTCATAGATTGTCTTTAAAATAGAGTGAGCCCGGAAGAGATGGTTGTGTGGGTGAGTGCGTGCAGTTTGTGTGCCTCCGTAGACCTGGTTTCCACGTGCGCACTTGTGAGGGGAAGACTTTTTTTGTTGTTGGGACAGCATGGCAGTCCTTGCCTCCTTATGTTTGTTAAGTGGGAGCGTCTGTGGATCTTTGAGGGCCAAGGGCCCCCAGTCTTAAGCCCTTCTCTTTCCGCGGCTGCTTCCTATATTGTTTAAAATGCGTGTTCTGGCCCCTGAATTCTCCTAGCGTGAAATTGCCGTTCGTGGGCCCACGGCTGCACCCCGAGATAGAAGCGGAATAAGGGGACGACGTTACCTTCACCCGCCTGAGTCTCTTGGGCCGCGCCCGCCTGCCCCGACTTCCAGCCCTACAGGAACCGGTTTCCCTGGTTAGGAGGTATCCACCCCGCTCAACCAGGGGCTCGACTTCCTTAGAAAACACCAAGGCAGCCGTACGCTGCTGGAACGCCGGAGTGCAAAGGCTCTTAGGGCTACATCGCAACCCTCGGGCTCGATTTCGCCCTTTGGGCTGTCTAGTAAACTTTTGCTTATTTTTCACACAGTGTGACCCCTTTCTCCTTTCCACTTTGGTATTACGCGAGTGTCGTCTTCTCCCTCGAACCCAATAAAGGCAGGCCAAAAGTCTTGAGAAGCGGGCTCTTGCCGAGGGGGTCGGTAAGTTAGGCGATCTACCTGTAGACCAGTGAGAGAGGGTGTGGGTGAAAGTCTTGACTTAGAGCGTAAGCTGGAGACTGCAGAGGCTTTAAAAGCTATAGTGGGGGTCATGGCCTGTGTAAGCTGGAGAGTGGGTACCGAGCACCGCAAAGGTGAGCCCAGCGGCGCTGCCTTTTCCACTCCTAACCTGTTATTTGGGGAGGAGGGCGGAGCTATTGCCTGATGGCCTTTAGCTGGCTTCTCCTGTTGGAAAAAAGTTGAAATTCTAATCTACTTGTTGTAGGCATCTCCTTTTAAAAGGTTTCCTCTAGGTAAGAAGGTAGGGGGCAGTTATCTTTTTTTTCCGTTTTTAAACTTTGAATGGACTCCTAGTTTTAATATACTATGGGTTCATGTACTTTCATCACTTTTAGAAAAATGAGTGATTGAGGTAAATACCGATCCAAATCCCAAGAACAGAAAAATTGAGCCAATTCACTTGCAGATTTGGATCAAATGCAGGGCGAGCAGAAATGGGGTTGAATCCACGACTTTCCGCTCCTGAGAGGTGTTTTTAGTTTAAATGTCAGTTTATATTTCCAGTTAAAGATACACCTATATTTTATTTGGGCTGAAACAGTAGATGCTCAGTGTTGGCAGACTTGTAAAAGATTTACTCACTTTTAAAATTAGAAAACCCTTCAAACCGCATTGGGGAGTGTGAATTGAGAAGTGAAGCTCTCCACTCACCCTGGGAGGTACTCGGAAGCTCTTCAAATTCACTTTTTAGCATGTGCAATGTCAGGTTGAAGTAACTAATAATCCTTAACATAAAATTTGCTCAGTTTTGAGCAAGATTCTACTTGCTCTCTTTAACTTTTCATTAAAAACGTTTTGGAAATTAGTTGTTTGGCCCTTTTATTCATTCCTGGATTTAGAACGCTAGAAATTTGAGATTAAAGGTGACAAACCAGTGTTCTGAGTAGAAGACTAAAGTGTTAGGAGAGACAGCACTAACAGGTAGTGAGGTTCATAAACGGTTCCACCCACAGGTTAAATAATTCCTTTTCTTTGAAGGAAGTGATCACGTTAACAGTTTGAGAATATTGTTCCTTTAAAAAGTCATCCCTCTCTGGCGGGGAAGGAGCTTTAGGACATTTGGAGGATGATAGACTGACCCATATCTAGACTCTGATACACTGCCTAAATCCACATATTTTAATGTGTATACTGTCTACCTCAATTTTTAAGATGAGCTCCTTAACTGAGTTGCTTCCCTTGTCAACAGGCTCCGTTAAATAATTCAGAGCAGCACCTTTTCCTTATAGTGACTAAGGCCACCTGACCTTGGGAAGGAGGCCCAAGCACCCTACCCCAGCTTGCAGGGTCTCTCGCCCAGGGGGACTTTCTTCCTTAAGCATCCCCTTGGAAATGCCTTCTTAGGACTGGCAAGTGAGGTGTCTTGTCTGAGCAATTGGCTTTAAACCGTAATGATGATAACCTGGAAATCTTTGGGTTTTCCAACGAAATACTGAGACTTGCTTGCTGCTACTCTTTTATTTGGCTTATTTCAACAACATAGTTGGGGCTTTTCACTAGTTCTGTGCCTACAGAGTCCGAAAGGCCTGTAGGCTCCGTGGCCCAGCCAGCATCCGGGCGGGGAATCCGAGGTCGCCGTCCCCTGAACAGCTGGACGCGGGCCCGCTGCGTGCCGCGGGTCCCGGGAGAGGCGGGCGCAGGCAGAGTCGCCGCGGGCCTGCGCCGCCGCCCGGCCAGCCCGGAGCCTGCCTCGGCTCTGGGGACGTGGCCTGGCCGGCGGCTGCCCTTCTCCCCGCAGGCACCTCCTGGGGTGTTCACGGCCGCTCTGGTCATGGAGAAGGGTCTTCGCTTGAGTTTTCGGGGAAGAGTGTCACAACTAGGGAGTTGTGAGCGCTGCTTCAGCTGCTCACAAGTGGCCCTTTTAGTGTTGTTTTGCTTTTGGCACATAGAATGTGAGCCCTTTGCAGCCTTGGAGGCGATACTGGGAGCAGAAATCCTGGGTGTGTTCTGTGCCTAAGCTGGGCGTCAGGATTCTGTGAATGGCGGGAAGTTGAGCAGGGTTTGAACCCGGGAAAGCCTCTGTCACTAGCGGTGAGGGGCAGTGGGGGTGACATTGTTGCCACCAGGAAAACATTGTAGCCCGCCCCACCCGAGGATGGCAATATTGTTCCCAGTTAGGCAGGTCTGGGGGTGGCGTTTTCTGGAGTCTGGTTGGAAAAAGGGGTGCAGGTGTTGGTAGAATCCATGCAGTCCCTGTGTTGGGCTTTAAAATGCCTCCTGAAGAGAAAAGTTCTAGAATTCCAACCTGATTTGACCCTGAACATTGAGCACTCCTGGGACTGTCTCCTGGCAGGGAACTTACTAAGTGGCTTCAGACACTTGGAACAAGGAGGTTTGCTGCCTAAAATAATCGGTTGTTGTGTGAATTTCTGTTTTGTATATTGTAAGTCATATTGTAAATGGGACTGTACCTGTATTCAGCACCAGTGTTTATTATTCTCTGTTCCCAAAGTCTTAAGTTTTTTCAGGTCTGCATATACTCAGTGTATGCATGCTTATTTTTAAATTATATTAATGTTCTTGCGTAAATTATAAAATCCATAGCAAAATATTTTTAAAAGCATAATACAAATTTCCCACTTACACTGCATGTCGAAGTAATTCTCTTTTTAAAGGTGTGAAATGTAGATACAGCTAAAGAACCACTTTCCTATCTTTTTCGTCTTTAGAGGCAATCAGATGTAACTAAGTTGGTGAAATTCATGATAAACTTTGAGAATTTCTACCAGAAATTGGGATTTTAATTGGAATCCGATTGATTCATATTAATTTCAACAGCTTTTTTTTTTTAATTTTTTTAAAGTAAGGACAAGGAGAGAAAGTGAACAGAAATAGGTATTCTAGTATTTCTGTTACTTGCCTTCAACCTGCTCTACAATACTGGGTGAGTATGTCCTGAGTGCAGACATCTCACCTACTGGCTGGAAAACCAAACTTAACGTGCCTTGAAAATAATTACAGAAGTTGTTGCTTTGAATCCAGTTCAGCAGGTAGACATTTGGAAGCCTATTGAATTCAGAAAATGCTTGATAAAAATATATAGGAGGGAAATGTTCATTATTGATATGTTAATTGCTTAGCCTTTGTGGGCTTAAGCTATTTCCACTAAAGTGCGTAGGAATGGATTTTTCAACATGGACTCTCAGGAAGTGGGCCACGGCTAGTTTGGCAAGCCTGTGCTGATGAGGTTGCCTTGAAGGCATAACCTGTCATAAACTATGCTAGTAATATGGAGGCTGTTGTGGTATCAGCATTGTCTGGGAAACCTTTTGTGATTATTTGTTCAGTTTCCTTCCTTTACAAAGATAAACTATAGTGGTTTTAGTGGCTTGGGGATTGCATAGATTTGGTACAAGATTTTTATTTCCAATTCTAGGAATATACATTTTGGAAGACAAGATATTTGGGGAAAAAAACTGTACTTTTTCTAGACTTCCAGTTCTTCATTTGACAATAGTATTTATTCTTTATCATTGACATTGTTTTCAAAGTGAAATAGTTGTACCTGAAATGGGGAAACCCAGGAGGCAGAGGTTGCAGTGAGCCGAGATCGTGCCATTGCACTCCAGCCTGGGTGATGGGAGCGAGACTGTCTAAAAAGATACAGGGAAATCTTCCTAAACGTGTTTGAAGAGGGTCAGGCGCGGTGGCTCACGCCTGTAATCCCAGCACTTTGGAAGGCCGAGGCGGGCAGATCACGAGGTCAAGAGATCGAGACCATCCTGGCCAACATGGTGAAACCCTGTCTCTACTAAAAATAAAAAAAAAAATTAGCCAGGCATGGTGACGCGTGCCTGTAGTGCCAGCTACCTGGGAGGCTGAGGCAGGAGCATTGCTTGAACTGGGGAGGCGGAGGCTGGCAGTGAGCCAAGATCATGCCACTGCACTCCATCCAGCCTGGGCAACAGAGTGAGACTCGTCTCAAAAAAAGAAAAAAAAAAAAAAGGTGTTTGAAGATTGGGTAAAAATTGCCATTACCCATCTAGTTCTCCCTCCTATTGTATTATAGCTACTTAATACTTTTATGTAGTCCTTTTCTTTTTTTCTGAGATGGAGTTTCACTCTTGTTGCCCAGGCTGTAGTGCGGTGGTGCGATCTTGGCTCACTACAACCTCCACCTCCCGGGTTCAAGTGATTCTTCTGCCTCAGCCTCCCAAGTAACGGGGATTACAGGCGCTCGTCACCTTGCCTGGCTGATTTTTTTTCTTTTTTTTCTTTTTTTTTTTTTTTTTTTTTTTTTAGTAGAGACAGGGTTTCACCACGTTGGCCAGGTTGGTCTGTAACTCCTGACCTTAGGTGATCCACCCGTCTCGGCCTCCCAAAGGGCTAGGATTGACTACAGGCAAGAGCCACCGCGCCTGGCCCTAGTCCTTTTCTTCCCAGCCTGGAGTGCAGTTGTACAGCTCCTTAAAGCCTTGACCTCTCAGGCTTAGGAGATCCTCCTGCCTGTGTCTCTCAAGTAGCTGGGACTACAGGCTCTAGCCATCACACCTGGCTAATTTTTGTGATTTTTGTGGAGACGGCGTTTCGCCATGTTGCCCAGGCTGGTCTCGAACTCGCAAGCTCAAGCGACCTGCCTACCTAGGCCTCCCAAAATGCTGGGATTTCAGGCATGAGCCACCTCGCTGGGCTAAATAGTCTTTTTCTTTTCTTTTTTTCTTGAGACGAGTCTGAGTCTCGCTGTGTCACCCAAGCTGGAGTTCAGTGGTGCGATCTCAGCTCACTGCAACCTCCGCCTCCCTGGTTAAAGCAATTCTTCTGCCTCAGCCTCCCAAGTGGCTGGGACTACAGGCATGTGCCACCATGCCCGGCTAATTTTTGTATTTTTAAAAAGTGGAGACGGTGTTTCACCATGTTGGCCAGGCTCGTCTTGAGCTCCTGACCTCAAGGTGATCTGCCTGCCTCGACATCCCAAAGTGCTGGGATTCAGGTGTGAGCCACCGTGCCTGGCCCTTAGGTAGTCCTTTTCTAGAAGGATCTCAGGAGGCTAAAATGTCTAGTTTCCTCAAGTACTGCTTAATATGGATGCAACTTTCTCCTCACATGTAAAATTATGAGCATAATTGGGCTTTATGTCTTTTCACTGATAAAAGGAACTAATAATCATGCATATATAGTAAGGGAGTTAGCTCTTGTGGAAGCTGTCAATGAAGTAAAATGGCTAAAATGCTTTTTTTGAAGTGATTTGCCAGGGTAAAACGTGTTTATAAATTTTTCTGGTTCAAGAGAAATTTTCATTAAATAATTCTGTAGCTCTAAAATTTAACCCCCTCTGAGTTATTTCTGGTGCTAAAAGTCACATGGTTTGCCCTTTCTCCATCCAGTTCTCTACACACGGCAAGGTTTCTTTTGTCTGTATTCATTCTTAGCAAATAAAGGACCATTTCAGTGTCATTTTTGACACAGGCGAAAGGGTGAGATGAATTCTGTACTATGCAGGCAGTTTCAAAATACTGCTTCCCCCCTTCTCCCACTCCCACCCATAAAACTAATAAAGGTTAAAGGCCTGGCTCACTAAGGCTGTTTTTGCTATCTCTGACATTTTGGAAGAGAGCAAGAGAAAGATAATGATAAAGAATTACAGTTGCCTTAAAGGGAGCAAGATGCCACCCATTGAAGCCTACTCTGTTACCGCTTTTCTTCTTGACCTTTCAAGCATTGTGGCTTGCAAGAGTAAGCTTGATCCATCTTTCCTCTAAAGCTGATGTGACCTCCTGCTTGTTCAATACTAAATTATTCCCCTCCTTTTGAGGTTTTGTCTATACTCACAAACTGAGTTGACTGAAACCAGATTGACTGTTTTGATTGACAAGACTCTGACTTGTCAACCTAAAAAGTGGGAGGAGTAGAGGGCCTAGTGGTGTCCCTTTACATTTGAAACGATTTGACTTAAATGATATTCCAAAATAAATCTTTGCCTCTTCATGCCATCTCTTGCCTTCCTCATGCTGTAGATAAATGCAGTTTGCTTACAACTGGTTTTGAAGGTAGAATGAAATGAAATGGGGGAAGATCCCACTCAACTACTACCATCCAGGCAGGGTGCGGTAGCTCACGTCTGTAATCACAGCACTTTGGGAGGCTGACATGGGCAGATCACATAAGGCCCAGAGTTCGAGACCAGCCTACCAACATGGTGAAACCCCATCTCTACTAAAAATACAAAAATTAGCCAGACAAATCCCAGCTACTGGGGCTGAGGCAGGAGAATCACTTGAGCATGGGAGGCGGAGGTTGCAGTGAGCCAGGATCATGCTATTGCACTCCAGTCTGGGCGATAGAACAAGATTATGTCTCAAAAACAAACTCCCCCCCAAACCTGAGTTTTAGAGATACTCATATTAGACTTAGGCTAATAGTTTTTTTTGTCATACTTACTGTAGATTTTCTACTAATCCTAGATAGTTCCTAACCGGAACTTTAATTCCCATCAGGTGAGTTCTTTTTTTTTTTTTTTTTTTTAGAGGAAGTCTTGCTCTGTCACCCAGGCTGGAGTGTAGTGGCACCATGTTGGTCAGGCTGGTCTGAAACTCCCGACCTCAAGTGATCCACCCACCTTGGCCTCCCATAGTGCTGGGATTACAGGTATGAGCCACCACACCGGGCCAGGTGAATTTTTGTTTGTTTGGTTGTTTTTTTTTTTGTTTTTTGTTTTTTTGAGGCGGAGTCTTGCTCTGTCCTCCAGGCTGGAGTGCAGTGGAGCGATCTCAGCTCACTGCAAGCTCTGCCTCCTGGGTTCACGCCATTCTCCTGCCTCAGCCTTCTGAGTAGCTGGGACTACAGGGGCCCGCCACCACGCCCAGCTAATTGTTTTTGTATTTTTAGTAGAGACAGGGTTTCACCGTGTTAGCTAGGATGGTCTCAATCTCCTGACCTCGTGATCCACCTGCCTTGGCCTCCCAAAGTGCTGGGATTACAGGCATGAGCCACCGTGCTGGGCAATTTTTTTGTATTTTTAGTAGAGACGGGGTTTCACCATGTTAGCCAGGATGGTCTCGATCTCCTGACCTCGTGATCCGCCCACCGTGGCCTCCCAAAGTGCTGGCATTACAGGCGTGAGCCACCGCGCCCGGGCTGGGAGTTTGTTTTTAGTGAAGCTATAAATTATCAGTTGCAACAAAAAATTAGCAGCCAGTTGTATTTCACTCAAAAACAATTTTCCATATAGAAGTAGTAGTCTTTAGCAATAAAAATATTATGTTCAGTAATTATGTTAGCATATTGAGGTTATGATTATTGGGAATGAGTTTCTTTGTCATGAAGGGTAGGAGGATAATTCTTTTTTTTTTTTCTTTTTTCTTTTGGTGGAGTCTCACTCTGTTGCCCAGGCTGGAGTGTAATGGTGTGATCTCGGCTTATTGCATCTTCTGCCTCCTGGGTTCAAGCGATTCTCCTGCCTTGTCTCACGAGCAGCTGGGATCACAGGCATGCACCACCATGCCTGGCTAGTTTTATATTTTTAGTAGAGATGGGGTTTTGCCATATTGGCCAGGCTGGTCTCGAACTCCTGACTTCAGGTGATCCGCCGCCTCATCCTCCCAAAGTGCTGGGATTACAGGCATGAGCTACTGCGCCTTGCAAGGGGGGATAATTCTTGATTGCGATCATTTATCTATATGAGCTTCTGCAGAATAGCACATTTTGTCAACATTAATAGGTTTTAAAGCAGAGCAGTGGGCACAAAAAAGAATAAAGTGGGTGCAGATCAGTTGTGTAGACTGAGGACATACCCTCCTGGCTCTGACACCCTGTGAATTCCAGGGGCCCTTGAATGGACTTTGGAGCCTGAGTGGTCAGTCAGGTCAGGTGCCCCTGAGAATGAGAGCCTTTGTAAACATCTGTTGGCTGCTGCATCCTGTAGCTGTTACTTCTGGAAAGTTTGGCCAGCCATTTTCTTCTCGTCTTAACCTTTTGTAGTTAAAATGTTCTTGAAATGCCAGTGGGTTTGGGGAAGTCGTTTCATATTCTTTTGGAACTAATTGGGATAATTATTAAAATGCTGTTGTATAAAAAATCTGCACGTAAGTTTTGCTGCTAAATATAGATTGGATGACTGCTTAAGCACTGGTGTTTTGGAAATGAGAATTGTGAATGAGTGGCATCAGCAGCCATTATTACCATGTATTGGACACTTAAAGGAAGTCAGGAGTTTAGATCATATATCTCCACATTTTGGTCTGTGTCCTCTGAGATCAGTGTCAAAGGGAGATATTTCTATTACTTAGGATTATCAATAGATTTGTACTGAAAATGCTTCCAGAAATGTAGATAAGCATTGAGCAGGAGAGTAGAAAGTTTAGGTAATAGTTGGAAAAAAGTAAGACTCCTGATAGGCAATCCTAATCAAGTGTCTGTTTAATTATTTGGCTTTGCTTGAGCACTCTGATTCTAGGTTAGGTTCTGCTTTGCCTCAGTTTTTGCATCTGTAAAATGAGGGTAACTCTTTGCAGTGTTGTAAGGAGTACAGCTGAAATATAAAGTCTCATAGCACAGTGCCCTACAATTGAAGGCAATTGTAAACTTTTTTTTTTTTTGAGATGGAGTCTTGCCCTGTCACCTAGGCTAGAGTGCAGTGGTGCAATCACAGCTTACTGCTGTCTCAACCTTCTTGGCTCAAGTGATCACCTCTGCCTCCCGAGAAGGTGCATGCCACGATGCCCGGTTAATTAAAAAAAATTCTTTTTGTAGAGACTGGGTTGCACCATGTTGCCCAGGCTGGTCTCCACCTCTTGGGCTCAAGCCACCCTCCTGCCTGTCCTCCCAAAGTGCTGGGGTTACAGGCGTGAGCCACCTCATCTGGCCCCAGTTTACATTTTATATGAGGTGTTTGAAAACCACTAATTTTTCTTATAATTTTTTTGTAGAGACAGGGTTCTCACTTTGTTGCCCAGGCTGGTCTTGAACTCCTGGCCTCAAGTGATAGCAGTCCTCCTATGTCAGTCTCCTAGAGTACTGGGGCTACAGGCATGAGCCACTGTCCCCCACTAGAAAACACCAATTTTTTTTTTTTTTTTTTTTTTGACACGGGCTCTCGCTCTGTCGCCCAGGCTAGAGTGCAGTGATGTGATCTCGGCTCACTGAAAGCTCTGCTTCCCAGGTTCAAGCGATTCTTCTGCCTCAGCCTCCCGAGTAGCTGGGACTACAGGCATGCACCACCATGCCTGGCTAATTTTCTTTCTTTTTTTTTTTTTTTTTTTTGAGACGGAGTCTCGCTCTGTCTCCCAGGCTGGAGTGCAGTGGCACGATCTCGGCTCACTGCAAGCTCCGCCTCCCGGGTTCCTGCCATTCTCCTGGCTCAGCCTCTCCGAGTAGCTGGGACTACAGGCGCCCGCCACCACGCCCGGCTAATTTTTTGTATTTTTTTTTTTTTTTTAGTAGAGACAGGGTTTCACCGTGGTCTCGATCTGTTGACCTCGTGATCCGCCTGCCTCGGCCTCCCAAAGTGCTGGGATTACAAGCGTGAGCCACCGCGCCCGGCCCTTTTTTTTTTTTTTTTTGAGATGGAGTTTCACTCTTGTTGCCCAGGCTGGAGTGGAATGGCGTGATCTCGGCTCAGTGCAACCTCCACCTCCCAGGTTCAAGCGATTCTCCTGCCTCAGCCTCCCGAGTAGTTGGGATTACAGGCATGAGCCACCACGCCCGACTAATTTTGTATTTTTAGTAGGGACGGGGTTTCTCTGTGTTTGTCAGGCTGGTCTCGAACTCCTGACCTCAGGTGATCTGCCTGCCTCCCAAAGTGCTGGGATTACAGGCTTCAGCCAACACCCTGCCGACACCACTAATCTTTAAAGCCAAGATATTGTGTGGGGGCTGGGGAGAGGAAGGGGAACTGGCATATCAAGGAAGCAGATCAACTTGCTCAATGGAACAGTCTAATCTCAGCAACTAGAATATTTAGTAAGCATTAATGTCATGGTATTGTGTGTGTGTGTGTGTGTGTGCGCGCGCGCACATTGGAGAAGGCATCTGAAGAGGAATCGAATCACAAGAAAGGCCTTAAGTCTTCATAGAAGAAGCTTCTCCATTACAAATGGGAATGCTGAGGCCTGGGGTATGAAATGACTTCATGAGAAACTGTTCTGACTCCTAGTCTAGCACTCTTTCCACATTGCTATTTATGTGACAATAACATGTGTTATTGACAAGTGTAGCTTTTTGAGATTAACCCTTAAAAATCTTCTTAATACTAAATTTACTGCCTGAATTTTTTTTTTTTTTTTGAGATGGAGTCTTGCTCTGTCGCCCAGGCTGGAGTGTACAGTTGGCATTATCTTGGCTCACTGCAACCTCTGCCTCCTGGGTTCCAGCATTCTCCTGCCTCAGCCTCCCGGGTATATGGGACGATAGGTACATGCCACCATGCCTGGGTAATTTTGTATTTTTAATAGAGATGGGGTTTCGCCATGTTAGCCAGGCTGGTCTTGAACTCCTTACCTCAGGTGATCTGCCTGCCTTGGCCTCCCAAAATGCTGGGATTACAGGTGTGACCACCATGTCCAGCCTCTAAATGTTTTTGTTTTTTTGTTTTTTGTATTTTATCATCCTGCTTTGACCTTTTCTAAGTCATTAAGGAGAACATTAAAAAGCATAAATGGGCTCTGGTCTCTTAGCCAAAAACTGAGCATGACCATCTTGCAAAAAGCTGCCTGTCATTCCAAAATTAATTTAATAGTAAGTATTACCAGAATGATAATTTAGCAAGGGAGAAAGCTTTGAGTTTTGTTAATCTCTTGAAATGATAACTCCATCTCATAGTATCAGGGTGAGGTGCATCCTCTGGGCATATTCTATTCCAGATTGCCGGGAATGGAGCGCACCTCCTGCTCCTGTCCCCATGCTCTCTCACCCTGGCCCCAACACCTCAGAGCAATTTGGCATTAATGGATTGGGGATTTTTACACTAAGTCTGGCCTCTGTCGATATCAGTAGATTTAAGGACCAATTCCAGCTTTTGCCTGATTATCAACTTCCAATGAGCTATGCAAGTTGGGCTTGACCCTCAGAAGATGCCCAAACTCTGCCTTCATTCCTTTGCAGAAACAAAGGACGCTTTTTAGTTTTCAAGCCATAGAATGCCTCCCCCTGCCCCAAATGTTGAGGGTTTTGTTTGTTTGTTTGGATGTTTGTTTTTTTGCCGGAACTGGAGTGCAGTGGCACAATCTAGGCTCACTGCAACCTCCACCTCCTGGGTTCAAGCGATTCTCGTGCCTCAGCCTCCCCAGTAGCTGGGATTAGAGGCGCCCGCCACCATGCCTGGCTAATTTTGATATTTTTTAGCAGAGACTGGGTTTCACCATGTTGGCCAGGCTGGTCTAAGGTAATCCGCCTACCTCGGCCTCCCAAAGTGTTGGGATTACAGGCGTGAGCCACTGCGCCTGCCTGCAAACGTTGAGTTTTGATGGACTTTTCTCCACGTTATATAAATGGAGGTGGGGGACCGTGGGGGATTTTGGAGATGAAAGGGGAAGAGTGGCTTGAAAAATGCTCTCAGCTTCTTGGTATAGGTAAGACCATGAGCTACAGAGTAACAACTGAATTTAAGTCCTAGTGTTGCCCTGTGTGACCTTGGACAAGTCACTTAACTGACTTGATTTCTGACCTTTAAGATGGGAGTGATAGGGGTGGCTACATCTTCCAGACCTATTTATGGGGAGCTCTTTCACATGAAGGTGCTTTGAAAGAGCTAGAAAAATTTATATTGTAATGTATGTGCCCATAACTGTAAATATCATGAAAAAATTTGGCTTCAACTTTTCTTGCAAGTTGCAGCCAAACAGCTAAAGTTTCTTTTCATGAAATTAAATAATGTTGCTTATCTTCCCTTTTTTTTTTTTTTTTTGAGACAGAGTCTCGCTGGGATGCCCAGGCAGGAATACAATGGTGCAATCTCAGCTCTCTGCAACCTCCGACTCCCGGGTTCAAGTGGTTCTCTTGCCTCAGCCTCTGAAGTGGCTGGGACTACAGGCGCATGCCACCATGCCTGGCTAATTTTTGTATTTTTAGTAGAGATGGGGTTTTACCATGTTGGCCAAGCTGGTATTGAACACCTGACCTCAAGTGATCTGCCCTCCTTGGCCTCCCAAAGTTTTTGGGATTACAGGCATGAGCCATTGCACCCAGCCGTTATCCTCCTTAAAAGATGTTTTTTGGTTGATGGCCAAGCGGTATTTGATGCCATGAAATAACTTGGGCAGTTCCTCATTGCTGACAGAACCTGATGTGTTAAAATTTGCCATCAAAATATTTGAATGCCTATTTCTGCTCAGTGTGAATTGTGGTCTTTGCTAAAGATGTATAAGAGCAGTCTACATCTTGTTCCTTGCTTTAGTCTTGTGGTTTGACTGTTTGGGAATATAAAACTGAAAAGGAAAAGGTGAATTGTGGTAGGGGGGATTCTCTACTTCCCTATATGGCCACTTTGTATGTGGCCTTATTTAAATTACTAGATGAAATTTAAACACTAAAGTTGGCCATGCACAGTGGCTCATGCCTGTAATCCCAGCACTTTGGGAAGCCGAGACAGGAGGATGGCTTGAAACTGGGAATTTCGAGACCAGCCTGGGCAGCAAAGCAAGACACTGTCTCTACAAATTAGCCGAGCACAGTAATTGTGCCCCTGTAGTCCCAGCTATTGGAGGAGTGGAGAGGGCTTGAGGTGGGAGGATCACTTGAGCCCAGGAGATCAAGGCTGCAGTGACCTATGATCATGCCATTGCACTTCAGCCTGGGCAGCAGAGTGAGATCCTGTCTGCTAAAGTTAATGGAATCCAAGTAAGTTCAGATGGGGAGATGAGTTTGAGGCTGAATGAACAGTAATCTTGGGGAATAGCCAGGTGTGGTGGCACACATATATGTTCTCAGTTACTCAAAAGGTAGAAGGATTGCTTGAGCCTGGGAGGTGGAGGTTGCAGTGAGCTGAGATCATACCACTGCATTCCAGCCTGGGTTGCAAAGTGAGACTCCGTCTCAATGAAAAATATTATAATAAAGATTTTAAAATTAGACCTTTTACTTAATTTTTTCTACTTCTTTCAACATCTGTAAGGAAGATACAAGGGTCTCCTCCTCTTCCTCCCTTCCTAGGGGGTGGACGATTGATACATTGAAGAAATACTTGGCGTATCAGGGGCCAGAGCCACATTAATTAGTAGATAATATAAATATAAAGAATTATTGACTGGGCTGGGCGCGGTGGCTCACGCCTTAATCCCAGCACTTTGGAGGCCGAGGCAGGTGGATCACCTGAGGTCAGGAGTTTGAGACCAGCCTGGCCAACACATGGTGAAACCCCGTCTCTACTAAAAATACAAAAACTAGCCAGTCTTAGTGTTAAGCACCTGTCATCCCAGCTACTCGGGAGGCTGAGGCAGGAGAATCGCTTGAACCCGGGAGGTGGAGGTTGCAGCAGGCTGAGATCGCACCACTGCACCATTGCACTCCAGCCTCGGTGACAAGAATGAAACTCTGTCTTTAAAAAAAAAAAAGAGGCGGCTGTTTTTGTTCCCAAACCTGTTGATTGTAATTAACTCAGCTCAAGTAAAGATGAAATAGGAGTGCAGAATATCATAATTTCTATGAAAACTGACTGGAATTTTTATGAAAACTGATTTGATAAAGTAAGCCCTGGGGAAACAGCAGAGAACAAAATAGTCCCACATCCCTGCCCTTGTAGACTTCACATTGGGATAATAAGATGATTCCCTGCCTTTGCTGTGTCCTTAATCTGCTTCTGATGAGTGGAGGCTGCTGCTGTTGCACAGAGGGAGCATCTGTGGATGGCTGGTTTGGAACCCCCAGCTATCTCCCCGGTGTGAAGTAAGACATTCAGTGTGTGATGGTTATAATCTTAAGAGTGAGAGGGGGAGGTTGAGTACAGGCTGCAGGAGTACTGAGCACGCTTTTTTTTTGGCTCAGGCTAAAGTGCAGTGGGAAGAATGACCTGACTTTTTTGTTTGAGAATCAAATGAAATATTTTCTGCAATATGCCCTGTTGCAGGGCATTTTGTGAAGGCATAAGTGAATCACTTATTGCAGGCATAAGTGAAGACATTTCTGTAGAAATTTAAAGTGAAGGAATTCATATGCGGAGAGTGCTGCATGGGGGCTAATGGGAGCACCTGCTATGCCCCACCCCCATCCTTGATCGTTGGAAAAAAAAAATGGGTTTTTGTTTTTTAATTCTTCATTTTCCTAAAACAACAGGTTTTTACTTCCTTTGTTTCTTTTGTTAGCTTGAAAAGAGCCTTCAGGGATTTAGAGGAATATTCCAAGAGGAAAATTCGTTTTTCCAATTTAATTTGATTTTTAAAACCACATAGGTGCTGCAAATACAAAGAAAAACCACAGCTCTGTTCAGCTGTGGACTGACCCAAATGTTTGGAGCTTTGGGGCTCAGAGTTACCTCTCTGTGTATGGATGAAGTAAGGTTTAAGTGTCTCCACTTTTAAACTGAAGTTTTGGTAGGTGAAACTGAGTGATTGTGTTTGTTACGGTGATAAATGGAAACCATTTTAAGAAAGGATAGCAAATCCTCTCATAGCAGGAGATAGTGATTAAGTCTAGATGACGTTTGGGACTTGACACAACAGCTACAAATTTCATGTTAAGCCTGTTGTGCAATAAATCCAGACTTCCCTTGATTGAGATCCTACAGCTAAAGTTGTTACCTGTCTTCATCTGCAGCTTTATTGTTGGTTTATTTAAGTAGATTTTGTGTTAATTACATACACAAATGTTAACATACACAGGCATACAATGAAAGGCATTAAATATACCAGGGCTTCCTAGATCGGGGAAGTTTTACTTCTAGTATAGCCAGTTTTAAAGTTGGAAAATGAACATTTCCTTTTCTCATAAAAGGAAGGATGGTGGGAGGCCGGGTGCGGTGGCTCACACCTGTAATCCCAGCACTTTGGGAGGCCGAGGTGGGTGGGTCACAAGGTCAAGAGATCGAGACCATCCTGGCCAACATGGTGAAACCCCGTCTCTACTAAAAATACAAAAATTAGCTAGGCGCGGTGGTGGGTGCCTGTAGTCCCAGCTACCCCGATACCGAGGCAGGAGAATCGCCTGAACCTGGGAGGCGGAGGTTGCAGTGAGCCGAGATGCACCACTGCACTCCAGCCTGGTGACAGAGCGAGACTCCATCTGAAAAAAAAAAAAGGGATGGCGTTCACATTTGGCATTTTGAGCATTCATTTTGTCTAGGGTCTACTACAGAATCTGAGCGCAGAATTTGTCTGAATTTAATGACATTCTGCCTAAACTGGCAGAATGAGCTATCAGTTCGTTTTTGTCCTAGCCCCATAGAACTTAATTTTTCCAGATTTTTTTGTTTGCTTGTTGAGATGTAAAACCAATTGTCTGACACCCCATCAAAAAAGGTATGTAAAGCATCAAATGGAATAAAATTTAAAAGCTGTGTGCAAGATGAAATTATGAAGATGAGAAGAAGGCGATGTTAAGCTCTTGTTTGAGAGAAGAGGTTGAGTTTCAGGCTCTGCTAGGTTCCTGTTATTGGCATGTTAAGGACATCTGGACAAATCACAGTTTTTTTTTTTTTTTGAGACAGAGTCTCGCTGTCACCCAGGCTGGAGTGCAGTGGCGCGATCTCGGCTCACTGCAGGCTCCGCCCCCCGGGGTTCACGCCATTCTCCTGCCTCAGCCTCCCGAGTAGCTGGGACTACAGGCGCCCGCCACCTCGCCCGGCTAATTTTTTGTATTTTTAGTAGAGACGGGGTTTCACTGTGTTAGCCAGCATGGTCCCGATCTCCTGACCTCATGATCCGCCCGCCTCGGCCTCTCAAAGTGCTGGGATTACAGGCGTGAGCCACCGCGCCCGGCCAAATCACAGTTTTTGCATGTGTAACATGATGGGAGTGGGGGCAGAATGTCCAAGTATAACAGTTCTGTAGCTTCAGCAGGTTAAGATACATTCTCATTTTAATTCCTTGACTTTACACCTATTTGTAAATGTTATCACTGTGAGGGTCCTCTCTCCCTCTAAATGGTAAAAGCAGACAGGTTGGCTCACTGAACAGAAAAGAGGAACCTAGATCAATGAATGCTTAATCAAAAGTATGTTAACACTTGATAGGAGTGAAAAAGGGAGGGGGAAGGGGTTACAGTTTTGTTTTAAATGTGTGTTTAAAAGTAACAACGTTTAAGTGTTTTGGGAAAATGACGTTTTGTTTAGAATTCACAACACTTGTCATTTTAGGTTGTAATTTTTCTGAGTATGTCTATGCCTGTGAGTATAATATTTGATGTTTTTCATTTCTCCTTCCTTCACCATCCTTGGTCAGCTCGTAATTGCTGGATGAATAGAAAACTGAGATTTTTCTTGGGGATATCTTTTATCCTAGGAAGTTACTTTAGTTAACTCTAATCCTGATTTAATTATAAGTAATATATAAACCTGTTTTGTTTGGATTATCTGTAAATTTTATTTTTAAAATGTACCCGTTTCACTTCTTTCCCAAGTTGGGGTGTTCCAGGTTCGTGGGGCTCCTTTCAAGCAACCATTTACATACACAAGCATATAGAGGTTCGTCTTAAAAAATGTGTAGGTGCTACCCTGTACTGACTTGCTGGTCATTACTTGCTCTAAACTTGGCCTTTATGGTGTGAAATTTATTTTACCTTTTTCTGCTTCTGATTGCCTCTTTTATTTGGCTGTTGCCAGCAATGCACATCCTTGTGTCCCTGTAACCCTCTCTTATAGAAGGGAGATCCTCCCCTCCCCCGACAGCTCCCCCAGCAAGGAGATCTCTAGAACCCTGGAGAGGCACGTTTGAGATGTTAATAGATCCCAGCACTTTGCTCCTGAGAGCTTGCCTCCCACCAGCCGCATTTCCTCCCTCCCCACCCCTCCCTTATTGCCAACAATCTAATGAAAAAAAAAAATGGCTCGTCCTGTTGTTTTACTCTTCATTTGTGCAATTGCTATGAGGTGTGCATGAGCTTTTCGTATGTTTATTGGCCATTTGAGTTTTCCCCCTGAATTCCCTGCTCCTGTTCCTGGGCTGATTTCTTGGGTTAAAAAAATTCAATTTGTAGGCATTTTGGATAAATACTGATCACTGGTTGTGTGTTACAAAGGATTTCTCTGAGGCCATAGTTTGCCTCCATTTAGTTTAACTTGGTATACATTTTAAATTTTAGTGTGATAGATGTTTACTTTCTCTACATTTTGTGTCTTTAGGTCCCACCTTAGAAGATAGTCTTGGTATATCATATGAGGTGGATCTAATTTTATTTAGAACAAATAGTGAGCCTAATGTCCTGTCTGTTAGTGAATGGTTTCTTGTCCTTTTTTTCTTTGTACCTTAGCTTTCAGGGAAGCCATTCTGAAAATAGCTGTTGGCTGTGGGTGAAGAGCAGGTATATGAAGGCCCTTAACTTGTGAATGCCAGCTGGCTTGCAATCAGTTGAGTGTTCATGCTTCGTGGCCATATACTGGTAGCTATTATACTGGTAGCTATTAAGGAAATAGTCTCTGCAGACGTTCAGTTATTCACAGCAGACGAGTGATGATGCTTGTATTGGTCTAGGTCTTGTTACAAACCACCCATTCCTTCAGCATGTACCTATTCCTGGGCTGGGCTCTTTTTGTACAGAATTGCTATCTTATAGGTGCCTTTTCCCCCCAATTTTTATCTTGGATTTTTAAATTGCAAAAGAAATAAGTAGTCACTATATAACACAGGCAAACTTGAAGTAGATTAAGAAAAAAACAACAACTTGCCAGTTTCACTTCCCAAGTGTAATCATTGTTAACAGTGTGGATAATATAATTGTTCTTATTTCCTAAGCGTATGCAACGCCATCTTTATGACTGTCTGTAATTTAGTCATGTAAACATTGATATAAAGGTGTTTTGAAATATATATTGCATTTTGTACTGTCTGTAATATGTCTGTGTCACCACCACCACTATCAAGATAGGAGATTTCCACCAGCCCAGAAAGTTCCTTTACTGCATTGCCTTTTAGTACAAATCTGTGGAGAATTTGGCCTGCTTTTCTGGTCATGGGTCTCAAAAGGATTTATGAGAAGTATAGTATTAGGGGCTGTGGATATGGTCAAATCTCTAATGATGGAAAGTTGCAACGTCTGATGTCCTGGCTTACTACTGATCTGAGGATAGTTGTAAAACTTACTAACATCTCCGGGCATGGTGGCTCACGCCTGTAATCCCAGCACTTTGGGAGGCCATGGTGGACGAATCACGAGGTCAGGAGATGGAGACCATCCTGGCTAACTTGGTGAAACCTGCTCCCTACTAAAAATACAAAAAATTAGCCGGACGTGGTGGCATGCACCTGTAGTCCCAGCTACTCCGAGGCTTGAACCCGGGAGGCGGAGGCTTCAGTGAGCCGACATTGTACCACTGCACTCCAGCCTGGGTGACAGAGCGAGACTCCATCTCAAAAAAAAAAAAAAAAAAAAACCAACCTCCTGAAGTCTTTACCTCTATGGCATTTAGCTTCTGAGAAGGCCCAGATTCTATCTCTTCTGTGTTTAAGACATTTGCTGTTTCAGGGCCACAATGCAAATGGCCAGGGCACATTGTTTTCCTCTGAGCGGATGCCTGCTGGGAGGCAAATTCCTTAAGGATTGCTCGGAAAATGTGGATGTGAATTTTGCTCAATCAACACACTTTTCACTGAGCATCTGCCATGTGCCTGGCTCTCTCTCCGGGTGTTTTGAGGATACAAAGCAATAAACAGGGCTTGCCTTCTGGAGACCCTTACATCATTATAAAGGGAAGTAGAATTACCAGGGATTTGCGGTACCGTGGATAATGATGTACACGTGTAGAAGTACTGAATTATTTTGGATTAGGTACTATATGCTTATTATTATTATTATTATTATTTTTTGAGACAGAGTTTCACTGTCGTTGCCCAGGCTGGAGTGCAGTGGTGTGATGTCCGGTTCACTGCAACCTTCCTCCTCCCAGGTTCATGTGATTCTCCTGCCTCAGCCTCCCTAGTAGCTGGGATTAGAGGCACGCGCCACCATGCGCAGCTAATTTTATATTTTTTAGTAGAGATGGGGTTTCTCCATGTTGGTCAGGCTGGTCTTGAACTCCTGACCTCAAGTGATCCGCCCACCTCTGCCTCCCAAAGTGCAGAGATTACAGGCGTGAGCCACCGTGCCCGGCCTTTTTTTTTTTTTTTTTTTTTTTTTTAAATCAGGCACTTAAGGGGCATGCAGTGGAGAAGTGAAGTCCTAACGCAGAATGCCATTTTCTATGTATTCTCCCAGAGGCAGTTGATATAGGGGAGCTAAAGCTCTTTGGTCCTTGGAGGAAGGTTGCTTGTAGAGGCTAGTGAACACTTATGAGAAAGTTCATAGCTTTTCAGGCCTGCTGGTCAATTGGATGTGACAGATTGGTGGTTTCCATTCCTGAAGACTCTTCCTCTTAGGAAGAATGTGGGTTTTGAGCTTTTTTTTTTTTTTTTTTTTTTTTTTGAGATGAGGTCTCGCTCTGTCACCCAACTTGGAGTGCAGTGTCGCGATCTCAGCTCACGGCAACCTCCGCCTCCCGGGTTCAAGTGATTCTCCTGCCTCAGCCTCCTGAGTAGCTGAGATGACAGGCACGTGGCACCACGCTTGGCTAATTTTTGTATTTTTAATAGAGTTGGGGTTTCAGCATGTTGTCTAGGCTGGTCTCGAACTCCTGACCTTAGGTGATCTGTCTACCGTGGCCTCTGGGATTACTGAGCCGCCATGCCCAGCCTTGAGCCTCCTGAATCAGAAATCTAAACTTAGAAGGACATTTCACTTCAGGGGTGTGAGTGGAGGGTGTTTCTTGTCATGGACCAGCTATTATACATGCCATTCAAAACCGTCTTTCATGGATGATAAGGTCCTGTGTGAAAGTGACATGAGCTTTTTTTGAGACAAGAGTCTCATTTGATCACCAAGGCTGGGGTGCAGTGGCACCATCTCGGCTCACTGCAACCTCTGCCTCCCAGGTTCAAGTGATTCTCTTGCCTCAGGCTCTTGAGTAGCTGGGATTACAGTTGCGTGCCACCATGCCTGGCTAATTTTTGTATTTTTAGTAGAGACGGTTTCACCATGTTGGTCAGGGTGGTCTCGAACTCCTGACCTCGTGATCCACCCACCTTGGCCTCCCAAAGTGCTGGGATTACAGCGCGAGCCACCGTGCCTGGAAGACGTGATCTTACCAAGGAGGGACATCTGACCTCCCAAACCCCAGAACTTACAGTAGGCTTTAGGCTGTTTCCTGTGTGCATAATTGTTGAGTCTTCACTGTAGAAAGTTGAATTGATTATTGAGCTTTTTTGGGGGGTATGGGGATGGGGTCCCTTATCACTCAGCACTAGCAGGGTTCGGAATTGGTTTCTCATGTCTAATTCTTCGTCATGCGTGGATCTGCTGGCAAGTCAGAGGTTGCTGGGCTGGAATGGGGTAACGGCATTGAAGGTGGGGGTGCTGCCCCGGGGAAGAGGGTAGAAGAGCCACTTGCAGTGGTCCCAGAAGAAAGACCTGTGTGCTTTTGAGGAGCTGGCTGTTTGAAAAACTGGGAAGCACTTTGCTGAGGACTCTACTGGCGGTTAGAACTGTATCTACAAAGCAAATGTTCAACCAGTGTTTACAGAGTTAATTCAAACTGGCTCCAGTTTAAAAACTTGCCACCTCTGCCCTTCAAAGCAAGAGAGAACCTTGCTGTTTTGTAAGTCTGCCTCAAAATGTCTTTCCCAAGGCCTCCGCAAGCCTCCTCCAAAATAGTTGTTCATCTCGTGTTCATCTGAAGATGTACCCACTGTATTGTCAGTGGAAGAGTGCACCAGCACAGGGAGGGAGAAAAGTTTGCATTCACCAATTCCTGTTCCCCACCCCCCTTCCCTTCCAAAGGTCCTTTTTGCTGGGGATCTCTGATTGGAATCTCCCTAGAATCATCTCATGTTGATGCAGGCACACTTTTAAATAGGCCAACAAACCCGCATTCTGTGCTTTGAAGGACAGTAAAATGTTTGCACTGGTTACAGTAAAAGCCAGTACATAGCATGAATACAAAGACCCTCGAGATAAAGTTAATGATTAAATTCAGAGGTTTTGGCCTGTTTCCTATAGGGATTGCTCTCTCCTGAACTTTACTCCATTATGTTTTGAGACAAAGCCCCCAAACTGCCTTCTGTGTTTATAAGGTCCAATTGTAATCTGTGCTGGAGCCTTTCCCTTGAGTTTTCTCCATTCCTCCGACAGGGCATGCAGTGGGGGTAGGCTTCCTTAGGGCCCCTTGCTGGGGCTGCTTTCTTCTGTCCAGTTTTGTTTGGATACCACCCCCAACCCACATGCTTGGGGCAGGAGGAATTCCTCCCTGGGCTCTTTGTTCAGCAGGAATGGCTGCCTCCTGGAATGCTGATCACCTTGGCCCAAGTGGCTAACACTGGTGAAGCCTTGCATCTCTGCTGCTGGGGAGCTTTCAGGGCTCAGCTGGGGGTGCAAGGGGGCATGCTTCTGGCCCTGAGTGGTGGCCTCCCTTCTCAGTCACCCCTGGGGTGGTCTAAGTGAGCCAGCTTTTATCTTATCCACAAACTAAAGATTCTGTCCCTTCCTCATTTAAAAAAGCCTGGCCGGGCATGGTGGCTCACACCTGTAATCCCAGCACTTTGGGAGGCCGAGGCAGGTGGATCACGAGGTCAGGAGATCGAGACCATCCTGGCTAACACGGTGAAACCCCGTCTGTACTAAAAAACAAAAAATTAGCCAGGCATGGTGGCGGGCGCCTGTAGTCCCAGCTACTCGGGAGGCTGAGGCAGGAGAATGGCGTAAACCCGGGAGGCGGAGCTTGCAGTGAGCTGAGATCGCGCCACTGCACTCCAGCCTGGGCGACAGAGTGAGACTCCATCTCAAAAAACAAACAAACAAACAAAAAACCCAAGGAACCAGGCACAGGGGAAATGTGTGCCCCGATTGTATCAATAGTACCCTGAGTGTGCTATTATACTATTGTTTTGAGAGATGTTACCATTAGGGGGAACTGGGTAAATAATAATAGGTATCTTTACCTAGTGAGGTGGCTCACACCTCTAATCCCAGCACTTTGGGAGGCCAAGGTGGGTGGATCACTTGAGCTCAGGAGACCAGCCTGGGTAACATGGCAAAACTCTGTCTCTACCAAAAAAAAATACAAAAGTTAGCTGGGCGTGGTGGTGTGTGCAGTGAACCAAGATTACGCCACTGTACTTACTTCACTGCACTCCAGCCTGGGCAACGAGTGAGGCCCACCCCCAACCCCCACCCCCCAAAAGAAAAAGCCCCAGAGGCGGGGGATTGGTTAATAAGTTTAGTGCCGTACCCATTCTTTGGCTTAACGTGGCTTCTCTACTGATGAAGCGCGTTCTGAAGTTTATTTCCTTTTTCAAGAGGTTTGTGGGACTTCACCTAACTTGGACTCCCAGGACTTACCAGGAAGCTTCCTTTTTAATTTATTATTTACTTTTATTTTAAAAATTACTGTAGAGACAGGAGTCTTGCCATGTTGCCCAGGCTAGTCTGAAACTTGTATACTCAAGTGTTCCTCGGCCTCCCAAAGTGCGTGTGCCACGGTGCCCAGCCAGGGTGCAGTTCTTGAACCCACACCATACACGTAGGAACAACTCCACTCGCTTCTGAGCACCTTCTCTACCTGCTTTGCTCTAGCACAATAAAGATTGCCCCTGTAATTTCAGCAGGGATTTCCCCACAGCTCAGCAGACAGCGAAGGGAGGGGAGAAAGGAAGCTCTCAGTGCTGGTCCTCATATGCTCAGGAGGGGAATTTGCAGGTTCCATCACTGTCTAGATTTACTGCTGGGGAAACGTTGTCCATTTTGAAAACTGATAGTTTGATAATGACATAATTATTTATTGTTGGTCATTTTGCTTTGACTGCCAGGAAGCTCAGAGCCAAACCATGGTCTCAATCCAGGAAGTCGCATCCGCATGCTGCTCTCCTTTCTTGACTCAGGCTTGCTTGTGTTTGTCTTCTTTGTAAGCTGCTTTTCTTAGATTTGGGTGAGAGTTCCTGAAATAAATTTCAGTAAAAATTGAGTGAAAGATGATGGGGTTGTAAATTTCCAGGATAGACAGGTTTTGATCCAACAAATCAGACTGCTGAGTTAGGTAAAAGAATTAAGCCATTGTACCAGCATAGCGCTTGTCAAATACGCACATAATCCCCATGTATGCTCTGTCCTTTTCCTGGATGGAGTCCAGACCCGTGCCAAGGGGCGGGTGCAGAGACTTGCTAGCATGTGCCTCACAGAGAAGCCGGGGCATTGAGGACTACAAAGCTCTCCTCTGTAAAAATCAAAGTGATTTGAGAAACCCCAGGGTTATTCATGTCCCCTTATACAGGCCTTAGCCAGGTGTAGGCTCTTGTGATCCCCGTCTCCCCGCCCCCACCCAGGAACCCTCTATTCTGCAATTTGGTACATCTTGAAACCCCTTCTTGAGAGGTGAGAGGAAGTGGTTAATCCCCACTTCCTTCCCTGGGAGTTTTATGGGCCTCTGGGAGCCTGCCTTACCCTGGCCTTAATGGTCATAAATGACCCTCTCTCAGGGCAGGGCCAAGCCCCTATGAGTCTTTGCTTGGACTCTAGGCCGTTAGGTGCTTAATAAATACTTTTTGATGGTGATTCCCTTGGTCTTCTGTAATTGGAGGGCGGGGGTGGGACTATTTATAGGATTATCGGGGTGTTGGCCACAGCCCCTCCAGCTGGGTATAGGCCTGGAACATTGTGATCGGGCAAGGGCTTCCAGGGTGCTGGGACTAGGTTTGACTGAATTGGTCAAGTCATGCCTTTGTTGAGAAATACAAGAGGGGCAGGGCCTCGCCCTCCAAGGGAGCCCTCTGCTTCCTGCTACTTTCACCCCCCCAAGATCTGGCCTGCATAGTAGCAGGGGGTGGGAGAAATGTGAAGGTAATTGTAATTGAGGGTTGATCTGAATTTGCACCTCAGGACACTCCCCCCAACTCACCAGGATCCCTTTTTTCATCCACCAGAGTTTTAAGGCATAGCAGTAACTCCCCAGTAACCTTATTTCTTGGTTTTCCCAGCTCTTGGGACAGGCTTACCCAGGGGCCTTCAAGTAAGGGATACTGGGATCTGTGAAAACGGAGTGGATGGCCCAGTTGTGCTTAGCACATTTAATCTTTATTAGTGGCAAAAGAGCTCTGGGAAGGAAATCTGGGCAGGCATCACCTCTCCTACTAGCAGGTCCCCCTCCCTTTCCCTGCCAACTAATCCCCATGCCTCCCATTCTGCAGGGTTTTAATTAACTGTGTTTAATCTTCCCCGGGAAGCAGGCTTAATGCCCGCCTGCGCGCTTATCCCGTTACCCGCTGGGTTTTCTGTTCCAGCCCAGCCAAGGACAAGTAACATTCTGGAGGAGTCTTCGCCCAAGGGCCATTAGCTGAGGGAACCTCCCTGAGCTCCTTTCCTGTCGTGCTGCTTTCTGGGAAGGTGCAGAGCTGGCCCAGAAAGCAACCAGGGTGTGGGCAAGGGTTAATCTGGGCCCTGCCCGCCCACCCTGCCTTTGTGGAGGAGCTCCATAAATCCTGCTGGATTTAATGTTATGCAAATAACTCCAGATAATGCACTTTTTTCTGGTTAGAGTCTCAAGATGTCTTAATGTGAACTATAGAGAAAATAAATGTCCTAAAAACTATGAGAGCCGAAGTATTCTACGGGAAATTATTTGTAGTGACTGCCCACTATGTGCTTACCCATGCTTTCTCGCGTCGTCGTGGTTATTTTGTGTGGTTGTGTAAATCAGCCCTTCCCTGGTTAACAATGACCTGGGAGTTGGTTAGCCTTGGGGCTCCCTACCCCATGGAGATTCTGATTCTCTAAAACTGGGGTGGGGCTCAAATTTGCATCTTTAATAAGTACCTCTGGGGATTCTAATGCTGGTGGCCCCTTTGAGAAACAGATTTAAATGTTGCCCTAGAAGGAAGAGGGGATTTCAAGTCACAACAGAGTTCCCAGCACACTGTTTTGTTTTGTGAACTGGCATTTTACCCAATTGTCAGTCATAACTTTACTTTTATTCCCTTTCCCTGAGACTGGGTCTCGGCCTGTCACTCAGGCTAGAGTGCAATGGCGTGATCACAGCTCACCGGAGCCTCGGCCTCCTGGGCTCAAGCAATCCTTCTGGCTCAGCCTCTGGCGTAGCTAGGAGTACAGGCACTCTCCACCATGCCTAGCTAACTTTAAAAAATTTTGTAGAGAGCGTCTCACCAGTGACCCACCGAGCCTGGCCAATCATAACTTTTCTATTTAATTTTAAATGATATCTCCTGAGTTGTAAATTGGTAGACCTGTATTATTATCAGATGCCCTGGTGGGTTTAAGCAGCCCTTGATAATAATGAAGCTTTAACTTGGCTGATGAAGTTGGTTAACCAACTTCAAGCCATAACAATTCCTAGAATATTGAATCAACCTTTAGCCATCGCCCTCCTCTGAGCCACCTTGAAAAGATAGCCAGTGGAGACATTGTATTTCTAAGAAGCCATTCTGTACTTCCAAAGTTCCCCAATTTTAATGACATTGGAACGGAAATTCAAATTAAGGTAATGAAGACTGAGTTTTTGGGCTGAATTTGAGCGAAACTCCCCCAAGTTGTTTCATGTGGGACTCTGCCTTCAACACAAACAAGGGCAGCTAGAACTAGGTGAGGCTGTGCATCTGAGGGCCTTGCCAGCTCTTCCCTTCTGGTTTCACCTCTAGTTGGCATCTCTGTTCTCTATCTAAATGGAGCTGAACGGGAGCCACCTGGAGGCTTTCCAGGTACCTGTCTGGACTGTATAAAAACAGCTGGTGCTGTGCCGCGGAGGGGAGTACAGTAATTTTCAGGCAGAGCTGAAATGTTTGTGGCTGTGTCTCCCAGATCATGCCAGGGCTTCCATTTCACTCCCAGGGTTAATTGGGTGAAAATGTGGGAGACGTGTGGCTCAGACCCACAGAAAGCTTGCAAAGATGTAGGAATCCCCAGAATCCAGGGCAAAAAGGATGAAAGAGAATGCAGGTGTTTAGTATATTCAGGAGTCCCCACTGTCCCTCATCTGGCTGAGCAGCTCCTGCAACCACACCATGGACAGTCTTGCTGCCACCTGGCTTGGCAGCCCTCCTTCCCTCTAGCGGGTTTGCAGGGAGTCTTGAGTTTGGGGGTTATTCACAGGTACGAACTCTTTCTTTAACTCAGTGGTCACTAGGTAAATGAGATCATATGATATCGTAAGCCAGTTGTATGTATTGTTAATGACAATATGCCCTGTGAGAGAACAAAGGGCCTTGGGATCTTTCATGAGGTTACTGGGTCAAATTGCTGTGCGACCTGGGCCAAGTTTCAGTTTGGATCCTTTTTTTTTTTTTTTTTTTTTGAAAGAGTCTCTCTGTCACCCAGGCTGGAGTGCAGTGGAGTGATCTCAGCTCACTGCAACCTCCGCCTCCCGGGTTCAAGCGATTCTCCTGTCTCAGCCTCCCAAGTAGCTGGGATTACAGGCACCTGCCACCAAGCCTGGCTAATTTTTGTATTTTTAGTAGAGACAGGGTTTCGCCATGTTGGCCAGGCTGGTCTCGATCTCCTGACCTTAGGTGATCCTCCCAGCAGTTTGCATCATTTTTTAAAAAACGGAGTTGGAGACTATGGCTCACTAGCTCGTGCATTTATTTATTATGTTTTTGGATGGGAAACTAACTTGGTAAGCCACTTATTTTTATTTTTTATTTTTTATTTTTTTATTTATTTTGAGATCGGCGTCTCCGATCTTGGCTCGCTACAAGCTCCGCCTCCCGGGTTCACGGGATTCTCCTGCCTCAGCCTCCCGAGTAGCTGGGACTACAGGCGCCCGCCACCATGCCCGGCTAATTTTTTCTATTTTTGGTAGAGACGGGGTTTCACCATGTTAGCCAGGATGGTCTCGATCTCCTGACCTCATGATCCACCTGCCTCAGCCTCCCAAAGTGCTGGGATTACAGGCGTGAGCCACTGTGCCTGGCCACCAGTTCTTATTTTTCAATTGGCGTAATAACTGTATATGTTTAGGGGGTACAGTGTGATGTTTGGTATATAGATACATTGTGGAATGATTATATTAAGGTAATGTTTTTTGTAATGATAATATTTAAAATATTTAAAATCTGTTCTCAATACATCATTAACAACTGTGGTCACCATGCCATGCATTAGCTCTTGAAAACTTAAGTCTTCCTGTCTAACTGAAACCGACATCTCCTTTTGCCCCTCCCCTACACCCACCCGTCTCCACCCCACCACCCCACCCACCTCCAGCCCCAGGTTCTGATATTCTACTCTCTACTTCTACTCTAGTTCTTTTCTCTCTACTTCTACGAGATCAGCTTTTTTAGATTCTATATATAAGTGACATCATGTGGTGTCTGTCTTTCTGTGCCTGGCTTGTTTCACTTAGCATAATAACCTCCACTTTCATCCCAGTTGTTGCAAATGACAGGATTTCCTTCCTTTTAAAGGCTGAATAGTATTCACCCATGCATCTATGGCACATTTTGCTGTCTTGTGAACAATGCTGCAGTGAATATGAGAGGACAGATAGCTCTTTGACACACTGATTTCAGTTATTTGGGGTATATACCCAGAAGTGGGATTGCTGGATCATGTGGTAGTTCTGTTTTTTTTGTTTGTTTGTTTGTTTTGTTTTGTTCTGAGTTTCTGTCACCCAGGCTGGAGTGCAGTGGCACGATCTCTGCAACCTCCGCCTCCCAGGTTCAGGCGATCCTTCTGCCTTATGCTCTGGAGCAGCTGGGACTACAGGCTCTCGCTGCCAGGCCCAGCTAATTTTTTTTTTTTTTTTTGAGACTGAGTTTCGCTCTTGTTGCCCAGGCTGGAGTGCAATGGCGCAATCTCAGCTCACCGCAACCTCTGCCTCCACCTCCCGAGTAGCTGGGATTACAGGCATGTGCCACCATGTCCTCCTAATTTTGTATTTTTAGTAGAGAGAGGTTTCTCCACATTGGTCAGGCTGGTCTCAAACTGCCGACTTCAGGTGATCCGCCTGCCTTGGCCTCCCAAAGTGGTGGGATTACAGACATGAGCCACCGCGTCTGGTCTAATTTTTGTATTTTTAGTAGAGACAGGGTTTCACCATATTGGCCAGGCTGGTCTGGAACTCCTGACCTTGTAATCCACCTAACTTGGCCTCCCAAAGTGCTGGGATTACAGGTGTGAGCCACCGCGCCCGGCCAGGGTAGTGCTGTTTTTAACATTTTGAGGAACCTCCGTGCCCTTGGCTCCATAATGGCTGTACTAACTTTAAGGTTGTGCATTTTAAATGAGTTGATACAGGGAAGCATCCAGGCCAGTGCCTGACTTACTGTATCCTTACATTTGGCAAGTACACATTGACTATCTGTTTTGAGCTCAGCTTTGTGCTCAGTTAAATGCAGCCCCTTCCATATGTGACAAATGAATGTGCTGACAACCAGAGATTCGCCTGGAGTTGGCCTCCTCCCACATTTGCCTCTGAGTCTTGGCTTAGCTGGCTCTCAATATGGGGCTCTGTTGTTTTGTTTTGGGAGTGTAATGTTTTGTATATTTATGGGCTCAACCAACTGTGGATCGAAAATATTAGAAATAAGGCAATAAAAATTTCAAATGCAGTATTATTTGACATAACATTTACATTGTACTATGTATTCATAACCAATCTAGAAATGATTTAAAGTATATGGGAGGATGTTCATAGGTTTATATAAGGAACTTGAGCATCCTTGGATTTTGGTATCCAAGGGGGTCCTGGACACCCAGTCTTTCCACAGATAACGAGAGACGACTGTACTTTATACAAGCATGGCAAAGAGCCACTTAATACTGTTGGACCTCGTGTGAGTTAATCTTTTTGCCTTAGATTTTTAATTTGTTAAATAGAGATGATAGGTAGATACTTATGGTATACTGTGCGCATGATGAAATGCACAGATCTGAATATATGGTGAGTTTTGACAGTTGTGCACCCCAGGGTAGTGTGCATTTCTTTCTGTCCTCTTAGTTCTACAGGTCAGAGGAATCCTGCCAAGGGAGTTTTGCAAGGTCTGGCCCATAAACTCTTATCTTGTCTGCAGAAGTCAGCTGGTCTTGTCACTTCTTTCCCTGATAACCACCCCTCTTCCCTGGAGGGGTGGGGGCCTGAGTCATCAGGGCATGAAGCTGTTGTGGAAGGTTCCCCCTGAAGAAATAAGGGGATTGCCTTTGCTAATTCTTTGCTATCTCTTTATCTCATATTTCTTAATACTGTTTTCTTTTATACACCTAGTTTTGTCTATGATTAGGGTCCTGAGGTTATTTTTCCCTTGTGCCAGGCAGTTTTAAAATGCCTGATGCCTCTTCATTTTTGCCCCTTAAAACACCAGCCTTGGCCAGCTGAATGAAACCTGGGGCAGTGGCCAGGCCATGGACCCAGTGGAGTCTGGGGATAGCGGGAATCACCTTGGTTAGCTGAGACTTGTGGTCACAGGAAAACCAGAAAGCTGAGCTTTCATGTGGTAGTGTCATGGAGCAGTGGAAACTTGTGGATTCCAGAGCCCTGCCAGAGACACATCCCTAAGCCCCTAAACCCCAATCCCTCACCCCTATTCAGTGAGTTCCCTGAAGCTCTGGGGGTCTAGGGTTGGAGAGAGGTTAAGATATTTAAATTTTTTCAAACACTCTTATTTTAGGAAATGGGAAAACATGGGATCCTGGCCCTGGGCAGTCAGGGGAGCCTTAAGCTGGGGGTACTAAGTGGACAGGGGACTTAAGGGCATGATAACTGCAACTGAATTTAAAAAGCTGTTACGTTGGAAAATAAGCCCCTCAGTTTGGATGGATAAGGTCAGAAGGAACCCAGTCTTATGGAACTGCCACTTCTTGGTAGTTAAAGATCGTTTCATGGTGAAGGCAGAGCGAGTTCATTTACCTGCCTTAGATCAGAAACCCTGGCACTGCAGTTTCCCCCAGGACTAATTTTTAAACAGTGTGGTTAGAGGAAGGATCCTGCATAGGGCCTGGAGTTTTTTGTTTTTTTTTTCTTTTGAGACAGAGCCTTGCTCTGTTACCCAGGCTGGAATGTAATGGTGCGATCTGAGCTCACTGCAACCTCCGCCTCCCGGCTTCAAGCAATTCTCCTGCCTTAGCTTCCCCAGTAGCTGGGATTACAGGCGTGCGCCGCCACGTCCAGCTAATTTTTGTATTTTTAGTACAGATGGGGTTTTGCCATGTTGGCCAGGCTAGTCTCGAACTCCTGGCCTCAAGTGATCCACCCGTCTCAGCCTCCCAAAGTGCTGGGATTACAGGCGTGAGCCTGGCCTAGGGCCTGGAGTTCTAATCCTTATTTCTTAATTAAGCTGTGGCTGTTTTACCAGGTAAACAGGCCTCTTTCCCTTTTCACTTTTTTTGTCTGGTGGGGTAAGAGTTGGGTGCATTGGCTATGGATTCTTAACTTTTTTGTCAAGAACCCTTTTAAGAATCTGACCTGTGTACTTCCTCTCCAGAAAGAACTGCACACTCAGAATTTTGCACACTAATTGAGGGGTTGCCAGGCCCTGAGATTGTCACAAGTTGTGTGCACAAATTGAAGGTAGCTCCCATCTAGCTCCTAAGCTTGTGTGGCTCAAAGAGTTCTTGGGGTATGTCTTCAGTGTCTTTCAAAGCAAGATAGTAATCTGTTAATTATGTATTGCCAAAAATGAAACAAAACCCCACGCATCTGGATGGTTTCAGAATTTAGGCCCTGTGGCATGGAGGTTCGTTGTGGTGAAACCTTACAGTCTCCCTCCTTTCCGTGCCGTTTTTCCAAAGGCAGGTAATGGGACAGAAAGGTGTTGAGGCATCTGAGTTTAGAATACTAATCTTGTGGCAAATCTAGGGTTTTCTATAGGAGGATGTGGTGGTTAGCAGGTGAAGTTTGCATCGCTAATTGGGAATACAGATTTTTTTTTTGGTGCAATTCTCTAAAAGCAAGCATTAGGGAGGGTGAAAAGCTAAGAGGAAATTGTTTCCCAAAGGATTTTCGCAAAAGGCATTTCCCTTCCCCCTCCTCTTGTGTTTGACCTATTTATGTACTTTCAGAGTGTTGATGTCATAGTATTTCAAAGGGATATTGTATGTCTTGACTGGTAACTGCTTTTAAATAGGCCCAAAATACTCCATCCTCCATTAATGATCGGCATGGCTCCCGCCAGGAATGGAAATTGTCAGATTGTCATAGAATGTTTTAGTCATCCTGATGACTAGAGTCATTCTCTCTCCTGCTTAATTCTGGACCTTCTTTTGCCACCACTGGAACATAATCAGCAAATAAAAATAACCTTTAAGGAAGACTAGCCTGTGTAGATGAATGTTCTTTGAATTTTAAGCTGAAATACTGAGTGCAGGATGGAGAGAACGCTGCTAAGCAGGATATCTTGACCGGCTTGTTAGTGAGGGTTTTGTAGGGGGACCATTCCCTGCCCCATCCGCCTGTTTCTCTTGTGGGATTAATCATTTCCTTTTGACCTTGTGCTCTGCCCCTAACATGTTGCATTGATCAGATCCCGAAATCTCAAGTCATTCTCCACCCCCACCACCCACCTCATTCTAATTAGACTTCCTGAGGTGCAGGTTGGGGAGGGGTTTAAATAGAAAAGGTGTTCTCTATCAAAATACACAAAATGAAAAACAAATTATTATTTTTCAAAACAAGCCTCTCCACTTTCCTGTTTTGTTTTCTTATGATTCTGTCAAGCTTTTTAGAAAGCTCCACTTTCTCACTGTGACTGTGGAAATGTTACTGGTTCAGCTTACACGTTTTAAAGCCTTGTGTTTCTTGGGCCATGGAGAAAAGTTTGTTCTTTTTGATAAGCCTTACATCTCAATTTCCTCCTCACACTTTTTAGAAAATTTCTTAAGTAGATGGTGAAATTTGAATTTCAGGCTACAATTAGTAAAAGAACTGAATACAGTTGGTAATATAGTGGAATACAATGACCAAATGGCCAAGCCAATAAGGAGGATAAGGAGGATGTGCAGAATTCATTGATTGGTATATTTCTCTCCTTAACTGAATCCACACAGCTAAGTTCTTGGAAGACTTAGCATTGTCCTCCTCACCTTTGATTAATGAAAGTGAACTGGCAAACTGGAAACTTTGGTTTTTGTTTTTGTTTTTTGTTTTTTTTTTTGAGACAGTCTTGCTCTGTCGCCCAGGCTGGAGATACAGTGGTGCGATCTCAGCTCACTGCTACCTTCGCCTCCCAGGTTCAAGCGATTCTCCTGCCTCAGCCTCCCGAGTAGCTGGGATTACAGGTGCCCACCACTACGCCTGGCTAATTGTTGTATTTTTAGTAGAGATGGGGCTTCACCATGTTGGCCAGGCTAGTCTCTAACTCCTAATCTCAGGTGGTCTGCCTGCCTTGGCCTCCCAAAGTGCTGGGTTTACAGGTTTGAGCCACCACGCCCTGCCTGAACTGCCAACTTTGAAAGGGTTGGGGCAGTTCTACTCTGTGTGACATTAATCTTGGGAAACTTAATTATTTCAAACTTAAATTTCAGGGTGGCAAAACAGGTCTGAAGAATATCAAAATTGCAAAAGAGGGAAAGGAAAGCTGATGTTATCACTTAGGCATAGCAACAGCTTTCTTTTGCGGGGTAGGCAGGAAAGGAATTTTCTGTTCACTTCCCACTTGGGAACAACTATTCAGGAGAGAGAAGTACCCGAAACCCTCTGTAGCATGCCCGAGGGGTCCTGTGGGAACAAAGGCTCTGTATTGGACCTGCTGCCAGCTTGGACCAGGCTGTTGTATAGTCAGTCCTCGGCCTTGGACCAAACTGGTCACAGATTCCCTGGGGGGTAGCCTTTTGGACTGTGGGGCCATGAATGAAATTGGGGACAGGGACAGTGTCACGGCCTAAACTGGAGCGCCGGAGGCACATCCTGGAGAAGGACATTGAGGGCTGTGTTCCTTTTCTCTGACCAGAGGGAGGGTGGGGGTCGGGAGGCAGAGGCAGATAAATAGGTTTCTCCAGCTTCTCCATATGTCCACTACTGGGATTATGCCTGAGGGTGTTGTGTAGAAATTTGAAGTATTGGGAAGCAAAACAGTGGTTCAGACAAATGCAGTGATAGGAGAGTGGGGCTCTCAGATGTGAGAACTTAGAAACGGACCCAAAGCAAGACGAGCATTTTGCCAGAGAGGTCTTCTTGTGCTAGGCTCATTTTAGGGAGCTATGGGAAGTGCTATTAAAGTCAGGCTTGTTAAACCCAGCAGACATTTATTCTTGACCTGTAGGGGATAGGGAGCCATTGAAGGTTCTTGAGTTTGGAAGTAATGAAAAAAAAGAAAGCAGTTGAATTTAGCAGTGGTTGATGGCACACAGGTAGAATTGCCTCTGCCTGAGGATTACAGAACTCTAACTGGGTAGAGGAAGGTTTATATTTGTATACTATCTTTTTAAAAAAAAAAAAAACTTTATCTGGTATTTATTTAGTATAAGCAATAATGAAACATGTAGCTTTGTCTTGGAAAATATTTTAGGAACATGAAGAGAATAGCAAAAGGTATTTGCAATTAAATTCTAAGTAGCTACACAAACACACCCCAGTTTGGTGTGAATAAAAAGTATGAAATTTTGTTCTATGACATACAAACACATTACAGGGACCCCCTCACTATAGAGTTGGTTATCAAGGAATACTTGTACCCACTTTTTTTCTTTTTCACAAATAGTAACACGTATACATTACTCTGTTCTGTATTTTTTCCATAATAATGTATCTTGGAGATTATTTCTCTCTCTCTCTCTCTCTCTCTCTCTCTCTTTTTTTTTTTGAGACAGAGTCTCACTCTGTCACCCAGGCTGTACTGCAATGGCACGATATCAGCTTACTGCAACATGTGCCTCCTGGGTTCAAGCGATTCTCCTGCCTCAGCCTCCCAAGTAGCTGGGATTACAGGTGCACGCCACCACCCCCAGCTAATTTGTTTGTATTTGTAGTTGAGACAGGGTTTCACCGTGTTGGCCAGGATGGTCTCTATCTCCTGACGTCGTGATCCGCCTGCCTGAGCCTCCCAAAGTGCTGGGATACAGGCGTGAGCCATCACGCCCCGCCAGAATATCTCATTCTTTTTTAATGGTTGCCCTGGAATCAATTTATTTAACCATTATTAACTAGTACTCTATTAATGGACATTTAGTTTGCTTCCAGTCTCATGTGGTGTTATAAATCACCTATTTTTAAGGAAGTGCTTCATTCCTGCCTGGATGAACATCTAAAGATTGTCTTGTAGCTTGTAAGTGATTTTACTAGAGAAGGGACACACCCTTTTTCCTGAGGAGAAATGGAAGTTAGAAGTTTGTGCTGAGATAGCCAGTGGTGAGTTTGTCTGGAGTTTGGTTTTGTCACGTTTGTGGGAGGCCTGGTGCAGTGGCTCACGCCTGTGATCCCAGCACTTTGGGAGGCCAAGGCAGGCGGATCACTTGAGGTCAGGAGTTTAAGACCAGTCTGACCAACAGAGCGAAACCCCATCTCGACTAAAAATACAAAAATTAGCCGGGCATGGCATGTGCCTGTAGACCCAGCTACTCAGGAGGCTGAGGCAGGAGAATCGTTTGAACTCAAGAGGCGGAGGTTGCAGTGAGCTGAGACCACGCCGTTGCACTCCAGCTTGGGTGACAGAGCGAGACTCTGTCTCAAAAAAAAAAAAAAAGGGAAAGAAAAGTCTTAATGTTGGCCCCTTTGGGCAATCTTGGCTCACAGCAACCTCTGCCTCCTGGGTTCAAGTAATTCTCATACCTGAGCCTCCCAAGTATCTGGAATGACAGGCATGTGCCACCATGCCTGGCTAATTTTTTAAATTTTTTTGTAGAGACTCAGAGATCTCACTATATTGGCCAGGGTGGTCTCGAACTCCTTGACTCAAGTGATCTGCTCATCTTGGCTTCCCGAAGTGCTGGGATTACACACGTAAGCCACTGCGTGCCTGGCCTACATTCCCATTTTAATAGTTTTGTTCTCTAGCACATTCTCAAAGATAGTTACTTCTGGAGAGGCACCTCATTCATGGACATATACATGGAAAGATGCTTCTGGACATTGCTTAGGCTGTTCAGGCTCTGAGAGGTTGTGACCAGCTCATGGAAACCTGAGTTTTCCTCTGGCTCTCTGTGGCTACCCATCTGACCAAGGCTCTGGAATGGAATCCATGAATGAGATTTTGATGGAATTAGCTGTGTGCAGAGCTGGGAAGGAACCTTAGTTTGAGTATCGTCTTCATTCCCTGGGCCTTACTGAAGGAGGAAATAAGGCATTATCTGGCTAAATCTTTCTAGCCCTCAGCTCCAACTCCTCACAAAGCTGTTTTATGTTCTTTAATAGATGAGAATGGTGTTTTGATGATCATTTTCTGGCCACAGTTTGATGCTGGTGGGATACAGTGCTAACCACCCACTTAAATAGAGCTATTGCATAAGCTGTTATTTCCTTCCTTCTGTTTGTTCAAATGTGTATTGAGCATCCATGTGATGCTTGGAATGAAGCAGTGAACAAGACGGAAAAGTCAGTTCCAGCCTTCATTGTACAGTCATCTCCCTTACCCACAGTCAGCCACAGTTGGAAAATAGGTGAGTGCAGCACACAGTATTTTGAGAGAGATACCACATTCATATAACACAGCATATTGTTACACAATATATTGTTATAATTGTTCTATTTTAATATTGGTTGTTGTTACTCTTCTTACTGTGCCTAATTTATAAATTACATTTTATCATAAGTATATACGTATAGTGAAAAACATAGTACATATAGGGTTTGGTACTATCCGTGCTTTCAGGCATCCACTGGGGGTCTTGGACGTATCCCCCAAGGATAAGAGGGAACTACTGTACTTAAATTCAAATGAGCAGGTGGTGTACAAGTGACTAGATACACACTTTCAGGGATTGAAAAGGGCTATGAGGAAAATTAAATCGGGTAAGGGGGTGGAAGTGAGGGGTACCAGTGTTGTGTTTAGTAGTGGGGAAAGGGTCTAGGGAGGTAGGTATGGGGCCACTGTGGGGTGGGGGAGGTCATGGCTTTCAGGCAGAGGGAATAGCAGGGAGTCTAGGATGGCCCGGCCAAACGCTGTGGGCACAGTGACCCCCCAAGAGTGAAGTGGGGGAGCCTCCGGAGGGTTTTAAAGAGGGGTGTGGCATGATATGTCTCTGACCTGTCTGTGGCCCTCCTCTTTCACTGCTACATGGGGAACACACTAGGGCAGGAGGGAGACTCAGATCCTCGGCCTGTTGGTTTTCTGGAAAGTATCTGGGAGAAGCAGTGTTCCCCAGAGGGACATGTCCCAGAATGAAGGTTCGTCTTCAGGGATGGTGGTTTTAGGGAGCACAGCAGGAGGGAAACCCTGGCTGAGAGAGAGGAGGAAGGATCTCAGACCCCAATATAAGCTGACATGTGGTTTAAGTGGTGAGGGAAGGGATGCCCTATGTGATACACGGGGCTAATGAGCTGCGTCTGTATTGTTTATAAAACAACCCACAGTTCAGAGGGACAGCATACAGGAGAGATGCCCCAAGATGGGTAGCTGGCCTCCCACAGGCTCCATCTGAGCAGAGCCAGCATTGGAGTTCACTGTTGGTGCTGACTTAGGCAGGCAGAGCTAGAAGGTACCTAGTTTTCTCTAATAGTTTTATTATTATTATTATTATTTGCTTTTTGTTTGTTTGTTTGTTTGAGACGGAGTCGCCCAGGCTGGAGTGCAGTGGCTCACTACAAGCTCCGCCTCCTGGGTTCACACCATTCTCCCGCCTCAGCCTCCCGAGTAGCTGGGACTACAGGTGCCCTCCAACACGCCCGGCTAATTTTTTTGTATTTTTAGTAGAGACAGGGTTTCACTTTGTTAGCCAGGATGGTCTCTATCTCCTGACCTTGTGATCTGCCCACCTCGGCCTCCCAAATTGCTGGCATTACAGGCGTGAGCCACCGCACCCGGCCCTCTAATAGTTTTCTTTTCCTGGAATTTTCACCACGCCCCCTCACCGCCCCCACCCCCCCGTCCCCCCATCCCTACTTGCACTTTAAGACTTGACTTCTCCTCCTCCAGGAAGTTCTCTGAGATTATATCTCAGCTGGCCTTATTCAGTTGTCCCTTCTATTAGACTGATAGCACTTTGAGGGCAAGGACATCATAGTGCCAAGCATGAGGCAATAAGGAAATGTACTGGATGTTAAAAATAGGACCTCTGTTGGTGGAAGGTGAAAGGGGTGAAAGGCTGTTTTGACTGGACATGAATAAGAGTGGAGTCACTGGCCTCCTGCAGAGGAATTTGGGACATGTAGGGTCAGAGGTCATCATTCAGCATGCTGTCTCCCAGTCTTATTTATGAAATCTCTCAACGTTCTTTTCAATGAGCAAACAAAGTAACCTGGAGAACCCGGGGCAGGAGTGCCTTCTTGGCTCATTGTCAGTCCTGCCTTGCAAACACTGTGATTTAACTTGCCTTGCCACTTACCAGGCTGGAACCCTTAGGGGCTCATGATCGCGCCTTTTTTTTTTTTTTTTTTTTTTTTGAGAGGGAGTCTCGCTCTGTCGCCCAGGCTGGAGTGCAGTGGCGCAATCTCGGCTCACTGCAAGCTCCGCCTCCCGGGTTCACGCCATTCTCCTGCCTCAGCCTCTCCGAGTAGCTGGGACTACAGGCACCCGCCACTACGCCCGGCTAATTTTTTTGTATTTTTAGTAGAGACAGGGTTTCACCGTGGTCTCGATCTCCTGACCTTGTGATCCGCCCGCCTCGGCCTCCCAAAGTGCTGGGATTACAAGCATGAGCCACCGCGCCCGGCAACCGCGCCTTTTCTTTTTGTTGGAACTGCCATGGACATTTTTGGGTTTCATGTACTCTCTCTTAGGATGAATTCTCCACCACCACCCCGAGAGGAAATGTAGTATCCCCATTTATGGGTGAAAACAGCTCAGTGAGCCAGCTTATCCAAAATTGCTGGAGAAGGACCACTCAACATTTGAACCCAGGTTTTCTGACACCACAACACAAGTTGGCCCAAGGTTGTGTCCTGGCCTCCTTCCACGTGGCTGGAACAATCGCTAACCTGTGGCCCCTCAAGGTCACCCAGCTGCCATGTACACACTTCTCTTCAGGAGCTTTCCTTGGGTCCCCTATTCCCTCTGTTTTACTTCGAATTCTTCCTCTGCACTTTGGCCAGGAATAGCGTGCTTCTTTTCTCAAGCCGTTCCTTTTAACTGGCAGATTTGTAAGTCTTCCACCTCAGTCCTCCTAGGTCTGTCCCATTCTCCCTGAGAAGCTGTTTCTGATTTACCTGCTTAGCTCAAGGGCATGCTACTGCATTGTCTCCTATGCAGTGGCTGAAGTTCTTGTTGGAGTCATTTTGTGCAAAATTTCTAGCCATTTTTAGCAATTTTTTTCTAACTGGCCTCATGTGCAATTCACCCTTGAACAATGTGGGGGGTTAGGGGCGCTGACCCCCTGTACAGTCAAATTTGTGTGTAGACTCCCCAAAAACTATATAGTATGCTGTTGATTAGAATTCTTACAGATAATATAAAGTCAATTAACACATGTATTATGTATTATTTGTATGTTACATGTATTATGTGCTGCTATATTCTTCAATAAAGTAAGCTAGAAAAAAATGTTACTAAGAAAATAATAATGGCCAGGTGCAGTGGCTCATGCCTGTAATCCCAGCACTTCAGGAGGCCAAAGCAGGCGGATCACTTGAGGTCAGGAGTTCAAGACCAGCCTGGCCAACATGGCGAAACTGTGTCTGTACTAAAAACACAAAAATTAGCCGGGCGTGGTAGTGGGTGTCTGTGATCTCAGCTACTCTGGAGGCTGAGGCATGAGAATCGCTTGAACCCAGGAGGCGGAGGCTGCAGCAAGCCGAGATCGCGCCACTGCACTCCAGCCTGGGTGATAGAGTGAGACTCAGTCTCGGGGTTGGGGGGAACACGAAAAGAAGAAGAAAATGTGTTTACTATTTAAGTGGAAGTAGATCATTATAAAGGTCTTCATCCTCCTTGTCTTCTTTTGAGTAGGCTGAGGAGGAAGAGAGAGGAAGGTTTAGTCTTGCCGTCTTAGGGGGGTGGCAGAGGTAGAAGAAAATCCATGTATAAGTGGACCCTTGTGTTTCAAACTGGTGTTGTTCAAGGGTCAACTGTATTTTGGTTAATTCCTCATTTGTCTTACTGATCCTCTATAGCAGGGGTATATTTTCCAAATCAGGCCATGTGTGAGAGTGAAAGCAGGTGCTGTTAACAGTTAAGCCTAGACATCGTGAGCAAACCTGCCCAGACTGACCATCAAACACCTCTGGGAATAGAAGCTTCTCAAGTTGTTTTTTCTTTCAAGGCTTTTAGCACAGTCTTAAATCCGATGTAAATAGTTTGAAAATTAGCAGTGAACACAGCACACTTGCCTATAAGGCCAGGATACTGTGGCTTCATAGTCTCTGAGTCTTGAGTACAGACCAACTTTAAGAGCTGTCTCTAAAACAGATGGAGTTGGAGGCCCAGGAGGAAGTTTTGGGAGAGCCAGGAGGCCCAGCTGAACAGCCTGAGCCTCCCTGGCCACCTCTTCTTGGGGAAGAGTTTTAGATGCAGTGGGATGAGTATTGTGGAAAGACTAAGGAAAGCCACACAGGGTATCAGAACAATTTGGGGGAAGGACAGAGCCAAATATTTAGATTTCTTGTGCCGTGTGTATCACCTTTTCCTGACTCTAAGTGATAGACAAAGTAAGGGTGACTTTTTGAGGGCCAGATGGAGCAAGACAGGAATTTCAGGACCCAAGTAAAGACTAATTTGAGGGCTTAGAAAAGTTTCCTGAAAACTTCGATTATGTAACTGAAACCACCTGATTGTTTCACCAGCTAAGAGCTTGTGAATTTTCTTTTTCCCACCATAGCAGGTCTGGCTTCTCCCATCTTTGTGAAGTTTACCCTTCTGTATCTGATGGGGTGCATGGTCAGGCTCTGCCCCTCACCACTTTTATAGGGCAGAAGTGTGGGGGTTCTCCTGGCTTCTTGACCTGCTGAGTCTGGGCAGTGGGTGCCTGTTTCCTGTTTCACAAGTTCTGTTTAACAGCATGCTTGAGCATCCAACAAGCTTCATTTGTTGGAATGAGGTAGGATTTTTGATTAACATTCACACCTGAGACTTGAAATTATTTTTCATTACCATCATTTGCTAAAAGAGGAAAAACATGATGAGTGGTACCGCGATTTTAGGGTTTTCTTTTTTCTTCTGGAGACAGTGTCTCGCCCTGTTGGGTGGGTGGAGTGCAGTGGCGTGATGTCGGCTCACTGCAACCTTTGTCTCCTGGGTTCAAACGATTCTCCTGCCTCAGCCTCCCAAGAAGCTGGGATTACAGGCACACATCAACATGCTTGGCTAATTGTGTTTTTTTAGTAGAGATGGGGTTTCACCATTGGCCAGGCTGGTCTTTGTCTTTTTAATTTTTTTTGGCACACAAAACAATAAATATTTTCTAAAAATACATACAAACAAAAAGATGCATATCAAACATATTAGGAAGGTTGCACATGGGAAGACGGGGAATAGAAATGGGGGGTGGGAATTAAAGAAAATAAATGAGAGAGGGACTTTGTATGGATCAATGATAATAACTCAATCCTCTATTTGACCAAGAAGAAGGAGAAGGAAGAGGAAGAAAAAGAAAGTGGGATAAAGGATCAGAAAGGGAGGAAAATAGAAAAAATTAGAGTATGACTCCAGGGTAGACCTGTTTTGTTGTTGCTGGGTTGGTTGGTTGGTTTGTCTGTTGTATTTTTCATATGTTTCACCATGTTGGCCAGGCTGGTCTCGAACTCCCAGCCTCAAGTGATCAACCCGCCTCGGCCTCCCAGGGGACTACAGGCGTGAGCCACCACGTCCAGCCCCCACATTGCTTCTGGCCTCTGTGGTAGACCTCCCAGACGGGGCGGCTGGGCAGAGGCGCTCCTCACTTCTTCCCAGACGGGGCAGCCAGGCAGAGGCGCTCCTCACTTCTTCCCAGACGAGGGGGTGGCCGGGCAGAGGCGCTTCTCACTTCCCAGATGGGGCGGCCGGGCTGGTCTTGAACTCCTGACCTCAGGTGATCTGCCTGCCTTGGCCTGCCAAAGTGTTGAGATTACAGGCATGAGCCACTGTGCCTGGCCAACTTTGGGGTTCTGAAGACGGGTTTGATTCTAGTGGTTTTGCATACAGTGTCCCCAAATGTTGGTCTTTTTTCTGATTGTATCTTATTACCATTTAGTTGACATTTCCCTGCCTGGAATGCTGCTGGCCTGGGTGCCTGGGTTCCCTGGCTTTCCAGGGGTCATTTCACTTGGTCTTTGCTTACATCCTGCTGTAATGACTGCTTCTTTGGAGTGGAGTGTGCACACTGGTGGGAAGAGGGTTGGGGGGAAGCCAAGGGACTGGGACTTTATTTCTGTCCTTAGTGAAGCCCAGTAACATGGTTGCTGGTTTGGCAGCTGAATTGATCTTTTTGCAGTGGATGGGTTTATCCCCATGTGATTCCTGCACGGGCTGGGCCCTTCTTCCTCAGGTCACACCACCTAAGGAATCCAGCTTTCCTGCCACCCAGTTCTGTTCCCTGTTGGGCCAGTTTCTTCTGGTTTGCCTGGGCCCTTTGGCCCACCCTTTGTTGTGCTTTCTCTTCCTCTTCCTCTTCTTCTTCCTCTTCCTCTTTCTCTTTCTTTCTCTTTCTCCCTCCCTCTCCTCCCCTCCCCTCCTCTCCCCCTCCCCTCCCCTCCCCTCCTCTCCTCCTCCCCTCCCCTCCTCTCCCCTCCCCTCCCCTCCCCTCCTCTCCCCCACCCCTCCTCTCCCCTCACCTTCCCTCTCTGATGGAGTTTCACTCTTTGTCAACCAGGCTGGAGTGCAATGGTATGATCTCGGCTCACTGCACCCTCCACTTCCCGGGTTCAAGCGATTCTCCTGCCTCAGCCTCCCAAGTAGTTGGGATTACAGGTGCCTGCCACCACGCCCAGCTATATTTTGTATTTTTAGTAGATACAGGGTTCTTTGTGGCCAGGCCGGTCTCGAACTCCTGACCGCAGATGATCCACCTGCCTCAGACTCCCAAAGTGCTGGGATTACAGGCGCGAGCCACCGCATCAGACCCCTCACACTTTTCTTTAAAAAGGCCTTTAAGGCCGGGCGTGGTTGCTCACGCTTGTAATCCCAGCACTTTGGGAGGCGGAGTCGGGCGGATCACGAGGTCAGGAGACCACGGTGAAACCCGGTCTCTACTAAAAATACAAAAAAATTAGCCGGGCGTAGTGGCGGGCGCCTGTAGTCCCAGCTACTCGCCTGTAGTCCCAGCTACTCGGAGAGGCTAAGGCAGGAGAATGGCGTGAACCCGAGAGGCGGAGCTTGCAGTAAGCTGAGATTGCGCCACTGCACTCCAGCCTGGGCGACAGAGCGAGACTCCGTCTCCAAAAAAAAAAAAGGCCTTTAAGTTTGAGATATTTTGCCTTTTATGCCTCATTTCAGTTGCCCTAGTCTCCTCATTGCTCTACCCAGGACCCTCTAGATTATTGATGGTTGGTAAGAGAAGATCACCATTGCTCTCTACAGTTTGGAGTTTCTCTTGGGGAGGTGGGAGGAGGACTCTTAACCTGCCCAGTAACTGCCTAGATCACAGCCGTGGGGCCCACCTTCCTCAGGTTACTCCCCTGTGTGGGGGACAGACAGGTAGCTTCCATCTCAGAAGCTCCTAAAGCAGGCTGCCTGGCCTGGCCTGGGCTCTGTGTGGCTGGCCTGTTGCCCCTTTGACATTTGTAGAGGTGTCTGCAGGTAGGTTTCCTGCTTTTGGAGTAAAGGCTACAAACACTAACTTGAAAAGGGTTTTTAAAAATAAATTGTGGGGCCGGGCGCGGTGGCTCATGCCTGTAATGCCAGCACTTTGGGAGGCCGAGGCAGGCGGATCGCTTGAGCGCAAGATTTTGAGACCAGCCTGGCCAACATGCTGAAACCCCATCTCTACTAAAAATTCAAAAATCAGCCAGTTGTTGTGGCACGTGCCTGTAGTCCCAGCTGCTCTGGAGGCTGAGGCAGGAGAATCGCTTGAACCTGGGAGGCAGAGGTTGCAGTGAGTTGAGATCGTGTCATTGCACTCCAGCCAGAGCAAGACTGTCTAAATAAAATAAATAAATAATCTTTTTTTTTTTTTTTTTTTGGGATGGAGTCTCACTCTGTTGCCCAGGCTAGAGTGCAGTGGCACGATTTCAGCTCACTGCAACCTCCGCCTCCAGGTTCAAGCAATTCTCCTGCCTCAGCCTCCTGAGTAGCTGGGATTACAGGCATGCTTCACCACGTTGGCCAGGCTGGTCTCGAACTCCTGGCCTCACGTGATCCACCCACCTTGGCCTTCCAAAGTGCTGGGATGACAGGCATGAGCCACTGTGCCCAGCCAATAAATAAATAAATTGTTGGCCAGGTGCGGTGGCTCACGCCTGTAATCCAAACACTTTGGCAGGCCAAGGTGGGAGGAACGCTGCGGAGTTCAAGACCAGCCTGGGCAACAACATGAGTTCCTGTCTCTACAAAAAAATAAAAATCATTTTCTTTACAAGACTAAGCGTCCCCCTTTCCCCTGCTTTTGCACTGAAGATGTTTGCTCTGCTCTCGCTCATTTTGCCTTTTACTTACAGAGAAAGATGTCAAGAAAGGCTCTGGTAATTGCTGGAATGTCGGGGGGAAGATGAGGTACTGGGAGAGTGTGTCTGGCTTCTCTCTTTAGTACTCTCCTTGACAGGTGCAGTTTTGGGGAATGCCATAGAAGAGCCCAGACTTGGGACTTGGAGACAAATCTCCGTAATTCACAGACACACCCCAGCACCCACTCCTCCACACCCCCACACCCCACCTGAGCCTTGGCAATCCCAGTGCAGCACCGGTACTTCTTGGCATTCAGAGAATTCACAGAGGCCACATACGTGCTATCCACTGCTTCCCAGGATTGGTCACTTCCCAATTTAAAATAATTACTGCCTGTGAACAACTCTGCATTAAAACAAAATTTCTATAGTAATATCTTAACTGCTTGATTTTGGCGGGGGGGGGGGCGGGTGGGAGGCATTGCCTAGAAAGCTAACCGGCTCTAAGCCTTATCAACCAATAGGACAGTGTAACCTTGATTCACTAACCCTAATCAAGACAGAAGGCAACTAAATAATGCAGGGGACAAGGACACAAGATGATGGAACTTGCAGAGAGGAGGGAAATGTTTGGTTGTGTTAAAGGTAGAAAACGTGACTAGTAATATTTACTAACAGTTTTTATTACTAGTGTATTCTCATCTGAGTCTGTATTTCTGCTTCTCTTCTCAGGACAGTTTTACCCAGGTGATGAGTGCTTTCCCTTGCTTTAAAAAAATTTGCCTTTCTACACCATCTCAGCCACATGGGCGATTGAAACCTACTTGGCTTCTTTAGGAACTGAAAAGGTTTCAGGTGTACACTGTTGCCCGCTGTTCAAGAGGCGAGGACTGAGTTACATGGCCACCTACAGAGTCTGACTGTTTTTTAAATGTCAGCCCCAAAGTACCACTGACTCTTGTCCATAGCACAACAGATTAAAACCGTGCCTTGCTTTTGCAACCTTGGAGGCAGCCGGAAAACTTGTGTGTCTACATCCAAATCTGTCTTTTCGTGTCCAGTTTAAAAATATATAATTTACATGGGCAGTGAGCTCAGTGTTGGAACAAATCTCTTTTATTTGCTGCTGGAAGCTGCATGGGCCACTCATTAATACATCAGAGGTCAGATGCATGCCGGGGCGGCAGCTGGGACACTAATGATTTCATATGGCTTTGTATGACCGCTGGCCGCCTGTGGTGCTGTAAATCGGGACTCAAGGTTCTAATTTTTTCAAAACCTCCAGGGAGGTTGCCTCTTGCGAGATAGAACTTAAGATAATATTTATAGTAGAGGGCAGAGGAAAAATAATACCTAATGGGAACGTTGTGGAAAGAATGGTAGCAACCTATTAGAAGTAAATTATGTGGGGCCATTGGAGTTAACTCATTTATGGGCTCCATGAGTATTTTATTAGGTCCTTAGCTATGAAGAGTACTGCGCTGTGGCCAGGTTCCAAGCATCACCCCCTCAACACTTAGGTTGTCAGTGGAAGGATTCTCCCCTCACTTTTGGGAAGGAGGAGTATAATTGAACCTTTTTTTTTTTTTGAGCGGGTCTTGCTGTGTCTCGCTTGAGCCAGGCTGACAGGCTGAGTTCAGTGGTGCATACATGGCTCACAGCAGCCTCGAACTCTTGGGCTCATCAAGCCATCCTTCTGCCTCAGCTGTGACTATAGGCATGCCCCACCATGCTTGGCTAATTTTTAATTTTTTTGTGGAGACAGGGTCTTTCTTTGTTGGCCGGGCTAAGTGTACATTTTGATTTTTGATGATTTATATATACCTGTGTAATCAATCCTCCCATCAAGATACAGATTTTCCCTCATTCCAGAAGGATTCCCTTGGGATCCCTCTAGTTCACCCTTGTTCTCACCTGCAACTACTGTTGTTTTCTTCCATGTTGAGTTTTATCTTCATATATTAATAAATGGAGTTATGCAATATATTCTCTTGATTTGGGCTTTTTCGCCAGTCTTAGTGTCTTTAAGCTTCTTGTATGTAGGTTTATTTATTTATTTATTTGTTTGGTTTTGTTTTTTTGAGACGGAGTCTCTGTCACCCAGGTTGGAGTGCAGTGGTGAGATCTTGGCTCACTGCAGCCTCTGCCTCCCGGGTTCAAGCAATTCTCCTACCTCAGCTTCCTGAGTAGCTGGAACCACAGGTGCCCACCACTAGGCCTGGCTAACTTGTATTTTTAGTAGAGATGGGGTTTCACTATGTTGGCCAGGCTGGTCTCAAACTCCTGACTAAAAATGATCCACCTGCCTCGGCCTCTCAAAGTGCTGGGATTACAGGCATGAGCCACCACGCCTGAACTTCTTCTGTGTAGTTACTGACAAACATCTTATTGTGTGTATGTACCACGTATGTTGTGGATACAACATACATTGATGTGGAAGTTTTGTTTTTACTTTTAAACATCCAAGACCGATTGATTGAGGCAGGGTTTCTGTTGCCCAAGCTGGAGTGCAGTGGAATGATCATAACTTGCCATAACTTTGATGTAACTTTGAACTCCTTGGGCTCAAGCCATCCTCCCACCTCAGCCTTCTGAGTAGCTATCAAGTTTTATTTAAGTAAACATATTTATTTATTCAAAACTATGTTTAGGAGGCAGTAATCCAAAACACAACTCTGGCATTTTCCAAGCTGTCACTGAGTATTGTGTAGTGTAACTTGGATCTGTTAGAGGACACCCCAAGCACAGGTGTGGCACTCTCAGGAAGATGCCCTTTTATTGCAGAGCCTTCAGGAAATGTATGAGAGACTGAAGGTGGTGGGCTGGTGGGCCATGAGTTTGCCTCAAGCTGTGTGGGGTGGGTGAAGATAACAAGGTGCCAGCCCAAAAAGCAGATGCTGATCTGGGAGTCAAGTAAGTCCAAAGGGCCTAGGGAGCTGGTGCCCGCTGGGTTCGCCAGAGGCAGAGTGTGGAGGACTGTGTTGTTTATTCGAGATCCCCTGCTTTGAAAGGCAGGATGCAGGATGTCAACAGGGTCCTGACACCCCAGTGCCCCCAGGGACAGAGCACGAGTGTCTGCCGTCTGCCCTCAGGGCTCAGGCTCAGGTCCGGTGTAGGGTGGATAGTCTGGGTAAAGGAAATGGCAGGCATAGCTACATTCCCCAGTACGCATCCCTCTTCCCCCACTTGGCGTGTGTGTTGTCCCACAGAGTTGGTATTTTGCAACATCATGATTATACTTTTAAAAAATAAGTGGTTTTTTTTTGTTTTTGTGAGTGTGTATGTGTGTCTTCACAAAGGCTTGGAGAAGTGCTAATTTTAGCTCAACATGGGGGGTGCCTGTCATTTTCCCTGCCAGAATCCCCTCGTCTCCTTTTACCTCGACCTCTGCCCCTTATGGTTCACCTGGAGGATTGCTCCTGCCCTGTAAAACTCACTGTAGCAGGGCCGGGCGTGGTGGCTCACGCCTGTAATCCCTCACTTTGGGAGGCTGAGGCAGTCGGATCATGAGGTCAGGAGATTGAGACCATCCTGGCTAACATGATGAAACCCCGTCTCTACTAAAAATACAGAAAGTTAGCTGGATGTGGTGGCACGCACCTGTAGTCCCAGCTACTCAGGAGGCTGCGGCAGGAGAAATCGCCTGAACTCAGGAGTTGGAGGTTGCTGTTAGCTGGAGATCACACCACTGCAGTCCAGCGTAGGGGACAGAGCAAGATTCCGTCTCAAAAAAACAAAAAACAAGCAAAAAAAACAAACCAAAAAACCCACTGCTGCAGCCTGCGGAGGGTCAGAATCACAGAAAACTACATACACGAGTTACACCACCCTTTCTCAGGCCACACTGATGGCTGTGTGCTCGGGGTTAGGCGGCAGCAAGAGACATATTCATGAAACTACTTTGTCTGACTCTGCCAAAACTGGTTGAAGGCATTTGCTGTGCTGCCCAGGGCATTGTTCTTATCTGGGTTTTCTCATCTTCCTTGAGAGAGTCATTGCTGGGGGAAAATGATTTTCTTCCAGGATGAACTCATTTTCACACTTTTAATAGTTCTGATAGTTCCTGTGAGCCAAAAATGAGGCCGTTTCTCTTTTTATCAAGTCAGCAAGTAAGCTCAGCCAAATTCCAGCATTCAACTCTGTAAACAGAATTTAGTCACTTTCATTATCTGGACCTTTT